>NC_134254.1:16298214-17557857 GCF_965152275.1 Natator depressus | reverse complement strand
GGACAGGACGGGCTCACATACACAGCCTTTCCCTGCCTGGACCTTCTGGAAGGCTTGAAGAGCATTCTGTAGCACTGCCAAATGGCTCCCAGGACCTGTACTGGAGGATGGGGCCCCCCACTTGGAGATAAAAGCACAAATGATCCAGTCCCCATGGGCACCAGGGCTCGGCACAGCCCGGAAGGCACATGCCTACTGCCTCTGGGGACTTGATGGAAGAGCTCATTTTTGCCGCAAACATCTGGAGCCAAGAGGGACCACTGCCGGCAGAGCTAGAAGGTGGATGGCATGTGATGTGGTTAGCATGGCCAGGTGAGTGGTCTGACTTGGAATTGTTTCAACATGGCTTCAGTCTGCACCTGGCCCTCAGTGCTGGTTGCCTACCAGGAATGTTGCTGTTGTGAGCTAGTTCCCTGCACCTGTGACATACTTCCCTCCCTGCGGGAGGAACTACGAATCTGACCATCATTAGCGGCCCTGGGTACACTGAGCCGCACCTTCACCCAAAGGCCACAAGCAAGAACTTCCTCTGCCTGGGGTCCCCTGGAAAGGCCCTGACCCTCGTGCTGTCCATCTGGGAGAACAGACTGTGACGTTGCACTCCATATGATTTTATGAAAATATGCTAATGAATGTGACTATAATGTAACTGGAATATGCTTCATGCAAAAGGTCTCTTGTAAAGGATCATTACAAAGCTTATAAACTACTGAGTGTGGTCATCCTATTTGTATAAATGTATCATTCTTGTATCTGAAACTAGAAATATGAAATAAAACTGAGGTCCTATTGTAATTATGCAAAGTGCGGGCCATTAATGGTGGTTTGGAATCTTGATGGCTCCCATTGACTAGGACAATTGGTTGTAAATGGCTCTGTTTACTTGCAAGCCTTCCTGTGAATCAGGCCAGGAAGAATGAAGGCTTGGGGCCTCACAGGACATGTGACCATGTCACCTGGTACTGAAATCCATCTAAAACCTGGGGCTTTTCCATTTAGGAGGAGGGGTGGGGACCCAGAGAGACAAAAGATTCCCACCTTCTGCCAAAGCTATATAAGGGGGTGGAACAGAACAAAGGAAGCTGCAGTCATGAGAAATCCCCTAGCTACCACCTGAGCTGGAATAAGGACTGTACCGGGGAAAGGATTGGGCCAAGACTAGAAAGGAGTCCAGTCTGTGAAAGAAGCTTATGAGAACATCTCTGAGGGTGAGATTTATCTGTAATCGGTTTCTTAATGTATTACACTTAGACTTGCGTGTTTTTGTTTTATTTTGCTTGGTAACTTACTTTGTTCTGTCTGTTACTACTTGGAACCACTTAAATCCTACTTTCTGTATTTAATAAAATCACTTTTTACTTATTAACCCAGAGTATGTATTAATACCTGGGGGGGCAAACAGCTGTGCATCTCTCTCTATCAGTGTTATAGAGGGCGAACAATTTAGGAGTTTACCCTGTATAAACTTTAAACAGAGTAAAACAAATTTATTTGGGGTTTGGATCCCACTGGGAATTGGGCATTGGGTGCTAGAGACAGGAGCACTTCTCAAGCTGTTTTCAGTTAAGTCTGCAGCTTTTGGGGAACATGGCTCAGACCTGGGTCTGCGTTTGCAGCAGGCTAGTGTGTCTGGCTCAACAAAGCAGAGTACCGAAGTCCCAAGCTGGCAGGGAAAACAGGCTCAGAGGCAGCCTCGGCACATCAGGTGGCAGTCCCAAGGGCGTCTCTGTGACCGAACCTGTCACACAGACATCACTCGCTGTGCGCTCCCCTCACTTTGCTGAAATAGAGGCTGAGCCATGCTGCCCAGCAGCACTGACAGGGACACCGTGAGGAGGTCAGTGGCAGTTGTGCTGGCCAGGACCTTTCCAGGAGCTATCGCCTGCCTGGCGGTTACAGTTACTTGACGGCACCTCCTCCTCGAGCCAGTCCAGCTCCGAGGACACTGGATGAGCACAGCTGAGAACTGACAGATCGCTGTTGTGCCAGCTGCCAGACAATAAGCTGGTGCCCACCATAATGGGTTCTAGGAGAGCATGGACAGTCTCAGTTGGCTTAGGGGGTCAGATCCCCCTGTGCCTTGTGACACTGGGGTAAGGGAGTGGCCTGTTCTCCCCACACACAGCCCTCATCCAAAGGTCAAGTGCACCCTGGCTGCAATGACAGCAACATAATCCCTAAAATGAATCCAACTACTTGTCTGGTGCTCAGCACGGACACCAAGCCGGGATCCCTGGCCAGACGAAGAGGAAGCAGGCTGCACACCCTGACGGGACAAGCCTTGACCCTGGCAGGGTGTGTTCTGTGCCAGGTGAGGCAAGAACACTCCCTAGTGACGGAGAAGTACATCTGAATGGGGCACTTGACTGCCCACGCAGCACAGAGTGAGATGCGGGAGGGAGGCTCTAGGGAGCATGGATGGCTCAGCACCGAACAGCTCCCATTCTCCCACTGGGGGGACAGGCATTCTTCACTGTTCTCAATGGGAGCAGCGCCCACCTTCCCCAAGCCCAGCCAGACCCAGTTCTGCTCTGCAGGTCAGTTAGATTCTGTACACAGACATGTCTGTTCACAGGGGTTAATCCTCACCAGCGCCCCACAGGAATCCCTGTGTCCATCCCCTGAGAGTCCGATGGGTTATCGCTCTGTCAGCTCCATGCTCCCTCAGTGCATGTAGTGAGACCATGGCTACTACAGTCCAGCACAGGACTCCTACTAGTATGGCGGCAGGTCCTTCAGGGATCTACACGAGTCCCACACAGGGCTCTAATGGCTACCACCCCAGCCCAGCAGAGGATCTGGAACAACAGGCCATGGGAACCCAAGAGTGACCCAGGCCCTGAAATATTCTACTAACACTGGCCAGCGGAATGATCTGGAGGCAGCACTGGGGCCCCAAGAGAGTCCCAAGCTCCCAGACAGGCAGGTTTGCTGCCCCGGCAGGGATCCAGCCCTTTGGGGAAGACAAAATAACTCCCAGGGGATGTCTCTATCCCTCTGATTGAGGATGCAACGATGACAGGCCCATACCAAGCTCCCTCCATCCCCTCGCTGGGGAGAAATTCTCCCCTTCTTCCTGCCCACTAAAGAGAGAGAAGGAGGATGGGGGGAGAACAGGACACCTCCCTCCCCTGGCTGTTTATGTGACAGATGATGATGAATGAAACTTCTCCCTGGTAAAAGGCATGCACTATAGTCAGCCTATGAGCCCTCTGAGGCCGGGCCCTTGCCTTGTGAGGTCTCTGTCCCGGGCAGGGCATGCTTGCGGTGCCACAGCTATACGCATCAGCCCCAAGGCTAGAGCTCCCCCTCAGTCACCTAGTAAGTGAGTCCAGATGTTGCCCGTCTCAGTGTGTATTCGGAAGATGCTCTTGAAGCAGGCTCTGAAGGATGGCATAGGGGGTCTGTGTCCATGCAGGAGGTAATCGTTATCCTTCAGCCAGTCCGGGAGCACATCGTAGGGAATCACCCTCCAGCGCCCTTCCCACACCTGCAACACACCAACCCCCGCAGCCAGTTACTCTGACTGGCAGCCCCCGGTCAGGCATGGCAGCTGCTTCAGAGCCACTCCTATCCCCTGGGACTGCTAGCTGTTGTTTCCATGGTGCCCATCACTGTGAAAGTCAAGCTGAAAACCACACAGAACCAGCCAGTCTCTTCTGTGAGGTAAGTACTGAACTGGGCCAGCCTTCTCTCCTCAGAGGACATGACAACTCAAGAGCAGGTTCTGTTGCTGCAAAATTAAATGCTTTGCAAACACCCCCAGGATGCCCACATAGGGCCAAATCCTGCAGAGTGCGGGGCCTTCCCTACACTTGATACCCTGGGACTGTTGGAGACCAGCACCCTCAGAATTTGGCCCTTCATCACCTTAACAGGCAACACTGTCAGCTGAGCCACGGCCGACGACGTGACAGCTCTTACAGGACATTGTGACAAAAACCCCAATGGGGTTCATACAGGAGCATCCTGGGACCACGTTTTCATCCCAGCCCCAGCAATCGCGGCACTAGCCCTTCTCTCCCAGGGCTCCACAGGTGTGAGTGAGTACAGGAGCTTCTGCTTAGTCCCCAAGGCACACCACAGCAATACTGGACAGGTAGCAGCCAGTGCTTCAGACCCCAGGACAGGTCCGAGGGGCCCTGCCGAGCTAGATTAGGACAGGGGTTTGCACCACACTTGCCCCTGCCAGACATGGATGGCCCTCACTGCCACATGCACTAGATACACCTAGATTGTTCCACTTGTCAGGTCCTTGGCATTCTCCAAACTGCAGCTGGGGTCAGTGCTGGCTGTAGGGGGCTTCTCAGGAGCACCGACAGCAAGGGCGGGAAGGAGAAACAACATTTCACAGGTGCTGCTGTTCACTTCCCACATTCCTCTTGGCCTTGCAGTTGAAAATTTGTTAAGCTCTTGGCTCAGGCCCCCTGCCCATTCTAGGGGAAACCCCAGTGCACTGGATGTAGTCACCCACATTCATGGTGTCCTCCTAACAAGGAAGATTAACCCCAATGCAGACCCAGCACAATGCCTCAGACTCAGTCACAGAAGAGGACAGAGGCCCAGAGCCCTGGCAGCTGTCCTCCATTGGCCAGCATTCAGGGCTGTCATAAACTGACAATACCTTATACACAAATTCCTCCATCTTTTCCATAGCGTGATGAGCCTGCAGAGGTAGAGTCAGCACACGAACCACCTCCTCCTCCTCCTCCTCCTCCTCCTCCTGTGGCGCTGTGCATGGCTGCTCCTTGGTCTAAAGGGAGAGATGCCATTATTTGTCACAAGCCACAACCCACCAGAGAGATTGGACCATCAAGGTGTGGGGAAATTTAGAAAACAGCAAGTATATTCCCACCAAGAGGGGTGTGAACCCTTAGAATGTACGGTGCTACAACCCTTCTGAGAGGGGAAGAGATGGAAGCCTCCCCAGTTACCACTGCTTATGCTTCATGGTACTGTCTTAAACTGCACACAGAAGGGCTAATCCCAGATTCAGTCTTGCTTAGAACAAGGATTAGAGTGGAGGATTTTCCTTCTTTACAGTCCAGGGTGCAGCCTGAAATGGCCACTCTGCTCTGGCCAGGGAAGTGAGCCCAGGAAATAGGCCAGGAACCAGCCGAAGCAGAAGCATTAAAGGACAGAAGCCACCCCTTTTCGCTGCATGCCTCTATCTATTACTAATAGGTATTAGAAGATGACCCCTAAGCTTAAAGGCCACAAAAGCAGGTGAACCAATAAGAATGCTCCTTAGAACTCCTACAGTGCACCTGTTTACCTGCAGGCAGTACTGTCAGCAGGCGTGCAGAGGGAGTTCCTTGGCTGACGCTATGGGGCGAGGTTTGTTGAAGACTGGCTGAGCCCAGTTCACCCTCCTCCCTCCGCCCCAGAAAACAGGAGCATGCTGGGGTGAGAGGGGTTGTTTGCTTATGACAGATTACTTTCTATGTAATGGAATAAAATTTCCAGGACAGATTTTCTGACACATCACTCTGAACACCACAGAGTGGGTGCAAATCCTCAGCATTCAGATAAAAGTATCAGAGGGGTAGTCGTGTTAGTCTGGATCCGTAAAAGTGGCAAAGAGTCCTGTGGCACCTTATAGACTAACAGACGTATTGGAGCATGAGCTTTCGTGGGTGAATACCCACTTCGCCAGATCTGATGAAGTGGGTATTCACCCACGAAAGCTTATGCTCCAATACGTCTGTTAGTCTATAAGATGCCACAGGACTCTTTGCCGCTCATTCAGATTCAGTCCATTTTCACCCCCACTGTGTACTGGTGTAAAAGGATGACAAGGATCAGGGTCTATTGTAGGGAGCCCAAAGCCCCACTTCCGTGCACCATGCTGCTAATGGGATGACAGGCAGATTTCTGGGTTAATCTGCAAGGACAGTGTTGAGAGCCTAAATAACTAGGAGTATATCTGTCTGTAACTCTGGGGCGTACAGGGTACATTCAACAGGACTGACTGGAAGCAATTTATAGGAAGAAACAGCACCGAATGGGTTTGGCTTGCAGATCCCAGCAGCTGCCCTGCCTGGGCACACTCTGTTGGATTGTGGCTTACGCTGGCTGAACTGGCAGCTCCCTGGTCTCCCTTCTCCTCTAGCAGCGGCCCCAGTTCTGCCAGCTCCAAATCGTCTCCTTCTCGGCTGCTGTTGGAAAGTCCATTCCCTTGGCTGGTTGCTGACCCTTTGCGGGACGACATCTGGTCAACACACAAAAGGTCTTGAGCTTCTGTGTCCTTGAACATTCACACTAGGAATAAAAACAAGACAAGTGACATTGCAGGCCTGCCTCCTTCCATTCCAACCCAAATCTGTCACACCAAGTGACCCAACACTTTGCAACTTACTGCCTTGGCCAACACTGATGAGAGCATCTACAAGAGCCAACTCCTCAGCTCAGTGCCCACAGCAGCAGCCCTGGTACTCTGGGCATGGGCCCATTCAGAGTTCATGAGAACTGGAAAATCCCAACCCCACTGTGACACCCTGACACCCCAATATTCACCACTGTCACGTAATTAGGATAGGTTTTGTACGAAGTATGACTTGTGATGCATCATTCTAAAAGCCTTGATCTGCTAGACATTAACATCTCATTGGATTGTATGTGTTATCATCATATGTGAAGTTATGAAGTTTGGGTAGGTATGTGTTACTGAAACACGTTGTGAGGTTGAAAATACCCACAAGTAGCCTTTCAGGTACAACAGTAAAAAGGCCAAACAATGGCTAATGGCTTATTGAGGAAATGCATATCAGCACAAGGATTACCCCAGGAAATGTGTACAATAGAAAACTCTCAGAGAGAGTACTACACAATATTTGACCCAGGTCACAGCAAAAGAGCTTTCCAGCAAGTGGGAAGAAGCTACAAAAGAAGGATAGTGACATCATGAGGGTACCACACTCTCCCTGTAACAACACATCTGGAAACACCTGAGGGGCAAGGACTGAACTGTGGAAAGTGATGGTCCCAGGCTAGAAGGATCTTTAGCCTGTGTATGAAAGCCAAGGAAACTTGTGCCTTAAGAATCTGCCAGCCTGTTTATCGCTCAGGGTGAGAATTTGCTCATTTATATCATACCTATCTAGTGCGTTAAAATGAGTTTGCATTTTTGTTTATTTACTAAGGTAGTCTGCTTTGATCTGTTTGCTATCCCTTATAACCACTTAAAATCTATCTTGTGTAGTTAATAAACTTACTTTTGTTTATTCTGAAACCAGTTTGTGGAATTCATAACTAGGGGGGCAAAAAGCTGTGCATATCTTCCTCCACACTGAGGGAGGGGGCAGATTTCCTGAGTTTACGCTGTACAGATTTCTGTGCAGCGCAAGACAATACAATTTTGGGCTTACACTCCAGAGGGGGGCGTGCATGTGTGTGCTGGGCAATTCCTGAATTGAGTCTTCCCACACAGAGCTGATCTCAGTGTCTGCGTCTTTCTGCAGCTGGGTGTGGCCCTATCTGTGTGTTGCGTGTGCTGGAGGAGGCTTGATGGCCTGGCTCAGCAGTGCAGTGTAAAGGAATCCAGACTAGTGGAACCAGTGGGCTCAGCGGTACCCCAGTACATGAGGTGGCACCCTGGGGGGCAGCAACCCATCACCCCCAATTTGGAATCCCCTTCTCCCTGGCTTCAGGCCCTTTTGTCCCCATTCCAGTCTGCCTTGGTAGCAGAAAGCCAAGCTTTAAAAGGAGTCCAGGGAATCTCAACTCCCAGAGGAAGCAAACCCAGGATGGCAGCCACAACCTTCTGTGCTGTATCAACAGTGTCATGGGAGGGTGGGCCTACAAGGGCAGCACCTTTGGTTTGTTGGATACTGCCAAGCTGGACTGGAATTTCTAAACACAACCAGGATGCTGTGACAGGATTAGGGCAAAAGCAGAGTTTTCACTGGGAATCTGCCACAAACCATCCAAGTGGAACCCCACAGTCTGAAGAGAGGAGAGGACTTGGGGGTGCTCTTTAAATGGGCAATGGAAAATCAGAAGGCAGAGATATTAGGTGAGAAGGGAAATGTTCACCAAACCAAACACTGCTTAAGAAAATACGTTTATCATTATAAGCCATGCGGAGAGACTCAACTACCTCTCCAGAGAGGTGGACCAAACCCCATGGTCTAGCAGTTAAAGCAGGAGACCAGAGCCACCAGGATCCCAGCTCTGACACAGGCTCCCTTGCTGGCTTCCACCAAGTCTCAGTCTCTTGGAACCTTAGTTTCCCCCTCCACAGGACACAGGTGATACTTATATGCCCAATTCATGAGGCGTTTGAGGAGCAGTGTTTGTATAGCACTTTGCCTGTGAACATGACTAGAGAAGTACTAAGTAACATTATGTAGACGGAAAGGATGAGGACTTCAGCCTCATTCTATTTACTAGCCAAGATCACGTCACATGACAAAACCAGCACGGTTTGGCACGACTGCCCATTTCCACTCAGGAGAAGACCAAGAAGCAGGATGCTCAGGGGCTCACGCTGGTGTAGCTCAGGATGTAGACACAGGGGATGCTGGCCTGGCAGCTGTCTATGATGTTCAGCCCTCACTCATGAGAGCCACCCTGATCACACTGTTGGTATCTGACCCCCATGCTACTTTCTTGCCTCAGGGTGACAAGCATTCGCCCTCTCTTCCAAACCCAGGGAAAAATACATCTTCAGGAAGCCTACAAATATCATCCCATCACCTGTAGCTTATGCAAAGCATCCCACTGTTAGGAATCCATCTTAGTTATCTTAGGCTATGTCTACACTATGCGTATGTTGGCAAAACTTACATCGTTCAGGGCTGTGAATTTTCCACCCACCCGAGCAACATAAGTTACAATGACATAAGTGCCAGTGTGCACAGCACTACGTTGGCAGGAGAGCTTCTGCCACTTGCAGAGGTGGTTTTTTATGCCGATGGGAGTGCTCTCCCTTTGGCATTCAGCGTCTTTACTGGATGCACTGCAATGGCACGGTTGTATCAGTACAGCTGCAGCGCTGTATGTGTACTCATGGCCTCAGTGTTGGGTCCTGCACCCGCTGAAGTCCATGGGCGCAGGTCTTACGTTCTGAGCACTTCAGGGCAGGGACAATGAACCAAATTCACTACTGAGTGTGGGTGTCAGTTAAATCAGGAAGTGGTCCCTACTAATACCACGGGCAAATTTGGCCCTACATTTGCTTTTGTATAGTGCTGTACACATTAGAAATGCTCAGCAAATAACCCAGTATCGAGTCATAGAATATCAGGGTTGGAAGGGACCTCAGGAGGTCATCTAGTCCAACCCCCTGCTCAAAGCAGGACCAATCCCCAACTAAATCATCCCAGCCAGGGCTTTGTCAAGCCAGGCCTTATAAACCTCTAAGGAGGGAGATTCCTCCACCTCCCTAGGTAACTCATTCCAGTGCTTCACCACCCTCCGAGTGAAAAAGTTTTTCCTAATATCCAACCTAAACCTTCCCCATTGCAACTTGATACCATTACTCCTTGTTCTGTCATCTCCTACCACTGAGAACAGTCTAGATCCATCCTTAGAAATTTTTAAGGCCAGGCTTGACAAAGCCTTGGCTGGGATGATTTAGTTGGGGACTGGTCCTGCTTTGAGCAGGGGGTTGGACTAGATGACCTCCTGAGGTCCCTTCCAACCCTGATATTCTATGATTCTTTGGAACCCCCTTTCAGATAGTTGAAAGCAGTCATCAAATCCTCCCTCACTCTTCTCTTCTGCAGACTAAACAATCCCAGTTCCTTCAGCCTCTCCTCATAAGTCTTGTGCTCCAGCCCACTGATCATTTTTGTTGCCCTCCGCTGGACGCTTTCCAATTTTCCACATCCTTCTTGTAGCGTGGGGCCCAAAACTGGACACAGTACTCCAGATGAGGCCTCACCAATGCTGAATAGAGGGGAATGATCACGTCCCTCGATCTGCTGGCAATGCCCCTACTTATACAGCCCAAAATGCAGCTAGCCTTCTTGGTACAAGGGCACCCTGTTGACTCATATCCAACTTCTTGTCCACTGTAACCCCTAGGTCCTTTTCTGCAGAACTGCTGCCTAGCCACTCGGTCCCTAGTCTGTAGCGGTGTACGGGATTCTTCTGTCCTAAGTGCAGGACTCTGCACTTGTCCTTGTTGAACCTCATCAGATTTCTTTTGGCCCAATCCTCCAATTTCTCTAGGGCTCTCTGTATCCTATCCCTACCCTCCAGCATATCTACCACACCTCCCAGTTTACTGTCATCTGCAAACTTGCTGAGGGTGCAATCCACGCCATCCTCCAGACCATTAATGAAGATATGGAACAAAACCAGCCCCAGGACCGACCCTTGGGGCACTCCATTTGATACTGCCTGCCAACTAGACATGGAGCCATTGATCACTACCCGATGAGCCCAATGATCTAGCCAGCTTTCTATCCACCTGATAGTCCATTCATCCAGCCCATACTTCTTTAACTTGCTAGCAAGAATACTGTGGGAGACCGTATCAAAAGCTTTGTTCAAGTCAAGGAAAACATGTCCACTGCTTTCCCCTCATTCACAGAGCCAGTTATCTTGTCATAGAAGGCAATTAGATTAGTCAGGCATGACTTGCCCTTGGTGAATCCATGCTGACTGTTCCTGATCACTTTCCTCTCCTCTAAGTGCTTCAGAATTGATTCCTTGAGGACCTGCTCCATGATTTTTCCAGGGACTGAGGTGAGGCTGACTGGCCTATAGTTCCACAGATCCTCCTCCCTTTTTTAAAGATGGGCACTACATTAGCCTTTTTCCAGTCATCCGGGACCTCCCCCAATCGCCATGAGTTTTCAAAGATAAGAGCCGGTCACATCTGCCAACTCCTTTAGCACCCTTGAATGCAGTGCACAAACCCCAGTATCCTAACCCAGCTGCATGATAGTCCCATGTTTCACAAAAGGTTCCAGATCTCATTCAGCACAAAACAGCCAATGGATCAGAGCCCAAAACAAAAGGAGACACCAGCCCAGGGACCTGAGTCCATAGGCTGTCATGTGCAGAGCTGGCATATGCATTAATTCTACTCAGCCAGGACAAGGCATCTCTTTATGGGTGAACAAGATGTTAAGTTTTCCATCATGACAGGAATTGAGCAAGCATGTTGTGTGCTTGGACCTATACACGTCCCTGACAGTTTTGCAGCCCATCAGTTGGACAGAGTGAGCACACAAAGGCTGTTTTGTTTTTCTCTCCAGAAACCTTCTCTTTGCTTTTGGGCACAATCCTCTCCTGGACCCTGGAATACCCTGGTTTCTATGAATACACTTGGCTTTTTTAATGTCCAAGCAAAGAGTCAAACCATTAGGAACTGCTTCAAGCACAAGAAGCCAGCCAGCTCTGCTCTATCCCCAACCAATACACAGATCTGAGCTTTGGGCAAGCAACTTTTTGAAGGGCCTTGGTGCCTCAGGTTAGAGTTATGAGTCCAAAGGAAACCATCAGACTACGCATAAATACAGCAATGAGTATTACAGAAATGCTCTCTCAGCAAAGTCTGGGAGGCCATTCGAACTCTTTAGCATCTTGTCTCCTTATGCACAAACAGCTGACACTACCCAATAATGTAAGTGGAGAAAAGAGTAAATTAAGAAAAAATAACCAACTCTGCTATTCCTACACCCTGGAGTACCTGAATGAGCTCTTCTTTCCCTATACAACACAGTTAGCTGCTGGACTGGGTCCGTTCTCACTCCTGAGGAGTCAGGGGCCAAGACCACACAGAGGCAGACTTAATGGGACTTGCCAGAACTCCATCGAGCATCCTTGTTTGCAGGATTCCCTCTTGCAGGGTCAGGGTCCCTATCAGGTACATTCAGGCCTTGAAAGATGCTCTTGCCTCCTCCCCAGTGAGAAGTGGGAACACTTCCGTGTGAGTGTAAGGGCTTAACCTATCAATCCTACAGAATTTGCAAAATAAGTTTTTAGTCTTTATGGTTGTGAGGGGGAAAAGAAAAAATCTTTCTAAATACAAAGAATGTAAGGATGTGGCATTGCACTCCTGAGGCTGAACAAAGACAGCTCCAGCACCTCTCTGGTATGCTTCACTTGACAAGCAGGGGCAGAGTGAAAGTGACAAGACTAATCAATGCTACTAGTCAGAGCTCTGCCCACAGCAATGAAATGTCAAGAGTTGGGTGAATTTCAGTATACTGCTGCCACTAAGCCCTGGTCTACACTAAGAGTTGAGGTCGAATTTAGCAGCATTAAATCGATTTAACCCTGCATCCGTCCACACGACGAAGCCCTTTCTTTCCGACTTAAAGGGCTCTTAAAACCGATTTCTTTACTCCACCCCCGACAAGAGGATTAGCGCTGAAATCGGCCTTGCCGGGTCGAATTTGGGGTACTGTGGATGCAATTAGACAGTATTGGCCTCCAGGAGCTATCCCAGAGCGCTCCATTGTGACTGCTCTGGACAGCACTCTCAACTCAGATGCACTTGCCAGGTAGACAGGAAAAGGCCCGCGAACATTTGAATTTCATTTCCTGTTTGGCCACCGTGGCAAGCTGCAGGTGAGTGCAGAGCTCATCAGCAGAGGTGACCATGATGGAGTCCTGGAATTGCAAAAGAGCTCCAGCATGGACCGAACGGGAGGTACAGGATCTGACTGCTGTATGGGGAGAGGAATCCGTGCTATCAGAACTCCGTTCCAGTTTTCGAAATGCCAAAACATTTGTCAAAATCTCCCATGGCATGAAGTACAGAGGCCTATAACAGGGACCCGAAGCAGTGCCGCGTGAAACTTAAGGAGCTGAGGCAAGCCTACCAGAAAACCAGAGAGGCAAACGGCCGCTCCGAGTCAGAGCCCCAAACATGCCGCTTCTATGATGAGCTGCATGCCATTTTAGGGGGTTCAGCCACCACTACCCCAACCCTGTGCTTTGACTCCTTCAATGGAGAGGGAGGCAACACGGAAGCAGGTTTGGGGAACAAGGAAGATGACGATGATGAGGTTGTAGATAGCTCACAGCAAGCAAGCAAGCAGAGAAACCGGTTTTCCCAACAGCCAGGAACTGTTTCTCACCCTGGACCTGGAACAAGTACCCCCGAACCCACCAAAGGCTGCCTCTCAGACCCGCCAGGAGGAGAAGGGACCTCTGGTCAGTGTACCTTTTTAAATAGTATACATGGTTTAAAAGCAAGCATGTTTAATGATTATTTGCCCTGGCATTCGCGGCCAGTACAGCTACTGGAAAAGTCTGTTAAAAGTCTGGGGATGGAGCAGAAATCCTCCAGGGACATCTCCATAAAGCTCTCCTGGATGTACTCCCAAAGCCTTTGCAAAAGATTTCTGGGGAGGGCAGCCTTATTCCGTCCACCATGGTAGGACACTTTACCATGCCAGGCCAGTAGCACGTAGTCGGGAATCACTGCAGAACAAAGCACTGCAGTGTATGTTTGCTGGCGTTCAAACAACATCCATTCTTCATCTCTGTGTTATCCTTAGGAGAGTGATATCATTCATGCTCACCTGGTTGAAATAGGGTGCTTTTCTTAAGGGGACATTCAGAGGTCCCCGTTCCTGCTGGGCTGTTTGCCTGTGGCTGAACAGAAATGTTCCCCGCTGTTAGTCACGGGGAGAGGTTAGCCACGTGGTGGCGGGAGGCAAAATGTGACCTTGTAAAGAAAGCACATGTGCTATGTATGTAGTGTTAACTGCAAGGTTTACCGTGAAAGAGTGCAGCCATTGTTCTATAAAATGTGTCTTTTTAAATCCCACTGTCCCTTTTTTTTCCCCGCTAACAGTTGCATGTGTTTCAAGGATCACAGGATCTTCTCCTTCCCAGAGGCTAGCGAATATTAGAAGGCGAAAAAAACGCACTCACAATGAAATGTTCTCTGACCTCATGCTGTCCTCCCACACAGACAGAGTACAGACGAATGCGTGGAGGAGACAATGTCAGAGTGCAGGAAAACACAAAATGACCGAGAGGAGAGGTGGTGGGCTGAAGAGAGGGCTGAAGTTGAAAGGTGGAGGCAGCGTCATGAGAGGAGGCAGGATTCAATGCTGAGGCTACTGGAGGATCAAACTAATATCCTCCAGCGTATGGTTGAGCTGCAGGAAAGGCAGCAGGAGCACAGACCACCGCTACAGCCCCTGTGTAACCAACCGCCCTCCTCCCCAAGTTCCATAGCCTCCTCACCCAGACGCCCAAGAATGTGGTGGGGGAACCTCCGGCCACCCAGCCACTCCACCCCAGAGGATTGCCCAAGCAACAGAAGGCTGGCATTCAATAAGTTTTAAACTTTTAAAGTGCTGTGTGGCCTTGTCCTTCCCTCCTCCACCACCCCATCTGGTGCTTCCCTCCTCCACCACTCCTCCTGGGCTACCTTCGCAGTTATCCCCCTATTTGTGTGATGAATTAATAAAGAAAGCATGAATGTAAAGCAACAATGACTTTATTGCCTCTGCAAGCGGTGATCGAAGGGAGTGGGGAGGGTGATTGGCTTACAGGGAAGTAGAGTGAACCAAGGGGTGGCGGGGGGTGGGTTTCCATCAAGGAAAAACAAACATAACTTTCACACTGTAGCCTGGCCAGTCATGAAACTGGTTTTCAAAGCTTCTCTGATGCACATCGCACCCTCCTGTGCTCTTCTAACTGCCCTGGTGTCTGGCTGCGCGTAACCAGTGGCCAGGCGATTTGCCTCAACCTCCCAACCCGCCATAAACGTCTCCCCCTGTGACGAAGTGGGACTGTTCTTAATGTTTCCTCTGGATAGTGTGGGGGCGCCTCAGTTTCCCCTAGGCAGTTCTTAAGTATCTAGGTGGTGGGGTAAGAGTGTATGATCGCTGCAGAGCCCTAGAGAGCAGGTGTGTGCAGGGGTCTGGACACAGAGAACGGCCATCACCCTGTTTCCTGGCAACTGATGGCCTGGGCCCTTCCCCCCTGCAAGGTGAGAGCTAAAGCCTTGGAGAACAAAGGAATCAGGTGACCTCCTGGCCCAGGAAAGGGACAAAGCCCAGAGGAGGAGGGGCTGGAGGGAGTTTCAGTTTGGGGCTGGCTGGAGACATGGAGTGAAGGGCAGACGGGGTTGTCTGACTCACTGCCCCCCAAAATGGACCCAGCCGAGGGATCCGGTTCTCTGCACCTACAAGCTCTGTGTTAGACCATGTTCCTGTCGTCTAATAAACCTTCTGTTTTACTGGCTGGCTGAGAGTCACGTCTGTCTGCGAAGTTGGGGTGCAGGACCCTCTGGCTTCCCCAGGAGCCCAACCTGAGCGGACTCGCTGTGGGAAGCGCACGGAGGGGCAGAGGATGCTGAATGCTCCGAGGTCAGACCCAGGAAGGTGGAAGCTGTGTGAGCTGTGCCCTGCAGACAGGCTGCTCACAGAAAGGAGACTTCCCCAGAGTCCTGACTGGCTTCATGGGAAGCAGTTCCAGAGCATCGCCCAGGGACTCCGTGACAACTGGTGGTAGCGGTGGGATGTACTGCACTCGTGGATGGCGCTTCCTGCAGTAAGTGACTAGGGAGCAGTAAAACGAAGGGGGATTGACAAGGACCAGGCGTGCTGAAGGCTCAGAGAGGAGCGGTTTCAGGGGGCGGTTAACCCCTGGGAGTGTGTGACCAGCGAGAAGGACTGTGCAGTAATGGGGTCCCCCTGGGGACTGCAGTGAGCAGTCTCAGAGGCGGAGGAGCCTGCAGCTTGGCCCTGGGAGAGAGAAGGAGTTTTGCAGTAACAGGGTTCCCCTGGGGATTGCAGCGAGCGGTCTCAGGGGCAGAGGAGTCTGCAGCTCGACCCTAGCAAAGAGGTGGTGACCTCGAGAAGGGCTGGCACACTAGGGGTTCTCCCTGGAAACCGTGGGGAGCTGAGAGCACACAGGCCTGTGAGTTCACAACAACTTGGGAAGAGCGGAGTGATGGCCTGTCACCGTCTCCTTAAGAAGGACATTGTAACCCGGTGCAGAAAGAAAGGGTTGAGCATTGGAAAGGTCACCAAAGCACAGTTAATCGTGCAGCTGGAGGAGGATGATCACTCTAAGGAACAGATTCCTGACCCCAAATGGGGCTATAGCAGGATCTGGGAGCAGCTGGAGTGGGAGCCAGGCATCGCCAAGACTCCTGTCCCCGACCAGATGAGGGTCTTCACGATCGGGTTCCCCATCCGGGGATCGGAGATGGACGGGATTGGAGCTGAGTCCGAGAGAGCAAGAGGACTGTGAGAGACAGCGAAAGTCCAAGAAAGAGCTGCAGAAGCAGCAGCAGCATGAACTGGCGGTGGTGGAGTGGAGAGGCCTAGGGGACCTCCCCAGGGTGAGCGGGGATAGATCCCAGGGTGCCAGTTCCGCAGGGAACCTCGAGACTAAATTGCTGCCCCTGGTTAAGGGGGGGGGGATGTGGATGCCCACCTCATTACCAGCCTGTTCAAAGGCAATTTGAACCAGGGGGACCCTGCGGAAAAGCCCTGGTGTCTAGCTCCCTTGCTGGGTCCCAAGGCCATTGACTTCGTCAGCCAGATGGGTGGGGCGGTGGACAGGCTCCCACTCCTGACCCCAACCTATATGTCTGTGTGGAGTTTCCTGGGGCCAGGCCCCTCGGACCTCCAGTGGGAGCGGAAAGCGATGGTCAATGGGGAGACATTCCTGGGGTGGCGAGATCCTGGGACAGAGAGAACTGTTGTCAGGCCCTGGGTGGTGCAGCCTCAGAGGCTGAGGGGCTATGTGAGCTGGGTGAGGGTCCCAGGGACGAAGCCCCTCGCCCTGCCTGTGGCCCAGATCCCTGTACAGACACAGGAGGGGTCGGGCTGGCTGGTCGTTGGGGTGCTCCAGGACACCAGCTGCGAGACCCTGTTGTGGGGTGACTGTGTCTCTTTGGGACAGGATCCAGGCCTTGCTCTGGTAACTGCCAAGGGTTTGAATTAGAATCCAGGGAACCAATCCTTGGAGAGGAAAATGGTCAGTGAAAATGCAGATGACCTGGCTGGCAGGGGGGAGAAGCTGCTATATTCAGGCTACCTGCCTGCCTGTAACCAGACGCCTGGGGCTCCCCGCCCCCCTTGCACACTGGAGAGGGGGCTCAGGCTGGCTCTGATGCAGTGAGGAAAGCAGCGAGCTTACTGCCTTCCCCGACTAGGACAGCAAGGGCAGCGCTGAGCACAGTGGGAGCTGAGACCCCAGCTGAGTGCGGGGACATACAGGCAGGGCAGGGTATCTGCTGGGAGTGGCAAGGTGCTTGGTAAGGAAAGTCTGGATGAGCCTAGGCAGCCTTGTGAGCTGATGGCTTTGTCTAGTCAGCAGTGTGGGAAGGCGAGGAGAGTGGAAGATGAGTGTCCCTGGACCTTACCTGTTAGCTGGGTGGAGAAGTGTGACAGTGAAGGAAATGTGCCTGTGTCTGTCAGGGGTATTGACTTGCCTGTGGAGGGAGCTACCCTGGTCTCCAAGCAGTTGCCTGTGACCAGCCTTGTGTGCTGGGACAAGGGGAATGAGATCCCAAGCTGTGTGTCTGTTAAAGGAGAAAGTGTGTCCGGCTCTTCTTTGTCTGTGGAACAGACAGAAGGGGCCTTTCAGCCTGTGATGGTTGAGGGTAGTGTGGGGATGCCGTGACATAGTGCAGTTGTCTCAGGGTTGGTTCTGGATTCAGCTAAAGCCCAGGAAGGGAATGGTCCTAAGTTTGTCTCTGCTCGGGAAAATGGTGCTGTAACTAGGTTGCATCCAGTTAGTGTCTATGCAAAATCCCAGAGACCAGACAATTCTGGTGCTTGTATTTTGCCTGTTGCTAGTGTGTTGTTGGGAAAGGGTGTCGCAACTCTGTCTAATCAGGGTGATACCCTAGCCAGGGCACAAGGAGAGCAGAAAGGTGATTTGATTGTGTTGCCTACTGAGGGTGTGGAAACCTGTAGCAAGAAGGAAAAGATTCCTGAACTTGTGTGTGGCAAAGGGAAGGAGAATGCTTCTGACCTTTTATCTAGGGAGTCTGTCAGTTTGTCTGAAAGGGGATTGTGTAGGAATCCGCCTGATAGGCCAGAGGTAATTCTGGATGTAAGGGAGACCCAGAAAGAGTCTGTTGTTGCTCAGGAAAGTGTTTCTCTAGAGCAAGCCCTAGGTGAAGAGGGTAAGGGCAGAATTTCTGTGAAGGGTGAATTGTTGCATAGAAAAGCCCTAGGGAAAGGAATCCTCATGGAGTCTTTGCAAGCAGTTTACTGCAACTGAAGGGTGTGAAAGTGATTTAATCAAGAAAGTTTCAGCTCCTAACAGCCAGAAATTTTCTGTTGTGAACGGATCCACTGACTTTCCTGTTTAAGGATCCAGTGTGGAGAGCTTTGAGACGGTCTCAGATGAAGTGAAAGCTGTTAAGAAAGTTAAACAGTCCTATAACCAAGTGGCTGTGTTTGGCCAGCTTGTTGGGGAGACAAGGTTGTTGAGAGAGGAATGTCTCCATGCTAGTTCTGTAAGTGAACAGTATGTGGCCTCTTAACCAAGAGAGCCCGAATTGCAGCCCTCCAGACTGGAACGCTGGGAGAAAACCCAATCCCAGTTTGACCCCCCGGGGTTTTAGGCTGGCAAAAGGGCACGGGCCGCATAAACCTTCCTACATACGGCCTGCGAGTGCTATCGACCACCCCGCAGCTAAGGGAGGGCGTGAAACTGGAAGGGCCTGGTGTAACTTCCACCAAGGAATGGGAGAGATGCTGGGGCATCCATGGGAATGTTGGTGGCTTCGAACTTCCCCAGGTCACCGGCTAAAGTGACCCCACTCAGTTCGATCTCGAAGGGGGGAGAGATGTGACGAAGTGGGACTGTTCTTAATGTTGCCTCTGAATAGTGTGGGGGGTGCCTCAGTTTCCCCTAGGCAGCTCTTAAGTATCTAGGTGGTGGGGTAAGGGGGTATGATCATTGCAGAGCCCTAGAGGGTAGGTGTGTGCAGGGGTCTGGACACAGAGAATGGCCGACACCCTGTTTCCTGGCAACTGATGGCCTGGGCCCTTCCCCCCTGCAAGGTGAGAGCTAAAGGGTTGGAGATCAAAGGAATCAGGTGACCTCCTGGCCGGGAAAGGGACAAAGCCCAGAGGAGGAGGGGCTGGAGAGAGTTTCAGTTTAGGGCTGGCTGGGACATGGAGTGAAGGGCAGACGTGGCTGTCTGGCTCACTGCCCCCCAAAATGGACCCAGCTGAGGGGTCCTGTTCTCTGCACCTGCAAGCTCTGTGTTAGACCGTGTTCCTGTCGTCTAATAAACCTTCTGTTTTACTGGCTGGCTGAGAGTCAAGTCTGTCTGCGAAGTTGGGGGGCAGGACCCTCTGGCTTCCCCAGGAGCCCCGCCTGAGCGGACTCGCTGGGGGAAGCGCACGGAGGGGCAGAGGATGCTGAATGCTCCGAGGTCAGACCCAGGAAGGTGGAAGCTGTGTGAGCTGTTTGTCCTGAAGACAGTCTGCTCACAGAGAGGAGACTTCCCCAGAGTCCTGACTGGCTTCATGGGGAGCAGTTCCAGAGCATCGCCCAGGGACTCCGTGACACCCCCTTACTCTTACAGATATTGTGGAGCGCACAACAAGTAGTAATAACAGTGAGAATATTGGTTTCACTGAGGTCTAACCGAGTCAGGAAACTGCGCCAGCGCGCTTTTAAACGTCCAAATGCACATTCTACCACCATTCTGCACTGGCTCAGCCTGTAGTTGAACAGCTCCTGACTACTGTCCAGGCTGTCTGAGTACGGCTTCATGAGCCATGGCATTAAGGGGTAGGCTGGGTCCCCAAGGAGAATTATAGGCATTTCAACATCCCCAATGGTTATTTTCTGGTCTGGGAAGAAAGTCCCTTCCTGCAGCTTTTGAAACAGACCAGAGTTCCTGAAGATGCGAGCGTCATGTACCTTTCCCGGCCATCCCACGTTGATGTTGGTGAAACGTCCCTTCTGATCCACCAGTGCTTGCAGCACCATTGAAAAGTACCCCTTGCGGTTTATGTATTCGCCGGCTTGGTGCTCTGGTGCCAAGATAGGGATGTGGGTTCTGTCTATGGCCCCACCACAGTTAGGGAATCCCATTGCAGCAAAGCCATCCACTATGACCTGCACATTTCCCAGGGTCACGACCCTTGATATCAGCAGATCTTTGATTGCGTTGGCTACTTGCATCACAGCAGCCGCCACAGTAGATTTGCCCACTCCAAATTGATTCCCAACTGACCGGTAGCTGTCTGGCGTTGCAAGCTTCCACAGGGCTATTGCCACTCGCTTCTCAACTGTGACGGCTGCTCTCATCTTGGTATTTTTGCGCCTAAGGGCAGGGGAAAGCAAGCCACGAAGTTCCATGAAAGTGCCCTTATGCATGCGAAAGTTTCGCAGCCACTGGGAATCGTCCCAAACCTGCAACACTATGCGGTCCCACCAGTCTGTGCTTGTTTCCCGGGCACAGAATCGGCATTCCACAGCATGAACCTGCCCCATTAGCACCATGATGCCCACACTGCCAGGGCCCGTGCTTTGAGAGAAGTCTCTGTCCATGTCCTCATCACTCTCGTCACTGTGCTGAAGTCACCTACTTGCCCGGTTTTGCTTTGCCAGGTTCTGGTGCTTCATATACTACTGGATAATGTGCATGGTGTTTAATGTGCTCCTAATTGCCAAAGTGATCTGAGCGGGCTCCATGCTTGCCGTGGTATGGCGTCTGCACAGAAAAAAGGCGTGGAATGATTGTCTGCCGTTGCTCTGACGGAGGGAGGGGTGACTGACTACATGGCTTACAGGGTTGGCTTACAGGGAATTCAAATCAACCAAGTGGATGGCTTTACATCAAGGAGAAACAAAAACAACTGTCACACAGAGTGGCCCCCTCAAGGATTGAACTCAAAACCCTGGGTTTAGCAGGCCAATGCTCAACCTAATGCTCAACCCACTGAGCTATCCCTCCCCCGGTATTTCAGGCAGGACTGAATCTCCATTAAACTTTTCAAGGTGCCCCTGACAGACCTCACCAAAACGATTGTCGGCCGTTGATTTCACGGAGGGAGGGAGGAGCAAATGAATACAAAACAAATCTGGTCTATTTCTTGTTTTGATCCACGCCATCTATCTCTTACATCTTTGGCTGGCAGCAGACAGTGCAATAGGACTGCTAGCCATCCTCATCTCCTGCCTGCTTGCCAGACAACAATGCAATAGGACTGCCGGCAGGACTAAAGAGAATGACCTGATCAAGTCACTGCTATTTCAGTCCCTGAGCATATGTCTGCCCAGGCACTCCTGACCAACCTTGCCAAGGTGGCCAGGAGCACCTCGGACATGACGACTATGGTTATCAGGCCTATTGCACAGTTTGCTGCCACAAGGCAATGAGCTGATGCTGTGTAGCAATGCAGTACCGCGTCTGCCAGCACCCAGGAGACGTACGGTGACGGTGAGCTGAGCGGGCTCCATGCTTGCCATGGTATGGCGTCTGCACAGTTAACTCAGGAAAAAGGCGCGAAACGACTGTCTGCCGTTGCTTTCACGGAGGGAGGGAGGTCCTGATGACATGTACCCAGAACCACCTGCGACAATGTTTTTGCTCCATTAGGCATTGGGATCTCAACCCAGAATTCCAACGGGCGGTGGAGACTGCGGGACAGCTACCCACAGTGCAACGCTCCAGAAGCCGAGGCTAGCCTCGGTACTGTGGAAGCACTCCGCCGAGTTAATGCACTTAGAGCATTTTGTGTGGGGACACACACAATCGACTATATAAAAATGATTTCTAAAAACCGACTTCTATAAATTCGACCTAATTTCGTAGCTTAGACATACCCTTAGGAAAGTTATCAGCAACAGGCAGCACTGGAGTTAATGGTCAGGGAGAAAGATCCCCAGAAGAGGTGGTGATAGGCGCGGTAATAGAGGAGTGAAGCTAACTCCCAAACAGTAGCTGAAGGGGCCAGAGCTTCAAACCTATCAGATTCATATCAGCTTCTGGCTAGTATATAAGACACATGGAAATGCCATTGGAGCTAGGATTCTCGCATGGGTATAGCCCCAAGACCCCTCCCCCCACATTTCCATTTCTTGTAGCACTCTCTGGCTGGTAGGTTCAATCCTCTGTTCAGCATGTGTTCAATAAGATGCTCAGCCCTGGCTGCCTTTGCACCTGGCTTTTTGCACCTGGCTGCAATCCCCATGCATTTCAGTTGGCCTTTCCATGACTGCTTTCCCAGATTGAGGTGTCATTAGAAGAGGTTTGGGAACAAATAGATATGTTAAACAGTAATACATCACCAGGAGCAGATGGTATTCACTCTAGAGTTCTGAAGAAAAACAAAGAGGAAATTTCAGACCTACTAACTGGTGTGTAACCTATCACTTAATTCAGTTTCTTTACCAGATGACTAGAGGATAGCTAAAATGACGCCAATTTTTGAAAAAGGCTCCAGAGGTGATCCCTGCAATTACAGGCTGGTAGCTCTTATTTCAATACCAGGCAAATTGGTTGAAACTATAGGAAAGAACAGATTTACCAGGCACATAGAGGAACACGATTTGTTGAGGAAAAATCAACATGGCTTTTGTAAAGGGAAATCATGCCTCACCAATCTCTTAGAATTCTTTGAGGGATTCAACAATCATATGGACAACGGTGAGACAGTAAACATAAGAATGGCCATACTGGGTCAGACCAAAGGTCCATCTAGCCCAGTATCCTGTCTTCCGACAGTGGCCAACACCAGGTGCCCCACAGGGAACGAACAGAACAGGTAATCACCACATGATCCATCCGTCACCCATTCCCAGCTTCTGGCTAACAGAAGTTAGGGACACCATCCCTGCTCATCCTGGCTGATAGCCATTGATGGACCTATCCTCCATGAATTTATCTAGTTCTTTTTTGAACCCTGTTATAGTCTTGGCCTTCACAACATCTTCTGGCAAGGAGTTCACACAGGTTGACTGTGCGTGGTGTGAAAAAATAGTTCCTTCTGTGTGTTTTAAACCTGCTGCCTATTAATTTCATTGGGCGACCCCTAGTTCTTGTGTTATGAGAAGTAGTAAATAACACTTGCTTATTTATTCTCTACACAAGTCATGATTTTATATACCTCTATCATATCCCCCTAGTCGTTTCTTTTCCAAGCTGAAAAGTCCCAGTCTTATTAATCTCTTCTCATATGGAAGCTGTTCCATACCCCTAATAATTTTTCTTGCCCTTTTCTGAACCTTTTCCAATAGATCTTTTTTGAGATGGGGCAACCACATCTGCACGCAATATTTAAGATGTAGGCATACCATTGATTTATATAGAGGCGATATGATATTTTCTATCTTATCTATCCCTTTCTTAATGATTCCCAACATTGTTTGCTTTTTTGATGGTTGCTGCACATTGAGTGGATGTTTTCAGAGAACTATCCACAATGACTCCAAGATCTCTTTCTTTTGAGTGGTAACAGCTAATTTAGACCCCATCATTTTATATGTATAGTTGGGATTATGTTTTCCAATGTGCATTACTTTGCATTCATCAGCATTGAATTTCATCTGCCATTTTGTTGCCCAGTTACCCAGTTTTGTGAGACCCTTTTGTAGAGCTTTGCAGTCTGCTTGGGACTTAACTATCTTGAGTAGTTTTGTATCATCAGCAAATTTTGCCACCTCCCTGTTTACCCCTTTTTCCAGATCATTTATGAATATGTTGAATAGGACTGGGCCCAGAACAGACCCCTGGGGGACACTACTATTTATCTCTCTCCATTCTGAAAACTGACCATTTATTCTTCCCCTTTGTTTCCTATCTTTTAACCAGTTACCCATTCATGAGAGGACCTTCCCTCTTATCCCATGACAGCTTACTTTGCTTAAGAGCCTTTTGTGAGGGACCTTGTCAAAGGCTTTCTGAAAATCTAAGTACACTGTATCCACTGGATCCCCCTTGTCCACATACTTGCTGACCCCCTCAAAGAACTCTAGTAGATGGGAAATCATGCCTCACCATTTACAAAAAAACACGTTGACTCTTCCCCCACAAATCATGTTCATCTATGTGTCTGACAATTCTGTTCTTCACTATAGTTTCAGCCAGTTTGCCCGGTACTGAAGTCAGGCTTACTGACTCGTAATTGCTGGGATCACCTCTGAAGCCCTTTATAAAAGTTGGGGTCACATTAGCTATCCTCCAGTCATTTGATACAGAAGCTGATTTATATGATAGGTTATAAACTACAGTTAGGAGTTCTGCAATTTCACATTTGAGTTCCTTCAGAACTCTTGGGTGAATCCCATCTGGTCCTGGTGACTTATTACTGTTTAGTTTATCAATTGGTTCCAAAACCTTCTCTAATGACATCTCAATCTGGGACAGTTCCTCAGATTTGTCACCTAAAAAGAATGGCTCAGGTTGCAAAGAATTCATGTAGTTTCTCTGCAATGGCCTTCTCATCCTTGAGTGCTCCTTTATCTCCCAGTAGCCCCACTGGTTGTTTAGCAGGCTTCCTGTTTCTGATGTACTTTAAAAAAAAAATTGCTACTACTTTTTGAGTCCTTGGCCAGCTGTTCTTCAAATTCTTTTTTGGCCTAATTATATTTTCATACTTCATTTACCAGAGTTTATGCTCCTTTATATTTTCCTCACTAGGATTTAACTTTCACTTTTTAAAGGATGCCTTTTTGCCTCTCACTGCTTCTTTTTCTTTGTTGTTTAGCCACAGTGGCACTTTTTTGGTTCTCTATGTTTTTTAATTTGGGATATACATTTAAGTTGAGCCTCTATTATGGTGTCTTTAAAAAGCTTCCATGCAGCTTGCAGGGATTTCACTGTTGGGGGGAGGGATAGCTCAGTGGTTTGGGCACTGGCCTGCTAAAACCAGGGTTGTGAGTTCAATCCTATTTAGGGATCTGGGGCAAAAACTGGGGATTGGTCCTGCTTTGAGCAGGGGGTTGGACTACATGACCTCCTGAGGTCCCTTCCAAGCCTGATATTCTATGATTCTACTATACCTTTTAATTTCTGTTTAACTAACTTCCTCATTTTTGTGTAGTCCTCCTTTTTTAAATTAAATGCTACAGTGTTGGGTTACTGTGGTGTTTTCCACAACCCAGGGATGTGGAATTTAATTATATTATGGTCACTGTTATAAAGCAGTCCAGCTCTATTCATCTCTTGGACCAGATCCTATGCTCCAGTTAGGACTAAACCAAGAATTGCTTCTCTTCTTATGGGTTCCAGGACTAGCTGCTCCAAGGAGCAGTCATTTAAGGTGTCAAGAAACTTCCTCTGCATCCTGTCCTGAGGTGACATGTGTCCAGCCAATATGAGATGGACGTCGTGCACTTGGGCTTTCAGAAAACCTTTGACAAGGTTCCTCACCACAGGCTCTTAAGCAAAGTCAGCTGTCGTGGGATAAGAGGGAAGGTCCTTTCATTGATCAGTAACTGGTTTGGATCATTGGTCTGACCCAGTATGGCCATTCTTATGCTTTTTAACCCATTCCCTTTATTTTCAGTGTCTGACATGGGGCCATCCCCATTCTTTGGGTTGCTGGAAACTGGCTCCATTTGGATGAGGGATGCCTCACATCTTTAGGGGCACTGGCTTTGCATTTCTCAGTGTGTTCTCTTTGTCATTTCATTGCAGGACACAGATGCCTTTCACGCAGCGTAACTGTAGCTGTGTCAGTCCCAGGACACTGGAGAGACAAGGTGACTGAGGTAATATCTTCCATTGGGCCAACCTCTGTTAGTGCGCGAGACAAGTTTTATAGGTCTCTGTGGCTCGACAGCCGGTCTCTCAACCAGCAGAAGTCGACCCAATAGAAGATGGTGCTTCCCCCACCCTGTCTCTGCCGTGGATGCCTTTCACTACGTGAAATAAAAAACGCGGCTCGAGTTTAAGAAGGTTTTAGACCCTCTGGTTGCTCCACAGCCTTTAAGGCGAACTGTTCGCAAGCCCGGATCCCTGACACCGGGAGCAGCCCCTGCGGGTGCCCGCGGGGCAGGCGGGGCAGCGGGGGGCCGAGCCCCGAAGCCGGAGCACCGCTGACCTGGCCGGGCCGAGGGGCCCCGTGCGGCTCGCAAGCGGGTCTCCCCCACCGGCGCCTCCTTGGACTCTCCTGCTTCCGCGCTCAGGCCCGTTTCCGCGGCCGCCGCGATAAGCACGTCCCCGGCTCCAGGCGCCGCTTCCCCGGGCGCCCAGCCGCCCGCTCGCCGGGCCCTGCTCGGGCGAGGGGTCACCCCGGCGCGGGCAGGTCACCGCAGCACCGCGGAGAGGCGGCCCCGGGCCAACAGCCGCGGCGGGACGCGTCGGCCCGGTCCGCGCCCCTCCCCCCAGCGCCCGCACTCACCGGCCCCTACATCCCGGGCGGCAGCGGCCGGTCCGGCGGCGGCAGCAGCAGCAACAACACCGGAAGGAGCCCTCGGCTTAACGCCACTTCCGCCGCAGGAAGCACGGCTCACCCTACGCGCCACGTGACTCAGGGCACCAGCACTTCCGCTGGGAGTGGGCGTAAGGCTGCAGTGGCCAAGGCAGAAGCTTCCTTCTGATTGGTCGCAGGTGTCCCCTCGGTTAGTGTGATTGGATGCATGAGTCACGTGGGCTGTTTCTGCACCCTGACTACCGGAACGTCCCTCGGACGGGCGCCTGCGCTGTGCTGGGAGCTGCTCTCTGGCCCCGCCCCTCCTCTCGCGGCGCTGGGGGCAGATTCCCTCAGCCCGGCTCCCGGCGCGGGCTGCTGCCTTCGCCTCTGCTGGGGGCGGGGCCGGAGGCGCTTCTCCGCCCCGCTCCGCCCCGGGGCCGCGCCGCGCCGCGCCGCGCGGGACTTGTGGCGTCCGGCCCCCGGGCGGCTGCCCCGGCCCTCGCGGAGCCCTCCCGCGAAGGGGCGCCCCGGCCTCCCCGGCGCCCGGCGCCAGCCGCTGCCCTCCGCCTGGTCTCGGGCGGGCCTCGGGAGCCGCGTGCGGCCGCCGCGGGAGCCGCCGGGCGTCGGTGGCCCCTGAAAGGCGAGGCGGGGGGTGGGCGCTGGCTCGTGTGGGCCGCGGGGCGGCCACGTGCAGGGGGGAGTCCCCCCCCCCGGGGGGGCCAGAGCTGGCCCGGCCACTGGCTCGGGGCGCGTGGCCCACGCCCGACAGCAGGGCGGGAGGGGCCCGTCCGGGCGAGGCAGAGCTGCGTCTGGTGAGCCAGCCACTCCCCGTCCCTCTTCCAGCCCAGCTTCATGGAGTGAGATTTGCAAATGAAGTTTAGTTCTGGGGTTTTCTTTGAAGACTGTTTCTGAAGTTTTTTTGTTGGAGTACAGCTACTTTCAAACCGGTTATAGAGCCTCCAGGGAGATGGACGTGTGCTCCGACTGGCTTTTGTATGTTACCGTTCCCGATGTCCCATTTCTGTCCGTTTATTCTTTTACGTAGGGACTGTCCGGTTTGGCCAGTGTACATGGCAGAGGGCATTGCTGGCACATGATGGCGTCTATCACATTAGTAGATGTGCGGGTGGATGAGCCTCTGATGGTGTGGCTGATGTGGTTGGGTCCTCTGATGGTGTCACTAGAGTAGATATGGGGACATGTAGGTAGGCATAGCGGTCAGTAGGTTTGCGTTATAGGGTGGTGTTTATGTGACCATCACATATTTGCACTGTATCTGTATCAAGTATCTGAAGACCATTATCATGCATAGGGGAAACTGAGGCACCCCTACAGTAGTCAGAGGAAACTTTAAGAACAGTCCCACTTCGTCACACTCGCCTCTGGATCCTTTTCAGTTTCTCTACATCGTTTCTAGACATCAGTGACCAAAGCTGGACACCATACTCCAGCTGAGGCCAAACCAGCGCTGAGTAGAGCGGCACTGTCTCCTCCCATGACTTGCATGCTATGCTTCTGTTAATGCAACCTAAAATTGCATTTGCTTCTTTTTTTTTTTGTAACAACATCGTATTGCTGACTCATGCAGAGGTTGTGATCCACCGCAGCACGCAAATCCTTCTCAGCAGTGCTGCCGCCAAGCTGGGTGGTTATCCTCCATTTTGTATCCGTACATTAGGGCTCTGGTAGCAATCAGTCTAGGAGCCAAGTCCTCAAGCACAGCAGAGTACCAAACAAACTAAGGGGTTCTGGCCCACAGGCAGGGCAAAGCAAACAGGCAGTCTAGGAGCCCAGGCTGGGGCACCAAACAGTCTATGTGGCTCTGGCCTTCAGGCAGAGCAGAGTAGCTAAGCAGCCTGTCATCCTAGCGTTGGCAGACAGCAGACAAATTCAGGCCTTTTGGCTTGTGGTCGGGAGGCTGCCACCCAGGGGTGGGGTTGGTATCAGGGAGGAGGGGGGCCCAGGCCCACCCTACTCCACTGGGTCCCACTCCAGGGCCCTAACAGTGGCGAAGTGTTCCACCATTGCGTCAGTGGAGATCCAGCTGCAACATGCTGACCTGAATGTAGGCAGCAATGCAGCCAGAGTAGTCAGCTGTCCCTGGACTCCTTCCTCCCCTCGGGGTGTTCCTGGATCCTGGGGTTGTCCTCCATCTCCTTGGGATATACTGCCAGTGGCAGTCCCAGCAGCTTCTCTGCACATGGGGTGTCTGGTAGGCCTGCAAGTCTTTGGCGCAGCAGAGGTCCTCTTCAGGCCATTCCAGGAGCAGGTGGAGAGCATCTCCAACCTAACTGAGCTGCACAGGGCTTGCATTTTGTACTACTTGTCCTGCCCCCATGCTTTTGTGGCCTTCCTGGCTCTGCTCAGCAGGGGGTGGTCAGGGATTCCTCCCTGTCAATATTGGAAGGAGACCACACCCCCTCACTGCAGGTGGCAAACAATTTAATTAGTTTTAAGACAATGCTGGACAAATTTGTGAGTGCAATTGTATGACAGGGTTGCTTGTGGTGATGGGGGGCAGGGCTCAGCAGCCCTGGGGCTCTTTTCCAGTTTATGTTTGGTGTTCCTAATGCTCGCATGTCAGGGTTTCAGCAGTGGTCAGGAAAGGATTCCCTGCCCCCAGTGTTTTCTGGGAGGTTTTTTTTTTTAATCTCCTTTCCCTGAAGCTTCAGGGATGACTGTGGCTGGACATGGGACACTGGGTGGGGTGTGTCAGGGCTCTGAGATAGCACCAAGCAGTCTCCCTCTCAGGTGCTTGGCTGGCTGGTGCTTGCTCATATCATAGAATCATAGAATATCAGTGTTGGAAGGGACCTCAGGAGGTCATCTAGTCCAACCCCCTGCTCAAAGCAGGACCAATCCCCCACTAAATCATCCCTGCCAGGGCTTTGTCAAGCCTGACCTTAAAAACTTCTGAGGAAGGAGATTCCACCACCTCCCTAGGTAACACATTCCAGTGTTTCACCACCCTCCTAGTGAAAAAGTTTTTCCTAATATCCAACCTAAATCTCCCCCACTGCAACTTGAGACCATTACTCCTTGTTCTGTCATCTGCTACCACTGAGAACAGCCTAGAGCCATCCTCTTTGGAACCCCCTTTCAGGTAGTTGAAAGCAGCTATCAAATCCCCCCTCATTCTTCTCTTCTGTAGACTAAACATCCCCAGTTCCCTCAGCCTGTCCTCGTAACTCATGTGTTCCAGTCCCCTAATCATTTTTGTTGCCCTCCGCTGGACGCTTTCCAATTTTTCCACATCCTTCTTGTAGTGTGGGGCCTAAAACTGGACACAGTACTCCAGATGAGGCCTCACCAGTGTCGAATAGAGGGGAAAGATCACGTCCCTCGATCTGCTGGCAGTGCCCCTACTTATACATCCCAAAATGCCATTGGCCTTCTTGGCAACAAGAGCACACTGTTGACTCATATCCAGCTTCTCGTCCACTGTAACCACTAGGTCCTTTTCTCCAGAACTGCTGCCGAGCCATTCGGTCCCTAGTCTGTAGCGGTGCATGGGATTCTTCCATCCTAAGTGCAGGACTCTGCACTTGTCCTTGTTGAACCTCATCAGATTCCTTTTGGCCCAATCCTCCAATTTGTCTAGGTCCCTCTGTATCCTATCCTTACCCTCCAGCGTATCCACCTCTCCTCCCAGTTTACTGTCATCTGCAAACTTGCTGAGGGTGCAATCCACACCATCCTCCAGATCATTAGTGAAGATATTGAACAAAACCAGCCCCAGGCCTGACCCTTGGGGCACTCCACTTGATACCGGCTGCCAACTAGACATGGAGCCATTGATCACTACCCTTTGAGCCCAACAGTCTAGCCAGCTTTCTATCCACCTGATAGTCCATTCATCCAGCCCATACTTGTTTAACTTGCTGGCAAGAATACTGTGGGAGACAGTGTCAAAAGCTTTGCTAAAGTCAAGGAACAACATGTCCACTGCTTTCCCTTCATCCACAGAACCAGTTATCTCGTCATAGAAGACAATTAGATTAGTTAGGCATGACTTGCCCTTGGTGAATCCATGCTGACTGTTCCTGATCACTTTCCTCTCCTCTAAGTGCATCAGAATTGATTCCTTGAGGACCTGCTCCATGATTTTTCTGGGGACTGAGGTGAGGCTGACTGGCCTGTAGTTCCCAGGATCCTCCTCCTTCCCTTTTTTAAAGATGGGCACTACATTAGCCTTTTTCCAGTCGTCCGGGACTTCCCCCGATCGCCATGAATTTTCAAAGATAATGGCCAATGGCTCTGCAATCACATCCGCCAACTCCTTTAGCACTCTCAGATGCAGCGCATCCGGCCCCATGGACTTGTGCATGTCTAGCTTTTCTAAATAGTCCTGAACCACTTCTTTTTCCACAGGGGGCTGGTCACCTCCTCCCCGTGCTGTGCTGCCCAGTGCAGTAGTCTGGGAGCTGACCTTGTTCGTGAAGACAGAGGCAAAAAAAGCATTGAGTACATTAGCTTTTTCCACATCCTCTGTCACTAGGTTGCCTCCCTCATTCAGTAAGGGGCCCACACTTTCCTTGACTTTCTTCTTGTTGCTAACATACCTGAAGAAACCCTTCTTGTTACTCTCAGCATCTCTTGCTAGCTGCAACTCCAAGCATGATTTGGCCTTCCTGATTTCACTCCTGCATGCCTGAGCAATATTTTTATACTCATCCCTGGTCATTTGTCCAATCTTCCACTTCTTGTAAGCTTCTTTTTTGTATTTAAGATCAGCAAGGATTTCACTGTTAAGCCAAGCTGGTCGCCTGCCATATTTATTATTCTTTTTACACATATGCTCAGAGTCTAACTGATCACCATACGTGGGGTTAGGAAGGAATTTCCCCCAGGTCAGATTGCCAGTGACCGTGGGTGGGGTTTCATCTTCCCGTGCAGTGTGTGGATGTAGGTCACTTGCCAGGATTATCTGGGTATATTCCATTTAATCATTTCTCTGCCATTGCAGGGGCCTCGACCACTGGTGCACCCCAGTGACTCCTATTCTCTGCCTGTGGCATGTAATGATCTAGTCTCCTGTGCAGGAGTGGCAGGTTTGTAGAAATTTTGGTGGTGCCCAGATCTCACCCCTCCCCAAACTCTGCCCCCCCCCACCTGCCTAAGGCTCTGGGAGGGAGTTTGGGTGCAGGGAGGAGGTCTGGGGTGCAGGCCCTGGGCTGGGGCAGGGGATTGGGGTGCAGGAGGGGTACAGGCTCTGGGAGGGAGTTTGGGTGCAAAAGGGGATAGAGGTTGGGCTCTGGGAGGGAGTTTGGGTAGGGGAGTGGATCTGCGGTGCAGGCTCTGGGCTGGGGATGTAGGAGGGGGTGAGGGGTACAGGCTCTGGGAGGGAGTTTGGAGATGGGGGGTGTGGAGGGAGGGGATGCAAGCTCTGGGAGGGAGTTGGGGGTGGGAGTGAGTGCGGAGGGAGGGGGTGGAGGGATGAGGGGTTTGGGGTGTGTGAGGGGGCTCAGGGCTGGGGCAGAGGGTACGGGTGAGGGCTCTGTCTGGGGCTGGGGATGAGGGGTTTGGGGTGTTGAAGAGGCTCAGGACTAGGGCAGAGGGTTGGGGTGAGGGCTCTGGCTGGGGGTGCAGGCTCTGGGGTGGGGTGGGGAGTTTGGGGTGTAGGCAGGTTGCCCCTGGGGTGGGGACAGAGAGGAGGACTCCCCCCAGCCCTCTCCCTGCCGGCAGCAGTGAGCTCTGGGGGAGGGGCCTCCCTCTCTCCCCCCGGCAGCGCACTCACCTCACACCACTGTCACTACACTTGCTCCTATGGCCCCCTCAAGTCCAGGAAGCCCCCTTGCCTCCCCTGTGGTGGGTGCCAGGGAGGCTGCCATCACATATGCCCCTCCTCCCCTGCTGCTGCTGCCCCTCACTATAAGGGGTGAGGGATAGGGCTGCCCCTTGCCCACCGTGGGGCAGGAGCGGTGACTGCAGGTGGGGGGGCCCCCTGTGCTGGTGGAGGATCCTGCCAGGAAAGGGAAGGGTCCGAGGTGGAAGGGCAGGGTAAGGGCAGCCTGCCCAGCCATTAGTGAGAGGCGGGGCACTAGGACCTGGTGGCGGCAGTTGATGCAGGAGTCAGCGTGGAGCTGCAGGGGAGAGGCAGGAATGCTGGGGGGGGGGTGAGGGCAGCAAGTGGGGGCCAAGGGACACTTGGAGGAGATGCGTGGGGGCAGCAGGTGGGGCCGGGGTGAGACCCGGCCCCAAACATTGCTGGAGCCGGGCCCTGACTATTGCTGGAGCCCAGGCAACACGGGCCCACACAACTCACTGCCCCTGCTCCGGTGGGCTGTAATACTTTGGTCTCATTTTGTTTGGTGTGTGAGTGCTGGGTGGTGTTGGTGATCTGTGATATACAGGAGGTCAGACTAGATGATCTAGGGGTAACTTCTGGCCTTAAACTCTATGACAATGACTCTAAAAGTCTCCTGCCCTAGGAGTCACCTACCAGGTTCTGGTCCTTTCTCTTGTCATTTATAAACTGTGCACAGTCTTGCCATTCAGCACTCCAGCATTCAAAAGCAGCAGTCACACCCCAAAAATCATCTGATTTTTAAAAAAGTCAACACTGTGGTCTGTTTGCTCTCTGCTTTTTGAGCCTTTAGGGTTCATGTTTTCCGGCTTTACTCCACAACCAGGAAGGCTCAAAACTTACTTTCTTTTTTTAGTGGAAGCTGGAATTCTCACCTGAGTGAAAGAGCTGGGGCTTTGAGAAAAACACCAAATCTCACAACACTCATGATAGTATCACATGAGCTGACAACCCTGGAGCAACCCTCGCAGGCAGAAACATAAAGCCAGCCCATAACAGGAACCGATAGTCTTAGCTTCAGTGAACTCTGGCCTCAACCCAACCATAGGCAAAAGCCTCAGACATGATGGACCATATGTTATCTTGAAGGTCAGTAGCCTCGGAGAAATGGGGGAAGATTCCTCCAGAGTGTAGGGTCTTCTACTGAATTCCAGTATTGCCAAGGCCAGGAGCGCAGAATCATGGTTTTTGGCTGGTGGTCTGATTTTGGAACTCCCCCCCAACGTGTGTGTGACGATTAGTCTTTTACCAGCTCTTGCACATTTTTAACAAGGTGATTTTGGCCCCAGCTGCAACAGCGTCTGCAGGGGGACCCAGCTGAGAACAGGGCTTAAAAGTGCTTGACTCTGTACAAACACTTGTGAAGTGGGTGTTGAGGCAGGTAACAAGAGAGACCTGAACTCACGCTTTAGTGTAACGTACAGTGGGGAGTTTCTGATGTGGGAGCTAGATAGCCAACTCATTTTATGCAGGTGCCTCCACATATTTGATAGATGGGAACAATTTTTAATACCTGCTGAAGTGGGCAGGTTCCAAACTGGTGACCTACAGCTGATGGGCTCTGTAGCTCATTAGCAATGCCCTTAGCAGAAACCAATGCAAAAGCTGGGATTTGGTCTCTGGGCTGGCAGTTTAGTGCATATTCTATTCGGCTATAGGAAACTGTCTGGGGGAGTGTCTCAGGCTGGTTTTGCTTCCACAAAATAATATGAAGGCTGGAGCTTTTAGTGTCATTGTGAGAGTGGCTGCAGCATGGACCAGCATCACATTATGTGCCAGAGTCAGCAGCACGGGCATTCTGAATTCCCTACATTCCTCCCTCCAGCCCCAGGAGAAACTCGAGGGGCTTTTCCAATCCCCACTCCACAAACACAGGGCACAATCCAACCCTCAGTAAACTCTTCAGACAGCATTTTCAAACCTAAAATCAGGCCCCTAAGCCAGTGTTTTCAACCCCCAGCATTCAACAAGCGTTAGGCAGGCTCCCAAAATCATGAGATTTAAGAAAAATGTTTTCAAGTTTTTCTCTGCCATCATGAGATCTAGAAACTTTTCTTTGAATGAAAGCTGAGATCTCACAAATATGTGGCTTCCAGCAGCTGGGCAATCTCTGTAATAACAATAATAATAGAGAGAAAAAATACTAAGAGAAATTGTGTCATTGTGGGAGACTAGCTTCCAGGTAGAATAAGCAGCAATAATTGTACCTAGCTCTTATCTATTAGGATAGCGGTTCTCAAACTGGGGTCCATGAGGGTACTCCACAGGGTCTGCATGTCGTGTCCGGGGCTGCTGGCCCCGCTGATCAACTCCTCGCCATCCTTCCCAGTGCCTCCTGCATGCCATGGAACAGCTGGGAGGGAGGGAGGGGGAGGAATGGGGACAGGGAATGCTCAGGGGAGGGGGTGGAAAGAGGCAGGGAAGAGGAGGGGCAGGAGTGGAGAGGGGGTGGGAAGAGGTGGGGCAGGGCCTTGGGGGAAGGGGTGGAGTGGGGTTGGGGCTTGGGACTGAGCGGGGGTTGAGCACCCCCAGGGAAAATTAGAAGCCAGCTTGGGGGTCCATGAAAATTTTATCAAAATGGTCCTCAGGTTGCCAAAATTTAAGAACCGCTGTATTAGGAGATCTTCTCATCTACAGATAAGCATTCATAGAATCATAGAATATCAGGGTTGGAAGGGACCTCAGGAGGTCATCTAGTCCAACCCCCTGCTCAAAGCAGGACCAATCCCCAATCAAATCATCCCAGCCAGGCTTTATCAAGCCTGACCTTAAAAACTTCCAAGGAAGGAGATTCTACCACCTCCCTAGGTAACGCATTCCAGTGTTTCACCACCCTCCTGGTGAAAAAGTTTTTCCTAATATCCAACCTAAACCTCCCCCACTGCAACTTGAGACCATTACTCCTTGTCCTGTCCTCTTCTACCACTGAGAATAGTCTAGAACCATCCTCTCTGGAACCACCTCTCAGGTAGTTGAAAGCAGCTATCAAATCCCCCCTCATTCTTCTCTTCTGCAGACTAAACAATCCCAGTTCCCTCAGCCTCTCCTCATAAGTCATGTGTTCCAGCCCCCTAATCATTTTTGTTGCCCTTCGCTGGACTCTCTCCAATTTATCCACATCCTTCTTGTAGTGTGGGGCCCAAAACTGGACGCAGTACTCCAGATGAGGCCTCACCAATGTCGAATAGAGGGGAACGATCACGTCCCTCGATCTGCTCGCTATGCCCCTACTTATACATCCCAAAATGCCATTGGCCTCCTTGGCAACAAGGGCACACTGCTGACTCATATCCAGCTTCTCGTCCACTGTAACCCCTAGGTCCTTTTCCGCAGAACTGCTGCCTAGCCATTCGGTCCCTAGTCTGTAGCTGTGCATTGGGTTCTTCCGTCCTAAGTGCAGGACCCTGCACTTATCCTTATTGAACCTCATCAGGTTTCTTTTGGCCCAATCCTCCAATTTGTCTAGGTCCCTCTGTATCCTGTCTCTGCCCTCCAGCGTATCTACTACTCCTCCCAGTTTAGTATCATCCGCAAATTTGCTGAGAGTGCAATCCACACCATCCTCCAGATCATTTATGAAGATATTGAACAAAACTGGCCCCAGGACCGACCCCTGGGGCACTCCACTTGACACCGGCTGCCAACTAGACATGGAGCCATTGATCACTACCCGTTGAGCCCGACAATCTAGCCAACTTTCTATCCACCTTATAGTACATTCATCCAGCCCATACTTCTTTAACTTGCTGACAAGAATACTGTGGGAGACCGTGTCAAAAGCTTTGCTAAAGTCAAGAAACAATACATCCACTGCTTTCCCTTCATCCACAGAATCAGTAATCTCATCATAGAAGGCGATTAGATTAGTCAGGCATGACCTTCCCTTGGTGAATCCATGCTGACTGTTCCTGATCACTTTCCTCTCGTGTAAGTGCTTCAGGATTGATTCCTTGAGGACCTGCTCCATGATTTTTCCGGGGACTGAGGTGAGGCTGACTGGCCTGTAGTTCCCAGGATCCTCCTCCTTCATTCAGGGCACTTCAAGAGGAAACTGGTTCCTTTATTTACCCCTGATTTAAAGGGCCAAACTGTAAGCAGCTGTAAGACATGATTCTGCAATCATAGAGGAAAGGGGAGTTACAGGCCTCTCCAGGACCCTGTTGGTGACGTGTTCTCAGCAGTGGCCCGGCATGGATCCTCCCAAAACATGCCAGCCTGAACAGTCTTAGCACCATTCCCCTTTAAGGACTCCCTGGGTCACTTCCTACCCCTTCCTCAGATTCAACCATATCTGCAGCATCCTCTGCTTCCCCTCTGCAGTGTGACTGGTCTCTGCATCCTGGGGTGCAGGCCATTCTTCTGCTGGAGAGAGTGTCAAGCCTCCTTCCCCTCCAGCAGTCCCACCCTGACTGAGCAGCTCTGCAGGCTTTTATACCTGACTTCCAGGTGGACCATGCCGCTGGCTGCTTCTGCGAGGAGGGAAGGATTAACCCCCTCCGTACCAGTGTGGGGCTGATCCGCCCCATCACACACAGCCAAATGCAAGATAATACTTGGGGAACAGAGAATTGATGCTATACCTACAGGAGGGGGGCCTCTGTCTTGGGAAGCAGTGACTCGGAGAAGGACTTAGGGCTCATTAGAGATATTTGCCTCAACCTGAGCTCTCAGTGCAATGTTGTGGCAAAAGGGCTAATCCTTGGCTATATAAAATGGGGACTATCAAGTGGAAGATGGGAAGATACACGGCTTTGGGAAGCCTGTTACTAGAACACTGTCCACTGCTGGGGCCACCCTGCAAGAAGGATGTGGAAATGCTGGAGACACGTCAGAGGAGGGCTACAAAAATGAGGCAAGATCTGGAAAACAGGTCTTACGATGTGAGCTCAGCTTGTTCAGTGTGTCGAAGAGATGACTGAGATGTGACGTGGTCTCTGTGTCTAGGTCCTTGCCTGTGGGAAAGAGATCGGAGAGTGGGGGGCTTTTCAGCCTTGCTGGCAAATGCAGAACAAGGCTGAAGTTAGACAAATTCACCCTTGACATGAGGGTGAATAAACATTGGACATGTTTCCTGGGAGGGGGTGCACTCACCATACCTTGGAATCTTTGCGAGGAGCTTAGGTATGTTTCTAAAAGATGTGCTTCCATCCAGCTTTTGGGAGAGGTTCTGTGACCTGGGCGGGGCGGGTCAGGCAGGATTGTCAGCGTGGTCCCTTATAGCATATGAATTGCTGTGCTCTCCCCTTCCTCCCTGGGCCCCGGGGAGAATGGGATCTCCTGCATTTCCCTCAGCAGGGTAGAGCTTTGAAATAGTCAACAAAACTATGTAAAATGGGAAGGGATTCCTGTGAATAGTCTGGGTAAGGCAGAAATACCCCCCTGGAAAGGAAGCAAATATAAAAAAGGAGTACTAGTGGCACCTTAGAGACTAACCAATTTATTTGAGCATAAGCTTTCGTGAGCTACAGCTCACTTCATTGGATGCATCATGAAAACTTATGCCCAAATAAATTGGTTAGTCTCTAAGGTGCCACAAGTCCTCCTTTTCTTTTTGCGAATACAGACTAACACGGCTGTTAACTCTGAAACCAAACATAAAAAGCCTCCCATAAGAGGAGCAAAGAAACTTGTTATACACTGGTGCCATCTTGTGGATATCTGTGGGAGTGGCAGAGAACTTGCAAGAACAGAAATCTGAGAGCTATTTGGAAAGAGTCTGATAGAAATTAGAGCAGGGGTGGCCAACCTGGGGCTCGGGAGCCACATGCGGCTCTTCAGAAGTTAATATGCGGCTCCTTGTATAGGCATGGGCTCCGGGAGGGCTGGAGCTACAGGCACCAACTTTCCAATGTGCCGGGGGGCGCTCACTGCTCAACCCCTGGCTCTGCCACAGGCCCTGCCACCTCCCCTGAGCCTGCCGTGCCCTCACTCTTCACCCCCCAGAGCCTCCTGCATGCCATGAAACAGCTGATGGGGAGGGAAGGGGAGGCGCTGATTGGCGGGGCTGCTGGTGGGTGGGAGGTGCTGGGAGCAGGGGGTGGAAGCATATGGGGGGCTGCTGACTTATTACTGTGGCTCTTTGGCAATGTACATTGGTAAATTCTGGCTCCTTCTCAGGCTCAGGTTGGCCATCCCTCATGTATGCTCTGGAGAAGCTCTGCCCATATATTTGGGGATGGCGCTTCCACCTGCAGATTGACCATGCTGCACTGAAGTGGCTTCACACAGTCAAAAAGACTAACACAAAAACTTCTTCGGTGGAGAAGACTTAGCTCTTCAAGACTTTGATTTTGAGATACAACATTTCAGGAGCTTCTAACAAAGTGGCTGATGCACTCTCCCGGGAAGGTTTCCCAGAATCAGCTGGGTTAAAATGTCCCTGTATTCTAGGTCATTGTAGTCCTTAAAATGTGGAAAATACTGTTTAGTTCTTCAGGTAATTAGTAGTAAAATTAGAGGTGCATGTATTTTATTAACTCTGTTTTCCTAAACCTCCAGGAAGAAATCCCAGCCGGTGTGGACCCGATCTGAACCAGGCTGGCCAACACCCTCTGTGATTTGGGGGGCGTGATAATGAAAGGGGAGGGGTAGCTCCCTTTTATGGACACCCAGCCAGCTAGTAGCTATAAAATCCTCTTACTAGCTGTTCTCTAATTGCTCTACCTATAAAGGGTTAAAAAGTCTCACTGCTATGCATAGGTAAAAGGAAGTGAGTGGGCACCTGGCCAAAAGAGCCAGTGGGAAGGCTAGAACTTTTTAAAATTGAGAGAAGACTTCCCTTTTGTCTGTCTGTGGCTGTTCTCCTGGAGCGAGGCGGCAGGGCAGAGCTGTGCTGTAAGAAGCTTGGGCCAGGTATGAAAAAATCATCAGTATCATACCTAGAAACTCCTCATTTGAAACCCCAGCTATGTCAGTAGATCAGGAAATGTCTAGAAAGACGCAATTAGGTTTATGCCTTTACGGCTTGTGGATTCCTCTGTGCTAACCCCAGGTGCTTTTGTTTTGCTTGTAACCTTTAAGCTGGACCTCAAGAAAGCTATTCTTGGTGCTTAATCCTTGTAGTTGCTCTTTTAAAATTTAGCAATAGCCTGAGTCGCCGGATGTATTTTCATTTTCTTTCTTTTTTTTTAATAAAATTTACTTTTTTAAGAACAGAATTGGATTTTTGTGTCTTAAGAGGTTTGTACATGTTGTTTAATTATCTGGGTGGCAACAGCTGATTTCCTTTTTTTTTCTTTCTCAGCTCTTCCCCAGATGGGTGGTTGAAAGGGCTTGGGGGTACCTCATAGGAAGGAATTCCCAAGTGCGCCTTCCTGGGCTCTCAAAGGGGTTCTGCACTTGGGTGGTGGCAGCATCTACCAATCCAAGGTCAGAGAAAAGCTGTAACTTTGGGAATAATTTACCTAGATTTCAGTAAGGCGTTTGATACCGTGCCACATGGGGAATTATTAGTTAAATTGGATAAGATGGGGATCAATAGGAAAATTGAAAGATGGATAAGGAATTGGTTAAAGGGGAGACTACAACGGGTCCTACTGAAAGATGAACTGTCAGGCTGGAGGGAGGTTACCAGTGGAGTTCCTCAAGGATCGGTTTTGGGACCAATCTTACTTAATCTTTTTATTACTGACCTCGGCACAGAAAACGGGAGTGTGCTAATAAAGTTTGCGGATGATACAAAGCTGGGAGGTATTGCCAATTTAGAGAAGGACAGGGATATCCTACAGGAGGATCTGGATGACCTTGTAAACTGGAGTAATAGTAATAGGATGAAATTTAATAGTGAGAAGTGTAAGGTCATGCATTTTGGGATTAATACCTAGAATTTTAGTTATAAGCTGGGGATGCATCAATTAGAAGTAACGGAGGAGGAGAAGGACCTTGGAGTATTGGTTGATCATAGGATGACTATGAGCCGCCAATGTGATATGGCCATGAAAAAAGCTAATGCGGTCTTGGGATGCATCAGGAGAGGTATTTCCAGTAGGGATAAGGAGGTTTTAGTACCGTTATACAAGGCACTGGTGAGACCTCACCTGGAATACTGTGTGCAGTTCCCCGCCCCGTCCCCCTATCTCAGCTCACCTCCGCCTCCGCTCCGCCGCCTCCTCTGAGCGCGCCATGTGCCCGCTTTTTCCCCCTAGCTCCCAGGGCTTGCCGCCGTGAAACAGCTGATTCGCGTGGCAAGCGCTGGGAGGGAGGGGGGGAGGAGGCTGGGCCGTGGCGGGGATTTGGGGAGGGGTCCAATGGGACAGGGAGGGGGCAGAGTTGGGGTGGGGACTTTGGGGAAGGGGTTGGAATGGGGGCAGGGCCGGGGGCAGAGGGGGCGCGAGCACCCACTGGTGCCATAAGAAGTTGGCGCCTATGGATGCCCCCACCCCACGTTGGACCCGTGACTCCTCCCACCCCCATGCCAGGGACGAGCACAGTTCTCAGTCCCAGCCTGGGACTGAAGGGGAAATTATATCACCTGGGCGCACACAGCCCTGCCCCGGGCGCTGCAGCTGGAGGGCGTGGCAGCCATTCACCCCCATGTGTTTTGCAGGTAGGGGCCATCTGCCTCCTGGGCTTGGGGATCTGGGTGGCTGCAGACCCCAGTAGATTCCAGAGTATCATCACCTCCAAGCCCCTGCTGAGCGCTAGGGCCTCCCTCATCCTCACTATGAGTGTGGCCCTCTTGCTGCTGGGCTTCATGGGCTGCTTTGGGGCCCTCCGGGAGGGCCTGGCCCTGCTGCTGCTGGTGAGCTGGGTGCAGGTTCTGGCAGGGAGCACAGGGTGCGTCATGGCCACTGCCATAGCTGGCTTGGGCCCCGGCCTGGCTGCAGATGTGCAGGGAGGCACCAGTGGGAGCTGGTTGCCGCTAGACCTGGGCCAGTGATGGATTTCCCGGTTCGCTGGCACTTTGGAGAAGTCACAGAGACCCAAGCAGTTTGGGACTGGTACCGAAGCCTGCAGAATATGCAAGTGAGTCGCCAGACCCGTTTCCAGTCAGACCAAACCCGCCAAAGGGCCAGAGTCGCACAGCCGCCCTCCTTGTAGCGTTTAGCCGATTGGTTCAGGTTCACGTCCCTGTTCCCGTCAGATTGTGGGATTGGCTTGACCCCCGAGGTGTGATCACCCCGCCCATCGCGGTGCCTTCTCTGCTGCCAGGGGCTGGTGCTGCTGGGTGGCTCCGGGCCATATTCTCGTTCTCAAGCTTCCTCTGCAACCGGCAGGACAAAGAACGTTTCTCCGGGCTGCCTTTTTCCGGGCTTGCTTGGCCCCAGGCACTGCAGCTTTAACATCAAATCTGAGGTGTGCCACAAAGAAAAGGAGAGAACTGGTGACACAGGGAGCTCATGGTTCAGCCCCGATTGCTGTCACTGTCAGCCACCTGAAGCCCCAGGGTCAGCGTTGTGCAGGAGGTCAGACTAGATGATCATAATGGTTCCTTCTGACCTTACTATCTATGAACTAGGTTCACCGCGGGAAGGAGACCAAAGCCCTAAGGTAAGTGGGGAAGTGGGATACCGGAAGGAAGCACAAACAGGAAAGCGCGAGAGGGGAGGGCTCCTGCCTCATACTGAGAAAGCAGGACAAACAGCAAGTTATCTCAAGTGCCTATACACAAATGCAAGAAGCCTGGGAAACAAGCAGAGAGAACTGGAAGTCCTGGCACAGTCAAGGAATTACGATGTGATTGGAATAACAGAGACTTGGTGCGATAACTCACATGACTGGAGTACTGTCATGGATGGATATAAACTGTTCAGGAAGGACAGGCAGGGCAGAAAAGGTGGGGGAGTTGCACTGTATGTAAGCGAGCAGTATGACTGCTCAGACCTCCGGTATGAAACTGCAGAAAAACCTGAGAGTCTCTGGATTAAGTTTAGAAGTGTGAGTAACAAGGGTGATGTTGTGGTGGGAGTCTGCTGTAGACCACCGGACCAGGGGATGAGGTGGACGAGGCCTTCTTCCGGCAACTCACGGAAGTTACTAGATCGCAGGCCCTGGTTCTCATGGGAGACTTCAAACACCCTGATATCTGCTGGAAGAGCAATACAGCAGTGCACAGACAATCCAGGAAGTTTTTGGAAAGTGTAGGGGACAATTTCCTGGTGCAAGTGCTGGAGGAACCAACTAGGGGCAGAGCTCTTCTTGACCTGCTGCTCACAAACCGGGAAGAATTAGCAAAAGTGGATGGGAACCTGGGAGGCAGTGACCATGAGATGGTCAAGTTCAGGATCCTGACACAGGGAAGAAAGGAGAGCAGCAGAATACGGACCCTGGACTTCAGAAAAGCAGACTTTGACTCCCTCCGGAAACTGATGGGCAGGATCCCCTGGGAGAATAACACGAGGGGGAAAGGAGTCCAAGAGAGCTGGCTGTATTTTAAAGAATCCTTATTGAGGTTACAGGGACAAACCATCCCGATGTGTAGAAAGAATAGTAAATATGGCAGGTGACCAGCTTGGCTTAGCAGTGAAATCCTTGCTGATCTTAAACACAAAAAAGAGGCTTACAAGAAGTGGAAGATTGGACAAATGACCAGGGATGAGTATAAAAATATTGCTCGGGCATGTACGAGTGAAATCAAGAAGGCTAATCACACCTGGAATTGCAGCTAGCAAGAGATGTTAAGAGTAACAAGAAGGGTTTCTTCAGGTATGTTGGCAACAAGAAGAAAGTCAAGGAAAGTGTGGGCCCCTTACTGAATGAGGGAGGCAACCTAGTGACAGAGGATGTGGAAAAAGCTAATGTACTCAATGCTTTTTTTGCCTCTGTCTTCACGAACAAGGTCAGCTCCCAGACTACTGCACTGGGCAGTACAGCATGGGGAGGAGGTGATCAGCCCTCTGTGGAGAAAGAAGTGGTTTGGGACTATTTAGAAAAGCTGGATGAGCACAAGTCCATGGGGCCGGATGCGCTGCATCTGAGAGTGCTAAAGGAGTTGGCGGATGTGATTGCAGAGCCATTGGCCATTATCTTTGAAAATTCATGGCGATCGGGGGAAGTCCCAGACAACTGGAGAAAGGCTAATGTAGTGCCCATCTTTAAAAAAAGGGAAGAAGGAGGATCCTGGGAACTACAGGCCAGTCAGCCTCACCTCAGTCCCCGGAAAAATCATGGAGCAGGTCGTCAAGGAATCAATTCTGAAGCACTTAGAGGAGAGGAAAGTGATCAGGAACAGTCAGCATGGATTCACCAAGGGCAAGTCATGCCTAACTAATCTAATTGCCTTCTTTGATGAGATAACTGGCTTTGTGGATGAGGGGAAAGCAGTGGACGAGTTATTCCTTGACCTTAGCAAAGCTTTTGACACGGTCTCCCACAGTATTCTTGCCAGCAAGTTAAACAAGTATGGGCTGGATGAATGGACTATAAGGTGGATAGAAAGCTGGCTAGATCATCGGGCTCAACGCGCAGTGATCAATGGCTCCATGTCTAGTTGGCAGCCGGTATCAAGTGGAGTGTCCCAAGGGTCGGTCCTGGGGCTGGTTTTTTTCAATATCTTCATAAATGATCTGGAGGATGGTGTGGATTGCACCCTCAGGAAGTTTGCAGATGACACTAAACTGGGAGGAGAGGTAGATACGGTGGAGGGTAGGGATAGGATACAGAGGGCCCTAGAGAAATTGGAGGATTGGGTCAAAAGAAATCTGATGAGGTTCAACAAGGACAAGTGCAGAGTCCTGCACTTAGGACGGAAGAATCCCATGCACCGCTACAGACTAGGGACCGAATGGCTCGGCAGCAGTTCGGCAAAAAAGGACCTAGGGGTTACAGTGGACGAGAAGCTGGATATGAGTCAACAGTGTGCCCTTGTTGCCAAGAAGGCCAATGGCATTTTGGGATGTATATGTAGGGGCATTGCCAGCAGATCGAGGGACGTGATCGTTCCCCTCTATTCGACACTGGTGAGGCCTCATCTGGAGTACTGTGTCCAGTTTTGGACCCCACACTACAAGAAGGATGTGAAAAAATTGGAAGCGTCCAGCGGAGGGCAACAAAAATGATCAGGGGGCTGGAACACATGAGTTATGAGGAGAGGCTGAGGGAACTGGAATTGTTTAGTCTACAGAAGAGAAGAGTGAGGGGGGATTTGATAGCTGCTTTCAACTACCTGAAAGGGGGTTCCAAAGAGGATGGATCTAGACTGTTCTCAGTGGTAGCAGATGACAGAACAAGGAGCAATGGTCTTAAGTTGCAGTGGGGGAGGTTTAGGTTGGATATTAGGAAAAATGTTTTCACTCGTAGTGGAGGGTGGTGAAACACTGGAATGCGTTACCTAGGGAGGTGGTGGAATCTCCTTCCTTAGATATTTTTAAGGTCAGGCTTGACAAAGCCCTGGGATGATTTAGTTGGGGATTGGTCCTGCTTTGAGCAGGGGTTGGACTAGATGACCTCCTGAGGTCCCTTCCAACCCTAATATTCTATGATTCTATGAAATAAGGTATTTTACAGAGTGTCATAGAATCATAGAATAAAAACATAAGAATGGCCATAATGGTTCAGACCAAAGGTTCATCCAGCCCAGTATCCTGTCTACCAACAGTGGCCAATGCCATGTGCCCCAGAGGGAGTGAACCTAACAGGTAATGGATCAAGTGATCTCTCTCCTGCCATCCATCTCTAGTCGCTGACAACAGAGTCTAGCGACACCATTCCTTACCCATCCTGGCTAATAGCCATTAATGGACTTAACCTCCATGAATTTATCCAGTTCTCTTTTAACCCCTGTTATAGTCCTAGCCTCCACAACCTCCTCAGGCAAGGAGTTCCACAGGTTGACTGTGCGCTGAGTGAAGAAGAACTTCCTTTTATTTGTTTTAAACCTGCTGCCCATTAATTTCATTTGGTGGCCCCTAGTTCTTATATTATGGGAACAAGTAAATAACTTTTCCTTATTCACTTTCTCCACACCACTCATGATTTTATAGACCTCTATCATATCCCCCCTTAGTCTCCTTTTTTCCAAGCTGAAGAGTCCTAGCCTCTTTAATATCTTCTCATATGGGACCCGTTCCAAACCCCTAATCATTTTAGTTGCCCTTGTCTGAACCTTTTCTAATGCCAGTATATCTTTTCTGAGATGAGGGGACCACATCTGTATGCAGTATTCAAGATGTGGGTGTACCATGGATTTATATAAGGGCAATAAGATATTCTCCGTCTTATTCTCTATCCCTTTTTTAATGATTCCTAACATCCCATTTGCTTTTTTGACTGCCGCTGCACACTGCGTGGACGTCTTCAGAGAACTATCCACGATGACTCCAAGATCTCTTTCCTGATTAGTTGTAGCTAAATTAGCCCCCATCGTATTGTATTTATAGTTGGGGTTATTTTTTCCAGTGTGCATTACTTTACATTTACCCACATTAAATTTCATTTGCCATTTTGTTGCCCAATCACTTAGTTTTGTGAGATCTTTTTGAAGTTCTTCACAGTCTGCTTTGGTCTTAACTATCTTGAGCAGTTTAGTATCCTCTGCAAACTTTGCCACCTCACTGTTTACCCCTTTCTCCAGATCATTTATGAATAAGTTGAATAGGATTGGTCCTAGGACTGACCCTTGGAGAACACCACTAGTTACCCCTCTCCATTCTGGAAATTTACCATTTATTCCTACCCTTTATTCCCTGTCTTTTAACCAGTTCTCAGTCCATGAAAGGATCTTCCCTCTTATCCCATGACAACTTAATTATGTAAGAGTCTTTGGTGAGGGACCTTGTCAAAGGCTTTCTGGAAATCTAAGTACACTATGTCCACTGGATCCCCCTTGTCCACATGTTTGTCGACCCCCTCAAAGAACTCTAATAGACCAGTAAGACACGATCTCCCTTTACAGAAACCATGTTGACTTTTGCGCAACAATTTATGCTCTTCTTTTATTCTTAACTATTGTTTCAACTAATTTGCCCGGTATTGACGTTAGACTTATCAGTCTGTAATTGCCGGAATCACCTCTAGAGCCCTTTTTAAATATTGGCATTACATTAGGGATTAGCAGGAGAGCAGGGGGGAAAAAAACCTTTTGAAGTGATAATCAAGGTATCTAGCGGAGTGCCCCAAGGGTCGGTCCTGGGGCCAGTTTTGTTCAATATCTTCATTAATGATCTGGAGGATGGTGTGGATTACACCCTCAGCAAGTTTGCGGATGACACTAAACTGGGAGGAGTGGTAGATACGCTGGAGGGTAGGGATAAGATACAGAGGGACCTAGACAAATTGGAGGATTGGGCCAAAAGGAATCTGATGAGGTTCAACAAGGACAAGTGCAGAGTCCTGCACTTAGGACGGAAGAATCCCATGCACTGCTACAGACTAGGGACCGAATGGCTAGGCAGCAGTTCTGCAGAGAAGGACCTAGGGGTGACAGTGGACGAGAAGCTGGATATGAGTCAACAGTGTGCCCTTGTTGCCAAGAAGGCCAATGGCATTTTGGGGTGTATAAGTAGGGGCATTGCCAGCAGATCGAGGGACGTGATCGTTCCCCTCTATTCGACATTTGTGAGGCCTCATCTGGAGTACTGTGTCCAGTTTTGGGCCCCACACTACAAGAAGGATGTGGAGAAATTGGAGAGAGTCCAGCGAAGGGCAACAAAAATGATTAGGGGACTGGAACACATGAGTTATGAGGAGAGGCTGAGGGAACTCAGATTGTTTAGTCTGCAGAAGAGAAGCATGAGGGGGGATTTGATAGCTGCTTTCAACTACCTGAAAGGGGGTTCCAAAGAGGATGGCTCTAGACTGTTCTCAGTGGTAGCAGATGACAGAACGAGGAGTAATGGTCTCAAGTTGCTGTGGGGGAGGTTTAGGTTGGATATTAGGAAAAACTTTTTCACTAGGAGGGTGGTGAAACACTGGAATGCGTTACCTAGGGAGGTGGTGGAATCCCCTTCCTTAGGAGTTTTTAAGGTCAGGCTTGACAAAGCCCTGGCTGGGATGATTTAGTTGGGATTGGTCCTGCTCTGGGCAGGGGGTTGGACTAGATGGCCTCCAGAGGTCCCTTCCAACTCTGTTGTTTTATGATTCTGTGATTCTAAGGTGGGCCATTTCTAGCAGTGGACAAGAACGTGACTTTATCGTCTTTGAGTGCTCCTTTAGTATCTTGATCGTCCAGGGGCCCCACGGGTTGTTTAGCAGGCTTCCTGCTCCTGATGTAGTTAAAAAACCATTTTGTTATTACTTTTTGAGTTTTTGGCTAGCTGTTCTTCAAACTCCTTTTTGGCTTTGCTTATTACATTTTTACATTTAATTTGGCAGTGTTTATGCTTCTTTCTATTTATCTCACTAGGATTTGACTTCCACTTTTTAAAAGATGCCTTTTTATCTCTGACTACTTCTTTTACATGGTTGTTAAGCCACGGTGGCTCTTTTTTAGTTCTTTTACTGTGTTTTTAAATTTGGGGTATACATTTAAGTTGAGCCCTTATGATGGTGTCTTTGAAAAGTGTCCATGCAGCTTGCAGGGATTTCACTCTAGTCACTGTACCTTTTAATTTCTGTTTAATTAACCTCCTCATTTTTGCATAGTTCCCCTTTCTGAAATTAAATGCCACAGCGTTGGGCGGCTGAGGTGTTCTTCCCACCACAGGAATGTTAAATGTTATTATATTATGGTCACTATTTCCAAGCAGTCCTGTTATAGTTACCTCTTGGACCAGATCCTGCGCTCCACTCAGGACGAGATCGAGAGTTGCCTCTCCCCTTGTGGGTTCCTGTACCAGCTGCTCCAAGAAGCAGTCATTTAAAGTATTGAGAAATTTTGTCTCTGCATTTCGTCCTGAGGTGACATGTCCCTAGTCAGTATGGGGATAATTGAAATCCCCCACTATTACTGAGTTCTTTATTTTGATAGTCTCTCTAATCTCCCTTAGCATTTCATCGTCACTATCACTCTCCTGGTCAGGTGGTCGATAATAGATCCCTACTGTTATATTCTTAGTACAGCATAGAATTACTATCCATAGAGATTCTGTGGAACATGTGGATTCATTTAAGATTTTTATTTCATTTGATTCTACATTTTCTTTCATATATAGTGCCCACTCCCCTCCCCCCCGCCCTGCACGACCTGTTCTGTCCTTCCGATATATTTTGTACCCCGGAATGATTGTGTCTCATTGATTGTCCTCACTCCACCAGGTTTCTGTGATGCCTATTATATGAACATCCTCCTTTAACACGAGGCACGCTAGTTCACCCATCTTATTATTTAGACTTCTAGCATTTGTGTACAAGCACTTTAAAAACTTGTCACTGTTTATTTGTCTGCCCTTTTCTGATGCGTCAGATTCTTTATGTGAATGTTTCTCATCTGATCTGTCCCATACTTGATCCTCTTCCATCCCCTCCTCCTGACTAAAACCTAGAGAATCTCTATCAATAGACTCTCCTCTAAGAGACGTCTCTGTCCGATCCACGTGCGCCTCTGCAGCGATCGGCTCCCCCCTCATCTCTTAGTTTAAAACCTGCTCTGCAACCTTTTTAATGTGAAGTGCCAGCAGTCTGGATCCTTCCTGTATAGGGTCCCCCATCCCAAAAGTTTCCCCAGTTCCTAATAAATCTAAACCCCTTCTCTCTACACCATCGTCTCATCCACGCATTGCGACTCTGAAGCTCTGCCTGCCCACCTGGCCCTGCGCCTGGAACTGGAAGCATTTCTGAGAATGCCACCATAGAGGTCCTGGATTTCAGTCTCTTTGCCAGCAGCCTAAATTTGGCCTCCAGGACGTCTCTTCTACCCTTCCCTACGTCATTGGTACCTACATGTACCTCAACCACCGGCGGCTCCTCCCCAGCACTACGCATAAGTCTATCTAGATGCCTCGAGAGATCCGCAACCTTCGCACCAGGCAGGCAAGTCACCATACGGTTCTCCCGATCCAAACCCAGCTCTCTATGTTTCTAATGATCGAATCTCCCATTTCTAACACCTGCCTTTTCCTAATGACTGGAGTTCCCTCCCCCGGAGAGGTAACCTCAGTGCGAGAGGATACCCCAACATCATCTGGAAGGAGGGTCCCAACTATGGGAAGGTTTCCCTCTGCTCCCATTGACTGCTCTCCTTCTCTGGGCCTTTTATCCTCCTTAACAGCGCAGGGGCTGTCTGACCGGAGGTGGGACAAATCTACAGTGTCCCAGAAAGCCTCATCAGCATACCTCTCTGCCTCCCTTAGCTCCTCCAGTTCCGCCACCCTGGCCTCCAAAGCCCGTACACGGTCTCTGAGGGCCAGCAGCTCCTTGCACCCAATGCACACATACGCCACCCGCCCACAGGGCAGGTAATCATACATGCTACACTGAGTGCAATAAACAGGATAGCCCCCCTCTACTGCTGGGCTTCTGCCTGCATTCTCTCCTACAGCTACCTGGGTTAATGGTAGGGTTTTGGTTTAAATTAAGAAGTTTTGATGATAGTTTAGTTTACAGGTTTTAAAGAATGGCAAGTGTACCTCGCCCCCTTCCAAACTCCCTCTCGAAACTCCCTGTTAGTGGCCCCTGTTTGCAAAGCTCCCTGGTCGCTTGCTCACTGCTTAATAAATCCCTTGCCTTCTTGATAGCCCCGCCCTCTGACTAAGGCTCAGCCAATAAACAGAGGCTTCTAGATTTCAAACCTTGTTTAGAAGCTCACAGCTTCCAACTGCCAGCCACAGCACATGGTCCTTCAAACAAATATTAGAGTTGGAATATTATGGTTGGAAGAGACCTCAGAAGGTCATCTAGTCCAATCCCCTGCTCAAAGCAGGACCAATCCCCAATCAAATCATCCCAGCCAGGGCTTTGTCAAGCCTGACCTTAAAAACCTCGAAGGAGGGAGATTCCACCACCTCCCTAGGTAACCCATTCCAGTGCTTCACCACCCTCCTAGTGAAATAGTGTTTCCTAATATCCAACCTAGACTTCCCCCACTGCAACTTGAGACCATTGCTCCTCGTTCTGTCATCTGCTACCATTGAGAACAGCCTAGATCCATCCTCTTTGGAACCCCCCCGCCCTTCAGGTAGTTGAAGGCTGCTATCAAATCCCCCCTCACTCTTCTCTTCTGCAGGCTAAATAAGCCCATTTCCCTCAGCCTCTCCTTGTAAGTCATGTGCCCCAGCCCCTAATCATTTTGTCCACATCCCTTCTGTAGTGCGGGGACCAAAACTGGATGCAATGCTCCAGATGTGGCCTCACCAGTGCCGAATAGACGGGAATAATCACTTCCCTCCATCTGCTGGCAATGCCCCTAGTAGCTGAACTACAGGGTAACATGTCATAACAGAGGCAGCCTGGCTTGTTTGCTAGACTCCATCCCATGTTAATCTTACTAGCCAGCCACCCCTGCCCCTGATGTCAGCTCAGAGCAGTGGGGCAGGCTGCGCACAGACGCATGGGAGGGCTCTGGGGGCATCAGGGCTGCACTGCAGCGGGCACAGGCAGGTGCTGAACTGGCATCTCTCTGCTTTTCTCTCCAGTTGTTGAGCCCTGTTTGCCTTTCCCTGGTGGGGAGCGTTGTGTTCATTAACACTATTTGGATTTAACTTCCCCCGCCATAACGAACCTGTTCTGTTCCCCCTGGGCCCAACAGGGGTTTGGTTTAAAGGACTCACCCCAGGGCGAGATCCTGCATCCTCGGTCTGGGCTGCCCTGTCCCTTTGGTCAGCTGGGGATCCAGGAGACCCTGGGAACAGCTTTAGCCGGGCCTATGCCACTACTAAATAAAGAGCGGCCGGGTCCCAACAGAGTTCGGGAGGGCTGAGGGTAGGATTTAGCGTTGTGAGAGCTGGGGAGGTGGATGATCCCTCCAGGAGCCCCCACTGGGGTGTTACCCTGGAAGGCAGTAATGGATGGGTCCCTTTCTCCCACAGGCTTTGCTGGATCTCGCCATCCAGTGGGGGACTGACCATCAGTCTGGTGAACACGCTGGCGGGGGCTAGTGTGTGGTTACGAAAGGCCTAGGGAGAACTAGCCCCTCCTTTGACGCTGCCCTGCCCTGAGAACGAAGGGGAGAGGAAAGGGTGGTAGCTGCAGAACCTACAAACGGAGCTGACAGGCCAGCTGTGGGATTCCTGGCCAGGAAGGGGAGGGGCAGGATTTTCACCAGGGTACCATCACTTGTTGCCCTGGAAGCCAGCAAGAGCATTGCAGCACCCTCGCTGCATGCAGGCTCACAGTCACAGAGTCACAGACTCCAAGGTCAGAAGGGACCATTATGATTGTCCTGTCAGACCCCCTGCACAACACAGGCCACAGAATCTCACCCACCCACTCCTATAATAAACCCCTGACCTATGTCTTTGCTATTGAAATCCTCAACTCATGGTTTAAAGACTTCAAGGTGCAGAGAATCCTCCAGCAAGTGACCCATGCCCCACGCTGCAGAGGAAGGCGAAAACCCCTCAGGGCCTCTGCCAATCTGCCCTGGAGGAAAATTCCTTCCTGACCCCAAATATGGTGATCAGTTAAATCCTGAGCAGGTTTGTGTTTCCCCAAGGGGAGCCTCATCCCCAAGCTGCCCTGATCCTTGTCAGCAGGCCTGCAGGACACCAGGGTTCCCATCCTTACTGCCATATGCCCCGATGGAGAGTGGGGTAGCAGAGGAAGGCGGGAATGGGCTCACGTCATTTACGATAATCCTTTTTCTGGCTAGAATCATAGCACAGGCCCCGCCAGCCCCCCCATTCACACGTCCATGGCTTGATCGGTCGCCCTCAGCCCATCAGGCCTTACATCATCAAAGAACGGCAGGAGTTTCTCAGCCACTTGCATAGCCGCGGGGCTGGTGCTCTGCCTGTCCAGGCCAGTGAGGATGAGGTTCAGGACGGTGATGGCCCTGGCAATGACGGTCCCTGTCTGCCTCATGTAGCCACTCCCGGATGTCTGGCAGCAGACGCTGGAGTTTCCCCAGCTGCGTGAAACGAGGAGCTGCTTTACGAAACACCCTCCAGTGCCCCAACAAGCCATTTCCAAAAGAATGTCTGCCTCCCCTCCAGACATAGGCATGGGAACTAGGGGTGTGGGGGGTGCCGCAGCACTCCCAGGTTGTACACAGGGCTCTGCTCCTGGCCCCACACACAGGGTCCCAGCTGCCAGCCCTGGGCCAACCCCCAGCTGTGGCCCCAGCCTCGTCCCCCTTGCCTTGTCCACCTCCCACCCCCTGGAGCCATGGCTCTGCTCCTGATCCCAGCTCTAGGGGTGGCGGGGGGTGTGGACAGGGGCAAGGGGGGGGGTGCAGCACCTCCACTATAAAAAGTCTTCCAGCGCCCCTGCCTCCAGATGACGTTAGAGCCTCAGAGCCTTTGCACAGCTAGCTAGGATCACGGGCAGCGGGGCCAGCTACCTGCAACATAAGCAGCTGCTTCCTTGTACCCCAGATCTCAGGGGATGGTATTTATTAGCAGGTATCATCTGTGGAAACTTCTCTGCACAACACGTTGAGCCCAAACAAATCAAGTGTATTATTGTTATAGGGGTTAGAATAGCACCTTGAGGGCCTATCTGCAATCAGGGCTTGTGCTGGGGGCTTTCCAGGCACAGTAAAGACGGTCCTTGCCCCAGAGCTTACAGGCTAGACACACAAAGGAAGGATTTCTATCCCCATTGTACAGCCATGCAACTGAGACACAGAGCGGCTACGTGACTCGCCCACGGTCACCCAGGGAGTCTGGCAGAGCCAGGAACTGAACCTGCGTTCTCCTGAGTCCCGGGCCTTACAGCCTGGCCTCGGGGAGGGAGCTGATTTTGCATACGAAAAGCCAGATTCAGTCGTTTCTGTATTTGGTTTTTGACAAACATCAGGGACGGTCGAGGAATGCTTGGCCCTCAGTGCAGGGGATGGAGTAGATGACCTCTTGAGATCCCTTCCAGCCCTGCACTTCTAGGTTCCCTCTTCCCAGGCTCTGGGATCGAGGAGACCGAGTCTCTGCCAAGGACATTTCTCTCTTTTTGGACCACAAACCACCCACAGAATCTACTTCCTGTGGCCCCAGAACTAGAACGTTGGGGAAATCTAGCTGTAGGCTCTGGCCAGGTTGGTGGGGCCCATGGGTAGTGCTCCAGGCCCACAGCCCAGGGATCCCAGTGTGATTGCTGGGTGGGGGTCTCTCGGCCCAGGAAGGGCCGTGAGAGCTTTGCCATCACTCTGCAGCCCCGCCCTGCCCCGCGGCAGCTCAGCTGTGGTGTTGATGGGCTCTGGAGGCAAGGCCCTGCACACAGCCAAGGGCAGGGCATGAACACCAGGGTCAGATGGGGGCTCAGTGGAGAATACGGCAGATCCCGTGACCCTCTACCTCCCCCGCCACCTCCATGCAGACGTCTCTCAGATATAGCTGGGGCACTTGGTCCTCCAGCCCAAGAACCTTTGTATAGAACGTACTCTGAGGAGCAGAAGGCACGGGGATGTCCCATGCTTGAGATTAAATGGAGCCTTGGTCCCCGAGCCCCACCCCAGCTACAGGACTAGTCCCCTTCCTGCCCCCACGCCTCCAGACCTCCAGGATGTTCTGCAGCACCAGAAGGTTGGGCTTCTGATCTTCGCACACCAAGGCCTTCAGCATCTCATCCATGACTTTCAGAGTCTGTGTGCAGAGCAGAGGAGAAACCAGAGCAAGTGGCATTACCCAGCCAGGAGCTGAACCAATGCCCTGGCGTGTGACACCCCCCAGGCCATGGCAGCCCCCGGTATTCCAGCTCACCCACTCACTTGTACCCACAGGGGACCTACTGAAAACTCCTCCTGGCAACAGGACCCCACCTGCTTTGCTGTCCCCAGGAAGGCCACTGCACACAGTCTAACCCACTGGAAGAGTCAGGAAGGACTCCACATTGGAGGGGGAGGGGAGATTTCCAGCCAAGCTTCAGTTCCCCTGGCCTGTGTGCGTCTGAGGCAGCCGATCTCAGGCCTGTGCCCCCAGCCACGCACTGGGGATGAATGTGCTAGTGAAGGGAGTGTCTGTTCCCCACTAATTGCCAGTGCATGTGAAGGATAAATGCCTACTACTGCTACCCTATGAGGGAGTTACTCCTTTCTCTCCGGCAGTGGGGCCTGTGCTTTGGTGCTGCAGGTCCTGAGCTGAAGTCCTGCCGAGGAGCTGTGATTATTACACTCTTATGCTAGTGCCAGGTAACGCAGTGGGCAGGGACATGAGCGACTGGCAGGATTCCCACTCGGTTTGGGGCAGGTGCGCAAGGCCAGTCTGGGGCTTACCTTGGTGTACAGAGCAACCTCCACGCCCTGGGTGGTCTCTGCTGGAGGCAGGGAGAAGATGCTGCAGAAGCAGGTGGCGAGCAGGCTGGATTGTTCCAGGCCCCGCAGCGATGGCTTCACTTTGCTAAGAGAAGAGACACGGGCTGATTGGAGGGCTGAGGCGGGACTGATGCGCTAACGTTGGCCTCAGGCTCCCAGGACATGGAAACACCTGCGGGGGCTCCAGCTGGGGGGTGGCGGATGAGAACAGGGGGTGGTGGAGGGAGCTGGTGCTGCCTTCTCTCATACCAGCAGGCAGGGACTTAGTGTAGCCTGCAGCTGTCTGCAGTGACCCCACCAGGACTCACCAGCTGGGGCAGAGAGCGCTGCGCTTCGCCGAGAAACAACATCCCGCAAACGGCATGGACGGGAGACTAGAACCTGCTGCCAGCAAAGGGCCTCTGAACCCAGCGGCCACAGTGCAAAAGAGTCTGCCAGTCCTGCCCCGCTGGGGGCAAGAGACCCTCCTGTCACGGAGTCCCCGGGCGATGCTCTGGAACTGCTCCCTATGAAGCCAGTCAGGACTCTGGGGAAGTCTCCTCTCCGTGAGCAGCCTGTCCCCAGGGCACACAGCTCACACAGCTTCCACCTTCCTAGGTCTGACCTCGGAGCATTCAGCATCCTCTGCCCCTCCGTGCGCTTCCCACAGCGAGTCCGCTCAGGCGGGGCTCCTGGGGAAGCCAGAGGGTCCTGCCCCCCAACTCCATAGTCAGACGTGTCTCTCAGCCAGCCAGTAAAACAGAAGGTTTATTAGACGACAGGAACATGGTCTAACACAGAGCTTGTAGCTGCAGAGAACAGGACCCCTCAGCTGGGTCCATTTTGGGGGGCAGTGAGCCAGACAACCCCGTCTGCCCTTCACTCCTTGTCCCAGCCAGCCCCAAACTGAAACTCCCTCCAGCCCCTCCTCCTCTGGGCTTTGTCCCTTTCCTGGGCCAGGAGGTCACCTGATTCCTTTGATCTCCAACCCTTTAGCTCTCACCTTGCAGGGGGGAAGGGCCCAGGCCATCAGTTGCCAGGAAACAGGGTGTCGGCCATTCTCTGTGTCCAGACCCCTGCACACACCTACCCTCTAGGGCTCTGCAATGATCATACCCCCTTACCCCACCACCTAGATACTTAAGAACTGCCTAGGGGAAACTGAGGCACCCCCACACTATTCAGAGGAAACATTAAGAACAGTCCCACTTTGTCACATCTCCCCCCCCTTCAAGATCGAACTGAGCGGGGTCACTTTAGCCGGTGACCTGGGGAAGTTCGAAGCCACCAACATTCCCATGGATGCCCCAGCATCTCTCCCATTCCTTGGTAGGAGTTACACCAGGCCCTTCCAGTTTCACGCCCTCCCTTAGGTCAGGGGTGGTCGATAGCACTCTCAGGCCACATGTGGGAAGGTCTATGCAGCCCGTGCCCTTTGGCCACCCCCAAAACCCCAGGGGGTCAAACTGGGATTGGGTCTTCTCCCCAACAAGCTGGCCAAACACAGCCACCTGCTTATAGGACTGTTTAACTTTCTTAACAGCTTTCACTTCATCTGAGACCTTCTCAGAGCTATCCACACTGGATCTTTCAACAGGAAAGTCAGTGGATCCATTCACAACAGAACATTTCTGGCTGTTAGGAACTGAAACTTTCTTGATTAAATCACTTTCACACCCTTCAGTTGCAGTAAACTGCTTGCAAAGACTCCATGAGGATTCCTTTCCCGAGGGCTTTTCTATGCAACAATTCACCCTTCACAGAAATTCTGCTCTTACCCTCTTTACCTAGGGCTTGCTCTAGAGGAACACTTTCCTGAGCAACAACAGACTCTTTCTGGGTCTCACTTACATCCAGAATTACCTCTGGCCCATCAGGTGGATTCCTACACAATCCCCTTTCAGGCAAACTCACAGACTTCCTAGATAAAAGGTCAGAAGCATTCTCCTTCCCTTTGCCACACACAAGTTCAGGAATCTTTTCCTTCTTGCAACAGGTTTCCACACCCTCAGTAGGTAACACAATCACATCACCTTCATTCTCTCCTTGTGCCCTGGCTAGGATCTCACCCTGATTAGACAGAGTTGCGACACCCTTTCCCAACAACACACTAGCAACAGGCAAAATACAAGCACCAGAATTGTCTGGTCTCTGGGATTTTACATAGACACTGACTGGATGCGACCTAGTTACAGGCCATTCTCCCGAGCAGACACAAACTTAGGACCCTTCCCTTCCTGGGCTTTAGCTGAATCCAGAACCAACTCTGAGACAACTGCACTACCCTCAACCATCACAGGCTGAAAGGCCCCTTCTGTCTGCTCCACAGACAAAGAAGAGCCCGACACACTTTCTCCTTTCCCAGACACACAGCTTGGGATCTCTTTCCCCTTGTCCCAGCACACAAGGCTGGTCACAGACAACTGCTTGGAGACCGGGGTAGCTCCCTTCACAGGCAAGTCAATACCCCTGACAGACACAGGCACGTTTCCTTCACTGTCACACTTCTCCACCCAGCTAACAGGTAAGGTACAGGGACACTCCTCTTCCACTCTCCTCGCCTTCCCACCCTGCTGACTAGACACCGCCATCAGCTCACAAGGCTGCCTAGGCTCATCCAGACTTTCCTTACCAAGCACCTTGCCACTCCCCACAGATCCCCTGCCCTGCCTGTGTCTCCCCCCACTCAGCTGGGATCTCAGCTCCCACTGTGCTCAGCGCTGCCCTTGCTGTCCCAGTGGGGGTAAGTCCCGAGCGCGCTGCTTTCCTCACTGCATCAGAGCCAGCCTGAGCCCCCTCTCCAGTGTGCAAGGGGGGCGGGGAGACCCAGGCGTCTGGTTACAGGCAGGCAGGTAGCCTGAGCCTAGCGGCTCCTCCCCCCTGCCAGCCAGGTCATCTGCATTTTCACTGACCATTTCCCTCTCCACCGATTGCTTCCCTGGATTCAAATTCAAACCCTTGGCAGTTACCGGAGCAGGGCCTGGATCCTGTCCCAAAGAGACACAGTCACCCCACAACAGGGTCTCGCAGCTGGTGTCCTGGAGAACCCCAACGACCAGGCAGCCCCACCCCTCCTGGGTCTGCACAGGGATCTGGGCCATAGGCAGGGCGAGAGGCTTCATCCCTGGGACCCTCACCCAGCTCACACAGCCCCTCAGCATCTGAGGCTGCACCACCCAGGGCCTGACAACAGTTCTCTCTGTCCCAGGATCTCGCCTCCCCAGGAATGTCTCCCCATTGATCATCACCTTCTGCTCCCACTGGAGGTCCGAGGGGCCTGGCCCCAGGAAACTCCACACAGACATATAGGTTGGGGTCAGGAGTGGGAGCCTGTCCACCTCCCCACCCATCTGGCTGACGGAGTCTATGGCCTTGGGACCCAGCAAGGGAGCTAGACACCGGGGCTTTTCCGCAGGGTCCCCCTGGTTCAAATCGCCAGCCTGCTCAAAGGCAGTGAGGTGGGCATCCACATCCTCCCCCCTTAACCAGGGGCAGCAATTTAGTCTCGAGGTTCCCTGCGGAACTGGCCCCCCGGGGTCTATCCCCACTCACCCCGGGGAGGTCCCCTAGGCCTCTCCGCTCCCCCACCGCCAGTTCATGCTGCTGCTGCTTCTGCAGCTCCTTCTCGGGCTCTCGCTGTCTCTCACAGTCCTCTTGCTCTCTCGGACTCAGCTCCAATCCCGTCCGTCTCCGATCCCTGGATGAGGAACCCGATCGTGAAGACCCCCGTCTGGTTGGGGACTGGAGTCTTGGGGATGCCTGGCTACTACTCCAGCTGCTCCCAGATCCTGCTATAGCCCCATTTGGGGTCAGGAATCTGTTCCTTAGAGTGATCATCCTCCTCCAGCTGCACGATTAACTGTGCTTTGGTGACCTTTCCAATGCTCAACCCTCTCTTTCTGCACAGGGTTACAATGTCCTTCTTAAGGAGACGGTGACAGGCCATCACTCCGCTCTTCCCCAGTTGTTGTGGACTCACAGGCCTGTGTGCTCTCAGCTCCCCACGGTTTCCAGGGAGAACCCCTAGTGTGCCAGCCCTTCTCGAGGTCACCACCTCTTTGCCAGGGTCGAGCGGCAGACTCCTCCGCCCCTGGGACCACTCGGTGCAATCCCCCAGGGGACCCTGTTATTGCAAAAGTCCTTCTCTCTCCCAGGGCCAAGCCGCAGGCTCCTCCGCCCCTGAGATTGCTCACCGCAGTCCCCAGGGGGACCCCATTATTGCACAGTCCTTCTCGCTGGTCACACACTCCCAGAGGTTAACCACCCCCCGAATCCGCTCCTCTCTGAGCCTTCAGCACGCCTGGTCCTTGTCAATCCCCCTTCGTTTTACTGCTCCCCCATCACTTACTGCAGGAAGCGCCATCCACGAGTGCAGTATATCCCACCTCTGCCACCAGTTGTCACGGAGTTCCTGGGCGATGCTCTGGAACTGCTCCCCATGAAGCCAGTCAGGACTCTGGGGAAGTCTCCTCTCTGTGAGCAGCCTGTCTGCAGGGCACAGCTCACACAGCTTCCACCTTCCTGGGTCTGACCTCGGAGCATTCAGCATCTTCTGCCCCTCTGTGCGGTTCCCACAGCAAGTCCACCCAGACAGGGTCCTGGGGAAGCCAGAGGGTCCTGCACCCCAACTTCACAGTCAGACCGGACTCTCAGCCAGTGTAGCCAGACAGACAGCCCCCCCCCCCCCCCCCAGACCAGCATTGCTGGAAACACACGGGAGCCAAAAAAACCACAGGGCACTTAACATGAATTCCAGCACAGCCTTTGAAGCTGAGAGAAGCACAGGTGTGCTGCTACAATGTGCCACTGGGAACATATACAACAATTGGGCTCACAGCGGCCAGAGGCGCTGTGACAGACATGGCTCTTAGCCCCCACTAAAACAGCATGATGCACACACACCAACATCCTAGGGGGGAAAATATTTACCCTGATAAAAGGAATGTCCAGTAGTTGACACTTATTGTTTCTCTCCCTTGCAAGTGTGAACTACTCTTGCGAGAGCTGGCGTCACCCCGACAGACCAGCCCCAATTTAGCATAGAAAGGAGAAAGAGAATAAAGGAGTACAGAGGTATAAGTAGGGGACCTACAGCACCATGATTTTGGAGTGCTTTTCACTATCTATCTGCTGGTCAGATAAGTGACAGCCTCCCAAGGCTTCTGCAGCTAAGAGGGTCCCTAAGCCTTGTCCCTTATTCGTCTTTCTGCGGAATTGAGTGACCGATCCTGGCTTGGCACCGCTGGAATCGAGAGATGCAAGGAGGGTAAGAAGCACCCACACCTGATCTCCTATCTTTAGCGTACACATATTTTGAAATAGAGCTCTATACTTTGTTTTCTTTCTTTGGGATTGTAGCTTCAGTTTTGTGACTTGTTTGTGTGTGTAACATCTCTACATTTAAATAAGTAGGCACTAGCAATTTTGTAACCACATGATTAGAATCTAGTTTAATAAATTTTGGTAACCATTTATGCATAAGCCTGACTTGTTTCTCTGGTTTACTGTGAAGCAGCCAACACAATTAAAGAACCTCAGCCGTTTTGGCTATAAAGCCTGGCCATTAGGTGAGAGTACTAAGAGCCTAGCGTTGAGTTGTGCCGCCTCCACGGGGCAAACTCTTGGGGCACCTGTCAGTCAATCCTGACTGCCCGCTGCGAAGGAGCTCTGAGCTCTAGCAGTTAAAGTCACGGGTGTGGAGAGGCTCTTAGTGCTGCCATTGGGGCACCTGTCAGTCAGTGTTGACTGCCCGCTGCGAAGGAGCTCTGAGCTCTAGCAGTTAAAGTCACGGGTGGTTAGGACCTTGGGGCATCCGTCAGCCTAGCCCGGGCTGCCCGCCGCGAAGGGACAGTGCGTCCTAGCGGTTAAAGTCACAGATGGTATAAAACGGGCATAGCTGGCACCTCACCAAACATCCCTGGTCATGGTTTATTAGACGACAGGCACATGGTCTAAAACAGAGCTTGTAGGTGCAGAGAACAGGACCCCTCAGCTGGGTCCATTTTGGGGGGCAGTGAGCCAGACAACCCCGTCTGCCCTTCACTCCATGTCCCAGCCAGCCCCAAACTGAAACTCCCTCCAGCCCCTCCTCCTCTGGGCTTTGTCCCTTTCCTGGGCCAGGAGGTCACCTGATTCCTTTGATCTCCAACCCTTTAGCTCTCACCTTGCAGGGGGGAAGGGCCCAGGCCATCAGTTGCCAGGAAACAGGGTGTCAGCCATTCTCTGTGTCCAGACCCCTGCACACACCTGCCCTCTAGGGTTCTGCAATGATCATACACCCTCACCCCACCCCCTAGATACTTAAGAACTGCCTAGGGGAAACTGAGGCACCCCCACACTATTCAGAGGAAACATTAAGAACAGTCCCACTTCGTCACACCTCCCATCACAGCCATCTGCACTGCGACTGCACAGTCCGGGCCAGCAGAGAGATGCTGCCCTGCCCCTGCCAATTGCTCTCAGGCAGGTGGGGACTGCCCAGACGGCATTAACCCCTTCACCCCCACTGCCAGAGCATGGCCCCAGCACATGCAATGAGGTGCCAGGTGACCACTCGAGCTGCCCCCTGCAGGACAGAGCTGTGCCCCTCGTGGCGGGTGGCAGCCAGTGAGGAACAGCTACACCCACTGCTGACACAAATCACCCCCTTCCGCCCCTGCAGAGACGGGATCATGGCCAATGCTGTCGCCTGCCCCGCTCTCAGGAAGCCCGTGTCCAGTGGGGAGAGCCGCCCCAGCGCCTGCCCCTCCTCCGCCTCCCATTCCTGGGGAACCTATTGAGCCAACAGCGAGAGCCCAGCTCCAGCCCGCAGCATCCGCCACCCTCCAGGGTCCTGATGGGCAGGCTTCTGGGACGCTCAGAGCAGGGCGCCAGCGGCACTGAGAGAGCCCCCCATGGCCCAGGCAGTGCCACGTGCCAGGGCTCAGCCTGCCCAGCCTCTCAGCCACGGGGAGTCGCTGAGCTGCCGGTGTGATGCAGCTGGCATAGCTGGCGGCGACTCCGGTGGCTCCGCTCCAGCAGCACCCAACTGCTCCTCTCCCCCCAGAGCCATCGCCTGCGGGGTCCCAGAGGCAGTGCCGGGTTCACAATGGCGCCATGGAGCCGGGCCCATGCTCAGAAGGGGCCCCGGTCTGCTCCACTTGCCCTGCACCCCGAGACCCGCTGGCTCCCCCCACCCACCACTTGCTCCTCTTGGCCTGCCCGCTGAGGGCTTCTCTTCACCCCCTGACCCCACCCGCCAGCTTCTCTCTGCCCCCCAGCCAGACCCCAGGGCACCTCCGTCTCCGGGCAGTCTCTGCTTCCCACCACCTGTGGGGTCCCACCTGTCTCCCCGGCGCTGAGCCACCTGGGACTGGTGCAGAAGCCTGGCCAGTCTCAGCCAGGTGTGTGGGGCGGGAAACTGTGGGAGGCTTGGCTGGGCCCCTCCAGGTAAGTGGGTCCTGAGCGAGCCCAGCTGGGGCAGGCCCTGGCCTGGCTGATTGCACCACCCCCGAGGGACCAGAGTGATTCAACCTGGCAGACAGTTACCTCCCGGCCGGGAGGCAGGGCGTGGGGGTGGACCTGGGGGGGCGTGGTGCTGGGCTGTGAAGGGGGCAGGGAAGATCTGTGTGTTGGGGCACTAGGGAGTGGGGGTTCTGTTTGGGGTGCTGGACAGTTGTGGTGGGGCGGTGGGCAGGGGGGCGCTGGGCAGGGGTGGTGGTGTGCAGGGTGCTGGGCATTTGTGGAAGGGTCTGGTTAGAGCGCTGGGCATAGTGAGTCCAGGGGGGCTCTGGCCATAGGGAATTGGAGGGCTGCTCCAGTGTTGGGTAGAGGGGGCTGTGTGGTGCGGCATGGGCCCACCCCCCAGGGGAAGGGGCATGCTGGCAGCACAGGGCTGGGCGGGCCACTATGCGTCTGGCAACTGCTGGTTTGTAAATAGTGCCCTCGCACTGGGATGGGCGGAGCAGGGCCACCCATTCCAGGCCCCTGGCCACCCCCTCGCTCTGGGGACTGACCCCCCCTGCACCATGCTCCATTTCCCCTGTGGGGATGCTGGGTTGGCCAAAGCCCCTGCTGGGCCGCACGAAGGGGGAAGCCCAGCATGTTCATGCGGGGCAGTGGGAGAGGGTGATTAGGTGGGGCTGGCCCAAGGCCCTGCTGGATTGCACCTCACGCATATGGGGTCCCAGTGCTGCAGAGCTGTGTGCCAGGGGCCATGGTGTGTGGGGGTTTTGTGGCTCATCTCTCCAAGGCCTGGGTGGCAGCAACTGCTGCAGAGAATCCCAGGCCTGATTCCCCCCACGCTGGGTCTCCTGAATGGCCCCTGCCCTGGGGGGTCCATTCCTCACCCAATGTCTCCTGCTGACTCTCCAGCAGCTGCACGGCAAGTGTCCTAATGCAGCCCCAGCCCTCTCCAGAGCTCAGGGGGACTGGCCTGGCATCGGACTGGCCTGGTAACTAGAACAATGGCTCCTGGCAACCTGAGAATGCCTGTTCCCCCAGCAACCTCAGTGCCATTCCCTCTGGAAGTGATGATGTCAGCAAAGGTGATGGAGGTGGTCATGCCTAGTGGTCGGAGCTGGAGGCAGGAGGCCAGGGCGTGGGTGGAGTGAGGCTGGAGTGAGACCAGGGCTGGAGCAGGCTAAGACCGTTGCCAGTGTCAGGCAGGAGCGAGTTCCTGGCCCTGGAGTCATGTTGAGCAGAATGAGCTGCTGCTGTGAGACTGATATACCTGCTCTGCGAGTCAGGGGCCAGTTCCTGGCTTGTCTGGAGCCCAGCACAGGAGGGACTCAGCGCTTGACAGATGGCTCCAGGGGGCACTTGGCTCCTGCTGGGTACTGACATGCCAGGTGCCCCAGGGCCTTATCACCAGCCTGTTCCCAGTCTTGGCATGGCGGTACATTTCCTTCCAGTAGCCGTCCCCTGGCATTGAACCAGGGACTCCGCGCTGGGGATGTGCACCTGGCAGCACGCAGCCTCCTGAGAACAGACAAGCCAGGCTGAAGGGCAAGGGCTCCCAGAGAGAAACAGCAGGAGGGCAATGCTGGGAACCCCCAGGCCATCTTCAGCTAGAGCATGAGGGCGCTCCGGCATCCTGGAGAGCATGAATCTAGCTTCAGCTCAGCCTTTGTGTCCCCCCATTCTCTGTGCTAGGTGGGTCAAAAGTGCTGATCAGGAGTTCCTGGCTTATCCAATGTCAGTTTCCAGCTCTTGTAAAAAAAAAAAAAAAAAACGGTGACTTCCCTGACCCAGGAGCTGGCACTCTTCAGACTGGGCTGGGCCTGTACACGTTCCACTTTCGGGGCGTGTGCACCCAGGACACGCGAGTCGCAGACATTTGCCAACTGCACCACGGAGCAGTGCCTGCGCCCCTGCTCTCCCCATGTGCTCAGGCATGGGCATCAAAAGGGCACATCTGCCACCTCCCTCTCAAGTCCTTCGCACCTGCGTGCTGCCAGGGGAACATCCCCATTTCCACTGAGGCCTCAGAGACAAGGTTTATGACGAACCGGCTGGAGTTGATCCCCCCGCCCCCCTGTTGCACCCCTACAGCTAGCTGGGGATCCAAACTGACACTCACCGGTTTGAGCCCCTGCCTAGCTGTAACAATGCGGCCTTTGGTGGGACACTTCTGAGAGTATCAATTCAGGACAAATTGCTTAAGACAGGGCAGTCACAGCCCAAGGCTGGGGTTTCTCCACTTCTAAAGCACACCAAACCAGCCAGACAGAGAGGACTTTGGTTTCACCCCACTGGCTAACCATAAGTCATACAAGCAATTCCCTAGACACTCCAGTTTCCCGTATCACCACCAGTGCCCCTCGTTATGGGGATGACTGGTTATGAAAACCAATATCCCAGTAAAAGAAAAACGGTTCTCTCGATCCCAAAGGACCAAGCCCCAGACCCAGGTCAATATACAAGTCAGATCTTACCCACAAATCACGCTGTTGCCAATCCTTTAGAATCTAAAATCTAAAGGTTTATTCAAAAAAAGAAAGCAATATAGATGAGAGCTAGAATTGGTTAATTGGAATCAATGACATACAGTGATGGCAAAGTTCTTGGTTCAGGCTTGCAGCAGTGATGGAATAAACTGCAGGTTCAAATCAAGTCTCTGGAGAACGTCCCCAGCTGGGATGGGTCATTGAGTCCTTTGTTCAGAGCTTCAGTTTGCAGCAAGGTTCCTCCAGAAGTCAGAAGCAGGACTGAAGACAAAATGGAGGGGTTTCCATGGCCTTTTATATTCTCTCTCTTGTGGGTGGAAATCCCTCGGTCCTCCTGTGCAAAGTCACAGCAAGATGGAGTTTGGAGTCACATGGGCAAGTCACATGTCCCTGCATGACTCAGTTCTTTACAGGCTGACGCCATTGTTTACATGTTAGTTTGAACATTCCCAGGAAAGCTCAGATGTGGACTGGCATCTCCCAAAGTCCATTGTCAGTTAAGCGTTTCTTGATTGGGCACTTACTGAGAATAGTCCCTTCTCAAGAAGCTGACCAACTTCAACTACAAAAGTGATACACACAGACAGACAGCATCATCATAACCAGCAAAGCATAACCTTCCATAGACACCTCACTGGACCTCCTTTGTACAATATTTGCTGCAAATATAGAACAGTGGTTGCAACAATGATCTATACGGTCACAGTTTACGTCAATAACTTCACACTAGCCAGGCCCTGTTCCCTCCCCCCAGGAAGTTGCTGGCCCTGAACTCCTGCAGGCAGCCATGACACACAGGCGCTTGGGGCTCGAGAGAAGGGCTATCGTTGGCTGAAGGAACCCTGCCTGTATGGTGGGGATTGACGCCACTTTGCCAGCAGGTGCCCCCCAAGTCCTGTGCTATGCTGAGTCTGGGGAGATGGGTGGGTTCAGCCTCATTAGAGGGGATGTGGCGGGACAGAAAGGCAGAATCGGGTCCCTGCGCAGAGCCCCTCTACTACCTGCCTGTGTCCTAACCGCCAGGACAGTGGCCAATCCCACCTTCAGGTCAGGTTCCAGCGTCGGGTCCTGTCTACACCCACAGCATGTGCTGATAGACTCCGGAACATCCAGTAAGTTCACAGACACTAGAAACTGCCTAACACCAGGCTGAGGGCTGGGGATGTGTAGGGTACAGAGCACAGCGCCCCTAACGCCGGGCAGGAGGCTGGGAGATGCATCGGATATGAAGCACAGCGCCCCCTAACACCAGGACACAAGGTCTCGTCCATGTCAGGGCAGAAATGATCACACCCTTCGAATTGGGGATCTGCCATGGCTTCAGCACCCCACTGATTGGAGCCAGCAGGTCCCCTCACCCTGAGGTTTTGAGGATCTAAATCTTAGGCGTAGGCCCCTGCTGTGGCACTTAGGGGCTGGATCTAGAAACGGCTTTGCCCCCCTCCCCCTTCAGTGCCTGGCTCTCCCCACACATTGTACAGGCAGCCTGGGCACCTGGGCAGGGGCTGTGACTCCACTGGGCGGCCAGTGCTCAGCCCAAGTCCCCCATGATCCCCAGTGTTCTCGCTCACGCGTCATCTCTCTTGGACTCACGCCGGCTGGCGTACTGCTTGTGACCTTCCCCCTACCAGTCTGGTTCCCCAGCCAGTACTAGAGCCTCTGTCCCACGTGGGAATCTTCAGAGGGGAACATAACCCTAGCAGAGAGTGTAACCGGCTCTGGCTGCAGCATACGGTTCCCAGTCCAGTATAAGGCCCCAAGCGGGTCCGGACCCTGGGGAGCAGACTCCAGCCGAGCCCTGCAAAGCCTTTGCTGGTGGCAGGTGTTAGCAGAACAGAGCCGGGGAGGAGGCCCGTGCTGCACCTGGCATCATCACCAGCCGTGGGGCCGCTTCTCCTAGTGCACTAGATGAGCACGGAAAGGGTCGGCTCAGAGAGCTCGCTTAGTGCATGGCAAGCTGGGGCGTGAATCTCCCCCACACGAACAGTTCCTCAGCACGCTTTGAGCTACCCCACTTTGAAACAGGACTAGATCAAAGCGAACTGTTGGTGCACCTCAGGAGGGCCTACGTAGACACTTAGCACGTGGCCGATTCACACCCCAGCTTGCCAGGGACTGCCTGTGGGATTGCAAAACTGGCTGTTTGGAACATGGGGTAGCTGTAACCCCCGAGATACAGGCTGGAGGCAGGAGTCACTGGGTGGGGTTTTCAGGCCTGTGGTCTGCAGGAGATCGGGGGCGGTGACAGGAATGGTCTCTTCTAGCCCTGGGATCAATCCTGTGGCCAACATGGCTACAATAACACTGCAAGCTAGAATCTATGGCTCATTAGAACTGGGAAAAGCGGGGGGGGGGGCATTTTGGATTGGCTGGCCCTTTTCTTATGCCCAAAGCAAGACCCTCCCCACCCCCACGCCTGATTTGCACGGGTGCTGAGCGTATGCAGCTCACCCCGGGAAACTTTTAACAACTGACTACATCTCGTTAGCTGAGACTAAGGCCACCTAGGCACCTGAACACACAACGCTCGCTCAGACTAACAGAGAATATCTCCTCTGAGACGCGACGCTCCGCTCCTTGCTGTCAGCGTCACGCTCTCGGAATCAGCCACTCAGCCCATATGCAAACTGGGTATTTTGGGGCAGTGGTTTTCAATGTTTTTTTTCTGGCAACCCAGTTGAAGAAAATTGTTGATGCCCGTGACCCAGTGGAACTGGGGATGAGGGGTTTGGGAGGGGCTCAGGGCTGCAGCAGAGGGTTGGGGTGCCGGGGTGAGGGCTGTGGGGTGGGGCCAGGAATGAGGGCTTCAGGGTGTGGAAGGGACCTCTTGGCTGGGGAAGGGGGTCAGGGCTCTGGGCTGGGGCTGGTGGTGAGGGATTTGGGATGCAGGACGGGGCTCTGGGTTTGGGGGGGCTCAGGGTTGTGGTGAGAGACGGGGTAAGGGCTCTGGGCTGGGGCCAGGGATGGGGGTTTGGGGTGCAGGAAGGGGCTCTGGGTTTGGGGGGGCTCAGGGCTGGGGCAGGGGGTTGGGGTGTGAGAGGGGGTAAGGGCTCTGGGTGGGACCAGGGATGAGGGGTTTTGGGTGCAGGAGGGGGCTCTGGGTTTGGGGGGGCTCAGGGTGCAAGAGGGGGTAAGGGCTCTGGGCCGGGGGTGCAGGAAGGGGCTCTGGGTTTGGGGGGCTCAGGGTTGGGGTGTGAGAGGGGGTAAGGGCTCTGGGCCAGGGGTGCAGGCTCTGGGGTGGGACCAGGGATGAGGGGTTTGGGGTGCAGGAGGGGGGCTCTGGGTTTGGGGGGGCTCAGGGTTGGGGCAGGGGGTTGGGGTGCGAGAGGGGGTAAGGGCTCTGGGCCAGGGGTGCAGGCTCTGGGCTGGGGCCAGGGATGGGGGTTTGGGGTGCAGGAGGGGGGCTCTGGGTTGGGGGGCTCAGGTGTGAGAGGGGGTAAGGGCTCTGGGCCAGGGGTGCAGGCTCTGGGCTGGGGCCAGGGATGGGGGTTTGGGGTGCAGGAAGGGGTTCTGGGTTTGGGGGGCTCAGGTGCGAGAGGGGGTAAGGGCTCTGGACCAGGGGTGCAGGCTCTGGGGTGGGACCAGAGATGAGGGGTTTTGGGTGCAGGAGGGGGATCTGGGTTTGGGGGGGCTCAGGGTTGGGGCAGGGGGTTGGGATGCGAGAGGGGGTAAGGGCTCTGGGCCAGGGGTGCAGGCTCTGGGGTGGGGCCAGGGATGGGGGTTTGGGGTGCAGGAAGGGGCTCTGGGTTGGGGGGCTCAGGGTTGGGGTGTGAGAGGGGTTAAGGGCTCTGGGCCAGGGGTGCAGGCTCCGGGCTGGGGCCAGGGATGGGGGTTTGGGGTGCAGGAGGGGGCTCTGGGTTGGGGCAGGGGGTTGCGGTGCGAGAGGGGGTAAGGGCTCTGGGCCGGGGGTGCAGGCTCTGGGCTGGGGCTAGGGATGGGGGTTTGGGGTGCAGGAGGGGGGCTCAGGAGGTTGGTACCCAGGCCTACCTCGGCCAGCAGGGGGCTATGGCAGGTTTCCTGCCTGTCCTGGCACCGCGGGCCGCGACTCTGGAAGTGGCCAGCAGCAGGTTCGGCTCCTAGGCGGAGGCGCGTGGCTCTCACCTGTAGGCACCGTCCCCGCAAAGCTCCGATTGGCCAGTTCCCAGCCAATAGGAGTGTGGAGATGGTGCTCAGGGCGGGGGCTGTGCATGGAGCCCCATGGCCCCCCTCTAGGAGCCGGACCTGCTGCTGGCTGCTCCGGGGGCCGGCGCGGTGTTGGAAGAGGAAGGGACCAGCCTGCCTTAGCCGGCAGTGCTGCCAACGGGACTTTTCACGGCCCAGTCCGTGGTGCTGACCAGAGCCACTGCCAGCCAGTCCCGGGCCGCGACCCGCCGTTTGAAAACCACTCTTTCAGGGTGTCTATGCTGCAGTGTGTGATTAGAGCTCGCCCGGGTAGGTCCGCCCATGCTGTAATCCCAGCCTGGCACGGCAGCGCAGACAGACCCTCGCAGGCCCCAGCTACACTAGGACATGATGCCCCCCGAAAAGGGCAGCCAGCAATGGCTGCTCCCACCAGAGCCCTTGTTCTCCCAGCTCAGTCACCCCCTCCCCCCCGAGCAGTGCTGCAATGATTCGGGCCCATCTACCCCAAAGGCCAAACCAGGTTAGAGGGGGCCTGCACCAGAGTTAACAAACAAACTGGGATTATGCCCCTTTTTGTGGTTTTCCATTAAGGCTTGAAGGACGTGAGGTTTCATATTCTCCTGCGTGTTTTCCGAGAGCTGAAGGCTGGACGCATCCGGCTTTGCTGGAGCCCTCGGACATTTCACCATGGCACAAATGCCACACAAGGGCCATAAACCTACTGTCTTGTACTGGTTCCCTTGAACACCACTGTCGGGACACGGCTGCTGATGGTGACGGTCAGCTGCAGGCGTTCTTTGGACGGACCCTTTTGCTTCCCTATCACGGTGTGAACTGTTCCCGAGGGTCAAAATCCACTAACTCACTGTGTCCTGCACATTAGAAAGAGGCAGGAGCCTGGTGCTTTTATCTTTAGTACCTACCCTCCCCCTTTGCTGCTCTGAGCTCTCCAAGGACCAGGCTTGAGCACAAGCTGACTGACAGAGCAGCGTGTGCCGGGCGCCTGGGTTCAATCCTTGCTGTGCCACTGGCTCGGGCTGTGCCTGTTTCCTGATCTGGAGGATGAGGGGTAATAACCCATCCCACAGGCACCAGGGTTTAATCTCAGGTTTGGAAGGCAATTGGGAGCCAGAGCCACAGCGAGGCCTGAGCATTATTAGTGATTCACGGCTCCTGCAGCCATTTGCACGTAGAAATCAGCGCAGCGATGAGCAGTGGAATCGCGGTCTGAAGGCAGGTCCCATGTCCCCACCCCACTCAGGGAGTCACACACACCCCGGGAGTTTACTTAAATAGTTTGTATTTATTGATCATGCTCTTTTTGGACATGACAATGGAGAACGACGACTGCGTGCCGGCTGTTAATCGAATGACACAGCAACACCAGAGTGTGAGTGGGAGGGTAAAGTACAGCTCTAAGGTACACAGAAGTCAAAACTTTCTGGGCTTAGGCAGCACGGAGAAGTGGGACAGGCTCCGGTGAAGCAGGGGGGGGGAGTATGGGGGATAATCCCCTACTGATAAACCTGGCCACTGGGTGGATAGTCCCCGCCCCCACTCCTTAGCCAGGATCTGCAGAGTCCCTCTGCTTTGGACCCTGTTTGTGGCTCCGATCCGCACTGCTCTGTGCGCCAGCATCGGCCAGAGCCTGCAGGGCAGCGACGGCTCCTCAGAGCTTCCGGCACCAGGACCCCAGGTAAGGGGCATGGGGCAGGACTAACACATGGACGGAGAGGTCCTACCCCCCCATGGATCAGCCCCACCGTGAATGCTCTGGGACAGGGCCTGGGCCCCCCCAGACATCAGCTAGGCCAGTGGCCAGGGTGCGGCTGCTGGAATTGTCTGACAGGACCTGGAGGGTCAGAGCGGGAGCAGCCTGCTGTGGCCGGGGCTCTGGGGGAACAGGTCCAGCTGACCGAACAGCCCTGGAGGGAGCCGGGTGAGGACCGTCCCCTGGGCTGGGCGGGCGTGTGGGGAGGAGCAAGGGGACGGGGATGGACGGAGGAGAGCGCCCCGCACATATGGGCCCAGGCAGTGACTGTGACCAGAGTTAAGGGGGGAGGGAGCTGAGCTTTGCCCCAGCATGGGGGGCTGCTCCCAGAAGCCAGTGGGGGCAGGGAACCTCCTGCCCATGTGCGACCCCCTGATCTCTCACCATGGCAGCGAGATGGGTGTGGTGCCAGGGCTGCCTAGCTGTACTGGCTACACGGGGCCCAAATGCAGGAGGGAGACACAAGGGCACAGAGTCCAGGGGCCTGTTTCTAGGGCAGGGTGGGCAGTTCTGGCCCCTGCCATGTACAGCCAGCCCCTCCCCAGTGAAGGGGTCACCCCCCAACCTATAAAAACTTCCCTTCAAGGGGACCTGGGGGGCTGAGCTCCGCACTGCACCCCAGCAGAGCAGGCAGGGCCTCTCTTCCTCACAGCAGTCGCAGGGGCGGGAAGCATGTGGTCTGGATCCGTTCCATGGGGGGCCAGAGATGGTTCCTTCCCCACCCCCTGGACACTGGCAATGTCCCTTCTTGGTAGTCCAGGACCCTAGAACAGAGGTGGTGGGTGGGACGGGCCCGTCAGATCTAGGCCCCCTCTGGGTAATGCCATAGGGACTTGGCCACAGAGCGCTCTGCAAGCCCATGGTCGGCCCCTGATGCACGGGAGCAGAGCAGGTGGGGCCGCGGTGGCTCAGCAGGGGCCGGGGACAGCTGCGAAGCAGCGCGTGTGGGAGGATGGTTCTGCAGCCCAACACACCCAGACGAAGCTGGGCACCAGGCACAGACAACTGGGGCCTCGCTCCCTACTGCTGCCAGGGAGCTCCCGGGGTCTCCCACAGGAACTGCCCCCGAAAGACTAGGCTGGCTGTGACTGCCCTGACTGGGCGGTTCCCAGGAGCTAGAGGGTTAATAAAGACGCCCAGGGCCCTCCCTTGCCACTGACAGAAATGCTCAGACTGACACTAGATGCATACGGAGTTAAAAATACCTCTGCCCCGGCCCCCGGCCTTCCCCCCATGCCAGGCAGGACCACAGGCCGGGTCGGAGGACTCAGGTGTCACCGTTTGAGGAATCTGGAGGGTGGATCCTCCTTTCTTTGAGAAGTCCATGGCCCAGCCAGCCCCCGGCACCGTGGCCCATAAAGCTCAGCCGCGTGGGGCAGGGGGCATGGCTGCAGCAGGCTGGAGTACTGGGCAAGGGCAAGCCCAGCTCTCAGCCACCTGCCCTCATGGCTACAGCTCCAGACACAGAGACATCCAGCCACAGAACTCACCGGACTGACAATCTCAAGGCAACACCTTTCCCAGGCATAACACAAGCCACGCTGGGCATGGCACCTGCCCAGAGCACCATGCTCCAGCAGCCCCCACCCACGTGCACCCCCACCAAGCGAGAGGGGTGCCAGCCCCTTGACACGTACCAGAGTTTTCACGCCAGCACGCTCACGCCACAATTGCCTGCCGCAGGCTCACTAGCGCCTCCAAGCCTCTCACCGGGGCCTGTGCAGTTACACGCCAACCCCCTCGTGTCTCCTCTCCCCATGGTGCCAGGATCCACGCTCCCGGCCTTCCACCCAGCTCCCTCTGAACTAGTGCCCCCAAACGGCCATGCAGACCCTCACGCTAGAGTCCAGCAGGAGTAAAAAAAAGGCAGAACAAATGCAAAAGAAAACTAACAACCCAAAGCAACCAACTAAAAAGGCCCCAGCCCATTCCCAAGGGCAGCCGCTCAGGAAAGAGAATGAGCCCCTTCCTCGGGGAAACACCAAGCAAAGGGGAATGCAGCGAACCCAACGACAGGGAACGGTCAGGATCCCCGGGGCCAGGAGTGCAGATGCTATGAAAGGCAGCAGGGGGTTCTCATGCGCCAGGCCAGCCCCCTGCGGGGAGCGCGCAGACCAGCATCCTTCACTGCGTGCCCAGGCTGGAGCTCATGGTTAGGGAGTCCTCTTCCTGGATGGTCTCCAGCTCCGCTGTCTGCACGGCCTGCGTGATGAGTGTCAGCTCCTGGCACAGCGTCTCAAAGCGGTAGCTCACCCGGATGTCCGGCACATTGGTGCGTCTGATGTCATTCCCCTCGGACCCTTCCTTCAGGTAATTGGGTCCCAGCCAGTAGCTCTTCACCTGGGAAAGAGGGCAGAGATGGATGCTCAGGAGGTCTCAGGATGAGACTTTCAGCCTGATGGATCACATGCAGGCTGGGAGGGGTGCCTTTACCCGCTGCTGAAATGCAGCCACCTCTGGGGTGGGGAGCAGCAGTCGTATAACAGAGTGCAGCAATGCTATGTAACAGTCACGGCTGGAGAGTGAACAAGAACCCCGTATCCAAGATGCGCTGGGGGATTCATGGAGCAGGCATGGAATAGCTAGAGCTGGAATCTGGCCAACCCCCCACCCTCCGGACGATGTGCCGGGGCTCAGTAACAGGCACGAAAGGTCCCAGCCTCTGGTTTGTGTCTTGCCTGAAAGGCAATGCAGCTCCGGAAGCACAGAGCCCCTGGCACCGCACTGCGGCACGGACTCTGGCAGAAGCAGCGTGTGCCACTCGACAGGACCTCCCCTCCAGCACCACAAGCCCCTCTGCAGCAGTGCTGGGAGATGGGGCATGGGCGGGGTACAGAGCACAGCGCCCCCTAACGCCAGGCTGGGGGGCTGGAGATGGGGGGGTTTAGGGTAAAGAGCACAGCGCCCCCTAACGCCAGGCGGGGGGGAGGGGAGGCTGGAGATGGGGGGTTTAGGGTACAGAGCACAGCGCCCCCTAACGCCAGGCTGGGGGCAGGAACCTGTCGTGGTTCCGCAGCGTGGCCTGTATGCTCTTGAGCGGCCCAGGCTTTGAGCGCGTGCTGGGCTCTCGGAGCACGAGGGGCCGTGCCCGGGGGTGGGGGACCCCGGCGTTACCTTGTGGGAGAAGCCGCTCATCAGCACACTGTTGCGAGCGAGTTCACACATGTCACAGGAGCTGAGCTTCCACACCTGCGTGGCGATGCTGTACTCTTCCATCAGGGGCTCCTGCAACGGCACGGCCGCATCAGACTGGCCCCGGCTGCCCCCCGAGCAGCCAGCTCCCCGGAGCATCCTCTCACCCCGTCCCTGCCTGCAGCGGGGCAGGGGAGTGGGGTGGGCTGCTGATCGCTGCAGCGAACAACCAGGGTGGGCAGCACCACAGCATGCTTCCTCCACACTGCCCTGCCCCGTGAGCCTCCGCCCTGCCCTGCCCTGCCCTGCCCGGGGAAGGGGAAGCCGCAGTGCAGATGCTTCCCATGAGGGGGCAGCAGGAGGGCTCCTCATGCCCTAAGGTGCCGTTGGTGAGCACAGCTGGTTCCAGGTGGGGAGAATTCTGCAACCGCCTCCGCCCCTCACGCCTTTCCCCGGGGCCATGGCGCATGCATCTCCTGTTTGCATGCACTGGGCGGCCTGCACAACCGAGCCCGGCGGCCAGGAGACTGGGGGGGGAGTCCTGGCCCTGAATGGGCCCACAATGGAGGGGAAAGGGCACCGATAGTCCCAGCTTCCCTGGCATTTCACCTGCTGGGGACTGGCACTGGAGCCAGAGGAATCCCGGCCTGGGGGCAGGGCACAGTCCCCCAGCTGGCTGGAGCTGGACTTGCTGCCAAAGGCAGGGCAGACAGAAATCTGGGAACGACTGGGGGGCCCGGGAGCAGCAGGATCAAAGCAAGCCCTGGGAGCAGCGTCTCCTGCATCACAATACAGGGGGCTGCTTGCAGCCAGGCCCCCTCCAGCCTGACCAGGGCCTGAACCAAAACCTGGGTCAGCCCCCACCTTTCCCCCAGCCTCAGGGGCACGGCCCAGTCTCTGCTCTCACCACAGCGCCCGCAGGAGTCCCTCAGCCCTGCCGCAGAAAGCTGCAATTTCACCATCTCTGCCGGCTTACATTAAAGCAACATCGCTGGGGACCTCCGGCTTCCCCTCCAGCAGCTGCAACAAAACCTACGCCCTGCTTTAAACACCCCGACCTCCCGCAGTGCACGGCCCTGTCTGCGGGGTTAGTGTACGCCCAGGCCGGAGCTGGCAGAGAGCTGCGGGGTCCAGCCACCAGCGCCACCTCTGCTCCAGGCACCCCACACAGAACCCTCTGGCTCCTGACACAGAACAGGGGCCCCAGCCCATTCCCTGGCAAGAAGGGTCTTCTCACCTTTTTCACCCTAGCGATGCATCCTTGTGCCACCTGCAACCCCTCCCGAGCCTTGGGGTCACAGCCTGCATGCGCACCAAGGCTGGTCTCATGGCCCCAGCTACCACCCTGGGCCAAGCTAGACACATCCAGCTCTGTCCATCTTTCCCCAAAGGTCAGCGCCTGCTGCTGCTGCTCTCCTCCCAGCCCCCCCCCGGCTGCTGGCGTCTCCCCGAGTGCCACAGGTCCCCAGAGGGCACTTTGCAGAGCTGCCTGGGGCAGCGGGGTTCTCGGCCCCGGGCGCCGCGACCCGCTCACCTTGGTGAAGTGGAACTGCAGGGGGTCATCCGTGGAGAGCGAGACCATCAGGCCGCGGGACAGGTACTCGGGCAGTGGGTTGCGGTGGTAGCTCAGGAAGAGACTGTTGTTGCTGAGCGGGGACATGGCGATGCCGATCTGGGCTAGGTAGTAGAGGTACTGCAGCACCGGTGCCTGGCCAGGACGAGCCGGGGGCAGCATGGTTAACAAGGCAGAGCAGCTCCCCTCAGAGCCCGACTCCCCCCACCCCACCGCGGAGCCCAGGGTCAGACCCCCACGGCGTCTCGCCGCGCCCGTTAGCTCTCCCGCTGACGTGATGTTGCACCCCATAAGACTTTACAGACAGATGCTTATGAATGTATATGTGACATAACTGGAATATGCTTTCGGCTAGACATGCCACGTGACATCTCTCTGCAAAGGTTATGCTCCACTAAACGTCTTCATCCTATCTGTATGCATGGATCATGTTTATATCTGAAGTTACGAGCGTTGGCTCTATGCTTGTATTTAAAGCGTTTGCTGTAGAAAGCACATAAAGCAGATTTGGTCAACATGGTGAGAAGGGGTTATTCAAGTAATTGGGAGCGCTAAGCTAACAATGGACCTTGGAAGACGCCAATCCACATCTAAGCTTTCCTGGGAACGTTCAAACTAACGTGTAAACAATGGCGTCGGCCTGCAAAAAAGCTGAATCATTCATAGACATGGGACTTGCCCAGGTGACTGCAAAACTCCATCCTGTGGAGGGGATTTTACACAAGAGAACAAAGGGGTTACCACCCACAATAGAAAGACTATATAAGCCCCTGAAATCCCCCCCATTTTGTCTTCAGCTGGCTCAAGAGAGAGCCTCTCCACCCCAAAGAGATGCCTGAAAGAAACTGGAACAAAGGACAGTAACTATAGGGGTGTAAGTGATTGCTGGACCCAGACTAGGAAGGAGTCTAGTTTGTCAAAGAAGCTTATTGGAACATCTCTGAGGGTGAGATTTACCTGCATTTAGTTTCCTATTGTTTTAGGCTTAGACTTGCACATTTTTGTTTTATTTTGCTTGGTAATTCACTTTGTTCTGTCTGTTACTACTTGGAACCCCTTAAATCCTACTTTCTGTATTTAATAAAATCACTTTTTACTTATTAATTAACTCAGAGCAAGCAATTAATTCCTGGGGGAGCAAACACTTGTACATATCTTTCTATCAGCATTATAGAGGGTGGACAATTCATGAGTTTACCCTGTATAAGCTTTAAACAGAGTAAAATGGATTTATTTGGGGTTTGGATCCCATTGGGAACTGGGTATCTGGGTGCTAGAGACAGGAGCACTTCGTAAGCTGTTTTCAGTTAAGCCTGCAGCTTTTGGGGGACGTGGTTCAGACCTGGGTCTGTCTTTGCAGCAGGCTGGCGTGTCTGGCACAACCAGGCAGGGCACTGAAGTCCCAAGCTGCCAGGGAAAAACGGGCTCAGAGGCAGTCTCGGCACATCAGGTGGCCGTCCTAAGGGGGTCTCTGTGACCGAACCTGTCACAGTGGCATAGTCAGCAGGATCAGGCAGCAGCTGTCCCTCTGTCTTGGCATTTGTAGCACCCTAACCTAGCTAAGTTCGCTTAACGTGCCCATCACCATGGTATCCGGGCTCCCCACCAGCCAAGGGCCTTCCCCAAGACCTGCCATGATGGAAATGCAGCCATCTGTACCGGTAACATCACAGCCCCCTGCCCCGTGCTCCACTGGTGTGTCAGGATCGCCGGTACCCAACAAGAGCCGACTGCATGGGTCTCTGGGTTCTTACCTTGCGGAGCAGCAGCCCGTGCGAGATGTTCTCCGACAGCATGAAGGCCGACACCAGGTGGTGGATCGGGCCCGCCTCCCCGCAGTGAGGGCGCAGTACAAAGGTGTGGAAGCCCCTCTTCCTGCAGAGAGGTTGCCAAAGGCAGGTCAGCGACCGGCCACTGCCTGTCGTGGGCACGGACCCACAGCACGTGAGCCAGGGAGCCACGGGGGTAGGGGATGCTGGGAACCGCCACCACCCAAATGCAACCCCCAGGAGCGGGCTCTCCTGGATAGGGAATCCCCAGACAGACCCTGCACTCTCGACAGCGTCCCATACCCTGCTGTGAAATGCCCCCGCCACAAAGGGGCGCTCCATAGCCACAGGGGGTAACAGACAGCCTCCTGGCACGACACGAACAGATGGATTAGCAATGTCCTCTACGGGTCCATGCAACCTGCCCAGAACTGCCAGGACCCCCACCCCAGTGCCGTGGGGATGGGCCAGGTGGGGAGAGAGGGCCCCCCCCCGGGGGCTCTACCTGCGCAGGTGGTTCAGCACTGTCATGTTGGCATACAGGTAGTAGAGATAGTACGAATAGGGCGGGTTGTCTTCCCCGACCCAGGCGCCGGGCAGGGGGCTGTCCTGGTTGAAGATGCGATGCTCCGGCTTGGATTCGTCGTCCACGCTGTCAAAGCCGTCCACCTGCCGGGGGGAGGGGAGCGTGAGAAGCTGCGCACGGCTCGGGGCAGGAGGACCTTCCCAGGGCACCCCCTGCTGGGGGCAGCGCTGCCCCCTCCGGGTGACTACAGACCCCACGCCCCAGCTGGCAGGAGAGGGACTGATGTGCCCAGGTCAGGGGCAGGGCACCACAGAAGCAGGAGTCTGATGGATCCCAGATCTGGCATGTTACCCTCCCCCAGAAGGCTCCTGTCACCCCACAGAAGCACTCAACTGTGCCACACGCAGGGGCCTGCGCTGGACAGTCCCTGCCCGCCCCGCTGCCCGCAGCCCAGTCCAACCCAGTCTCCAAGCCCTGCGGGCGGCACGCACATGATCCAGGAAGAGGTGTAGCTCCGGGTGGCTGGCAGGATGGATGGTGGCTTCAAAGAGGGGCAGGAAAATATTCTCCAGCATCTCCTGGAAGTTGGCCAGCTGCTTCTTGGTGCGGTACACATCGCTGAGAGAGACAGAGAGGGGCCCCGCCGAGGGCAGGCTCAGACCAGGACGCCTCCCCACCATGGCCAGCTTGCTCCCTGGGGCCGGATCCTGCTCTCGCTTACACCAGGCTAACGCCCCCAACTTCAATGGGGCTAGTCCTGATTTACACAGGGCAGGGCATCAGGCCACTAGCCCTGCTATCCCTGGGCTGGTGGGCGTAGGATTCTTTTAGATGCTGGAGCCTGATTCCTCTGCTCCCTGCAGAGACTCAGCTGTCAGTTCCCTCCCTTCCAGGCTCCCTCATCCTGCTGCCTTCCCCAGTCCCATCCCTCCCTCAGCTGGGTTCACCTAGCTGCTGGGCCCTGGAACCAGGCTTCCCAATGAGCCTGATGCCTGCTTCGGCGCGGAGATGCAGGATGGCTCCCCTCCAGCTGGATCCCTTGCCACTTGGGTCAGGACACTGCCCCACCAGGGAGCTCCTGGACTGGCCAGGTTTAGCCAAGCGCAGGCCCCAGAGCAGGGCTACTGGAATACAAAGAATCACTGTTGTCATCCTTGGCTGGAAGGGTCAGTCCCTGGCACAAAGCCCACGTGACCAGCCCTGCTGCCCTGGCCCCGCAGACTGACTACTCACAAGAGGCGCGGCACCTGCACCAGCCAGCGCACGTTGTTGGAGTGCACCTTGTGGCTCACGGCCCACTTGGCCAGCTTGTCCCACTCGTCCCGCGACCTGCCGTAGACAGAGAGCCGCAGCTCCGCGTTCTGATACTTGCTCTCCTCCAGGTCGGACATCACCTCCTGCGGAGAGGGTAACAAGCACATTCGCCGTGGAAAGTGCCCTACCAGCCAGCAGGCTGGCTGGGAAACGCAAGCCTCTGCTCGTGAGACACGAGGAGAGACACACACGTGCGACACGGGGAGACACACACGCTCGTGCATGCCTCAGTTTGCAAAACAGCGATGCAAGTGTGAGCCTGGACTTGCAACGTGGATGTCTGCGCATTCTGCCTCCTGAATCAAAGGCACGCGTGTGCACGCTACAGTGATGTAAGACCCCCACATGCAGCTCATGAAACATGAGCTTCTCCCCCCGCCGCGCCCCCCCCCACACAAACAGGCCTCACTAGGGGAGACAGCCAGCCCCACATCGGGCGCATCCTATATGCCCCCCACCCTCCGTGCGCACACACGTTTTCACCCCCAGGAGGTTCTCTTCTCTGGATCCCCCACCACCGCTCCCTCAAACAGTCTTTTAGCTCCATTTCCACAATGTGCCCCCCATCTTTATGCTTTATGTTTCCAGACACCTGGCCTTGCAAACTCGTCAACAAGACTGAACATCCCGGACACTAAATCCACTCGCCATTCACCAGCGCGATCAAGCAAGAGACAGATTCGAACAGTGAGCCGGTGCCAGGGAAGGAGGCACCATTGCCAGGCTGCACTCGCCCTTGGTGACCCTGCCCCCATGACAGAATCGGCCTTTGGCTTCCTTCCCAGGCTGCCCGCTCAGGGGGGCTGGCAGGCGAGTGGGGCTGGTCTCCGCAGTAGGGTGCAAGAGGTGCCAGGGCCCAGGGCGATGCCCCTCCTGGGAGCACAGGCCCAGAAGCAGCTCTCACCTTGATGATGTGAGCGAAGTACTTCCCCGAGACCTGGTTGTCCGTCTTGATGAAGATCTCGCGCAGGATGGACTCCCCGATGGGGTTGTACTTGGTGTTGAACTTGTCAAAGCGGTGGAAGGTGTTACGGTCCTGCCGCCGGGCAGAGGGACACATCAGCGCACAAGCAGCCATGTGAGGAGCACACACAGACCCAGCCCAGTGACCCCACTGCCCCTCCCTGCTCCCACCAGAGCAAGTCTGCAGAGACCCATCCTCTTAGTGCCCGTCCCATGGCAGGGGCGAGCATCCCCTGCCTCCAGCGCCTTCTCCCCCAGACCTAACATCTTCTCCTCCCAAGGGGCCCCGGCTGCCCAGGTCTCACGGAGGATCCGTCATTCAGCTCAGCAAAGGCCACAGGGCTGGAGCATCCCCTTGCCTCAGCTGCAGGACATCCCTGCAGGCCAGTGCTGGGACAGCTGGCCTGAGCAGGCACGGGGCGGGGGAGCCTCAGCTCAAGAGTCGGGTCCCTTGGGGAGCACAGTGGGGCAGGTTCTACCCAGAATGGGTTTGCTTTCCTGTGCTGCACCTTCTCCCGGCATCCCAGGTGGGAGCCACAATCCTGCCCAGAGCAAGGAGGCCGTCCTCAGAGGGCAGCAGAGCCAGAGCACCTCCCAAGGGCAACGTACCGCATGGACATCCAGCGTGTCCACGCTGAGGTCGTAGGCTGTGAGGTTCATGGTCTCGAAGACCTCCTTCAGGGTCTGCTCCTTGCCCTTCTCCACGTGCACGATCTCATCCAGGTGCTTCTTCATGGTGCGCTTTATGAAGCGCAGCAGGTGCTTCTGGTTCATGCAGGACGAGGCGTGGATGTGCGTGTCCACCTGCGTGGGGGGAGGGACTCACGTGACTGAGGCCTCCCACCAGCATGGGCAGGGAGCAGGAGCCCTTGACCACTAGGCTGGAAGCCAAGCCAAGGTCAGCAGGACCGGAAAGCCGTCGCCGCCTGGTGGGTCTCAGTCCCAGTGGGGAGGTGCTCATGCCCCCTGCACAGCAGAGAGGACTGGCACCCACTTGGTCATGGACGCTGATGCAGGCGGTCCCTGCAACCTGGCAGTGCTGCTGCCCCAGCCCGGGGGACAGAGGACCTCCCTCCCAAGGGCGGTCAGTCCAGCGAGGAATTTGCTTGGCTACATGGGATGATGCCTCGGGGCAGACGGGGTGGGCTCCGGCCCTGATGGTACCTTGCGGATGTTGTAGAAGTCCCGGTGGGGAACCTTCTTCTGAGCCGCCAGCTCCTTCATCTCGTTGAGCAGGACGTGCATCTGGAACTTGGAGCTCAGGTACTGCAGCCGCCGGTAGCAGAAGGATTTTCTAGACAAGGGAACAGGTGACGGATCTGGGGTCTCTGTTCACAACCCCCTGGGCCTAAACCCCCTTCACTGCAGGGCAGCGGTTTCCTAGTGGGTAGAGCACTGGACTAGAACCCAGGAGCCCTCGGTTTGATCCCTGGCTCTGCCACTCTGTGGCCTTGGTGTTATTAACAGCAACTCTTGGGCTGGAGTCTGAAGAGGGGGCACCCTGTACCGCCTGCAGCCTGAGGCTGGACCGGTCCCGTTCACACACGAGGCGGCCCTCAGTCCCGCTCTGTATCTGTAACGGTGCAGCAGCCAGCCCGACAGAGGGGCCAGGCAGCTTCATGGGTGGGAGCAGCTGCCTAAGCTGTGCAGCCCTAGGGGAGCGGGCAGGAAGGGAAACTGCTCTGCTTACATGGGGCCATTGATGATCAGAGCCATCAAGACGTTCATGTCGGCTATGAACTCCTGCAGGTTGGGGTACGGCAGGTCCAGCTCCGTGCTCCTGCGGGAGGAGACAGCACAGGGCCGGTCACACCGACATGTCAAGCACAGTCATGGGGACAGGGAAAGGGAGCAGCCAGGGCAGGGAACCCAGCTGGCATGTGGGAGACCCAAGGTCAAGTCCCTGCTCCAGGAACTATTTACAAGGTGGCCAAGCTCCAAAGGAGAGGCAGAGCCCCACCCAGAGTACCCCATAGTCCTGTGGCTAGGGCACTGCCCTGCCATTCAGATCTTTCCCAAGGGCAGGGGAGTTAATCCAGTACCCAGGCCTCATTCACACGGGTTGTTTCCAACTGCCTCCCCAAACCCTCAAGCCATTTCAAGTGGCAGTGCTATTTGTCACCTTCCCTCCCCGCCCGCATTGGGTACTGTTGCCAGAGGCTGTTAAGCAGTGGCTACACCCACCCCAGAGGCGGCTACCCTTGGATGCTCAGTGAAGTGACAGTTCATAGGGCTTCCTGGGATCTTTCGATGCAATGTAATAAAAAACCTCCCATGAATAATATTATTCCTCCCGGGAGAGGCAGTGCCACTCAGTGCTCAGAGCCCAGGCTGGGACCAGGGACTGGGCTCCGTCCCTGGTTCTCTGTGTGACCTGAAGAAAGCCAGCCAGCCAGGCTTGCAGAAGCAGGGCGAATGAGAGGAAGAAACCCCAAAGGGATGGCAAGGGGAGGCCACCCTGCTGGCCCCAGGCTAGCCCCAGGAAGGCACCCAGATGCGAAAGGGGCGTTGCACGTGCCATGCAACGCAATGCCTGGGAGAGCCTGCGGGGAAGGGGCAGGATTGGGCCCACGGGCAGGGCTCCATTCCATGTGCCCCAGAGAGGCTGCCTCTCCAGCACAGACCTGGCTCCTTTCAGACCTGCCAGGTCTTGCTTCTCGCCGTGCCGGGCACCCAGGTTACACCTGGGTTCATGCCCCGGACGCCCTCCCACCTGCGCTTCCCCCTCCCTCACCTGTCCACGACATCCCGCTTGGTGTAGACATGGATCACGCTGCCGACCATCCTGAGGCCGAAGCCCAGGTCAGGCGGCATGGCCTCGGGGAGGCAGGTCTCGTAGGGGTGCTGGTCTGTGAATGGGGGGTGCACAGGAGCATCTGCAAACAGGAGGAGCAGCAGCGCAGGGAGCGTTCATACGGGGCTGGGGTCTGGACAGCCCCTAGCGCTAGCCTGGGACCAGGTCCCTCGTGGCACCCCAGGGCAAGCCACCGGAATCTTCGGCAAAGGCGGGGGGAGCCTGCGAGCAGGCCTCCCCAGTCCAGATACGTCTCTCGCCTGCTCAGTGCTGTGCCCTCCCCCCGGGACTCCCTCCATCTTGCAATCCAGACTTTTGCCCCTTCCCCCCCACCAGGGACGCTCCTCCCTCAGGGCCCCCCCATCTGACCCCCCCCTTTTAATTAACAGGGGCAGGGGGAGCATGACCAGGATGCAAGTGCCAGCAGGTGGGGAAGGGGCGGGTTGCCCAGTGAGCTGAGAGATGTTGGCTGGGAAGGGGTGCAGGGGGGCTGGGAAAGCCCAACTAGCTCAACCCCCCCCATTCCTGGGCAGGATTGTTCCAAGGGATGAGGCTTCTTCCCTTCCCCCCCATCCCCCCAGGAGTCCATTCTGCAGCCCACCCTCTCCCAGCCATCCATCACACTCCCACCCTGGGGCACCTCAGGGTTTACCCCACCGCTCGTTGCTCCCCTGCCCCCCGCAGCCCTGGTCTCACCTGCAGCCACGGGGGTCTCCGGGATCTCCTCATAGACCCGGGTCTCCAGTGGTTTCCCAGAGAGCTCCTCCAGGAAGCGGGCGGTGGTCTTGCAGAAGCTCTGCAGGGAGAGCCCCATGTACTTCTCCCGGATGAACAGTGCCTTCACCACGCTCTTGGCTGCATCCAGCAGGTCTGTGAAGGGCACCTGGAGGGCGAACAGGAGACACGGGCTCTAACCAGGGTCAGGCCCACGGCTTGGAACCAACCTGGGCAGGTTTCCATGGATGAACATGCTCCATTCCCCACACTGAGGTCTGGGAGGATCCATCCTATGGGGCATGCTGGAAGATGTAAATGCCAGTGCTTTAAGGGGTTAGAATAGGGCCTGGGTTTTCCCCATGGAGAGGAGGGAAAATCTTGCTCACATGTAAAGGGTTAAAAAATGATCAGCAGGTTTGGGATCTGGAAGCAGGTTTTCTTCAGTAATATCCTGCAGCAGTAAGTTCCGCAGGATAACAATACACGGTGGATTTAAAATAATAATAGTTTTAACTTAGTAAGAGTTTCATCCTTTTTAAATGTTACCTTTTAATTTCACTGATCTCTCTCTCACCCCCCCCCCCCCCCACACAAACGTCCTTGTCAAGGACTGAAGAGCTACCAGACCCAGCTGGTCACCTCTTCATTTCCTATCTTAGGGTTTTCCTCGGCCACCCTAGATAGAAGCCATCACCCTCCCTATTGCAGGAGCTGTGCTGGGATACGGTGCCTCGCCCTGCCTGGGTCCCTTCCTTGGATGCTGGTGCTGAGCCAGTCTGGGAGGATGTACAGGGGCCTGTGGCCTGAAGATGAACTCTCTGCTACGGGCCTCAGCCAAGGAGAGGGGAGGGGGCTAAGGATCTCCCAGAGGGGAGATTTAGGGACAGAGAGAAGAGAGGGTGCATCCCCACATCCCAGCTCCAATCACCATCTACCCCTCTCCTGTAGCAGGGAAGCCTGCTGGAGGCATAAGACCAAAGCCTGCTTGGCCCAAGTGACATCCGTCCCAGCTCTAGGCCAGCAGCAAGTGGGAGAGACACATGCGGGGGGGCTCTCCTCCCCTCCCCCAAGATGCTTCTCTACTCCTCGTGTCAGTGCAGCCTCCTGGGCACACACGCCCACTCCGTCTCTGCTGCACGTGAGGATCTGTGTACAGCCACATCCTCTCGAGCGTGTAACACACCCACGCAAAGGGAAACGCTGCCACCGCATCTATCGATGGCTGAGGACCATCTGGACGAGCACCAGGAATCTTGTGAATGAGCAGAAGGCACGTGGCTGAGGCTGCAACGGCGACGCTGCCTTGGCAGTTTAACGTCCCCATCGTGGATGCGTGTGCAAGTGAGTGATCGCCCACGCAGAGAGCGTACACGTTACAGACACGCTGCCGGGCGCCGGGCGATCGCCCACGCAGAGAGCGTACACGTTACAGCCACGCTGCCGGGCGATCTCCCACGCAGAGAGCGTACACGTTACAGCCACGCTGCCGGGCGATCGCCCACGCAGAGAGCGTACACGTTACAGACACGCTGCCGGGCGCCGGGCGATCGCCCACGCAGAGAGCGTACACGTTACAGACACGCTGCCGGGCGCCGGGCGATCGCCCACGCAGAGAGCGTACACGTTACAGACACGCTGCCGGGCGATCGCCCACGCAGAGAGCGTACACGTTACAGACACGCTGCCGGGCGCCGGGCGATCGCCCACGCAGAGAGCGTACACGTTACAGACACGCTGCCGGGCGATCGCCCACGCAGAGAGCGTACACGTTACAGACACGCTGCCGGGCGCCGGGCGATCGCCCACGCAGAGTGCGTACACGTTACAGACACGCTGCCGGGCGATCGCCCATGCAGAGAGCGTACACGTTACAGACACGCTGCCGGGCGATCGCCCATGCAGAGAGCGTACACGTTACAGACACGCTGCCGGGCGATCTCCCATGCAGAGAGCGTACACGTTACAGACACGCTGCCGGGCGATCGCCCACGCAGAGAGCGTACACGTTACAGACAGGCTGCCGGGCGAGCTCCCACGCAGAGAGCGTACACGTTACAGACACGCTGCCGGGCGATCGCCCACGCAGAGAGCATACACGTTACAGCCACGCTGCCGGGCGCTGGGCGATCGCCCACGCAGAGAGCGTACACGTTACAGCCACGCTGCCGGGCGATCGCCCACGCAGAGAGCGTACACGTTACAGCCACGCTGCCGGGCGATCGCCCACGCAGAGAGCGTACACGTTACAGCCAAGCTGCCGGGCGATCGCCCACGCAGAGAGCGTACACGTTACAGCCACGCTGCCGGGCGATCGCCCACGCAGAGAGCGTACACGTTACAGACACGCTGCCGGGCGCCGGGCGATCTCCCACGCAGAGGCTGTATATGTTATAGATGTGCTAGGAGATGTGCTGTCCCCTGGGGCTTTGCAGACTCTCCCCGGATGCTCTAACTTCCTATCTGCTGTCCTTTTCAGCTCTCTGACCACGTTTTCTGCCTGGCACGTTCAGAGGCAGATCAAGCCCACAGCCAACAAGCCAAAGGTGATGGGAGATAAGGAATTAGAGGAAGAGAAACAGGAACCATGCAGAGCTGGAGGACGCTGAGTAGTGGAGGGATTGAACTGGCTGGACAAATCATAGTACATTGCTCTTTTCTACCCATGCATCATAACGTGCTTTACCAGCATCGGTACGTTTAGCCTCGCAGGGGAGGAGAGGAAAAAGGGCTAGAGAAAGGCCAAGGCAATAGGCCCACTAGCCGTTTCACTTCCTGGAGTGTACCACTGCAAAGTCTCTTAGGGTCCATCTACACAGTAAGCACCGAGTCTCCGAGCTCAGGCTTACAGGCTCTGGTCCACGGGGCTCAAGCTACAGTGCTAAAACTAACAAACTGGACAGTCTCTACGTAAAAGAATAAATGGACACAAATCAGATGTTAAGAATTATAACATTCATAAACCAGTCGGAGAACACTTCAATCTCTCTGGTCACGCAATCACAGACATGAGGGTCGCTATCTTAAAGCAAAAAAACTTCAAATCCAGACTCCAGCGAGAAACTGCTGAATTGGAATTCATTTGCAAATTGGATACTATTAATTTGGGCTTGAATAGAGACTGGGAGTGGCTAAGTCATTATGCAAGGTAGCCTATCTCCCCTTGTTTTTTTTCCTACAAACCCCCCCCAAGACGTTCTGGTTAAACTTGGATTATTGCTGTGCACATTGTAAGATGAGCTATTGCCAGCAGGAGAGTGAGTTTGTGTGTGTGGTTTTTGGAGGGGGGTGTGTGTGGGGGGTGGGTGAGAAAACCTGGATTAGTGCTGGAAATGACCCACCTTGATTATCATGCGCATTATAAAGAGAGGTTTCAAAGAGGGATGGGCTATTACCAGCAGGAGAGTGAGTTTGTATGTGTGTATGTGGGGGCGGGGGGGGAAGGGTGAGAAAACCTGGATTTGTGCTGGAAATGGCCCTACTTGATGATCACTTTAGATAAGCTGTTACGAGCAGGACAGTAGGGTGGGAGGAAGTTTTGTTTCATGGTCTCTGTGTGTATATAATGTCTTCTGCAGTTTCCACGATATGCTATGCATCCGATGAAGTGAGCTGTAGCTCACGAAAGCTCATGCTCAAATAAACTGGTTAGTCTCTAAGGTGCCACAAGTACTCCTTTTCTTTTTTCTTTTTACGAATACAGACTAACCCGGCTGTTACTCTGAAACCTGTGTAGACATTCAGGCTGGCACTCAGGCTCTGAAACCCACCCCACTCCCTAGGCTTCAGAGCCCAAATCTCTAAACAGCTGCTTTAGGGCCATAGCGTGGGCCCAGCGAACTCTGCGAACCAGGGCTCTGACTGGCTGGCATGGGCTGCTGCTTGCCATGTAAACACACCCTAAGACGACAGGGCTGCACGGCCCAGTGAGCTCCTGATGACACGGGAGTTCCCATCACTGCTCGCACCACGGGAGCGGAATTACTAGTGTGCACACATGCATGTGCATGCACACGCACAGGATCGAATCCAAAACTCATGGAAATTAAAGGCTCCCGGGTCCAGATCCTCAAAGATATTTAGGCATCTGATTCCCACTGGGGAGTTACCTAAATGCCTCTGCAGATCTGGGACCCTCCTGACTCCAGTGGGTGTTAGAAGAGGCTCACAGTGGGCTGGGTTTCTAGAGACATTGTCCAGATGGAAATCATGGGCCAGATCCTGAGCTGGTGGTCAGTCAGTGGAGCAACACCAATTTCCGCCAGCGGAGAAGCTGGCCCCTTGTATTTTAAAACTTCCTCTTGCTCCTAACAATACTTTATAGAGGATTCAAGCGTCACCTGCTTACTTACATTTGCTATCAGATTTCTCTTTGCATTTCCTTCCCTAGATCAGTCAGGTTTGCTCTCGGATCCTCAGGGGTCGTAGGCAGGTTCTCTGTCCTGCCTGCACAAATAACCCCCGACCTTTTAAATACAGGAACACATCCAATCTAGAGCAGGTTTGGTAAAAGCCATTACAGTGGGGGCCAGGTCCCTTTCCGCAATACTAACGGGCTAATAAAGGAGCAATGGATTCTCCCAGCCATGAGACGAAAGCAGCTGGCACCGTACAGGTCAGAACTCCTTAGCCAAATCACACTGCTGCACAGCGATATGCTGCGGAAGAGAAGACGCTCGGCCGATGAGTCCCCATTGCTATTTCAGCAAGGAGAACTGTGCTGGGAACTACTTTTAGATGTCACCTTGATCCAGTGAGACAGGGAGAGAGAAGAATGGGCCACATCCTCAACTGATGTAAACTAGCATCACTCTGTGGATTCCAATGGGACTGTGCCAATTGACTCCAGCTGGGGATTGGTGACCCTGAATGGGGTTCAAGGGGATCCCACGAAGATCTCACTGGATTCTGATGGTTCTGGAGAGGGGAAGGCCAGCCCCTGGCTCGGGTACTCAGGGGCAGATGTGCTGCCCGTCACCAAAGACGAGGGGATTTGGGGACAGATGCTGTGGCCCAGTCCTCGAGACCAGGTGCAGCGAGGTGCCCGGTAACATGAAGGTGAAGGTGTCACTGTGGCATGGGCTGGCATACCAGCATGGCCTGCGCCAGCTGGATTAGAGCAAACAGCGCAGCGAGGACATGGTGGTGTGGGCTAGCCACCCCTACAAGCCCACCAGAGACTCGGGGGATGTATTTGGGTTGCTGGCCCGTGTCAGGGTCTGTGTTTTCGGATCTTCACTGTTATTGTTACCCACGCTAGATCACAGGTGTGGTCAGACCTTTGCCTGCAGCACAGATATACCTCAGAGAGGGGAGAGGGACTGGCGGGCTCAGGGAGACCAGAGAATGCAACACAGGGGGTGCCAGTTCCAATCCCACCCCAAGTCCCATTAGCCAGCCAATGCCTGTGACAAGGAGCCTTTCCCCTCTAGGGGGCACTGGCTCTGATCCAGCCCCAAGTCAGAGGGGAGTGGCTGGCTCCTGGGGTCTTTGAGAGAGAGGAAGGGTAACCCAAGTAACCCTTAGTTCCCACTCCCCCCAGGCAGCCCCTTGTGCCAGGCAAACTCACCCCACACGTCTCTTCCCCGGAGATGGTGACCCTCTGGAACTCCCGCTCCAGCAGCACATCCCGCTCCTTGGGGAGATGATCCACCAGGTCCTCGTTCTGCTCCTTGTACAGCCTGGGGGAGGGAGGGGGGAAAAGATGGGTCAGGGGGCAACGGCGGGTGTCTGGCCCTGGCCACGCCCCTGCTCCCCATCACTTCCACACAGGCCCGTGGAGCTATCCAGAGACAGACACACGGCACATGGGGATGTGCAACATGGACTCGGCCCCCACCGCGTGGGGACAGCTGCGGGTGAGCGCAGGGCAGGGGGAGCTCCCCTGGGATCTCAGCAGCCACACAGCAGCAAAGGTGCGACCACTGTTACCCAGTAACCCGATTCACAGCTCAGCCACTCTGTGCACCAGGGGGTGGCACTCAGCTGAAGAGAGAAGCCAATCCCCAGATGGGTGCCATCTCCCGGGCAGCAGCCTGTAGCGAAGATGGCACTCAAGAGGGTCCCATTCACCGGGCATCGGGACTCAGCTTGGCTGCTGGAGGTTGGGTTCCTGGGAACCTGGTTCTGGACTGAGCCCCTTGCCCCGTGCAGCTCAGCCCAGGAACACACGAGCAACGAGGGGGACAGAAACAAACCGCAACAGAGACAAGAGGCAGCACTGGCCCCATCCGCAGCATCTGGAAGCAAAGGCAGGTGGGAAGGGAGCTCAGAGTGAGGGCGAGTGCCCGGCGGGACGAGCGATCTAGCCAGCACCAGCTCTCCAGCCCGGCCTCCCCGAGGCGGGCACCTTCCCCAAAGGGCACAGGAGCAAAACCCATCCCACTGCACCAGCGGGCCTGGCTGCTGCTAGAGCTATGGGATCACAAGCTTCCATCACAGGGATGCCAGGTCTGCCTGCCTTCCCCACCCTAGAGGAAGCGCCCTCCTTAGCCACTGCCCAGAGGGGACATCCCATCCTTCCCCCTTCTCCTCCAGAAGGGGAAGCCAGCTCACACCTCTTCTCCCCTAGCTGGGCCCCTTCTTCCCCACCCTAGAGAGAGCGCCCTGCTTAGCAGCTCCCCAGAAGGATATGCATGGCCCCATCCCTTCCTCTTCCGTTCCCCAACCCACGCCGAGCTACCTGCAGAGCCCCCAGTACACACCATCACTCAGGAATGGGAGGGGGTGCAGGAAAGCCCCCAGGTTGGCCTCTTTGGCACCAGCTGAGCAGTTACTGCAGGAGGGACCGGAGCGCCCAGAGCTCATTTGTGATATCCCGCACCATCCTCGTGGGTCCCCTAGAGGATGCTGCTCCCAGGCCGGTCTGGGATTGGGTGGAGCCGCAGCCCCAGGGCGCTCCCAGCTTACCCCAAGTCCCTGGCCGAGGGGGAAAGCCAGACACTCACTGTAAGTCAGCAGCACTGTCAATTTTCAGGAAGTCCTGTTTGGCTCTGAGTAAAATGTCGGGTTCTAGTCTGAGGACAAACGGGAAGCAGAGGCAGAGCCAGGGGGCAGGGGCGGACGGATGGACGGACAGAGACAGACAGGGAGGAGAGAGGAAGAAAGAAAACACGGGTGTTAATGCAGAAACCAACACCAGGCACCACAGACGCAACCAAGTGAAACTCACCGGGATGGGGAAGGGGACCCCAGAGTGAAGAGACCCAAAAGAGCCCGGGGTGCCTGGGGGACCAGAGAAGGACCAGGGCTGGGGGACCCAGGAGATCCATAGCAACCCTAGAGCCCAGCCCCTCCTCCCCCAAACTCGACCCAGCTCTGCTCTTTGGGGCGCTGGCAATCCTGAGGCCTGAGCAAGGTGGGAGAGACAGAGCCTGCTCTGCCTGACGGACGGGGTGGGGGCAGCATGTTCAGCTAATCCCCTAGCGGGGACCCCCAAGGAACCCCAGGATGCTTCCGGCTGCACAAACTCCAGGCAGGATAGGGCAGCCTGGCACTGCCAGCCCTGCACAAGCACCCGCTCCAGCCAGAGGCTCACCCTGCTCCTGGGTTGCCTATCAGCTGCCCTGCTGGCCTCCATGGCAGCAGACCTGGCCTGAAGACCAAGCAGGTGGGTCTAAGAACAATCCTGAGGGACCTGGGCGTGTGTGAGTGCTCCTGGCTGGGGTGCAGTGAGTTACTCAGGCCTCTGACCAGCACAGCTCAGAGCTGGCCCTGGAAGGGACCCTCCCACCTTGTCTAGTCCCAGCTCCCTGGTGGAGCCAGTTAGCCCGTTAACTCTATGATACTCCCTCTGCTCTGCCCCAAGCGGGGCCCAATGGGGTCAGGACCTAGAGAGACGTGGGGAGATGGGGACAGAGAGGGGGAATCGCCTTACTTCACGTCCTGGCTGATCTGCCGCTCCAGCCGCTGGCGCCTCTCCTCCAACTGCTCAATGGGGCTGTCCTCGGGGAACTCGTAGGGGGCGCTGCGCATGTCGCTCTCCACCAGCGAGCGGGAGAACAGCTCCTGGGGGCAAAGCAGCACAGGACAAGCCATGAAGGGAGCTGCCAGTGCAGCCTTCAAATCATCCCCGCCTGGTGCACCGTGGCCGATCGCTGGCGTGCAGCAGTGTGACGAATTCCTCCCATCCTCAGCTGGTGCAGGGAAGCTGCCGGAGGCTTCCCAGGGGACACCAGATTTCCCAGCAGCAGGGAAGTCATGCCCCGAGGCGCGAGAGGTGAGTCCGCAAAAGGGGTGGAAAAGGAAATAGATGAGCAAGCAGAGACTGCCTGGCTCAGGGCAATGGGAACCAGGCACAGGAGAGTAGCTCAAAGCCAGGGAAGGCCAGCACTGACTGGTAGCCTCAGTGCAGGTACCGGTGAATGAATGTCCATCTGTTGGCGGAAGGGCCACATGTAGCATGGCCCACGCAGGGCCCTCGACCCCAAAAAGTGGCCTCTCTGGAGTGGGGAAGCACAGAGGAAGCCACCAACTGCTGCTGCCCCTTCAGAGCCCAGGGCTGCCAATCCAGCGGGGGTCACAGGCTGGCACTAAACCTGCTCAGGACGCTTGTTCAAAGCAGAGTGGAGTCGGTGTGGTTTGCCTGGGAGGCTCAATACGGAGGGGACAGGGCTGGGGCAGGGCCTCTCAGCATTCCCCTCCTCTTCCCCCACGTGCTGCCTGCCCAGCCCTGTTGCCTTCAGGATCCAGGCTCCTGACAGGATCATTGATCCCTCTCAACTGGATGATGATAAATCTGCCCCCGGGGGTCAGCGTGTTACTGATCCCCATGGACGTGCCTCAGCAGATTCTCGGCCCAGCATCGGGACCTGGCCGTGCGAGGGAACATGGTCAGCGATGGATGCCACGAGAGTGCTCGCTTAGGGACACTTCTCCCCACTGAGAGAGGTGCCCTGAGCGGAGAGAAAAGCAGCTCCAGCCTGAGTGGGGCCTGCTCTGCAGGGATTTCCCTGGTGCCTCAGAAATGCTTTGGGGCGGGGAGGTGCTGGGCTCCCCGAGACATACTGCGCCTCATCCAGAAAGGAGATGGGGAGATATTGGCTGGAGCGCTTGAGACGCTCTTCCCTGAGCCCAGGCACAAAGGCCGATCATTTCCGTTGACGCGTAAGGTCTCCGAGGACTCATCAAAGACCAGCGCAGCGTCCAAGCTGGAGCAATCCTCAGGCTCGCCAGCCAGGAGCCCGCAGAGCCGGAGCTGCTGCCTTCCCCTGCTTCCTTACTGCTCTCTTCCCTGCAGGCGCTAGCACCAGAGCCCCTCAGTCACAGCAACAGCCACAGAGGCCAGCAGCCCCGCAGTTTGCAAATATCCCCCAAAGAGCCCCAGGTCCGACTCTCCTTCTAACCAGCCAGCTGACGTCTGCCTGCACTGGCTCCACTCGGGAGGAGCGCCGTCCCATGCTTCGCCACCGCTTCCCAGAAGCCACTGGGGTCAAGGCGACTGTTTTGGCCGAGCCAGCATGGGGCAAGAGGGCTCCCTGACGTGCCCGAGGGGCTCGTACCAAACAGTCCTGACAGGAGATGGGCAGAAATGTCCCAATAGCTCGTGGCTGCTGAGGAGTCACCCACACTTCTGAAAACCTGATCCATCAGGCTGAGCCCTGGCAAACTCAATGCACTGAGACCCTGGGAGACAGAGGCTGATGGAAAGTGGGCTCCTGCTCATTCCACTGATTTGGGGAGCCCTCCCTGGCTTTTCTTTAAGGGGACTACAAATGGGAGGCAGTGGGATGGAAGGGAAGAGAAGGAACACAAAAAGATGATGGATGGAGGTGTATAGGGATGGATAGATAGATAGGCCTGTAGAATAGGGTAGAATGGATGGCTGGGCCTGGAGACTGGGGTGGGGTGGGGTGGGTGACAGAGGGTAGATGAATGGATAAGTGTGCATGGGATGGGAGAGAGAGAGATGCATGGGATGGGATGGGTAAATAGATGGGGGGTTGCATGAGATGGAACAGGAAGGACAGACAGCTACCTCAGCGATTTCCTTGTACTTGCCATCCATGGAGGTGCGCAGGTCGACAGGGAAGTGCTTCAGGCAATGCAGAGTCCCTGGCAGGGAGTGGGCAGACTGCAGCGCTCGAGGCCCCAGCCCACCATGGATCTCTGTGGAAACACAGTTCAGACCAGTCAGCCAGGGAAGGGAGAGTGTGGGCTGCACGGCCCAGCGAGCAGCACACGCCAGCCACACAAAGGGGCAGACTTTGGTCAGAGTTAAAAAAAAATAAAATAAAAGGGTGGGGTGGGGTGGAGGAAAAATACACTTAACAATGGGGGGGAAAAGCACCGGCCCCGGAGTTAGCACAGTGCAGATCAGCGAGGAGGGTCTCTGTGTCTGTAACGCGCCTGGCACAGAGGGGTCCCAGCCGCGGCTCCTAAGCACTACTGTAATAATAGATAAACGACAGTGCTGCAACACTGCCCGGCTCCCTTAGGTCCTTTGCCTGCTGTCACTGCAATCTATCGGTGTAAAGTAGGGTTTCCCTACCCATCACTGTGGTATCCGGGCACCTTCCACATCAAATCAACAGCACCAGCAAAGCCCCTAGCAGATGCCATGGAGTCTCTGGCACGCCTCCCTATTTTGGGGTAACAGCTCGGCTGGGGTAAGGATGGGATTTTATTTCTTTGTTTCACGGTTTGGTTTTGTTTCTTTGCTGGGGTGGATGGGGGAGGGGAGGAGGCATCTGGGTCAATGGGGGGGTCAATAACAATGGTACTACCCTTCACTTCCTTAGCTTTTTCAGGCCTCAATGCACTTCACAGCCACTCAGCGGGCGAGAAAGAGAGAGAGGGAAGTGTCATCCTCATTTTACAGCTCGGGAAACTGAGGCACGGAGTAACTTGCTCCAGATCATGGCAGCAAAGGAGAACCCAGGAGGCCTGATTCCTGATTCCTCATTCCTCCCGCATGAGGCAGCAATTCAGACATCTCAAGCATCCAGGCCGAGGTGTGTGAGTGAGCAACAAAGCACCCAGAAATATCTCAGCACATGCTGTCCCCGGCCCCGTTGTCAGAGGAGCCGGTGCTTTTCCTAAAGCTGTTCCTTTCCCTCAGCAGTAAACTGCAGGACGGCTCCAGGGCACTGGATAGTTCAGAGAACTGGCAGTTCAGCCACCATAGAGGCTATATAAAAACCTAAGGCAGAGGGGTAATAGGAGAAGGAGGCTCTCGCTGCTGGGCTGCTGCTCCAAATCCAGTCCAGCCTGGCAGGACTGGGACAATGTTACCTTCTAATGGCTGGGTCAGTGGCCAGCATGAAATGGGTGGTGGGTCTTAGCCCAACCCCTGGGGAGAACAGATGCCCACAGCACATTAACCAGCACTAACCAGCCCCCACTTGACAACGGTCACTGACAGGCCGCAACAGCACTCAGCACCAGGATCCCAGCATCTATTTAACCTCGCAGCCCCCTTGAGCTAGTTCAGCGTCGCTCCTGTCTCACAGATGGTGAGCCCGAGGCAGAGGCTGCATTCTCCAGTGCTCAGTACAGGCCAGTGATTCCAGAGCCCAGCAGACACCCGGTGTCCTGAGTTCCTGTGAGGGATGGACCCTTTGGAAACCGCTGGCTCGAGCAGAGAGGTGACTGGCCCAAGGTCACACAGGGACTCCGTGGCAGAGGCAGGAATAGGACCTAGTGCCAGACCACTGCCAAACCCACCAGATCATCTAACATCTCCCAGAGAGGCCAGGAACTGAGCAGCGCGCTGAGAGCGAAGTCTCCTCTCTTCCCTACAGCTGTGACCCACCAGGTCACAGTTTAGATGTTGTGGAGGACGACAAAGCTTGCCCTGTGCTTCTGTTTTGGACCTTCAGGCTCCAGGGCTGTTGAGCCAGCACTGAGCTCACTGCAAGGGTCTCTGGAGAGAATGACAGTGCAACAAGAACAACCTGGTCTCTGTTCTGCTACCCAGGACAGGCCCGGGGAGAGAACTCTCTCCTGTCTCAGCCTGTCCGAATGAATATAAACCCAGCAGTCAGCTCCCACACCAGGGAAAAGCAGGCACCAAACCACAGAGAAACCTGAGGGTCTGTTTTAATGGGTGAACTGGCTAAAACTCGCCGGCCTTGGGATTTCATGGGAACAGGAGTCACCGCCCTGTGTCCTGGGCTGAGATAGTGCAGCCACCTCTAGCTCCCACTCCACACGCAGAGAGGGCAGTGCAGAGGAAAGCTATAAACAGTTCCAGACAGGAAGGTTTTCCCACCCATCCCCCTACACCTAATCTACCGCCCTGTGTTAATTAGCCAGGTGCACTGCTGCTAGGCAGTGGATGCTGAGCTCCCTCGGCTAATGGGCTGATCTCATGGATCAAACTCTAAGTTCCTTGAACATGAAGGCGCCGTGCAGCACAGGGAGAAGGAGGGGATAATGCTAGTGCAGCAGCAGCCAGGTGCTGGCTTCCTCACGCCACTTCTGCCACTTGGAGTCACATGCCCACCTGCAAAAGGCAGAAGGACCATCACACAACAGAGTAAGGAAAACAGCACAGTCTCCCCAAGGAAAGGAATGGGAACCCCATCGCCTGAGACTGGCCAGAGCCCTGCCAGAGAGGCTGTCCCAGGTTCCCCTCATGGAGCCTCCTCTTTCTTTCCAGTCTCTCACTAGAGGGGCAGACACAGCCTGGCCTCTGGCCGGGAGAGAAGGCCTCTGGCCTCTTTTCCACCCTCCCCTGAGACCCTACTGATTGCTGAGGCAGTTCTGCTATTCTCCCTGTGGCCAGTGAGGTGTAGGTGGGGGGAGCAGGGGAGATGGGAGACAGCTACTGTTCTACCCTACCCAGCCCTCAGCTGATCCACTCTAGTACCTGCCTCTGCTCAGAGCTTCCCCAAACAGCAGCACAAAATGGTCCCGATTCTCCCCCTGCATAGGACTCTGAAGGGCAGCCATGGAACTGACCAACATCTTGTTAATTTCACTCTGTGGCTGGTAGGCAAAGTTCTGAGCAGGGGCAGAGAAGCTGGAGCTGTCGGCCTCTGTCCGTGCATCCACGTTCCACTCAAGGGGGGTTCGTTCCATAGCTAGAAATAATACACACACTATAAATAAAAGCTTAAATTCTACAGAAGTTGGTTTCTCCTCCAAGCTCTCTGGGGAAACTCCGACTCGCTGCTGAGGCGCAGATTAATTTGATCTCCAGCGCTGCTGGGGAGCGGCTGAAAGGATGTTTAACTGCTAAACAGAGAAGATGGATGGGAGGGAGTTAAGAAAAAAAGGTGGCACAATATGCAGAAGGGTGCAAGGAGAGATGCTGCCACGGGGAAGAGATTCCCGCCCCGCCCCTGTCATAGAACCATAGAATCTCAGGGTTGGAAGGGACCTCAGGAGGTCATCAAGTCCAACCCCCTGCTCAAAGCAGGACCAATCCCCAATTTTTGCCCCAGATCCCTAAATGGCCCCCCAAGGATTGAACTCACAACCCTGGGTTTAGCAGGCCAATGTTCAAAGCACTGAGCTATCCCTCCCCCTGCAAACAGAGGAATCCACACCTGGGGGGGGGGGTGTGTGTGCTGTGTCCCGAGGGCAACATCTTTCAGATAAGAAATGAAGCTGAAACCCTGGCTGCCTGGAGCTCCATTGTCCTTCCCCCCTTCTCAGTTTCAACTCTTCTTCATTTCCTGTCCTCAGCGGCTGTGACATTGCCCTGCACCGGAAATGGCTGCTTTGAGCCACCCAACAGGTGGCTGCATTGCAGCGGCATGGGGGGGGGCAATTCTTGTTTATACCTCATGTCAAGTGCTGTGGGGTCCTTGGGGACAGAAGGTGCTATTAGCATGCAGTAGCCAGCATCCCCCTGGGCTACCAGCTCAGTGTGTCTCGCTCCTAAGCCAGGGACACTTCCTACCCCTCTTAACTATCCAGTGGGTTTTGAAACCACTGCACTGATTTAGCAGGTCTGGGTGGCGAGAGGAGGATCAGTTTAATCCCTTTGAAGTTACTCAGCTTCTGAGATCACCGCTCTGGATATAAGTCAGGGCTCATTGGGAAACTAGGCTCTCTCATGCCAAAAGGCTGAGCCCTTAGACCCATTAACCCCTTTATGTCTGGACTCTGCTTCATAGCCAGATTATCGCTCAATGGGGGTGTATTTGTGCATGGGGCGGCCCTGGAGATGCCCCTTTTGGGCTGCTGAAAGGGTTAAATCAGACCTCCAACCCAGAGTGCTCCCTGGGCTTTAGCTGAATGCTGGCCGGGGTGGGTGAGGGGTGTTTGCAAAGGACCCCACTGGAGTTCTCCTTTCAGGCCCCATGGCCAACCCTGGCACTGGCTGAAAGGAAAAGCTCCTCTTCCAGCTGTCAATGGCTTCACGTGTCTCCTAATGGTCTCCATGCACAGCGCGCGCCATCAATTCATTCGGTGAACCAGTTGGTGCTGGGCAGCCACAGTGGGGCCAGCCCCAAGGACAGGGCTTGGCTAATCCAAGCCAACGAGGGCCAGGCTCTCCTGACTCCTGGCAACCCCTGGCTCTGCCCCCCAGGGCAATGGCACGTGGACAGTGCCTGCGTTGGGTTGCGAGCGCGCACTTGGGAAGCCCAGCGAAAGCAAACATGTCGTTAGCTAATGAGTGTGCCACTGGGCCAGGTAGGGGCTGCAGCTCAGAGAGCCTCCAGGCAAGGGTCTCCAGATCCACTGGACTCCTTCAAATCTCCACCATCAGTCTTTGGGGATCCCAAATCCTAGTGCAGCCGCCTCGCCTGGGAGGCCCTGCAGTGTTGCAGCAGAGCCTCAGCTGTGTCAGCAACCCAAACTCCTTCCCCCCTAGCCCCCCGCCACCGCTCCAAACACACCTGAATGCTCCTGCACTGCTCCCCCCACCCAGTCCTGCCCTATGCAGCTGCATCTCCCCACCCACGCTCCCCTCTCCCAGCCTCCATCTTGGCGGGGGGTGGGGTGGCGAGAGAAGCTGCCTTTGCTGAGCACCCCCATGGTCCTTCAGCCCTCACAGCTGCGGGGCACAGGCCACCTCAGCACAGACCTACTCCACGCAAGAAGCTCCTGGCTTCCAGCAGCCAATGCAGCTGGGTCTGTCGGCTGTTGCCTGCTCGACCCCCGCCCCTTGGGAAGGATGGGCTGCCCCACCACCCTCCAAAAATAATTGTCCAGCTCAAGAAGCCTGGTACCACCCATGCAATGACACTGAACAGAGCCTCTCCCCCCCATGGGAAGGATGGGCTGCCCCACCACCCTCCAAAAATAATTGTCCAGCTCAAGAAGCCTGGTACCACCCATGCAATGACACTGAACAGAGCCTCTCCCCCCCATGGGACTTACTGCCCCTGCAAATACCCCACTCCTAGACCCCGGCCCCCCACCCACACCCCTTTGCCTATATGGCTGGCTCTGCTAGAAGGGCTTCCTCCCCAGCATCCACAGCACAGTGCCCCAGCAGGGCTTCATCTCCCATCCCTCCTCACACCTGGTACCCCCCAAAACCTGCAGGCTCCTCTGCTCAGACACAATCCAGAGCTGCGACATCAGGGCCTCTCTGAGCCACTGCTTCCCAGCAGAGCATCCCATCGCCTCCTACCTGAGCACGGCTCATGGGGGACAGCCCCCGGAGGGGCCAATCAGGCGCGGCTGCAGCAAGCGCGGGCCCCAGGGGGAGCCTTGCGCAGACAAGGGGCGATGGGCTGGACACGGCTCCGGCCACGGCTGCAGCCGGCGTTTCACAGCCTCCTCCGTGCAGCTGCAATCCCACAGGATTCCAGCTCTGAAGCCGGCTTGGGCTGTACCAAACGTAGCCACGCGCCGGGGGGCGGAGACCAGAAATATTTCAGCCCCGTCCAAGAGGCAGACAAAGCCCTGAGACATTGTCTCCCAAGGCGGCGGAAGCACTGGGTTGTGAACTGGGCACAGAGCCAGCACGCATGGCCTGGCTCACCCACGAGGCAGCATCGACACCCAAGGAGCCCTCCTGCCAGCGCCCAGGTTGCTGCCCTGAGCCCGCAGCGCCAGCTCAGCCCATCCATCTCCAGCCTGGCAGCACCCAGCGCTGGAGCATCTGGCTCAGCCTGTGCGGCTCTGTGTCCCAGCTGGCCAAGGCTACCCAGGCGGGAGGGCCGGGCCGGGCCGGGCCTGGGGCACAAGAACATGCCAACCCAGTGCAGGCTCACTTGCCAGCCAGTGGTGGGCGTGCAACTCACAGAACGATCTGACCCCCAAACCCTATCCTGTAGCCAGAGCAAAGAGCCAGGAGTCCTGACTCCCACACCCCTTGCTCTGATGCACTAGACCCCACTCCTCTCCCAGAGCTGGGAACAGAACCCAGGAGTCCTGGCTCCCAGCCCGCCCCACTCTAACCACTAGACTCCACTTCCCTCCTTGGGCTGGGGTCGAACCCAGGAGTCCTGTCTCCCATCCTCCCTGCTCTGACCATTAGACCCTCCTACCTGCCCAGAGCTGGGAACAGAACCCAGGAGTCCTGGCTCCCAGCCCCGACCCCGCTCTCACCATTTCCTCCCAAGTCAGAACAAGGCAAAGTCTGACCTCACTGGCCTCCCCTAGCCCCCGGGGGCTTGGAGTTACTGAGGGAGGCAGTGGACAAGCCAAGGGCAGGGCTAGCGTTAGGAGAGGAGATTAAGTCTCACCCTGGTTGTCCGGTTTAACGCTCTCCCTGTAGGGCTGAGGCCCAGTAGCTGAAGGGGGTGGGGGCCACTGCTGGGTGAGGCTGGCTACCAGGGCGGGCTCTTGGTGCTGCAGCCACCTACCAATGAAACGCACACGGCCCTAGGAGCAGCTGCTGCCTCCCTCCCTGCGGAGGGAATGGACGTGCCCGGCCCGCACTTCGCTCTGTCCCCGAGATGCAGAGCTACAGAGCAGCTAGCGACAGGCCTTTTATTACACAGCTCCCTGCTCCCCAGCAGCTGGGCTGGACTCCAGCCTAGGGCGGCATCTTCCCTTCCGGATGGCGAGAGGGAGGCCTCGGGGCGCCCCGATGACACAGCACTCCACCACTGCCTGCTCCCTACTCCTGGCAACAGCTCCTAAACCCGGCTGGACCCCCCACCTGCTACAGCCAGGGAAGAACGGAGGCTCAGCTCTGGGGGCAGGGGATGCTGAGCACCTGGACTTCAGCTGATGGGAGTCTCAGGTGCTCAGCATTTGGCTCTTATTTAGCATCTTTTGGCCCAAGCAGAGGGCAGGGGATTGGTGAGAAGTGGCTGGGCTGGGATCGGATGATCCACCCAATATCTAGGGTAAGGAAATATCAGGACAGATTCATCCTTTGCTCTCTGCACCCCAAGTGGGCTCTGAACACCCTAGATCAGGCTGCACTTGGCCTCAGGCCCTGCCTTTAGATTTGTCCTTCAAGCATGCCGCTGCTTGCTTATTAACAAGACAGAGGGAGGGGAGGCAGCCAGGGCTGGGAGAGCAACAGCCAGCAACAGTGGTGAGGGAGCTGGGGCAGCCATGCCAAGATACTGCCCTCAGGTCAGGAGGACCCAGAGCTGGGACGTCAGGTGCCACTGCTTCCCAACAGAGCATCCCATTGCCTCCTACCTGAGCACGGCTCACGGGGGACAGCCCCTGGGGGGCCGATCAGGCGCGGCTGCAGCAAGCACCCCTGGCAATGACATCATCATTTTGTGCAAAAAGATGCTATTAAAATAATACACTGCCCTTCTCTTACCTACTGCAAGGCTCTCACACGGCTTCATAAACATTCATTCATTGCAGCCCTCACTGGGAGGTAGGCAAGTCACTGAACACATGGGGAAACTGAGGTACACATGTCAGAGAGAATGGGCAGCCCTGAGGAAGCACCAGCTGGGACAGCCCCAGGCTCAGCACCTGTGAGGTGAGATTATTGCCTCACATCCTGGCAAGCAAGTCTGGCCATCGGCACTGGGGTGCAAGCAATGAGTCACAGACGGGAGTTCCCCCTCCCCACCCTGGACCCTGGCAGCCACGCCCCAGCTCCAGCCATGGCTTCACAGAACAAACACAGGTCTGGGGGGACCCTGGTAGCTGGAAGCAGGTGGCAGCCACTGCTAACAGAGCTCCCCTGATACATTTGGGGTGTCCATCTGGGGATACCATAAAGGGCCCAAGTGTTCCAGGAAGTGAGCACCTGAGTTGCAGGTGTTCATCTTTTGTGACAATCGGGCCCCTTTCCAGTGATTCCAGTTGGGCTCCCAGCTCCTGAGGCCCTCCGGACCCAGCGCCGGCGTTTGGAGCCCTGGCTGGGACCACATCGCTGCAATTGCGGCCTCGGCTCCGCTCCCAGATGGCTGGTTTATCTCCACGCAGGGATTAATGACAACAGCTTCTGTCCCCGGAGATGGAACAGGCTGGTGCTGAGAAGCAGCCTGCCTGGAGCCTAGCCATGGGGCCGCAGCGCACCACCACCAAAGGGGCGCACCACAAATCCTACGCCTCTCTGCTGCACCTGGAGCCCTCAGTCGCCAGCTCCTCCCTCTCACTCCAGCCTATATAGGCTCAAACTCTGCTCCCATTCCGCCCCTGTTAGCGTCCCTGAGCCAAGCCTGTCTCCTTATGAGAGTCACCTTGGGGCACCCTCCAAACCCTCTTTTCCAGGAGGGTTCCCCCAATGGGAGATGCCCACTCTCCCTCCCCAACCCAGTCCCCCTGGGCTATTCCCCTCTTCCTCTCTCAGCAGATTCTTTCACTGGCCTCCGGGCCCAGCTGGCAGGGGTCCCCAGCTCAGGAGCAGCTGCTTGCAGCACACACGCAAATCCACCCCTGCAAAGAGCGTGGGGAAGGAGCCCCGTTATGCAACCCGGCTGCAACCTCCTGCTGCAGCCCCTTGCACAAGGTCAGGTTCCTCAAATGCTGCTCTGCAGTGCTCCAGCTCAGGGAGGGCTGTGCAGACAGTCAGAATGGTCCCTTTCCTGCCTCCTATCCATGCTACAGTTGACACTGTGCTAGCAACAACATAGGAGACTATCCTGGAGCAGGGAAGCCTGAGGGGTCTTTTCCAGCCCTTGAGTCAGTGGAAAATCACTGGCCAAGTAAATGGCTGCAAGCGGAACTCAAGTGTGATTATTAAACTTTCACTGCCCACTTTACAAACAAACCAGGACCTGACCCCGGGTCTTAACGTTCTGTCTCCCTTTGGCAGCCTTGCAAGTAGCATTGGCAGACAGACTCTTTTTCTTCATTTTCCAATTGTTTTCTTCCTCGATGATGTCATCACTGGGAGGTAGGCAAGTCACTGAACGCATGGAGAAACTGAAGCAAAGATGAGTGCCTCGCCCAGTCACACCGCAAGCCAGTGACAGAGCCAGGAGTCCTGGATTCCAGTTCCTTGTTACTAACTGTGGGGTTGCACTGCCTAAGTAGCTACTAACATGCCCTCCTGCCAGGGAGAAAAACTCTCTAACACAGAAGCATAGCAATAGGCCAATCAAGTCAACAGGCTTATTGTACCAGAGCAAGTTCACCACAGGCCTTTCAGTAGGGTCCCCAAGCACCATGTGTGTAGGGTGTGGGATTCCCCCACAGGCTGATCTGGGATAGCTTGACGTGCCTGTGAGGGGTTTATGGGACACTTTAAAGCATCTCTGCAGCATTCGGGTATCACAGGATTCGACTAGACCACTCCCTATCCACTAGTAGTCACAAGACCATCCACCCAATTATTCCCACTTCCCTTGTGCCATCATTTACACCAGTTCAACATAAGTGTGAATCAGAACAGTAATGTTCTACACCCAGTGTCTGCATGAGCTGTAGAGCGACAGAGAATCAGGTCCCTGGGTTCAAGTCCTGGCACTGCTCCAAACTACCTGTGTGTCCTAGGATGAATCGCTTCCCTGTGCCTCAGTTTCCCTACCAGGTAAACAAGGGGACAGTGCTACTTGCCTACGATTTGCATAGTGCTTTGAGAGCTGCGGCTGAGAAGTGAATAAGTGCTAAGTGTTCTTATGACTACAGGATCCAAGTCCCAGAAACCCCAGGACGTCTTCTCATGAAGGCTTCCCATCGGCACCTTTAACCCAAGCTGGCGAGCAGGTAGCTGTGATATTAGCGTGCTCCTGCTCTCGGGAGCCCACGCTTTCTAGAGCGCTGGCAGCATCTGATTAACAGTTCCTGGAATAATTACCATCCAGCGGGGTTTGCTCACTGAGAATGCGGCAAAGAATTCTCTACTAATCCAGGCTGTGTCAGTAACCAATGGCCTTAACCCTTCATAAAATGCCTCAGAATCCTAGAATCTCAGGGTGGGAAGGGACCTCATCTAGTCCAACCCCCTGCTCAAAGCAGGACCAATCCCCCTCTAAGGCCTAAGGCATTGTACACCTCGAAGGGCAGTCATTGTCCTAGGGCGAAAGCTGGCATCTCTGACCAGTAGGCAGCAGTGCAGCTCCTGGCCCCCCTCATGCACTCCCTGCTGCATACCACCCCCTCTCACCCGCCCCGCCTCAGATCTCATGCTGGGAAGCAGCAGTGGCAGTGAAGGGAGGGGAGGTGGATGGAATCTGGCAGGGAGCAATGCTTGCCAGAGACTGCACTATGGCAGGAGGGTGGCGGGGAAGCGATCTCAGGGGAGCACAGGGAGGAAGCAGGACAAGGAGAGGCTCAGCTTGGAGCTGGGGGAGGGTCAGATTTAGGGTCCTGAAGGGTGAATTGGCACCGAGAAACCTGTGATTAAGAACAACCACAAACGTGGGGCTCGAGCCCACCATCTGCTCAGCAGAAACCAGCAGACTCCCTGGGCCCGGCTCAAACCCACACTTCCCCAGGCTGGAGTGGGCGTAGGGGCAGAGTCTAGGCAGCAGGTGACACAGCTCTGCTGCTGCGTCCTCAGGGAGCAAGGGCCACGGATCCACGCAATGCACAGGAACAGATAGCACCTAGGCACTGACTCTCCAGGAACCTGCCAGCAAATATCAAATAGGTGCCCCAAAGACCTGGGTCAGCCATCAGCCCTTACCCCATCTCCTCAGTTACCCTGGAGCTCATGTGACTTCTGCCCAAGCCCAGCATCCCTGGGCTGCAGGTCTCAGCTTCACACCGAGGTGCAGCCAAGCTGGAATCCCCTCTAAGGGTGTGTCTACACTGCAATTAGACACCCGCAGCTGGCCTGTGCCAGCTGTCTCTTGACCTGCAGGGCTCAGGCTAAGGGGCTGTTTAACTGTAGTGTAGACACAGGACCACTTCACAGGGTCCTAGAGCCCGGACTCCAGCGCAAACCTGAACATCTACAGCCCCACAAGCCCGAGTCAGCTCCCTGTCTGCAGGATGCCTCCCACAGCCCAGGGGACTCGCAGAACCCACCTCAGCTGTCTGCATGAGGCAAAGTGTGTCCTTGGCAGTAGGCTCTCACCAGCATGAGCTTCCTCACAGCAGTGCCCTGTCCATACCAGCTCTGAGTCCCAGAACCAGCTGCATCACAGATATGCTGATTTCACCACCTTCCTCACACCCTAGAGGGATGGTGCAACCCAGTGACTCTTCCTCTGCTGGAATCCTGTCTGCCTTGACCTCCTCCTCCTCTAGTCAGCCTCTCCACTCCCCTGGCCCAGGTGGCTCTGCCTTGTGGGAGCCGTGCAGGTTCTGTAACCTGACCTCCCCATGCGAAGGAGCGCACAGCGGGGAATGCAGTGACGTGCCTCACCAAGCGCTGTCGGGCTGCGGCCTGCCAGGCATGTTACTAAGGAGGTGCTACCCATTTCAGGAATTATAATTACAAGCAAGAAAAACAAGGTATTGATCCACATGCAGAATTACACACATCTCTATCCCCATGTGTCCAGGGCAATCAGCACATACACGCACGCACATACACGCAGACACAGGTTAGCATCAGGGTGTCCATCTGACACAGCCATATGAATACACGCTCCCCCAAAGACATAGCATGCTGATCAGCGTCAGCTGGGCTTCTAGGTGCGATGGTAACAGATGATAAATAAATGAATAAGAATAATGTGTCCATGCAACCCAGCACCATGAGGGCACAACACAACACCAACATGCAGATTAGCTAGGTGCATTATGGGCTTTTCCCTCCCCGCCTGCCTCTGACACATCAGGATGCCAGCTGCTTAGGCGCTCAGATACTACGGTGCCCGAGACTGACATAGGACAGTGAACTAGATGGCACAATGGCCAGATTCAGTATTAAGCTGGATTCCATCTAACCTAGCATGGCATTCGCTGTGGGGCACGTGCACCCACACCTGACAAGCTGGGTGCACAGCACCCCCAAAGTTGTCAGGGACCCACCCAACATTCACAGCCCCCCTAGGGGTCAAGTTTTGAAGTCTGTGCTGAAGTGGCATGATTCTCACACCGCAAGATACAAGCAGCCCCCACTGACTATAACAGGCATCACTAGTATCCTGTGGCCAGAGAACAGGACCCAGGGTTACCTGGCCTGCAGAGCTGACATCAAAGTCAGGGACCAGGTCCCCCAACATTAGAGGATGCTGCCCAGGTCCCCGCAAGCCAGGTGTGCCCAAGGCTTGGCATCTCTGCAGCAAGCTGCCTTTGCAGACTGGGGGACCTGGAATACAGTGGAGGGAGAATGTTGTGTGGCCCGCAAAAGTAGTGGTGGCTGTGTTCCAGGCCTCAGAGATGACCCCAAATTTTGGTTTGGTCCATGTATTCTGTGCCCACAGACCCATGCCACACACACACACACCCACAGACCAGCCAGGGCTCACAAGGACGTAACACTTGGCTCTTCCACGGCAGCTTTCAGCCCAGGATCTCAAAGCACTCGCTGAAGGCAGGCGAGGAGCACCACCCCCATTTCACAAATGGGGAAACAGCCACTAACTCACTGGGGATGGCTCAAAGCTAGGAACAGAAGGAACCCAGGCACCCCGGCCCCCACCCCCCTGCTCTAACCATGACACCGCACTCCTGCCCAGAGCCAGGCAGGGAACCCCGGCCCCCAGCCCCTGCTCTAACCATGACACCGCACTCCTGCCCAGAGCCAGGCAGGGAACCCGGCCCCCCGGCCCCTGCTCTAACCATGACACCGCACTCCTGCCCGGAGCCAGGCGGGGAACCCGGCCCCCCGGCCCCTGCTCTAACCGTGACACCGCACTCCTGCCCAGAGCCAGGCAGGGAACCCGGCCCCCCGGCCCCTGCTCTAACCATGACACCGCACTCCTGCCCAGAGCCAGGCGGGGAACCCGGCCCCCGGCCCCTGCTCTAACCGTGACACCGCACTCCTGCCCGGAGCCAGGCGGTGAACCCGGCCCCCGGCCCCTGCTCTAACCGTGACACCGCACTCCTGCCCGGAGCCAGGCGGGGAACCCGGCCCCCGGCCCCTGCTCTAACCGTGACACCGCACTCCTGCCCAGAGCCAGGCGGGGAACCCGGCCCCCGGCCCCTGCTCTAACCGTGACACCGCACTCCTGCCCGGAGCCAGGCAGGGAACCCGGCCCCCGGCCCCTGCTCTAACCATGACACCGCACTCCTGCCCGGAGCCAGGCGGTGAACCCGGCCCCCGGCCCCTGCTCTAACCGTGACACCGCACTCCTGCCCAGAGCCAGGCGGGGAACCCGGCCCCCGGCCCCTGCTCTAACCGTGACACCGCACTCCTGCCCGGAGCCAGGCGGGGAACCCGGCCCCCGGCCCCTGCTCTAACCATGACACCGCACTCCTGCCCGGAGCCAGGCGGTGAACCCGGCCCCCGGCCCCTGCTCTAACCATGACACCGCACTCCTGCCCGGAGCCAGGCGGTGAACCCGGCCCCCGGCCCCTGCTCTAACCGTGACACCGCACTCCTGCCCGGAGCCAGGCGGGGAACCCGGCCCCCGGCCCCTGCTCTAACCATGACACCGCACTCCTGCCCGGAGCCAGGCGGTGAACCCGGCCCCCGGCCCCTGCTCTAACCGTGACACCGCACTCCTGCCCAGAGCCAGGCGGGGAACCCGGCCCCCGGCCCCTGCTCTAACCGTGACACCGCACTCCTGCCCGGAGCCAGGCGGTGAACCCGGCCCCCGGCCCGCATCACGACAGTCGCTGCCTCCTGCCCGCTCCCCCCGCAGGCGGCGCCACACGGCCACACACGTGTCTGCACAGCTCCCGGCCCCACACTCACGCGCAACGGGGGGCGCGGGGGGTCCCCTTTTCCTCCCCGCGGCCGGATCCATCCCTGGCCTCTGCCACCGCTGCTCCCCTCCCCGCAGCGGCGCCCCCAGCCAGACGCCCACGGTCACCAGATCCCCCGCGGCGGCGGCGCCCGGGCCCACACGGCCACGAGGGGAACCAGCCACCCGCGTCCGCCCGTCCCCGCGGCCCCTGGGCGAGCGGAGAGCCCCGGCCCCCCGCGCGGAACAAAGGCGTGGGGCCCGGCCGGCGCTCACCTGCGGCGGCGGGGGCCTGCAGGCTGCCCCGCTTCTGGAAGGGGGGCTTGCCCCGGGGGGCCGCGGCGCCCGCCGACATTTCGCCTCCGTGCGCGGCCGGCGAGCCGGAGCTGCGGAGCCGGCGGCGGCCGGGGGCTCTTCCTGCCGCGGCGCCCCAGAGCTTGCGCGGCCCGCTCGCCCCTCCCCTGGCTGATGCGGCGAGCGCGGGGCTGGAGCGAAACCCGCGCGCCTCCAGGCCCCGCGACCGAGAAGTGGCGCCCCCCTGCTCGCAGGGGAGGAGCGTGGTCTGGAGCAATGCCTGGAGGGGAATGGGGGGCAGAGCTGCTGGAACTAGGGGTGCCGAAGTAGAAATAACAGACACCAAATACATGGTTTCCTTGCATCCGATGAAGTGAGCTGTAGCTCGCGAAAGCTCATGCTCAAATAAATGGGTTAGTCTCTAAGGTGCCACAAGTCCTCCTTTTCTTTTTGCGAATACAGACTAACACGGCTGCTACTCTGAAACCTGTCATGGTTTCCAGGGTTTCCATCGGCAGCACCCCCCACTGCAAAAAAGTTCCAGCACCCCTGGGGGGCTCCCCCGCAGCTTCCCCACCCAGGCCTGTCTGATCACAGCTGTTTCCAGGCCCGCTGACCCCGGGGGTCCCTGGAGCCCCGTCTCTGGGCTTTGCCAGAGGCCAGGGCCAGCAGCTTCAGAGGAGAGGAGAAAGAACTCTGCAATGGGCAGTTGTGGAATATGGGGGCTCCTGGCACCCCACCCTGGTGCCTGCCCACCTCCACAGACACATGCCTCAGGGGTGTATCTTTGCCCACGGTGGCACTTACAGGCAGATCTACCCTCTCACATCCACACTGAGACAGGGATTGGAGCAGGAGAGGAGCAATCCAGGCCCCCCTGCCAGGGGTCTCCCCACAGAACAGTATGTTTCCTCTGAGGATCGTGGCGTGCCCCACAGCCATTGCGCTTTCCAACCCACCCTGATAGACTCCATTCCCTGGGGACGCAGAGGGGTCACACACAGCAGTGCATCGGCATCAGAGCCGGAATTGGAACCCAGTCGTCCTGCCACCTCCACCCCTTGTGCTAACCACTGAGTCACACTCCCATCCTGATCTGCAGGACAGGCAAAGATTTACACCGCTTTATGTTCTGCTTTCCCCAAAGGGTATTTTCAGAGGGCGTCAGCCCCGTCCCACACATTCTGCTCCGAGCAGTGCTAGAACAAGAGTCATGAAAAGGGGATCCACTGTGGAATAGGAACAGAACAGTTGGGACAGGTCCTCCCCACCTGCATCATCATCAGTAAAAATACTCTGGAAAAGGCAGCATGGCCTAGTGGAGAGAGCACTGGACTAGGAGTTCTCTTGCTGACTCTGCCACTGGGTGACCATGGGCAACACTTCACCCATTTCTGCCTCGGTTCCCCCCCCCCCTTTGCCTGTCATATCTGTTTAGACCAGAGGTCCCCCAAGTGTGTGGCACGCTCCCCTAAGGGGGTGCAGAGGAATGTCTGGGGGAGCATAGTGGGACCCAGGCCAGCCCCCACAAGGGTGGGGGGGAGTGACACCCATCCCCTCTCCACCCCCAGCTGTGCTCCAGTCCCGCTCCCAGCTGCGTCCCCAGCTCCCAGCCCTGCTCCTGGCCCTGGCCTCAGTGGGGCTCCACTGACGGTCCTGCACCAGCCCCCAGCCTCACCACTGGCCGCAGCTCCATTCTGGGGCTGAGGCTGGGGGCAAGGCCAGGAGTGGAGCAGCACCTGGCCACAGGCCCAACTGCCGGCCTCCAGCCACAGCCCCACTCCAGCCCTAGACCCACCCCCAGCTGCAGCCCCCTTACCGAGTCCCTCCTCCCTTCCTGGAGCTGCGGCCCCACTGGCTCCAGGGGCTGGGTGGGTGTGGACAGGAGGGTGTGACCCTTAAAAGTTTGGGGACTGATTTAGACTGTCGGCTCTCTGGGGCAAGGACTGTCTGTTTCTGTGTGTGCGGCACCTGGCACCACCTGTGACAGAGACATGCCCAGGCAGATCGATTACCCCTGGGTCTGACCGTCCTCTCGCTATTTCACAGAAGGGGGTTGGGTGCCGAGCACTCGCTGATTTCTGGGGTATTGCAGGATATTTGTGTGGGAGAGTTTTAGAGCATGTAACCTGCAGGGTGCTGGGTTTCAGGCCTGTCGAAATGAAACTTGTCACCTGAGGCGAAACAGGTCTCACTCAATCAACACTGAGAACAATGGACATCAGGGGAGCCAGCCCTGTGTTTACTGTCTGGACCAGGTGCAGGCTTGAAGATTTACAGAGACAAAAGAACCCCAAGAAATGTCTCTGAACAGGGGGCCTCTGGGGGAAGAGCCAGTCTGTAACTGTGCTGGAGATGAAGAGTAGTTATCCATTATGGAGGAGACACTCTGCCAGCCGGAGCGCCTTATGAAAGGTGGATCTCAGCTTTGTGAGACGAACAAGCACTCAGCTTTGGGTGAGGAATACCTTATTCCAGGAAAGAGACTTGTTACTTGTTAATACATGTGGGCTGTAGACTGCATGTTACCTTTCCTTTGACCTCGTGTGTCCTTTTATTTGAATCTTTAACTCAAGCTCTGTTAAATAAACCTGTTTGGTTCTAGAATAGCCACATCTCAGTGCTGTGAGCTAAGGAGAGCAGGGAGCTGAGGGGAGGCTGGGGAACCAGGTGCACAGCATCCAGGGAGCAGCTGATGGGTGTGCCTTGCGGGTGTCCAGAAGGCAAAGGAACCAGGCTCTCAAGTAACAGTGGGATATCCGGGTGGAGTTCCTCTGGGCGGCGTCCACCGACTCCCTTGACACCTTTGAAGAGCGGTGGGTGCTGTCAGGGGTTCTCTGCTCGGTGACCCCATCCGGTTCCCTCCATCTAACCCTTTGCTAGGAGGGCCCTATAATACGTGGGTGTCTACCCCCCACCCCCAAACTGCCCACCCCGCAGCCGTGCCCATCTTGCCGGGCACTCTCAGGGGGGGGATAATCGGTGACACTGGGTGCGGCCCTAGGTAACTCGAGGGGGTGGAAGACCACGAGTGTCGAGGAAGCCCCCCCGCTCTAGGCCACCAGGTAACTCAGGAGGGTGGAAGACCAAGCCCCCCGCTCTGGGCCCAGGCTAGCCTGAACACTTCTCCCTCCTGAAAGCTGCTGTGTTATACCTTCTGTTTGCGTTGTTTTGTTGCATACTTTGATTTGGTTCTTGGTAATTCTTGTAATTGTCACAATAAAATTTTTTTTTCTGTTTCAAAAAAAACAAACAAAAAAAACAAAAAAAAAACAGTGGGATATCCGGGCGGAGTTCCTCTGGGCGGCGTCCACCGACTCCCTTGACACCTTTGAAGAGCGGTGGGCACTGTCCGGGGTTCTCTGCTCGGTGACCTCATCCGGTTCCCTCCGTCTAACCCTTTGATTGAGGGGAAGAGCGAGAGACACCAGCCCCAGCCGTTGCCACTGCGGATACCATCGTCACTGTCATCTAGGAGGGGCCCTATAATACGTGGGTGTCTACGCCCCCACCCCCAAACTGCCCACCCCGCAGCCGTGCCCATCTTGCCGGGCACTCTCAGGGGGGGGATAATCGGTGACACTGGGCGTGGCACTAGGTAACTCGAGGGGGTGGAAGACCACGAGTGTCGAGGAAGCCCCTCCGCTCTGGGCCCAGGCTAGCCTGAACACTTCTCCCTCCTGAACGCTGCTGTGTTATACCTTCTGTTTGCGTTGTTTTGTTGCATACTATGGTTTATTTCTTTGGTAATTTCTTGTAACTGTCACAATAAAATTCTTTTCTGTTTCAAAAAAAAAAAACAAAAAAAAAAAACGGTGGGATATGTTAATTGCTGGCCCGCGGACAGAGGGGGGCTCAGGGCGCCCAGAGCCCACTGCTTGTGGTGCCAGTAGCCAGCAGAACTGGGAGATTTTCCCCTGGTGGGCACAGACAAGGCCCTCGCCCCCTGTAAGCAGAGGGGAGTGATTTGCCCCAGACACCTCAGGTCACCCCAAAAAGCATCACGCTGCCCTAACAGAAACAACAATAAAAGGAAGAATCTGGCGCTCTGCCTAGACGCTGATTCTGGCTCCAGCCTGGGGCCTGGAGATTTCCCAACAGCTGGTTGCGTCACCTTTGGCTCGGGGAATTGCCGGCAGCTGGGCTCTGCTGAGCTGCACTGGGAACCTGGTGCCCCGGGGGAAATGTTTCTATTTGCACATTTCAGGGGAGGAAATCTTCACCGCCCCTTGGGCCGAACCCCGAGCAGGGGCGGAGTCGGGCGAGGGCCTTTGGCTGGAGCAAGGAGCCCCTGCGATTTGAAGGGCCATTTCCAAGCCGCTGCAGGAGAATTGCGGATTATTCCCAGCGAGGTGTGATCGAGGAGCCGGAAACGTGACCCAGGAACCCGCGGGTCCTGGGCAGCCCCCCTGCCCCGGGGGAGCGCTCGGCCCTGCCGGGGGGTGTGCGGAGGGCACCGCGGGGGCTGAGCTGGAGCCAGACCAAGGCCCCGCTGAGTCAATGGGACCAACACGCCCCCGGCCCAGGATGTTAGCGCCTCAGTTCTTGCCGGGGGGAGCTGGAGACCAGCCCCCCCCGCCGGGTGTCCGCGCACAAGCGAGGCGGAAAGACAAAGAGGAACCGAACAATCCGCCTTTGCGCGACAGGAGCCGAGCACCGGATCTTCCGCCGGGGGGGCCGACCGCAGCCCCCCCCGGCTGCAAAGCCGCCGCTGGGCTCTGCAGCCTGCGCCCCGCGCGGGGGGGCGAAGAGCAGCGGCCGGGCGGGGGGAGGGAGGCTCGACAGCGAGAGGGGGAAGGGGGCCCGGAGCGGGAGGAGCGCGGTGGACACTGGTACAGAAGCCCCCAGCCCCTCGCCCTACCTGAGGCCATGCTGATCCTGCCCCGTCGCCGCCGGGGGGCCGGAGGCTAGCGGGGTCAGGCTGGCTGGGAAGCAGCGGATGAGCCCCAGGGCCTGGGAGAAGAAAGCGGGCTCTGTGGTAAACCCAGGCGTGGAGCCAGGCGGTCCCAGCCAGGGCGCTCTGCCTGCCCTGGAGTCCTGCCAGGGGAGGCTCTGGTCTACAGCCCGAGGCCAGTTTACTGCAGGCAGGACCCCCCCCCCCCCCTTCAGCTGTAGCTCTGTCTGTGCCTGGAACTTTAGCTGTAATGCTGAGCAGGGGAGTTAAAGGAGAATCTCCATTAGCTGTTAGCAGTATAGTGCTTATGACCCCCAGCTGAGCAGGTCTGAAGCCATCCAGCAGAAAACAGCGGGGACACACCAGTGAGCTCATTACACTACAGACATTAATAGGAGCTCTTGCAATTTTCAGCACACCCCCCCATGAGTAATTCTTGGCCTCCCCAAATGCCCCTTCCCCACATCATTGCAGGGCCCTATTCAGAGTTGCCATTCTTCTCTCAGGGTTGGCACCACTGACTTTATTAGAGTTTCACCAGGCAGCAATTTTGGGCCCCTGTTGTTTAAAACCCTTCATGGACTTACTCCAGCCCAGCTCCCAGACCTGGAGCCAGATCTTCAGCTAGGGTAAATGGATATGACTTCATCAGTATCAATATGACTAGAGCGGCCAGGACTGGCCCTAGACTAAATGGCACCCCAGGCGAGGAACATCTTACACACACACACACACACACACACACCATCCTCTGCAGTCTTAGTATAACTATGTCCTTTATTAGTCACTACTTACACCAAGTCTTAAAACACAAGTACACTTTCACAATTGTGCAATCAAACAAGGTTCACACGATATCGCAGCGGGGCTCTCACTTCACATCTCTTCGTTCTTACGTCTCACTGGCTGGTGACACGCCACCCCTTATCTACCCGAGAGCGCCAACCACTACTCAAAGGTGTCAGCGGACGCCACCCAGAAGAGGCATGACTGGACAAGGGCCTGGAAACAGGCCCAGATCACCCCCCCATCCAGCTTCCTCCTCCTGAAGTGATGGGTGGCCATCTTGGCCAGCACCAGGAGGAGGTAGACGAGGTGGTCTTGCAACTTTGTGGAGCCATGGATGGGGTGTGCATAGATGAGGCAGGGCGGGAAAAAGTGCAGCCAGATTCTCCGTGAGGTCCTGGAGCAGCCAGAAGAGGGGCTGCAGCATGGCACACTGCTTAGATGTGCACCAGGGTCTCTCTCCTGCTGCAGAAGGGACGGGCGTCAGGGGATTCTGTGAACCATGCCAGACATATGCCCATGCTCACGGCTCCATGGAGGAGCCACCAGCTAATACCCCCTGATGGGCTGTGGAATTAGGGTGGAGCTTAGACTGTCACACTAGAGCTCCCACCCTCTGCAGATGGCGGCTCCTCTTGCCACTCGGTGTCGCGGTGAGACACGGGAAAGGAAGTGGATGGTATGAAGCATGAGCATGTAAGGATGTTCTCTGGGTGCACGTCAGAGACAGACCAGCTGGATGGCATTCAGTCAACTCAGGGAGTGTGTCAGGGGCAACTGCAGAAGCTTGCGGGGTGTGATGCTTTGGAATTCAACCCAGACCAGTAAGGGGTTGTGTCACCACCTGCCCTGAAACTCTAGGTGCCTTAAATGCTACTCTGCCATGGCTCACAGCTCTGACACCAACAGCCAGCCTACAGGCATGTAGATCACACCCTGACTCCCACCTGCCTTGGTGACTCCTGGCAGGGTGAACATAAGAGTGGCCATAGTGGGTCAGAACAAAGGTACATCCAGCCCAGTATCCTGTCTACCGACAGTGGCCAATGCCAGGTGCCCCAGAGGGAGTGAACCTAACAGGTAATGATCTAGTGATCTCTCTCCTGCCATCCATCTCCACCCTCTGACAAACAGAGGCTAGGGACACCATTCCTTACCCATCCTGGCTAATAGCCATTTATGGATTTAACCTCCATGAATTTATCCAGTTCTCTTTTAAACCCTGTTATAGTCCCAGCCTTCACAACCTCCTCAGGCAAGGAGTTCCACAGGTTGACTGTGCGCTGTGTGAAGAAGAACTTCCTTTTATTTGTTTTAAACCTGCTACCCATTAATTTCATTTGGTGGCCCCTAGTTCTTATATTATGGGAACAAGTAAATAACTTTTCCTTATTCACTTTCTCCACACCACTCATGATTTTATAGACCTCTATCATATCCCCCCTTAGTCTCCTCTTTTCCAAGCTGAAAAGTCCTAGCCTCTTTAATCTCTCCTCACATGGGACCCGTTCCAAACCCCTAATCATTTTAGTGACCCCAACATCCTCCTACTCCCGAATTTCCCAATGCCATCTGCCAATGTAACAGTCTGCTAGGGTTCCCAGGCTTGGAGTTACAGTGTTACCCCTCTCAGCCTCAGCAAGTGGGAGTTCTGCTGTGTGCCAACTTCCTGATCGGAACAAGAGCTCTGTGTAGCTCAAAGGCTTGTCTCTCCCACCAGCAGAAGTTGGGCCAATAAAGGATATTGTGTCTCTAACTCCTGACGCCCCAGCAGGCTGCCTGGCCAGCAAACTCTTCAGGGCTCTGCCAGTCCAAGCCTTGCCTGCCAGGTAACAGACAATGACCCCCAGCTCTTGAGTTCCCCAGAGACGTCTCCCTACAGTGTCCAGCCCTCACCTGTAGCACTCCTAGGAGTTATTCAGTTTGCTGCTCCTGTAAAGAGACAGTATAATTTAACTGGGGCTTGACAAACACTCTGGTTTCAATCACAGCCTGAACTGGTTTATAGTAAAAGTAAAACAAGTTTATTTAACAACAGGATATAGGATTATGTGATACCAAGTGTAGGGAATAAAGACAGAAGGAAAGCACAAGCAAACAAAAGTAAAAATAGGCTTCTAAGACTAAAACTTAATTTCAGCACGTTACAATCCTTCCCCTTGGTTGAAGGCTCAGACGTTCTGTGATCTCAAGAGCTCCGGACCCTGGAATCCCCCAAGAGATGGATACCTGAATGGCTCTCTGTTTCTGCTTACACCTCCCAAAGCTCATTGACCCTGTTCCAAGAAGCAGGAGGACCTCCTGCTCTTCTTCTGTTCCTGTGGGCTTCCCATCCCCCTGCTGATTCATATGTAAATGGGGCTTTCATTGTTTTGATTCCATAAGGCTTAATTTACACTGGAGACAGGTAGCTGCCTTCCCTCCTATCTGGGAGAAAACCCTATGTCTGGTCACCAACTTTAAAGTGTAATATCGATGAGTATCCATAATTCCTGCTATAGTGTTAATGCAGACTAGTGTATTACAGGCTTTCCTAAAAGATCTCACGCAATACACTTCTATCACACAGTAACGTTGTATACAATCTGTTGATTCAATATGTATCATTTGAGGGTCAGACCCCCTGTCTTCAGAGCCCAGTAAACCTTTGAAATGGATTATTCTGAAATATATCCCCAGATACAGTTTCTTGCTCCTTCTGGGGTGTAGATGCTGTGTTGGCTCCACCCCTGCTTGATAGCTTTGTTTACCTTATATGTAAATGTACCTTCATTGTCTCTGCCTGAGACCAGGCTGGTTATACAAGCAAGTACACATGCTTTTGTCTAAGGCAGCCTAAGTTCATGCACTGCTTGCCAAACACGTTTTAAGAACATAATCCTAGCACATATCCATAACCCTTTGTACACCCCCCTTACAGACATCAGGCAAGAATATTAGAGATCAGTGAGATATGAGTTTTTCAATGACATACGACATGCCACCTGTTAGGTGTAGTGAGTACGTCAGGCCTGACAGAGTTGCTGACAGAGTAGTGAACAGTCAATGGGCCCGTGTCTCACACAGGGCAGGGGTCTGATGAGGAGCTCAAGTGGGCTAGGGGTGGGTGGGGAGCACCCTCCTGCAGGACACGCTCGAGAACAGTGAGCAAAGTAGGGGATTCTGCCTGTTCCTAGAGAAGGGCAACAAAGGTGTGACAAGATTATGACTATCAACAGATGGCTCAGGCAGTGGTGCTATAAGGAGGCCTTTGGGATGTATGGCCACTGGGAGGCATTCATGGACAGAGGGCAGTTCTCTTGGGATGGACTTCATCTGAGTAGGGAAGGAAATAGACTTCTAGGATGGAGGCTGGCACAACTGATTAAGAGAGCTTTAAACTAGGAATTTGGGGGAGATGGTTGGGAGATGTCCAGGTAATGTCCACGCCGGATTTTAGCATTGAGAGGGAAGAAAAAGTAAGAAAGGATACAGCCGTGGGTAGGAGAATGGACAAAAGGAGGAAGGGCAGTGTGGACACCAGTCTAATTGGTCATACTGGCTGTAGAATGACCGTGCCTAATCGGATAAAGAATGTGAGCGAGGCCAAACAGCAAAAATTAAGATGTTTGTACATCAGTGCGAGGAGCCTAGGTAACAAAATGGAGGAACTAGAGCTACTGGTGCAGGAAGTGAAACCAGATATTCTAGGGATAACAGAAACAGGGTGGAATAGTCGTCATGACTGGAGTACGGGTATTGAAGGGGATGTGCTGTTTAGGAAAGACAGAAATAAAGGCAAAGGTGGTGGAGTAGCATTGTATATCAATGATGAGGTAGACTGTAAAGAAATAAGAAGTGATGGAATGGATGAGACAGAGTCCGTCTGGGCAAAAATCACATTGGGGAAGAAAACTACTCGAGCCTCCCCTGGGATAGTGCTTGGGGAGTGCTATAGACCGCCGGGATCTAATCTGGATATGGATAGAGCCCTCTTTAGTGTTTTTAATGAAGTAAATACTAATGGGAACTGCGTGATCATGGGAGACTTCAACTTCCCAGATATAGACTGGAGGACGAGTGCTAGTATTAATAATAGGGCTCAGATTTTCCTGGATGTGATAGCTGACGGATTCCTTCATCAAGTAGTTGCTGAACCGACTAGAGGGGATGCCGTTTTAGATTTGGTTTTGGTGAGTAGTGAGGACCTCATAGAAGAAATGGTTGTAGGGGACAATCTTGGTTCAAGTGATCATGAGCTAATTCAGTTCAAACTGAACAGAAGGATAAACAAAAATAAATCTGCGACTAGGGTTTTTGATTTCAAAAGGGCTGACTTTCAAAAATTAAGGAAATTAGTTAGGAAAGTGGATTGGACTGAAGAACTTATGGATCTAAAGGCAGAGGAGGCCTGGGATTACTTCAAGTCACAGCTGCAGAAGTTGTTGGAAGCCTGCATCCCAAGAAAGGGGAAAAAATTCATCGGCAGGAGTTGTAGACCAAGCTGGATGAGCAAGCATCTCAGAGAGGTGATTAAGAAAAAGCAGAAAGCCTACAGGGAGTGGAAGATGGGAGGGATCAGCAAGGAAAGCTACCTTATTGAGGTCAGAACACATAGGGATAAAGTGAGAAAGGCCAAAAGCCATGTAGAGTTGGACCTTGCAAAGGGAATTAAAACCAATAGTAAAAAGGTTCTATAGCCATATAAATAGGAAGAAAACAAAGAAAAAAGAAGTGGGACCGCTAAACACTAAGGATGGAGTGGAGGTCAAGGATAATCTAGGCATGGCCCAATATCTAAACAAATACTTTGCCTCAATCTTTAATAAGGCTAATGAGGAGCTTAGGAATAATGGTAGCATGACAAATGGGAATGAGGATATGGAGGTAGATATTACCATATCTGAGGTAGAAGTGAAACTCAAACAGCTTAATGGGACTAAATCGGGAGGCCCAGATAATCTTCATCCAAGAATATTAAAGGAATTGGCACATGAAATTGCAAGCCCATTAGCAAGAATTTTTAAGGAATCTGTTGTACCGTATGACTGGAGAATTGCTAACATAGTTCCTATTTTTAAGAAAGGGAAAAAAAGCGATCCGGGTAACTACAGGCCTGTTAGTTTGACATCTGTAGTATGCAAGGTCTTGGAAAAAATTTTGAAGGAGAAAGTAGTTAAGGACATTGAGGCCAATGGTAAATGGGACAAAATACAACATGGTTTTACAAAAGGTAGATCGTGCCAAACCAACCTGATCTCCTTCTTTGAGAAAGTAACAGATTTTTTAGCAAAGGAAATGCAGTGGATCTAATTTACCTAGATTTCAGTAAGGCGTTTGATACTGTGCCACATGGGGAATTATTAGTTAAATTGGATAAGATGGGGATCAATAGGAAAATTGAAAGGTGGATAAGGAATTGGTTAAAAGGGAGACTACAGCAGGTCATTCTGAAAGGTGAACTGTCAGGCTGGAGGGAGGTTACCAGTGGCGTTCTTCAGGGATCGGTTTTGGGACCAATCTTATTTAATCTTTTTATTACTGACCTCAGCACAAAAAGTGGGAGTGTGCTAATAAAGTTTGCGGATGATACAAAGCTGGGAGGTATTGCCAATTTAGAGAAGGACTGGGATATCATACAGGAGGATCTGGATGACCTTGTAAACTGGAGTAATAGTAATAGGATGAAATTTAATAGTGAGAAGTGTAAGGTTATGCATTTAGGGATTAATAACAAGAATTGTAGTTATAAGCTGGGGACGCATCAATTAGAAGTAACGGAGGAGGAGAAGGTCCTTGGAGTATTGGTTGATCACAGGATGACTATGAGCCGCCAATGTGATATGGCCATGAAAAAAGCTGATGTGGTCTTGGGATGCATCAGGCGAGGTATTTCCAGTAGAGATAGGAGGTGTTAGTACCGTTATACGGGGCACTGGTGAGACCTCCCCTGGAATACTGTGTGCAGTTCTGGTCTCCCATGTTTAAGAAGGATGAATTCAAACTGGAACAGGTACAGAGAAGGGCTCCTAGGATGATCTGAGGAATGGAAAACCTGTCTTATGAAAGAAGACTCAAGGAGCTTGGCTTGTTTAGCCTAACCAAAAGAAGGTTGAGGGGAGATATGATTGCTCTCTATAAATATATCAGAGGGATAAATACCGGAGAGGGAGAGGAATTATTTAAGCTCAGTACCAATGTGGACACAAGAACAAATGGATATAAACTGGCCATTGGGAAGTTTAGACTTGAAATTAGATGAAGGTTTCCAGCCATCAGAGGAGTGAAGTTTTGGAATAGCCTTCCAAGGGAAGCAGTGGGGGCAAAAGACCTATCTGGCTTCAAGATTAAACTCGATAAGTTTATGGAGGAGATGGTATGATGGGATAACATGATTTTGGCAATTAATTGATCTTTAAATATTCATGGTAAATAGGCCTAATGGCCTGTGATGGGATGTTAGATGGGGTGGGATCTGAGTTACTACAGAGAATTCTTTCCTGGGTATCTGGCTGATGAATCTTGCCCATATGCTCAGGGTTCAGCCGATTGCCATATTTGGGGTCGGGAAGGAATTTTCCTCCAGGGCAGATTGGAAGAGGCCCTGGGGGTTTTTTGCCTTCCTCTGTAGCATGGGGCACGGGTCACTTGCTGGAGGATTCTCTGCACCTTGAAGTCTTTGAACCATGATTTGAGGACTTCAATAGCTCAGACATAGGTGAGAGGTTTATCGCAGGAGTGGGTGGGTGAAATTCTGTGGCCTGCGTTGTGCAGGAGGTCAGACTAGATGATCATGATGGTCCCTTCTGACCTTAATATCTATGACAAGGCCGCCCTCACCTCCCAGCGCACACAACGCGGATGCACAAAGCGGGCATGCCCATGTGCTGGCCGAGCACCACGGGCTCTACCCAGTCCCACCGTAGTCCAGGAGGTCTTTGATTCTGGTGGCACCAGCCAGGACCAGCCTCCAGCGCACCCAGGGGGACACCACCCATTGCTCACAAAGGTGTGGGCTGTGTAGGGTTTCTGGTAGGAGACCTTCCCCCTCGGTGGTCACTGAGAGTAGCTTCCAGGTCCTGGCAGAGAAACAGCAGCTCAGATAGGTGCCAGGGAAGACCTGTCGGGTGGAGATAAAAGAGCTGCCAGTCGTATCGGAGTACCCTCCATGCCGGACTATGAGCACCATAAAGGAGTCTCTGCAGGCCTGGACAGCTGAACGGATGCTCCTGACTGTGAATATAGGCCCAGGGGGAGGCTCAGGACACCCACAGAGAGAAACCCAGTACACTCCTGGCCAGAAAAACTCCAGGATCTTCTTCTGGAGGCTGGCTAGGGTCCCTGGGGGTGGGATCAAGGTGGGAACCTGTGCTAGAGCACGGACAGGACTAGCTAGCTGATCACCAGTAGCCGCCCCCAAAGAGAAAGGCACCAGAGCAGCACCATCCACCTCCACAGCTGGTCAGACAGCCTGGCCTCCTGCGCGATCCAACGCCCCTCAGTGGGGCTGCCATGATCCATCCCTCCCCTGCACGGAGGATACTGTGACCTGCCCCCTCCCCGCCTTGACGGGTTTTTAGTGCTGCTCCCTGGGGCTGCACCCACAGAAACCTCCAGCCCAGAGCAAGGAGGAGGCGGTCCCAGGGGGAGACTCTGCTCGGGATCACAGGTTCAGCTGCAGGCTCCACAACACCTAGACGATACTGACAAACAGCAGGGCAGTCAGAGAAAAGCAAGGGGGAGCTGGCAGGTGGGGAGAAACTAAAAGAGCCCAAACCACCCGCTGAGCCAAGCACCTGCTCTGATCTACCAGGTTGGTCCCCAGCCTGCCATGGGGCATTTAAAGCAATTGGAGGGAATAACCTTGCATTGGTTTAACAGGGGGTTCCAGCCCCGTGTGCTGTTCTCTGGGGTGCAGAGGGCTGGTCCCAGCTGCCAGCAGCTCCAGGTGTTGAGCTGATGGCCTGGCAGCATCTCCCAGCAGCTGCCAGCTCTGCCCAGAATTGCAGCTCATGCACAGATGACTTTGCTCAGGAGATTAGAGCCATGCATGAAATGGGCTCCAGGGGGCAGCCCCGTGTCACCTGATCTCTGAACCAGCAGGGGTTCGTTCTCCTTCGCTCTAACCTACCACCGCGCAATTCTCTCCTGGGGGGCTGGATGCCACCTTGCTGTTGGGCCTGTTATAAGAGTCCAAGTCACATGATTCATAGCAAGGTAATGGGGACGCCTGTATAGCTGCGAATTCCCCGCTGAATCAGTGCTCCAGGAACGCGCTCACAGGCGCCGTGCCGCTGGCAGGGCCGTCTTTCAGCTGAGACGCAGAGCCAGGGCTCTGTCCACCACACGTGTGACGAAAGATTCCTGGGCTCTTGTCCTAATAAATTCTATCCTGGATAACTATTTCCTAGGGATCATAGGTATTTATCTGGCCCCCATCACTACAGCCTCTGAGCCCCTCACACCTTTCATGGATTTCTCCTGTGCAGCCGGGCAGTTCACAGAGGGGGAACTGAGGCACAGAGAAGCTAAGGCCTGATCTACACCTAAAACTTGGGTCACCCTAGCTGTGTTGCTCAGAGCTGTAAAAAATTTCACGCCTTGTGAGACATAGTTAGGTCGACCTAACACCTGCTGTAGACACTAGGTCAATGGAAGAATTTTTCTCTTAATCTAGCTGCTGCCTCTTGGAGAGGTGGATGTGAAACCTCCTAGGGGTACTCAAAGCTGTGAGGTTCCTCGCCACCACCTGCCCTTAGTATGAGGAAGCCGTGTCTGTGCCTGCCGGGAGTCAACTTCACAGGCCACGGCCAACACAAGCCCAGCCCTCTAGGCCACGCAGGTCCTACTGTCACTCCGCAGATTAGCAACAGGTACACACCAGCCCTCGAGTCCTCCGAGTGTCTACCTGGAGTGTCCCATCCCAGTGCTCGCAGAATTCACTGATCTGCTGCTTCCAAAGACAGAGAACACCCCAACGCACCAGGTCCACCGCAGGTCACCACACTGCTGAACACACAGTGCTTGGATTTGGTTATAGTGAAACCAAGTGTAAGTTTATTTAACAAAGCTCGGAGAGTCAAGTAGTAGCATTGGAAACAAATGGTTACAGATAAAATAAAATCATAAGTCTATGCTCTAGAATGGGTGTTAATTAACAAGATGCGCTCCTGTCTAATAACATATTGCTCACCAAAAGTCCTTCCAGCACTTTACAGCCAGTTGCTTTATAGACTTCTTTCAGGAGACAGGCACGCTGGTAGTTTGCCTCCTAGTTGAAGGACTCAATGTCTCTTTGCACTCCGAGCTATACCATAACAATCCTTCGGCTTCATTCATGAGCAGAACATCCCCTGCTGTTTGGTTCTACCTGTAGATTTCCTCTCTTGTCGATTTTGCAATCTCTCACTTGGCACTGGGCTCAGTGTGCAAGCAGCCATTCGGTGTTAGGCAGACGATGCACACATGGCCGGACAGGGAGTTAGGTATCAGTTACCTCCTGCCTGAAAGGAATGTCTCCGAGCTACGTCACCTCCTGGTGACCTGCCTTAACACCAGGACCTTAACAACATAGTGTTCAGTACAGACACAAGGCCTTAACTCTTCTCCACCCAGACATTTCATTTGATGCTCCTGGACTACTCGCTCTCATGCCACCCTTTGGTGAACTATTAGGCAGATATCTGGCCATGGGGATCGCTGTACAGTCTTATGCATCCCCTATTCCATCAGGCAGTTGCTGGGTCACAGTGGATTACCTACATCAACAGGAAAAACACTTCCGTTGATGTGGGGAGCAGGGCCGTCCTTACCCAAACGCAAAGTACGCAGCTGCTTAGGGCATCAGGAAATGTGGGGCACCAAATTTCCTTGTGCCCTGTGCAGCTGCGTGCTGCTCCAGCCCCTACTCCGGCTCTTCCCTATGGCCCCGCCCCTGCTCTGCCCCAACCCCGCCTCTTCCCACTCCTGCTCTGCCCCAGCTGCACCCCCACTCCACCCCTTCCTCTGAGGACTGCAGCAGGGGTCGGGCCCAACCCCGCACTCACTGGGCAGCGGGAAGTGGAGTGACCCAGCCCTAGTCCGCTCCACTCCGCTGGCTCCCAGCCACACTGCCGGTGAGTGCTGGGGGGTGGTTTCCCCCGCAGGGAGGCCTGGGGCTAGCCCACCAGGGAGGGGCTGTGTAGGGCACCAAAATTGCTAGGGATGGCCCTGGTGGGAAGCATCAACACTGCTGCGACGCAGCTGTGCTGCTGGAGCATAGACATACCCTAAGAAGTGATTTGGTCAAGGTCCTGGAGGGATTCTGTGCAGACCAAGGAATTGACCCTGGGTCTGCAGAGTCCCCAGGCACCATCCTAAGCACAGGGCCATCAATCCCACTGCAATGCTAACCCTGTTTAAAGGAGCTGCACCTGCCTGTGGCATTATGTAAAAAATGAATCCAGCACTGATCTAGCATACAACAGGTAAACGTCACAAAGCAACAAAACTGGGTAATCATGTTCCTTATTAGAGATGGGGAAACTGAGGCACAGAAAGATGGACCAACTTTGCCATTGACCTGCTGCATGACTTTGAGCAAGCCAGAAAGAAAACCACAGAGCTCAGGTCACCTGATTCTCAGCCCACTACTCTAAAATATTTCCATACAGAATTTGCTTTCCTCTCATCCTAGAGAACTGTATGGTGTTTTAATGCACCATTAAAAAACTGTCAAGTATCAGGGGGCAGCCGTGTTAGTCTGAATTCACAAAACAACAAGGTGCTACCAGACTCCTTGCTGTTATTAAAAACCTGACGTGCCACCAGGAGGTGGATTACAAAGGTGGATTAAATCTTCTACATGGATTGGTAGGGCTATCTATATCACCGAGGGTCTGGGGGTTATAGTGGATCACAACCTGAATGTGATGCAGTTGTGAAAAAGGCAAATATTCTGGGGTGTATGAACAGGAGTGTCATACGTAAGACACAAGAGGTAACTGTCCTGCTCCAGGGAGACCTCAGCTGGAGTCCTGTATCCAGTTCTAGGAGCCACAGGTTTGAAACATGGATAAACTGGAAAGTCCGGAGGCAAGCAATCAAAATAGTAAAAGGTTTAGAAAACCTGGCATATGAGGAAAGGTAAAAATCTGGGTCCATGTAGTCTTGAGAAAAGAAGATGGGAGGGAGGACCTGTTAACAGTCTTCAAATACTAAGGGCTGTTATAAAGAGGCTGGTAATCCATTGTTCTCTTTGTCCACTGAAGACAGGACAAATAGTAATGGACCTTATCTGCAGCCAGGGAGATTGAGGTTAGATATTAGGGAAAACTGTCTCACTCTCAGGGGAGTTAAGTGCTGGAGCAGGCTCCCAAGGGAGGCTGTGGAATCCCCATCACTGGAAGTTTTTAAGAACAGGAAGGACACACACCTGCCAGGGACCGTCTAGGTTTACTTGGCCCTACCTCAGCACAGGGGCCTGGACTAGATGCTCTCTCAGGCCCTTCAAATCCTGATTCTATCTGTGTGCCTCAACCTCACAGGGATGCTGTCAGGCAAAGGAAATGCTTCAAACGCCCAGCAGTAAGCAGCACCCAGGAGAGGGAGGGATGGACGTGCATAGGAAAGATTCTAGGTCAGTTAAACATGTGCTAATAATAAGGGTCTGTTGTGGAAACAGAAAAACAAATCCCTAGGCCGAAGCCAGAGCGAAGGGGTCTGTAAGCAAAGGGGAAGAGCGTTACAGTGAAGAGTTAAGGCAAGGGTCAGTGATTCATGTCTCTGCTTGTCCCCCTAGCTTTCACTGTCCCTCGTTTTAGGTCTCTAGTTCACTCTGCCCCATTCACCCCTCAGCTCCTCACACTCTCTTTCCCTTTGGGGCCTGGGATCCACATCTCAGCATTGGAAGTGGAGGGATAGTGGGAAAGTGCCGGGGTTAAATTCTGCCCCTCGCTCATACCAGCCCAGCCCCACTGCAAGCATAGCACATGGCCTGTGGCACACAAGGGGTGTGCGTGCGTACACATTTGTGCAAGGCTGGGAGCACGTGAGAGTGCTTGCGCACAGCAGGAGGTCCTCTCTTAGCTACCAGTGCCGGCTGAGGGCAAAGCCATCCAACAGAAAGGCCCCTGGGCAAGCAGGCTCCCAGCCTGAAAGGAGCAGGCTGCTGGGGCCACGAGTCCTGGGCAGCCCTTAGCTCCCACACCAGGCCGGGGGCTGTGCTCCAGCCTACAACTGAGCCACTTCAGCCAAGCGCCCCAAGGAAAGGATCCTTCTGGCTGAATGAGGCTGCCCCTTGGTGTCTGTACCAACCATGGGTTGTGGGTGGGGGGGATCAGCCTGCACCATCCCCCTTCATTTCTCTCTCTCTCCCTCCCCCACAGCTCAACCCCTCCCTTTCTCTCCTCCTCCCTAGGCTTCTCAGCAGCTCCCCAGGGCTTCCTGTTAATCCCACAAGGGCTGAGTGAGGGGGATTGGCCAGCAGCTTTATAACTCCTGAGCTGGGGGGAGGCCAGTTTCCACAGACAAGGCCCCCCTCCTCAGCAGCGCACCTCACCCTGCCCAGCAGGGCTCACACTGGGAAAGGGGGTGGGGGGTTTCAGTCTCTGAAGTCTGAGCCTGCCAGCCAGGGGTCTGGATGCAGCACTGGAGAGGTGGGCACCTGCCTGCCAGGAGACGGGCTCAGACACACTAATGCATTTCACTGAGGCCACCAGAAGGCAATGTCTTTCAGGCATGACTGCCCCAGGCTGCATTTGAATTATCAACCTAGCAACCAAAGCAGCCACGTCCCCCTGAGCCAGCCCCACCAGTTCCCCTTGAGACGCTTCTTTAAACCTCCCCGCATGGCTCTTCTTTAAACCTCATTCACTTGGGCCACTTCTGGCTCTTGCCCCACCCCCTCTTGTACCTTTTGCCTCCCCCTCACACCCCTGTGTCTCCTCTCCAGTGCTTTAGCTGGAGCCTCCCGAAAAGCCCCTGGGATGCAGAGCAGCTGTCATGCCCGGGGGTGGATTTCAACCCAGGGCTTAGGGACCTTTCCCAGGCGATTGCTCTGCAAAGTCACCCTAATCTGTGGCTAGCAAAGGGGCTATTTTTAGAAAGCCTCCAAGCAAAGGGAATTCTACACACTCGGCCTGCTGGCTCCTTCCTGCCATGCACCCACCTTTGGAGTGTTTCTAGGGGAAACCTACAAGGGGATCATTAAAGATGATCATTTTCAGGTAGCTGCAAACCTTGGGGCTATAAATAAGCTATGCAAAGTGGCCAGCTGAGCGAACATGGCGCACACATCAAAGAGCGGCAGGGAGCTCAGGGCAGGGTGGAGGTGGAACATGCTGCACCATTGCCTCCCTCTCTGGGAAAGAAAGGTCACTAGTGCATGCAGTCCCCATAGAGCACCTGTGACTGCCAGCGGGGAGGGGGCAGCAATGCTGCATCGACCCCTGGGCTCAGCATTCTGCTCCTCTCCAGATGGGCCCTGCACACACTTAGCAGGCCGGTCACAGCCTGCTGTGGCCATTGTGGGATCCAGCTGGTGAAGGAGGATGACAAGATCGGTCAGGACTTACCTTGGCATGGTTGGTCTGCAGCTACTGGGGAAAGCAGAAGAGTTAATGCCCCTCTCCTCAGGCAGGATCTGGAAGTGGGGCAAGGTGCCTTTCCCTGCCTATTTTCTCCCAGTCAGATCCCCACCCAGGCTGGGGTTCAGGGCTCCAGGCACCCAGAGTTCCAAGCACCTGCCAGCCAACCTCGAGGCATCTCCCCATGGACTCCGTGCAGAACCGCCACCCATCCTCCCCCACCACATCCTGACTTGAACCGTTCGAAAACTAGTCAGTTTCCAGCCAGATTTTCACTGAGAAAAAGGCACATTCCCATGGCCTTTTGAGCAGCCACTCAGCCTGCCATGCCCCTGCTGGGCACCTGGGGCCGGTTCCCAACCCCTCTTTTGCGAAGGGAGCCCATGGGTGGGCAGCTGGCACCAAGAGGTCAGGCTAAGGGTGGGGATGAACTGGCACAGTCTGCATGCAGGGGGACCCAGCGGCTGTGTGAGGTGGGCAGGCAGCATGAATCTGTGCCCACTGGCAATGGGACCTTCTGTGGCGATAGGGCCAGGGAGGTGGGAAGGTTCTCATGGAGGAAGCGTGATCGGCAGATATTAAAGGGTTAACAGCCAGGGAAAGCAAGGGGGGAGCCTATGACTGGCTGCAGCCCCTGCTGCCAGAGCGATGGGGTCATCTCTACCGCACGGGCTGAACTGGCCATTACCCATGGCAGCAAATACCCAGAGGGAGAGCGAGGCCAGGAGGAGTGTTTGCCTAGGGTGGCAAAACCTTGGGATGTGTGAGGCGGCAGCTCCTCAGATGAGAGTGGGAGATGCTGATGCTGTATCTGCGGGGAGGCTTCCTCTCCTAGGGTCTCAGTGCAGACCCTCACCGCTACCCCCTTACGGTGTGGCAGTCCCTCCACATCGGCCAGCCAACCTCAATGCATCTCCCCAGGGACTCCCAACTGAGCCCCACTGAGCCAGTCCCTCCTCTTGCCATCCCATGCTGGAGGTGGTGTGGGTTGCCCCAGGCCAGTCCCAGAAGGGCACATGTCCCCAGCGACCTTAGCTCAGCTTGAATGGGTGTGAAGGGTTTGGTATTTTAATTGGTTGCATCTACTGGCACTGCTCCATTATGGATTCCATTAGCAGCAGGTTTATTAGAAGTGTTTAGAGACTTGCATGCTTCCCATGGTGCTCGGGAATCTTTGGCTGCTCATTGCATTGTCCCTTCTAGAGTCCTTCACAACAGGGCCTTTGTTTCCTGTTTAACACACAGCAAGAGAGAGAACAAACTGCCACAACCTGGCCAGGCCCTGTTTGTGGGTGGATACCAGCTTCTTGTGAGCAGATTCACCTGCTGGATCTTAAAAAGAATAGGAGGACTTGTGGCACCTTAGAGACTAACAAATTTATTTGAGCATAAGCTTTCGTGAGCTACAGCTCACTTCATCGGATGCGTTTGTTAGTCTCTAAGGTGCCACAAGTCCTCCTTTTCTTTTTGCGAATACAGACTAACACAGCTGCTACTCTGAAACCTGCTGGATCTTAGTGCTCTAAGGCCCCCAGGTCGGGGTAGAGCTGGGTCGTGGTTCCTAGCCTAGGTCTCTAAGACACACTCTCAAGTGTGGCTCCTGTGTCTTCCTCCTTATCTTCAGACATGGGGCTCTGCAGCCCAGCTGCCTTAAACCCCCACAACCCACGACTCAGCCTTCCCAAGCCCCCATGCTCCCTCAGAATCCACCTGGCTGTGGGCTCTCTGAGCTTCTCGCTGAACCCCTTCAGAGACAACCTGGCAGACCATCAAGAAACAAAGGGATTAGTAAAGAAATTTTTTAACCAGTCACTTTTACTCTTAGGAAAGCACTTGAGAGTTACAGATCTTTGCCAAACAACAACAGTATGTACACACACACACACACACACGCACACTCTTTTCACTTGTGAGGTCTGGTCAGCATCTCGGTCTAGGCAGAGTCCCTCCTGCCTCCTCCAGCCTGGTCTTCTGGCATGTGGCAGCAGACTGCTCTCTGACTCAGCAAGGCCCCTCTTAGCACATTTTTCAGAGTGGTAGCCGTGTTAGTCTGTATCAGCAAAAACAGCAAGGAGTCTTTGTGGCACCTTAGAGATGCATCTGATGAAGTGGGTTCTAGCCCATGAAAGCTTATGCCCAAATAAATTTGTTAGTCTCTAAGGTGTCACAAGGACTCTTTGCTGTCTTAGCACACTCTCTTCCTTTTCCCTGCTGGGAAATTCTAGCTCCTTCCCCCAGTCAGGCTTCTGTGAAGAGAGTTCATTGTCCCTGGCAATGGGCTGGTACTTGAGAGACAATCAAAGCTGATGGCCTTACAGTGCTCCTTGATGGCTTTTCAGCCATAGTCATTCAACCAGGTGTCAAGCGCCTAATGCCACTTGGAGGTTCTAATCCAACATGGAGGTTACATTAGGAAATGAAAGTCACAGTCCAAGATGGTGGTTGCAATGCAAAATGGAGGTTACAATTTGATGTAGACATAGCTCTTGGCACCACCATGCCAGTATTCTTGTGACACCACCCCTCAGGGACAGGGGCAATGCCCAGTCACCGGTGAAACGAGGGGCTCACTTCAGCTCATATTCCCTTGCAGGGGAGCTGAGGGAAAGAGCTGTGGGCCATAACCCAAAGCCCCTTGGCATCAGTGTGTTTTGGATCATGGCTAAGGCTCCGTTTTAGTCACAGATATTTTTAGTAAAAGTCATGGACAGGTCACAGGCAGTAAACAAAAATTCACAGCCAGTGATCTGTTCATGACTTTTACTATCTACCCCGACCAAATCTTCAGAGAGCCGCAGGTGCTCGTGGAGGGGCTGTGAGTGCTGGGGGCAGCCCGGGAAGTGCTGCGGGTGTATGGGGAAGGTTGCAGGTGCTGGGGAGGACTGGCCCGGGGGGCACCACGAGTGCTCCAGGGGGGCAACCTGGGGGGTGCCATGAGTGCTCAGGGGGGTGCAGGCCAGGACCCCCGCTGGTGCTAGGGGAAGGTCGGGGGGAGTTGGTGGGTCTGGCAGGCTCCCTACCCAGCTTCTCTGAAGCGGCGACATGTCCCTCCCTAAGCTCCTAGCTCCACACGCTGCCAGCTCCGCAGCTCCCATTGGCCAGGAACCACAGCCAATGGGAGCTGTGTGGGTGGTGCCTGCGGACGGAGGCAGGAGCTGAGGGAGGGACATGTCGCTGCTTCTAGGGAGGCCCCCCAAGGTAAGCGCTGCCCAGAGTCGTCACCCTCTCCTGCACCCCAACCCCCAGCCCTGAGCCCCCCACCCAAACTCCTCCTGCTGCGGCTGCCGCTGTGCTGGGGGGGCAGTTGCCCGAGACTGCCCCAGCCGCGGCTGGTGTGACTGGCCCAGGGGCTGCCTGAGCTGCTCGGGCAGGCCCGGAGCCAGCCGCACCAGCTGCTGCAGAAGTCACGGAATCCGTGATTTCTGTGACAAACTCGCAGCCTTAATCATGGCCCATAGAAGAGGTTGTTTGGGAGGCTGGGACACAGGGGAGAGGAAGATGGGCTCCAGATTTTCAGATTCCTTTCTGATAACATTGTAACAAGAAGGCAAAGGAGGCCAGTCCCTATCTCTTGAGGGAAAGGCCATGCTGACGGGGACTGGGACTTTCTCTGCTCTATCATTCCAACAACATCCAAACGGGTTCCTTCTTTCCTCGACCACGTATTCCAACAGAGGACAAAATAAAAGCTTAAGATCAGGATAGAAGTTGCAGCTCCTAGGCCGGAAAGGAGGCTGTCAAAGGACAACGCAAGCAGCATGGGAAACCTGCAAAGAGCACGACGAGCAATCACAATACAGACATTTCAGGCATTCCTGACATCTGTTCAAGTGCTGGGGGATGGACTAGATGATCCCTTGATGTCCCTGCTAACCCTACAGTTCTGTGGCTCTATGTTCTCATCCAGCAGTGTACGATGGAAAGGCGGAGGAGTGATGCTGTATATCGAAAGTATCAAAAGATGCTATTCAGAAATGGAGAGCATGACAATGAAATACCCTGGACTAATACAAGGAATAAAGAAGCAAGTATAATGGGCTTCTGCCCCAGAGCCCCAGGAATGGGGGGGAAATAGCAGCAAAGTATTCCTAGGCCAGCACTAGCTACTGTACTACAGTCACAAGGGGTTAATTACCTAGCTGTCTGCTGGGTAGGAAACTTGCAAAACATGCATAATCGGAGTGGCTTCTAAGTTACCTGGAAGACAACTTTATGACACAGAGTGGAGACCCTAAGCCGACCACCTCAGCTCTACTTCACCCTGTTAGGATGCCTGAGTGGGAAGAATAAGGCAGGTTGGTACCTGTGACTGAGAGGTACCTGAATTTGTCACCGTACAGAACAGGCTCACCTAAGGCAGCCGCAGGAGGGGGGTTTGATTTCAGGAAAGAAAACTTTCGGGAACTGAGAACTCCAGCAGTCAGACTGCACAGGGAGAAGGAGGAAAATGACTTACCCTGTGTCTTAAAGAAGCTGCTCAGTGGGAGATGGAGCTGTGGCATTGTAGGGGAAGATGTACTTTCTTTCAAGGGCCTTTGAGACCAGGTCAGGTGCATGAGGGTTTCCCATGCCTTCGCCACCAGCTGGGCCACATTAGGGTATGACGGCACAGCAGCCTGGAGGGCAGGAGTCCATCCTGGCCCAGGCTCCCTTCAGGGTTGAGACTTGTAGATTCCTCGATCAACTGCAACTGAAAATCAGATTGATACTGATCAGGCAGGGACCTGAGTGGAGCTACACCCGCCTCCTGCCACTCTCCAGGGTCAGAGGAGGAAGTCTACCAGTTTCATGCTAAAGAGCTAAGAGCCAGGGTATCTACATGGGTATCCTCAGGGAAGGAGTCACTGACATCCACCAGTGTGGAAGTGTAACCCTTCTGCCAGGGGGAGCCGGCAGCAACTAGGGCCGGATTCAGTATCTAGGGTTCTTTTTCAACAATACAACACAGAACTGGCTCGAGCCCCACCCAGTAACCTGGGAAAATTACACCCCACCCTCAGGCGTCTTTGAGAGGCCATACTTCCCCACTCGCAAGCACAGAGTCCGAGTGTAGAAAAGAAACTTTTACTAAAAAGAGGGAAGTCACCCAACATTAATTAGGGAACATGCCACAAGCAGGATTCATAATCATAAAACTGAGCATGATGCCCCCCCCAGAGTGCATGGGGCAGAGCTTCCGCCTCGTGTTCTTGAGTCCTACAACCAACAGTTCCTTTTCTGTGCGCCTCTCTGCTCCCTCACCAGACCCCACTCACAGTGGTTGCCCTTGGTCAGCGATGACCCAGGGCTCAGAGGTCCAGCTGTGTGAGTTCACCTCCCACCCAAGGAAGAAAGCACCTTGCTTGCTCCACCATCTGAGCACTTGCTCTGGCTGGCTGCCCCACCAGCCATGGTTCCTCTCTGCTGGCCACCCTGCCAGCGGCAGTTCTCTCCACTGGCCACCCGCTTACCATCCCCCAGCAGCTGACTGCTTGCCGCTCCCGCAGGTCGACTGTCAGTTACCTTAGCTGTCAGCTGCCTCTCTGCTGTGACATCTGCAGGCCAATCTCTTAGCGCTTGGCAGCTTTTAGCAGGCTCGGCAGAAACACTGCCCCAGCACAAGTGATTTTAGCTCTCACTCCAGCACTTAAAATAACAAAGGCTCCTAATGAAGCCTATTTAGCTCTATCTGAACAGTGGGGAGGAACAGGTTAAACCAGACCAGGGATCCTTACGGAGAGTCCACACCTCCTGGCTGGGACACTTGTCCCCCACCCCTCTTACTTTAAGATGTCTCTGGCATTCGAGCCCCTGGCTTAATGAGATCCTTTCAGGTGAGGGCGACCCCCTCCTTTGGGGACTAGTTAAGCACGGTTCTGCTCCACTTTATTCATACAATAAAGACAACACTGATAACAGCATCTCAATCCCCCTGCATTCAGTACTACAGTGATTTGTACCCCAACACCAGCCAAAGTTGATCACTTTAAGCAACACCGCTCTATCTGCTGGATAGCTCAGCAGAGGAGGAGTGTTCGTGTAAATATATAGTTTGCTCCTGAAGTCTCTCCCCCTCCCATCTAGCTGTCAGGGGAGAGTTCATTCAGACCCTGCTTACAGAAGGAAGCTGATATAATCCCCAAACAGCCAGAGGCCACAGTGCCAACCCCTTGTCACGCCCCATCACCCCACTGGGAGTTGAGGGTGTGCTACACTTTTTAGGATTTTACCTGCTGGATGAAGATGCAACAGACTATGAGCCCTCTGCAAAAGGAGTCAAGGAACCAGAAGCAGCCAGCATGGCATTGCCAGGGACTGATCAGTGATGGGCCACTCAATAAAACATGCTAGAAATGGAATAGATGGGAGACAATCAGCCAAGAAAATAGAGTCAGCTGAGGCTTTTGAGGGGCAGTTAAGGACATTAGCAAATGATGAAGCAACATCAGCATTAGGAAAATGCTAATGCTGCCAGGGAAGTGAAGGGGAATAAGAAGGGCTTTTATACTTGGGGCAGGAGGGGAAGGAATACTGTAGGTAAATGAGGGAGACTAAAAATTAATAATGATCCAAAATGGCTGAGATACTGAATGCTATTTACAATCTGCCCTTAACTCTAATTTTAATTTAGGGCCCAATCCTGCAAGCGCTACCCACTTCCACTGACTTCAGCACGGGATGCATTGTGCTTGGATCGACGTGAAGGCAGGGTGCATGACCTCAGAGAGGAAGGATGGCCCAGGGTTTAGGGCACCTGCCTGGGACTTGGGAGACCATGAAAAATGGATACGCTCAGAATTGCTCGTCGCTGGTGAAAATCTTGGCCCTAATTGATTTCTTAAGGCACTGTGATGCCACTAACAAAATTAAACACACACAGATTACACAAAGGACATGGACATACGCAAGTCAGCGTTTCGCAAACTGGGAGCCCCGACCCAGAAGGGGGTCAGAAGGCTATTGTAGGGACATTGCAGTATTGCCACTGTCAAGGTTCCTTCCCCACTCTGAACTCTAGGGTACAGATGTGGGGACCTGCATGAAAAGCTCCTAAGCTTACTTTTACCAGCTTAGGTTAAAGCTTCCTCAAGGTACAAACTATTTTACCCTTTGCCCTTGGACTTCCACTGCCACCACCAAACGTTTATCTGGATTTATTTTTATTAGGAAAGCATTGTTTGGAAACGTCTTTCCCCCCCAAAAATCCTCCCAACCCTTGCACCCCACTTCCTGGGGAAGGTTTGGTAAAAATCCTCACCAATTTGCATAGGTGACCAAAAACCCAAACCCTTGGATCTTAAGAACAATGAAAAAGCATTCAGTTTCTGAAAAGAAGGATTTTAATAAAGTAAAAAAGAATCACCTCTGTAAAATCAGGATGGTAAATACCTTACAGGGTAATTAGATTCAAAACAGAGAATCCCTCTAGGCAAAACCTTAAGTTACAGAAAGACACACAGACAGGAATATCCATTCTATTCAGCACAGCTTAATTTCTCAGCAAAGAAATCATAATCTAACGCATCTCTAGCTGGATTACTTACTAAGTTTTAAGACTCCATTCCTGTTCTGTCCCCGGCAAAAGCATCACACTGACAGACACAGACCCTTTGATGTTCTCCCTCTTCTCAGCTTTTGAAAGTATCTTGTCTCCTCATTGGTCATTTTGGTCAGGTGCCAGCGAGGTTATCCTACCTTCTTTACCCTTTACAGGTGAGAGGATTTTTCCTCTGGCCAGGAGGGATTTTAAAGGGGTTGATATTTAGGACAGCCACCCTTATTTCTGCGCTGCCTGCAGAGCCGGGCGCCTGGAGCGCGGTGGCTGCTGGCTGGGCACCCAGCTGCGAAGGCAGCGCCGCCGCCAGCAGCAGCGCAGAAGTAAAGGTGGCCTAGGACGGTTTTGCCACCCTGACGTCAGCGATGCTGCTAGTGGCAGCACTGCCTTCAGGCCTGGGTGCAACACCACAACCCCCCTACAGTAGCCTTGCCAACCCCCTTTTGGGTCGGGACCCCCAGTTTGAGAACACTGCCTATAGCATAGGGTAAAAGCACACAAAAGACCAGATTTCACAGGAGAGTGTGGATTTCAGTCCGTGATGCATTTTTCATGGTCATGAAGTTGGTAGGGCCCTAGCAATGAGGAAAGATGGTCCAATGTGTAGGGCAGCGACTTGAGGGATCTGGAGCTTAATTCCCTGCTCTGCTCCAGACTCCTTCTGTGGCCAAGTCACTAAGATATTTAGGCTTCTAACACCCAATGACATCAGTGCCCAGAGGCACTGACTCCGTGGGTGCTCCAGCCCTGGAAAACCCCTGGGGAAAAATAGTGGGTGCTCAGTGGACCCTGCCGATAAGCTCCTTCCCCTTGCCTCCCGCCCGCTGTGGATCAGCTGCTCAGTGGCAGGCAGGAGGCGCTGGGGCGAGGGGGTGCAGCAAGGATGGGACATGCTCAGGGGAGGGGGCAGAATGAGGCGGGAAGAGGGAGGGTGGGGTGGGGCCTGGGGCAGAGCAGGGGTCGATCATCCCTGGGGAAATGAGAAAGTCGGTGTCTGTGTCAGTGCCTTAATCCCTTTGAGGAGTTGGGCCTTAGTTTCTCTGGCTCTCAGTCCCTCGCCCCATTAAAATGGGGGTAATATCGCTGCTCTCCCCCACAGGGGACTGAGAGGCCCTCAGGTGACAGGGCCCTATAAGTACCAATAAACAGACTGAGAGCGGCCCCACTATATACAGCTTGATGTGACAACACCCGGAACATTGGGTGAATGTCTGGACATGGTAATACCAAACAGAGCTGGGGATGCGGGCGGGTGGGGGGGCGGGGAGGAGAAGCAACAAACTCATCAGGAGCTGGAGAAATTAATTTATGAGGAAAGATTAAAGAGCTAAATTAGCAGATCTTGGCTAAGAAAGGTGAAGGAGCTGTGCTCGTCTGCAGATAGCTGAACGAGGTCATCAGAGGGAGAAACGGGAATGATTTCAAGAGGCACCAGGGGGTAAAACTCAGAGGAATTAGATGGAGATAAAAATGCACAGAGTGAATACATTGAAAAACAGAAAAATTATTGCTGTGTCCAGCCTCTTTCAGATCTAGTCAAGGTTGCATGCGATTCCGACAGAGACATCCCTTCGGGGAGGATCTATTAATGGAGATTCTCTATGTCCTAGTAAGGAGGAGAGAACGGAAGATAAAATATGAGTAGGATCTGATGAGAAACAGTCAAATGAAAGAGAGTCCCATTCAATTACATCACATGATGGCAGACAGCTTGTATACCAATACTAGAAGTCTAAATACTAAGATGTGTGAACTTGACTGCTTCATATTAAATGAGGAGATTGATATAATAGGTATCACAGAAACTTGGTGGATAATAATGGGACACAGTAATACCAGGGCATAAAATATATCAGAAGGACACAACCGGTCGTGCCGGTGGGGGAGCGGCACTATATGTGAAAGAAAGCGTAGAAGCAAATGAAGTAAAAATCTTAAATGAACCAAACTGTACCATAGAATCTCTATGGGTAGTAATTCCATGCTCGAATAATAAGAATATAGCGGTAGGGATATATTACCAACCACCTGACCAGGATGGTGATAGTTACTGTGAAATGCTCAGGGAGATTAGAGAGGCTATTAAAATTTTAAAAAAAAATCAATAATAATGGGGGGATTTCAACTATCCCTATATTGACTAGGTACGTCACCTCAGGACGGGATGCAGAGATAACCTTAAATGACTGCTTCTTGGAGCAGCGAGTCCTCGAACCCACCAGAGGAGAGGCAATTCTTGATTTAGTCCTAAGTGGAGCACAGGATCTGGTCCAAGAGGTGAATATAGCTGGACCGCTTGGTAACAGTGACCATCATATAATTAAATTTAACATCCCTGTGGTGGGGAAAACACCACAGCAGCTCAACACTGTAGCATTTAATTTCAGAAAGGGGAACTACACGAAGTGAGGAAGTTAGTCAAAAAGAAATTAAAAGGTACAGTCATAGGCAGCGGGTATAATAGGCCAGGGAGGCTCTGCCTCCCTCAGCGAAGCTGCTGCCGCAGGACCCCAGTTACAGGTTTGGCAGGGGAAATTTTTGCTTTTTATTATGCACCAGTCAGGTTCTGGGGCTGCTGAGGAGATGGTATGTGCTATTCAGCTTCCTGGGTTCATTAGTAATCTCCCTCTTGGACTCCAGAGATTACTGAGGAACCCAGGAAGCTGAGTAGCAAATACCACCTCCTCAGCTGCTCAGAACCTGCCTGGGGCATAGCAAAACCTCAGGTTCTTCAAAACCCAAGGCTCTGGTTGAGGGAGATTTTTCTGGGGGCTGCAAATTGGCCTGGGCCCTGGGCATGGGCCCCAGGGGGTAATCTGCCATTGCCCCCCTCCTGGCGGCGAGAGGTTTGGGAGGCTTAACCTCCCCTAGCCTGCATTATGTGCTGCCCATGCCCTGAAGCTCTGACCGTGACAGGCAGGTGGGAGGCCCCTGCAGCTCTCAGTCACTGCGGGTGGCAGGGGGACCCAGAGCTCCCAGCTTCCGGCCCCCAAGCTTTGAGTCACCACTGGGGACCTCTGCAGCTCCAAGCCACCGTGGGTGGCGGGGGGACCCCGGAGCTCCCAGCCACAGTGGTGGTGGGTGCTGGATCCTGCCCCCCTCCCGCAACAGGGCTTGGGCTCTCATCCCACCGTCAGCCCCATTTTGTCCTGGTTATTTTCAGTAAGTCAGAGACAGGTTATTGCCTTGACGTGTCTTTTACTTTTACTAAAAATAACAGTGACAAAAATCTTAACCTGAACCGTGACCACGAGGGGGAAAAAGCAAAAGCTATATTGTTTTTTCCAGCAGCCTTCTGATTTTTAACCCTCCCAACTCCAGTCTGATCATTTCAGGGTGAAAATGGTCACACAAAAATGCAGGGCTTATCCCCTTGCTGAACCCCCGCTAGCCCCTCTGTGGGGGGGGAGCTGCCATTCTAACCCTCTTTGCACCCCTCCCCTAGTAAGCTCCTCCCTCCCTTTCCATGACCCCACTGCCTCCCAGTCTTTCTTGGCTCCCACATTTCCCCGCTGTGCCCCTCTCAGTCTCTTTCTCTTTCATCTCCCTGCATACTGGGGGTCGGACTGATTCCAAACCCACTGAAGCCTGTGTAGAATCTTTCCATTGATTTCAATGGGCCTGGGTGAACAGTGTGTGGCTAGCGTTAGTTAAGGGCCTGCCTGCTTTCAATCCCCGTGAAAGTACTAGCAGCTGGTGGGGAGGCAGGATGGCATGCAGAAGACCTAGGTTCTATTCCCAGCTTTGCCACTGGCCTGCTGGGTGATCTTGGATGAGTTGCTTCCTTGCTCTGTGCCTCAGTTTCCCCATCTGTAAAATAGGGATAATGATACCAACCTCCTTAGTAAAGTGCTTTGAGATCTACTCCTGAAAAGCATTAGGTAAGAACAACGCATTATTAGTATTCTGGATAAGGGGAAAAGTACGCAAAGGAAAAAAGGAAAATGTATGGTGAGCCCCAGGAAAACATCACAGGTGCTGACAATTCTGCCAACGCTTCTGGGGAAGCTCGTTCTACTAAAACCCATGGAAAAACAGAACATTTCTGTTCGGTTTCCAATCATTACCCCTCTTCTGCTGTTTTAAACACAACTAGAGGTAAGCAAAATTGAGCATTGCCATGCCTCGGGAAATTCCAACAGCTCAACATTTGATTTCATTCCAAATTGGGACAAAAAAGTTGAAATTTTTCACCGGACAGAAAAAAAATACAAAAAAATAATTTGTTTTGACATTTTCAATTGTAATGAAATATTCTGACATTCCAAAAATCAAAATGTTTCCTTTGGGCTTGTTGAAATGACCCGAAACACTTCATTTAATGTCTTTTCAACATTAAATTGCATTTTCCCATTGTGGCACATTGTCTCATGGGAGTTACAGTTTGGGAGCCAGATGCCCTCATTTTCCCCTATAGGTCAGGCTCCCTGGCTGGAATACAACTCCCATGATGCACCACACAGAGTTTCGTCAGAGGGAAGATCATAATGCTTTATGGGAAATGTAGTCCTCTAGGGAGCTCAGCCTATAGGAGAGACTTGAGGGCTGAACTACAAATCCCATAAGGCATTGCAGTGATAGGAAAGTGAAGTTTAATGTTGTATTCAACGGATATGAAACAAAATTGTTGGGTCAGTGCAATAAAACAAAATATTCTGATTTGGGTTCAACCAACCCAAAATGAAATATTTCCATTTAAATTTCCCCTACCAAAAAATATGGAAATTTTTGGCAAAATTGAGAATTTTTCTCATGGAAAATGTTGACTTTGTGGAAACTTCATTTTCCATTGGAAAATAATTTTCGCAGAAAAGTCCCAACCAGCTCTAAAGAAAAACCTAAACTTTGGGTCAAAAGTACCCGAGTTGACAGTTTCAATATGAATGGGCTGGAATGCAAAAGGGAGATCCTGCTGTGCCAATACAGATTGACTTTATTTAGGCCCAGGTTTCCAGAAGCAATATCTGGCACCCACCATGAGACCCCCCTTGAAGTGACGTGATTTGCAGAGGCTAGGTATTTGGCTGAGCCCTTTTAAGGCATCTTAAACTGGGCACTAAAAATTTGAGACACTCAGCATCACTAAAAAGAAAAGGAGTACTTGTGGCACCTTAGAGACTAACCAATTTATTTGAGCATAAGCTTTCGTGAGCTACAGCTCACTTCATTGGATCCGATGAAGTGAGCTGTAGCTCACAAAAGCTTATGCTCAAATAAATTGGTTAGTCTCTAAGGTGCCACAAGTACTCCTTTTCTTTTTGCGAATACAGGCTAACACGGCTGTTACTCTGAAACTCAGCATCACTAGTCACTTTTGAATATCTTGGCCTTAATTACTTTTTTGGCCAAGCAAAGCGTGTACATTACACACAGGAAATGCACTCCCAATGGTGATTCCAGTCAGTGTAACTCAAGAAAGGTCTGACTGAAAATAAAACAAGCCTCAAACTATTCCTTAGAATTCCCTGCTTGTGCTTTGGCAGAGCACGAGGGGCAGACAAGGTAAGATGGGCCAGTGGTTAGGGCATTAGCATAGGAGACCAAAGGACAATTCTCTGCTCTGCCACAGATGCCCTGTGTGACCTTGGGCAAGTCCCTTGCTCCTTCTGGGCCTCTGCTCCCTCTGTTCAATAGGATAACAGCCCTGCCCTGCCTCCTAGGGGTTGTGATGCTTTATCCACCAATGACAATTTTTAACTCAGAATGGAATGTTTTTCTTAAATGTGGGCTCTATTTGGGGGCAGGTCTCTGGCCTGTGTTACAAAGGAGGTCAGACTGGATGGTCTCATAATAGCACGGGGGCCAGATAACTACTAGAGATAGAAGTTGGCTCCATAGGCAGAAATCCGTGACTGAGGCTGCCCTGTCACTAGGCCTGGAGAAAGCAAGCACAATCCATTGGTCAGTGTGTTATGGGTCCCCCCTATGTCTGCAGCTTCAGGCTTTCAGCTCTGGCAGTCCCTGGTGCCAGCCAAGATGGTGGCTGTCATCCAACCCTAGGAACCAGTAGCCAACAATGGAGCACGAAATGGCCAGGATGGGACACAAATTTAAATTCTTCTCATGGCATCCTCTCTCCTTTTGTTCACTTCTCCCAACAGCTCCCCACGGATCTACCATCTGGCACACACGGTTTGGAGAGACGAGGGAAAGGATCTGTCGGAGTGTCCTGCGCTAGCCTCTAGAGTGAGCCCCACGGCTTCTAAGCTTGAGTAGCAACATTGGGGCATTGGCCAAGGTGTCAGACCAGCTCGCTAGGAGAAATACCAACTTCACTGGGGACCAGGGGCCAGGCAATAGATTGGGAATGCACCAGAAGGGAGCAGCTGGGAACTCACCAGATTAATCTGCAGCATCAGCAGGAGAAATGTGCAGAGAGCAAGTGGCTCAGGAGAGAGGATAAGAAAGATGTCGTAACACTGTGCGGGTGAGGGAGGGGAGTTTGCTGTGAGCTTTACTGGCACCCACCCGGAGGCATCACCTAAAGGCTGGGAGCAGAGATCTCCTGATCCTTTTAGAGACAGGCCCACCAAGATGCAGGAGGGGAGGGACTTGGCTGCAGCACAGAGAGGAGGAGGAGGAGGATTTGGTTAGCAAAGCTAACCTTTTAAAGAGCTTAAGTGGCAGGATAGAGGAGCCTGATTAACCAGCGGTAGTCCTTCTCCTGGCATCGAGGGATTAAGAGCACTCATTACCCGCCTTGTCCTTCAGAGCAGCCAGTGCTACAAGGAAGAAAACAAAAGGAGATCCAGTTCCCTTTTTCCTCACTCCCACCGCGCACTGCTGGGAGGACAGGAATCATGAGGCCCGCACTATGCTGGAGAAACCAGATCTATGAACCCTTGGCGTGCCTCCCCATTCCTGCAGAGCAGAACACTCCATGGCATCACAGCCTGACACCCGAGCCCTGCAGACCCCAGCTAGCATGGACCCAAACTTGGCTTCCTCCCTTCCCTGCCTGCACCCCACAGCAGGCACAGGTCAGAAATCACAAAAGCCATCGGGCTTCATCTTGCCCAATAGAAGTTGAGAGGCCAGGCTTGAGGTCAAGCAGAGAACAGGGCGCTCGCACTGGAAACTACATCCACTCTAAGCCCTGCACTTGTGAAGCGGCTCCTGGAAATGGAGCACTTCTCCCCGATGCTGGGTGAAAGCTCTGCAGGTCATAGAATATCAGGGTTGGAAGGAACCTCAGGAGGTCATCTAGTCCAACCCCCTGCTCAAAGCAGGACTAATCCCCAATTAAATCATGTGCCAAGGGCCCACAGCAAGTGGATTTCACATGGATGTGCATTGTCCTAATCCATTCAAAAGTAGCTAGTTGGGTGGGGGGAGCTCCCATCGGCTCCCTTTTGGATGGGGCAGGTTGATTAGTAGGCGAGTTCCAGGTATGGTGACCAGATGTCCCGATTTTAGAGGGACAGTCCCGATGTTTGGGGCTTTTGTTTATATAGGTGCCTATTACCCCCATCCCCTGTCCCGATTTTTCATACTTGCTATCTGGTCAGCCTAGTTCCAGGCTGCCCCATTGCATGCAGTCCGACAAGCAGAGGGAGTTTCTAATGGGCCAGATAAAGCGAGGAGTACCCACAGTTCACAAGCTGTCGTCTGCACAGGGTGTCTTTTGCAGAACATATGTTTGTGTATAAATGTTCACAGAGTAACTATTCCAAAATAACTGGGTCCACATGGCCGGTTTTAGCCTACTTCCCTTGGAATCAGTGTGCCCACATAGCACTGAGTTTTTTCAGAATAAGCGCACAGCATTCTGGGCAGGTATCCCACCATACATTGTCCTGCTCTCAGGGTCTATGAATTCTGGGATTTTTCTCACAGTGCATTTTGGGATACCCACTGGAAGCCACTGGAATTCTGGGACTTGGGGGTCAAACAAGTAAAGTCCCAGGATTCCCCTCCTGTCCCCATGATTCACTTGTCTTTCGTGAGCCAGCACCATTTTCAAACTGCTGTCAACCAGCCTGGAGGGGACTGTGCTGGACATGGTGATCTGGCAGTTGTTAATATACAGCAGCTGTTGCACTTGTATTTGCAGCTGCAGGGCCAGATGGTTTGGCTTTGGGAAACGCCGCTGTGCTGCTGAGCCAGTTTGGGAAGGGGAGGAAGAGGAGGATGAAGTCAAGCAGCTACTTGTGCCTGACCTTTTCCTGGAGCAGCTTCACTCAGGGAACTGCTGTTTCTGGGCTTGGCCAACTAGCCCTGACTGCGGGATGGGACAGTGCTGCAGATCTGGGATGACCACCAAGGGCAGCAGAATTTCAGGATGGCAAAGGCTACTTTCCTAGAGATCTGTACAGAAGCTCAAGCAAACCAACACGAGAGCTCACCATGGTGTGAAAAAGTGTGTGGCCATCGCCGTTTGGAAGCTTGCCATCCCTGGTCAGTAGCTCACCAATTTGGGGTTAGTAGATCAACCATCAGGGTTCTTCTCATGGTTGGGCACACTGCGGTGTGTGCTGCTGAAAGCGCATGCTGATGCCTGGGTCAGACAGCTCGGCAACGCACAGGAGGTTATGGGTGGATTTGCACAGCTGGGGTTCCCAAAGTTGTATTGGCGCCATAGATGGGACCCACCTGTGCCCATTCTTTGAGCCCCACACAAGGCCTCAGAGTTCATCAACAGAAAGGGGGATTGCTCCAAGGCCTTGGCTGATCATCATGGCAGGTTTGCCAATATTAACGTGGGGTGGTCTGGAAAGGGCCATGGTGCCTTTAACCTGTTTCCTGTAATGAGAAAGAGAACTTTGCTCCCAGGACCACTCTGGACATCAATGGTTCTGTGATTCCCCTGTCATTCTGGGAGACCAAGCTCACCCTCTGCTTCCCTGGCTGACAACCCCTTTTCCCCCGCACTTGGACAGAAGAAAAGAGCTGTCTAACTCTCTCTGGAGCAGCTGCGGAATGACAATGGTGTGTGTGTTTGGCAAGCTGAAAGGGAGACAGAGGAGTCTGCTGGCAAGAGATGGAGGCTACTGAGCAGTATCTGCCTGGTGGGATGGCTGGTTGCTGTGTCTGGCACAATCTCTGTGCGAAGCCCCGTGTGGAGCTTCACCAATGGTGGAGAGGTGGAGGGGCAGAGACTTTCGGAACGTTAGGAACAGCTGGAGAAGTAGCCTCTGCCAATTACAGAAAAGCATCAGGGCCCAGGGTGAAATGGTGACATGAACGTCGATTACGCACTCTGTCAGGCTGGGCATAATGACTTTACGAAATGGACATTTGTCAGGCTTTTATTAGGCTTTGTGCATCGATTTTATGACTGTGCCACAGGTGTAGTTTTATACACATGGACTGTGTCAATAAGAAACTTCTGTGAACTTCGAACAATGCAGATAATAAAAATCTCTATTGGGCAGAACAGTGCAACCATAAAAACCAGTGAAACAAAACATGAGACAGTTCAAAGTGCAAGGTACATAGCAGTGCACACCTGGCACACATTTCTAAGGTGTCGAGTGCACGCATTTGTGCTGTTCAGGACACCAACGTCTATAGGTGCAGAGTGTGACCATTGTTCTTACCTTGCGGTGCAGAATGTCAAGGGAAGAAACCAGGATCCACTGTTTTCCTTGTCATGGGGAAGGAACTGACTCTAGCTGGAACTTGGAGAAGGGTACTACTATTCCCAGCATGCATTGCTGGTGTGGGCTCCAGGACATGGCTGGGTTGAGAACTATGCACCAAAATGTTCTCCTGCAGGACCATCTGCTTCTGTGTCAGTTCCAGGAGCTGTTCCTGCATGTCCCTGTCTCTCTCACGGCTATCCCTTGTCAATTCTCTGTCCTTCTCTGCGAGGAGACCTTCTCTCTACATCTGTGCCTTCTTAACCCTCTTCTGAGATGCAGACACAAGGTCCCCAAACATCTCATCTCTCGTCTACCTTTTGCTGCCCTGAAGATTTGTTGGGCAGTTAGAGGTTGAAAACGCTCCTGTCCGGTGTTCGGGGGGCGTGGAGGGGCGCCAGGTGTGGGAGCTGCGAAACAGAAGTAGTAGTTATTGTACTAATTCCAGTTTCCATGGCAACAATGAGAAAACGTTGCTGTCTCACCACTCCTGTCGCCTCTCCCAGCCTGGGGTGAGCTTGGAGATGGTAAGACGTTTGCCACCTCCCCTTGCTGTCCGATAGGACCCCATACCAATCCTAGGTCGCTGGTAGGCTGTGGGGTTAGGGTTGGATAGTAAGGCTAAGGGGTGGCAGCAGGGGACAGGTTAGTAACTTCACGTGCATCTGATTCACAGATTCATAGATTCCAAGGCCAGAAGGAACCACTGATCATCCAGCCTGACCCCTGCAGAACACAGGACAAAGAACTGCCCCAAAAGAATTCCTAGAGCCGATCTGTTAGAAGACATCCCATCTTGATTTAAAATGGTCAGTGATGGAGAATCCACCGTGACCCTTGGTCAGTTGTTCCAATGGCTAGTTACCCTCCCTGTTAAAAAATGTATGCCTTATTTCTGATCTGAATTTGTTTAGCTTCAACTTCCAGCCCTTGGGTCAGGTTAGACCAGGGGTCGCAAACACTTGACCCGCAGGCTGCATGTGGCCTGCAGAGTTCTTTCCTGTGGCCCACCATAGCTCCCCTCACCTCCGCAAGTGCACCACGTCCCCGCTCCTCTGCCTACCTCCCAGTGCTTCCCGCCACCAAACAGCTGTTTGGCGGCACTTAGGACTTTCCAGGAGGGAGGGGGGAGGAGTGGGGATGTGGCATGCTCGGGGAGGAGGTGGAGAAGAGGCAGGGCCAGGGTGGGGATTTGGGGAAGGGGTTGGAATAGGGGCAGGGAGGGGGCGGAGACTTTGGGGAAGGGGTTGGAATGGAGGCGGGGCCGGGGGCAGAGGGAGGGGCTTTTGTATCTTTGTATGAAAAAGGTGTCAGCGATACAGCCCTTGGACCAATGTACCAATCCTCATGTGGCCCTCGTGGTGATTTGAGTTTGAGATCCCTGGGTTAGACCTTTCTCTGCTAGATCAGCTGGGCAGCAGGTTACTAATTACATTTTTGAAGCCTGTCCCTACCTTGGAGGACGTTACCCTGAGGTGTGCTACCAAGAGACAGAGAAGGCACTAGGCAGGCCAGCGCGATATGCACCGGTGCTAGTCACTAGAATGGTCCCCTGCATAAGTTGCTACTTATGCAGGCAGCCCTGAGAAGGCTGCGTTGCCTGGTAATGTGTGCGCCAAAAAGCACTCTTTGCTTTAGCGTCTCTAAAAGCTACAGACCAGCACAAAACGCACTGCAAAATAAAGACTTCTGCAGGAATTATTCTGAACCAAGGGGTTAACAATGCAGCGAATCTGAGCTAGCCCAGTGCCCTGTCATCTCTATGAATTTTGAACTGTCTCACTTTGGGAGATATACTTCATCAAACGCTACAGTTGTGGAAAGCTCAGAGCATCGCTCAAAGGCAGAAGCAAAGGGCCGTTTTATTTCTCTCTTTCCACATTTGCTGTTTCAATAAACAAGCCTGCATTACAATGCATTAGATTTTTAACCCCAGTGGTGTGTCAGCTGGGGTGGGGAGCAGCGGCTGCACAGGTGGGAGAGGGAAGTTTTTGATATTTCAGAGAAATAAACACTGCATAGGTCACAGTCTACCAGTGCCATTTTGAGTATGGGGGGGTGGGGCCAACGGGGAGGAAGAGGGACAGGGGATGGGGAGTGCTGGCTTGGCCAATCGAGATTTACATTTCAGAGAAACACACACTTCAGGGCTTAAATTCTCCACCATGGATCATGCCATTATGAGCAGGGGAAGGAGAGGACGATAAAATCTGAGCAGGTTCAGGCTCCTAGCTCACAACTGCCCAGAACGGTCGCAGCTGCTGGGTCCTGGAACAAAGAGTTGTTTCACCCCCTGTAAGAGCCCCCTAATTTTTCTCCCCAATGGTGGGAGTCCCTGGCCACGCCCAGTTGTCTGTCTTATGTTCCGGTGCCTGTTTCTTAGTCCTTGCAAGAGGAACCCTGCCCTTTGCGGTTCTTCTTGGGTCTCTTCCACTGAAGGAATCAAAAGGAAAATAAACGTTCCAGCACCCCCGAGAATAACTTCTTCCCGGGACCACGTCACATGGAAGAGCCCAGCAGGGCTGTCTTACTCCAGGGCTGTCTGCATGGCACTGTTCTAGGAGTACTTCTGGCTGGGTCACTGCCCTGGGAGTTCGCTGCATTCCCCGTAGGGCTAGGGGTGAAGATCTCCTGGATGGGCATCCCCCTGTGGCTTTGGGAGTCGGGTGACCTGTCCCCTGCCCCCCGACCAGCTGACACTTAGCCAGGTTGGCAGTCAGGATGGCTTTGGCGATCAACTGTAGTACTGTGGAAACATGGTGGAGATAGCTGTCCCAAACTGGGCTATATGCAACTCTCTGCCAAATAAGCCACAGCATACTGCTCATGTAGAAGGAGTACATGATCCATTCATCTCTGAAAGGTCGCCCCTGCCCCGCCACCCAAACGGCATTGTTGGAAAATCATTGGTGCAGTCCAAAGTGCGTGGCAAACATGGTCTTTTCCTTGGATCCCGGAGTCAAAGGGGATCTGCCAACCCCAGGGGGCAGGGAAGGAGCGTCACCCAGCCTCGTTCTGACCCCAGCCCCACTCTGCTCCAACCCCAGAGCAGTTCTGCCTCATTCCCTCTCCACCCCAGCCCAGCTCTGCCCCCAGCCCAGCTCTCATTCCCTCTCCACCCCCCAGCCCAGCTCTGCCCTCATTCCCTTCCTGCCTTCAGGCCATTCCTGGTAAAGCCGGGAGGGGAGGCGGGGGGTGCAACAGGAAACGTTTGGGCACCACTGAGCTAGGTAGCTCTCCATAAAGTTCATAGCATCCTTCAAGGTCTCGTGCCTAGGCGTTAACAGCCAGGGCCATCCTCCTGTAGGAAAAGTCTGGGTGAATTGTTCTACAAGCACGAACTCCACCACCCGTACCCCCATACGGGATTCCGGCTTCAGCTACCACCAGCAATGATCTTTTAACTTCTGGGCTTTGGTTCGTGGGCATGCACCTGGAGGTTATGCCTCCTCCCAGAACTGCCCTCACATAGTCTTGGGCTGCTACCAAGTCAAGTTCCCAGTAGGTGGTTTGAACCAGTCCTGACACATGGGGCACCACTAGCATGGCCCAGTGCTCCACCACCCACCCTGTGGTGGATGCCACCCGCTCAGAAGCAGTGAGAAACACTCGGGCATTGTCAGTGCCCAGCTCGGCCAACACCCCCTCGGCCCGGGGGCTGGAGCACTGGTAGCTTTTGTTGCACCAGGTTCTGTTGTTGCTCCTGTTGGCGTGTGGCTAATTCACTTATCAGCGGCTGCACCAGGTGTTGCTGGTGCTGTGTGGTGAGTTGCTGCTGATTGTCTATGACCCGTTTTAATGGCCGTTCTAGATCCACGCCCAGGAGTTTCCTTAAGGACCTTTGCAGCTTCAGAGCCTCTGTACTCCTGCCTTTCTCAGCAGGGCCGACTGAACACCCACATTTTCATCCACTTGTAAATGAGTCCCCCAAGGCTTTTCTCCCTGATGGTGGGAGTCCCAGGCCCCACCCAATTACCTGCACTGTGTGGCTTACGTCTAGGCCCCAGCTCCTTAGTCCTTGCAAGGGGGACCCCATCTTTTGCAGGCCTTCTTATGTCTTTTCCAATGGGGGAATCAAAAGGAAGATAAATGATCCAGCACCCCCAAGAATAACTTCTTCCCTGAGCCAAGTCAAAGAGGAAGAGCCCAGCAGTGCTGTCTTACTCCAGGGCAGTCAGCATAGTGCTTTTCTAGGAGTCCTTCTGGCTGGGTCACTGCCCCGGGAGTTCGCTGAACTCCCCACAGGGCTGGGGGTGGAAATATCCCGGATGGTCATTCCCCACCCCCCGCGGCTTCAGGAGTCACTCCAGCCATTCAGCTCAGCTGATCTAACCCTGCTCCCCCTCCCCAGCTGGCTGCAGTTTCCTCCCTTTTAAAAGTCTCCTCCCTACCACACAGGATCGATAGACCTGCCACACAGGGAGACTCTCTGCAGCCTTCCTCATCCATGTGGGCATCTATACACTCCATCATATATCCCCACATACAGCTGTGTTGTTATATAGGCCACAATAGGGACTGGCAGAGCTCCCCATCCCAGCACTGGCAGGCTGGGTGCCCATCTGGGTTTCAGGAGCCGTCTCTTCCTCAGGCTTTTGCCTAGGGAAGAGATCCTGGCTCTCCAGGGAAACCTCTTCCACATCAGGGTCCTGGTTGGGATCCCGGCCGGCCCGTAGTGGGTTAGTTGTCGTTTCTCCCCCTCTGGCTCAGCGGGAGGCCACGCCGCCTCACTACTCCTTGGGGCACCGCCCATTCTCAGGGGATTAGCAGGTCAAGTGCCAGGGCCAGAGGCCCCTTTGGCGAGGCACAGCAGGGTAGCAAAGTGGTTGGGGTGATTCTGACCCTCAGGCAAGGTGGAGCACCAAACAGTCTCTGGGTTTAGGCCCTGAGGCAGGGAAGAGCAACATCCTGGCTCAGGCGTATGGCAGACAAATGCAGGTCTCTTGACCTAAGGTGGGGAGGCTGCGACCTCAGGGGCTGGGTTAGCAGCAGGGGGTAGGGAGACCCGGGCCCACCCTACTCCACCGGGTCCCAGCCCTGGGCCCAACAGTGGCAGAGGGTCAGCAGGGATCCCACGGCAACACGCTGACTCGGGTTCTGACAGCAAAACCGGACCACCGTCTGGTTTCCCTGGGCTGCTTCCTACCGGCATCTGGGAGGGGGGTTCCGTAGGCATGGGGTCCTCCATCTCAGCGGGGTATTGGGCTGTCGGCATTCCCATGCGCTCCTCGCCACTCTCAGCTTCCTCCGGGGTCAGGGTGCTCCTCAGCTGGGCCCAGGATCTGCAGCAGGCTTGGGACATTCATCTCCTTCCCTGGCTCAGACTCCACTGAGCTAGTGGCCCCATACCCACCTTTTATACGTCCTGTCCCGCCCCTTAGCTTCCAGCAGGAGGGTCAGGCCTGGCCTGGCTCCGTCCACCACGTCGCAGAGAGCAGCTCCTCCCTCTCTGGCTCCGTGGGAGGCCACCCTACTTCACGACATGGCCTCTTGGGGGCCTCCAGTGCTGTCCACAGAACAACAGGACGCCTCCGCCTGGCAAAAATCGGGTCCAGCTTGTGATAGGAGGGGCAGGGGCTGGGACCATGCCAAAGGCCTGGTTGTCCTTGCCTGTGGAGTGGCACTAGAACTGGTCCTGGGAGTGACCCCTGTCCGTCACTGGATTCGATACAGACTTGTATATCTGGGTAGTCTGACGGTAGCTGCTAAGACAGGACTAGGCCATCCCCAGCTCACAAGGAAATCCATGATCTCTGCACGGCTCCCTGGGGGTGTATGTGGCATGGCCCCTGCACCACTGAGAGGGGTACGTGTCTCTGGCCGTGTGTACACTGACAGGGCACAGGTGATGGCATGCCAGTGTTTAAACTGGGAGGGGACATCCAGTCAATGCCAGAGTAGTAGAAGGTACGGAGGTAAAAAGACAGGCCAATCCAGCTGCAAAACAGTGCAGTGTGGGATAGTAGTGGGAGGACTGCCAGAGGCAGAACTGTTCATTCAAAATACAGATATGTCCACACAGACCTGTGCTGGACTAACTCATCTCAAAATGGACTCAATCCACTTGCAAAATGGATTAGCCAATTTGCAAAAAGTGGCCAGATAATTAAAAAGAAAGAAAAAGAAAAAGACAGATTGTGTCAGACAGACACTGGCCATTTTAATCCAAAACAATAGTTAATGTGTGTGTGTGGGGCGGGGGACCAACCTGTGTAGAGAAGCTCTTGGTGTTTGTCTGGCTGTTAGTACGTTTCCAACGTGATAACATTTGAATGCTGCATCTGACCAATTCCAAAATTTCAGGGAATGGAATTTCATGGGCAGAACAGTGTGGATTTTGGTGAAAACTCAGCAACCGGAAGGGGAAAAATGGGGAACACCTGGAACCTTTTCATCTGGTTAGCAGACCCAGCTGTTTCAACCACTTCTGCCATCATCTATAGATCAAAGAACCAGTTGGTGTTGCCACCTTCCAGCACAACCCCTGCTAGCTAGCTCAGCTCTACCCATCCTCCCAAGAAACGTTAACATGTGATCCCTTGAATTATTTATCTCCTAGATAGAAATAAGACTGGGGGACTGAAGGGGCATGGGACTGCACACAGAGCCCCTGGCTGGGGGTGGGAAATGGAGGACCCTGGTATGGGGGAGGTGGGGCACACAGAGCTACTGGCATACGTTGGAGAGGGAATGGGGGCACAGAGTCCCTGCCATGGTGGGAAAGTGGGGAATGGAGGACATGGGAAGAAAGGGGAATGAGGGGGACACATAGAGCTGCTGGCATGGGGGAGGGGTAGGAGGAGTCCCCAAAATAGGAGAGTGGCACCCAAAGAACCTGTGGGGGAAATGGAGGGGAGCCAGGAGCCTCTGGGGTGGGCAAGGAGCTCAGCTGACAGAAGCTATGAAGTGTGCAAACTACTAGCTAGCCAACGATCGATGAATTTCTAACGCACCCATCGCTGTGGTACTAGGGCCCCAGCTGCTAGGGTGCTGGCTATTCCCCTCGGCTGCTAAACAGCCTCTTCCAGATCTGGAGCAACAGTAGGGAGAAGGCTGGTTTACCCAGCAGGCCCCGGCTGACATTTTTCATCTAGAGCTCTCCAGTTCTATGGGTCTGGCCTGGGGCCCTCCAAGTCACACACCGCAGGGCCCCTGCAGCAGCGGGATTCCTTCCCTCGTGTGCTTGCAGGATGGGGGTCGCTCTCCCTTCCCCCTTACATAATGAACCTCTCCGCCCCACCCGCAGCCTCGTCCAGTGTTCTCTGTTCCCAGGCATTAATCTTTGCCATCTTGGGCTCATTTAATTGGATTTCCCAGGTCACATGGTGAGATAAAAAGTCCCCAATCCGTAGGACAGAAAGTGGGTCATCCATGGGGAATTAAGGGAGAGGGGCAAGGTGAAGGGCTCCCAGGCTGCCTTCGTAGCAGTCTCTGGCTAGCAGCTGTCCGGCGTGGAACTCCAGAGCCAGCCTGCGGCGTGCAGCCCTTCTCTGGTGCTGTGCGGGGTTGGGCAAAAGAGATATATTTTTTCTCTCTCTCTCTCTCCCCACCCCGTAAAGGGTGAGTGACCTAGGGTGAAGAGCTGGAAGAGACAGAGGAGCTCGAGGAGTTAGAGGAGCTAGAGGAGGAAGACGCCGAGATGGGAAGTGGAGCGAGCGCTGAAGATAAAGAACTTGCCAAAAGGTCCAAGGAGCTGGAGAAGAAACTCCAGGAAGATGGAGACAAGGAGGCGAAGACAGTCAAGCTGCTGTTGTTAGGTAAGCATGGGAGCTGGGCAACACTGCAGCTTGCCTGGGGCACCCTCAGCTCCTCGGGGTGGATCCAGAAATGAGCGGGCAGAGAAGTGGTTCTGTACCACTCAGAGCTGGTCTCCATGCATGTAATAAATGTGCAGTCTGCAGAGAATGGCCCAGCAGGGGATTCTGGTGATTCGGGATCAATGCAGGGTACGAGGGGGATGGTTAACCTGTAGTTCTCTGTTGGCTAAGCAGAGCCTGGGAAGAAGGCAACCCCCAGATGAGACATGGTGATGCCAAGCTAGGGGAGGTGGGGCAAGAAAGGAGAAACTGGGGTTATTGTTGCTGGGCCTGAGGACAATCAGTTTACGTGAAGGGATTAGAAAATGGCAGTATCTGCTGGTGGCCAAGGGATGGGAGACAGAAGAGAAGAGAAGAGGGAGCATGAAATGCAGTGCAGGACCAGGGCAGGAGGGCTTGGTCTGGCTGTTTCAGTCCATGGGTTCAGAGATATGGTCACCCTGGGTTTTTTGTTGTTGTTTTTCTCATTTTTTTCCAACTGAGAGGAGGATCCGTTCCTAAGTAGCACCAGATGGGCTCACATTAGTTTGATGACTTCCTAACTGAAGCGATTAGCTGGGATACAGAGATTTCTCAGCCAATCGGATGTGACAAGAGGTCACAAACACCCTCTTGAGAGAAGCCTGGGTGAAGGGGGCAGCACCTCAGTAGGGATTAAAATCTATTTGTAATTTTCCAGAAGGGGCGGTAGGGGTGGAAATAGGAATGCTGTGGCTGGTGTCACCACTTGGTAACTACATACCTGGGTCTTTCAGCATCGGGGGGGGAGGGCTTTGGATTGATTTGGTGACTCACCAAAGGCCATGTGTGAAAAGGGAATTGATCAGAGAGTCATTGTTCTGGCCAAAAATGACAAGCAAAGACATATATGTAATGTTTCACTTCACATGAGAGTTTAGTGGCTGAAGCATAGGACAGAGGATCAGGACACCTGGGTTCTAGCCCCAGGTCTGCTGCAGCCTCCCTGTTTGACCCACAGATTCCCCATCTGTAAAACAGGATGGTAGTATTATCCCTACCCCCACGCATACTGTGGGTGAGGTGTAAGGGCTGGATCTGGCAGCAAGGCTACTGTGGTGAGCAAGGCAATGCAGGATCAAACCGCAGCTCGTTAGACACTGATGAAGCACTTTGAGATCTCTGGCCTAGAGAAAGGCAGAGGGTGATGGTGACTGAGTCTGTTACCTGCTTGTTGGTAGAAAACTTCATAAGCAGTGTGAATAGAAAGGGCTGGACTTTATTTCTGAACACACTGATTTTACCTGACTACTAAAAGCCTCAATTTAGCCGAATATCCCAGTGGCAGAAGGGCCTGTGCTCTGAGTCTGCATTACTGAGTCACCAGCTGGAGGCTTCACAATTCTGCTGATCTCCGAGCTGCAAGCTGAAGCAAATGGGGTGATCCCACTGCTGGACTAGGCGCCTCTCTCAGCCCTTTTACAGGCACTAGACCATGAGTGGAATATTGCAAACAGCAGAATACTGGGGCAGGTCTCACTGTCAGCCCAGCACTGCTGAGGCAAGGGAGCCTGCTAGGAGATGCCGAAAGCACGCACGGTTTAGTCCTTCTAAAGCAGTGATGGAGCGGGATTCTCCAGCCTGCTCTTGTTCTCCTACAGCATCCCCTCTCCTTTCCCCTGGGCTCCAGCTCAGAGCACAGCTTCCTTTGGGCCTGTGCTGCCCAGTGAAGCTGCTGCTCACTCTGGCACATGGCAAAGTCTGGGGCACCCAAATCTTACAAGTGTGCACATAAAGTCAGCTAGAAGGGGCCCTGCTTGGTCACAGCAGGGGCCCAAGTGTCTTCTTCAAGGCAGCTGTGGGGGAGGCGTGAGGGATGGATAGGTCCCAGGGAGGGGACATAGGAGATGCAGAAGGTAGGGAGCAGGTGCTAGGGTGAAGGTTAGGCCATTGGATGGTCATGGGTGGGGGGAAACCCCCCAGTTACAGGCTCCTCCAACCCATCTCGGCTTAGTGTCACAATCAGCGAGGGTAATTCACCACCACCCTCTTCCAGTCAAGATCAGATGTCTCCTCCTGAAAGAAAGGAGCTCACACTGAAGAGATGGGATCAATGCAGCAATGTCTGGCTGAGGTCTCTGGCCTGGGCGTGGCATCAGCTCAGACTAGATGCACACAATGGTCTGAGGGGCCACCAAGTTGCACCATTCCACCCAGGAACTCATCACTGGGGGGTCAGTCCTGGTCTGCAGCTCAGGGTGCCCTAAGCCACCCTCCGTGATTCCTATGCTCGCCCCCCATGCCTGGAGAGAACTCCAAGCCTGCGTCAGAACCGTGCCAGAGTGAAGGCAGCAGAATAAACCCTTGCTCCAGAGGGTGACTGGTGAGGGTTTAGGAAAGATGGCACCTGAGCGGAGAACTGAGATTGAGGGTAGAAGCCCCTGCTGGAAACCCAGCCTCCCACCCGGCTCCTACAAGCAAAATGAGGCCAGCAGGGCCGTCTCAGCCCAGAGCCACCCTTCGCAGCTCCTGGGGCGAATGCTCCCTGGAGTTCTAGGTTACAACGCGGCTGCCTTGCCGCTCGCACTGCAGGGGCAGGAAGCCTGCGTCTGACTCTGCGCAGCACCGCAAGGTTCATCCAGGTGACGGCAGGGAGGCTGGGATCAGTGTGATTAGGCCCTAATTCTAAGCAGCTTCCTGGTTTGGAATAAGCTGCTTAAAACGATAAGATGAGGCGATGCCCGGCACTTGCAGCCGAGAACTGAAGGGCAGGCGATGAGAATGGAGGCAGGAGAGAGGAGGGGGAGGTTAAGAAAAGCAAAGCGCGGGGCTGGGCTGGGTGTGCCCAAGGGCTGAGGCCCTTACCATGCAGGGAATCCCAGCTCCAGGCTGAGTTCAGGCTGCCCGACATGGTCCTTTCTACCCTGCTGGGGCACAGTATGATGGTCCCAGCATGACAGACACACGGGCCCGGCTTGCTGTGTAGGGTTCCACTGATGGGGGGCTTATGGAGTAACTAGGTCCCCTGACCCCGTAGCAATGACAGGTCCTTTGTGCCAACAGCAGCTGGGGACATAGCTCTTGAGTGCCCCCCCCCCCCCCCCCAGCAGCTAGCCTTTGAGCACTGCTCATGGGCTCTGGAGGGAGGGATCTTCAGCCTTCCTGGGCCAGGGAAATGAGTCAAACCAGGGGGGAGCCTCTGAGGAATAAAAAGGGGGCATGAGCAAGGCACAGGGGGGTCTCCCTAGGCCTGAGAAAACTGTTCAGGCCCTGCTGACTGCAGGGGTGGATGGAGGCTGGAATGTTCCCCTGATCCACCAGACCAGCAAGGCTCAGTACTGAGGAGCAGGTGGGACAGGAGCCAGAGCAGAGGGCTCAGTGACAGTGCATCACATAGTCTGCAGGGGGGTTAGGTAGATGGAGGGGGGCGCTTGCAGACTTAGGCAAGGGGGTGTGGAAGGATGATGGAAGCTGCAGGGTATTGCTCTGGCAGATGTATCCTGGAGGTGTGAGAGTAGTGAAGGATCTGAATACCAAGCATCCAGACAAGAGCTGGGACAGGAGAGTTAGGGCAGCCAAGTAGTGGAGGCTAGATACCCTTATCGAACTACAGGGCTGGAAGGGACCTCAACAGGGTACCTAGTCCATCCTCCCATGCTGAGGCAGGCCCACCCCAATGGCTATAACCTATTTTCAAGCCCCCTGGCCTCCCGAGCCCACCTGTTCCAGCACTGAACTTGCCTTGCAGGTAGAAAGTTATTCCTAAAAAATCCAACCTCAGCCTCCCTGGCTGCCAAGTAAGTGGATTGCTACTTGTCCTGCCCTCGGTGGCCAGAGAGAGCAATAGATCGCCAGCCCCTTTGTTCCCCCCTCAGCCTTCTTATCTCTAGACCACAGCTGCCCGTTCTTTCCTCATCTCCTACCCTGCGAGGCACAAGAAGGTTTGAACCCTGGGCAGGGAGACAGGTTTGGGCTAGAAGCACCTGGCCCAGCTTCCACACAGTGAGGCCTTCGTGACTTGCGGCTGGCTGGCACGGAGCCTTCCCAGGACTGGCTCGATGCCGGGGAACAGCGGCAGTGCAGGAAAGCACAGCTGCCCCACGGGCGCCTCCCCCTTCCCAGAGCCCAGCTCATCCCGCTCAGGGCAGGCATGCATCAGCACACAGTGAGGGGAGCTGAGCACCTCGGGGGGGGGGGGGGCGCTGAAGGGGAGAGTCCAGCTGGTTCTGCAAAAGCAGGTTCAATCCCTGGTTCTTAGACACCCAGTTTGACCACTCCCTCAAAACAAGGCCTTTCCCTGGGCTGGGCTCTTGATGAGCTCTTGGAAGCCCAGGGCCTGGATCAACTGACCTGTTTGATCCACATTAATATGCCACTAAATAACCCTGCACTAGAGAAATCCTTTCGTGCTGCACTGTCTGAGGGGCCAGCCTCAGAGAAAGGTGCAGGGGGGACAGAAGTGAAGTGCAGGATAGATGCTGGATCTGAGCGCTGCGGATCCAGGTCCTTAAGCTGGTCCCAGTGCCCAAGGATCCGAGTGCTCCAGAGCTGCTGTCCCCTTGAAGGTGCACGCGTCTCTCTCTCTCTTTCTGAATGCTGGCACTCAAACGTTTCCTCGGGCTCTTTTCCAGGTGCCGGGGAGTCAGGCAAGAGCACAATCGTCAAACAGATGAAGTGAGTACCATGGTAGGGCTGAGGGTTAGCTGCCCAGAACACAGCCCAAGGCAGTTTCCTTGTAGGAGCCTAATTTGGGCATGAATATACTGTGATTAACCCCTACACTGCTGCTGGGCCAGGCTGCCTGCCATCTGGCAATAGCTTAGCAAGATTAATAAAAATGGATTAAACAACTCAAAAATAGCACCTGCAGTTATGCTGGCGAGCAGGAAAAGGTGCCCAGTTCTTCTGCTTCGAGGCACGAACTGATCAGCAGCTGGGGTCTCTTCATGTGCCATCTCAGTTACAAGTGATGGGTGGGGGTGGAAGTTTCATTCCTCCCACATACCTCAAGACAAGGAGATCGGCACAGACAGACAGCAGATCTAGCATCACCGCACCCGTGCCCTGTGGAACGTCCCAGGGAGTGGATGGAGTATGGGAACATCCCATGTGAACTGTTGGCATGTGGGGTACTGGTGGCAAGTTCATGGCCAGCCATACCAAACACCAGGTTGCAAGTCTCCGGGAACAAAGGAGGAGGAAACCACCACACCCCCTTTGTGCATTGCTCCTTGCTATGCTGTGTCACTGACGTTAGCCCCGGGAGGGGTGGGGGGCAGGGAACACAAACCATCACGGAGTTACACAGGGAGCAAGTGAGCTCTATGCATCAGCAGAGTCCAGCTGCAGAAGGTCCCATGCGATCTGACCTTCCCCTATGAATCTGAGGTTCTGTCATGGGCAGAGCCATGTGTGGTCAGTCCAGGAGCCAGTGAGCTAATCCATGCCATGGGTCTCAGACCGCTTTCCTTTCAAAGCTGGTACCCTGGTCTTCATGGAGCCAGCCGATGGAGGGAGTTCTCTCATTGCATCTGGGCTTGGCTGCAAGGCACCTGTGTAGATCACAACTGGCCCAATTGTGAGTTGGGCTGAATGCCAGCACAGGGGCAGATGGGGTGTAAGAAACTCCCTTTCTCCCCTGCATGGGGCAACACATTGTCAGACACTGCTAGCAGATGCCACTCAGGGCGCTCCCCTCCCACAGTGTGCAGCGGTGTGGTTCCTCAGCTCTGCACCAAGGGGAAAGTCAGCTATGCCAGGAAAACAGCAGGCATTCCAGCCTAGGAGTAAGCAGGGGCCAAGCTGGCACATTTCAGTCATAGAATATCAGGGCTGGAAGGGACCTCAGGACGTCATCTAGTCCAACCCCCTGCTCAAAGCAGGACCAATCCCCAACTAAATCATCCCAGACAGGGCTTTCTCAAGCCTGACCTTAAAAACCTCAAACAAAGGAGATTCGACTACCTCCCTAGGTAACGCATTCCAGTGTTTCACCAACCTCCTAGTGGAAAAGTTTTTCCTAATATCCAACCTAAACCTCCCCCACTGCAACTTGAGACCATTACTCTTTGTTCTGTCATCAGCTACCACTGAGAACAGTCTAGATCCATCCTCTTTGGAACCCCCTTTCAGGTAGTTGAAAGCAGCTATCAAATCCCCCCTCATTCTTCTCTTCTGCAGACTAAACAATCCCAGTTCCCTCAGCCTCTCCTCATAACTCATGTGTTCCAGTCCCCTAATCATTTTTGTTGCCCTCTGCTGGTCTCTTTCCAATTTTTCCACATCCTTCTTGTAGTGTGGGGCCCAAAACTGGACACAGTACTCCAGATGAGGCCTCACCAGTGTCAAATAGAGGGGAACGATCATGTCCCTTGATCTGCTGGCAATGCCCCTACATATACATCCCAAAATGCCATTGGCCTTCTTGGCAACAAGGGCACACTGTTGACTCATATCCAGCTTCTCGTCCACTGTCACCCCTAGGTCCTTTTCTCCAGAACTGCTGCCGAGCCATTCGGTCCCTAGTCTGTAGCGGTACATGGTATTCTTCCGTCCTAAGTGCAGGACTCTGCACTTGTCCTTGTTGAACCTCATCAGATTTCTTTTGGCCCAATCCTCCAATTTCTCTAGGGCCCCCTGTATCCTATCCCTACCCTCCAGCGTATCTACCTCTCCTCCCAGTTTAGTGTCATCTGCAAACTTGCTGAGGGTGCAATCCACACCATCCTCCAGATCATTTATGAAGATACTGACCAAAACCGGCCCGAGGACCGACCCTTGGGGCACTCCACTTGATACCGGCTGCCAACTGGACATGGAGCCATTGATCACTGCGCGTTGAGCCCAACAATCTAGTCAACTTTCTACCCACCTTATAGTCCATTCATCCAGCCCATACGTCTTTAACTTGTGGCAAGAATACTGTGGGAGACCGTGTCAAAAGCTTTGCTAAAGTCAAGGAACAACACGTCCACTGCTTTCCCCTCATCCACAGAGCCAGTTATCTCGTCATAGAAGGCAATTAGATTAGTCAGGCATGACTTGCCCTTGGTGAATCCATGCTGACTGTTCCTGATCACTTTCCTCTCCTCTAAGTGCTTCAGAATTGATTCCTTGAGGACCTGCTCCATGATTTTTCCAGGGACTGAGGTGAGGCTGACTGGCCTGTAGTTCCCAGGATCCTCCTCCTTCCTTTTTTAAAGATGGGCACTACATTAACCTTTTTCCAGTCGTCCAGGACTTCCCCCAATCACCATGAGTTTTCAAAGATAATGGCCAATGGCTCTGCAATCACATCCGCCAACTCCTTTAGCACTCTTGGATGCAGCGCATCTGGCCCCATGGACTTGTGCTCATCCAGCTTTTCTAAATAGTCCCGAACCACTTCTTTCTCCATAGAGGGCTGGTCACCTCCTCCCCATACTGTGTTGCCCAGTGCAGTAGTTTGGGAGCTGACCTTGTTCGTGAAGACAGAGGCAAAAAAAGCATTGAGTACATTAGCGTTTTCCACATCCTCTGTCACTAGGTTGCCTCCCTCATTCAGTAAGGGGCCCACACTTTCCTTGACTTTCTTCTTGTTGCTAACATACCTGAAGAAACCCTTCTTGTTACTCTTAGCATCTCTTGCTAGCTGCAACTCCAGGTGTGATTTGGTCTTCCTGATTTCACTCCTGCATGCCCAAGCAATATTTTTATACTCTTCCCTGGTCATTTGTCCAATCTTCCACTTCTTGTAAGCTTCTTTTTTGTGTTTAAGATCAGCAAGGATTTCACTGTTAAGCCAAGCTGGTCGCCTGCCATATTTACTATTCTTTCTACACATCGGGATGGTTTGTCCCTGTAACCACAATAAGGATTCTTTAAAATACAGCCAGCTCTCCTGGACTCCTTTCCCCCTCATGTTATTCTCCCAGGGGATCCTGCCCATCAGTTTCCGGAGGGAGTCAAAGTCTGCTTTTCTGAAGTCCAGGGTCCGTATTCTGCTGCTCTCCTTTCTTCCCTGTGCCAGGATCCTGAACTCGACCATCTCATGGTCACTGCCTCCCAGGTTCCCATCCACTTTTGCTTCCCCTACTAATTCTTCCCCGTTTGTGAGCAGCAGGTCAAGAAGTGCTCCGCCCCTACTTGGTTCCTCCAGCACTTGCACCAGGAAATTGTCCCCTACACTTTCCAAACACTTCCTGGATTGTCTGTGCACTGCTGTATTGCTCTCCCAGCAGATATCAGGGTGATTGAAGTCTCCCATGAAAACCAGGGCCTGCGATCTAGTAGCTTCTGCGAGTTGCCGGAAGAAAGCCTCGTCCACCTCATCCCCCTGGTCCGGTGGTCTATAGCAGACTCCCACCACAACATCACCCTTGGTCCCTGCACTGCCTCTCCTTTGGGCTGGAGGGCAAGGGGCCAATATCTGTGCTGCAGGGAGAGGACGGGCAGGGGAAGCAAGGCTGTGATCCCCGCTAACAGCTGTGCTTTATTCCCCTCCCCCCACAGGATTATCCATCAAGATGGTTACACGGAAGAAGAGTGCCTGGAATTCAAGTCCATCATCTATGGCAACGTGCTGCAGTCAATCCTGGCCATCATCCGAGCCATGTCCACGCTGGGGATAGATTATGCCGAACCAGGGCGAGGGGTCAGTACGCTGCCCCTGCCATCACTAGAACATCTGATTGGCCCCTGGACAGGGGAAGGTGGAGGAGTGGGTGGTCCCCACGTGTTCGTCTGTTCGAGTGCCTGCAATTCCCAGCGATATGGGCTGGGTATGGGTATGGGCTGGATGAATGCACTATAAGGTGGGTAGAAAGCTGGCTAGATTGTCGGGCTCAACGGGTAGTGATCAATGGCTCCATGTCTAGTTGGCAGCCGGTGTCAAGTGGAGTGCCCCAGGGGTCGGTCCTGGGGCCGGTTTTGTTCAATATCTTCATAAATGATCTGGAGGATGGTGTGGATTGCACTCTCAGCAAATTTGCAGATGATACTAAACTGGGAGGAGTGGTAGATACGCTGGAGGGGAGGGATAGGATACAGAAGGACCTAGACAAATTGGAGGATTGGGCCAAAAGAAATCTGATGAGGTTCAATAAGGATAAGTGCAGGGTCCTGCACTTAGGATGGAAGAATCCAATGCACCGCTACAGACTAGGGACCGAATGGCTAGGCAGCAGTTCTGCGGAAAAGGACCTAGGGGTGACAGTGGACGAGAAGCTGGATATGAGTCAACAGTGTGCCCTTGTTGCCAAGAAGGCCAATGGCATTTTGGGATGTATAAGTAGGGGCATAGCGAGCAGATCGAGGGACGTGATCGTTCCCCTCTATTCGACACTGGTGAGGCCTCATCTGGAGTACTGTGTCCAGTTTTGGGCCCCACACTACAAGAAGGATGTGGATAAATTGGAGAGAGTCCAGCGAAGGGCAACAAAAATGATTAGGGGTCTAGAGCACATGACTTATGAGGAGAGGCTGAGGGAGCTGGGATTGTTTAGTCTGCAGAAGAGAAGAATGAGGGGGGATTTGATAGCTGCTTTCAACTACCTGAAAGGGGGTTCCAAAGAGGATGGCTCTAGACTGTTCTCAATGGTAGCAGATGACAGAACGAGGAGTAATGGTCTCAAGTTGCAATGGGGGAGGTTTAGATTGGATATTAGGAAAAACTTTTTCACTAAGAGGGTGGTGAAACACTGGAATGCGTTACCTAGGGAGGTGGTAGAATCTCCTTCCTTAGAGGTTTTTAAGGTCAGGCTTGACAAAGCCCTGGCTGGGATGATTTAACTGGGAATTGGTCCTGCTTCAAGCAGGGTGTTGGACTAGATGACCTTCTGGGGTCCCTTCCAACCCTGATATTCTATGATTCTATGATATGCAGGAGTCCTGGGAGAAGCTGCTGCTGCTGAGAGGAAGTTTGTTCCTTCTGAGCCCCCCGGGGAAGGGGGGGGGGGAAAACGGACAAGTGGCGGTTGGTTCACTGGTGTTCGCTCGAGCTAGTGTGTGAAGAATAGCAGTGTGGACGCTCAGGCTAGCTGTGTAAGTCCAAGCCCATCTGACCCCCTGGGTCTAAGGTCAGGGGGCTAGTCCGAGCCCAAACTGCAGCATCCACAGTGCTATTTTTAGCATGCTTGCTCAAGTTTGTCTACCAGGACTGGGAGGCTGTGGTGTAGACAGAGCCTGTGTGTCTCATTCACTCCTGCTAGTGCATGCCAGAAGCCACTCGGTCGGCAAGTGGCAGTCGCCGGGTTCCATTTCCTCGTGATGTAGATCGGAAGGGAAGGGCAAGACCTCCAAGTGTGGGAGAGAGGAGCTGTGGGGAAGGAGAGTCTAGAGATGAGGGTCCTGCTCCTTTCATTATTCGCAGAGGAACGAGGAGTTTGGTTTTCCGTTGTTTCAGGCACCATGCTGCTATGGTGTGTTGCCGTCTACTGGTTAAGGAAAGCATTCTGGGAGCAGCTTGAGTTCCCCACTCCCGGGCCTGGGCAGGTAGGATTCTGGATATGTTTCCCCACATTCTCTGGGGAAGCTGTTCTTGAAAATCAGCAGGGTTGGGTGGGGGTAGAATTTAAATTTCAAAATCCAGATTAAAATCCCTCAAAACATGACCCTGTTCAGATGGGCCCAAAGCAGGTCTGCCATTCATGCCCATCTCTGGCCCCAGCCTGCTCACCGGCTCTGTCTCTTACAGGATGATGGGCGGCAGCTGTGCAATTTGGCAGATTCCATCGAGGAGGGCACCATGCCCCCGGAGCTAGTAGACTGTATAAAAAAGCTGTGGAAAGATGCTGGAGTCCAGGCCTGTTTTGACAGAGCAGCTGAGTACCAGCTCAACGACTCCGCTTCCTAGTAAGTCTGTCCCTATGACCCAGTCATTAGGAAAAGCACCTGCCAGACAGCGAGACCCTCCAGGGATGGGCACGCACTTATTGGGACACAGAGGGCTCATCCATCGTTGGAGCTTAGTACCTTGAATCGTCCCCTTCGCTGATGCTGAAGGGACTGATGTCTTATGGAGCAGGTACCACCACCCTCTACTGCCACGTAAAGCTACTTGGACTCAGCTTTTCACCAGCAGCCAAGGGGAAGGAAAGGAGAAATTCCAGGTAAAGGGGCCAATCTGCTCCCTTTGAAGCCAGTGGAAGTTTTAGCACTGAGTCCAAGGAGAGCCTTGTCCATCAAAGGAAGGGTACATGCCCCTTAAAGGGCATTAGAAGACAAGCAAGAGAGACCAGAATGGCTTTGAAGCATCAAGTTGCATGCACGCTCCTAATTCACTATGTAACAAGTGAGGTCCTCTGTGCTCCCACTTGGCCCAGAATGCTCCGGGTGAGATAGAGAACACAGGGGATTATCCCCCATGGCCTGGATAGTGTTACTGTGTCAGACAAAGCCCCTAAACACCACTGACATGCGACTATCACTGCCTGCTGGAGGGGGGCTGCCTGCCCCTCGTCACCACCATTACTTGACTCTGCGCAAAAACCCTGTTAAACCCAGCCAACCAAGCGATGCTGAATTCAGCCTAGTTCCTGTACCCTTAATTGATGCCACATGCCAGGGTATGTCAGGCCACCAATCTGTCTCATGTACGATACAGGCTGCACTGTCTGAGGCCAATGAGCCTCAGGGCCAAATGCTGCTTCTGCTCACAGTAGCGTAAATCCACTGAAGACAGTGGTTACTAGACACACGCTGGTGTCAACACCATCGCAACTTGTCCCGTCAGGTTAGTTAAACATAGTTCTCAAGGGCCCAGAGCCGTGGCCTGGCACAACGGCTGCAGAGCAGAGGCGTGGGCACATTGCAGGGAACGCTGCAGGGAACACACGTCATTTTTCACGCCGCTGATCCAAATGTGGCCACTCTCTGACCTAATAAACCCCGGCCTGCCATGCAGCTCCCTCGCAGGCTGCGGCAGCTGCACCGTCCCATTCAACAGCAGGATGGAGGAGCAACTGTGGATGCTGGAACTTAAGGTTACGGGCTTTCCAGACCACAGCATTAATGGAGCTGCTCCATCACCTCCCCCCAGCAGGGTCCACCTGTCTGTCTCTGTCGGTTGTCCCTTGTCTTAGGGTTAGATGGTCAGTTCTTTGGATCATAGCAGACCCTGCGTGTTCAGCACCTGGCACAAGGGGGTCATGGCCCACGCTCCTAGATGCTGCTGCAATGCAGGTGAGAAGGGATGTGCACGTTTTGACCCTGGTTAGTCATGAACTGAGATTTTCTTGCTCTACAGTTGGGCTAGAAAGAAGTCCTCTCTCCCTCAGGCTAGCAGAATTGCTTGGACCTTCCCACTGTCCTCTCCTATGATTGCTAGCTCACTGATAACCCCTTACCCCAGACCTCCTTCCCCACACACGATAGCTATATTCCCGATCCCTTAGGGCTGCTCCCAACAGCTCTCTGCATTCCTGCCTAGCTACCTGAACCAGCTGGATCGGATCACAGCCCTCGATTACCTGCCCAATGAACAGGATGTACTACGATCTCGAGTGAAGACCACAGGGATCATAGAGACCAAGTTCGCCGTCAAAGATCTTAACTTCAGGTGAGCATATGTGCACGTGTGACCCTCTCCCCTTTGGTGGCATCACCGACCCAGGTATCCTGGCCAAATTCCAGCTGGGATAATCTTCCTCACATCCTATCCTAAACGGCACGTTTCTTGGCTGGTGTAAATCTGCAGAGCGCCATTGCGCTGTCAGTTGACACCAGCTAAGGATCTGGCCCTCTGCACTCATATACAGAGCTGCCACATCCTACTGGGCAGGGGCTGGGTTTCTGCGGTGGGTGCTGGGACTGCCTCTGTGTTCGGTGCTCTGGTTGGGAAGGGGCTATCTAACAACAGCAGAATTACTCCCTCCACAGGATGTTTGACGTGGGAGGACAGCGGTCAGAGCGCAAGAAGTGGATCCACTGCTTTGAAGGCGTGACTTGCATTATCTTCTGTGGAGCCCTCAGCGCCTACGACATGGTGCTGGTAGAGGATGATGAAGTGGTATGTTCTCTCAATCCCTAGCTGCTGATGGCACCGAGACCTCTGTCCTCTGCCACCAGAGCACAGCTGGGCAGCTGCTCTCCCCGTTTTCAGAGCACCAGGAAACGGACAAAACTCCCAGCTCAGCTGGGTGACATCTGAGAGCCACCACCCAGATTTTAAGAAAATAGCATCTCCCCAGCACAGACACTTGCTTGGTGTGAAGTGCCTGTATTGCCCGGAACACAGGGAGGTGCAGGCAGGCAACAGAGCCATGAAGAGCCTTGAACGTCAGCTCGTGGTTTACACTGTGCTGCTCTGATGCAAATCCAGGAAGCAAAATAGCACTTGCCTGACATCAGATTAACTCATGTCTGAAAATAAATGCCCCTCTTCCAGCCAGTGCAGCTAGCAACTAAAACCAATTCAGGTAGCACAGTGACATCCCGTAGCTGGTTAAGGCAAAGGATATTTCAGTGGGGCTGCCCAATGGCTTGCCTTTCAAGAGGGCATGAGAAATCAATAGAAGGAAGATGGGCTTGTGATTAAAGCACGAGGTATGAGAGCTGGATACTGTTCCCAGCTCTGTTCCCTGTGTGACCTTGGGCAGATCTCGGATGCCTGGATTTTCAGAAGTACCCACACTCCTCGCTGATTTCAATAGGCGTGGCGGGTGCTTGGCCCCTCTGGAAACACACACTCAATTGTTCTGCAGCTTCCGCCTCTGTCAGTGAGGGATCATAGCCCCTACCTCTCAGGGTTAGCATGGGGCTGAATTCAATGGAACATCTGTAAAGCAAGCGGAGGGCCCTGGACGGCCGGCCTGGCATTTTTATCCTCAGCCCTATCTCCCTGCTGCAGAGCAATTGGCACATCAGTTTCAGAACCTGTAAACTAGGAAGTGAACGTGGAAAGTCCAGAGGAGAAATTGGGAAGGGCTCAGACGTGAGCCACAAGCATGGAAACCTGCTTCATAGCAAGAAACTAAAGATGCTCAGTCTGTTTAGTTTGCCCGAGAGAAGGTTAAGAGGTGACTTGATCCCAGCCCGGAAGCTCCTGAGCAAGGAGGTTTCCAATGGCAGAGGATCTTTAATCTAGCAGACAAAGGCAGACAGACCCAACGGCTAGACACATGCAGACTAGATAGAAGGTGCACATTTTTAGCAGCCAGGATGTTTAACCGTTAAGACAACCTACCTGGGCACATGCTGGCATGGGGGGCTTAGAGACAAAGCGCTGCAGTGCTTAACAGCTGCTCAGTGGAATCCTCAGCCCCGGGTCAGGGGCCCAGGCTCCCTATACGATGCATTGGGAGAGCTGGGTAAGAATGGGATTCACAGAACCCAGCAATCTGAGCAGGGAGCCACCTAAGCTGGCCAGTAGAAGAGCAGGGGCTTGGCATTGCCTCAGTGACCTAACTCCATGGGGTTGGGATGCCATCCCCAATAGGCAGAATACTCACCTGGCATGTGGGAGATCCAGCTTTGAATCCCCACTTTAATCCGGAGCAGGAACTTGGACCCTTGTCATCCATCTCCCAGCTATGTGCCCTGAGGTGTATTCCAGGGCAGGTCTCTCTCGACCTCTCCTGCTGAAGCTGTTCTCCTTTGTCTGAAACACTTAAATCGCCCTTGGAGCAGGGACGGGACCCTGGGTCTCCCAGGAGGGTGCACTAACCCCTGGGCTATAGTCTCTCTCTCTCCGGATCAGTGACTATTTCACTATTCCACATAAGGAACAGCTTCGCCAGAAGAAACGGAGACACCCGCCCCAGAGCATGCCAGAGCCTGACAGTCAGGGCACTCAGCTGAGGTCGGGGAGACTCAAGTTCATGTCCCTGCTCTGAATGAAGCAGAGAGGGATTCAAACCTACATCTTCTAGGTGAGTGCTCGAACCACTGAGCGATTGAATACAGGGTGAATCGGAACCATATGTTGTGTGGGTTAGCATGCTCCGAGCATGACCATAAGATTGGGCACAGCAAGCGAGGCAGGTGGGGTAACACCTCGCTTGAGGATCGGGCCAGGCAGCTCAGAGGTCTCAGGAATTAGCAGCTTTGCACATGTCCACCAGTGGAAGCTGAGGAATTTAGGCACATGCAGGGTTAAGCAGCAGGTGAGTGGGGGTTTGAGATCTAAATTCCTTTGTGGATCTAGCCTGGAGTCTTTAAATCAAAATCTCTTCCTAAAAGTTCTGCGATAGCTCAACCATAAGCTATGGGTCTGGGTGCAGGAATCCCTGAGTGGGGTTCTCTGGCCTGTGCTGTGCAGGTCAGACTAGATGACCTCTTTTGTTTTTAAAAGGTATGTAGCTATGTAGGAACTAGAAAAAGGACAACAGCCAAACAGCATGGCCAAGACTGCAGCTTTGAGAAACTCTAGGAGAATTACCACATCCTGTGTGGGGACAGAACAAGTGAAATCCTCGCCCTGCTAACGTCAATGACAAAGCTCCCATTGACTTCACGGGGCTAGGGTTCCCCTCAGTCAGTGGTTGCCCTGGTTGCTGAAGGTCAGATGTCAGTGTAGGGAGGAACTGAAGTTTATGAGTGACAAACCAACCAACAGGAAATGATGCCCCTGTATTGAACGTAAGTGCATCAGAGAGTCAGCGATGGCTTGCAGAACTAGCCAGGCAGCAAGCTGCAGCTAAACAGGTGCACCCATACCTGAAGAAATCCCTTAGAACAGTTGGCAGTTTTACCATGAAAAGCTATTCATAATTCTGCTGCTTATATGTGCAGTTACGTAACTGATGGATGGAAAAATCATTGTCCATTCACCCACTGCTTGCTCACTGTGTAGCAATGCAGGGGAAGGCAGCCACAGATGGGCCCAATCCACCCCACCACTCTGAACCTGGCTCCCAACTGCAGCTGGAGCCCCTCTCCAAGGGGCACCCTCATTACCCTGGGAAGCAGAGACAGAAAAAGATTTGTCCACCATAAACCCCAATCAGCTGCACTTGACTCCCAGTGCAATGCTGTGGCCAGAAAGGCTAATGCCATCCTGGGAGGCATCAACAGGGGACTCTCGAGTAGGAGCAGAGAGGTGATTTTCCCTCTGTAGTTGGCACTGGTGTGACCAGTGCTGGAACGTTGTGTCCAGTTCTGGAGTTCACAATTCAAAGAGGATGTTGATAAATTGGAGAGGGATCAGAGAAGAGTCACAACAATGATTGAAGGGTTAGAAAATATGCCTTATAATGACAGACTCAAGCAGCTCTATTTAGCCTAACAAAGAGACGGTAAAGGGGTGACTTGATTACAGTCTATAAATACCAATTTGGGGAACAAATATTTAACAACAGGCTCTTCACTCTAGCAGTGAATGGCCTACCATGAGCCAGTAGCTGGAAGTTGAAGCTTGACAAATTCAGGCTGGAACTAAGGCATACAATTTTTACAGTGCAAGTAATTAACCATTGGCACAACTGACCAAGGGTCACGGTGGATTCTCCATCACTGACCATTTGTAAATCGCCGGTGGGCTGTTTAACAGCTCCGCTCTAGGAACGATGCGGGGCAGATCTCTGGTCTGTGTGCTACAGGATGTCAGACTAGACGATCACAGTGGTCCCTCCTGGCCATGGACTCGATGAGTTTGTTGCCAAGCAGTTCCTACCCTTTATTTCCTGTCTTTTAACCAGTTACTGCTCTATGAGGACCTTCCCTGTTATCCCACAACTACTTAGTTTGCTTAAGAGCCTTTGGTCAGGGACCTTGTCAAAAGGCTTTCTGAAAATCCAAGTACACTATATCCTCTAGATCACCTTTGTCCACATGCTTGTTGACTCCCTCAAAGAATTCTAAGAGATTGGTGAGGCATGATTTCCCTTTACAAAAACCTGCGATGACTATTCCCCAACAAATCGTGTTCAGCTGTGTTTGATAATTCTGCTCTTTACTGTAGTTTCTACCACTTTGCTCAGTACTGAAGTTAGTTTTATCAGCCTGTAATTGCCAGGATTGCCTCTGGAACCTTTTTAAAAATAGGTGTTACGTTAGCTACCTCCAGTCGTCTGGTACAGAGGATGATTTAAGCCATAGGTTACATACCTCAGTTAGTAGCTCTGTACCTTCATATTCGAGCTCCTGGGTGAATCCCATGGGTGAATCCCATCTGATCCTGGTGACTTATTACTGTTTAGTTTGTGAATTTGTTCCAAATGTCCTCTATCAACACCTCACTGTGGAACAATGCCTGAGATTTGTCACGCAAACAGGGCCCAAAGAGGACTGAGGAGCATATTTTGGTTTATAACAGAGAGCCTTCCTAAATCAGACCACCACCACTCTTAGGATGATTTGTATTTCAGTAACTCCTAGCAGCCCCAACCAAGACCAGGGTCCCCACAGTGCTACACACTGCATGGACCAACAGTAGAGACAGCCCCTGACCCAAAGCATTGACCATCCGAACAGACAAACAGCATGGTGGAAATAATGAATCATCCTCCCCCTTGCACAGGTTGGGGCCTAAGAACCAGGGAGACTGAGACCTGCCCATGTTCACACAGGGAGGGCATGTGGGGTAGAGCACAGAACAGAACCCACATCTCCTCAGTTGCAGTCTAGTTCCTTTGCCCCAGGGTCTGATACTCCAGCTCCATCAGACACTGGTGATCTGATGCCCCCCCTGGCAGGGAGAGGGTTTTATCCATCTCTGACTGCTGGGATCCAACAGAGCATCCGTCCCGGTCATCTTGCTCTGGGACTTCCTTAAAGAGAAGACAAGAGGAGAGTGAACTCTAGGATCCAGGCTTGTTCCTGCAGTGCCAGTCATTTGGTTCCTGCAGGCCAAACCGAGGGCTGGTGGACTTTCACAGCAGCTCCCCTTACATGCTACTCAGCCTCCAGCTTCCTTGACCAAGAGTCTCTCCAGAGCCCCCATTTCACGTAAAAACAGCATCAAGGGAAAAATCAGAGCAGGCAGCCTGTGGGGAATGTTTCGGATGCCGCTAGTCAGGCAGGGCGCTGGCTCCATAGGGGCTCTCAGCCTCTCCTTCAAACACCACACAGAGGGTGAAGAGCAGAGAAAGCTGGCGATGAGGAGGCAGAAAACAGTAACAAGATGCCTCTGGTACTCTCTCCCCCTGCTATGAGCAGCCGTCTGAGGGAAGCCAGCTCATTAACACACCAGTAGCCCTCCTGCATGCAGATGGTTATCCTTCAATCAGAGCACCTACTTCTCTTCCTCCCTCAGGATGGATTCATGCAGAAGGGCTCCCTGGCCCTGCAGGTTATTAAAACAAACTGCTTTGGAGGAGGTTTGCAAATCAGAGAACATGGTCTACAACCTGTGGAGAGTTCTCTTTTTAGCAGACAAGAGACTATGGACGGGGGAGACTGAACTCCTCCCTCTCCTTCTCAGAGGTTCGACTCAGAAGGGACAAACCAGGGGGCAGCATTTTAGACTTTCACAAGATGCTGAAACAAGTCTCTACTCTGGTACCCTTCTAGACAAGCAAGGGGCATGAGAGACACTGCATGTTCAAGCCCTTGGGAGCAAGAAGAGAAGGAGGAAGAAATGCCTAGTGGCTAGGACATGGGAAACTTGGGTTTAATTCTCACCTCAAAGTTCCTTGTGTGACCTTTGGCAAGTCACCTAATCTACCCTATGGCTCAGTTTCCTCTATACAGTGGGGACAGGACTTCTCTGCCTCTGGGGTGTGTTGTGATCCATTGTTTTTGGGGGTGCTCATACTACCAGGGGGTAGAGTTAGAAGTGGCTTGTGATAGTGCCATAGCAGATATTTGGGCCAGCGTGTACTAGTTTTCTCAAGGAAGATCTTCCTAGCACAGCTGACTTGCAAACCCAGAGGATAAGAGAACAATCTTGCTTTGTGAAGGGCACTGTAGTGATCAGAAAGGATGATTTCTGCAGGGCTGGCCTATCCTAAAGCACCTGCAACTCCTCTTGTGGTTGCTGCAGGAAGACCCATAGGCGATGGCTCAGAGCACATACCCACTGCCATCTCCCAAAGCACTCCAAGAACTGGCCATCATTTTAGTAATGGGGTCTCAGCTCAGTTATTTAGACAGTGACTTCTCACATCTGATTCTTCCCCACACACACAGCCTGCCTTGCAGCAATTAGGAATCTGGCATTAGCTTTTGACATTAGGAGAGATTTACATTGAGGGTGCAGAGTGACAGAAGTCCTTCATTCTGGACTCCCCAGTAGCTGTTGTGAGAACCCATAAAAACAGCCAGCCGCCTACGGTGCGGCAATAGAGAGAAGTAGGGCTACTGAGCTACCTGGCTTTGAGGAGCAGGAATGTGAGGATTCTCAAGGCAAAAAGAATCCTCCAACATCTCTAACCAAGCAGTTCAAGACTTTCCTATCATTGGCCATTTTGATAAATATTCTCCCATAGAAAGCACCCACAACTTTCTCTTTGGCAACACTTGTGCTTGTTACAGCAAAAGAACAGAAGAGTTTGCAAAAGACAAAAGGTAAATCAACTTGCTGGAATGCAGTTGGTTTGGCTGCTGGCTTCTAGCCACTGTATTTGAGTCTGTACTTTTCTCCTCACTGCCGGGAGAACTTGAAGTTCAGCACCAGAATCTCTCAACACTTTGTCTCAAGAGGGCTTTATTAGCAGTATTATGGTAGCAGCTGGAGGGCCTTGTGATGGACCTGGGCCCCACTGTGCTTGGCACAGAACAGCCTCCGCTCTAATGAGGGGACAGTCGAGTGAATTTGTCCCCCTTGTACATTTTCAGTCATGGCATCATCTGAAAATTGAAGTCCTGTTGAAATTGCAAAAAAGCCACCATGAAAGAGTGCCGATTCGCTTTGTTTAAAATCCAGTTGGTCTAAAGCTTCTGCCTAGCCATAGAGTCCTTATCTGGGCTACGACAGACAGGAAACATCACGGCTTTATGACCAGCAAAGGCTTCACCACTGTAACAGTAGAGTGCTGCCCTCACCTTTACAGCTGCAAAATCTATGGAGATCAAAAAGCAAGTTCAATCAGCAGCAGCTCAGGCAATGGCTGTTGTAGAGCCTCAGCCTGTGTGAGGAACAAGCTTGAGTGGGAGTCGGGACTTGCACGTGTTAAGCCACAGAAACTTGAGTGGGGGGGAGAACTTTCAGTATGTGTTTGACCAAGCAAGGACCTGCCCGCCCCTACTTTCTGAAACCAGAATGAGCAGGGTCTTTACAACACAGCCCACCTCTGAAATTTCTTTACAAGTGATATGGTCTTTTTGTCTGTCTTCAGAACCGCATGCATGAGTCCCTGCATCTGTTCAACAGTATATGCAACCACAAGTTCTTTGCTGCCACCTCCATTATTCTGTTCCTCAACAAGAAGGACCTCTTTGAGGAAAAGATCAAGAAGGTCCACCTCAGCATTTGCTTCCCAGATTACGATGGTGAGTTGGTCTAAAAACTTTACCTCCCTACCCCATTTATGGTAGCGTTTAGGCCCAAATCATCCTCACCCAAGTTTTAAAAAAATCAAACCTGAGTAATTAATGGGAAGAAATGAGTATCACAAAAGGCACAAATGGATAGAAAATTATTCTCTTGGGAAAAGTCATTAGGATCAAGCTAGGTCTCTGCAGCTGGGAAAAAGAGGATCTGTATTAAGCATTACCACCTTTGGGTGATTTGGTAGGAACAAAGAGGTTTGACACAAGGCTGACCCACCCCAATAAAAAGGTCTGCTCGCTCTTCACCTTTTTGTAGAAAGCACACTGTCATTGCCCAGGGCTGTCACTCCAGTCCTGTTCTTTAACATGCATTTTATTCTCTCAAAACAACATGACAAAGGATCACATTTCCTCTGCTGGCCACAGATCCATGGGCTTTGAGGAGTTTCTAATTAGGACAGTCTCCCTAATCAGCAGCACTTATCAGCACTTATCAGCAGAGTTATTTCCTTCCCCCAAATAGGTCCCAATACATTTGAAGATGCAGGAAATTACATCAAGAATCAGTTCCTTGATCTCAACATGCGAAAAGATGTGAAAGAAATCTACAGTCATATGACCTGTGCCACAGACACACAGAACGTTAAATTCGTGTTTGACGCAGTCACGGATGTCATCATCAAAGAGAACCTCAAGGACTGTGGTCTCTTCTAGAACTCCAACTTTTGCAGGTACTGTAACTTCAAGCAGAGAACTAAAAGCCCCATTGTAAGTCACAATTTAGCCACTTTTACTACCAAACGGGCATTGTGAGGGGTAGGAGACAATTGGTCTGACTCCTCACCGATAGTTAGGGCCCTACCAAATTCACAGCTGTGAAAAACACGTCATGGATCATGAAATCGGATCTCCCCCATGAAATCTGGCTATTGTAGGTGGGGGACCAGATTTCACAGTGTTGGGCAGCTGGAGAGCAGCGGCTGCTGGCCAAGAGCCCAGCTTTGAAGGCAGAGCTGCCACCATCAGCAGCGGAGAAGTGACAGTGTCATGATATGGCGTTGCCACCGTTACTTCTGTGCTGCTGTTGGGAGTGGTGCTGCCTTCAGAGCTGGGCACCTGACCAGCAGCTGCCCTTCTGACACCGTGAAATTTATTATTTTTAAAATCCTATGACCGTGAAATAGACCAAAATGGACTGTGAATTTGGTAGTGATAGTGCACTGAGCTCTCTGGAAAACTCTGCTTTTTTGCCCTTGTAAGCAGCAATATTACCACTAAGCCACTGGTTCTCAACTTTTTCCATATGGGGACATCCCTCCCCAATCTGGGCAGTATCCTCCTCCTCCTTCATAGTACGGGAACAGCAGGGTGGTTGCGAGCACTAGCCACCCTTTTGAAGAGCCCATGAAACAAACTACTTAAACCCTGCCAGCCCCTGCAGCAGTTGATTTCCCTACTCGGCGTGTAGAAGGGGGTTTTTAGCTGAATCTAGCATGCCAAAGTGGGCTAGAGGGTCCAGGAGATGAGTTATGCACAGTGTTCTGCTTTAGACAGCCTTTTAGCTAGCCACCATGCTGTTTTTAAACAAACACTAATGTTATTTTCAGTTTATGATGTACGTTTGTAACAAATGCCCAGAAAATCTCTGAAGCATTCTCTGTCCACCCCCTGCCTCCAAAGCAACATCCACCCAGCATCCTCCAACAGTTTCCTGGGGAGCAAAATGAGCAATCTTGGAGCTTTCACTCTCCATGCACATGAACAGGAAAGCAGGGAAATTAAAGGCAGCCAGCCAGCTTCTCTGCAGGCACAAAGTAGCTTGCAGAAGGGCAGAGGGACAAAAAACACTTTGATTTCACCTCCGCGTTGTTCGCTGCAAAACAAAACAACTTTCCAATCAGAGCACACAGCAGTTGGTGAATACAGGCACACCCACTTTAAGCACAAAGGAAGATATTGTGTGATGACAGTAGCTTGGAAGGTTTATCGCTGTATTGGGGTTACAAACACCAATGAATACAGCTCTTATAGTAGTGGTTGATTAGATTGAGAATAATTGTTGTAAACTTTACTACCACCGTTGTATTTTCACACTTTGTTTGCTACTGTCTGAGCCAGATTCTCATTTAGATCAAGGCATGTTTATATAGCTCTGGTGTTCACGTAAATCAGAATCTGGCCCTCAATATTGATATTCTGCAGACATTTATGCATTGCATTTTGATTCTCTTAAAATGGCCTCCTAATTTTAAAGTTGTAAAAGTATTTAACTTTCTTTTCTCTCCCCTGCCACCTCCCTCAAGAAAAGAAAATGACTTCCACTTAGCATCACTGTTCTGAGGAGCAGAGCCAGAGGACTAAGCAAAAATTATTAAGAGGCCACACTCTAAGACCTGCCCAGCACATGGCTGCACGCCTCCAAGAACAAGCCATCCAGCAAGGCTAAACTTACTGCAGCCCAGTAATTTCCAGGGTAATTTCCTCATTTTTAATAAAATAGTTTCTCTGCAGTCTGTGTGCACTTTAAAACTGCTGCTTGAAAGAGATCCAATGTGATCTGAACCCAAAGAGCAAGTAGACTTCAGGACACCAAATGGATAACTGATACTGAAGTTTCACATCTCTGCACAGCTGCATGTAAAAAATGTATTATGAACCAAAATGGAAGAGGTGAAAGCAATGCTTTGTGGAATCCTAGAGAAAACCACCCCTCAACTATATTTTGTGGAAATCATTAAAAAAATCCGTAAGTGGGGTGGTCTGAAAGGTATTGCTGAAAGCAGACAATGGAATGGATTTAATTAACTCAAACGTAACGAATCCCTCTTTCCTCATGTTTTAGAAACTAACCAATTTACCAGTTGTAAATAAGCCCCCCAAGAATTGTGAAATTTTCAAACCTTCCATTGGACAAATTAACATTTGCAGTTCCCTGCAACTGGTGCAATTTGTCCCTACAGCCTTAAGCAGCTGATTGACTATTTCTAGTATCCAACTTTCTCTCTATATTAGATAGATAGCCTGGAAGGCTGATGAGTCTAGACCTGTTCTCTCTATCCATACAGTGTAGGAGTACTGATCCCAGCTCACAGGGTACCTGCGGCTGCTGAGACTTTTGCACATGTTGTCTCATTGATGCCTACTGTAGAAGATCACAGGACAGTAAGAGACAGCATTGTATTTATTAGAGTTTGGCAAACATTTCACATCTAGAAGGGGGGAGGGGAGAACAGGTCAGATATGAAGAGGAAATGGTTACTTGAAAAGATTCTCATTCTGCTATTTAGAGCTGTATCTGCTCTCATTTGTAAATAAATCTATGCTATTACTGTGTAGACAAGAAGGTTTCTTGTATCTTCTCAATGTTTACTGCAGAGAATCACTTACATGGCTTCAACTAAAGTGTAGTAAAACCAAAATAAAGAAATGTGCATGGAATGGCTGGCTGTCATTTGTTCTGGGCTAGCTGGTTTTAAAATGATGATTTCTCAGAGCATAAGTTCTTGATTCTGAAAACATGAACCACAGTAGAGCTCAGAGGCTGCAGCTGATTTACGTTCTCCATACTGGTCCTTGTCTTGTAACAGCTGCACACACACACCCCTCCCACTGCAACCAACAAGAGCGCCATGGGCACAGTGGCCACAGAGTCAAGCCAAGTGACAGTCTGGCCACGCTGTGGAACTTCCAGTCACTGCTGCCTTGGCTGGTTGTGTGGGTGCCATTTACAGTCAAGTTCCCCCCTGACCGCACTTTACCTTTAATAGTCTGAGGCTGCAAAGTGCTGAGCACCCTTGGTCTCACTGAAAGAAAAAAGAAATAAGCATTTATAGGCACAGCCCCTTGCAGGATCAGGCCCTAACTCAACAGTTCCTTCAGGTGGCACAATGTTGGCGTACGATGTTACTGGAGGGGTCAGCATGAATGTATGTTTTAAGAATGGAGTGAGCTACTCCTGGCATCACTGAGAAGCTGTAGTGAATCCTACAGGTCTGGTTAAAAGGAAAGTATGAGATATACACTGACAGTTGAAGGGGATTTCCCCATCAAAACAAGTCATTTACAACAACTACTGAATGCTGCCACTTATTAGGGATGTTATGCAAGGCACAGAGTATGGGGTAATGATAACTTGGACCAGCTGAGGTTCTTCCCCAAGGAGTTTCAAGTGCTAGCAGGGTAGTGGTGCCATACTTCCAGGCAAACATTCAAGCTGGCATGTATCCACCAATTGTTGATTGGCGTTGGGCATTATTTTTTCCATTGCATTCAAGTGAGGAACTAGGACTCTAGCTAGAGACTTGCCATCAACCTGTACATGTGATGAGTGACATGGGATGTCTGCTGATCTCAATCCAGGCCCAAGCTGCTGGCAGCGGAAGACAGCACTGTGCAAGACACCAGTTGGTCTAGAGTTCCTGTAGTCAAGAGTTAGTAGATCTCCGCTTAGTCCCACCCTATTCGCTACTAGCTGCGCATCTCATTCTTGCGAACAGACAGATGTGGACAGAGCACATAATACGGGAGCACATTTCCAGAAATAGCTGGAATAAAGTAGAGAAAAAGGCTAAACTGTTTACTCACCATTTTAATACTGCCAACAACTACAACAGGTTGAAACCGTACACATGACAAATTGGGAAAAGTCTCATAATGCAATGGTTTCAGCAAAGGAATGTACTGACTTGTTAAGAACATTACTACAGTAAAAACAAATGGCAAAGAGGAATTTGGCACCACATTTACAAAGTAAAGGCATGCTGTCAATACAGTTTAGAAGTCTCTGAACATAAAAGGCCATGGTAAAATGCAAAACAAGGGGCATCTTTTACAAGGTTCACCACTGCTTTAGACAAGAAAAAAACCAAACACACAAGGATCTAAGTGGTTGATTTAGTAGCTTTGTAGCAGCATGTATGCTCCATCTAGTTTGGAATTTAGCAATTTGTCCCTTCAGATGGAAGCATTCCTAGGTAGATTTTCACCCAAGAAGCCGTCTTTAAAGCTTACTACCCCAGTACAAATCTCAGTAATCTGGTGACCAGCATAGCCCAGGTAAACCCCAACCACAAGTTAAGATGTGTTATCCTGCTGCAGAAACCTCCACTCCCTCTTTTAAAAGCCTTATGGTATTTGTAGCAGGATGGTAACAAATTACACATCAGAAGCAGCTGAAGCTAAAGTCATAAGAGTTCTATGGATCTTTTAAATAGCTGCAGAAATATTAAACTGACCATACCAAGCATTAAAAACAAAGAGTTCCTACTAAGAGGAATACTTTCTGCATGATCTGGTCACATCATGTGCATAGTTAAATGATTTTTTGTTTTGTTTTTTTAAAACAAGATTCATTGGCAAATAAAGAAATAAAATTTAGTAAAGTTATATATAGTTTTCTTGATGGAAAAACCTTAAAAACAGACTAGTGGTGGCTTGTTAATCAAAGAAAGAGAAAAGCTACATACTGAAGTTCTGGAATCCAGCACCTCAATTTCACAACAGCTGTACACATTTGAGATTATGCAATCTGAATGCTGCCTAGATGATCAAATCACACTTAACAGTTGTTCCATTTTGAGATCTTTAACTTCAACATCCCATATCAATTAAAAAAGGTCCCTAATACAGAAGATTGTGCTAAGGAATGCAAGAATTTTGCATGCTGTTTTCATTCCCCTGGTCCTGTTCATGCTTGCAGCTGTCCATGAGGCAGCAAAGAAAGTTTGCTTCTCAAAACGCCACGTCTTTAAAAACTGAAAGAAGAACAAGTGTTAGCAAAAGCACATTGCAACCCCACATTGAGTTGTCAGTGTAAATATATTACTAGAACTCAGAGCAGTTAGATAGCTCATTGTTACCTTCCTTCTTAATAGAGTCCACATTCCTTCAGGTTGTTTTTAATGATAACATCTGTAACAGCATCAAACACAAACTGCACGTTCTTTGTGTCAGTGGCACAGGTGAAGTGGGTGTAGATCTCCTTGGTGTCTTTTCTTCGGTTCAGATCTTCAAACTGACACTGAATATATGCAGCTGCCTCCTCGTATGTATTAGAGCCTGCAAAATAGGACACCTGACTTTACTCAGCAGCTTGCAGAAGAGAGCTTGATTCAAATCTTTCAAGCAGAAGTTAAGCTTCTTGCAACCATATGCTTTAGCAAGCTACAGTCTTACCATTAGCCCCTTCGGTACAATGGTCACTAGTACTTAATACCTGTACAGCTTCACCCACTAGATTAAATTACTAAATTGAAGTAGGGGATGAAACAAATGACAGGCATGAATGGAGGCCCCATCATTTGGGCTATGACTAGACATAACCCCAAGAGGATCACACTAGAGGGCAGATGTGGGTCTGACCTTTAAAAGACTAGGCATAGAGGGATAGATTCAGGAGAATGACCTGCCTGCACACCATTTGGAACAGGGAGGTGGCTGCAAAGGGTACTCTAGGGGAGGAAATGGGGACTTTCGTTGCTAGGGCAAATGAGCGCTTTAGCATTCACCCAGATTCCTTTTATAGTGTCTCCAGAATTTCCATTGAGCTGAAACACAGTTATCCGTACACCACCAGTGAGATGCATCAGGACCTAGCTATGAGGAGCACATGAACAGGCCAGACATCTGTTCTATCCATACTCCAAGTCATATGAAAATGTGGACAAGGGTTCCACATGGAGCCAAAGCTTCTGAGAAGAGAGAACCAGTGCTGATCATGCCCAGGTGGGCTAGCCCTTCTGACCACCTTTAAATCATTAGACATGTACTGTCCCAGCACAAGACAGAGCCCTCCCCTTGCCCATGTATGAAGTCCAGAGGACGGGAATGACAAGGAACGACAGGCTCAAGTGAGCTTGGATTTCCTGAGAGTTTTAACTGCTTGGCTCTGGGAGGCACCTTCATTCTAATTCTTCATTTCTGTTAGCCCAGCTCACCTGTGTACTCTGGGTAGCAGATTGTTAATGGGCTCCTCTTAATCTTTTCCTCAAACAGGTCTTTCTTGTTCAGGAAGAGAATGATTGAGGTGTCTGTAAACCATTTGTTGTTACAAATGCTGTCAAACAGTTTCATACTCTCATGCATTCGGTTCTGAAAAGTAATTAAAAGAACAATGCATCATTCCAGGGGTAAATTGGGAGGAGGGTTTTTTCTTTGATGAGCTTTAGAACAAAGCTACTAGTGTTCAAAATGTGAAGCGTCACTGCTGTGCAACCACACAAATGTTAGTGGTGCTGCGTCAGACAGAGGTCAGGTAATTCTGCACTGTGCTTGACCCTGATCAGAGGTCTGTCCAGGAAAGATTGAAACTCCCCATGTCTTAATTTTCCTCAGCATTTCCCCACCCCATAATCTCTCTCAGACTGTCAGGGAGGCACGGGTTCTGAAGAAAGCGTGTATTTGTAGTGGTTGTCACTTCCTGCAGTGTTTGTTATTATGTGCTCTTGTAGAGGAATAGGCTAGAGGCTGCTCTTGAGAAGCCCATTCCCTGCACAGTGCTATTGCCAGATGACTTAGGGGAGAGATTGCTTTCTATCACCATCTCCAACACAGTTAATACTAAACACAGAACAAGTTATGGTTAGAGTCCCATAAAACCTGGATACGAAGTATATAGGGCAGCTTGAAGCTAACTTCCACCTCAATCCCCTGGCTGCAGCCAGGTGTTAGTAACAGTGACATACCATTTCTTCATCTTCTGCAAGAACAAGGTCATAATCACTGAGGGCTACACAAAATATGATTGCTGTCACGCCTTCAAAGCAGTGGATCCATTTCTTTCGTTCTGATCGCTGGCCACCAACATCGAACATCCTGGAAGAGTGAAGGGAAAGTGGCTCAGATGATGTGCAGCACTCACCTTCCTACTCACAGGAAATGGAGAAGAACAACTTTTCAAAACACTTTCAGCAAGCAGATTGCAAGGGAAATGCAGAGATACATAAAGCCTTTCCATCAATAAGGCCAGAAACTCAAATCCTCCAATTTAGGGGATTTTAATTTTTTTTCTAATTAAAACTCAAGTTTTAATTTAAAATATGAAGATTCTATGCCTCCCAGTTGGAAATAACCCTCAAGGGCTTGTTTGCAACAGTATCTCGAATGGAAAGAATAGGGCCTGCTGCTTCACCTTGGCACTCTTCCTTGGTTGTTATCTCACATTCCCAGCAGCAGTAACCCATTGGCTTCACTGGATGCAAAGCACCTGCTCTGCATAAGTCAGTTCTTCCAATTACCTGTGCTTGGTTCTCTGAGGTAACATGATCTGTACCTACTGGGATGCTGATGGAACTTTTAAGAAGTTGGGTGTTGCAGCAGTTTAATATATAATTAATGAGCTATAGGGGTTTGAAGGTTTGGGGGCAAAAAATTCCTAAATTTTGCTGGAAGATTTCTGGCTATAAAACAGATATGGAAGTTTATTGGAAAGTTACAATGCACTCTGAAGAGAGGCAGTATTCCCTGCTGGTTTCTGACTGACCGCAATCACTAATTAAATCGGGTCAGATACAAGTCAATATTCAAGAGGTACAAAACCAAAATCCAAGTTGACAATCATCAGAGCAAACAGGCAGTCAGACACCCAAAGAGAGGAACTATTCAGTGTGTGCCAAAAGGAACACAATTTAATGATTCTGATCAAAAGGGCTAGAATTCTGGCTCCATGCTTTTATTCAAAACACGCTGTCCCAATGGACCACACTAGGAAAGAGGGAATTTTGTATAAAGATACAGGTTAGTTTGTAAAGCTCTCCATTACTTTTGCTGTTATTGCAAAGATATCTGAAAAAAGAACAGTGCCTCTCAACCCCACTTCTCCAAGCTGATCCTGAATTCACAGTCATGCCTTTAGAACATCTCAGCCCAGTAGGGAAGTGCAGTCCCAGATTCAACATTGTGACTTCATTGCAGTATGAAAGGAAGATACATTAGGTTGCAAGAGAGAAAACTGCTGCTTTGTGTTTAAAAATCTATTTAAGCATTTCCCTAAGTAGGCCCATCCCTTTGAAACGATATGCCTTGTGTCTCACTTTCTATGGATGCCCAGTTAGCCTAAGCAGGCTTTATTAGCCCTGTATAAGCCAGTCTCCTAAAGGGAGGTATGAATGCTCAGCCTTAATGATCTAATTAAAAAAACCTATTTAGCAATATAACACCTATCTCTACCCAAACCCACATGATCTGAAATTGCCTCTTAGCCAAATCTTGGCTGGGCCCTTCTACCCTCATCACGTATCTACTCTCACTTCTATATCCCATTCATATGGATACAGAGAGGGGTATAGCCATGCTTGTAGGTCCCAACAGGAGGCTGGGTAAGGGTTGCAGTGCCTTAGACAACATCTGTTTCTATTGCACAGCAGATAGCTGGAAACTTTCCTTATCTTCCCTATTCACAGAAACGTTTATTTTAACCCTGTCTTCTACGTTGAGCTCAGTGTCCCAGGAGTCAGAGCACTGCACAGCACAGCAATGTTAATCCCAGTACACAGTGATGGAAGACAAGTTTCCCCCGAGCTCACCAATAGCCATAAAAATAGCTCTGATGCAAATTATGCAAGCATTTTCTGTTCACAAGTCACAGGTTAGACAGCTCAGAAGCCAAGCTGCCACTGTATCCTCAAGAAGTGTGTAATGAGTCGGATTTCCTACACAAATGTTTAGATTTTTCCTATGTCCCTTTCAAACCTGGTTACACAAAAGGATCAAAATCATAGCTGGCAAATTAATGCTTATTTAAAGACCTTATGTAACTGAAACTTGACGACAGCATTCCTGACAGGGAAGAGAACCTGGCCCATAATACAAACGCAGCAGCTTCCTATGACAATGTTACACAGCACTAACATCCACCACATAGGATTCTAGCTCATGTGTCAGTGAACACGCTCAGAGTCCAAAGCAAGGGTTAGCTAGAAGAGTAAGCAGGAAGCTGGGGGGAAGCCTATGCTAACCCCACCTATCCTCCGTACAACAGCTTGTATGGAGGATAAAGAGGGAACTCTGATTTATCATACTTAAAGGGACACTGTCAAGGTTAGGCTCAGTATCTGTACCCCTTCAAAGGGTTTTACTTGTATTACAATAGAGGGCAAGTCCCAGCCCCTGGACTCTTGCACAATAAAGGCAGCCATTTTTGCCACACTTATGCATGCTAGGATATGATTTATGAGGAGAGGCTGAGGGAACTGGGATTATTTAGTCTCCAGAAGGAAAGAATGAGGTGGGATTTGATAGCTGCTTTCAACTACCTGAAAGGGGGTTCCAAAGAGGATGGATCTAGACTGTTCTCACTGGTAGCAGATGACAGAACAAGGAGCAATGGTCTCAAGTTGCAGCAGGGGAGATTTAGGTTGGATGTTAGGAAAAACTTTTTCACTAGGAGGGTGGTGAAGCACTGGAATGGGTTACCTAGGGAGGTGGTGGAATCTCCTTCCTTAGAGGTTTTCAAGGTCAGGCTTGACAAAGCCCTGGCTGGGATGATTTAGTTGGGGTTGGTCCTGCTTTGAGCAGGGGGTTGGATTATATGATCTCCTGAAGCCCCTTCCAACCCTGATATTCTATTCTATGCCCCCTGCTGCTTTGCAGCAGGGTTAGTCAGCACTATAATATTTCGAGTTTTGCTAACAATGCCATGCAGGCCAGTCAGAGCCAAATTAATTTCAGCTCCCTTAGGAACACAGGAAAACAATGCACTGCAAATGACAAGAGACCAAGGCTATAGGGAACGGCACTTATCAAATGAAGGGATTAAATGCAAACTAAAACCAGTAGCCAGTGTCCTTTTAGTAGTTTTTGATCCTGTAAACAAGCATTCAGTACCTGTGTTTGCGATTCCAACAGAAAAGCAGCTGAAAAGAACAAAAGAATGTAAATAAAAAAGTCAGAGGTACCCCAAGTGAGTAATTTCAGGAAGAACAGAGTAATTAATGACAAGGGAGTATAGTCACAATTTACTTGAAAGTGCTGAATAAGAACAAGGCTCCACAATATGTGCATGAGGGAAAACTGGATACCAACCATCACCAAGCACCACAGCACTCAGTAGAAGAAAGCAGTGCAATCTGCAGGGAGGAATGACATCCTGCAGCAGCCTGCACCATACTCACTTGAAGTACAGGTCCTTGAAGGTGAAGTGAGTTTCCACAATGCCTGTAGTCTTCACTCTGGTCCGCAGAACATCTTGCTGAGTTGGAATGTAGGTCTGCTGGGATATTCTATCCAAGTCATTTAGGTAACTAAACCAAAGAGACAATCCAAGACATGCTTTTTTTAGTCTGCGTCCTTGCTATGAATCTTTTATAAACCGCAGAAGAAAGTCATGGTGAAGTGCATTAGTTCTGTTAGCACAGCCCAGACCTCCAACATATACCTGTATTCTAGAGTTTCCTATAGCCATGTACTATCCAGCCTAACACAGCAGTCAGTCAGTAACAGATGGTGCTCAGCTAGTCAAACGCAAGCTGGGCTACAGAATAAGTGTGGAAGACAGAGCAGAAAAATGATCATCAAATTCCCTCTGTAATCAATACCTTTTGCTAAAGAAATTCACCTGGAGGCCTCCAAAGACAAACACTAACGTACCAGAAGAGAAGTGAATAAAGCCCAGGTTTCTGCTCATTGTAAAGGGTAAAAGGCAGAAACAGTAAGCCACGTTCATAGCCCTGTCCAAAGCATGACAAATCCAGCCATCCACTCAGGCAAAAGCAAGCAGGAATCTTTCCCTGACAACTTGGGAACCCTTACCCACCAATGTCTGGAGAACAAACTCAATCTCTAGCTTTTATGGGGCAAAAATACTTGTCATGTGACCTGATACACTGCTGCCTTCCTGTGCCTCCAGGCCCTCTGAGACCAGAATTCTGAACTGCCCAAGGCCCAACTCTTCGCTCCAGCACCCCGCCCATATAGCTGGGCTATGCACCTCAGAGGCTGCTGGGAGGAATCCTTTCCCTTCTGCAGCATCACAGACACTCTGCAGCAGCGTATCCACTGAGACCACCTTCAACTCCCAGCTTCATACAAACATCCCCTTTAGAGCTCCAAGGCATGTAATGGGTGCATCTCTTCTAGTCTGGACCCACAAATCATGCTCCTGCCTTTCATCCATTTCAGAGCAGGTATTAATCACAAGCTCCTCTACTCTCAGGTTGCCAAAGATAATCTATAATAACTGTAGGTTTTGAACTGGCAGGCTTTAGCCTTTGCCCCCACTTCTAGCCCTGCCAGTTCTCCGACTCTTGGTAGACACATTGTATGGCTATACCCTTCCAATGGATAATTTGTCATGGGTTGGTTCTACAGTCCTTCTTTCCACTCACTAACATAACAGACAAGTTGCCAACTAATTCAAAGAGTAAACTTCTCAACCGTCTACAAGATACCCTATTCTGTGCCCTGGCATATTTTTAATGAGCTTTTAGAAAAAACTATATAACTGCACTTGGTGTAGGTAGTGTTACCTGTACTAGTCTTATGATAAAAGTATATTTCTGTTAGAAAATAAAGATCCTTGGAATTTCTAGTCCTGATTAGCCTAACACCACAGGAAAAAGTAACTGCTCTAGTCAGACACACCAGAACACAGCTAATTTAGCAACAAAGCACTAATGGAAAAGCAGCTACGCAAACCAGACAGCAAAGCCAAATGAATTAAGTAACAGCACTGGCAATAAGTATTAAACTCTAAACAAGCTGTGTCCTGTTGGTAGAAGAATGCAAGTGCTACCTCAAGAGCTGGCACTGTAACAGCTTGGCTTTGATAACAAGCATGTGACTAACTAGTGAATTATTTAAACAGATGCTCTGCTTCCTCCATTCGCACACTTGTAATCTACTCACTACATTGTCAGGATTCAGCACAAGACCTATTGAAAGCAAAACTGGTTCAGTTCTCTCATCAGCTCTTTCCACAGCAGATGGAGGAGATAAATAACTTCAGTCAATATCTACCACCAAATGAATTGAGAAATCCCACACACATGCTTACAACACAAAGCTACTTTAGTCCGATAAGCACCTTGTTTCCATTAGTGTTTGGAGTGTGACTCTTACAACAAACCTGGCCCAACTGATTGGAGAGAGAATCCAGAAAATAATATATTAAGACTCCATGAAAGACCTTAACCAAGTCATTCAAAAAGGTAGAAATGAACAACGCTACAGGCCAATAATCATCTGACCCTCCCTGGACAGAAGAAATGCATTTTAAAATGATCAGAACACTGGCAGCATCAAAAGGAACCTCCTGACACCAGGAAGTAAGCCTTCGCTCTTCAGTTTTCCCCATACACACGTAGGCCTTGTAGATCTGCGACAAAAGCTCCCTCATCACACTTCCTTATCTGTCATGACTTGACAGATGTGGTTTGCTCTGTGTGGGAAGTGGCTGCAGCCACACCCATACAGCACTGTCCTGCAAAGAAGTGCTTTCTACATAGGGAAGCTGCAGAATCCTAGTCAGTTACAAGCTGCTACTAGATCTGTTGTGCACAGCTTCTGTATAACACGACCATGTAAAAGATGTCAGCCTGAAAAAAAAGCAGAAATGCAAGAAGAGAAAGTGGGGGACAAGAGAATGATGCAGAGACCACACTAGGAGACTTAATATTAACAATCCAGTTTTCCCACTACTATGTGGATAGACGTTAAGACAAACTAAGACGAGACAAATTTATCTACCATTCAAAGAACAGATGTGTTTATCCTAATATGAGAGTCTTCCTATATCCTACCTGGTTTAACAATGTTCCCTTCCTGGCTGAGCACCGCCCAGGGCTTTCCCTCACCTTCTTAGATAATTTTTTCACTATTTTTGACACAAACATTTGCTCCCTACACCACACCCTCTCCAGTGGAGGAAGCTTGTTTTCATGCTTCAACTATCGCCTGTAAAAGTGGAAATCCTAAAATTAAGATTTCAGCTACAGAGGGGGTGACATTTTCATAATTAAGCCCAGGACTTGGCTGACCATTGAGGTTTCCCAGGAGAACCCATAGTAGTTTTGGGGCAGCTCCCCAACGCTCGCATGTCCAGAGATTTATACCTCCAACTTGAAATCAAATAAAATCTGGCAGCTTCAGGTTACTCTGAATCCAAAACTCAGGAGGAACCTCGCAGTACAAAGCAGAACATTGATTTCTCACAGAGCTGCTCAGGAGACAGGCAGATTTTGGCAGATGTCGTCAATGAGTTGGACAGGATTCAGTTGGTGGCTACAATAGGCTCTCCCTCCTCCACATGTTCACATGAGCACCAGGGTGGTATTTTCCTAACAATGCAGTCATGTTTCCTTTAACTACTGGGAAGAACGCTTACTAGGCCAAACAGCTAAAAGCTCTAAAAGATTCATACAAAGCATTTATTATGGAAGAGGCTGTAGGATACTGAGTAGTCACAACTTGAGCTAAGGGAGGAGTTGTCACTAACATCTCTAGGGAAAAGCAGAGAACACAGACGACTGCCTTCTGACTCCATACTGAGGAAAGGGTATAAGAGGGCATGAAATCCCCATGACAGTATTCAGATAGTTCTGTATTTAGGACCACTGAACTACAAGCTTTCTGGAAAGGCTGTACCAAAAGGCCAACACCCATAAGATACGAGAACCAGGGAGGTACAGTATCTTCTAGGGCCTGACTAGAAGTTCTCCTTCACAGGAGTCCTAGCTATTGCTCTAGTTATAGCTCCTCTGACTCTCAACCAAAGAATATCCATTCATCCCTTCCTATGCGGTTCTCGGGAGCCAGTCCTTCCTGAACTGAAGATGTCAGGGAAAACAGCCCCATGACAAAGTTCTGATGACCCAGGCATTGAGATAGGAGATTGAATTCCCGGGATGCAGAAATAGGCTGTGCCTTCCCTGCTGTGGTTAGCTGAAGTTAGGGAGGTGTTGTGGCTAGGTAAAGGTAGAAATAGATGCACCAAACTGAACACAACCTCCAGCATCCCCAACGAAGGGAAGGGCAGATTTTAATTAGTTTTGTCAAACTGAATATGTCCCTTCAACTATCAGGCCCAGCTGGGAAGGGAGAGGAGCTGCAGGAGGGAGGAAGGGTTCCTGAAGTAGGCTATGCAGCAGGGGGAAGGAAGGGAAGGCGTGTTTTTTCAGCACCAGGGGGAAAGCCCCTGGGAGCTGGGTGGAGGATCTGCTTTTGTTTCACCTACATTTTATGTATGAAGAATAAAACTGCTTGAAAAAAGATTTGGATGTGGCAACGAGTCCTTCCTAGGAAGGTCAGGTGCATGAGTGAGGGGAAGCCGAGGCAGTGAATAGCCTGGCACCCGACCAGGTAAGGTGCTGATGCTTCAATGGGCCTTTACACAATACAAAGTCCATTGTACATGAAGCACGACAGCACAAATGGCAAGATAGGAACGTGGAATTAGCAACTACCTCTGAAAAGTCTGGGTTAAGTGATTTGTTGAGCACCACATAGGAACTCTGGCACGGAGGGGATACAATCCAGTTCCCCAGGGCAGCATTCGACTGCTTTACGCTGGAGCCCATCCTTTCTCTTTCTGCAATCCCCTGCCTCATTCACTACACATCTTCCAACTTCTGCAACCACTGAAGCAGAGAGCATTACAGACAACACCCACCTTTTGCTGGACAGATTCATCCTGTGAACTGAATGAGGCTGAAGTGTAGAAAATAATGGCATGTGATCACATAATTAGATTGCACCATAATGCATATGCATAATGAGACTGGATTAAGTTTGCACAGGTAATCTTAATTCCAGCATTTCCCAATTTTGGGGTGATTAACTTTGCAATATTAGCATTCATTTCTTGTAATTTTTCTGTGTAATTTCCTAGGGTTTTTTTTTTTTTTTTTAATGAAAACAAAAATTCCATCATCATGTGGGATCATACGGACACCCACAGAGGTCATCAGCGGGGTTGGAACCATTAGATCCACTTCTGACACTTGAGAGCTGGACTAAATTGTCATCCACTAAGATGACGAGCACTAGAAAAGGATGGAAAGCTGCTATTTAGAGGGCTTCCAGATATTTACTGATAGCAGATGAATGGTGAGACTCAGGAACCTTAGGTTCCAATCCAGGCTCAGGAGGGGAGTGTGCTCCAGTGGGCACAGACTCTTCAGCTAGTTTCCTCTCCTCGCACCCCATCCTGGCCCTGTCCTCTACTTCTGTCTCTTCCCCACCCCAGCCAATCCCACTACTCCCCACACCTCAGCTCCACAGCCAATATGTCTCCCCCTTCTGCCCCCCCCCCCCATCTCCCTACCCAGACTTCTTGTCTACTCCCAAAGTAGTCATCACCCTCCCAGCTCCTTGTCCCTCTCTTTGCCCAGACAATCCCAGTTGACCCCTAGCAACCTGGCTCCTCATCAGATCAGTGTCATCCCCTTTCCCCCCAACACCCACACACACACACACACACACACACACACTTCTTCCCCTGACCTCTCAGTTCCAGTCACTTCTAATCACCCCCCCCCCCCCGGCGACTCAATCTCAGTGTCTCCCCCGTCCCGATCCCAACATACCGACTTAGTCCCCTTGCCTTTATCATCTGTCTTTCCCTTCACTCTAATTCCAAGTCCACATCCACCCCACCTTTGTCCCAAACTACTTCCCTGCCATCCCACCCCCAACAAATCCAGCTCTAGCCTTTAAATCAGGCAGCTTCCTCCATGGTACGCTGACCCTGAAGAGGAGGTCAATGAGAGCACAAGAGACACGCTCCCTGCTCACAGGACCAAAACATGATCCCCAGCAGCCCAAAACTGCAACTGCAGGGAAACTTCTACTCAGCATGGACAGAATCTTCAGGGAATTTGGCTGCTAAAAAGGAGTCTAGTGAACATGTGCAAACTGCAATTTTTCAAAGGCTTATAATTTGGTGGATTTTTGATGGATTTTCACAGGGCTGGCAAAAGCCACATCCCTGACACAAAGGCCAGAGCCCTGCCAAATTTCAAGTCCCTGCAAAAAGCAGGGGGGCAGTAGAGCTGTCATAACCATACAGCTAAGGGTAGCCTAGAATTCCTCCTTACCTGTAAGGGGTTAAGAAGCTCAAATAACCTGGTTGGCACCTGACCAAAAGGACCAATGGGGAAAGAAGATACTTTCAAATCTTGGGCTGGGGAAGGTTGTATTTGTGTGTGTTCTCTTGGAAGCAGAGAAGCATCAGGTCAGAAAACTCCTTCTCCTATAAACCATCCTAAAAGTCTCTCATATTACAAAAATTGAGAGTAAAAGCCAGGCAAGGCGTGTTAGATTATCTTTTGTTCTGCTTGTGAATTTTTCCTTTGCTGGAGGGAGGTTTATTCCTGTTTTTTGTAACTTTGAAACTAAGCCTAGAGGAAGTTCTGCTGTGTTTTTGAATCGTTTTTTACCCTGTAAAGTTATTTTCCATCCTGATTTTACAGAGGTGATTTTTAAATAAAATTCTTTTAAAGAACCCGACTGATTTCTCTACTGTCCTAACACCCAGGGGTTTGGGTCTGTGATCACGTTGTAACCAATTGGTTAGGATATTATTCTCAAGCCTCCCCAGGAAAGGAGGTCTAAGGGCTTGGGGGGATATTTTGGGGGAATAAGAACTTCAAGTGGTCCTTTCCCTGATTCTTTGTTAAATCACTTGGTGGTGGCAGCATACCCTCCAAGGGCAAAGAATTTGTGCATTGGGGAAGTCTAAACTAAACTGGTAGAAATAAGCTTAGGGGGTCTTTCATGCAGGTCCCCACATCTGTACCCTAGAGTTCAGAGTGGGGAGGGAACCCTGACAAGAGCTTTCCAAAGAAAAGGTCACCAAAAATTCCAGACACCCAGCATGGAAAACAAACCTAAACAACTAAAGTTTGGCAAAGTTGTAAGCAACCGAAAACAGGTTCTCATAATGGGAAGCATCGAGGCTGCCAGCCCGGGCTAAAATACATAACCACCGCTTTTGCCTGAAATTGTTTCCCATCTGGTGCACCACCAGAAGAAGCCTGGTGAAAATTAGTAAAATGAAGAACGGCAAGAAAACGGATTTTCCTATACTGGTTTTAGGACCTCACAGTTAAACGTTGTTCATTACATATTTGGTAGCTTAATTATGAGTCTAGTTTCCAGGAAATATTAATCCTTACATTAATACTGAGGAAACCTCAAGTCACCTTCCAGAGAAGCTACAACTTGTCTCACTACACTGACATTTACAAACAGACAGTTACTTTTACACTGGGAAGGCAGATCGACAAGTTAATTCATTCATGACATTAGAAACACAAATACATTTTTCATGTGATAAGGGGAAGACCGCAATAAATTCTATAATGGAGGCAGTTGATCCCTTTCCTTTTCATTACAAGATCTACTTTGATCAGCTAAAGCATGGAGTCACAGAATCATCGACACGTAGGACTGAAGAGCCCTCAATAGAGCAGGTGACTGGACTAGATGACCTGAAGCAGGACTAAGTATTTAGAGCCAATCCCCTCCTGTCTTAGGATATCCCATTTTGCCAATCTACCCAGCTTAGGTAAACACTTCCTGAAGCGTGACTTGTACTCCCATTAAACGCTTTCTGACTGTCCTTTAAAGGAGCACCTAGGCACTGGACATACCCATTGCTCTGACCACAACAGTCGTAAGTGGCGTGCTCGCTACACAAAACACTGGGGGCAGTAACGGTCTCTTACTAGGATGCAGAGTCATTAAGTTGATACTCTCTTGATCTGCTGAAGCAGGCCTGGACCCCGGCATCTCGCCATAATCGTTTAATCACTCCAGCTAGCTCAGGAGTCATCACTCCTTCCTCAGCACTTCCAGCCAACACAAACAACTGACGGGCATCGTCCTGCAGGAAGAGGGTGAAAGGAAGATTCAGTCATACTCCATAGTTAACACCACTACAAGCTAAAATGAGCCTTAACCACCACTTAAACCACAAATGCCTGCAGTGACACCAGTGATAGGTTCCTGACTGGCATAGCTAGATTCCCCTCCCCAGTCTACCTACCCACTATGTTAAATCAATATTCCTCCTTCATCCAGAAACACACGGACTGAGCAAGAAGCAAACTGCTCAAGAGCATCTGGTTTCAGGCAAGCAGGATGCATTAATCAGAGGGAGGTGGTGGTCACCTGTGGCATACAGCACACCCATAGTACCACAAACCCTCTCTTTGTAGAGGAGGATCATAGTTCCAACTTAACAGGCAATGTTTAGCTGTTCTAATGAGGTAGATGGGGCAATATGAACCTTCAGCATTATATCTTGTGCATGGCGCATCTCCTCAGAAGTGCTGCTGGCTTTCAAAAGAATACCTGTTCTGTACAACAAGCTACTGAAGGAATTAAAGCTTTTCCTGTCTAAAACTACAATTTACAGTTTATTTACAGTTTATTTGGTGCAGGGAAAAATCCAGCACCAAAAGCAAATACTGGGTGATTAAAGGTTTTAGAGCTTTGAAGAACTGCCATTTCCCATAAGGACTGTCAAAAGAAAGGGGAATTCCAATTTCTTAATGGGAACATTTCACAGGGAAGGAAGGATCGGGACCACTCAGGATTCCAGTGTTTGTTTGCATTAGATTACATGAAACACTTGTCAGAAAATTTAATATAGGCTCTCGCTTTTCAATAGGGAAATTATCAGCCAGATTTGCAACTGAGAAATAGGCTGACCTACTTTGAGGTTTCTGTGATGATGCAACTTGTGTCAGCTCTATTTAAGGGGTAATGTTGCAAGGCCCTTTTACCCTCCCAGCAAGTCCACCAACTTGAAGAGCCTGTCTGCGCCTGATACTTACTTTCTCCTGAAATCAGTTCTCAGAATGCTGCTGCAGGGCATGGAAATAATGAACAACCAAGGTAGCCTGTAGGGTAATGCCCAGGTGCCACCTCTAAGGGTATGTCACTGCAGAGTTAGCCCAACTGATCAGTATCTGGCCTGAGTTTATGCAACCACACTGCAAAACCCTACCCGAGTTACAGAGCCTTCACTGGTGCTGCACTCCTCTGCCTCTCGCTAGGACAGCTGGGGGCACATCCCAGGGCTCTATGGCTGCAGTACACTGAGCTGCTCTAGGATTCGCTCTCAGTAAGTTGTGGGAGGAACTGCCTGTCCTTCTGGGCACACAGTCCTCTAGTGCCTTTGCACAATTCTCCTATCAGCACGTGAGTGGCTTTAGCCTGGATCACCCCTGCAAAAATGGGCAGCTATAGTGAAAGCAGAACCAGGGCTCTAACCTCACTACCAGCCATGCCAGCTAGCCCAGGTTGAAAGCACAACTGGACTCAGGAGAGAGGCTTGTGTTTGTGGACAGGGACATCCTGGGGGGCTTAATCCCACAATTACACTATTTACTTCCTGCTCTTTTGTATTTGTGCCACCTTTTCAAGTGTCTCCTGGGAATTTCCCTCCTTTGGTCTTATTGCTTTCCCCACCCACAAAAATCAAGAAAGAATGAAGAAATGCCAGGAAGTTTGCTAGATAGGGGGGACTCCGAGAGGGGAAATGTTAATGATATCACAGAGGAGGAAACCATATGATTTGGAAAGGAGAAAGTCAAAAAGAGTTATCCTTGTGATGCTCTTAATCATTTTTAAATTGTGAAAAAACTCACTAGCATCTGATTTAGATTAAAAATGTAAAGGGGCGTAACTTTCTGAAGTACGACTGAACACTGACACAGGAGACCAAGTATTTTAAATTAATCCGTAACCGTCTTGTTAAAAATGTAGCAACTTGATCTGCATCCAAGTATTTTGTATTAGAAAGGAGTTCAAAAGCTGTCAAGGGCTCCTTTCTGTATCTACAATAAGATACTCCAGGCAGAGTGTTACTAATACTTTACAGATTTTCAGATGTACTCCACTACTGCTATCTTGTGGCTTAAAAATATTTCCACCACATGTTCCACGGACTGAACTTCAGATCTTCATTAACATAATCTACATTACAGAAGCAAGCTAAAGGAAACGAGTGAAATACTCACTGCTCTGGCAACTTCCCCAAAGTCTATCTTTAGCCTCCCCATGGCTCTTATTATTGCAATGATGGACTGAATAGTATTGCTGTAGACAACCACTTTATACTGTTTGCATTCTTCCTCTGAATAGCCATCTTCATGGATGATCCTGGAACAAAAACAAGCCATAATCACAAGCTAAACCAGGAGGACAATGCTGATTTCTTATTCAGTCTAATACAGAAATACAATTTATACCAATTTAAATATCTGGGCTTCTACTTACTTCATCTGCTTCACAATGGTGCTTTTACCAGACTCTCCTGCACCTGAAAAGTACAAATAAACTCATGTTAGTTTTAACTTCAAATTAAAACTAAGAGCCAAAGTGAGATGTAGCCCCACATCTAGATGTTGATTGGGATTGAAGTAAAGAACTTAATTGTGCAAACTCATCAGTTAAAGATCTCCACATCAGCTATTCCCCGCAGTGACCCACCTCTGACAGTGGCTCCCTAGAGAGACCAGGCACCAGTACACAATGCTCAGTTTGTATTCTCAGTTTATGAATGCTGACAACCAAGTGATCATCTAACCACAAAACAAGGAAGGTTATACTTCTGAATTTCCAAAGTTCTGACTACTCATTGATTCTATCTTCCAAACAGATAGGACTGTAAAATGGGGTGAAGGGGCCGAAGGTACTTCAGTTTGTACACCGGCCGATCCATCACCTCTTCCTGCAATAAGAAAAAGAGTACTGGTGGCACCTTAGAGACTAACCAATTTATTTGAGCATGAGCTTTCGTGAGCTACAGCCAATGAAGTGAGCTGTAGCTCACGAAAGCTCATGCTCAAATAAATTGGTTAGTCTCTAAGGTGCCACCAGTACTCCTTTTCTTTTTGCGAATACAGACTAACACGGCTATTACTCCGATTCCTGCAATAGTACACTAATGATCTCCCAAGGCAGCGTTCCCATTACGCACATGAATCTGAAGGATACAGAGTAGTGTAAGTAACAGGCATTAACACTTTTAACTGCTAAGATACCATTCAGCCAATGATCTCAAAACACTTTTGTGACGAAGCAGGACTGCTCTTAATGTTTCCTCTGAATATTGTGGGAGTGCCGCAGTTTCCCCTAGGCAGTTCTTAAGTATCTAGGTGGTGGGATAAGGGTGTTTGATCATTGCAGAGCCCTAGAGGGCAGGTGTGTGCAGGGGTCTGGACATAGAGAATGGCTGACACCCTGTTTCCTGGCAACTGATGGCCTGGCCCTTCCCCCCTGCAAGGTGAGAGCTAAAGGGTTGGAGAACAAAGGGATCAGGTGACCTCCTGGCCCTAGAAAGGGGAAAGCCCAGAGGAGTGGGGGCTGGAGACAGTTTCAGTTTGGGGCTGGCTGGGGACGAGGAGCGAAGTGCAGACGTGGTTGTCTGGCTCACTGTCTCCCAGAATGGACCCAGCTGAGGGGTCCTGTTCTCTGCACCTACAAGCTCTGTGTTAGACCATGTGCCTGTCATCTAATAAACCTCTGTTTTACTGGCTGGCTGAGAGTCCCGTCTGACTGTGAAGTTGGGGTGCAGGACCCTCTGGCTTCCCCAGGACCCTGCCTGGGTGGACTTGCTGTGGGAACCGCACAGAGGGGCAGAAGATGCTGAATGCTCTGAGGTCAGACCCAGGAAGGTGGAAGCTGTGTGTCCTGCAGACAGTCTGCTCACAGAAAAGAGACTTCCCCAGAGTCCTGACTGGCTTCATAGGGAGCAGTTCCAGAGCATCACCCGGGGACTCCGTGACAACTTTATAAATAGTAAGCCGCACAACCACCTAGCGAGGTAGATCGCTATCTTACTATTTTAAATGAGGAGAAAGCCTAGGACAGAGGTTAAGTGATGACCTAGGTGTCTCACCGAATTGGCAGCAGAGAATTGACTCCTAGGCTCCTGCTCTAGCCATCTAACTATTAGTCAATACTGTTTCCCATGTGCAAATGGCACCCCAAGGAAGTTCAAGATTTTCAGTATGGCAAATATACCTGCACCTTCCCATTATATACAGAACATGAGACAGCAAAGTTTGAAATGTTTGTATTCTCTTTCATTTTGCACGCCAGTCTGGGCCATATGTTTCCAGCAGCGTGATCTTCTGTGGTTCAGAAGCCAATATGAACAAGATGACTGCACTCTGACCTCAGTACACTTGGTCTTGAGGATAATTCCTAGCAGTGCAGGTGGGGGAGAACAGAAAAAACCCACTGCACCAAGGGAAAGATGGCGGCAAACAGCCACAGTAATAGTCCAACATGCTAACCTGCATTTACATTTTGTCTAATCTTAAAACCAACACCTAGGTTCCCTTTGTTTGCGAGTTCTGAATCGTCAAAATGATGGATTATAAACAAGATGTGATAGAAACCCAGCCTAGTGACAAGTTCCAGCATCCCCATCTTCTGCCCCAGAGGCCTGTCTTCCTGGAAGTGGAAGAGTCTACTGGAGCCCTCATCCAGATTCTATTCTGCAGCAGTTTATGGAAACCTAACCTAAAATAGCAGTAACACTATGTTTGTTGTAATTATAGGATAGGACTGAACTAAAGAATTCCTTACATGTCAGATCATAATCTTGTTTTGCCTAAAGCAGTCTCAAGCAAGGAAGGCTTTTAGTGCAGCAGTCTGGGAAACTTTTAGGACAGAAGGTTCCAAAGATGAGAAGTGAAAGTTTGCATCAAGATGATCTTCTTGGCTAGATACCAGACCTCCCAGCTGTACCATTTGGCGCACACCCCTCCTCAAGAATTTGTCTTCACATGGAATCATTTTGCTGATTACAGTGGGGTGAAGCCCCACCTTGCCAGAAGTTCACAGACCCAGACCAGAGTCATCTTAACTATTTGCCTCTAGAATGCAGCACTTTTAGCCCTGGTCTACACTACGGGGTTAGGTCGAATTTAGCCGCATTAGGTCGATTTTAAAATGGACTACATCTACACAACCAACCCTGTTCCGTCGACCTAAAGGGCTCTTAAAATTGACTTCTGTACTCCTCCCCGCCAAGGGGAGTAGCGCTAAAATCGACCTTCCTGGGTCGAATTTGGGGTAGTGCAGATGCAATTCGATGGTGGCTCCTGGAGGCCAATATCCCAGAGTGCTCCAATGAGACCGCTCTGGACAGCACTTTGAACTCCGAAGCACTAGCCAGGTACACCGGAAAAGCCCCGGGAAATTTTGAATTTCATTTCCTGTTGGTCAGTGTGGCGAGCTCAGCAGCACAGGTGACCATGCAGTCCCCCCAGAATCGCAAACGAGCTCCAGCATGGACCAAAAGGGAGACAATGGATCTGATTGCTGTATGGGGAGAAGAACTGTGCAGGCCGAACTGCAATCAAAAAAGAAGAAATGCTAATATATATGCCAAAATCGTACAGGGCATGGTGGAGACAGGCTATAACAGGGACACACAGCACTGCCACATGAAAGTTAAGGAGCTCAGGCAAGCCTATCAAAAGACAAAGGAGGCAAACGGTCGCTCTGTGTATGAGCCCCATACAAGCTGCTTCTATGATCAGCTGCATGGCATTCTGGGGGGGGGGGGGGGGACCCTACCACTATCCCACCACTGTCTGTGGACACTTGCAAAGGAGGGAGTCTCACGCAACAGGGAGGAAGAGGAGGAGGAGAATCCGCAGCAGGCATGCGGTGAATCCGTTCTCCCCAGCAGCCAGGGCCTTTTCATCATCTGGTCTCCCATGTTTAAGAAGGATGAATTCAAACTGGAACAGGTACAGAGAAGGGCTACTAGGATGATCCGAGGAACGGAAAACTTGTCTTATGAAGGGAGACTCAAGGAGCTTGACTTGTTTAGCCTAACTAAAAGAAGGTTTAGGGGAGATATGATTGCTCTCTATAAATATATCAGAGGGATAAATACCGGAGAGGGAGAGGAATTATTTAAGCTCAGTACCAATGTGGACACAAGAACAAATGGATATAAACTGGCCATCAGGAAGTTTAGACTTGAAATTAGATGAACGTTTCTAACCATCAGAGGAGTGAAGTTTTGGAATAGCCTTCCAAGGGAAGCAGTGGGGGCAAAAGACCTATCTGGCTTCAAGATTAAACTCGATAAGTTTATGGAGGAGATGGTATGATGGGATAACATGATTTTGGTAATTAATTGATCTTTAAATATTCATGGTAAATAGGCCTAATGGCCTGTGATGGGATGCTAGATGGGGTGGGATCTGAGTTACTACAGAGAATTCTTTCCTGGGAATCTGGCTGGTGAATCTTGCCCATATGCTCAGGGTTCAGCCGATCGTCATATTTGAGGTCGGGAAGGAATTTTCCTCCAGGGCAGATTGGAAGAGGCCCTGGAGGTTTTTCACCTTCCTCTGTAGCATGGGGCACAGGTCACTTGGAGGATTCTCTGCTCCTTGAAGTCTTTAAACCACAATTTGAGGACTTCAATAGCTCAGACATAGGTGAGAGATTTTTCACAGGAGTGGGTGGGTGAGATTCTGTGGCCTGCATTGTGCAGGAGGTCAGACTAGATGATCATAATGGTCCCTTCTGACCTTAGTATCTATGAATCACCCTGGAGCCAATACCCTCCCAAGGCGGGATCCCTGACCCTGAAGCCGGAGAAGGCACCTCTGGTGAATGCACATTTGTAACTATAGTACAGGGTTTAAAAGCAATAGCGTTTAATGTTTGATTTGCCCAGAAGAATTGGGATGCATTTGCGGACAGTACAGCTACTGGAAAAGTCTGTTAACATGTCTGGGGATGGAGCGGGAATCCTCCAGGGACATCTCCATGAAGCTCTCCTGGAGGTAGTCTGAAAGCCTTCGCAGAAGGTTTCTGGGGAGGGCTGTCTTATTTCGTCCTCTACGGTAGGACACTTTACCACGCCAAGCCAGTAGCAAGTAGTCTGGAATCACTGCAGCACAAAGTATGGCAGCAAATAGGCCTGGGTTTTGGTTGCATTCAAGCAACATTCTGTCTTTATCTTTCTGTTTTAGCCTAAGGAGAGTGACATCATTCATGGTCACCTGGTTGAAATAGGGGAATTTTTGTAAGGGAACAGTAAAAGGACCCCATTCATGCTGGGTTGTTTGTGCTTGGCTAAAAGGGATCATCCTGGAGAATAGCCAAGCGGTGGGGTGGGGGAGGGGTGTGCTGCACATCCACTCAAAAACCGCAGCCCCTCCTTTTAAATGTGAAACCCAACCGGCATTGCTTGCTATGGGAAAGGATGGCGCTGCAGTTCGAAACCATTCCCACATGCTATGAAGGCGTAAGAAGCCAACCCTGCATACCAAAAAGCTTACCATGGCTGCCTGGAAACCGAATTCTGTTGCCCAGCTGTTTGCTATGTGTCACCATACAGGCAGACGCTCAATATAAAAGGCAAAATGCGACCTTGTACCTAAAGCACATGTGCTGTCTGCTGTGAATTACTTGATTCACTGTGAAAGTCTCCCTTTTGTTCTCAGAAAGGTATCTTAAATTTTACACTCCCTTTTTATCTCCCCCTAGGTGCAAATCTATCTATGCTCCCCCTATCATCTCCATCCCCGAGGTTATCGCAGATTAGAAGGCGAAAAAACCGCACTCGCGATGACATGTTTTCCGAGCTCATGCAGTCCTCCTGCACTGAGAGGGCACACCTGAATGCATGGAGGCATTCAGTGGCAGAGACCAGGAAAGCGTTAAGTGAGCGCGAAGAGCGGAGACAGGAGGCGATGCTGAGGCTAATGGGGGAGCAAACTGACATGATGAAGCGTCTGTTGGAGTTGCAGGAAAGCCAACAAGCGCACAGACCCCCAGCTGCATCCATTGTATAACCACTTGCCCTCCTCCCCAAGTTCCATATCCTCCTCACACAGACGCCCAAGAACACACGGGGGAGGCTCCGGGCACCCAGCCACTCCAGAGGATGGCCCAAGCAACAGAAGGCTGTCATTCAAACAGTTTTGATTTGTAGTGTGGCTACAATAAGCAATGTGGCCTTGTCTTTCCTTCCTCCTGCAACCCACCCCACCCAGGCTACCTTGTCAGTTATCTCGCTTTTTTTTTTTAAATTAAGAAAGAAAGAATGCATGGTTTCAAAACAATAGTTACTTTATTTCCTTTGCCAGCCGTGATTGAAAAGAGAAGGGTGGTTGGCTTACAGGGAACTAAAAATCAACAAAGCGGGTGGGTTTGCAGCAAGGAGAAACACACGACTGTCACACCGTAGCCTGGCCACTCATGAAACTGGTTTTCAAAGTCTCTCTGATGCGCAGCACACATAGCTGTGCTCTTCTAATCGCCCTGGTGTCTGGCTACTTAAAATCGGCTGTCAGGCGATTTGCCTCAACCTCCCACCCCGCCATAAATGTCTCCCCCTTACTCTCACAGATATTATGGAGCACACAGGAAGCTGCAATAACAATGGGAATGTTGGTTGCGCTGAAGTCTAACCTAGTCAGCAAACAGCGCCAGTGAGCTTTTAAAACTCCAAAGGAAAATTCTACCACCATTCTGCACTTGCTCAGCCTATAGTTGAACTGCTCCTTACTACTGTCCAGGCTGCTTGTGTATGGCTTCATGAGCCATGGGAGCAAGGGGTAGGCTGGGTCCTCAAGGATAACTATTGGCATTTCAACATCCTCAACAGTAATTTTCTGGTCTGGGAAGTAAGTCCTTTCTTCAACTGCTCGAAGAGCCCTGAGTTCCTAAAGATGCGAGCGTCATGCACCTTTCCCAGCCATCCCACGTTTATGTCAGTGAAATGTCCCTTGTGATCCACCAGTGCTTGCAGCACCACTGAGAAGTACCCCTTGCGGTTTACGTACTGGTTGGCAAGGTGGTCCGGTGCCAAGATAGGGATATGTGTTCCGTCTATCTCCCCACCACAATTAGGAAACTCCACTGCAGCAAAGCCATCCAGTATGACCTGCACATTTCCCAGAGTCACTACCCTTGATAGCAGATCATCAGTGATTGCATTGGCTATTTGGATCACAGCAGTCCCCACAGTAGACTTCCCCACTCCAAATTGATTCCCGACTGACCGGTAGCAGTCGGGCTTTGCAAGCTTTCACAGGGCTATCAACTGTCAGGACAGCTCTCATCTTGGTATTCCTGCACTTCAGGGCAGGAGAAAGCAACTCAAAGTTCAAGGAAAGTGGCCTTACGCATGCGAAAGTTTCGCAGCCACTGTGAATCATCCCATACCTGCAACACTATGCAGTCCCACCAGTCTGGGCTTGTTTGCCGGGCCCAGAATCGGTGTTCCACTGTATCAACCAGCCCCACTGCCGCCATGATGTCCTAATTGCCACAGCCTGTGCTTTCAGGAACGTCTGTGTCCATGTCCTCATCACAATCGTCCTCGTACTGGCGTCTTAGCCCGGTTCTGCACATACTCCAGGATAATGCGCGAGATGTTTACGATGCTCACAACAGCAGTAGTGAGCAGAGCAGGCTCCATGCTTGCCATGGTATGGTGCCTGCATGGGTAACCCAGGAAAAAAGGCTTTCACGGAGGGAGGGAGGGGTGACTGACGACATGTACCAAAACCACCCGTGACAATGTTTTTGCCCCATCAGGCATTGGAAGCTTAACCCAGAATTCCAATGGACTGTGGAAACTGTGGGATAGCTACCCACAGTGCACTGCTCTGTAAGTCGATCCTAGCCATGGTATTGAGGATGAACTCCGGTGACTTAATGCGCTTAGTGGGGTCATACACAATCAACTGTATAAAATCGATTTCTAAAAATCGACTTCTATAAAAACAACCTAATTTCATAGTGTAGACATACCCTTAGATACTTTGCTTTTCATTCTGGAGCATCCCACAGTGCTTTACAAGTAGGGTGACCAGATGTCCCAGTTTTATAGGTACAGTCCTGATATTTGGGGGTTTGTTTTATATAGGTGCCTATTACCCCCGAGCACCGACCAGATTTTTCACACTTGCTGTCTGGTCACCCTATTTACAAGTGACATACGCACCCTGCTGAAAGGCAGCCCCCTGGAAAGTGGAGGTGGTAACCAACTCTCAGAGCAAAGGGCACAGAAGTGGAGTGGCAGGTATGTTTTAGACAAACATTCTGGAGCAAACACTACTCTTCAGTAAAGAGTGCCAAGGGTTCTAATATTCACTAAGAGCAAAGAGGACATCAGTTTAAGGTCTCATCTAAAAGAAGCTCTCAGTAAACTGTAGAATTTGATTATGCACAGAAGGCTGAAGAGAAGCATTCCTAGGTTTGGACTTGTGGCTCATGGGATTCTAAGTATTTTAAGACTGATGATTATATGACCCGACCTCCTGTTCACTTCTAGCACGAGTATGCCAGAGCATCTGGTCTCTAGAATCTTGGTAATTATGTCAAGTGAAATCTGGGCTTTGGTATATGTTCTTGTCACTATCGATATAGCAGAAGCTTCTAATGCCTCCTCTGGGAGGCATGTCCTCCAGAATAAAGTTCCAAAAATCTTTTGCTAGATTCAAATAGAGATAAGGAGGACAGCCATTGATAGAGAAACTGCTGTATTCAAGTTTAGTTATTACATCCTTAAGATGTCAGGAAACCTGAACTCCCAGAGAGAACCATGAACAAGGTTTGAAAGTCACTCTGTACATTCCGTCTGTTCATGGTCCTTGATGTCACATGCTGCCAGAGAAACCAGGATATGTGCAGCTTGGACTTCTGAAGATTAGAGAGTTGACTTTGTTATAACAACTTCTGTATAATAGATAAAAATTACTTTGTATTGATTACTACAGATGTGTTTCAACTTTGCTGAACTTTTTCCAGTTCCTTTATCATTCCGAACAGTTGTTTAAACCAGGATAAAACGTTGGGCTAGCATGGAAGAGAACTAAGAGTACTTCATGAGAATGTTAAGTCTCAAGGTACAAATGGCGATTAGTTCGAGAGAAATGGAAAGAGCAAACATACAACTATCTGATTTTCTAAACTTACGCAATAGCCAAATACAAGCAGCTATTCATTAGTTATGGAAATACTGTGCAAACTTGAACAGGGAAAACAGCTGTCACCCTGGAAGCAGGATAACAAGACAATACCTATGCCAGAAATTGAATGGGACGATACCTGCAGTCTTTCTAGATGATAAAAAATAGATATATTTTTTTCTGCCATGTGTGCCCTTAGCAACAGGACAAACTGAAATTTATCCCTGGATTCAACCGCTTTATTAAAGTCTACCATAGGCAATACAATAGCAATTCACTACAAAATTATGTTTCTCATTATCTGCCAGGGTAACTTTATACTCAAGTTTATATTCCCCAATTGTAGTTTAGATTGTTTTGGACTGAACAAGTTGTCCTAGTATTGCTTGAAAACCCTGGATGGCTGAACACACTAGGTACAGACCAGCTTCTCCATGCCTCAGTGTATTTGACAGTAGGTTGATTCAGTGCCTAAGGCTTCAATTAATGGTGTATAAAATTATCAAGAGAAAGAATGGCTCGAGGTTAAGGCACTGAGCTTCCAGAGATCTAGTTCAATCTGCAGCTCTGCTACACAGCTCGTGTGTCCATGGGCAAGTTGCTTCATCTCTGTGCCTCAGCTGCCCACCTGAAAAATGGGCATACCACTTCCTTTTCCCACTCTTCGGGTGACTAGTTTATCTAGATTATAAACTCCTGGGGCCCATCTATTGCTTTGCACTTACAGAGTGCCTTGCACAGAGCCTCTAGGCACCTCTGTAATACAAAACCACGGCCTTAATCCATATGGTAGTTCAGGTACATGCGTTCTGTACAAGTTCTACTGTTGAGCATATATGTTGATTTAATTCAGATTTACTGCCTGAGGCCATATCAAGTTAGAGTGTAAACTCCCTAAAATGCTCAGAGCTGATCGGAAGATGCTACTTGTTACCTGCCTCAGAATCGCCATCCGGATAGTAATGTTGCCAGCTGTCCCACAGGACAGCAAGTTCGCTTCCAAGGCACCATGGGTAGTGCACTCAGAATCAATTAGTCGGGGGGGAGGAGGGAATGCTGACTTAGCCCGGGTCTACAACACATCTACACAACCAATGCTGTTCTGACAAGGGAAAAGGCTCTTAAAATCGACTTTTTGTACTCCTCCCCAGCGAGGGGAGTGGCGCTAAAAATCAATCTTGCTGGGTCGAATTTAGGGTAGTGCAGATGCAAATAGAAAGTACTGGCCTTTGGGAGCTATCCCAGAGTGCTCCAATGAGACCGCTCTGGACAGCACTTTGAACTTTAATGCACTAGCCAGGTACACCGGAAAAGCCCTGGGAAATTTTGAATCTCATTTCCTGTTGGTCAGTGTGGCGAGCTCAGCAGCACAGGTGACCATATAGTCCCCCCAGAATCGCAAACGAGCTCCAGCATGGACCAAAAGGGAGACAATGGATCTGATCGCCGTATGGGGAGAAGAACTGTGCAGGCCGAACTCCAATCAAAAAGAAGAAATGCTAATATATATGCCAAAATCGCACAGGGCATGGTGGAGACAGGCTACAACAGGGACACACAGCAGTGCTGCATGAAAGTTAAGGAGCTCAGGCAAGCCTATCAAAAGACAAAGGAGGCAAACGGTCGCTCTGGGTATGAGCCCCATACAAGCTGCTTCTATGATCAGTTGCATAGCATTCTAGGGGGCGACCCTACCACTACCCCACCACTGTCCGTGGACACTTGCAAGGGATGAGTCTCACACAACAGGGAGGAGGATTTTGTGGATGAGGAAGAGGAGACTGTGCAGCAGGCAAGCGGTGAATCCATTCTCCCCAGCAGCCAGGACCTTTTCATCACCCTGGAGCCAATACCCATGTTGATGTCGGTGAAACGACCATTGAGAGGTACCCCTTGCAGTTTACGTACTGAGTGGCAAGGTGGTCCGGTGCAAAGATAGGGATATGCATTTCATTTATTGCCCCACCACAGTTAGGGAACCCCATTGCAGCAAAGCCATCCAGTATGGCCTGCACATTTCCCAGAGTCACTACCCTTGATAGCAGATCAGTGATTGCATTGGCTATTTGGATCACAGCAGTCCCCACAGTAGACTTCCCCACTCCAAATTGATTCCCGACTGACCGGTAGCAGTCAAGCGTCGCAAGCTTCCACAGGGCTATCCCCACTCGCTTCTCAACTGTCAGGGCAGCTCTCATCTTGGTATTCCTGCACTTCAGGGGGGGAGAAAGCAACTCACAAAGTTCAAGGAAAGTGGCCTTACGCATGCGAAAGTTTCGCAGCCACTGTGAATCATCCCATACCTGCAACACTATGCAGTCCCACCAGTCTGGGCTTGTTTGCCGGGCCCAGAATCGGTGTTCCACTGTATCAACCAGCCCCACTGCCACCATGATGTCCCAATTGCCACAGCCTGTGCTTTCAGGAACGTCTGTGTCCATGTCCTCATCACAATCCTCCTCGTGCTGGCGTCTCTTAGCCCGGTTCTGCACATACTCCAGGATAATGCGCGAGGTGTTTACAATGCTCACAACAGCAGTGGTGAGCAGAGCGGGCTCCATGCTTGCCGTGGTATGGTGTCTGCATGGGTAACCCAGAAAAAAGGCACAAAACGATTGTCTGCCATTGCTTTCATGGAGGGAGGGGCGACTGATATGTACCCAAAAGCACCCGCGGCAATATTTTTGCCCCATCAGGCATTGGGAGCTTAACCCAGAAATCCAATAGGCAGTGGAGACTGCGGGAACAGTGCACCGCTCTGTAAGTCAATGCTAGCCAAGGTATTGAGGACTTAATGCGCTTAATGGGGACACACACAACCGACTGTATAAAATCAATTTCTAAAAATCGACTTCTATAAAATAGACCTAATTTCATCATGTAGACATACCCTTAGATGTATTTCATCAAGAGCAGCTCTGTGCTGTTGAGGCAAAGTGCCAGCAATGAGTTTTCAGCTGTTCTGTCTTTGACCCAACCCAAGGCTAGAAGTAATGAAACGCAGTTCAATATTTTAAACAGTATTTCATGTGACTCAGCCTCATCCATCACTTACACATCACTTACACAACCCTGCACCCATCCACATCAAATACGGAGGTACTTCCGGTTCAGTCTCAGACAGTATAGGATATCTGTCTGGATCCTGCTGCTAAGGCAAACGATAGAAACAGAAAGAGGACTTTACACCAGGTCTCAAAGCTAGTTTCTTTTCTCCAAGACTATGAGCAGACATCTGCCACAAAAGAAGACACTGCAAGACAGAAAAGCAATGAGGCTAATGAAACACAAAAACTTCAGCTTTCACAGATGACTTTAGTAATGCTCTTTTAAGAATCAATGTGATTTTTCCTTACAAAAATATCTTCCATTTAGTAAGCTAGCTCTCTTGTTCTCTTCCCTCTGTACTTCAGTTGCCAAAATGGCTGCCCATCATTTCTGAGCTCTCTGCATTTCAACAGAGATGACATCAGGAATGTCTATCACTCTGAGAACTTTGCTGTGCTCTTCTTCCACTGCTTCTCATTCTTTCAATAAAGAAAAATATTTAAGGTTAGGCCTAAGAATTTATGGTTCCAATATTCTGTATATTCCCTTTTTGAATTTCCACACTGGGCGCAGGGGGGGGACACAAATTCATTTTATTTTGACAGTGATCCTCTAAATTCCTCTTACAAACAGAGGGGATATTTGAATAGCTTTAATGTATTTTGAGCAGCATTGTATACAGTTTTGTAAAAAAACAGACTATCCCCACCACAAAAAGCTCTGGCGGCAGGAATTCTCATGCAGACTACTTTCAGGTGCATTCTCAAATGACACATTTCCCATTGCTGTGTTTGCTATTGAAGTTTCCTCAATTTATCTTAAAGCTATCTATTTCTGCAGCACAGTCAATGCTGAATGTGTGATAGCATAATTTTATGACACTTTGTCAGTGAAATAACAGGTATCAATAACTTCACTATAGGGCCAAGATAGGCTATAAGGATATTCTAATTTTTAAAAAAATGTATATTTCCTTTTGTTTAAATCTTCCCCTCTCATCGCAAGTCAGCCCGCACTGTATCTCAACGGGTGGGGGGGGGGGGGAGGAGAAGTGGTCCTCAAACTATCAGATGAGAGAGCATCTCATTATCTGATCCCTTCTGAAAAGGTAGAAATTTAAATAGAAAAAGTAGTTAGAGAAAACATTTTAGGCCACCTGGTCCTCTCCTCCTTCTCACATTTTAATTTTCCTTCTTTTTCCAGATCACTTACAAGCGGACCCAATTCTGTACCAAGACTGTCCCAACCAACTCAATAATTTGATGTTTAATCACTATCCTTTATTTACTGCTTTCAGCCAGCTTCAGTTATTATGATGTATATTCTGTTTAAACATGATTTGAAAACTTAACCCTAAAGTTCAAGACAACCACCTCTAGATTACTAAGTAGGAATTTAAATACAACAGAAAAAACTTTTCCACTGTGATTTCTCTTGCCAAATATCAGTTTTCCGAGTAGGCTAGTATGATTTGATAACATTACATCTGATGTTCTTGTGGGTCCTGCATGTATCCTCTTACTTAGGGATCAGAGACAGATCCTGAACAGAGGTAAAAATTATAAAGCTTTCAAAAGCTTAGAGCTCAGGAAATAAGAGTCTGTATTTTACTGGGCTCAAAAATAATTGGAATTCAGAAGCATTATTTAGACATTTTCACGAGCAAAAATGTAAGTGAGGCTGTTCCTTTTGCTTTGATTAGAACAGCTACCCACAAGATCACATTTCAGCATGAGACATCTAAGCTGACTCTGGTTAACCAATTTCAGAGCAGGGACATTATAATTACGTGGAGAACAGAAGTCTCAATTCCCTTCTTCAAAATTAGCAGTATGAGGACAATGAACCACAGGGCTCTGTTTGCATACATGCAAAAGTGCAAAGAAGAGATGACTGAAAATGAGACAGAACTCAAATTACCAAGCAATGTGAAAAAAGCCACCACAGCAATAGGTTCACACCAAAGGGTAGCTTGTTTAGAACCAGTGTCCTCACTGCTAGGTTATCAGGTAATCAGGAAGCCTGTGACAGAATTGCTTTAGCTCCCTATGGAAACCAGGCCAAAATCTCAGGTGCTCCCACAGGCAGAAATCCACTCCACCCCTATCCACAAAAACCCAAGAGCCTGCACCAAGGTCTTTAAAGGGATATTTCATACATGGTCATAGAAACCATGTGCTACTTAAGGACTGCTGCTAAAGCAGACAAGGTCGAGGGAAGAGGAAGTGAGGCCATCAGGAGGAGAGCAAAGCAGGTCAGATAGCCAGACCTACTGTCAATTAGCCCTGGTCTACAACAGGAGTGGAGGTCGAATTTAGCAGCATTAAATCGATTTAACCCTGCATCCATCCACACAACGAAGCCCTTTTTTCCCCCGACTTAAAGGGCTCTTAAATCGATTTCCTTACTCCACCCCTGAAAAGGGGATTAGCGCTGAAATCGGCCTTGCCGGGTCGAATTTGGGGTACTGTGGACGCAATTAGATGGTATTGGCCTCCAGGAGCTATCCCAGAGTGCTCCATTGTGACCGCTCTGGACAGCACTCTCAACTCAGATGCACTGGCTAGGTAGACAGGAAAAGGCCCGCGAACTTTTGAATTTCATTTCCTGTTTGGCCAGCGTGGCAAGCTGCAGGGGAGTGCAGAGCTCATCAGTAGAGGTGACCACCATGACGGAGTCCCAGAATCGCAAAAGAGCTCCAGCATGGAGCTAACGGGAGGTACGGGATCTGATCACTGTATGGGAAGAGGAATCCGTGCTATCAGAACGCCGTTCCAGTTTTCAAAATGCCAAAACATTTGTCAAAATCTCCCAGGGCATGAAGGACAGAAGCCATAACAGGGACCCGAAACCGTGCCGCGTGAAACTTAAGGGGCGGAGGCAAGCCTACCAGAAAACCAGAGAGGCAAACGGTCGCTCCAGGTCAGAGCCCCAAACATGCCACTTCTATGATGAAGAGCTGCATGCCATTCTAGGGTGTTCAGCCACCACTACCCCAGCTATGTTGTCTGACTCCTTCAATGGAGATGCAGGCAAAACGGAAGCAGGTTTTGGGGACAAGGAAGATGATGATGACGAGGTTGTAGATAGCTCACAGCAAGCAAGTGGAGAAACTGGTTTTCCCAACAGCCAGGAACTGTTTCTCACCCTGGACCTGGAGCCAGTAACTCCCGAACCCACCCAAGGCTGCTTCCCGGACCCGCCAGGTGGAGAAGGGACCTCTGGTGAGTGTACCCTTTTAAAATAATATACATGGTTTAAAAGCAAGCATGTTTAATGATTAATTTGCCCTGGCATTCGCGGCTCTCCTGGATGTACTCCCAAAGCCTTTGCAAAAGGTTTCTGGGGAGGGCAGCCTTATTCCGTCCACCATGGTAGGACACTTTACCTCACCAGGCCAGTAGCACGTACTCGGGAATCATTGTAGAACAAAGCATTGCAGTGTATGTTTGCTGGCATTCAAACAACATCCGTTCTTTATCTCTCTGTTATCCTTAGGAGAGTGATATTCATGCTCACCTGGTTGAAATAGGGTGCTTTTCTTAAGGGGACATTCAGAGGTGCCCGTTCCTGCTGGGCTGTTTGCCTGCGGCTGAACAGAAATGTTCCCTGCTGTTAGCCACGCGGTGGGGGGAGGTAAAATGCGACCTTGGAATGATAGCACACGTGCTATGTATGTAATGTTAACAGCAAGGTTTACCGTGAAAGAGTGTACCCATTGTTCTATAAAATGTGTCTTTTAAAATACCACTGTCCCATTTTTTTCTCCCTCCACCAATTGCATGTGTTTCAAGGACCACAGGATCCTCTCCTTCCCAGAGGCTAGTGAAGATTAGAAGGCGAAAAAAAACGCACTCGCGATGAAATGTTCTCTGAGCTCATGCAGTCCTCCCCCACTGACAGAGCACAGACGAATGCGTGGAGGCAGACAACGTCAGGGTGCAGGAAAGCACAAAATGACCGGGAGGAGAGGTGGCAGGCTGAAGAGAGTAAGTAGTGGGCTGAAGAGAGGGCTGAAGCTGAAAGGTGGCAGCAGCATGATGAGAGGAGGCAGGATTCAGTGCTGAGGCTTCTGGAGGATCAATATGCTCCAGCATACGGTTGCGTTGCAGGAAAGGCAGCAGGAGCACGGACTGCCGCTACGGCCCCTGTGTAACCAACCGCCCTCCTCCCCAAGTTCCATAGCCTCCTCACCCAGATGCCCAAGAACACGGTGGGGGGGGCCCCTCCGGCCACTCCAGCCCAGAGGATTGCCCAAGCAACAGAAGGCTGACATTCAATAAGTTTTAAACTTTTGAAGTGCTGTGTGGCCTTGTCCTTCCCTCCTCCACCACCCCTCCTAGTGCTTCTCTCCTCCACCACCCCTCCCAGGCTACCTTGGCAGTTATCCCCCTATTTGTGTGATGAATTAATAAAGAATGCATGAATGTGAAGCAACGATACTTTATTGCCTCTGCAAGTGGTAATCGAAGGGAGGAGGGGAGGATGGTTAGCTTACAGGGAAGTAGAGTGAACCAAGGGGCGGGGGGGTTTCATCAAGGAGAAACAAACAGAACTTTCACACTGTAGCCTGGCCAGTCATGAAACTGGTTTTCAAAGCTTCTCTGATGCACCCCGCGCCCTCCTGTGCTCTTCTAACCACCCTGGTGTCTGGCTGCGCGTAACCAGTGGCCAGGCAATTTGCCTCAACCTCCCACCCCGCCATAAACGTCTCCCCCTTACACTCACAGATATTGTGGAGCGCACAGCAAGCAGTAATAACAATGGGAATATTGGTTTCGCTGAGGTCTGAGTCAGTAAACTGCGCCAGCGCACTTTTAAATGTCCAAATGCACATTCTACCACCATTCTGCACTTGCTCAGCCTGTAGTTGAACAGCTCCTGACTACTGTCCAGGCTGCCTGTGTACGGCTTCATGAGCCATGGAATTAAGGTGTAGGCTGGGTCCCCAAGGAGAACTATAGGCATTTCAACATCCCCAACGGTTATTTTCTGGTCTGGGAAGAAAGTCCCTTCTTGCAACTGCTCGAAGAGCCCCGAGTTCCTAAAGATGCGAGCGTCATGTACCTTTCCTGGTCACCCCACGTTGATGTTGGTGAAACGTCCCTTCTGATCCACCAGTGCTTGCAGCACTCTTGAGAAGTACCCCTTGCGATTTATGTATTCGCCAATTTGGTGCTCCGGTGCCAAGATAGGGATATGGGTTCCGTCTATGGCCCCATCACAGTTAGGGAATCCCATTGCAGCAAAGCCATCCACTATGAGCTGCACATTTCCCAGGGTCACCACTCTTGAAATCAGCAGATCTTTGATTGCATTGGCTACTTGCATCACAGCAGCCGCCACAGTAGATTTGCCCACTCCAAATTGATTCCCGACTGACCAGTAGCTGTCTGTCGTTGCAAGCTTCCACAGGGCTATCCCCACTCGCTTCTCAACTGTGAGGGCTGGTCTCATCTTGGTATTCTTGCGCCTCAGGGCAGGAGAAAACAAGTCACAAAGATCCATGAAAGTGCCCTTACGCATGTGAAAGTTTCGCAGCCACTGGGAATCGTCCCAAACTTGCAACACTATGCGGTCCCACCAGTCTGTGCTTGTTTCCCGGGCACAGAATCAGCGTTCCACCGCATGAACCTGCCCCATTAGCACCATGATGCCCACATTGCCTGGGCCCGTGCTTTGAGAGAAGTCTGTGTCCATGTCCTCATCACTCTCATCACCACGCTGACGTCACCTACTCGCCCAGTTTCGCTTTGCCAGGTTCTGGTACAGCATATACTGCTGGATAATGCGCATGGTGTTTAATGTGCTCCTAATTGCCAAAGTGATCTGAGCGTGCTCCATCGTTGCCGTGGTATGGCATCTGCACAGAAAAAAGGCACGGAACAATTTTCTGCCATTGCTCTGACGGAGGGAGGGGCAACTGACGACATGGCTTACAGGGAATTAAAATAAACAAAGGGGGTGGCTTTACATCAAGGAGAAACAAAAACTGTCACACAGAATGGCCCCCTCAAGGATTGAACTCAAAACCCTGGGTTTAGCAGGCCAATGCTCAACCCACTAAGCTATCCCTCCCTCTGGTATTTCAGGCAGGACTGAATCTCCATTAAAGTTTTCAAGGTGCCCCGACAGACCTCACCAAAACGATTGTCAGCCGTTGATTTCACGGAGGGAGGGAGGTGGGAGCAAATGAATACAAAACAAATCTGGTCTATTTCTTATTTTGATACACTCCGTCTATCTTTTAGATCTTTGGCTGGCAGCAGACGGTGCAGTAGGACTGCTAGCCATCCTCATCTCCTGCCTGCCCGGCAGAAGATGGTGCAATAGGACTAAAGAGAATGACCTGGTCGAGTCACTCCTAATTTAGTCCCTGCGCCCATGTCTGCCTAGGCGCTCCTGACTGACCTTACCGAGGCGGCCAGGAGCACCTCAGACACGATGACGATGGTTTTCAGGCCTATTGCACCGTCTGCTGCCACAAGGCAATGGGTTGCTGCTGCTATGGAGCAATGCAATACCGCGTCTGCCAGCACCCAGGAGACATACGGTGATAGTGAGCTGAGTGGGCTCCATGGTTGCCGTGGTATGGCATCTGCACAGGTAAGTCAGGAAAAAAGGTGAGAAATGATTGTCTGCCGTTGCTTTCACTGAGTGATGGAGGGCCTGACGACATGTACCCAGAACCACCCACGACAAAGTTTTTTGCCCCATCAGGCATTGGGATCTCAACCCAGAATTCCAATGGGCAGCGGAGACTGCAGGAACTGTGGGACAGCTACCCACAGTGCAACACTCTGGAAGTCGACGCTAGCCTCAGTACTGTGGAAGCACTCCGCCGAGTTAATGCACTTAACGCACTCAGAGGATTGTGTGGGGGGACACAATCGACTATATAAAAACGATATCTAAAAAACCGACTTCTATAAATTCGACCTAATTTCGTAGTGTAGACACACCCTTAGAAAAAGGGCTAATCAGATAGTTTGACACAGTGGCCAACACCCACGCTGCTCCATTAAAAGCTGAGGTTGTTACGAAGGAAGGAAGTTAATCACAATATAACAGGATGCATTCATCACACCAACATATCTCTAAGTCAGAAGCCAAAGGCAAAAATATTACATCCACCTCGTGTGGCATAACAAGACACCACCTCCTCTTCTGTAAAAGTGTTAGGTTAAAAGATGGCCCAATGCAAACAGTTTGTGCATCTCCCCTATTAAAGCAGATAATCATGTGCATTTATTTCTGCAGGAAACAGATTTATTTTTCAAAGATAGGAAATTAAATACAATAATTTAAGTTCATATAACACTGATTGAAAATTCACAGCAGCAAAGTAATTAGAGTTAATATTAGGCACAGATGTTAAATATAGCAATATAGTATTAGGTCATCCAATCCATCTTAATTTTAATTGCACAAACCAGGTTATGGAACCATTACACTGTATATGTATTGAAGACATTAAAGTTAACATTCAAAATACTGTTACTTTTGGGCATTTAAAATGTTCATGGCACTGTTGTATTAACCTACTTTTTACTTAAGGGACTCAATGTGTAACAACTGCCTCAAGGCTTTTGAAATTATACTTGAGAGGGTGCCCTGTAGGAAAACTGGGAAGTACTTGGCATAGTTATTGTGTATTATATTTGAGCGCAATGGTCATGCCTGCCAATCAAAAAAACCCCAAATAAACTAAATAGAACAAGAGCCAATCTGTCCAGGCCAGCATAAAAACAGGCTAGAAACTTAAAGAGTTCCATATAATACTATTTCACAAATGAGGTCACTTTAAGGCAGGATGGCCAATGAGAAGCAGAAAAATGCTGAATTCAAAGATATAGATAAAATTTACACTTTATACGTGGTGAAAAATATTAAACATTATGAAAGGTCACAAGTTGTAAGTAAAATCCACAGAAGCCTTTTAAAAAAGGCGACAGACATATCAGGACATTACAGATTAGGAAACTTGATTTAGCAATTAGAAAATACAAGGGTGGACTAGAGAACCTACTCTCTAACTAAAGGTCAGGCAAAGAAATACTGGTATATGGAATTAACATTATAAATAGATTTTTAGATAAACTGCAGAAGAGGAAACTAATTATTTTGGGGTGGGGGGAGGTGGGGGGGTGTCTAAACAAGATGTATTATCCCTAATTCAAATTTAAGTCTTCTGTGGAACTGCTTTAACCAATTCTCGGAACTGGATCAGAACTGTCCATCTCCAGATTCAGCTATAAAAGCACTAAAAGTTGTAGCCTAGAGCTTTCAACATGGTTACGGGAATAAGTAAGGTCTTAGCTCCATTACAACTTGTTGGCCATGTTGTAATGGGGTTAAGGAACAAGTGTGTTGTAACCAGTTCAGCTTTACAGTTAGACAGGATCTCCGATGTAGATAGTCTTCCATGATTCTCAGAGGATATTATACTCTAAAGTTCTGCAACATAGTAAAGTTGCTTATTCCCTTTATAGCCTATGAGCATATCAGCAAAAACAGGATATTTGATTATGCTGGAAGGCTCTCTGCATTCAAAAACTATGTGCAATAATATTCAAATTGCAGCATTCATCACTGAAGCAGTATGAACTTGTTACTAACCATCACTAGCAACACCATAATGATTAGGTATGGGCAGCAAGAAGATTGAATCCAACAGATAGTAGTAGAAAATAGATAAAACTTGATTTATAGCAGAATTGTTAGTTTCCACATGAATACTGACAATGGAGCACATCTTCAGCACACAAAATTAATCCCAAATGTAAAGAATGGCCTTCACAAACCTGACAGATTGCTCAAAGCCTTATTACTCAAGTGCGTGGGATTTCAGGGCCTTATCTACACCAGGGTTTGCTCTAATTCCAGCCATCAGTGGCCAACTGGCATAAGCTCCACCAGTGCAAATACTAGCTGTACCCATCTATACTAGGGGCTTGCACGAGCACAGTTACGTCCCTGGTCGATAACAGAGCAAATCCATAAGCTCGCAAAATCTCAGCAGGGTCTCATTTCCTCTCCAGAGAAAGACTTTTTTAATACAACTAAAGCATTAGAGACCACTTCTACATATCTTGAACTAGGCATAGTACCACCATCATCCTTGCCTTTTTGTTTTGTAGTTGTTTTTGCAGCACTTCACACTGCAGCCTTGGGAGCATTTAAAGCTAATTAAACCCATGTTACCAACATGGAGCACAAGACACCTATTGATAATAGTCATGAAAAGCACTAAACGTATTGTCTGACAAAAGAGCAAACAAACATCTCCCAGGTAAACTGCTTTAGCTGCCTCTTTCTCACCTACACAGGTTTACATCAAGCCCTGCTGTCATACTTAAATGTGCAGGAGAATGAAAGGGACTAAAATGTTGTAGCATTCCCTAGTCAATCTTTTAGTTGGAAGTACTTCAAACATCTACCCAATCATATGACTAAAGTCTTCCTCTTAATGTCCTTTTACAAAGGCTTTTTTCTATTGAATGACATAAGAACTAAGTTAAAAATATTCATTCTTGAAGTAACCTAAACATGCCATATGTAGTAATCACATACACTCATACTCTGACAGCCAGATCAAATAAAGCAAAAAGAAAGGCTGTTACTCTGAAACCTATCAAATAAAGCAGTTATTCTCAATCTTTTCAGGTTGGCAACCCCTCATTTGAAGTAAAAAAATTCACAAGCCCCTTACTTTTTTACTCTCTATTTTTATAATAAATGGTATCAAAATCATCAATGCATTGCTAAGCCTATATAATTTGTGTCTGTTATAAGAGCAGACAGAAGACTTGATCTTAAAAAGGTACCAGGGCATGGTGTGAAAAGGAGGGAGATTTTCTTTGCTTTAGGCCATGTCTATGCTAGTGCTCATGTTGGCAAAATTTGTGTCACTCAGGGGTGTGAAAAAACCATACCCCTGAGTGACATACGTTTTTGCTGGCATAAGTGCTCGTGTGCACAGCGCTATGTTGGCAGGAAAAGCTCTCCTGTGGACAAAACCAGCTCAATGAGCGGTGGTAGCTATTATATCAACAGGAGAGCACTCTCCCATTGGCATAACATGGCTACATGAGCACTCTTACAGCAGCCCAGTGTAATGGCCACAGACTAATGAAGCGTTCCGTGCTTGTGACCTTCCCCACCCGGATTGCATTTCATGAGCCAATCTGGGGGTTGTGACCAGTTTAACCACTGAAATAAGATTAGAAATCAGATGCAAACAACTGCTAATTTCAATACTGGAAACAGCAGAAAATTATGACATTAAAAATTGAGGAAGTTGGATGTAACAGGAATGTCCCCATTGTACTACTTATGAAATGGGACACAGCAAAGTCACTATAGAACAGAATGCATACCAACTACCTGTAAATATTTAAGTTGTAGACACTTAAAATTATGAGATTGCTTTTGAATCTTACATACACAAGGAATATAAAATGCTTTCTGTCAGGGGATTAACTTGGTAGCAATTTGTTCAACTTACAGAGAAGAGGACTTGTCTTTGGGGCACCCCTTTCTAGTTGAACAAAACCTGTTTGATGCTATGCCTCGAAGATTAATGGAGCAAGCATGCTCAAAAAGCTTCTGAGGGGCAGGAAATATTGATCTACCAATGGTTAAGCAGTACTTTACAAATTGTTTGTCCTCAGCTATTAATATGATGATGACCCCAGAAATGTCCATCTTAGCTCTTCCACACAAATGGTTTACAGATGACCCAAGAAGCAAGAGAGAAGACTGCAAAGCACCATGGCACAAGTCTCATTCCAAAGCTCAGACCAACCACCACTTTTTTATTCTTATGCCATAAAGTCTCCGACAGCAGATTTACTCTGACAGGCAGATAGCCTGATGGATCAGGGCTTTCTCCTCAACCTCAAGAGAATTAAAGCCTTTCACACTGTGATGACTGAGTAAATGTTTTTCAGCTCTTTTGGTGGGGGAGGGTGGAAGAGAGAATATGGAGGGGACATGACAATTCCCTGTGTCACTCAACGAAGTTCTGGAGGTGTAAGAAGAACTTTCATGAATCAGAATGCCTTAGACAAGCCTCCTCACAATCTGGGTTGAGATTTAAGTATTGTATAGAAACCCAACTTGTATTAGATGACCTTGTTACATTAATGCACTGTAATTTCCACTGTCTGCCCTCCAGTTTTAGGCGGAGTTTGAGAATTTTGCCCTATGAAACCCTAGACACCCTGTTTTTGAGGTACTGTCCAGAGCTGATCAGCTGTGGCACTAAAGCACTTGACTTCTAGTTTACATGGAAGTAGTGGCAAGGCATTTTCAATGAATGGCCCTCACCCTTGGAATTCATCCTCCAGCCCTTTGGTCAGAAATAGCCAAAACTTGTTGAACTTCATGGCACAACACAAAGCCTATTATCTTGAGCTCAGGGAAAGGCTAAGAAATAACTGGTGGCTCAGGTCCCTAGAGAAGGTGGGGGGTGTTTTGTAGGATGTCTCTTTGGTTAACTGGTTACGTAGGTCAGGGTTGTTTTAGGATGGGCTTCTGTTTCAATTATTTTGTATGTGTTTTTAAATTATGTTCAAGTACCACGGAATTAGGGGGGAAAAAGACGGGTAAAATGCATGTTATGCATGAACAGTTCAAACAGGGGATGCGTCGGCAAAGATGCCATCTAGCAGAATGTTCCATTCAGAGAAGTGGTACTGACTGGATTCAACAATGGAACTGCCTTCTACAGCCAATAACGTATTTGTCACTTGATATTGCATGAATGCTTTTTTTTTTTAAAAAAGCAGCAATACAGTAAATTTAAAGTGTTGAAATGTACAGTATGGCATAACTTACAGCTAAGCCCCTTCATTTTCAGTATAAACCCATTTTTACTGAAAATTTCACAGGTTTTACAAAAAGTATTATTCAGTTTTTTCCAATTTTCACCGTACTCTTGTGTCATTCAAATATATAAAAAATAAACTTGTTTTATTAGGAACATATAATACATTGCATGAGATATCTGTATTACGATAATACATCAGTCTGTGTGTATATGCAAAGCTGCCTGTTGAACGAAGGCTATGTATTAGTTTAGAAGATACACACAACAAACAGGCTCACACGCAAGCTCTGAAGTGCGTGGGCATCTGAAAGTACTGATGAATCTAATGCTCACCACATCCACATTTCAAGCTGTTAGCAGGTAACGATTTAAAGATCTGACACACTAAAATGGAAAGAAAACAAAAATCTGTACTGGAATAAGTTTCAGAACGCAAGGAATTATTCAAAAGTTTTAAAAACACAAAATGAGAAAAGGATGAAGTTGAGTGTATGTGCTGCAAATGGTGTGACCCAATTATTAAATGTAAATATTTATAGGCTAATACTTCTATTTATTCAAATAAAAAGTTTTATTTGTGGATTAGAGATACACTGTTTTCTTAAACTCAGAGGTTTTGTTCTGTTTTAGTTCTGCAGCAAACCACACTGATGAACGGAATTCAAAGCATTAATCTACTGAATACCTTTCCATACACCAAAATAAACTGATATTTACCCCCCAAAAATAAATAGTTTTTCACACACATTTTCACCTGTTTTTGTTGTTGTGGTAATAGACACTGATAAATTCCCAGGAAAAATTAAAAAAACAAAAACTGAAAATGAAGGGCCCTACTTACAGCACATGGTAGGAGTTAAACTGAGTAGGTAAAAACCATACAATTTCCATATCCTCCCACACTTTGCTGCTCATCACAGGAAAATCCTATAGAATTATACAGCAGCTAAATTGTATGTCTGTTCCTGCACAATAGCATTTTCTTGAAGGAACTGGTTACAAACTAATAGAAAGGAGGCAGTGTTGTCTAGAGCAGAGGTCTGAGCAAGGACTCCTTGGTTCTATTCCCTGCTCTCCCACAGGTTCTCCACAGTCTCCCATATGCTAGGAGATTGTCCTCTTGCTGACTTACTGTTAATGGGTCTTTTTTGAACCAGTGCTGAAAATGGCTTTAACTGATGGTGGACACCAGTCTTCTGCAACATTATAGAAAACATTGTTGACATCTATTGTCAACAGCTGGTCAATTACCTAGTGCAGACAAGGTCTTGTGTGATCTTGGGCAAGTCACTACTCTCTTCTTACATTTCCTTATGTCTAAAATTGGTGTAACACGTTGCTACCTAACAGGCAGGGTTGTGAAACAAACATTTATTTGTAAAGTAATTGGACACCCTTGTATGAAAGGTGCTACAGAAATGCAAATATGGTGATATAATTCAGCTGTGAAAGGGCTTAGTGAGCAAGACCAGACAACCTAGAACCCTATTTTTCTTCCAGTTCTGGGCTGCTCTCAAGAAGGGCAAAACCAAAGCAACTGCAAAAAAAAGAAAAGAAAAGTAGAAACCCAGAGGAACAAAAAGGGCCTGTAGTAACAGGATGTATAGCTGAAAAAAGGCTAGTCCAAAAATTCTAGAATCGCTCTTTTTAAAAGGGGCGGGGAAGAAGTCAAATGCAGTTAGAATCCTGAGATATGGTGTAACCCACATTTTGAACAATGTAGTAATTTAGAAGTGTCATAATATTGAAGATTCTGTTAAAAGGCTGAGGGAGGGGAAAATGACTAGACCTTGCCTATGTGAGCTTTCCCAACCTACATAATTCTGCAGAGAAGAGCAAAACTAGGCCACTTATTTGAAGAGATGCTGGGAAGATGTATATGGAGTGTTCTCACCTTCATTCAAAGTATTTCTGAATTTTAAAAAGATGATTACAGAGTGGGTTTGGACTTTACATAAAGCAACACATTTCTTCTCAACTACTCTGCATCGGCACTGAGTGCCTTGCTCCAGTTATTAAACACTCCAAAGGTCTCTTACAATTTAATGAAATGAGCTACGTTGCTTCAACCTAGACATTTTTATATTAATTTTTTAAAGAAAAATGCTATCTCAAACTGTTTAAAATTCACATGCGATTCATCTAGCTCTCTGAAATTTTAATGAAATGACTAAAGCATGCATTTTATCCTAGCAATTGATTGATCTGTTTTAGCTGTATGTTACCAAATACATAGAGAGCAAACATCTTTGTAGAATCCTTTAATTTAGAGACCTTACTAAGCTCGGATTTTTTTAAAATATGAGTTATACAGAGACATTTTCGAAAGCACAAATGGCTGTTAGGCCAATTAACAGCCACTGAAAGACAACAGAAATTAGGTGCATAACCACCATTCTTGCTTTTGAAAAGTCTCTCCCACTCTGTGTGAACACTATGTGTTTTGATTATTTGGACAGCTTTTCTGTATATTACTTAGGGCTTTTGTGTACAGGCATAACTGCTGACACCATTGCAAATTCCTTGGCATTTCAGTGTTAGCTATATTCCAGCATCATGGCACATAAAAAACCCCACGTATACAGTATCAAAAAGGTTACTAATCCCATTGAAAGTCCCTTCTCTACAGATTTTGAAACTCCTACTTACTAACAAAGGAACAAACCCTCAAGGAGGAAGACTTATCAAAAAAATGTTCTATGCACACAAAGAACCACAAACCTCAGTGCCTCACACAGTTCATACAGGTGAAAAACAAATTAAGCAATACACATGTTGCTCTTAGGATTCCCATGGCTGCCTCCCATTAGAAAACCAGAAATCTTAGTAAAAACAACGAGGAGTACTTTGGGCATAAGCCCACGAAGGCTTATGCCCAAATAAATGTGTTAGTCTCTTAAGGTGTCACAAGTACTCCTCATTGTTTTTGCTGATACAGTCTAACACGGCTAGCACACTGAAAGAAATCTTAGTGTAACATTTTCCACACAAATGAGAGCAGCTCACTAGTACATGTACTTCTAAGTAGATCAATATACACACCAGAGCTATATCTCTATATGTCTCTAACTGAAACTGCAAACTTCACAAAGCAACTGATTATGAAATACAGAAATCAGCTAATCCACCTTCCACCCCAATAAATGCAAGGTTGTTCCTCACACTTGATTCTTTAGCTCATTTTAAATGACTCAAGAAATGGGACTGCCACTGTTTCACTTTGAAAAGGAGTACTTGTGGCACCTTAGAGACTAACAAATTTATTTGAGCATAAGCTTTCGTGAGCTACAGCTCACTATTCAGCAATTTTCCCCTAATAGGCAATCTTTAATTTTCATTTGCTTCCTTTTACCCCTATGCACAAGCCTCCAATAGGGTTAATAAAAACCAGACAGAACATGGCACTTTATTTGTAGACCCAAAATATTTATCTATTCAAAGAACTATATTGAAAAAACACAAATCAGCAATCTCCAATAAGTAAATACTGAATGGAAGCACCTTAAAATGTTACCATCAGAAAAGTGACCATATTTAAAAATAGCATCTCCTTACTCAGAGAATATGCTTCCTGCACATGTCCAGGGCTCTGACTTTGGTGACAAGAAAACATTATACTTCACTCCTGCAAGCACTGTGGAGACCAGCTGGCCATGCCTCCTCTACGGACTTTACTGCGACACAGATCTGCTACAGCAAGATCTCTCATGTAGCCGCTCTATGCCGGCGGGGGAGAGCTCTCCTGCGGGTATAATTAAACCATCCCCCATGAGCAGCATTAGCTGTGTTGGCAGAAGACGCTCTCCCGGCGACACGGTTGCTTTTGTTGGTGACAGTTATGCTGGCCAGGGAGAGGGTTTTTCACACCCCGACTGACCAAGGTTTCGCGGACAGAAGCGCTAGCGCAGACACAGCCTTAGTCACGACAGGAGCCGGCCTCTATTTCGGCTGATGCACCAAGCGCCAGTCACAGGGCTGGTGACCCGAGTGGGCCCACCAGCTGCCGGCACGAGCACCTTCACCGGGGAAAAGGAGCCGCTCGGACCCGGAGCGGGGCGCTGGCAGAGCCACTTCCCGGAGCAGAGCCTGTTTCCCAAGCCCTCGCGCTCCACCAGCGAGCCGAGCTGCCGAGTCCGCCGCCCGCCCAGAAAGCTCGCCCCGGCCAGCCGCCCCGCGCCGCCGCCCGCCCCTGCCCTGGAGCCGGGCCCCCCGCCGGGAGCGGCCGGCAGGACAACCAGCCCCGGCAGCGCGCCCCGGCGGCTCGCTCGGCCGCAGGCCCAGCGCCGTGCGCGGCCCGGGAGCGGGACCGCGCCCCTCCCCCTCGGCGGCGGCAGCGCCCGGCCCGAGCCCCCCGCCGGCCCCTCCTCACCGAGCAGCAGCAGCTTCACCTCCTTGGACGCCTTCTCGCCGTCCTCCCGCAGGTTGCGGTCGATCATCTTGCTCCGCTCCACCGCCGCCTTGTCCTCGGCGCTCAGCGTGCAGCCCATGGCGGGGCCGGGCCGGGCCGCTCCGCACCGCTCGGGGGGCTCCGGGCTGCGCCTCTCGCTCTCCTCAGCCCGGCAGCCCGAGAGCGGCGCTGTGTGAGGCGGCGCCGGATATCCGCTCCGGGGCCGCCTGCCGCGAGCCGCGGCTGGGGGCGCGGCGCACTCTGGGAAATGGAGTTCTGCACGCACACCGTCAGCCACGGCCCACAGGTTTTGAGCGTTGCATGCTGGGATCTGTCCGGAGATGCCCCCGCCGCGTTGCATATTGGGACTTGTAGTCTTATGTGCTGAATGGAAGCATCCTTTGGCAGGGCCCGTGGTCTGCAGGGGGGGCTGTGTGCACGGCAAAGGATTGAAGCAGGGGGCTGCAATCCCCTGTGGGCTGGTGTCTCTCGTGGGACTAGCTTTCCACTGTACACTCCGGGCACCGAGAACTCACCAGTGGCTCTGTGCTGCATGCCACTCCCACTTGGAACCAGGCAGTGAGAGTGGGGCTAGAACCCAGCACCAAAAGCCCAAATCTCTGCTGCTCACGCTAATAGCAAATTGCCCGTGACGGCTGGCAGCATGGAGCTTATGGCAAATAGCGTGTCAGTTCTGATTCCATCCCGCAGACGGCAATATTAAATGTAGCTCGCTCCAGTACATGCACCCACCTCAGTTCATTACAATGGTTACACCACCGCTAGGGGATAGGTGTAAAACTGCACAAATAATGGGCTCTTCAATATAGCAGAGAAAAGTCTACCAGCAGGGGTTCTCAAACTGGGAGTCGGGACCCCTCAGGGGGTCGCGAGGTTATTACATGGGGGGTCATGAGCTGTCAGCCTCCACCCTAAACCCCACTTTGCCTCCAGCATTTATAATGGTGTTAAATATATAAAAAAGTGTTTTTAATTTATAAGGGGGGTTGCACTCAGAGGCTTGCTGTGTGAAACGGATCGCCAGTACAAAAGTTTGAGAACTACTGTCTAACACTATCTGATGGCTGGAAGTTGAAACTAGACAATTCAGACTGGAAATAAGGTACACGTTTTAACAGTGAGAGTAATTAACCAGTGGAACAATTTACCAAGGGTCATGGTCGATTCTCCATCACTGCCCATTTTTAAATTGAGATGGGCTATTTTTTTTAAAAGCTCTGCTCTAGGAATTATTTGGGGGCAGTTCTCTGGCCTGTGTTATACAGGAGGTCAGATAAGACAATCACAGTGGTCTCTTCTGGCCTTGGAATCTATGAAGTCTCCAGCTACTCAGCTGGCAAGGGATGTGCATTAGTCCTTTTACCTCAGGCACCTGCATACCGAGCACTGAGGCCAACATGGGCCATGGACTCAACACAAAGTAGGGCTCTGAGCTACAAAACATCATCTGCTGCTTGCTCTTTGTCTGCCCAGCTCATTGTTTCCCTTTGGAGTGTGTGACAAGGGTATACAAACCCCACACTGGTAAGGAAGGGGTTAAGCAGGTGCTCTGGGCCCAGACAGCCCAGGATTAGTGCAAGCCAATTTACCGAGTGGGGGGTCAGTGCTAACGAGGCCAATCAGGTGGATGTGGCCCATTCCCAACTCACACCTTCTTGTCAACTGTTGAGAATGGGCCACATCCACCCTGACTGAGTTGGCCTCGTTAGCACTGACCCCCCCCCACTTGGTAAGGTAACTCCCATCTTTTCATGTGCTGTGTATTTATACCTCCCTACTGTATTTTTCACTCCATGAATCTGATGAAGTGGGTTTTAGCCCATGAAAGCTTATGCTCAAATAAATTTGTTAGTCTTTAAGGTGCCACAAGGACTCCTCCTTGTTTTTGCTGATACAGACTAACACGGTTAACACTCTGAAACCAGTTATTTGATGGTTATTGTTTTATCATTGGGAAACGGGACTGGTGAGGAAGCGACCCAGGGAGGTAGCAGAGTAGCACTTTGGGCACAGGATTTAGCTGCCTCCCTGGATTGGAACCTGGTGAAGAGGGCTGGCATAGCCTGGGTTCCCCTACCAACCCCAAGGTGGGGGGAGTGAAGCAGACATAAACCCTCCCCATGAACAGGGAAGAATCCGGGCAAGGGAAGACCCAGAAGGCCCATCTCCTAACTTACAGTGCTACCCCATTGCAGGATTCTATATGCCCTGAAAAGGATGGACAGAAAGGAGTGACCAAGCTGGATCAGGGGGCATGAGATGGACAGACTACTGCAGGGCCAGAGCAGCTGTCAACAGGGCTGCCAATAGGCCGCTTTTTCGCTTTTGTGCTGGGCCCAGCCTCCCTACAGCACCAGGGGCTGATGGCACATTGGCTGCTATGCAGGGCCCCATTTGTGGCAATCTAGCTAAGCTCCTATAGGGTACCCCTCACAGCCAGACCAACAGTGAAGAGGGAGCAGGCTGCAAATGCATCTGGAGGACTGGGGGTGGCGGTGGGGACCATGTGCCCAGAGAAGGTACAATTGTCTTCTCCCACTTTTAAACTTGTGGAGCGTTCAGGTAACAATGCTGCAGATGTTACATCTTGGACGGACTCTTATATTTTTGGTATGAATTTGGTGCCCAGCCTGAAAGCCCTTGGCAATGGGATCCTCAATGCCCTGGCAGTTCCAGGACATGCTACTCTCCCACAGTGCCCCGTGCTCACATGTCTCAGCCCTAACCCAAGGGATGCCCTCCAAAGGAGTATTCAGTCTCTATTAAGTCCTTGGTGGCTGTGCTGAGGTTGCCACCCATTGGTGCCAAGCCTAGTGCCAACTTTTCTGATGAAGATGCCTGTCTGTGGGGAGCCAGCCTGAGACCCACCAAACTCCCCTCTCCTGGGGAAAAGAACCACCCTGCGATAGAGCACTCTGAGTCACTGCGAATGGACGCATCCAGGCAGTGACCTTGAGGAGAACGGCTCTTCATTACCCACCCCTGAGCCACGTGCTCCCCCAAGCAAGGAGCACAATGCCCCTTGCCAACAGCTAGCACTGATGATGTATGCCCGCCAAGCTAGGATGGCAAGAACATCTAACTCTTCCCCAGTCCCGATGTGTAAACCCGCCCGGCTCCGCATTAGGGGACGGAACGCAGCCCCTGTCTCTTCCCCAGACAGGGGGACACTTACAGCTGCTCCCAGAACAGCCGCCAAACACAGAAAATATTGTGACTGCCACTGGCCTTCCTCAATCTGTTCACCAAATAAAGAGCAGTCACCATAAAGGGCATTCTGCCGCCCTCTTGTGCCTGTTACTCTCCATAACACCCAGTGCCTTAGGAAGAAAACCCCAAGCTGGTCTCTGGATTCCATCAGAGGCAAGAGAGGGGGGTGCCGTTTAGGGGCGCACCAACAATGGGCCTGGTGCACCCCTGGTGTAACTAGATGGGAGCTGGGAGTGCGCAGCCCCTCTGATAACCAGGCATTTGTGTAGAGGCTTAACCAAAGGCTCACCGGTTTAGCCGTGGCCAGTAAAATTCCAGCCCAGGAGGGGTCTATTGGCTGGGGATGCATGTGCCAGGTGGGGCGCTGCGGGAGACCTTCGGCTAAGGTAGCCAGGGAGAGAGCAGAAGGAGAGAGCCGGAGGCTGCAGGAGAGTTGGGGAGGGTGGGAGAGGGAAGGAACTTAACCTGTGTTTTCACCTTGTCAGCACAGGAAGGGTTAAGCAGTACATTCAGCAACAACCATGTGTGAAGGACTGATGACCCACCCTGTGCTTCAGCAAAGTGGAGGTAAGTGGCCCAGGGGGCAGCCCTGACATCCCTTTTGCCCCTGTTGGCTCAGTAATGAAGTGGTTAACTCCCATTTCCTCCCTGGTTCAGAAAGCTGCCAGCAGCCCTGGTACTGGGAGGTAGGTTTCAAATGCATTTTACACCCGAGGGGGCAATGCCAGCCCTAGTTTATACCTCTCCAGCCTCACGGAACTCAATCGGACACAGCCGGTGCGTGCTGCAGGGCTTGGGGACTGGCCATGGGCTTGTAGGCTCCAGTCCGTGGGCTAGTGAAATGCACTGGGGGGCTCAGGGACACTCCCTGTGGCACTCGGCAATCTCCATTCAGAGGGGCCCAGACCTGGCCGGACTCCCCCTCACTCCATGGCAGGGAGGTGCTGGGGGCCAGGAGGGGTGGGGATCTTGCTCCTGCTGCTCCTGCTCTAGAAATGAGCAAAACTCCAGTCCCCAAGGCAGGAACATCACATGGCGAGATGGGGATGGAGAGCGAGCGGTGGCCACGCAGGGCTCAGGCAGGCTGGCAGAGCAGCTAGGAAAGCCAGGGGAGGAGGAAAGGGGAGAGAGCCCAAACTCCACAGCCATCCTAAGAGAAGCTACTCCATCCAGATTCGGGCTGCTCCCTTGCACCTGCAGAGCCTGGTGCCGGCGTGGCTCCCATGTCCTTTGCCGTGTTTCTCCATTACCCACAGAGCAGCTTATTGCACCAATGGCGAGACACAAGCGCTTTCTTCTAGGGCTGCTGCTCCGCCCCGCCCAGGTGTGGGAAGCGCTCTTCAGAGCAGAGCTATTGCTGGGGGCTCCAGGCTCCATGGGACGAGGGCGTGAGCCTGCGCGCACAGGGAGGCTCCAAAGAGCGTGAAAGGTCAGACCTGCTGGATCCTGCAGGAGAGCGGGGCGGGAGGATGGACTGTGCAGAAGGTGCTGGGAGCGTGTGCAGGAGATCACACGTGTATGTGAACAGTGCCTGGGCTGGTGCATCCAGAGCCACGCTCCATTCAGGAAGGACTCACTCGTATGTGGGGTGGCTCGGCCTGCAGGCCCTAGGGAGGCTCCCCAGGAGGGATCCCAAGAGCAGAGCTGCCAGAACAAGGCAGTTGGGGTTCAGCTTTCTGGCTGCAAACACAGTGCTCGCTGAGTGCATTCCTGGCCAAGGGGCCTGATCCCCAAGGGGCAGAACTGAGCCAGGGCCTCAGAGCCTGACCGTTGCGCCACGGCACCTTGTGGCTCAGAACCTGACCCCCAGCAGGGCCAGAGGCACCTTCTACCGGAGAGACCCAGCAAGGCTAGCCTGGGGAGGAGAACAAAAGGCTCCAGGGGTGTATGTGGAACACGTGGGATTCAGGCCCCACAGATGGAGCCAGTCCCCTCCCACCCGCCTGTGGGAGTAAAGAATGCAGAGACTCAGACAGTAGCTGGCTTGGGGGAAAAAGCTCCTTTCCCATAGGCTGTCGGGGAACTTTGCTGCCTCTTGGTATTTCCTGGCCAGGCGCCCTGGCTCCATTTGGGCAGAAAGAGAAAGCGCTCAGGGGAGCAGGAGGCCTTGGTGCCTGCTGCCCCCACCCCCATGTGAGGCCCCTGAGCAAAAATGGGCAAAGATTGGTTTTTGAAAAGGCCACTTGCCCAGGCTGCAGCCAACAACAGGAGATGAAAGCTGAGTCCCTCAGACATCTTCCTCCCCTGGGATCCCCAGCTGGGCATGGAGGGCTTCTGCTGGCAGGCAGCACAGTCACAACTCAAGCCCTGCAGCTCCCTGGAGTTATTATTCGTCATACAGTGAAAGCAGGAGGCCCTGAACGAGGCCACAGCCCCATACAGCCCCTGCCTCAAACAGCGTGGACGGCGGGGGGGACGGGAGCGGAAGAGTGAGCCTGTAGCAGAGCCATGGCTAGAACACAGCTGCCCTGCATCCCCAGGCCTGAGCCGCCTCTCCCGGTGTCTCTGTCTGTCTGCACTATCCGCTGTCACAATCATTCACACCAAGGCCTGTTTCCTGGGCGTCTCACAGCACTTCACACTCATTAGCGCCCATGTCACTCCTGGGTGCTAGACCAACTGGCTGAATTGCTCACCACTCTGGGGAGGTGTGTAAATGAGTCATAGAGCTCTTAGGTCATGGCAGTCCAGGCCAGTGGGGACCCCCAGACCACTGTCCAAGCGCCTGTATCCCAGCCCACCAGCACCACCCAATGCCCGAAATGAGACCCAGCTATAACAGCCTAGGCCCCTGGAGTGGCACTGCCCATTGTTACAAAGACACAGAGGGCCATGACTCACCCAGAGAGACTAGGGCAGCGTCTCCCCTGCTCTAACCACTAGAGACCATTACCTTCCCTCATGATTATCCCTTGTGTGTGGCTACTGGACACTGGCTACCAAGTGTGCAGATGTCAGTTGCAAAACTCCCCTTCCGAAGGCAGGACCTAGCTCCTAGGTGTCCTGTCCAGTCACAGTCCCCAGGCTCCCTGAACAATGAATGCTTGGGGAGAGAGCCTCAGAAACCAGCACGCTGAGTGGGGAGCTGCCTAAGCCAGCCGAGGTGACATGCAGAGGGGAGGGGCAGGGCTTAAGCCCAGATTCACACTTCCCATTCATCTGGGCCTTGGGTGCTTGACTGAGGAGCCCCTCTCTGCTCTGGATCCCCAGCTGGGAGGCCCCTGCGGGAGTTAAACATGCCAGCAAGTCAAGCCTTTCTTAGGAACAAGCAGAGACCCCACCCCGTTCCAGCCCGGGCACTCACCTGGCATGAGGTGAGTCTCGTCTCTGCTTGATTGGGAGCTGGGACTTGAGCCCAACTTAGGTCTGCCAGTTGGCAGGTGAGTGCCCCAATCCTCAGGGTACACTGGATGGGGGCTGTCTGCTGTTCCACTGCCTATAAATAATTCGGTGTTCACTGGGCCAGAGACTGACTGTATAGCCCAGGGGTATGGGCCCTCGGCTAGGCTGGAGAAGGGTCCGGGTCAAATGCCGGCAGGTGAGCTAGATGGGGAATGCCTAGTCTGAGAATCCTGCCAGGGATCCGAGCAGCTCGTTCACTGTGGGAGTGCTGGGATTCAGGCAGCTCTGTGCAGGCCTACAGAGGCACCTAAGTCCCTTTGGGAATCTGCGTGAAGGGCTGCAGCTCTTGGCTCCATGTCTAGTTGGCAGCCGGCATCAAGTGGAGTGCCCCAAGGGTCGGTCCTCAGGCCGGTTTTGTTCAATATCTTAATTAACGATCTGGAGGATGGCATGAATTGCACCTTCAGCAAGTTTGCAGGTGACACTAAACTGGGAGGAGTGGTAGATACACTGGAGGGTAGGGATAGGATACAGAGGGCCCTAGACAAATTAGAGGATTGGGCCAAAAGAAATCTGATGAGGTTCAACAAGGACAAGTGCAGAGTCCTGCACTTAGGACGGAAGAATACCATGTACTGCTACAAACTAGGGATTGAGTGGCTAGGCAGCAGTTCTGCAGAAAAGGACCTAGGGGTTACAGTGGACGAGAAGCTGGATGAGAGTCAACATGTGCCCTTGTTGCCAAGAAGGCCAATGGCTTTTTGGGATGTATAAGTAGGGGCATTGCCAGCAGATCGAGGGACGTGATCATTCCCCTCTATTCGGCATTGGTGAGGCCTCATCTGGAGTACTGTGTCCAGTTTTGGGCCCCACACTACAAGAAGGCTGTGGAAAATTAGAAAGCGTCCAGCGGAGGGCAACAAAATGATTAGGGGGCTGGAACACATGACTTATGAGGAGAGGCTGAGGGAACTGGGGTTATTTAGTCTGCGGAAGAGAAGAATGAGGGGGGATTTGATAGCTGCTTTCAACTACCTGAAAGGGCGTTCCAAAGAGGATGGAGCTCGGCTGTTCTCAGTGGTACCAGATGACAGAACAAGGAGCAATGATCTCAAGTTGCAGTGGGGGAGGTTTAGGTTGGATATTAGGAAAATCTTTTTCACTGGGAGGGTGGTGAAGCACTGGAATGCGTTACCTAGGGAGGTGGTGGAATCCCCTTCCTTAGATATCTTTAAGGTCAGGCTTGACAAAGCCCTGGCTGGGATGATTTAGTGGGGGATTGGTCCTGCTTCGAGCAGGGGGTTGGACTAGATGACCTCCTGAGGTCCCTTCCAACCCTGACATTCTATGATTCTTCCTCCGCCCTGGGGCTACAGCCCTGGCACATTTCAGTGGGGTGGTCTCAGGGGAGCCCAGTAGCCTGCCAGGAAACATCACTGAGTCCCACTGCTCCAGGAGGAGCAAGGGCCAGAGCTCACAGCCAACAGCAGCTCTCTGCCCCCCAGGTCCTGTGCACAGGCGGCTAGGTGAATGGACGAGGAGGCAGGACTCCTGAGTCCCATTCCCAGCTCTGCTATGAGCTCGCTGTCACGCCACCAATTCTCTGTCTTCGCTGCCCCGGTACTAGCACTTACCCACCTCTGTGACGGGCTTTGAGATCTCTGGAGAAAGGGCCCCGGCTGCCTGCTCCTCCCAAGGATTGCATCTGAGTTCAGACTCTGAGCCTGTGGTGAGGCAGGTCAGTATCCTCATCCCTGGTACACAAAGGAGGAAACTGAGGCACGGAGCAGTCTTGAGCCTAATTTTCTGAGGTGCTGAGCACCCAAAGCTCAAACGGGGGTCAAAGGGAGGCTGGGGGCTCAGCACCATGGGACAATCAGGCTACTTCCTTGAGTGCCTCAAAGTGGATTTGGGAGCCTAGGCTCATGCCCATTTGGGGGGCTCTTGGCCTAGTTACGGGCCCAAGGTCACATGGGGCACAGACTGCAGTTCACCTGACTCTGGATTTGTGGCCAGAGCCCTGTGCTGAAACCACTGGACCCTGTCCCGTCCTGAGCTCAGCTACAGCTGATAAGGCCAGGAGAGAGAGAAACTAGTTTTCATTAGAGCAAGACCCACCTGGCCACAGCTAAAAGCCCCATCGGAGCAGGATGACATTCCTGGCGTCCTGTTCTGGACCCTTTGTTCTGAGCGCCAGGGCTCAGAGCCCACCAGGTCCCATGCAGGCAGGGAGCCATGTTTCGTAATAAAGAGTTTTATTTGGTGCTCCAGGTTGAAACTGTCCTAAATGAACGTCCTCGAGTCCTAGCCCTCAGAAGCAGTGACGACGGAGCTCAGACGGTGCTGCTCGGCTGGATGTGCTGGCTTGCCAGCTCAGCACGCAGGACCCGCCTGGAGAGGGTGCTCCCAGCCACAGCGAGCCCCTGCAGGTTCTGGGGTCAGAACACCCCCCAGCTGAGGTTAGTGCATAATCCCATGGCAAAGGTGGCCAGGCCTCTTCTCCTGGCTATTTCCCATTCTCCAGCCCAGCTGGGAAAGGCTCGCTGATTACAAGGGGCCCATCTGTCCCAGTTCTGTCCATGCCCTGGGCAGTTTTACCAGAGATCCCAGCAGGCTGAGGCTGGTTGGCTGAGCAGATCTTTGTTCACGGGCTGAGATGTGAATGCCATTCTCCTCTCCAGGCCTCGAGAGCAGAGATGAGACAAAATCAGAACCCCTCTCCCCGCCACATCGCCCTGCACTGAGGGGGCGGGGGGGGTGTCAAAGAAATAGGACCTGGATTGGAACCACTCCCTTGTTCGGCAAGCCCAAGGCCTGACCACTGAGGTCTTGCCAGACCTAAACCCTCCCACGTTTTGGTTGACAGAGTTGGGCAGGGCCAGACCCAAGCAGACAAGGTGGTTGGATAAATGCAGCTTGGATCCCACTTGCCCCTAGCTTGGGCCATGTGATGGGTGAAGGCTCAGGTTCAGCCTGGCTCTGATCAGACACGACCCCACGACCAGCTGTTCCTAAGTCTCCGCCAGTGATCAAAGATGCCATGAGGGGGCCAACCAGTGGGGATGGCTTAGCCCTGCGGCTGCCCCGCTCACGCGTCACATGGGCTCCTTGCGTTAGAGTCCCCTTTGCCACGGGCAGACAAACCAGAGGGGGCGGTTCTGGAAGGGAAAAGATGATTCATGTCAATACAAACAAATCACTATCACTGTTCCCTTCCCCCTACCCAGCACCCCGGGACAGCCTGCCCTGGAGCACTGCTTCCCATGTAGCAGTGGCTCTGTTCTCTGGGGCGAAGGCTGTATCTGATGTCTGAGCTGGGCCATGCATGGGTGGGGGCTCCCCTGGGGCTCCAGGGCAGGGGATCCAACCCCAGGCCATGAAGCAGCATTGGGGGACAAGGCGGGAGAAGAGTGTGGGTTGCGGGGAGCGTAGGGCCCAGCACTCGAGGTGCTGGGGAAGGGGGAAGAGACCCACAGTGGCTCCCAGGGCCCACCTCCCGCTGGGCAGGTGTCATGAGTCCAGCAGCACTTCGGAGGAGTTTGAGACAGAGCAAGGGGCCTGGGCCAAGCTGAGGAGGGATTGCTGGAAGACCAAGGGATAGGGAGGCAGATTGCACTGGAGCCTGTGCTAGGTTCAGGGCGTGCCTGGTGGGAGGCTGCGTTGGAGTCTGGGGGCTGGGTAGGAGGAAATGGGGCTGGATCCTAGGAAACCCCTGTCTCACGGCCTGATCAAAGGTCACTTGTTCAGCTACATTCCCTTGAACTGGTTCGCCTGAGTCTCCACCTGCTCCTTCCACAGACACGTGGCTCCGCCGTGCCTTGTCCAAGGCCTAGCCAGGAGTGTCCTGGCTCAAGCTTGTGCTCTCCCTCCTCCTCGAAGGGATCTCAGTGGGGGAAAATCAGGGAAGCGGCATGGTGGTGGGGATCCCAGCTGTCCCCCTTTTCCTATTTGGATTAGGGTGGCTAGGTGCTCAGTTTTCGACCAGAAAGTCCAGTCGAAAAGGGGACCTGACAGTGTCCTGTCAGATCTACGGACTGGACGCCCAAAGTCTGGTTACTGTGGGTGGGGAAACTGTGCCAGCCCCTACTCAGCTGGGGCCGCCTCCTACCTGTGTAGGGCGGCTGAAGCTCCCATTCCGGGCTCTGTAGGTGAGTCCCTCCTGACTCTTGGGGGGCAAGGGGGAAGGTGGGAGGGGAAAACAGCGAGTGATGGGAGGGAGGGAGAAAGAGAAGTGAATGGGGGCAGAGGAGGGCAGGGGCAGAGTTTGGGGGGAATAGGCAGAGAAGGGGTGGGGCCTCGGGGAAGAGGGAAGGGCAGGGGAGGTTCCGGCATTCCTGCTGGAGTGTCCATTTTTTAAATATAACCCTAGCTGGGATGGAGGTAGGTTCACACAGTTGGGGGGTAGGGATCAGATCAGAAAGGATTAAGAGGATATTGAATTAGAGACCCCCCCCCAAAAAAAATCAACGCTCTTTTCATAGACCCATAGAAACATAGAGCTAGAAGGGACCTCAAGAGATCAGCTAGTCCATCCCCCCGCACTGAGTGAGGACCTTTTGGAAACTTACAAGAGACAAATTGGAAATTCCAGGGAATTTTTAATCCAAGAGGCTGTTTCTGCTCCAAGTGGAAAAGGGAAAAATCATAGAAACGCTACGATATTGATCTTAGCCAGCCAAAATGACTCACCCACCAGAACCAGCTGCTTGTCAGCGTGGGCGCTCAGGTGGAGAGAGGACACGTCAGTTGCCACGGTTGTGTTTATTAGGAAATCGTGCCCTGTTGACAGCTGGGTTTTGCATTATTCCACACATCAGAAAGACTAGGTTGTCAAGGGCAAAGGTCTGCTACGGCTCGGGCTTGGGTGTGGGCGCGGCCCGGATGTAGCTGTCGGAGACCGTGATGTGCTGGTCGAGGAACTCCGAGGTCTCCTCCGCAATCTGCCCAGGTATTCGGAAATCGATGCCGGGGGGCTCCCTTTTGGGAGAGGCAACGTTCCTGCTCTCTGTGTTGCAGCCTGTCCCCTGCAGGAACTGCAAGAAGTTCTCCTCGATGGAGCCTTCGCGGCTGGGCAGCCGGAGGTCCTCCTCTGCCGGCTGCTTGAAGAAGCAGGTGAGGTGCCTGCTGAGCTCCCCACGGATCTGCCGGTTGAGGCACCCGTAGAAGAAAGGGTTGGACGTGAAGCAAAAGTAGCCAATCCAGGTGACCACACTCTCCACTTGCCGGCCCGGGAAAGCCTGAGAGCTCAGCGCCAAATAGAGATGGAAGGAGAAATAGGGCAGCCAGCAGAAGAGGAACTGCCCTCCGACTGCTAGGAGAATGATAGCAGCCTTCCCACCCCCAAACGTCCTCTGAGGGGTAATCTGAGGGGCACCCGAGCTGGTCACCATGGTGGACCTGCTGCTGAGGGATTCCGATCGCTGCCGCGGCGTATCCATCCAGGTGGGGAGTGGGCCATGGTGCATGGCAGCCACCCTGGCCACCTTGAACATGCTACAGTAGACCACTAGGATGATCAGGACGGGCAGGAGGAAGTAGAAGATGGCAAAGAAAACCACAAAGAACTTGCAGTAGGAGCTCTGGCTCCACTGCAGCGAGCAGCTCCGGCCACTGTAGGCTGGGGAGGCACTGAAACGATCCGGAGAGAGCCAGCCCAGGACAGGGATCATGGACATGACCACTGCCTTGATCCACACCCCCACCAGGACGCAGACCACCAGGCCAACGGTCATCTTGACCTCGTAGCGCATGGGATGCACCACATAGTAGTAGCGCTCCACGTTGATGGCCGAGATGGAAAGGATGCACATGCTGATGAAGCAGACGCTCAGGAAGAGGTAGACACGGCACATGGCCTCGCCGAAGATGGTGCTGTTGAAGAAGGCGGAACTGGACAGCATGGCCAGAGGCATGAGGGTCAGGGCTGCCAAGAGGTCCACCAGACAGAGGTGGAAAACAAAGACAAATTTCCTCAGTGCTGGTGTCTTAATGATGACGGTCATCACGGCCACATTGCCCACGATGGCCGTCAAGTCAATCAAGAGCATGAAGAAGAGCCCGATGGATTCTGAGGCCACGTCCCTGGTCTTGGTGTCCAGGGTGGAATTGGGGTGCATGGTGCTCTGGGATGTATGGAGAAGCCTTCCCGGCCTGGAGGAATTCCATACCCACTGGGTAGGGAGTGAAGGCTCCATGGAGACTGGTGTCGACGCCCACGGCACCTCCCCTCACAGGTCCATCATCCATCCTATTTTGGGTCCCCTAGAGTAATCAGAGAGAATTAGCCAGCAGAGAGGGAGCAATCCCAGCCCACAGACTCACATTCTGGCTGGCTCCTTCACCAGCTGCCAAGCCCCAGAGGACAAGTCCATGCGCCAAGGGCATTTACACTTCCCGATGCTGCTGGATTACACTGGCCATCCTGCTGCTCAGCTGCACCGAATTTGGCACCCTTGTCTGTGTCCTGCTGGATTGTGCTTGGGTGGGTGATGCCCGCTGGTCCAGAAAAGCCATGAGATTGCAGATGGGGCTGTGCACTGGCTAAGGGTCTCCTGCCTGTTTTCAGCCCTCCTGGTATCTCATCTTGCTGCTCGCTTTTCCCTGGCAAAGCTTAGCACCTACAACGAAATGTAATTCCGCGTTAATCACTGCATTGGCTAAGCCGAGAGCCAGGGCCAAACCCTGGGCTCATGCTGATAATGGGAATTTTGCTGAAAGGGCGAACACACCAGAGCACATGCGTACACTCAAGCACGTTCGTAAGTGCTTTGCTGAATCAGGGACACAGATCTGAGTAGACACCGAGGACGGTGCTCAGGTTCTGCCCCCCAAGGTCCTACCTGATGCTGCTAATCCATTAAACCACTTTGATTTTGAGAGGATTCCAGCCCCTCTGCTGTTCCAAGGGCTCCTCCCAGCTTTGGACCTTGGTTTCCAACTCCAGGGGCATCCCCTAAGCTCCCAAAATGGACAGGGTAGAGAGACCCATCTATCATTATTAGGGATTGGGCGAGATCTTCCCGAGGGAGGGAGCAGGGGCAGGGGCAGTTTGCCCCATGTCTGCCTATTACTGTGCGTTTCCTGCACCTTCCTCTGAAGCAGCTGATGCTGGTCACTGTCCCAGACAGGATCCTGGACTAGATGGTCCCTAGGTCTGATCCAGTCTGGTGGTCCCCAGATCCCTACGTTCCTTTCACCTCACCAGCGGGGCCTGCTGACTCTGCAACAAATGTCTTGGGAGTTCTGGGTTCTCTCAGGATTGTCCACCGTCCTGTCGCACTGGGAGCCCCAGGGCTGCCTTGGACTAGTGAGTGGCTGCTTCATACCCCAGATCTCAGGAAAGGCAAAGGAAGAATGTGTATGCTCACCCAGAGAAAGAAACCATCCACAGAGGGCCAGGGGCGTATCTGGCTCATGGTGGCTGATGCCCCATCAACCTCCTCCGGCCATCCCCACCTCCCTGCTCTCAGTGAGCCCAGAAATTGGCCAAGATCCTGGGCTGGTGTAATCAGCACCGCTCCACTGAAGGGCCATAGCTGCACATTGATCATTGAGCAAAGTGGATTTACACCAGGTCCTAGCCCTGGGCCCCCAGCTCTCACTGGCCTCTGTGCTGGCTGGGTCTGCACCTGTGCTCACCAGATCTCATCCAAGGGGCCTGTAGATTTCCGAGTGTTCGGGATTCCCCAGTGTATGAGCATCTAGCATATTGCCGGGTATGTTCAGTGTATTCCAGGGGATCTCCTGTTTCTCGGGCATCCGTTATATTTGAGAGGTAGCCTCATTATCGGGGGCCTGGGGTGTTCCATATGCCCTGCCTCCCATCCTCAGGGAAGCAGTGAATCTTGGGAGTCCCCCGTTATCAGAGGTCTAGCATATTTCATGGGCTCGTGTATGTCAGCGGGTTCCCATTCCTGGCCATCCCACCATTCGGAAGTTTCCTGTCACTCAGACACTCGCTGGCGTTGTCCTCACACAGGGAGTGGAAGTGTCCCTTGTGGAGTCTCTGCCCAGTTTGCAAAGTATACCAGAAAAATAACCTCCCTGAAAGGACAGGAGCTGGGACTGTCCCCCTGTCAGATGGTAAACTAGTACCTTGCAATCACACAGCACCTTCCATTCCAAGGGAATTCCAAAGCAGTTCGCAGGCTTTAGCTAAGCAGGAGTCACTTTGCTCACAACTGAAATGCAAACACTTCTCGAGTGGAGCACAGCAGCTGTTTAACAGCACACCACAACACTGCCGAATTGCTGAGAACAGAGAGTGAAGAACATGTCCACTTGAAACTACAAGGGGAATTTAGGCCATCCGAATGTAATTACCTAACCTGGAATATGACCAGGACATCAGGGTTCACATCCTTACTTTTGGGAGAAAGCACACTAAGATCTTTCATGCTAACAACAGAGATCAGAGCCCCACTTTCTGAGAGGTATAAAACCCCACAGGACTCAGGGGATCTGATTCTCCAGTGCCCCATACTTGATACAGTTATTTCTACCAGTGCATCTTGCTGCCAGAGCTTCATAAACGGGCCTCAGTATCACTGAGAATCACAGTGCTGGTAGGGTGACCAGATGTCCTGATTTTATAGGGACAGTCCCAATTTTTGGATCATTTTCTTATATAAACTCCTATTACCCCCGACCCCCATCCCAATTTTTCACTACCGTCATGAGAGGGGCTCGCCAGCCACAGTAGGAATCCACCTCCCCAAGAGGCGAGAGCAGATGAATTCTTCTGTTGCCCTAGTGCTGTCTACACTGGGGGTCAGGTCAGCTGACTACATCACTCAGGGGGGTGGATTTTTCACACTGCTGGGTGATGTAGCTGGGTCGACTTAACTTTTTAGTGAAGACCAGGCCTTGAAGAGCCATCTCACCCTGTGACACCAGCATCAGGGTATGTCTACACTATGGAGGCCAGACCACCATAATCCCATAGCATAGCTGCAGCCTACGCCGCCGGAAGGGGATTTCTGTCACTTAGGAATGCCACCTCCCCGAACGAAGTTAGCTATGTCAACGGAGGTCCTCTTCCACTGACGGAGCTGCGTCTGCGCTGGGGGTTTAGTTGGCATAGCTACCATGCTCGGGGGAGGGGTTTTCACATCCCTGACCAACGTAGTGATGCAATACAACCTGTCAGCGTGCACCCAGCCTAAGACAGCGCACCAGACACATGCCGCTTGATGAAATTAGCCAAAATGGAAAAAAAAAAACCCAAACATCAATGCCTGGTCTAAACTTAACACCGATTGACATATTTCAGAGTAGCAGCTGTGTTAGTCTGTATTCGCAAAAGGAAAAGGAGGACTTGTGGCACCTTAGAGACTAACAAATTTATTTGAGCATAAGCTTTCCTGAGCTACAGCTCACTTCATCGGATGCATTTGTTAGTCTCTAAGGTGCCACAAGTCCTCCTTTTCTTTCTACTGATTGACATAGCGACTTCACTCAGGGGTGTGGAAAATCCACACACCGAATGCTCTAGCTGAGCAGACCCAGCCCTCCAGTCTAGATGCAGCTAGGTCGGCAGGAGAATGCTTCCATCCAGGTAGCTACCACCGCTTGGAAAGGTGAATTCTTTACAGTGATGGGAAAACCCCTTCTGTTGCCATAGGAACCATCTACATCACGGTGCTACAGCGCCATAGCTACGTCACTGCAGCGCCCGTAGTGTAGACATGGCCTAAACCTCAAACCTGTATAAAGGCGGGAACTTACTGCCACCAGCTGTGGAAACGCATGTGACTCCAAAGGGTCTGGGGAGAGCCGGTCAAAGGAACTTTGATGGAACCATATTCCCTGGGAAAATGCAGTTCCATTGAAATCGAAACACTCTGTGAAACTGGTCGATTTTGTTCCAATTTTATTGGGGAGAGGAGGGAAGTTGCAGCAATGTTGCAATGTCCCATTTTGACATTTTCAGAACAAAACATTTCAATATTTTGTTTTTGAACAACTTTTCATTTCCGCTGGTTTTGGTTGGTACAATATTCTAACATCACACAAAGTTAAAAAAAAAATCAAAGCACAAGGGACTGGACATTAATTTCTTTTCAGAATTTTCCTGAGTGGAGAATTTCAAAATGTTCAGTTTTCCCTCTGATTTGGAATGAAGCCAGATTTTGAAATCTCAAAAACCTTTGCAGCACAGAACTCCCATTCTCCTCACAGATCTAGTTCTGGGTGCTGAGATGCCAGCTCCAGCAGAACTATGTATCCTGAATCTAATGGCGTGGGACAGCTCAGACATACCAGATCCTCAGCCGGTGATCATTGGCTTTGCTCCATGGACTCCAATGGAACTAAGGCTGAAGATCTGGCCCTAGATTATGATTCCTAAACACGGAATTGCTCTGATGGAAAACTCCCCCACAGGTGAAACAGTGGTTAATGTATCTGCTGAAAGCAGCACCTGGGGAGGAGGGCACCTACAGGGAAAGAACAGACAGGGCAACATTTCAACAAACAGTAACAACATTTGCAGCTGTCTGAATAGTTAGATATTGACCACTGATGGAATTCAGTACTACAGCTGTTACCAGCTCAGAAATCTGCTGAACAGTCAAGCATCCCTAAATGGGGAAACAGCAACGCATGGCCTGGCTTGCACCATAGCACTGACCTGGAAAAAAGGATGGTTGGATACTGTACAATTAATGTTACTGCCGATTAAAAATGCCAGGCCTAGCTCTCAGCAAGATAAGGCTTCTCTGTACTAATCTGGTAGTGGGAAGGGACCTGAAACTGGGAGTAATTTACGCCAACTGCAATATAAAGGGGCTAGAGCATAAATGAGAAGTGGGGCACAGCACCCGCTAACAGTAGGCTGGAGAATTAGGGTAAGCCCTGACTCAGAGGGAAGAGCGCCCCCTACTGACTCACCCACAGCAGCACGCAACACCTAGCACCATACTGTGGCATTGGGGTCAGCACTGACTCCACACATAATGCTCCTTACCGCCCAGTGCCCCCAGGGGCCATGCTGGAGCAGTGGAGTCAGCCCCCTACTGAATGACTCACCTGGCCCCGCCGTGTTTAGTTCACAACAGTAAATGGGATCTCAGCACAAATGGGCCATTGCCGTTTCCTACTGGCGCTGCGGGCACCCAGTGCTGGCATTTGCAGGCTGTAGCTGGCACAAAGCGGGGAGCAAGGGGAAGTGCATGCAGTCCAGATCACAAAGACTGTGAGGCAGCTCTACCTTTGTGTGATCCACACCGGCAACTTATCCCCCAGTCCATGTAGTCACCCACGACAACGGAGGACGTCCACCAGCCCCCAGGAGCCCGTTCCCCCCCAGAGGATAACGTGGTAGCAAATGGGCGACTCTGTCATCAAGCACCTTTCCTAGCAGACGAAACCTGTTCAGATTCAGCACATCCTTCCCCTGCCCACCCCCCTGACGCTGGGGGATGTTCCTGAGGCGAAGCGCTGTGGGACAGGAAAGGCAAAGGCATTGGGATAGGAACACTGGGGAATGCTCACTGGAGTCATAGAATCATAGAATCATAGAATATCAGGGTTGGAAGGGACCCCAGAAGGTCATCTAGTCCAACCCCCTGCTCGAAGCAGGACCAATTCCCAGTTAAATCATCCCAGCCAGGGCTTTGTCAAGCCTGACCTTAAAAACCTCTAAGGAAGGAGATTCTACCACCTCCCTAGGTAACGCATTCCAGTGTTTCACCACCCTCTTAGTGAAAAAGTTTTTCCTAATATCCAATCTAAACCTCCCCCATTGCAACTTGAGACCATTACTCCTCGTTCTGTCATCTGCTACCATTGAGAACAGTCTAGAGCCATCCTCTTTGGAACCCCCTTTCAGGTAGTTGAAAGCAGCTATCAAATCCCCCCTCATTCTTCTCTTCTGCAGACTAAACAATCCCAGCTCCCTCAGCCTCTCTTCATAAGTCGTGCTCTAGACCCCTAATCATTTTTGTTGCCCTTCACACCCTTGCCTGGCCCTATGGCTGCAGTGGTACTGACTGGGATCAGGGGTCTATCAGTTCTTATGCTTCAGGGCGCCGGCTGATCGCCAGCTGGGGGTCAGGAAGAACCCCCTTTTGGGGGAATGGTATTAAACAGTTAGGTATACTACACGGGGTGCACTATCCTTCATCTGTAGCCTCTGGTGTTGGGCACCATGAGATGCAGGGCACAGGGCGAGATGGCTGGCTGGTGTGTTCTGTGTTCTCTTTCCCCTGCCCATCCCCAGCTCCCTCCGCTCTCCCCAGCAACGCGCCCTCCCCACTGCTCCGATCTTGGTCCTGATCAGCCTCTCAACACAGGATGCTTTGCTCGCCCAGGCCCCTAGGCAGGCTGCCCTCTACCCTGTGGACGCCCACCATGGTGTTGTGCCCAGCTCACATGAGCCAACCTGATGAATCTGAGGGTGACCCTCCTCCCCTGTTCCTGCCCAGGCTGCCCCCACAGCCTCCCATTGGGCCCTTCACGTCTATCCACTCGCCCTTCCCTTTGCAGGGGCAGGATTCTTACCCTGTGCTTTCCACCTGCGCAGCGAGCCCCAGCATCCTGCCAGCAGGCCCCGGTCAGGGTGGAAGGGAAGAGAGCCAGGCTAGGAAAGCAGAGCGGCATCCAGCCTGGCCCTGCTCATTCCTTCGCCCTGGTGCTGCTGAACTGGCTTCCAGCGGGACCCTCTGAAGGGCTGCCTCCACCCAGCTCAGGTCCTCGCCCCTCCATTAAAACGGATCGTGGAGTCCCTGGTGGCCAGAGCTCGGGTGCCCAGCTCCGGTTCCACCCCAGCTCCTTGAGGTTTCAGTCAGGAGACTGGACTTGGCTCTGTGCATTTCTCCCATTGACCGAGACACTCCAGATACCTGGGGATGCACAGAGAAATGCTGCAGCCTAGCCAGCCCCAGCCCTCTCCTCCTGTCCCCAATCCAGGCATCTGCTCCTACCTTTCCCTGTGCAGCCTGCCAGAGTACTGGGGACCTCTCAGCTGATGCTCCTCCAGGGGAGATGATGCACAGAGTCACTGCAGTGAAGGGTGAGAGGCAGCCAGCAGCTTGGAGATCATCAAGGTTTCTGGGTCCTAAAGGCCTCCTGGTTTGCAGTTTGGTAGAGCTGGTCCTGCCCCGTCCACGGCTCACACCAGGGATAAGGAGTGCAGGTCAAGGCCTTGCCTGCAAAGCATCCAACCTCCTTCCGATGCCAGGCCAGCCCCACAGCGTTCCCATGAGAGTCAGAACCATTGTCTTTAGCAGCTTCCTCCAGGCTGCGTCCGGCTTCTGCCAGCAGGGCCTGCACCGGGAACAGCATGTCCTAGCACGGGGCTAGTGGCCCAGCGTGCCCAGCGCTCTCTAATGCCATTGCAGAGATGGGACTTGCTCAGCTGACGGAGGACAGCGCTTCCAGGAGCAGATGCCCCTGCTACCACATTGGGCAACGGAACATGCCCAGACCGTGAAGGTCAGAAACTCCGGCAGCACAGCACCCCGTCCCTGGGATTGGAAGGTGGAGGAGGCTCAGCATATGAAGGCCCCACCTCCACTACCTTCCAACGAGCCTGCAGCCTGGCTTCCCGGCCTACCCCCATAATTCTAAGTAGAGCTACCCTGGGCCAAAGCGTGCAGAGAGGGGTGAGTCTCCCCTAAAGGAGAACAGCTGGGGGTTTGCACCCAGGCATAGTCCATGATAGGTCACCATGAACTCAGCCGCCCTCTTCCCATCGTGTCACCAGGTCACTCTGGATGGACCAGAGGATTTGGTTGTGGCCCATTCCCTGTGTTTAGCTAACTCCTCTGAACCCAAACCACACACAAATGATTTAAAAATGGCAATAGCATGATCCAGCAGGGAGGGCATAGGCCTGGGAGTCAGGACTACTGGGTTCTGTCCTGGCTGGGCCACATATACCCTGCAAATTGCATCCCCCACTCACTCTCTCTCTGTGCCTCAGTTTTTCCCGTGTAATAAAGGAGCAATGATACTTACTCTCTTTCATAAAGTTGATTGCTAGAGAAGACAGGTGTGTTGTTACCTCTCCTGTGTAAGGGACGGGACCACAGGTGAGGTGCCATGGGGATTACACAGCCCTGGCGGCCCAGCCCAGGGGCAGACACAATATAGCTGGGGTAGGTGAAGCTTTAGTGGGCGAGAGAGGCACTTCCCTCAGGAAGCTGTAGTCGTGTAGGGACAGCCTGGAAGAAGGCACAAAGCCCGGGGGGGAAGGACACAAGGGAATCAGAAAAGAAGGGATGGGGCTGAAACAATGGGCAGGGGCAGGGGCAGGGGCAACCTCTTCAAGGAGAGGGGGAAGATGGGTAGTGACCCCCTAAGGAGTGGGGGATGGGGGCAGCAGAAAGGGCCCCATCTGGAGTAGAGTGGAGGAGGCAGAGAGGGGAGTGGGGAAGGCCAGTGAGGCAGAGCAGGGTTGAGTTGAGAATGGGAGCGGTCTGATATCTCAGCAGCAGCACTGGGGAGTGAGGGAGGGACAAGGAGGAGCCTGGGGCTGGGGGCTAGATGGTGACAGGGAAAGGGGGACAGTGTTTGGGGGCAAGGCACCGTGTAGGAGTCTATCCCTTGAGGGCCAGGGGCCCTAGTTTCCAGCCAGGGAACACCCAGCTTGGGCAACAGCTGTGGGCTAGTGGACTAAGCACAGGGCTGGGGGCCAGGACTCCTGGGTTATTGTTAGTAGTAGTGTCACAGCCATGCCATGCCTAGGGGCTCCAGCATGCCAGGCGCTGCCCAGACACATGGAGTAGGAGACAGTCCTACTCTGAAGAGCTCACAAGCTGAGAGAAAGGAATCAGCCCCATGTTACAGAGGGGGAATTAAACGTGGGGAGCAGAAGGCCTAGGTTCCCAAAGGGATTTTAGGTAGCACAGCACCTAACTCCTAGATGCCCTGCAGTTTAGGGGAATCTACCCACAGCCCCACGTCCAGCACATGGGGAGAGCCAAGTGCCTCGGAAAGGCATGCAGGAGCCAGCCAGGGTGAAATGCTGACGGCGTGGGGCTTAAAGCCTCCATTCGCACAGGGGCTTAGTGCCTAACTCCCTTTGGTCTGGGCCTTAGGTACCCTAGGGACAGGGTGGTGCCTGCCTCTGCTCAGGCTTCCCAGGCCTGACCCCTCTCCTGGTCCTGACCCAAAGTCTCCTGGGGAACCTGTGGTGGAGGCAGGAATTGAACCGAGCTCTCCTGAGTCCCAAGCTGCTGGGTTAATGATGGAACCATCCAACCTCTGCTTCCAGCTCAGCTACTGCCTCTCTGAGCACCCTGGGTAGGTCATGTCCCCACTTTGCCTCAGTTTCCCCTCGGATTGCCAACCCTCCAGGACTGTCCTGGAGTCTCCAGGAATTAAAGATGAATCTGCAGTTAAAGATTATGTCATGCGCTGAAACCTCCAAGCGTACGTCCAACCAAAACCGGCAACCTTCTCTGTAGCACGGAGCCAACAACGCACAGGATTAGCAGCAGCTCTGGGAATGGCACATGGAAATGGAGAAACGATGCAGATTAAACCATTCAGAGAATAAACTCTCTGGTTCCTCCAACCTCTCCCAGGGCACCCTGGCAGCTGGGCAGGGCCACCCAGTGCAGGTGTGTTTCCTTCTGCCCGGAGCTGCAGCCAGGGGCTGGTCCTGGGGGGCACAGCGTTGGGTCCTGGTTAGCTTCCTACATGGCACTAGCATGGCTTTTTTTAGCATCTGCTTCTCCCCTGGGAAACTGTAGGCTGCATTGTGGCATCTCCCCCACACAGCCAGCCGCATGGCCCCAGCCAGGAGGCTGGTCGTCATTTCAGCCTGGCCTTTTAGTCATTTAGTCGGTTTGGGGGCTTATGCTGCTGCTTTTCATCTGTTCCCTCTTTGCCACTGCACAGGGCTAGCACCAGTGAGACTACAGCTGTGAGCTCCCTCATAGCAGGGCCCTGGCAAGGCCAGCCAGGACCCCAGGGCTGTGATCTTCCTCCCAGCAGTGTCCTCAGCTCTGCCAGTGCTCAACCATCTCCCTTGCAGCAGTGGCCCTGACTAGCCACTAGCAGCCACTGTCAGAACAAGAGAGAAGGCCGAGCTTGGCAAACCCTTTGTAGTTGTCTGCGTTGGCTGCACGGGCTCCTCGGCTGCTGAGTAGCAGCTTGGAGAAGGTAATGCATATTCAGGCTGCAGCCACCGCTGGTCACGTGCACCTATTGCTAGGTTACAAGAACCCAAAAATAAATCCTTCCAAACTAGATTAGAAACAGAGGGACCTCAAATGACCTGTGTTCCCAGCACTGTAGTAGGGGAGCAGGGATATTAGTGAGTGGCAGAGGGGGAGACACGGGGAAGATCCCTGGTAGGAAAGGAGGGCCGTCCTTCCCAGCCCTCCCTGGACAAAACAAGGGGGCTGCTCCCCCCTAGGCAGCTGCTGACCTTCAGCCCCAAGTCTTCATGCACAGCTGAGGATGCTGGGCTGCTTTCATCAGGGCTGGCCAGCTGGGGCACAAAGGACCAGCAGTAACTGGGCTCACAACTGGGAAACCATCTTCGGCTGCGAATCAGTCAAGGACCCTTCTACAGAGCATCTGCCTGCCCCACTCCAGACTGAGAGACTCAGGCAGCCCCATACATAGCCCACCCAGCACAGCATGGCCCTGCCGGCGACCTGAATGCACTTGATGTGTTAGTGGACCAGATCCCCAGCTGGTGTAAATCGGCATAACTCCATTGGCATCAGTGGGCCAAATCCCACACTGATGTAAATAGCTGCATTGGAGTCAGTGGGCCAGACTCTCCTCTGGTGCCAAGCCCCGTGTCTGCACTGGGTCAGTGCTGCTACTCTGATGTGCACGGCTGAGGGTTTGACAGGCAAATGACACAAGGTCGTGGACGCAGGCCACTTCACTGCTAGGTTAAGGCGTGAGGACATGGTAATTGTGCTGTTCTGTCCTGGGTCATTGGCCAGACGCATCACCAGTAAATCCGGGAAGTCAGTCTGCGGGATGCTTTAACCAAGTTAGCCGAACTTTTTAAACATGGGTTCAGGCTATGACTGAATTAATAGGGGGCTTGAATCCCCCCTCACTCACCTCGGTGTAAATCCAGAGTGACCCCACTGGGCCTAATTTCCCCCCCTCACTCACGCCAGTGTCAGTCAGGAGTCACCCCACTGGACCCGATTCTCCTCTCACTCTGGTTTGAATCAGGAGTCTGTAAGTGAAGTCAGAAGCAGGTCAATACAGAACTGTATAAGCTGCACCAGAAATACCTAGGGTATTTGGGATACTGTATAAATGAGCAATGCAGGACCCTGAATTTGGGAGTACAAGCCGTGGAACAAAGAACATCTCCTGAACCCATTCCAGAACGGAGATGAACCTAGGCAGTAATCCATCCATCCAGCTGGCTCAAGTCACTGCACCTTCTCAGAGTGATCTTCTGCAGAGCGGGCATGCCTCGACCTGGAGAGCCCCAGCAGACCAGGTACTGAGAAGAGTGAGACGGCACCACGAGTGAGACAGCGTCTCTGTGATGCAGGGACACCGACTATTGTAGGCTGGGATACCAGTAACACTCATTGTGGAGCATCTTTGTAAGGGCCTGATAGTCTGATAAAGCCCCAGGACACTGTGTGATATTGAGGCTTGCTATGTTTGCTTCAAGCAAGACGCTCTTGCTTCCATTTGGGCGTGGAGATCATTAGTAACTGAGTCATATGTAGGGAGAAGAGGTTCCTTTAACCACAAGCCACTGGTGCCCCCGGATAAGCAGCCGGGGACTGCGGGGCAGTGAGATGTCAGACTCCGTCTGCACACGACAAGAGACAATGCGGAGGTCATTGTGCCCAGCAAGGCCTGGCTCATGTAACCCATCTCGGCACTCGGGGGATGTCATGGCTGTGTTTTTTGTGGGGAGGGATAGCTCAGTGGTTTGAGCATTGGCCTGCTAAACCCAGGGTTGTGAGTTCAATCCTTGAGGGGGCCATTTAGGGAACTGGGGCAAACATTGGGGATTGGTCCTGTTTTGAGCAGGGGGTTGGACTAGATGACCTCCTGAGGTCCAACCCTGATATTCTATGATTCTATGATGCAGGAATGCTGCAGATAGTTGAGGAAACCGAAGCAGCCAAAGGAATCAGGCCAGGCTTTGGAGCGGCCCTTCCCAGAGGGGCTCAGCCTGGGAGGCTGTGTGGCATTAGCTAGCAAAAGCACAGTGGAGTCCACTGTGGGTATCAGAGCATGGCAACGAGCAGGGATGTCCATCTGATGGCCCAGGATTGGGAAAGGCCTCCAGGGCCAGAACCTCCGCTGGTGGGTCGGGCCCACAAATGTTATGGACGCCCTAGCAATCCCCAAGCTACTGGAAGGGCAGAGAGGACAATGCAAACCCAGAGAGACGCTGCAACGCAGGTGTCAGGGTTCCTTCCCCACTCTGAACTCTGGGGTACAGATGTGAGGACCCACATGAAAGATCCCCTAAGCTTATTCTTACCAGCTTAGGTTAAAACTTCCCCAAGGCACAGATTCCTTTCTTGTCTTGGGATTGCTGCCACCACCAAGTGATTTAACAAACAATCAGGGAAAGGACCACTTGGAGTCCTATTCCCCCAAAATATTCCCCCAAGCCTGAGGAAGGCTTGAGCATATATCCTCACCAATTGGTTACAAAGGGACAACAGATCCAAACCCCTGGGTCTTAGAACAATGGAAAAATTAGTCAGGTTCTTAAAAAGAAGGATTTTATTTAAAGAGAAAAGGTAAAAGAATCACCTCTGTAAACTTAGGCTGGTAGTTAACCTTACAGAGTAACAGAAAATTCAAAGAGCACAGAGGAACCCCCTCTAGCCTTAGTTTCAAAGTTACAACAAAACAGGGATAAACCTCCCTCTAGTAAAGGGAAAATTCACAAGTTGAGAAAACAAAGATAAACTCATACGCCTTGCCTGGCTGTTACTTACAAGTTGAAATAAGTGAGACTTGTTCAGAAAGATTTGGAAAACGTGGACTGATGTCCGGTCCCTCTTAGTCCCAAGAGCGAACGGCCACAGAAAACAAAGAACCCAAAACAAAACCTCTCCCCACACCCAGATTTGAAAGTATCTTTTGTCCCCATTGGTTCCTTTGGTCAGGTGCCAACCAGGTTACTTGAGTTTCTTAACCCCTTACAGGTAAGGAGGAATTTAGGCTACCCCATGGTTATGACAGCAGGCATCCTTTCCTAGCTTGACTCACCCACAGAGCAACATAAATAAATAGAACAAGAGCCACCCAGCACAGCTGAGGAGGCAGCTGCTCTCAAGGATGAGCTGTGTCCTTCAATGGCCACGTCTCACACAAGTGCCGCAGGCTGACACAGGAGGAGCTGGGCGGTATCTCACCCGAAGGGAGCCGCATGGGCTCGGATGAGAACGCACCTGGCTGACGATGAAGGGGGGAGCAGACCCAGGCAGGGTGCAACTCCTCAGGAGAGCCAGGGGCTCCTCAACTGGTGTAAATCAGCTTAACTCTATTGATGCGATGGGGCCATCTTCATTTACATCAGCTGTGATTCTGGCCCATACTGCCCCTTCCTGGCCAAGCCTGGCACTGCCAACATTCCTTGCCTCAGCTCCCTTCCCCAAGATGGGTCTTCTTGGGTCTCCCTACACTGGTCAGGGTTGGGCATGTGGCTTAGCTGTCCAGCTAAGGCACCAACAAACTCCACCCCTTCTGGGGTCACCCACATCCATACTAAGAGTCCCAACAAATGAAAAGGTTCTTCTGCCCTTTGGGGGCAGCCTTTCAGCCCGTCCTCTGGGCCCTGTTCTCACCCCCTTTCTGGGCTCTCTTTGAGAGGCTTTTTCTGCTCTAGTATCGAGCACCAGGCTGGTTCCCCTGGAGTGCCTGGCCTCCTGCAGACCTTGGCTAAGAGTCTTCCACAGGAGCGAGCCAGTCATCCAGCCATTCCACACCCCACACTGATGTCTCCCCTCCCTTTTATACTGCCCAGGTGACCATGCAGTTAGTCCCTGACCCCCTTAGTCCCACCCCATCAGGCTGGGAAGCAAAAGTGTCATTTCAGAACAATTCAGGGAGGCGGGAAGTTGTGTCAGTGCATAGAATATGCTATGGGATTAGCACAATCAATTTCAAACATCTAGAGAATAAGAAGATAAGAAGGTGATAGGTAACAGCATGGATTTATCAAGAACAAACCACGTCAAACCAACCTGATAGCTTTCTTTGACAGCGTAACAAGCCTTGTGGATGGGGGTAAGTGGTAGACGTGGTATATCTTGACTTTAGTTAGGCTTTTGGTACTATCTCGCATGACCTTCTCATAAACAAATTAAGGAAATACAACCTAGACGGAGCTAATATAAGGTGGGTGCATAGTTGGCTGGAAAACCATTCCCAGAGAGTAGTTATCAGTGGTTCACAGTCAAGCTGGAAGGGCATATCGATTGGGGTCCCGCAGGGATCAGTTCTGAGTCTGGTTCTGTTCAATATCTTTATCAATTATTTAGATAATGGCATAGAGCGTACAGTTATAAAGTTTGTGGACGATACCAAGCTGGAAGGGGTTGTAAGTGCTTTGGAAGATAGGATTAAAATTCAAAATGATCTGGACAAACTGGAGAAATGGTCTGAAGTAAATAGGATGAAATTCAATAAGGACAAATGCAAAGTACTCCACTTAGCAAGGAACAATGAGTTGCTCACAAACTAAATATGAATCCGTAACACTGTTGCAAAAAAAGCAAACCTCATTCTGGGATGTATTAGCAGGAGTGTTGTAAGCAAGACACGAGAAGTAATTCTTCCGCTCTGCTCAACACTAATTAGGCCTCAACTGGAGTATTGTGTCCAGTTCTGGGTGCCACATTTCAGGAAGGATGTGGACAAACTGGAGGAAGTCCAGAGAAGAGCAACAAAAATGATTAAAGGTCTAGAAAACATGACCTATGTGGGAAGATTGAAAAAATTGGGTTTGTTTAGTCTGGAGAAGAGAAGACTGAGAGTGGACATGATAACAGTTTTCAAATACATAAAAGGTTGTTACAAGGAGGAGGGAGAAAAATTGTTTTTCTTAACCTCTGAGGACAGGACAAGAAGCAATGGGCTTAAATTGCAGCAAGGGAGGTTTAGGTTGGACATTAGGAAAAACTTCCTAACTGTCAGGGTGGTGAAGCACTGTCATAAATTGCCCAGGGAGGTGGTGGAATCTCCATCATTGGGGATTTTTAAGAGCAAAGTTGGACAAACACCTGTCAGGGATGGTCTAGATAATACTTAGTCCTGCCATGAGTGCAGGGGGCTGGACTAGATGACTTTGTGAAACTCTGCACCCCATATTCCCCAGAGTCATATGATTATGATATGGCGATAATATAATTATGATGCAGTTTGTACATGTAAGCAGAGTCAGAATGAGCTCTACCCTGACATCTGGTGGTGAGCTGTGGAAAAGGACTTCAGGGGCTGATCTCGTTTGCATGGGCACACCCACCCTGCCTAGCATGATGGACTGCCTGCCCAAATGGTCACTTTGGCTGCTGTGGGATCCCCAGTCTCTTTGTTATTGGGGCAGGAGTAATAAAGCGTTGTTATCCTGGTTATGTGAATCAAGGACAGTAGAACTGTACTTGGCATTTTATGATGGAGGGACTTGCCCTCAACTAAGCAGCACTTGCTAGGCAAGGGACATGGGTTCCAAAAACCAGTGAATTGAGAGAGGCTGGGGATAGGTATGTGTGCCTAGCAGTGTGGTCCTCTGGTTCCCCCCTATCTTGACACCCTGTTCCTGTGTAATAACAGAGCTAGTTTTGGCTCCATTAGGAGTCTTGTTACATACTGCAGAGCTGAAATCACTGATACCTAGGTCCAAGCATTAGGTCTTCTTTCGGCTAGTGGTGCACCAGCACTAAGGCTCCCCCTACTACCAACTAAAATCACTAAGTGCTGAAGTCACTGAAAAGCTGAGATCACTGAGTGCTGTGTTAAATAGGGGTGGGGGCAGGGCCTGAAGACAAGTTGGTGGTGGACAGCAGGATGGCTAGTGGAAAGCGGAGCAGATAGGAGTGGCCAGCAGGATGGCTGGTGGAGAGGCGCAGCTGGTGGTGAAGACTGCAGAAGAACCCCATGGAGAGGCCTGGCACTCAGCTATCAACCTGAGCAGCGGAGCATGTAAGATGCCCCCCAGTACCTCCCTCCACTTCCACCCAGGCTGGGAGGTAAACTCTGCAGATGAACTTCTGAACTCTGGGGGGCTGCACTGACCAAGGACAAAAACTGTGGGGGGTGGTGACTATTGGGTTGCTGGACTCAAGAACCACTCTGGGGCTGCAGGGGGGGGAGGAGGGGGAAGGACACTGCCAGACTCACTTGGGGATGGGTCTTTTGCTCATGGTTAGTGTTATGAATCCTGTTTGTGGTGTTCCCCAACATAATGCCCCATTGTTTCCCTCCTTTATTAAAAGGCTTTTGCTACACTCAGACTCTGTGCTTGAGAGAGGGGAAGTATTGCCTCTTAGAGGCGCGCAGGCGGGTGGTATGTAATTGTCCCAGGTCATTGGGTGGGGGCTCGAGCCGGTTTTGCCTTGTGTTATTGAAACGGAATCCCTAGATACTGAACCCGGCTCTTGTTGCTGCCAACCGTGATGGGCAGAAGGGTTACATACGAACTATGTCATGTGAGGTGTCAGTGGAAAAGTTATGGTTTGCTGAATATGATTATCATGTGTATATGCATTTGTGAAGGCCAAGACTATAACAGGATTCAAAAAAGAACTGGATAAATTCATGGAGGATCGGTCCATTAATGGCTATTAGCCAGGATGGGTAGGGATGGAGTCCCTAGCCTCTGTTTGCCAGAAGCTGGGAATGGGCAACAGGGGATGGATCACTTGATGATTCCCTGTTCTGTTCATTCCCTCTGGGGCACCTGGCACTGGCCACTGTCGGCAGACAGGACACTGGGCTAGATGGACCCTTGGTCTGACCCAGTCTGGCCGGTCTTATGTTCTTATCATTTTTGTAACTGGAGTTATGAATATTGACTATGCATCTATATTTCAAATGTGTTTGCTCCTTGGTAACACCCACAAAGTAGTTTACATCCAGTCTAGCCAGCACATTGTGAAGGGGCTACCCAAGGTAATGGACCATCAGCGAAAACAATGGACCATGGGAAAAGCAGAGACTCACCTGATTAGCTTTCCTGTGGATGCTTCAACCAAAATATGCGTAATGGCTGCCATGACTCATCAAAGCATGCAAAGGCATGTGACGAAGTCATGTGATAGTCGACTCCATTTTGGTGCCTGTTCTTTTCCACAAACTGTGCTGGGGGCTTTGTTTGGGACAATGAAGTTCCTTCCACATGGAAGAAGCTATAAAAAGGGGAAGTGACATCATCACTGGACCTCAGTCCCCCATACGACAACACCTGAAAACACCTGAAGAACAAAGGCTGAACTGGGGAAGGGGGGCCCAGGCAGGACAGAAGAATTCCTGTCTTTGTATGCAAAAGCTGCAACCTGCTTGTAGTTAACAGGGTGAGACACTGCTTGATTCAAATCCTATCTAGTTTATAAAGCTTGGATTGTGTGTTTGTTTATTTCTTAGGTAATCTGCTTACATATGTACGATCACTACTTATAACACTTAAATCTTTCTGTACTTAATAAATCTGTTTTACATTTTTACCTAAAACAGTGTGTTTTGCTTGAAGTGCTTGGGGGAATCTGATCAGGAACAAAATCTGCTGCATTGTCCTCTCCATGTAGAGGGAGGGGCGGACTGGGTAACAAACTTGGTTGTCAGGCTTTTGACCAGGACAAGATGGTACAGCTCTGGGACCCCTTCATGTAACTGCAGCTGGGTGCGTCCCTGCCTGTGGGAATGTCTGTGGGAGAGCAGGACTGAGAGCAGTCTGCAGCTTGCCACAGCAGCGCAGTGAGAGAGGGAGCCCAGTTCGGTATGCCAGAGGGCTCAGTGGTACCTCAGTTCCAGGTTGCACCCCGGGGAAACCCGTCACAGACCTCTCGAGCTCCCTTCACGTCCTACAATTCTATGATTATATCTTGCAAGTCTAGGGGGTGGGGGGAGAGTGGAAGACATAATGGAGTGTACAGACGTATGAAACATTGGCAGGGAGCAAACCAAGGTCTCCCCCTTGCCCCATAGCAAATGAGGCCCTGTTTGGAAGCATCTATTTAATTATGGCACAGACAGGGCTGGCCCATTTCCCTTTAAAGGGGCTGGTCACCCGTCAACAGTCCTCGTACCCTGCAGCCATCCTATCCCCAAGGCAGGTGCTACATCATCTCCATGTAATTTCCTCTGCCGAGCCCAGCCAAGCTGCTTTCCTCTTGGCCAGCCCTCTGGCCCCTCCCTCAGCTGGGCACTTTCTGAGCCCAACCAGCCTCTTGCTGGGCACACCTTCTCTGGGCTGGAGAGCTGGAGCTGGAACCCCTCCACCGCCTCTTTCAGTGTCATTACTTGGAGCTCTAGATGTTTCTTCCCCCCTGCCCCCTGTTCTCCTCTTTGCCCGGGAGGGTGTACGGCCTGGCTTCCCCCACAGCAGCTAGCTTCACCTCACAACCTCACTGCGCTGTCTGGGACCATCAGCTCCAGCCTGTGCAGGGCCCTCTTTTACGCAGTGTGGGTCTCCTCTAGGTCTCTTTGTGGCTGCTGTTTGTTTCCAAATGCCTCCTGCAACTCCCTTTTGTACCTGTCCCTCACAGCAACTAGACTTGTCATGGCCACGGTCTCCAATACCACGGAGGCTTGGCCACTGCACTGGGACCCAGTACTGCCAAGGCTGCAGAGCCTGTCATTCCTACTTGCCCCGTGTTCTCCCCTTGCCCAGCACAGCCCAGGGAACGCCTTCCGCAGGCCTGCGACCTTGGCTCTTTTCCCCTGGCTCGCTGATCTGTAAAGCTGTTTCTCTCAACCTCTGCCTGCCTCCGCTGGGTTTCCAGATGCAGGTGCGGTCCACATGCCAGACCTATGTCAGCATAGCTCGGTGTGTGGAAAATTCCCACCCCTGAATGATGCAGTTACACCGACCGATCTCCTGGTGTAAACAGCGCTATGTGGACAGGAGGGCTTCTCCTATCAACACAGCTACTGCTTCTCGGGGAGGTGGAGTACCCATGCTGAGTGGAGTAGCTCTCCCATCGGCATTGGTAGCATCTTCACTGAGAGCTGCAGACAAGCCCTCAGCCTCTGAAGCTAGAACTCTGCCAGCTTCCTGCCCCCAGGCTAACATCCTTCCCCCGCAAGTCAAGTTCTTAGTGGGACAGAGCCTTCTGATATGCCCAGTCTTCTCACATCTGCAGCAACCGCCCCCAGGGACTTGCCCTCTCTCTCCTTTTCAAGGGACAGGATCTCCTTATGTGCCCCACTTTACTGCACCTGAATCACCCACAGCTATTGCCAGAAGATGTTGTGAAGGCCAACACTATAATGGGGTTCAAAAAAGAACTAGATACGTTCATGGAGCATAGAATATCAGGGTTAGAAGGGACCTCAGGAGGTCATCTAGTCCAACCCCCTGCTCAAAACAGGATCAATCCCCACTTTTTGCCCCAGATCCCTAAATGGCCCCCTCAAGGATTGAGCTGAAAACCCTGGGTTCAGCAGGCCAATGCTCAAACCACTGAGCTATTAGTCAGGATGGGCAAGGATGGTGTCCCTAGCCTCTGTTTGCCAGAATCCGAGAATGGGCAACAAGGGATGGATCACTTGGTGATTCCCTGTTCTGTTCATTCCCTCTGGGGCACCTGTCATTGGCCACTTTCGGAAGACAGGACACATCCACAGCTTGGATGGGTCATTCAGTCCTTTGTTTAGAGCTTCAGTTTGTAGAAACTTGCTCCAGAGGTAAGAAGAAGTGTCAAGGTTCCTTCCCCACTCTGAACTCTAGGGTACAGATGTGGGGACCTGCATGAAAAACCCCTAAGCTTATTTTTACCAGCTTAGGTTAAAACTTCCCCAAGGTACAAACTATTTTACCTTTTGCCCTTGGACTTTATTGCTGCCACCACCAAGCGTCTAATAAATATATAACAGGGAAAGAGCCCGCTTGGAAACGTCTTTCCCCCCAAAATCCCCCAAGCCCTACACCCCCTTTCCTGGGGAAGGCTTGATAAAAATCCTCACCAATTTGCATAGGTGAACACAGACCCAAACCCTTGGATCTTAAGAACAATGAAAAAAAGCAATCAGGTTCTTAAAAGAAGAATTTTAATTGAAGAAAAAGTAAAAGGATCACCTCTGTAAAATCAGGATGGTAAATCCCTTACAGGGTAATCAGATTCAAAACATAGAGAATCCCTCTAGGCAAAACCTTAAGTTACAAAAAGACACAAAAACAGGAATATCCATTCCATTCAGCACAGCTTATTTTCTCAGCTATTTAAACAAAACGGAATCTAACGCATATCTAGCTAGATTACTTGCTAAGTTCTAAGACTCCATTCCTGTTCTGTTCCCGGCAAAAGCCTCACACAGACAGAGAGAGCCTTTGTTTCTCCCCCCCTTCCAGCTTTGAAAGTATCTTGTCTCCTTATTGGTCATTTTGGTCAGGTGCCAGCGAGGTTATCCTACCTTCTTAACCCTTTACAGGTGAAAGGGGTTTTCCTCTGGCCAGGAGGGATTTTAAAGGTGTTTACCCTTCCCTTTATATTTATGACAAGCAGGAATGAAAACAAAATGGAGAAGATGCAGCAGCCTTTTATATTCTTTTGCTTCCTGTGTCCCTATACAAGCTTCACAGCACATGGTTCTCTGTCCACAGACATGGCCCCTACATGGCTTGCTGACTCATCAGGTGTGGTCCCTGGTCTTTTAATGCGTTTATTGTACAGCCGATGTCCCTTAATGGGCCATTAAGCAGGCTAAGTGATGCTGAGTGGGTAGAATTAGTGGGGGAAGCAAAAGTGGATGGGAATCTGGGAGGCAGTGACCATGAGTTGGTTGAGTTCAGGATCCTGACGCAGGGAAGAAAGGTAAGCAGCAGGATACGGACCCTGGACTTCAGGAAAGCAGACTTCAACTCCCTCAGGGAACAGATGGCCAGGATCCCCTGGGGGACTAACATGAAGGGGAAGGGAGTCCAGGAGAGCTGGCTGTATTTCAAGGAATCCCTGTTGAGGTTACAGGGACAAACCATCCCGATGAGTCGAAAGAATAGTAAACATGGCAGGCGACCAGCTTGGCTTAATGGTGAAATCCTAGCGGATCTTAAACATAAAAAAGAAGCTTACAAGAAGTGGAAGGTTGGACATATGACCAGGGAAGAGTATAAAAATATTGCTCAGGCATGCAGGAGTGAAATCAGGAAGGCCAAATCATGCTTGGAGTTGCAGCTAGCAAGAGATGCTGAGAGTAACAAAAAGGGTTTCTTCAGGTATGTTGGCAACAAGAAGAAAGCCAAGGAAAGTGTGGGCCCCTTACTGAATGAGGGAGGCAACCTAGTGACAGAGGATGTGGAAAAAGCTAATGTACTCAATGCTTTTTTTGCCTCTGTTTTCACTAACAAGGTCAGCTCCCAGACTGCTGCGCTGGGCATCACAAAATGGGGAAGAGATGGCCAGCCCTCTGTGGAGATAGAGGTGGTTAGGGACTATTTAGAAAAGCTGGACGTGCACAAGTCCATGGGGCCGGACGAGTTGCATCCGAGAGTGCTGAAGGAATTGGCGGCTGTGATTGCAGAACCCTTGGCCATTATCTTTGAAAACTCGTGGCGAACGGGGGAAGTCCCGGATGACTGGAAAAAGGCTAATGTAGTGCCCATCTTTAAAAAAGGGAAGAAGGAGGATCCTGGGAACTACAGGCCAGTCAGCCTCACCTCAGTCCCTGGAAAAATCATGGAGCAGGTCCTCAAAGAATCAATCCTGAAGCACTTACATGAGAGGAAAATGATCAGGAACAGTCAGCATGGATTCACCAAGGGAAGGTCATGCCTGACTAATCTAATTGCCTTTTATGATGAGATTACTGGTTCTGTGGATGAAGGGAAAGCAGTGGATGTATTGTTTCTTGACTTTAGCAAAGCTTTTGACACGGTCTCCCACAGTATTCTTGTCAGCAAGTTAAGGAAGTATGGGCTGGATGAATGCACTATAAGGTGGGTAGAAAGCTGGCTAGATTGTCGGGCTCAACGGGTAGTGATCAATGGCTCCATGTCTAGTTGGCAGCCGGTGTCAAGTGGAGTGCCCCAGGGGTCGGTCCTGGGGCCGGTTTTGTTCAATATCTTCATAAATGATCTGGAGGATGGTGTGGATTGCACTCTCAGCAAATTTGCGGATGATACTAAACTGGGAGGAGTGGTAGATACGCTGGAGGGGAGGGATAGGATACAGAAGGACCTAGACAAATTGGAGGATTGGGCCAAAAGAAATCTGATGAGGTTCAATAAGGATAAGTGCAGGGTCCTACACTTAGGATGGAAGAATCCAATGCACCGCTACAGACTAGGGACCGAATGGCTAGGCAGCAGTTCTGCGGAAAAGGACCTAGGGGTGACAGTGGACGAGAAGCTGGATATGAGTCGACAGTGTGCCCTTGTTGCCAAGAAGGCTAACGGCATTTTGGACTGTATAAGTAGGGGCATTACCAGCAGATTGAGGGACATGATCATTCCCCTCTGTTTGACATTGGTGAGGCCTCATCTGGAGTACTGTGTCCAGTTTTGGGCCCCACACTACAAGAAGGATGTGGAAAAATTGGAAAGAGTCCAGCAGGGGGCAACAAAAATGATTAGCGGACTGGAACACATGACTTATGAGGAGAGGCTGAGGAAACTGGGGATGTTTAGTCTGCAGAAGAGAAGAGTGAGGGGGGATTTGATAGCTGCTTTCAACTACCTGAAAGGGGGTTCCAAAGAGGATGGATCTAGACTGTTCTCAGTGGTAGCAGATGACAGAACAAAGAGCAATGGTCTCAAGTTGCAGTGGGGGAAGTTTAGGTTGGATATTAGGAAAAACTTTTTCACTAGGGGGGTGGTGAAACACTGGAATGCGTTACCTAGGGAGGTGGTGGAATCTCCTTCCTTAGAGGTTTTTAAGGCTCGGCTTGACAAAACCCTGGCTGGGATGATTTAGTTGGTGTTGGTCCTGCTTTGAGCAGGGGGTTGGGCTAGATGACCTCCTGAGGTGCCTTCCCACCCTGATAGTCTATGATTCTATGATCCTTTTGAAAACCTCTGGTGAAAGAGCTTCCACAGCCTCCCTAGGCGTCTGTCACATTGGCCTGCTGTTCTGACATTCTGGAATGTTTCCTCAGATTTCATCTACATCTGCTGTGCTGTGGTTTGACCCCATCGCCTCTTGCCTGCCCTCTGTGGCAAGAGAGAACAACTTTTCTCCATCTTTTTTATGGCAGCCTTTCAAGTATCCAAAGACCGTTATCAAATCCCCCCTTAATCTCATAGGACTGGCATTCCATCCATGAATGGTGCATGAATCATTGGCTCAGTCCTGCCCCTTTCACCCATGTGGCGTCTTCCCCCCTGCCGGAGCCCAGAGGCCCCCCCCACCCCAGAGTGATGGGAGAGCGGGCAGTGCAGCCCCAGCCTCGGAGCACCGGGAGGGCAGGCGGTGCGGCCCTAGTCCCTGGAGAGCCAGGAGAGCGGGCGGTACGGCCCCAGCGTGGGAACGCTGGGAGAGTGGGTGGCATAGCCCGAGCCAGGGGCCACACCACAGGGAGACTGGAGCCACGGCGAGCGGGAAGGGGGTGGAGGGACCTGGGGGCGGAGCATGGGCGGGGCCACGCCTGGCTGTTTGGAGAGGCACCGCCTCCCCCAACCTATGATACTCGCTGCCCATGACTCCATACCTTTGATCATTTTTTTCGCTCGCCTCTGGATCCTTTCCAGTTTCTCTCCATCCTTTCTACACAGCGGTGACCAAACTGGACACAGTTCTCCAGCGGAAGCCTAACCAGAACGGTACTATCTCTGGCTGTGACTTGCCAGACATCTCATCCTGGGAGGCGAGCAGGGCTATTCTCCCCATTGTGCCGAGGGGGAATCAGCCCCACATGCTCAATGGGAGTTAGGCACCTGAGGATCTGAGCTTAAGGGTACCTCTGCCCTGAGTGGAAGAAACGCAGCTGGCCCGTGTCAGGTGACGAGGCCTTTGGCTGTGGGGCTATAGCACTGCCATGGAGACACTTGGGCTCAGACTGGAGTCTGGCCTCTGAGCTCCCTCCCCAACCTATGGGGTCCCAGAGCCTGGGCTCCAACCCAAGCATCCACACTGCAGTCTGATAGCGCTGTAGCCCAAGCCCCACGGGCCTGAGACAGCCAACCTGGGCCAGCTTCCAGTGTTTTGTTGTGGTGTAAACATACCCTAAGTGACGTGCCCAAGGTCAGGCATGGAGCGTGCAGCAGGGCAGGGAACTGAATGCAGGTTTCAAGAGCCCTGTAACCACTGGGTCACGCTTCCTCCAGGCTGTCAGGGACCTGAAAGGGAAATCCCAGTGCAAATGCCGGTGGTTAAAGCAGCCTTTCTATAACAGAACCAAATCCACTCCCCTGCCATGCTTCGCGTAATAGCACGATACCATTATAAAATGATACCCAGCTTAAAGCGATTTAACCGGCTTCAGCTGAGGTTTGCCCACCTGCGCCAAAGAATCCATTCCTGCCAGTGCAAACAACAGTGAAGGAGTTGGCTCAGCAACACTGAAGCTGGGGTGATATTGTGCCAGGGTGGGGATCTTGGGGGAACACGAGAACAGACAGACAACTGGTTTTCCTAACAGGGGCAAGTCTTCTGCTGGGTATTCCATCGTGCATGTGCAGCACTGTGCCACACGGGGGCAGCATTACCGCAGCTTCAGCACCCCCGGCATGCTGTATTGCAGTGGGCACCAGGCTGCAGGCCAGGTCTGGGGCACAGGGTGCAAGGGGGTTCTGGGGCAGGGGACAGATTTCCCCCCAACACACTGCGGGAGAGTCTGTTGAAGCCACAGGAAGCCGCCTCAGTCAGTTTCATGCTACTGACCTGTGCCCCCAGTGCTGGGCCCTGTGCTGGGGGAGTTGTCCCTGCGGGGTGAGAAGGGCCCATGGTCTCTCGACCGAAGCCTGCACTGGCCAGCAGGGTCACTGCAGAGGGCTGCAGGGTGCTGGCTGTAGAGGTTTCCTAGATGCCAGGGCCATAGGGAACAATGTGATCATCTCGTCCAGCCTCCCGCGTATCACAGGCCAGGGAACGGCCCCCAGTCATTCCCAGAGCCGAGATTTGAGACAAACCGCCCCTCTGGTCGGTGAGGGAGAACCCACCGTGACCCTCGGGCAGCTCCCAGAATTGATCGCTCTCACTGTTAGAAATGTACGCCTGATACGGCTGGCTCCGTCACCTCGCTAGGGGGCACTGTGGGGCTGGCAGGGCTGATGTGGGGAATGGGGAGCTGGGTTCTGGCTCACTCCAGGTATTGGCGTCGGGCCTTTGCTGCGACCGGCACGGTTAATAGCAGTGCCTGACTCCTCACGTGGCCCTGGGGCTGGCTCCTGGCGCCTCCCGTGCTGGGGGAGAGCAGGAAGGAGACGCAGCGCACACGCACCGACTGCTCTGGGGCTGGAGCACCTACGGGGGAAACCAGAGCGTGCTCAGCACCCACCATCCACCCGCCCATCAGCTGTCTGGTGGCGGGCGGAAGGCGCTAAGAGGAGGGGGCGGAGCGGGGGCAGGGAGAGGTGTGGTGAGGGTGGGACCTTGGGGGAAAGGGACAGAGTGCGGGGTGGGGCCTTGGGGTGGGGCCTTGGGGAGGAGCAGCCACAGTCGGTGCCTGTGCTGTGGTGGGAGCCAGGAGCTGCAGCCCGGGGAGGGACACGGGGGGAGCTCGGACCCTGTGGTCTGTTTCCCAAGCAGCCAATGAGCCAGCAAGTAAATTCCCCTCCCCTGGGCTGCAGCTTTTGGCTTACACCACAGCACGGGGCTCAGCCCCTGTGACTGATTCTCCCATAGGGCTGCACCCAAGTCCCTTTGGAGTCAATGGACAGATTCCCACTCATGCCCGTGGCCTTTGTAACGGCAGCTCTACCGCAGTCTTGGCACGAAGGCCGGCAAGGAAATCCTGGCCTGTGCGAGCCCCGCGAGCAGCTGAGGCAGCACCACGGGCTCACAGGTAGGCAGCGGGCAGGGTAACTTACCTGCCCAGTGATACACACTGCAAGAGCGAAATCATCCTCTTAGCTGCAAAGTCCAGATCCAAACACCTGTATGGGCTGGGGCTGTTCAGGACTGGGGCTGGCTTTGGCCGTTGGATTGGGTGTGCACTTTCCCCAAGCTCGGGCCAGGTGCTGGGTCAGACTCCTCTAGAAGTGCTCTAGAAATGACCTGGCTTGTAGTGACGGCTGTAGCCATGCCAGAGGCACAAGAGCATTTGAGCACCAGGGTGGTCAGCGCAGAGAAAGAGCCAAATCTTCGCTTATATTAACCCTGTAAGGGGTTCCCATCATGGGGGGAGGGCACAGAGCTGTACTACAACCCCAGGCTGCACTATGTTGCTGGCATAATCTGCAGGGCTGGTGGGGACACAAGATATTTCCCTTTGGCCTGCGTCCCCCTCCCCCAGTGACAGCTCCCTGGACCCACAGATGGCCAAGGAGCAGCACAGTTTGGAGAGCCAGTCCCCCCAGCCTCCTGCATGGGTGGGGGTTTGGTGCCATCTGCAGGCAAAGCTGGAGACAGTTCAGTGAGTGTCTCGCAGCGCCTGATTGCTAACCACAGGAGGTACGCCCTACCAGCACCACTTAGCTGACAGCCCCTGGCTCCCGCGGCTGGAAAGCAGGAGCTGCTCACTGACACGTGCCAGCAAGAGCCGAAGAAAGGCCCAGCTCCTCTGTTCAAGCCTCCAGCCCCAGGACTGCAGGGGAGAGAGGAGACAGCTACAGACTAAGGGTGATCAGCGTTAGATCCGGCCGCCCGGCAGAGGGTGCACAGGCATAGCACCTGCGGAAATCCCATAGCAGACACGCTCTGCTGCGACTGCCTCTCCCAGGGCCAGAGGGCGGGGACCAGATCCTTCCCTCGGGGACACAATGCTAGCAAACACCCCAGCAGCCCTGCTTTAGTGGGACATCCCCCAGTCCTTGCACTTATGGGGCTACGCCTCTTTGGCTGAGTTGCTCTGCACTGCGGAGCTGCAGGGGGCGCTCCTGCGACAGCGCCCGACTCACAGCAGCTGGCACAGGGTTGGCAGTGACATGTCCCCTGCATAAGCCAGCCGCCAAGTGTTTCCTGAGCAATTGGCAGCCAGAGGGGTCCCCATTTGTGCAGGGCACGGCCCCTCATGCATGACAAGTCCCCAGCCACGTGCTGGTGAGGGCGCAGCAGGAGCCGGGCCCACCAGGGGGCGCAGCTGAGCTGACATCCTGGCTGCAGGGAGCAGATTGCACTGGGGTCAGAGCAGATGGTTGCATGCTGGCCAGGCTGGTAGATCAGGGGAAGGGGCAGGTGTGTTGGGGTGGGGGGGATGGACTGACCAGCAGCCCCAGAGAATAATTATCCCCAGAAGAGGTACGACTGCACTCCATCCTGCCCAGGACGCCCTTGGCAGCTACCCGCTGTGCCACACCGCCTGGCTCCTTTCCCAACACACCAAGTACATGTCTTTTACCCATGGGCACTCTGAGCGTCCACTCACTGCAGAACACAGCGCAGCCCTCCCCCCAACTTTATCTGCCCTGCCCAGCTCACCTCTGGGCTCTCCCCTATGCGTCCTCTTCCTGCCCAGTATATATCCTCCCCGAAGGGTGCTAATGACCTCATTAGCCCAATCATTGTCCCTAAGTATCACCAATCTCCTCGATTTCAGCTTAATTCATTCCAGTTAATCCTGTCATCTTCTCTGCGACAGAACTGCCTAAGTGACCAGGGTGCTCCGGCCAGCACTCTGCCTCAGACCCCACAAGGGAGACGAGAGCACGGTCTCCATGGCCCTCTGGCTGCCAACAAGGGGCTCTGACAGCCAGGAACTGGACTGAGGCCCACCCCACCAAACAGTCATCAGATGGAACCAGCACCCTAGCAGGGAAAGGCTCCAACCCCCCTGAGCCAGCCACCCTGCATGGGCATGCCTTGTTCCTCTCTGAGTCCCAGGCTCCCAACCAGCCTGCTGCACTACTGGGGGTCTGCTGCATGCATGTGTACTACGCTGCTGTGCTGGGGTGTGCACCAGTGCCCCTGGGGCAGCCTGGATGCGGGAGGGCACCACCCCCTATGTATCTGCTGGTGGGGAGCAGGGGAGGCAGAGGATATGTGGGTGGAGCATGTCCTTTGCTCCAGCCAAGTAGCATGGGCTGCTTTGCCATCTGCAGCTCTGGGAACTTTCCCACCCCAGCCGGCTAGACAGCTTCCCAGCCCGCATGCTGGCTGGCCAATCCAGGGACACACTCTGCCCCTCTATGCTTCCCCTGTGCTTGGATCACAGTGGGTCTTGCCACTGCTCCTGGCCCCCTCCAGTTCTTTCTCACATCCCCTTTGCTCTTCCTGGTCTGTTCTGTATGGGTCTAGCACTGAGCTCATCACCATAGTATCTGAGCACCTTCCAGCCATGCATGAAACACGACTGACCTCTGCCACCTGTCTGTCCTCTGCTCCTCATCCCATGTGGAGAGAAGTGTGATGGGGAGTGCTTGTGGGGGGGGGGAGGTGTTTTTAGAATATGGATGCACACGGACACACACACACACAGACACGGACACATGCACACATGCACACACACTCATGCACACATGCACACACAAACGGACACACACTCACGCACATGGACACACACGCACCAGGACACACACACACCTGCACACACACAAACACAGACACACAGACACGGACACATGCACATGCACACATGCACACACACACTCATGCACACATGCACACACATGGACACGCACACAGACACACACGCTGACAAATACATGCACACACACAAACACAGACACAGACACACACGAAGACACAGACACACACAGACATGCACACGGACACACACATGGACACACACACACGCACACATGCATTGCTCTGTTTGTGTGGTAGAGAAGGCAGGTCAAAGAAAGGCGCTGTGCACTGGGAGTGGGAGCTGGCCTGGCTCCCGGAGGGGCTCAATCCACAGTTTGGGGCAGCCCTCGAAAGCCCTGGCGCCCGCCCAGCCAAGTTTTGCTCTGATTGTGGCAAGTTTGCTGGCCAGCGGAGCAGAGCTGGTGGCCAAGGTTTGCACCCTGGAGCTGTGGGCTCTCGTACATTCCCCGGTGTCATGGAGTGTGGGGGAGTCCAAGCCCTGCACCCCTCTTCCTGGGATTCACTGAGACTCTCAGTCAGCCAGTAAAACAGAAGGTTTATTGGACAACAGGAACACAGTCCAAAACAGAGCTTGTGGGGACACCCAGGACCCCTCAGTCAAGTCCTTCTGGGGGAGCAGGGAGCTTAGACCCCAGCCCTGGGGTTCCCTGCGTTCCTCCACCCAGCACCAAACTGACTAATCCCCCCAGCAGGCTCCCTCCTGCAGCCTCCGTCCACATTCCTGGGCAGAGGTGTTACCTCCCCCTCCCCCTCCCGGCTCAGGTTACAGGCTCTCAGGTCTCCCATCCCCAGGGCACATTCCCAGGTCAACACTCCCCCCTCCCTGCTGCGTCACATCGTCACACCCGGGCCCAGGATCAACCTTGAAGGACTGAGCCCTTGACCTTGTCTGCTGTTCTCTGGGATGCCAGCAGAGCGAGCAGAGGCCAGGTTGGAGGTGCGCGTGCTGGCCTGTGGTGCTGAGGAGACTGTGCAGCATTTTGTATCAGCGTCCCCGCAGGCCGGGCTAATCTGCAGCAGGCCTGGCGGACCAGCCCCTGCTCTCAGCCGCCCCTGCTCGGGCTGAAATTTGCAGCGAGCAGCTGGTGGTTGATTAACACTCAGCCAGGGAGGCTGGCAATGCCGGCGTGAGCGTGCACCTCCCCCGCCAGATGTTCCCTGCCTTGTACAGCCGCTCTCCAGGCAGCGTCTGCGGTGCCTCGTGCCAGCCTAGCTGGGTGGTACCGAGCAACCCTGCCACCTTCCCGAGCCCAGACACACACCAACCCCCGGCACCCCTCAATGGCCCAGTCCTGGGAGTCAGTGCAGCACTTGGGAATGGGGGGGTCAGAGACTGGGATGGGAGCCTGAGCCACACACTTTCTGTCTGTCCATCCCCATTCACACCCCTCCAGCCTCCTTCCTTCCTTCCCCATTCACACCCCATCCAGACATCCAATTCACACCCTCCAACCATCCTTCCTTCCCCATTCACACCCCTCCATACAGCCTTCCTTCCCCTTACACACCCTGCTATCCATCCCATCCAGCATCTCAGCTCTAACCTGGACCTGTCTGCCCACTCCCCGATGTGAAGATCATTGAACCTTTGTAGAGAATTCTAGCTGCTACACACATGGCAGGATCCCATTATCTCCATTGGACAGAGGGGGAAATGGAGGCACAGAGATGGGAAAGGACTTGTCCAAGGTCACAGAGTGAATCAGTGGCAGAGAATCCAGGACTCCTGCTTCCCAGCCCTCTCACCCCCACTGTAACCCACAAGACCCCACTCTCCTCCCAGAGCTTGGGATAGAACCCAGGAGTCCTACCCACTCTAGCTTTCCCCTCCCACCATCCCTTGGCCTATTTCCTGCTCTGAGAACATATACTAGCAATGTCTGGGTTTCAGAGGGGTTTTCCCCTAGGAGCTGGAAGTACTGCTACTGTGACAAAGCCAGGACTGGGGCTTTAATCCTCCCAGTGCCCGTCCAGGCCAGCCCAGCCCAGCCCAAGGTAGGCGGATGCACAGATCTCAGGAGGACAAGAGCAGCAGCCGCCAAAGGTTCCTACGCTGAATAATAAGCGCCAGGCTATGCGGTGTGTGTTAAAGGGCCCCCGGCATAGCTTGCCCGCTGCTCTGGCAGGGACTCCAGGGTGCCAGTGGGGGTCAAGGAAAGCAGCTGCTGCTGGGCCAGCCCCTCCCAACACCAGCCTCCTGGGCAGCTTGTGTAGACTCAGGAACTGAGGGGGAGCCCCCAGCCCTGGTAGGTTGAGCCCTGCTCCTCTCTGCCACACCTGTTGTCTCCACTCCTTTGTGCATTGTCTCTCCATCTCTTTCTCGTGCCTTCTCTCTGTCACTCCTTCACTTCACTCTCCTTGGCATCTAGCTCTGTCACTCCTTCCTCTTTGTCCACCATCCCTTCTTCCTTTCTTTCTCTCTCTCTCCTGCCAGCGGTCTCCCTCCTCTCTCCCTGTCACTCCTTTATCTGTCTCCTCCTGTTCTCTTCCTCCATCCTTCCCTTCGCTCTTTCTCCCCTCCCACCAGTCAGTCACTCTCTCTCTCTGGGCCAAACTCATCACAGGCAGAATGGGAGGTTCTGTGCAGATGATCGCACACCCCCTTACTAATGGTTGCAGTGAATCCGTAGCCAAGGTGCACAGTTACCCGCAGTCGGTGTTTACAGAAAGCTCCCATTCCCTCGGGCTGGGACCTGCATGTGCTGCCAGCTTTCTGCAAACACAGCTGCTCTGTTCCTGATGTTGGAGCTGGGCTGTGTTTCCGCTGGGAAAAAGCTGAGCTAGATTTTCCAAAGAGATCTGGACCAGATTTTTCAAGTGCTCAGCGTCCACAACTGAGGCTGGATTTTCCACAGAGCTCGTCTCCCCACTAGGCCACTGAATAATGGCCAGCTTTTCCAAAGCCCGCAGGGCCCAGCATGCACCCAGCATACTGAGCTCTCCTGGCCACTCATTCGGTGATGGAGAAAGCAGGTATACTGGAAGAGAACAGGGAGAAAGCCAGCTAAATAGGAGCTGCGAAGTTCTTTTGCAAAGCTGAGCCTCTGGGCCTAGCATGGCATGTGTTAGCGTTGCCAACCTTCTAATCCCACAAAACTGAACACCCTAGCCCTGCCCCTTTCCCCAAGGCCCTGCCACTGCCCCACCCTTTCTCTGAGGCCCACTCACTCCATCCGCCCTCCCTCCATCGCTCGCTCTCCCCCACCCTCACATACATTCACCAGGCTCGGGCAGGAGGTTTGCAGTGCAGAAGGAGGTGAGAGCTCCGGCAGGGGATGCGAGCTCCAGGATGGGGTCAGAAATGAGGGGTTCAGGATGTGGGAGGGGATTCAGGACTGGGACAGAGGGTTGGGGTGTGTGGGGGGGTGAAGGCTCTGGCTGGGGGTGCAGGCTCTGGGGTGGAGCCGGGGATGAGGGGGTTGAGCTGCACAGGGGGGCTCCGGGCTGGGGCCGAGGAGTTCAGTATGCAGGAGGAGGCTCAGGGCTGGGGCAGGGGGTTGGGGTGCAGCTCTGGATGGGGGTATGTGGGCATTGGGGTAGGGCCAGGGATGAGGGGTTTGGGGTGCAGAAAGGGGCTCAGGGCTGGGGGTTGGGGTATGGGAGGGGGGTGCAGGCTCCAGGAGGGAGTTTGGGTGCGGGAGGAGGCTCCAGGCTGGGGCAGGGGGTTGTGGTGCAGGAGGGGGGTGCGGCCCTGGGAGGGAGTTTGGGTGCGGGAGGGGGTTCCAACCTGGGACGGGGCATGAGAGGGGGTTCGGGGTTCAGGCTCCAGGTGGCACTTACCTAAGGCGGCTCTGGGAAGTGGTTGGCATGACCAGCTCCTAGGTGGAGGGGCCAGGGTGCTCTGTGCTTTGTCCCTGCCTGCAGGCACCGCCCCCGCAGATCCCATCGGCAGCTGTTCCCGGCCAATGGGAGCTGCGGAGCCAGTGCTCGGGGTGGAGGGCAAAGCATGGAACCCCCATGGCTGCCCCTGCAGGGGAGTTGGGGTGCAGTGTGCAGTGGGGAGCAGACCAGACGAGGGTCTTCACGATTGGGTTCCCCATCCGGGGATCAGAGATGGACGGGATTGGAGCTGAGTCCAAGAGAGCAAGAGGACTGTGAGAGACAGCGAGAGCCCGAGAAAGAGCTGCAGAAGCAGCAGCAGCATGAACTGGCGGTGGGGGAGCGGAGAGGCATTGGGGACCTCCCAGGGGTGAGTGGGGATAGACCCCGGAGTGCCAGTTCCGCAGGGAACCTCAAGACTAAATTGCTGCCCCTGGTTAAGGAGGGCGGGGGGGATGTGGATGCCCACCTCACTGCCTTTGAGCAGGCTGGAGATTTGAACCAGGGAGACCCTGCGGAAAAGCCCCGGTGTCTAGCTCCCTTGCTGGGTCCTGAGGCCATAGACTTTGTCAGCCAGATGGGTGGGGTGGTGGACAGGCTTCCACTCTTGACCCCAACCTATATGTCTGTGTGGAGTTTCCTTGGGCCAAGCACCTCGGACCTCCAGTGGGAGCGGAAGGTGATGGTCAATGGGGAGAAATTCCTGGGGTGGCGAGATCCTGGGACAGAGAGAACGGTTGTCAGGCCCCGGGTGGTGCAGCCTCAGATGCTGAGGGGCTGTGTGAGCTGGGTGAGAGTCCCAGGGATGCCCCTCACCCTGCCTATGGCCCAGATCCCTGTGCAGACCCAGGAGGGGTGGGGCTGGCTGGTTGTTGGGGTTCTCCAGGATCATAGAATCACAGAATATCAGGGTTGGAAGGGACCTCAGGAGGTCATCTAGTCCAACCCCCTGCTCAAAGCAGGACCAATCCCCAACTAAATCATTCCAGACAGGGCTTTCTCAAGCCTGACCTTAAAAACCTCTAAGGAAGGAGATTCCACCACCTCCCTAGGTAACCCATTCCAGTGCTTCACCACCCTCTTAGTGAAAAAGTTTTTCCTAATATCCAACCTAAATCTCCCCCACTGCAACTTGAGACCATTACTCCTCGTTCTGTCATCTGCTACCACTGAGAACAGTCTAGAGCCATCCTCTTTGGAACCCCCTTTCAGGTAGTTGAAAGCAGCTATCAAATCCCCCCTCATTCTTCTCTTCCGCAGACTAAACATCCCCAGTTCCCTCAGCCTCTCCTCATAAGTCATGTGTTCCAGTCCCCTAATCATTTTTGTTGCCCTCCGGTGGATGTTTTCCAATTTTTCCACATCCTTCTTGTAGTGTGCGGCCCAAAACTGGACACAGTACTCCAGATGAGGCCTCATCAATGTCGAATAGAGGGGAACGATCACGTCCCTCGATCTGCTGGCAGTGCCCCTACTTATACATCCCAAAAAGCCATTGGCCTTCTTGGCAACAAGGGCACACTGTTGACTCCTATCCAGCTTCTCGTCCACTGTAACCCCTAGGTCCTTTTCTGCAGAACTGCTGCCGAGCCATTCGGTCCCTAGTCTGTAGCGGTGCATTGGATTCTTCCGTCCTAAGTGCAGGACTCTGCACTTGTCCTTGTTGAACCTCATCAGATTTCTTTTGGCCCAATCCTCCAATTTGTCTAGGGCCCTCTGTATCCTATCCCTACCCTCCAGCATATCTACCTCTCCTCCCAGTTTAGTGTCATCTGCAAACTTGCTGAGGGTGCAATCCACGCCATCCTCCAGATCATTTATGAAGATATTGAACAAAACCAGCCCGAGGATCTACCCTTGGGGCACTCCACTTAATACCGGCTGCCAACTAGACATGGAGCCATTGATCACTACCCGTTGAGCCCGACAATTTAGCCAATTTTCTATCCACCTTATAGTCCATTCATCCAGCCCATACTTCTTTAACTTGCGGGCAAGAATACTGTGAGAGACCGTGTCAAAAGCTTTGCTAAAGTCAAGGAACAACACGTCCACTGCTTTCCCCTCATCCACAGAGCCAGTTATCTCGTCATAGAAAGCAATTTGATTAGTCAGGCATGACTTGCCCTTGGTGAATCCATGCTGACTGTTCCTGATCACTTTCCTGATCACTTTCCTCTCCTTTAAGTGCTTCAGAATTGATTCCTTGAGGACCTGCTCCATGATTTTTCCAGCGATTTTTCCAGCTGTTGTGACCTGCACTGGATGTGCCATGTTTGTCTTTCTTCCAGAGGACAGAAGCGACTTTGTCTGTACAAAGTGCAAGCTGGTCTCCATATTGGAAGAAAAGGTTCAAGGTCTGGAGCAACAGGTATCGACCCTGTGTTGCATAAGAGAAACTGAAGATTTCCTGGACGGATGTCAGGATAGGCTTCTACAGACAGAATGTTCTGAAGATTCAGAGCAGGCTGCGCAGCGGGGACAGGAGGACGGTGAAGAAATTTGGCAGCATGTGACCTCCAGAAGAAGAAAGGGGAGCGTCCATGTACCAGCAATGCAGATACAGGTAAGTAACCGTTTTCATGTTCTCTCCACAGGTACTAATGCGGAGAGTGGACTAGATGATACATCTGAGGGAAGGGAACAGAAGGAGACTCTGTCGATTGGAAGGCATGAGATGCACTGTCCTAGGGTTGGGGGTTCCACGACCACCGCTCCCAAGAGAAGGAGGTGGGTGGTGGTGGTCACGGACTCTCTCCTCAGGGGGACTGAGTCATCTATCTGCCGCCCCGACCGGGAAAACCGAGAAGTCTGCTGCTTGCCAGGAGCTAGGATTCACGATGTGACGGAGAGACTGCCAAGACTCATCAAGCCCTCGGATCGCTACCCCTTCCTGCTTCTTCACGTGGGCACCAATGATACTGCCAAGAATGACCTTGAGTGGATCACTGTGGACTACGTGGCTCTGGGAAGAAGGACAAAGGAGTTTGAGGTGCAAGTGGTCTTCTCGTCCATCCTCCCCGTGGAAGGAAAAGGCCAGGGTAGAGACCGTCGAATCATGGAAGTCAATGAATGGCTACACAGGTGGTGTCGGAGAGAAGGCTTTGGATTCTTTGACCATGGGATGGTGTTCCAGGAAGGAGGAGTGCTAGGCAGAGACGGGCTCCACCTAACGAAGAGAGGGAAGAGCATCTTCGCAAGCAGGCTGGCTAACCTAGTGAGGAGGGCTTTAAACTAGGTTCACCGGGGGAAGGAGACCAAAGCCCTGAGGTAAGTGGGGAAGTGGGATACTGGGAGGAAGCACGAGCAGGAGAGCGCGAGAGGGGAGGGCTCTTGCCTCATACTGAGAAAGAGGGGCGATCAGCGATTTATCTCAAGTGCCTATACACAAATGCAAGAAGCCTGGGAAACAAGCAGAGAGAACTGGAAGTCCTGGCACAGTCAAGGAATTACGATGTGATTGGAATAACAGAGACTTGGTGGGATAACTCACATGACTGGAGTACTGTCATGGATGGATATAAGCTGTTCAGGAAGGACAGGCAGGGCAGAAAAGGTGGGGGAGTTGCACTGTATGTAAGGGAGCAGTATGACTGCTCAGAGCTCCGGTATGAAACTGCAGAAAAACCTGAGAGTCTCTGGATTAAGTTTAGAAGTGTGAGCAACAAGGATGATGTCGTGGTGGGAATCTGCTATAGACCACCCGACCAGGGGGATGAGGTGGACGAGGCTTTCTTCCGGCAACTCACGGAAGTTACTAGATCGCATGCCCTGGTTCTCATGGGAGACTTCAATCACCCTGATATCTTCTGGGAGAGCAATACAGCAGTGCACAGACAATCCAGGAAGTTTTTGGAAAGTGTAGGGGACAATTTCCTGGTGCAAGTGCTGGAGGAACCAACTAGGGGCAGAGCTCTTCTTGACCTGCTGCTCATAAACCGGGAAGAATTAGGAGGGGAAGCTAAAGTGGATGGGAACCTGGGAGGCAGTGACCATGAGATGGTCGAGTTCAGGATCCTGACACAGGGAAGAAAGGAGAGCAGCAGAATACGGACCCTGGACTTCAGAAAAGCAGACTTTGACTCCCTCCGGGAACTGATGGGCAGGATCCCCTGGGAGAATAACATGAGGGGGAAAGGAGTCCAGGAGAGCTGGCTGTATTTTAAAGAATCCTTATTGAGGTTACAGGGACAAACCATCCCAATGTGTAGAAAGAATAGTAAATATGGCAGGAGACCAGCTTGGCTTAACAGTGAAATCCTTGCTGATCTTGAACACAAAAAAGAAGCTTACAAGAAGTGGAAGATTGGACAAATGACCAGGGAGGAGTATAAAAATATTGCTCGGGCATGCAGGAGCGAAATCAGGAAGGCCAAATCACACCTGGAGTTGCAGCTAGCAAGAGATGTTAAAAGTAACAAGAAGGGTTTCTTCAGATATGTTAGCAACAAGAAGAAAGTCAAGGAAAGTGTGGGCCCCTTACTGAATGAGGGAGGCAACCTAGTGACAGAGGATGTGGAAAAAGCTAATGTACTCAGTGCTTTTTTTGACTCTGTCTTCACGAACAAGGTCAGCTCCCAGACTGCTGCACTGGGCAGCACAGCATGGGGAGGAGGTGACCAGCCCTCTGTGGAGAAAGAAGTGGTTTGGGACTATTTAGAAAAGCTGGATGAGCACAAGTCCACGGGGCTGGATGCGCTGCATCCGAGAGTGCTCAAGGAGTTGGCGGATGTGATTGCAGAGTCATTGGCCATTATCTTTGAAAACTCGTGGCGATCGGGGGAGGTCCCGGAGGACTGGAAAAAGGCTAATGTAGTGCCCATCTTTAAAAAAGGGAAGAAGGAGGATCCTGGGAACTACAGGCCAGTCAGCCTCACCTCAGTCCCTGGAAAAATCATGGATACCAGCTGTGAGACCCTGTTGGGGAGTGACTGTGTCTCTTTGGGACAGATCCAGGCCTTGCTCCTGTAATGGCCAAGGGTTTGAATTTGAATCCAGGGAACCAATCGGTGGAGAGGGAAATGGTCAGTGAAAATGCAGATGACCTGGCTGGCAGCAGGGAAGAGCTGCTAGGCTCAGGCTATCTGCCTGCCTGTAACCAGACGCCTGGGTCTCCCCGCCCCCCTTGCACAGAGGGAGAGGGGGCTCATGGTGTCTCTGATGCAGTGAGGAAAGCAGCGAGCTCGCTGCCTACCCCCACTGAGACAGCAAGGGCAGCGCTGAGCACAGTGGGAGCTGAGACCCCAGCTGAATGGGGGGAGACACAGGCAGGGCAGTTTATCTGTGGGGTGTGGCAAGGTGCTTGGTAAGGAAAGTCTGGATGAGCCTAGGAAGCCTTGTGAACTGATGGCTTTGTCTAGTCAGCAGGGTGGGAAGGCGAGGAGAGTGGAAGATGAGTGTCCCTGGACCTTACCTGTTAGCTGGGTGGAGAATTGGGACAGTGAAGGAAATGTGCCTGTGTCTGTCAGGGGTATTGACTTGCCTATGGAGGGAGCTACCCCGGACTCCAGGCAGTTGTCTGTAAACAGACCTGTGTGCTGGGACAAGGGGAAAGAGATCCCAAGCTGTGTGTCTGGGAAAGGAGAAAGTGTCTCCGGCTCTTCTTTGTGGAGCAGACAGAAGGGGCCTTTCAGCCTGTGATGGTTGAGGGTAGTGCAGTTGTCTCAGAGTTGGTTCTGGATTCAGCTAAAGCCCAGGAAGGGAAGGGTCCTAAGTTTGTGTCTGCTCGGGAGAATGGCACTGTAACTAGGTCGCATCCAGTTAGTGTCTATGTAAAATCCCAGAGACCAGACAATTCTGGTGCTTGTATTTTGCCTGTTGCTAGTGTGTTGTTGGGAAAGGGTGTCGCAACTCTGTCTAATCAGGGTGAGATCTTAGCCAGGGCACAAGGAGAGCATGAAGGTGATGTGATTGTGTTACCTACTGAGGGTGTGGAAACCTGTTGCAAGAAGGAAAAGATTCCTGAACTTGTGTGTGGCAAAGGGAAGGAGAATGCTTCTGACCTTTTATCTAGGAAGTCTGTCAGTTTGCCTGAAAGGGAATTGTGTAGGAATCCGCCGGATGGGCCAGAGGTAATTCTGGATGTAAGTGAGACCCAGAAAGAGTCTGTTGTTGCTCAGGAAAGTGTTCCTCTAGAGCAAGCCTCGGTGAAGAGGGTAAGAGCAGAATTTCTGTGAGGGGTGAATTGTTGCATAGAAAAGCCCTAGGGAAAGGAATCCTCATGGAGTCTTTGCAAGCAGTTTACTGCAACTGAAGGGTGTGAAAATGATTTAATCAAGAAAGTTTCAGTTCCTAACAGCCAGAAATTTTCTGTTGTGAATGGATCTACTGACTTTCCTGTTGAAAGATCCAGTGTGGATAGCTTTGAGAAGGTCTCAGATGAAGTGAAAGCTGTTAAGAAAGTTAAACAGTCCTTTCAGCAGGTGGCTGTGTTTGGCCAGCTTGTTGGGGAGAAGACCCAATCCCAGTTTGACCCCCTGGGGTTTTGGGGTGGCCAAACGGCACGGGCCGCATAAACCTTCCCACATGCGGCCTGAGAGTGCTATTGACCACCCCCGACCTAAGGGAGGGCGTGAAACTGGATGGGCCTGGTGTAACTCCTACCAAGGAATGGGAGAGATGCTGGGGCATCCATGGGAACGTTGGTGGCTTCGAACTTCCCCAGGTCACCGGCTAAAGTGACCCCGCTCAGTTCGATCTCGAAGGGGGGAGAGATGTGACGAAGTGGGACTGTTCTTAATGTTTTTTCTGAATAGTGTGGGGGTGCCTCAGTTTCCCCTAGGCAGTTCTTAAGTATCTAGGTGGTGGGGTAAGGGTGTATGATCATTGCAGAGCCCTAGAGGGCAAGTGTGTGCAGGAGTTTGGACACAGAGAATGGCCGACACCCTGTTTCCTGGCAACTGATGGCCTGGGCCCTTCCCCCTGCAAGGTGAGAGCTAAAGGGTTGGAGAACAAAGGAATCCGGTGACCTCCTGGCCCGGGAAAGCCCAGAGGAGGAGGGGCTGGAGGGAGTTTCAGTTTGGGGCTGGCTGGGGACATGGAGTGAAGGGCAGACGTGGTTGTCTGGCTCACTGCCCCCCAAAATGGACCCAGCTGACGGGTCCTGTTCTCTGCACCTGCAAACTCTGTTTTAGACCATGTTCCTGTCGTCTAATAAACCTTCTGTGTTACTGGCTGGCTGAGAGTCACGTCTGACTGCGGAGTTGGGATGCAGGACCCTCTGGCTTCCCCAGGACCCTGCTTGGGCGGACTCGCTGTGGAAAGCGCACGGAGGGGCAGAGGATGCTGAAGGCTCCGAGGTCAGACCCAGGAAGGTGGAAGCTGTGTGAGCTGTTTGTCCTGAAGACAGTCTGCTCACAGAGAGGAGACTTCCCCAGAGTCCTGACTGGCTTCATGGGGAGCAGTTCCAGAGGATCGCCCGGGGACTCCGTGACACCCACCCTGCTCAGAGAAGCCAGCCAGGGAGAGAGACAGAAGCAAGGCCCCTCAGGGTTCGGAGAGAGGGGACCGGCCCCTGCAATTTATCCAGAAACAAAACCTCTCCACCCAGTGTTCTGTGCAACCACCCACGGGGGGTCGGGGTGGGGGTGGAGGGTTTGAAACTGGGTCCTGCAGGGTCCCATTCCCCTGAGCCTGCCCCATACTCCCACCACCTCTCAGAGCTTGATTCTCTGCCCACTTCATCTACTCCCCTACCTGTAGCCCCCACCCCATTCCTCTGCATGATTCCCCCCTACGTCACACCTGTCCCTCCATCCCACCTCTGCCACGTCACTGCTCTCTGGGCCCAATTCACTGTGCACCCCCCTCGCTGCTCCCCTGGGCCTAGCCCTCCCCCTGGTTTCCATAGCTTCCATCCTTGTGCTCCCCCTGGAGCATGCTGGCACCAGCACTACAACTGATCATTAAATAACAAGCTGTGTGGCTGTTCTCAGGCATGGCTTTAAAGGGAGCTCAGGAGCAGCTCTTGCAGTAATCAGATCTTGCCAGGTCTGGCTCTCTGAAGTGCCGAGCACCTGGCGCTCCAGCTGGCCCGTAAGCCCCCTTGGCACCCCTCCCACCCCACCGCCGCCGTTCCCCAGCCGTTAGCCCTAGACAGGCCTGTGTGCAAAAGGGCAAGCGCCGCAGCAAAGGAAGGGCCCGATCCTTAGCTGGTGTAAATGGGAATAGCTCCATCGCCATCAGCAGAGTGGCACCCATTTACACCTGCTGAACATCTGGCCCAAAGTCACTTCCTGCTGGGGGACCTGGGGTGAGTCACTTCACCGCTCTGTGCCTCAGTTTCCCTATCTGTATAGGGAGTCTGACCTCCTTTGTAAAGGGCCTATAGACTGACCAAAAATGCTATATAAAAGCTAGGCATTGTTAGTGTTTGCTCACTGATTGTGAAGTCACCCAAACTATGTTCATTAGGGAAGGAGACAGTGTGGTCTGCTCTGAAGCAGGACCTCAGGGTTTTGTTCCACACTCTAGAAGGAGTGTGGTCTAGTAGCTAGAGTGGGGCCCTGGGAGTTCTAGTCCCAGCTTTGCCTCTGAGTGACTTCACTTCCCCTTTCTGTGCTTCAGTTTCCCCAGGATAGTTGGGTTCTAGTCCTTGCTCTGCCCAGTGGCCCGCTGGGTGACCTTTGGCAAGGCTCTGGGCCTCAGTTTCCCCATCTGTGAAATGGGGATAGTGATACTGGCCTTCTTCATAAAAGGCTCTGGATAAAAAAGCTAGAAAGGAGTTGGGGGGGGGTGGGCTAGAGAAGCAGAACTACTGTGAGCTTTGATTTGCACCCAGGGTGGCTGAGCCTAGTTCCAAAGAGCAGGGAAAGGAAAGTGAATCCCTGTTCAGTGTGGTTTGGCCTGTCTACATTAGGTGACTGTAGTTACACCGTTGGCTGGCTCCTGAAAACGCAGACTTGAGCACACCCACTCTTGGACACACCATCTGCCGGTGGACTGGCTGGGCTTGGTCATCTCACAAGCATCAGAATGGGACTAGGGGCAATTGCCCCATGCCGCTTCCTGGCTGAACCACCCCAGGACAGTTAATTAATGATGGCCAGATACTGCTTGCTAACAATGGGCCAAGTGTTCGTGTCAAACTCCCATTCAGACGATTTCCCAAAAGAATCCTTTGTTCCTAGAGCATTTTTGATCCAAGGACATTAAGAAAAGTTCTCTACATTGGTGACTGTGGCCCCACACTTCTGCTGCCCCATCAGTATCCCTGTTTTACAAATGGGGAAACTGAGGCACATGACAATGAGGTAGCTTTCCCCAGGTTCTGTTCTGTACCTGTTCTTATACCACACCCGTCCCTGCAGTGTCTGCGCAGTACACGACACGACTACCGAGCTGTCACCCACTTGTTCTCTCTCCTCTCCCCAGCGGGAGAAGTGGAGATTGAAGCGTCTCCACTGGGTAGGGTGCTGGGGTGGGGCGTTTGTTTGTGGCCAGGTTCATCTCCTGAGGAGAGAAATGCTTTTTTAGATACACTTGTTGCTCTGTGTTGATGCGAGAAGAGGAAGGTCAGAGAAACATGCCCCACGCTTGGAGCGGAGGTGGGCAGGTTTAGGATGGCCCTTTGTTCCGGGCGTTTCATTCCACAGCCTGGGTCTGGCCCCTGAGGAAGAGCTCTGTCTCCCGCACAGACGAGCTTTACCCCCATTGTGGAGAGTTCAGTTGGGCCAGACGAGCAGAGTTGTCAACTGTAGTCTGTGTCCTGGAGCTGTAGGCTCTATCTGATACCCTGGACCCAGGCCATGGAGCGCCTTGAACAGAGACCATGAACTTCATTTATGTTCAATGGCTCGCCGGCCCAGGGAGCAGAAACAGGTATGATGTAGTCACGGCAGCTGCAGGCTGCGGAGGAGACGCCTTGCAGAGTCTGTTCCCATTGGAGTTCCCCAAGCGCTGAAGGCTTCATGCCCAGCTCTGTCACACTGCTGTACTCCAGCCAAGAAGTGACAACAGCATGAATCATGGGGCTTGGTCGTCATCCACCACAGGGGAGTGGGACAGTCTCCTAGCAGCTGGAGGTGACAGAAAGCAGATGTTGCTACAGGAGAGCTCAGCGTCAGCAAAGAACCCAAGGGTCCCCCTACCTGGGGACCAAATTGACAATGGCGGCTGGACCGACTGAGTCAGCAACAAGAGCTGAGAACAGCTTCCTAAGGCTCAGTCCTGGCCTTTAACCACTAGACCGCGCTCTCCCCACCCCCCGAAGAAGATTTTACAAATCTGAGTGAATTCGTACCAGCGATCATGGACTGGAACACGTGTGAATCCAGCTTCTCCTGCACCGTCACAGTTACATGTCAGAGCTTTGAGAAACAGACGTTGGGGTTTGGTTGGTTCCTGCCACTACCCCATCAATAGTTCGATATGGTCTCAGATCGGGCTCCAGAGCACAACCCCAGATCTGCTATTAATTCCTAATGTCCCCCAGAGACACGCTGTAGTCAGGGCTGCCCTTCTCTTTGCTTGTTTCCTTTGAGAAGGTCTGGGGGAGGGGGGAGGCAGGGAAGGAAATATCTTCAGAGACTCAGATACAGGCCTTAGCCATAAGGAACCTCTTACAGCACAATGCCCCCTAGCTGCGAGTTGGGGCATGGACTTGATACCAACACAGAGCAAAGAGCAGAGGGTCATCAGCCCTAATTCCTACAGCACCACGCCCCTTTGCTCCGTGTTGGGGCATGGAACTCACTGGTCTCCAACACAGCTGTAATACAGTTCCTCAGGGGAAGTCTGTGCATGTTTGTGGATCTCTGTAACTCACACTCGGGGCTCAGTAATACTGACTGAGGTAAGGTTACTAAATGGTTTCCATTCTAAGCCCCTGGTGTGGAATTTTCCAATGCTTCCGGGCTGAAATTTCCCAAAAAAGATCATGACAGCTATGATGATTTGCCCTGCAGTAGGTCCTACAGGCCCCAATCAGGGTTCTTGGCCCTATTGTGCAAGGTGCAGTACATACATATAACAAAGAGATGGACCCAGCCTCAAAGAGCCTTTTATCCTTGTGACATATTGAAGCCCTTGGTAGAAGCAGCATGGAGACATCACTTGTTATGGAAATTGTAAAGAATGAGAATCCCAGCAAGAAAGGAAGGATGGCCCAGTGGCTAGGGTGCTAGCCTAGGACACGGAGATGTAGGTTCAAGTCCCTGCTCTACAACAGACTGTGCGATGCTGGTAGGTCACTTTGTCCCAGGATCTCCACTGGCATTCACAGCAGAGGTTACACTTGGCTTCTCTATCCTGTTAGCAAGGCTAGGGAGAGGGGAGGTACAGCAGCCTAGACCACCCTGGAGCAGTTCTCCTGGCTCAGCTGGAGGGGTAAGCACTGAGTCCATGTGATCCAGGGAAGAGACACACACATGTGGATCTGGGGCACAAAGCCTGCCACTGGAGCTCCCCAAACTTCTATTATGGGAGCTCAGTGAGGCCTCTCCTAAGGGATGCCAGAAGTAGGTCCATTATCCTTTCTGTGAACCCCACCACTAAAGGGCAACATCTCTCTCTCTCTGGCACACCAACAACATGAGTACAGTATATCTCTCCCACTGTCAGCCCTCTCTCCCTGCCATCCGCAGATAGAAGGTACCTGCTCTAACTCCTGCTCTCTCCCAGCATGGATCCACCTTTAGGAAACGGGCCCATGAATTATTCTGGGTGAGCAGAAGACATTTGCGGGCCTTGTAACCCTCCTACAGACAATTCTCTTTCTTAGATGCCTGGCTGGTGGGTCTGGCTCACATGTTCAGAGCATAACTGATGACCAGGTTTGGGGTCAGGAAGAAATTTTCCCCAAGGTCCCTGCCAATGTGACCTGGGGACCTTCCACCTTCCTGGGGCGTGGATCATCTGCTGGGACCATCCAGGCATCTCCCATCAATTCCCTGCCATTGCAGTGCCTTGGTGGCAGCTCAATCTCTCCTGCTCTCTGCCTGTGGCCAGGTTCATCTCCTGAGGAGAGAAATGCTTTGGACTAACCCAAGTTACTGGGCTCCATAGAGGGGCACCTGGGCGCGATTCAATGGCTGGTGCTACACAGGAGCTCAGACTGGTCCCTTTAGGCCTAGCACTATGAAATCCCAACTGCCCTTCTCACCGCTGCGGTGGGGAGGGAGGCAGTAATCTCAAAGGCAGTAGTACCTACTGGTGAGATCATAAGATCTGGGAGCCCACTGAGTTTCCCCCTTCCCAGAACATAGCCCCAGTGCTGGAAAACCTAACCCTCGCCTCGTGAGAGCCGTCATCTTCATTCAAACCAGCTCCCTGCTCGGAGGAGCGGTGCTGTCTCAGCTTCCCCCGTGTCCGTTGCCAACACGCAGTAATCTGCAACGCAGAGAAGAACCTACCAGCTGTCTCCTTCCGCCCACCTGCACCGCACTGCAGTCTCAGCCACCCATTCTCTCCAGGGAGATCGCAGCCCGCCATCTGCTGCAGCCAGCAGGGTTTCAAAAATCCACCTACCCCCAGGAGTAGAATCCGGAGTGCACTGGGGTCCTCTGACCAAACTCTGTGAGGCATCAACTCTCCAAGAGGACTCACCCAGGACTTTCCCTGGCTTCTTTGGGCACCCCCCGAGCCATGGCCAGCAGGATGGTTCTACCCCGCACCCGGAGAACCCCAGGAGAGTTGAACTCCCATGTAGTGTGGGGCAGGGGGTGCCACTAAACATTTATTCCAAGGAATGAACCATCTCCTTCAAACAGTCCACACTGACCCTCATGTGTGCAGGGAGAGCTCCAAGAAACCAGCCTACATCTCACTGACACAGGAAGCTGACAAGCCGCCTTGGAGGGGCCAGATCCAAATCTCACAAGCGCGACATGTCACCCGCCCAAGGTTCACATGCCAGGAACGCGGGTGTCATCGCCTGCCACCCAGCCTCAGCCCTCACAGTGCAAGCAGCTCTGCAAACTAACTGCATGGGATGGGAGCTGCCTTCTGTCAAGGCTGGAGCTCTCCAAGCCAGGCCCTTGGGAACTGAACCCCAGCTCTTGAAAATGGAAGGGTTGGTCACTTCAACATCCTGATTGATCTTCTGGCCAGTGTCTGCCTGGGTCTGTCTGAGCTCACTTGTCTCCAGGAAGTCAAGACACTTAGTCGCCAAACCTGGGGGGTCTTGTGCTGGTTTGTGCTCTCACCTGGGGCTCCTCAGGACACCACAGGGAGGCGCTGGTGTCCTCTGTAAACTAGCTGCACGCACTGGGGTCTTTAGCGTGACAACTAGGAGGCCCAGGTGGCTAAGGGCAGATCCACAGTGGCTGGATGCTGATATAGCACCACTGAAGTCAGTTTACACCAGCCCAGGATCTGGCCCTTAGTGGTGTACTAAAAGCTGATGCAGGCTGGTCACTGTTGGACAGCCTCGGCATGGCACGTTGGGGGTCCCTGTCCAGTACCCCACGGCTGGCATTAACTGATCCCAGCAGTGAAGCCAAGCACTGTATGGGCTATAGCGAGTAGCTCCGCGCTCCCCATTAGATGAGGTCCCACCAGCCAAGGCCGAGGCGTGGGGGGGGTGCAGCCTGTGGGGAGAGCTCCCCCTGCTGGAGGTCCTCTGTGTAGCTACAGAACAGCTCCAGCAGGGGGCGCTCTCCCCACAGCTCCAGCAAGGGGAGTTGGACCAGCTGCCTTTACCTATCCCTGGGCTGCCCCTCTGCAGCCCCAGTACCTTTCTGGGCTTTTACCAGGCTGGAGCTCCCTTTGCCCTTCCCCAGCACTGCTCCACTCCAGTACCTTGCTCCCAGGCAGGCAGGCCTTCCCACTCCCAGGCTAGAGTGAGATCCCTCAGCTCCCGGCTCACAGCCCCTTTGTAGGGCCAGCTGTGGCCTGATTAAGCCAGCACCATCAGTGAGAGGGGACAGGTAACTCCTGACTTACACCAGGGGGAGGGAGAGGGGAATCAGGCCCAGTGGGGTCACTCCTGATTTTCACCCACGTCAGTGGCATTGAACTCATTGACTTTAGCAGCAGCACAAGTTGAACTGCGCCTGCCGCTCTTGGCTCCGAGTCCCTGCAGCCACGGCTCTGGCTCCCCGCACGCTGGCTGAAGCCCCGTCCTCCTCTATCCGTGCAGCAGGTTCGGGTCCTTGCACACTGGCCAGGCCCTCACCGGCTCTGGGTGATACACAGGGGCTGTACCGAGAACGGTTGGGACATTGGTTCTCTTGGACACACCCTTCCCTGCAGCGCCTGTCCTGCTGCTGGACACGCACCCTTTGGAGGGCCTGCAGCTGGCCGGGGTTTCAGAGCCAGGCGCTGCTGGCTGGTGGGGAAGAACCATTAGGAGTAAAACATGGTGAAGGCTGCGACAGAAGGAGCACAGTTTAGTGCTTAGTGCGGGGGAGCCGGAGTATTTATGGGCCTACTCACGCTCAGAGCCTTGCTTGGCCACTGGGAGTCCGAAAACCTCATTTCTGCCCTTGAGTCTGACCCTGACCTACTAGATGAAGATGGGCAGGTCACAGCCCCACTCCATGCCTCAGTTTCCCCATCTGCCAAATTGGGTCAATGGACATGGCCACCCTCTGTAAAGTGCTTTGCCACCTATTGGCAACAATATCAGCATTACTGATATTAAAATGGCTGATCACTCTCCACGCTGAGAGCTGGGTGATGAATACAGAGAGCCCCGAAGGGGAAGGGAGATAGTGCTTGTTCCATTTGAACCACTCATACGAGCGGTGCTGACCGGGGCCCACCGTTCATAGCATATTACCTCCAAATGTGACATTCAAAGAAGGCTAAGGGTGCAAAGCCAAGCATTCAAAGGTTAGGGAATGCCAGAATTCAGGTTACCTGAGATTTTCCAAAGACTTATACCTTGGCCAGATTTGGGCAGATTTTCCCCAGGATGGCAAAAGGCGCATCCCTGACACAAAGGCCGACCCCTTCCCCTGCCAAATCTCAAGTCTCTGCTCCAAAGCAGGGGGGCACTACAGCTTTCCAAAGAAAAGATTATTAGACGGTTTTAAACATGGGCCAAGCAACAGATTGTCCCCTGGCCCGGTTCTGGGAAATGACTGAACCAGTTAAAAAAAAAAGGAAAAGTTTCATTCCGAGGCCGACAGCCAGCATGGAAAATTGCAGCCCAAATCAGTTCAAGTTTGGCCAACCCCTCATAGGCCACCCGCCTGTGGCATGACCAGTGCCCCTGCCTCTTTCCCCTGGGTCCAGCCAGGAGAGGAACAGAGTCTCTCTTGCTGCCCAAGTCCAAAGCCCGGCTCTAGGTGTAGTTTACTCCTGTACATGAACAGTTCACAGAAACCTCAGGCTAAATCCATTCCCCCCAAACTGTAGCAGGCTCAGGGCAGTTTTCCATACCCCTCCTGGGACATCATTTCTGGCTCCCCCACCTGAGATCCCGGCCTCTAACTCAGCAGTTGCTCCAGCCCTGGTGGTAGAGCCCTGCAAATCCGCGGTATCCACTTATATCCACGGACCATTTCTGCAGAAAGCAGAGCGGATGCGGGTACAAATGTTGTATCTGCGCAGGGCTGTGATGGTAAGAGCCAGGTGGGCAGCTGTGAGGAACCGCAGCATGGACCCTCCACCTGCCCTGGGTGGAGGTCTGGGGGGTAGGGACAGGGGACAGGGGCTGCTCGGGCCCAGGGCCAGCTCTAGGTTTTTTGCCACCCCAAGCAAAAAAAAAAAAAAAAACAACCTCTGAGAGTGCAACTGTTGAAGCAAAAAAAAAAACAACAAAAAAACCCACCCAGAACGCCGCCCCTGGAAGTCTGCTGCCCCAAGCATGTGCTTGGTTTGCTGGTGCCTAGAGCTGGTCCTGCTCAGGCCTCCCACCTAGGGCAGGTGGAGGGACCCAGGCTCCCCACAGCTGCCCGTGCGGCTCTCCCCGACCCGGCTCCAGCCAGGGAGGGTGCTGGCTAGGAGCTGCAGCCTGGCCATGGTAAGGGCTGGGCAGCAGTGCTGGGTTTACAGTGGTGCCAGTGGCTCCATGGAGCCGAGCCCCCCATGCTCAGAAGGGGCCTTGGTCTGCTCTGCTTCCCTGCATCCCGAGACCCCGCTGGCTCCCCACACCTACCACTTGCTCCTCTAGGCCTGCCCGCTGAGGGCTTCTCTTCACCCCCTGACCCCACCCGCCAGCTTCTCTCAGCCCCCTGCCCGGACCCCAGGGCACCTCCGGCTCCGGGCAGTCTCTGCTTCCCACCACCTGCGGGGCCCCACCTGACTCCTGGAGCTGAGCCACCTGGGACTGGTGCAGAAGCCTGGCCAGTCTCGGCCAGGTGTGTGGGGGGGAGAGTACGGGGGGCTTGGCTGGACCCCTCCAGGCAAGTGCGTCCTGAGGGAGCCCGGCCGGAGCAGGCCCTGGCCTGGCTGATCGCGCCACAGTCACCTCCCAGCAGGGCCGGTGAGTGCAGCCAGGAGGCAGGGCGTGGGGGAGTGGGTCTCTTGAGGCTCTGGGGGGGTGCTGGGCTGTGAAGGGGCAGGGAAGATGTGTGTGTGTGTTGGGGCACTAGGGAGTGGGGGATTCTGTGGGGGGTGCTGGGCAGTTATGGTGGGGCTGTGAGCAGTCGTGGTATTGTGCAGGGCGCTGTGCATTTGCAGGGGGTCGGGGGGGGGGGGGCTCTGGCCATAGGGAGTTGGGGGGATGTTGGGCGGGGGGGGGCTGTTTGGTGTGGCATGGGCCTGCTCCCGAGGGAAGGGGCATGATGGCAGCACAGGGCTGGGCAGGCCACTGTGTGTCTGGCAACTGCCAGTTTGTAAATAGTGATCTCACACTGGGCTGGGTGGAGCACGGCTTCCCCTGCCATGCCAGGCCCCGTTTCCTCTGGCTGGTCCCTCGCCCCGGGGACTGACCTCCCCGCGCCAGGCCCCGTTTCCTCTGGCTGGTCCCTCGCCCCGGGGACTGACCCCCCCGCGCCAGGCCCCGTTGCCTTGGCTGGTCCCTCACCCTGGGGACTGACCCCCCCGCGCCAGGCCCCATTTCCTCTGGCTGGTCCCTCGCCCCGGGGACTGACCTCCCCGCGCCAGGCCCCGTTGCCTCTGGCTGGTCCCTCGCCCCGGGGACTGACCTCCCCGCGCCAGGCCCCGTTTCCTCTGGCTGGTCCCTCGCTCCGGGGACTGACCCCCCTGCGCCAGGCCCCGTTTCCTCTGGCTGGTCCCTCGCTCCAGGGACTGACCCCCCCGCGCCAGGCCCCGTTTCCTCTGGCTGGTCCCTCGCCCCGGGGACTGACCTCCCCGCGCCAGGCCCCGTTGCCTTGGCTGGTCCCTCGCCCCGGGGACTGACCCCCCCGCGCCAGGCCCCGTTTCCTCTGGCTGGTCCCTCACCCTGAGGACTGACCTCCCCGCGCCAGGCCCCGTTTCCTCTGGCTGGTCCCTCGCCCCGGGGACTGACCTCCCCGCGCCAGGCCCCGTTTCCTCTGGCTGGTCCCTCGCCCCGGGGACTGACCCCCCTGCGCCAGGCCCCGTTTCCTCTGGCTGGTCCCTCGCTCCAGGGACTGACCCCCCCGCGCCAGGCCCCGTTTCCTCTGGCTGGTCCCTCGCTCCAGGGACTGACCCCCCCGCGCCAGGCCCCGTTTCCTCTGGCTGGTCCCTCGCTCCAGGGACTGACCCCCCCGCGCCAGGCCCCGTTTCCTCTGGCTGGTCCCTCGCCCCGGGGACTGACCTCCCCGCGCCAGGCCCCGTTGCCTTGGCTGGTCCCTCGCCCCGGGGACTGACCCCCCCGCGCCAGGCCCCGTTTCCTCTGGCTGGTCCCTCACCCTGAGGACTGACCTCCCCGCGCCAGGCCCCGTTTCCTCTGGCTGGTCCCTCGCCCCGGGGACTGACCCCCCTGCGCCAGGCCCCGTTTCCTCTGGCTGGTCCCTCGCCCTGGGGACTGACCTCCCCGCGCCAGGCCCCGTTTCCTCTGGCTGGTCCCTCGCCCCGGGGACTGACCCCCCCGCGCCAGGCCCCGTTTCCTCTGGCTGGTCCCTCGCCCCGGGGACTGACCTCCCCGCGCCAGGCCCCGTTGCCTTGGCTGGTCCCTCGCCCCGGGGACTGACCCCCCCGCGCCAGGCCCCGTTGCCTTGGCTGGTCCCTCGCCCTGGGGACTGACCTCCCCGCGCCAGGCCCCGTTTCCTCTGGCTGGTCCCTCGCCCCGGGGACTGACCCCCCGCGCCAGGCCCCGTTTCCTCTGGCTGGTCCCTTGCCCCGGGGACTGACCTCCCCGCGCCAGGCCCCGTTGCCTTGGCTGGTCCCTCGCCCTGGGGACTGACCCCCCCGCGCCAGGCCCCGTTGCCTCTGGCTGGTCCCTCGCCCTGGGGACTGACCCCCCCGCGCCAGGCCCCGTTGCCTCTGGCTGGTCCCTCGCCCTGGGGACTGACCCCCCCATGCCAGGCCCCGTTGCCTCTGGCTGGTCCCTCGCCCTGGGGACTGACCCCCCCACGCCAGGCCCCGTTGCCTCTGGCTGGTCCCTCGCCCTGGGGACTGACCCCCCCACGCCAGGCCCCATTTCCTCTGGCTGGTCCCTCGCCCCGGGGACTGACCCCCCCGCGCCAGGCCCCGTTGCCTCTGGCTGGTCCCTCGCCCTGGGGACTGACCTCCCCACGCCAGGCCCCACTGCCTCCATGGGGGCCCACAAATAGGTTTGGCGCCGGGCCCACAAAAGGTTAATCTGGCCCTGCTGGGCAGGCAGCTGTGGGGAGCCTGGGCGGACCCTCAACCTGCGCTGGGTGGGGGGCCCGAGCAGCCCCGGGGAGCTCCACAGATTACCCCCAGCCCCCATGGCCAGCCCAGCATGGAGCCCAGCCAGGGAGCTGAGGGGAGCTGCGACGGACCCTCCACCTGCCTGCGATGCATGGGGTGGGGAGCTGAGAGCAGCCCCCGCCGTGTCCCCACTCCACAGGCTCCCCACCAGACCGAGGGCAGGTGGATGGTCCACAACTCCAGGTGGGCTCCCCACAGCTGCCCACGAGGCTGTCCCCGACAGGCTCCAGCGGGGGATGCGGTACCTCAGAGCCTCAGCCCGGCCCCCAGTGTAGAGCCCTGCAAATCCACGGATTGGATACGGATACACGTTTTTGTATCCACACCGGGCTCTACTTGGTGGGTCCTCCCCAGTAATGTTCTTCTCCTCTTGCTCTTCCCAATGGCTCTCGGTGGCAGCCCTCCCCTGCCCTTCTCTGCACCTTTCACAGCTGCCCCTTTTCTGATTTCCCCCCATTCACATGCCCAGGGGCCTTCTCTTACACTCCAGCTGCGACAGCTGATGAACCACAGGTACACTGGACTGCCCCCCCGCTTCCACCCCATTAAAGGGCCGGTCACCCTGGAGCAAAGTGAAAACAGGCTCTTACAATGAGACATGTCAGACAACCTTAATAAAAAGCAGGGCTGGTACTCCCGTGCCTCCCTCCCGCCCCCTCCTTGCTGGATTCACTCACAGCTGCCTTAGCCCCACTGTGCAATGGGAGCCCCTGAATCTGGGCCTCAGCTGACAAAAGGCTCTTCCTTGAAAAGAATCTTTGTCCACTGACTGTCAGCCGAAAGCTCCAGCGTCCCTCCCCGTGCAGATCTCTCCCCACTCCCCTGGTGCTGGCTTTGAGGAGTCTCTCACTTCGACACATGGCCTCGCTCACTTCCGTATCACAGCGTCAAGCCTCTGGGGTGTGGTTGTGAAGTTGCAGGGCTCCATCCGTCAGCGTCAGCCTTGTTGTCAGTTCACCCAGGACAAGCAACCTTCCCCTGGATGCCGAGCGAGCCCCAGTGACACACGCTGGGGTTCTTGCCTCCTAAACGTACTGTGGTTTGCACAGACAACAGCTTTGAGTTTCTCTGCTGGGCTACTCAGTGCCGCAAACACTGCTGGGGCCAAGGAGCCATCTACACTCAGCTCCCAACAGTGGTAACCCCAGGGGAGCATCACTGCCGTTAGCAATGGGGAGGTTTTGCTAGTTTTAACGCCCCAGTTTTATCCCCACCAGGCTGGTGACCATCGAACCCTATTGCTGGGATAGTTTGGGTCCAGATCTGGTTTACCCAACCCCTTGGCTAAATGGTCCAGGAGTCACCACCTGATGGCCATTCAGAGGCCGATGTGAAGTGAATTTGCTGGGTTTCCATCCAGTCCTTTGTGGACAGGTGTCCCAGTCACAAAGGACGCTCCCTCCTTCCCTCCCTCCCTCCCTCCGAGGTGTGACCCGTGTCCAGGCTGCCAGGCAACCTCTCTCAGAGGTGTATCAGCTCAGGGAGTGGAAGCTTATGTGCTGAGAACCAGAGGTCCCAGGTTCAGTTCCTACTTCTGTCAATGTACCCTGGGATGTGGCATGGCAGAGGCAGGCTGAGTGCTGTTGTCTCTGTTTGCTGCTGCTGGTGCCAGCCACACTGTGATAGGCACTTTCAAAACAGAACACCGGCCCTGGCCTCTGCTCCAAAGAGGCTCCAACCTAACCCACACTCAGCTGCCATCTTGTCCTTAGAAGGGTGATCCCTGGGGCAGGGTGAGCTCCACCAGCTGGAAGCTGAGGCCAGCGAAGTGCGAACTGAGAGTCAGGCAAGTGACTGATCAGTGGCTGCGGCACATCCTCCATCTCTTAGAGTCTATAATCTGCAATCGGATGGCTCTGCAAGCCCTGCTCTAGCTTAGCGACAAGCTCTGCGCTGGATGCAGGAACCCCTGGGGGCTGGGCTCTGGCCTGCACTATGCAGGAGGTCAGACCAGATGATGAAAGGGTCCCCTCTGGCTTTGAAATCTAGGAATGGGCAGAGAGCAGTTGTGTGCTGGGGCCAGGGGAGGATGCTTGCCCTGTCCCTGTTCTGGGGAGAAGCCGAAGAAGATCCAGTCTCCAGGGCTGTCCCTTTGGCTGGCCAGAGACTGACTGGCATCAAGGTTCCACCAGCACGAAATTCACCACAACAAAGCAATGAAAACCCAGGAGGACAAACCCCAATGCATCTGCTCCCTTGTGGGCATGCCACGGCCATAGACTCCCCAAGAATCACAGCATGGGGGTCACAGCAGCCTTGCAGGGACCTGCCGCAGCCTTTAAAGGAGGGCTTTGTCTTTGCAGATCAAAGCAAGGCATGCTGCTTTAAGAGGTCCCCCCGCCTGCAGCTGCATCCCTCTGTTAGCTTTGTCCTTCATTCAGCATGTGTCCTTGCCTTCCAAAAGCAGTCAGCATGAGCTGTCAGCCCGGGCTCCCCACTCCCCACAGCCACCCCCACGGCCTCTCCGCTCATTTATGCTACTGTGCGGCCTGCACCCACAATGGGGGGAATTCCCGGCTGCAGATGCAGCAGGCTTGGGCTCAGGCGTGATGCTCTGCTCCTTAGCTCCGCCCTCGCCCCACACCGCCTTTGCTTGCTCTCTTGGCAGCTTTCCTCACAGCTCTGCCAGTGCTTCCTGCCCGGCCAGGTTGCCCAACCGCCCTGGAGGCTGGGTTTCCCAGCAGCTGCAGCTGGTAGACCCTGTGAAGCCCAGGCACCCCCCCATCCCAGCTGGGAGCACAGCCCTTGCGGCTCTCTGCAGGGAGGGGACGCAGGGAGGGCAGCCTATCTCGGGGGAGTGGGGCCCGGCCCAGCATTTCTGGGTGGGCAGCATGCTTAGCTTGGCTGAATTCCTGTTTTATTAGCAGTGCAGCAATCATGCCCAGGAGGCCTCCGTAAGGGATCAGGGCCCGTTGTGCCATGTGGTTCCCAGTTCCCCCAGACAAAAGGGAGGATCAGGGTAGGGGCAGTCGGGCCCTGTTTAGTTTCCCTTTCAGGAATGTGCCCCCCAGAACCCAGGGAGGCCCACCCTACGCTGAAGATCACAGCAGGAGTCACTCTTCACCTGCTCTGCTGAGAGACAGCGTGCTCAACCCCTGTGGCTTGCAGCAGCAGCTGGGGAGAGGCGAGGTGAGCAGAGCTGGGACCCTAATGCCCCTTGCCCGGGCTGGAGACTCTGTTTAATTAGAATCCAGTAACCGGCACTAATCAGCCCCTGAGCTCGTTATGTCACAGCCGGGTGACATCTGGCCAGCTCGCCCCCTCTGCTCTGGTGGCTCAGGTTCCTGCACTGGGCTTTGTCAGCATCCCTTGTGGTGCTGGGTGTTTGCGCCTGGGCACGGTTGTGACTGGTTGTGCGTGAACAATGCTGCGGCTACCAGGGAGAAGGGAGAGCAATAGCCAATATGGCACAGCTGAGCCCTACTGGGGGGTGGCGGGTGCCGTTCTCCAGTCGCCAGGCCTCCAACTCTGCAGTCCCCTCCTGACAGTATGGCAGGGCTGTATTTTACACACTGGGCTAATGGGGAGGGGATGTGGCCTAGTGGTTAGATCAGGGGATGTGGGCATCAGGGCTGCAGGATTCACTCCCCCGTGTGACCTTGGCCAAGTCCCAGGACCTTCCCCCTGCCTGAGATGGGCCCAGGACAGCTCTCAGGGGTGTTACCGGGCAAGGTGAATGTGCAGCGCTTTGAGTGCCTCAGAGAGCACTGAGTTATTACGTCACAGAACAGGTCTGACCCAAACACCGGATCTGAACGCCGCCCGGGGACATGAGCAGTGTCCAGGTTCTGAGCCAGAGACTGCAGCTCAGGCCCATCCCTACCAATCTTGGCGGAGTGGAATCACCATTCATTGAGTTCAGGGTTTCTGCATATGCCGCCCCTGACCAGCCCCAGCCCTGTCCAGCAGAGAGAAGAACCTGGACTCCATTCTCCTGCTGGGAGCCGAGCGTGGAGAGCAGTCTCCTAGTCTCCTGGTTTTACACTACTACCTGGAGAGCCTCCTTGACACAGGGTGACCTGTCCACAGGACCCCTGGGTCCTCCATGTAAAACAAATCAGCCTGAGGAGAGCAGGGGCACTGGAAGGAAAGAGCCCTCCCCCACTTGTTAAATGTTCACCATTCACCCTCTGCCTGTGCTCTCCCCAGCGTCAGTCCTGGGCTCAGTCAGTAATGGAGCCTGCACTGGAGGAAGCATCTGCCCCCGCAGAGAAAACCCAGCCCTGCCTCTATGTTTATAGCAATTCTGGGCTCCATCTGCACTGATCAGCTGACGGATCCTCTTCCTAAGCATCCTTCATCCCTCCTACGCCTTCCCCAGGAAGGCGAATGGAAGCCCGGCCCCTCGAGAAGGGATGAGTGAGTGGGAGCGGGGGAGGCATGGTAAATGTTAGCTGGGATGGATGATTGCTGTTGGGAAAGGAGAGAGGAAGCAGGCGAGAAGGTGGGGTGCTGAGTGCTCAGAGTGCACGCCGGCCATTCTGTTTGCCCAGCATATGTCAGCAGGGAGAGTGAGAGCTGTGTTTGCAGAGGTGGCTCAGCGCCAGGGGGGATGTGCAGGCCCCACAACGAGAGAGCGAACAAACGAGCAGTGAAAAGTGGGGAGGGGAATGAACAGTATCAAGAGCTGCTAGGGCTCCTGGGAGCTGGCAGCATGGTCTGCTGGTTAGAGAAGAGGAACCGGCAGTCAGGAGTCGAGGAGGGAAGTGTTTTCTAATGGTTCAAGCAGGGCGCGGGAGATCAGGACCCCCGGATCTGTTCCCAGCTCTGTCACTGTGGACTAGCTCCACAAAGGGATTGAGGCGACCACCTGCCTAGGCCAAACATTCAAATCCTCGCCCCTCCCCCCCATTCAGCTCCTGCCTCACCTCTCGGGGCTAATTTCTACAGTACCATCCCAAACCTTCCAGCCGGTGGCGCACACCCAGAGCTGTTCAGAGCCTCACCTTGAGCAGGACCCTCAGGCCAAGCGTCCCCCACCTGTGCGGCCTGACCCTGGCAGTGTTTTTGGAGGCTGCCTCCTGAATCTGGCTCCACACCAGCAGGGCTGCAGGAGGAGCCTGTACTTAGAGCACCCCCGGGGGATGCAGATGGCCTAGATTCAGCTCTCCCCTCTGCCCGATCTGGAGCAGGGATTTACATCCCGGTTTCCATCTAATCCCGGGATTATGGGGGGCTGCTGCCGCCTCCTTTTTTATATGTGATTTTGAGCAGGGGCTGACCCACCTAGGCATTGACTCCAGGGGCAGGTTCGCGGCTCAGCAGCCCAAGAAGAGATAGGAGCCTAACTCCCACTGGGGCAGGGCCTAGCACCCCTTTCTCCTGGGCATGTCCTCTTGGCTGGCTTAGGTGGCTCTCTGCTCAGCAGGCTGGCATCCCTCCCGTAGGTGCCAGGTTCTCCTCCGTGTTGTACCGGGAGCCTGGACGCCTGAACAGGGGCTGCGACTCCCCCGTGTGTCTGGGCACCTATTGTTTGGTGCGGCAACGCTCAGCCTGTGTCCCCACTGTGCCCTTGGACAAATCACTTCACCTCCGTGAGTGTCAATGTCCCCCCAACTGAGAGATCCCTCGAGGGTGGTGAGGCTAGATTCCTGCAGGGGCTGTGAGAGCTGAGGGAGGGAGGGCAGAGAATTGGTGCTGCGGGACAAGGGCAGAGCTGGGTCTGCAGGGCTCAGTCTTGCCAGCATGGCCTGTGTCTTTAAAGGGTTCACCTGTCCTCAAAGGGTGGCAACAAGTGCCCGCCAATCACCCACCAGCTCCTCTCTTGGCAGCTGGGTGGACGGATAGCTCAGTGGTTTGAGCATTGGCCTGCTAAACCCAGGGTTGTGAGCTCAATCCCTGAGGGGGCTGTTTAGGGATCTGGGCCAAAAATTGGGGATTGGTCCTGCTTTGAGCAGGGGGTTGGACTAGATGACCTCCTGAGGTCCCTTCCACCCCTGATGTTCTATGGTTCTATACTAACCAGCCCCTGCACAGGTCGCTGGGCTGAGTCAGTGCCTGTGGCCTGCAGGGAAAGCTCTAGAGCCTGGACAGTTCTTAACAGCTCCTAGCTCTGATATGGCACTTTTCATCATAGAGTCCTTCACAGGAGGGTTGATACCATTGTCCCCATTTTACAGGTGGGGAAACTGAGGCACAGAGCAGGAAAGTGACTTGTCACCAGCAGGCCAGAGTCAGGAATAGAAGGCAGGGCTTCCACCTCCCAGTCCACTAGGTCACACTGCCTCCCAATGAATTCAATGTGCAATCACCCCAGCAGCATTCAGTACTAATATACACACTAAAGGTCCCCCCGCTAGCCGACAACCTTCAGTACCCCGTGCTAACAATTGAGCTCAGTCAGCAGACAATGAAAATGACTGGGGAGCAAGTTCCAGACTTTTGGTGGTGCCATGGGGGATGCACACCCCCTTCCCTAGACAGCGCGGTCGCTCGGGTCGCTGCCTGTAGCCACCACAGCAGAACTGCCAAGAGCCAGATTCCAGAGCCTTCAGCGGCCCAGAAAATGAGAACTTGGGCTCTGCAGCCAAGCCAATGGGCTACGCTCAAATCTGCCTGTTTTGTGGAGAGACGCCAGCTGCTTCCAGCGGCATTGATCTGTCTCCGGGAAGGCACAAAGGAGCCAGAGCCGCAAAGTGTTCTTATCTCAGCAGCAACATCTGCCAGTGGCCCTGGATTTTGGTTTTTAACCCTACAGTTTGCAGCGGCCACTCTCTGGTCTCCCAGCTCTAAGGTCTAGGGACTCACATACTCTGCAGAGAACAAACCCATTGGACGCAACATACCTCCAGAGAAGGGCAAAATGGTGCAGAAAAGAGCAGCATTGCCCACTGGCACATTCACATCTCACACTGAGGGGGCGATTGGGCCCCAGAGCAGGAGAAGCAGTCACATGGGGAGATCTCCTGTTGGTGTCAATCCCTGAACCCACACTGACTTCAGAGCGAGGAGTGCAGCAAGACCAGCAATGTCAGGAGGTCTCTCCATGCTGCACCATGCACCTTCTGGGACCTCTTCCAGCTCCTCAGTGTGCAGGTTACACCAATGTAGGTTCCTTTACACCCCCCACCACCCTGCAAAGTGTGCGTAAGTAGCTCCGTGGGAATCTAGACTGGCTTAAGATCATTACTAATTTTGACCTTTGTTTTCCCTATTTTCCGCCAGAGCCATACCAGAAGCTGACTGGAATCCCATGACTGAAAAGTAAGTTATCGAATCAAACAGTGTTAACGGCGGTGAGCCTGGGAGGGGGATATGGGCGTCGTCTGTCCCCCCCCGTCCCCCAGAGATACACAGGCACCTAAGTGTCGGGTTTAAGCACCTGAGCCCCACTGTGTCCACAAAACTCCCAGTGAACCTTGTAGGTGCCTAAACTCACTTGTGCCTGGCTGGATCTCTCCAGGTGTCTGGATGTCTGTCTAAGCCCCAGGGTGAGCCACACACTGGGGAAGACACCTTCCGCCACCCAACGCAGATCCCTGTGGGGTAGGCAGCCGCTGAGCGCACCGCAGAGCAGGGCTCAGACAGTATCTGGCAGGAGGAGGTGCCACGCCCCCCCGCCAACCCCCCCTTATAACTTTTAACCCAGTGGTTAGAGCCAATTTGGACAGTGGTTTCCTGTCTCTCAGGGGATGGATGCCCTAACTAGTGAGCTATGGGATCTTCTGATGTGAGGGTCCCTCAGTTTCCTGTTGAAGCCGTTCCCCTGGGGATAAATAATGAAAGAGCCCTTGGAGCAGGCGGACTGGACCCAGGGTCTCCCCTAATCACCATGCTACAGTCATTCCCACTTCCCTCTTCTCTGGCCCAATGCCTAGTTACGTAGCTACTCACAGAGGAGCAGTCAGCAGCCAGACAGAGTGCCACAGGCACCGACTCCGTGGGTGCTCCGGGGCTGGGGCACCCACGGAAAAAAACAGAGGGTGCTCAGCGCCCACTGGCAGCCCCACCCCCTCCCACCCAGCAGTGAGCAGCTGCATGCAGGAGGCGCTGGGGGAGGAGCAGGGAAAGGGGTGGAGCCTGGGGCACAGCAGGGGTCCAGCACCCACAGGGAAATCACAAAGTCAGCCCCCCTGCAGAGCACACATGAGAATGGCTCTGCAGCCCAGTGGGTAGAGCAGCCACCTGAGGGGAGGGGGATCCAGCCTCCCTGCCTTAATCCACTGTCATTATTTAGCCCGTGGAACAGGAGAGACTGAAGGAGCCCTAACCTCTGAATATCCCATAGCCCAGTGGCTAGCGCACCTGTCCCTAAAGGTAGGAGACCCTGGCGCAAATCCTTTCTCTCCCCCTGGCAGCATGGGGACTTGAACCTGGGTCTCCCCGCTCCCAGCTGAGTGCTCTAACTATGGGGCTAAGAGTTAGAAGGAAGGTGGCAGCAGCGGTTCCTCTGGTCATTTCGTGTGGAGCGAGGCAGGCGTGTAACTCACTGCAGGAAGAAACGACGTCGGTGCCCGGAGCCGCCTGAGCCGGGGTGGCAGGTTCCCCTTTGTAGATTGCTTTAGTAGTGTGAGGAATAGGTGGGTCTTCCCCTAATCAGGGATTGTTCACCTGGGAGCAGGACCCTCCCTCTCTCCTCCATTCTCCGATGCTGGGTGCAGCCCGCTGATGGGGAACCACAGAGGGGTTAATCAGCCACATGCCCGATAGGACCCACCAATGGGACTTTGTTCTGATGACCGAGTGCTTGAGTTTCACTGGGCGAGTGCATTGTCATTTTTCATCCCCTTGGAGCTGTTGAGCAGGGAGCAGTCCTGGTGAGAGCTGCATGCCCCAGCTCCCTCCTGCTCCTGCAGGTTTCATGAAGCTTGGCTGAATTCAGCCTGTTAACTCATAATGATGCACTTATCTGTCAGCTCTTTGAGGCAGGGGCCATATCTTTGTTATACATGTGAACAGCGCCCGGCATGAGAAGGCCCCGATCTGTGATTCGGCCCCACGTGCTACTACAATGTGAATATTCAGTATGTTGAGTTAACATAAGAACGGCCATACTGGGTCAGGGTCCGTCTAATCTTCCGATAGGGACCTGGTACCAGGTGCTTCAAGGGAATGAACAGAGCAGAGCCACTTCGAGTGATCCATCCCCTGTCGCCCATTCCCAGCTTCTGGCAACCACAGGTTAGGGACACCCAGAGCACGGAGTTGCATCCCTGACCATCTTAGCTAATAGAGTTTGAAGCTCTATCTCTGGCTAGCGGCTGTCTCTGATCACAGGATTGATCATTTCCCCCTCAAATCAGCAGATCACCAGCAATTGTTAATCCAGATCCTCAGAGATTGGGAACATGATGCTTTGGTACAGCCCAAGGGCTGAAGTCACCCTAATGAAGAGTCACTTGCACGCACTGGGGAGTTGAAGGTGCAAAGTTTTGCCCTTTCTCTTTTGGGTTGGACCTGCCATAACCCTTGGCTTTCTTCCAAAACTCAACCTACTCCTTGCGTTCTGAAGCATAGACATGACCTCCACAGCTGTTCTCAGAGGCCAGCCCTTACATTTGATTTCCTTGTTCCAGTTTTTGGGATCTGTAACTTACTTGGTTTTCTTAGTCATAGAATCATAGAACCATAGAATATCAGGGTTGGAAGGGACCTCAGGAGGTCATCTAGTCCAACCCCCTGCTCAAAGCAGGACCAATCCCCAATTAAATCATCCCAGCCAGGGCTTTGTCAAGCCTGACCTTAAAAACTTCTAAGGAAGGAGATTCCACCACCTCCCTAGGTAACGCATTCCAGTGTTTCACCACCCTCCTAGTGAAAAAGTTTTTCCTAATATCCAACCTAAACCTCTCCCACTGCAACTTGAGACCATTACTCCTTGTTCTGTCATGTGCTACCACTGAGAACAGTATAGAGCCATCCTCTTTGGAACCCCCTTTCAGGTAGTTGAAAGCAGCTATCAAATCCCCCCTCATTCTTCTCTTCCGCAGACTAAACATCCCCAGTTCCCTCAGCCTCTCCTCATAAGTCATGTGTTCCAGTCCCCTAATCATTTTTGTTGCTCTCCGCTGGACTCTCTCCAATTTTTCCACATCCTTCTTGTAGTGTGGGGCCCAAAACTGGACACAGTACTCCAGATGAGGCCTCACCAGTGTCGAATAGAGGGGAACGATCACATCCCTCGATCTGCTGGCAATGCCCCTACTTATAATCCCAAAATGCCATTGGCCTTCTTGGCAACAAGGGCACACTGTTGACTCATATCCAGCTTCTTGTCCACTGTAACCCCTAGGTCCTTTTCTGCAGAACTGCTGCCGAGCCATTCGGTCCCTGGTCTGTAGCGGTGCATGGGATTCTTCCGTCCTAAGTGCAGGACTCTGCACTTGTCCTTGTTGAACCTCATCAGATTTCTTTTGGCCCAATCCTCCAATTTGTCTAAGTCCCTCTGTATCCTATCCCTACCCTCCAGCGTATCTACCTCTCCTCCCAATTTAGTGTCATCTGCAAACTTGCTGAGGGTGCAATCCACACCATCCTCCAGATCATTTATGAAGATATTGAACAAAAGCAGCCCCAGGACCGACCCTTGGGGCACTCCACTTGATACCGGCTGCCAACTAGACACGGAGCCATTGATCACTACCCGTTGAGCCTGACAATCTAGCCAGCTTTCTATCCACCTTATAGTCCATTCATCCAGCCCATACTTCTTTAACTTGCTGGCAAGAATACTGTGGGAGACCATGTCAAAAGCTTTGCTAAAGTCAAGGAACAACACGTCCACCGCTTTCCCTTCATCCACAGACCCAGTTATCTCATCATAGAAGGCAATTAGATTAGTCAGGCATGACTTGCCCTTGGTGAATCCATGCTGACTGTTCCTGATCACTTTCCTCTCGTCTAAGTGCTTCAGAATTGATTCCTTGAGGACCTGCTCCATTAGTAAGACAAAGTGGGTGAGGTGATTTCTTCTATTGGACCAACTTCTGTTTGTGAAAGAGAGGAGCTTTCAAAGAGCTCTTCCTCAGGTTTACGCTGCCACTCCCAATCAGATGGTGTCTTTGGAGTCAGAAAGGAACATTGTGCTCATTTACCATTACCTCCTGTGACGTGCAGGCCAGAGAACTGCCCTGAAATCATTCCTGTTCGAACTAGAGCATTTATTATAGCAGCGTGGCAGCATCACAACTTCTGCTTAAAGGTCAACCTCTTCTAAGTCCTCTGAAATCGACGTGCTTAGTAGATTTCCTTTGAAATTGGGTGTGCTTCGGAAGGGTGCAGGGACCGGTAAGGAACTCACTGTGGAGATATAAACCCAGGGGAAAAAAAATCACCATTTTTTCACCTAGTTTCTAGGCATTTTCTATTCGTTTTTATTTGGGGTGTTTTGTTTGTTTTGCGCAGAGCTCGAGATCAAACCATTAATGTGAGGCGGGTCCGAATAAGGCCCCACTGAAGATGAAAAGTGGGTGTGAACCTGCCCAGGAGCTTTTGGCTGAGTGTTGCTTTGGGCAGAGGGGTGCGTGTGTATGTGAAGAGAGATCACACACAAACTGTGAACAGACAAAGCCCAGTCAGGGAGGGAGAGGCAAGAAAGCCCAGCAGCCACCTATCAGCACAGCATCACCCTGGAAAAAGCCAGAGAGAGCTTTTGGGCTCTGGTGTTGGCTCCTTTAGTTCTTGGTTTCTTCTGTGTTCAGAGGCACAGGTACGTTCCTTGTAAATAAATCAGATTCCAGCAAAGTCAGCACCAGACTCCATCAATTGCTGCTTCCAGCTGGCACATCCTCAGGGCCCCAAACTTTGAGGAGCCGCTGAGGTCAAAAAGGGGCCATACTGAGGTGAGGAGCAGGATAGGGTTTCCAAGGGGAGAGGTTGTGAGCTGGTTGTTCTGTTGAGCCCAGGTGGAGTGCCTAATGGAGGTGCTTGCAGAAATCCGAAATGGCCAATGGGATTCCACACCAGACTTGAAACAAGAGCTGAAGACGCCACAAAAGAATTTAAAACAAGACCTTGAGGTTTCACAAAAGGAACTAAAGCAGCACTGGTGGGTTCCTTGTAGGTGGAGGTTAAGTGTCTGTGGGAGCAACAACTCCAGCCAGGTTGGCAAGCCCAGCTGCAAAGCTCCCAGGCTGGAAGGAGAGGACAGATCAAAGAGGTGCCAGCAACCTGACCGCCATAGACCAGGAGTTCTTCCATGAAATAGAGGAGACCCCGCGAGCATTAGCCAGAGGTTGTTAACAGAGATGAGTTGCAGCAAGGCCTTCCCAGAAGTGTCACAACCAGGGCTTAATTTGTGCCAGGGTTAAGTCCCAGCACCTCTTGGCTTGGCAGTTCATAGCCCCAGCACCTCTGGGCTTGCTGCATCAGTTATGAATGTAAAAGAATTTCTTGAGCCTCGGCACCTATTTCATTCCAAATTCAGCACTGGTCACAACATCTAACTTTTAGGCACCTAGAAATTCACCAGAACAACACTGCAATCCACAGACCTTGAGTCAGGTGCCCAGGCTCCGACACAATGAACGGGAGAGCCAGGCGCTTGGAATGGGACCCACAAAAGGCAGCACGCTGGATGGACAAGGAGCTACTTTAGCTAGCCAGTGGGTGATACCAAGAAGTAGAGTCCTGCGTGGATACAAATTTATACCCGCAAATGCGGCTATCCGGGGATATAAATGGGTATCCGTGGAACCGCAGGACTCCCCTGGGAACTGCAGTGGTGAAAGGAGCAGAACATGGGGCCGCTGCTCCCAGCCCCATGCTGGCAGCTCCTCCAGCATGGCTGTACCGACCCCATCCACTGGGGCGGGCAGTGAAGTACCAGGCTCACCGGCAGCTGTCCCTGGTCGCACTCTTGTGTTCAAGCAGCGCGCTGTGACGATGTGACGCAGCAGGGAGGGGGGAGTGTTGACCTGGGAATGTGCCCTGGGGACGGGAGACCTGAGAGCCTGTCACCTGAGCCAGGAGGGGGAGGGGGAGGTGACACCTCTGCCCAGGAATGTGGATGGAGGCTGCAGCAGGGAACCTGCTCGGTGGGTTTAGTTTCAGTTTGGGGCTGGGTGGAGGAACACAGGGAACCCCAGGGCTGGGGTCTAAGCTCCCTGCTCCCCCAGAAGGACTTCACTGAGGGGTCCTGGGTGTACCCACAAGCTCTGTTTTGGACTGGGTTCCTGTTGTCCAATAAACCTTCTGTTTTACTGGCTGGCTGAGAGTCTCAGTGAATCCCAGAAAGAGGGGTGCAGGGCCTGGACTCCCCCACACTCCGTGACAACTGGTGGCAGCGGTGGGATCTACTGCACCCCGTGAACGGCGCTTCCTGCAGTAAGTGACTGGGGAACAGTAAAACGAAGGGGGATTGACGGGGACCAGGCGTGCTGAAGATTCAGAGAGAGACGGTTTCAGGGGGCGGTTAACCCCTGGGAGTGTGTGACCAGAGAGAAGGACTTTTGCAGTAACAGGGTCCCCTGGGGGATTGCAGCGAGCGGTCCCAGGGGCGGAGGAGTCTGCAGCTCGATCCTGGCAAAGAGGTGGTGACCTCAAGAAGGACTGGCACACTAGGGGCTTTTCCTGGAAACCGTGGACAGCTGCCCGGCCTGCGAGTGGCCAGCCGGGAGATGTACGCTAAACGCCTTAAGAGCGACCTGGTGGAGCTGTGCAGGCAGAGGGGGCTGCGCGTCGGGAGGTCCACCAAGGAACAGCTGATTGCCCAGCTGGAGGAGAGGGATCGCTTGGATGACCCGATCCCTGTCCCTGAGGGAAGCCGCCCGGCGGACGCAGCGTGGGCCCTGGGGCCTGACCAGGCTGGGAGGGGTCAGACTGCTGCCCAGGACACCCCGAGACCCTTCCTACCTATGCCTGGGGGAGGGGTTGTGGGAAGCCCAGCGAATACCGAGGGCCCCCTGACCCCAGCAGCCAGCAGGGGATCCTCCCAGCGGAGCTCCCCATCCCTGGAGCGGATGCGGCTGGAAGGGGAGAGGGAGAGGAAAATGAGGGAGCTGGAGGATCATGAAAAACAACGTCAACATGAGGAGAAACAACGTCAACATGAGCAGGAGGAGAAGGAGAGGGAGCGTCAGGAGAAGGAGAGGGAACGTCAACATGAGCAGCAGGAGAAGGAGAAACAAAGACAGCATGAACTGGAGCTGGCCAGGCTGAGGAGCAGTGGGGCCCCGGCTGCGGTGAGTGAGGGGGGACCCAAGACTGCAAGGAGCTTTGATAAGTGCGTCCTGGCCCAGCGGAAGGAGGGGGAGGACATAGATAGCTTCCTGACGGCCTTTGAGAATGCCTGCGAGCTGCACAGGGTTGACCCTGCAGACAGGCTCCAGTTCCTCACCCCCTTACTGGACCCCAAAGCCGTGGAGGTCTACAGCCGGATGACAGGGGCAGAGGCAGGGGACTATGAACTGTTCAAACAGGCCCTGCTCCGTGAGTTTGGGCTGACCCCCGAGATGTACCGGAGAAGGTTCCGGAGTCAGCGTAAAACGTCTGAGGTCACCTACCTACAACTGGTCAACAGGATGCAGGGATATGCCCGCAAGTGGACAGCGGGGGCCCAAACTAAAGAGGACCTGCTGGACCTAATCGTACTGGAGCAGCTGTATGAACAGTGCCCGTCCGACCTGAGGCTGTGGCTGGTGGACAAAAAGCTCGCGAACCCCCAGCATGCAGGGCAGCTGGCCGACGAGTTTGTGAACAGTCGGTCAGGGGGTAGCCGGGAGGAGTCCCAAAAGAACAGGCCCCCCCCGATGCAGAGAGAGAGTCACCATGGGGCCTCCCAGCGGGGAAATAGGGAGAACCCCCTCCAAAGGGGAACGCCTGGTGTCGGGCCCCTCCGACCCGTTCGAGGGGACCAACGTGACCTGAGCTGCTATCACTGTGGCCAGAGAGGCCACGTACGGGCCCAGTGCCCCGGGCTCAGGGACAAACTGAGCAGACCCAACCTACCCAGGGTTAACTGGGTAGGGACTCAGCTGGACGAGGGGCAGGCGACCCAGGAAAGGGGGGCTACCAGTTTGCCACCTGCTCAGGAGGGAAGAGTACCCCCAGCCAGCCCCGCCAGAGGGCTGGAGGCTCTGGACTCAGGGTGCTCGGTTTACAGGGTGGGTGCGGGGCTGTCCCTCCGGAGAGAGTGCCTTGTTCCCCTGGAGGTGGATGGGAGGAAGGTCAATGGATACTGGGATACGGGCGCGGAGGTGACGCTGGCCCGGCCCGAGGTGGTGGCCCCAGATCGGGTGGTGCCCAACACCTACCTGACCCTGACGGGGGTGGGCGGGACCCCATTTAAGGTGCCCGTGGCAAGGGTACACCTGAAATGGGGGACCAAGGAGGGCCCCAAAGATGTGGGGGTACACCACCATTTGCCCACTGAAGTTTTGATGGGGGGAGACCTAGAGGACTGGCCAAGCGACCCCCAGACCGCCCTGGTTGTGACCCGTAGCCAGAGCCGGCGAGGGGCACTGCGACCTGACCCTGGGGAGGGTACCACACTGGAGGCGCGAGACCCTACTCGGGTGGGGAGGGAGCGCCGAGGGGCACGGCTCAGAGAGGCTGCGGCCTCAGACCTGGCCACGGAGGGGGAACCGGGCCCCATCCCTTCCCCAGCCGCTGAGTTCCAGGCCGAGTTGAGGAAAGATCCCTCCTTGCAGAAGCTCAGGGACCTGGCCGACCTCAGTGAGGGACGGACCATGAGGAGAGGCTGCCAGGAGAGGTTCCTGTGGGAGAAGGGGTTCCTGTACCGAGAATGGGCTCCCCCAGGGGAAGGGGAGTCCTGTGGGATCAGGAGGCAGCTGGTGGTCCCCCAGAAGTACCGCCGCAAGCTCCTGTCCCTGGCCCATGACATCCCCCTCGCAGGGCACCAGGGAATCCGGCGCACCCGGCAGAGGTTGCTACAGAACTTTTACTGGCCCGGGGTCTTTACCACCGTCCGGCAGTATTGCCGATCCTGTGACCCCTGTCAGAGGGTGGGGAAGGCCCGGGACAAGGGGAAAGCGGCGTTGAGACCTTTGCCCATCATAGAGGAGCCTTTCCAGAAGGTGGCCATGGACATCGTGGGGCCTCTCAGCAAGACGACCCGGTCGGGGAAGAAATACATTCTGGTGGTGGTAGATTTCGCCACCCGCTACCCCGAGGCAGTGCCCTTAGCTTCCATTGAAGCAGACACCGTGGCAGATGCGCTCCTGACCATTTTCAGCCGAGTGGGGTTCCCCAGGGAAGTCTTGACAGACCAAGGGTCCAACTTCATGTCGGCCCTGCTCCGGTGCTTGTGGGAGAAATGTGGGGTCCGGCATGACTGGGCCTCAGCGTATCACCCCCAGTCCAATGGGCTGGTGGAGAGGTTTAACGGGACGCTAAAGATGATGCTGAAAACCTTTATGAACCAGCACCCACAGGATTGGGACAAGTACTTACCTCACCTGCTGTTCGCGTACAGGGAGGTGCCCCAGGAGTCTACCGGATTTTCGCCTTTCGAACTGTTATATGGAAGGAGGCTCTGGTCAGTGGCCCAGTTCTAGCAAACCCAGACTTTGACAAGCCCTTTGTGGTGTTCACCGACGCCTCCGACACGGGACTGGGGGCGGTGTTAATGCAGGAGGATGAAAAGGGGGAGAGACACCCCATCGTGTACCTGAGCAAGAAGTTGCTACCCCGGGAGCAACACTACGCGGCCATCGAGAAGGAGTGCCTGGCCATGGTGTGGGCCCTCAAGAAACTAGAGCCCTATCTCTTCGGGCGACACTTCACCGTGTACACCGACCACTCTCCCCTGACCTGGCTGCACCAGATGAAAGGAGCCAACGCCAAGCTCCTGAGGTGGAGCCTGCTCCTGCAGGATTACGACATGGACGTGGTCCACGTGAAGGGAAGTGCCAACCTGATAGCGGATGCGCTGTCCCGGAGAGGGGGCCCCGAACTTCCCCAGGTCACTGGTCACAGTGACCCCGCTCAGTTCAGTCTCGAAGGGGGGAGAGATGTGACAATGTGACGCAGCAGGGAGGGGGGAGTGTTGACCTGGGAATGTGCCCTGGGGACGGGAGACCTGAGAGCCTGTCACCTGAGCCAGGAGGGGGAGGGGGAGGTGACACCTCTGCCCAGGAATGTGGATGGAGGCTGCAGCAGGGAACCTGCTCGGTGGGTTTAGTTTCAGTTTGGGGCTGGGTGGAGGAACACAGGGAACCCCAGGGCTGGGGTCTAAGCTCCCTGCTCCCCCAGAAGGACTTCACTGAGGGGTCCTGGGTGTACCCACAAGCTCTGTTTTGGACTGGGTTCCTGTTGTCCAATAAACCTTCTGTTTTACTGGCTGGCTGAGAGTCTCAGTGAATCCCAGAAAGAGGGGTGCAGGGCCTGGACTCCCCCACACTCCGTGACACGCGCATGTTCCCAGACAGGAGACACAGACAGCTGTGTGGAAGGGACAGGGGCGGGGCCGCATCAGAGGAGCTGCCGGCATGGGGCACTGGCTCCTGGGAGCAGCAGCCCCACGTTCTGTTCCTTTCTCCGCTGCAGTTCCCGGGAGAACCCTGCAGTTCTGCAGATACTGATTTATATCCGCGGATACCCGCATCCTCGGGTACACATTTCCAGCATGAACCATTTCTACAATGCTCCAGGCCTTGGGCCCAGCTCTTCCAGGTGTCAGTCTAGCTCTGCCTACAGGCAGTGTCCTGAGCTTTGGTGTCTGCTCCCTTTGGGTGGAGGCGGTGTGCTCAGCTCCCAGCATGGCCAGGGAGCTTGAACTGTGCTCAGCAGGCCAGGGCTGCGCTGGGTGCAGGAGAGCTGCAGGTCTGCCCCTGCCACAGCACCAGCCAGTTGCAGCAGGGACAGGGCCTCGCTGCCTCTGGGGGGGTTGAGCAGCAGCAACGCAAATAAAAGGGGACCGTGTGGCTTGTCGTGACAGTCTCACCCCATCTCCTGCTGCCTGGGATCCCTGACTCGCCTGCACTGAGCGGGGCTGTCCCGGGAGCTCTACTCACCACTGGAGCATGGGGATTAGCTCTGCCAGTCTGACACCCCTTCCTGCAGGTGCATGCTCCGTTTCTCTCTCTCTCTCCCTTGGGACTCGACTGCTCCAGCTTCATGGCTTGGCCCCCAGCCAGCTCACCGAACTTTTCCCCTTCTAGGGTGTCTGTACCAAAGTCTCTCCATGCCAGCTGTCCCAGCCAACTTTCCAATTCACTGCCCCTCAATGGTGTCACTTCCCCAGTGGCTGGTGGGGGAACCCGGGTCTACCCTCGTCTCCAGGTCCAGCCCAGGGACCCTACAACCAGCGGCCAAGGTCCGCACTGTCCTGCACCTCGCTGCTGTTTCCATGGCCTGCTTCCTACACTGCCTCTATCGAGGTGCTTCTCCACCCACGCCAGGTACAGTCTTCCCTCCAGCCCAGCTCCCTTCTCTCCAGAGCCTCTGAGACGGGGACTGCAGCCCCCTTCTGCCCTCAGCTACCCGGCTTTGTACCAGCCAGCTGTGTCTGGCCTGGTCAGTGTCATCCTGAATTAGTCTTCATGCTCCCTGGCTCCTCCAGGTGCAGCCTAGGTGGTTAATTGGCCCACCTGGCCACCTTAATGGGCAGATGCGGGGTGAACCCCCTGTCCTAGACAAACAGCCGTTTTGTGAAGCTGCTGAAGCTTGGTGAGGCAGAACACAGATAGACTCACATTTCCCCCCACAAACATGGGCACCCCGCACACGGCTACGCCTTCTCCCACGCACCGATAGGCCGACAGACACGCACCCAAACTCCCGCATAAGGACAAACCCACCTACAGACAGAGCCATGCCCCGCTCCCCCTTGGAGAGGCTCTGGCTAGAAGGGACCGCTGGGATCTCAGGCCCGAGAATGGCCTGAAAGAATCCCCAGAGCAGAGCTCTGAGAAAAACAGCCAGTCTGGATTGAACAATTTTCCACGAGCCTTGGAAAGTTGTTCCCGTGGTTAAGTAAAATTCACTGTTATTTCCACCTTCTTTCCAATCTGAATTTCTGTGGCTTCCACTTCCAGCCACTGGATCTTGTTAAACCTTTGTCTGCCAGACTGTCCAGGACAGAGGGGTTAACTCAGCCTCGGTGCGCCCACAGAGCCAGCCTGTAACCAGGCTCAGAGATTTAATTGTGGGAGTGACCTTTTGGAGCCAGCCAGCTCCTTGGGGGCACAGGGGATGGTGGCAGACAGGGCCCCACTCCAGGGCCCCATGTACATATCCTCTTGTACTCTCTGGGGCTCAGACACATCTGATCCCCAATGGGAGAGGAAAGTGGTGATCAACGGGAAGACATTCCTGAGGTGGAGATATTCCTGGGACAGAGAGAACCCTTGTCAAACAGTGTGTGGTGCAAGCCCATTGAATGCTGAGGGGATGCGTCACTTAGGTGAAGGTCTCAAATATGAAGCCATTTACCCTGCCTATGGCTCAGATCCCTGCACAGACACAGGGTGGATCTGGGTGGCTAGTAGCTGGGGTCCTCCAAGATATCAGCACTGATGTCCTTTCGGGAAATGACTGTATCTTTCTGAGACAGGCTTCAGCCCCTGCGTCTGTAACGGCCCAGGATTTGAATCCAGGGAGCATAAAAGTACCTCACGTGGGCCCTGCGAGTGTCACCAAGCAGCCCTGACCTATGGGAGGATGTGATACTGCTCTGAGCTGTGCATTGTAAACTAATTGTGATGGATCAACAAGGATGCTAAGGAAATCTTGAAAGGTCTGGTATAAGAACTGCCAAGGAATTGGGAAAGATGCTGTGGCACCTACGGACTCCATTGGTGGGTTCAAACTTCTCCAGTTCACTGGCTGAAGTGACCCCACTCAGCTCGGTCTCGAAGTGGGGAGAGATATGACAAAGTGGGATTTTTTTCAGAATATTTTGTATGAATAACATGTGTGCCTCAGTTTCCTCCCTATTATCTCGTTACGGGCTGGGAGGAAGGTGGAAAAGGTGGGCTTTTTTGCAGAAGAATCCAGTGATCCAGGTGGGGCCTGGGCTCAGACAATGGCCCAGCGATTTGTTACCTAGAAACTGGCCCTCTACGGGAAGCCAGCCGGTTTGACCAGCTGGAGGCAAAGAGTGAGTCAGGAGGAGACCGGGTGACCCTGTTTGCCCAGGAAGAGGAACAAAAGACTGGGCAGTGGCCAGGGGGTGGCATCATATGGGGCCGTGGGCTCCTGGAGACACAATTCTGGACTGGGGGGAAAGAGGGGACTCTACAGAGGGGTCTGAGCCCACGAGGGCTCTGGCCACACCCAGAGGGACTAAGCTGTAACTTTTCCATTCTCTGTGCTAACCAAGGACTTTCTACACTGTGTCCCAGACATCTAATAAACCCTTCTGTTTTTATGACTCTGTCTGAGAGTCGCTCCAGTCTCAAGAGGGCGGGAGTGCATTGATCCCTTTGGCTGTTCAAGTCCCCAGGTGTCCAGTTTGAGGGAGTTCATGGAATGAGGCAGAGGTGCTGAAGGCTCAGAGGTGAGGCCCCAGGAGGTGGTGAACCCAAGGGGTTTACCCCAGTGAAACAGTAGGACTCTAAGGGGGTTAACACTCAAAAGGGGTCTCCCAGGGACTGTTACAGAGCCGTGAGAGAACATCAGACCTGTGAATCCGTGACACCTTTGTCTACTATTCCCCTTGTAGGTACCTATAGACTGGTCAAGTCACCCCGTAACCTTCTCTTTGTTCAGCTAAACAGATTGAGCTCTGTGATTCTATCACTACGGCATGTTCTCCAATCCTTAAATCATTCTTGTGGCTCTTCTCTGATCCCTCTCCAATTGATCAGCACCCTGCTGGAATGGTGGGCACCAGACCTGGACACAGGATCCCAGCAGCCGTCACACCAGGGCCAAATATAGAGGGAAAATCACCTCTCTGCGCCGACTGAAGATTGCCCTGTTTATACATCCCTGGATCACAGTAGCCCTTTTGGCCCCAGCATCGCACTTGGAGTCACATTCAGCTGATTCTCCACCATGACGTCCAAGACCTTTTCAGAGTCTCTGCTTCCCAGGATGGAGTCCCTCACTGTGTAAGTGTGGCCTGTGTTCTTTGCTCCTAGATGGATGCATTTACATTTGGCCATAGTAAAGCACATACTATTTGCTTGTGCCCAGACTACCATGTGACCCAGCTTGCTCTGAATCAGTGACCCACTCCCTGACTCTGCAAGCTGTATCAGGGATGAGTTTGTGTTGTCTTCCAGGCCACTGATAAAAATGGTAAATAGCACAGGATCGACCAAGAACCGATCCCTTCCACCCCCTCTCAATGCACACAGAAGCCAGAAGGCCAGGGTCTCAGATGTGTTCGGGGAGGGCAGTCCTCTCCTTTCTGCCTCCCCTGCATGGCTGAGATTACATTCCTGGAGGGCACAGGACACTTGCATGCCCCTCTTCTGTCATAGAATCATAGACTAACAGGGTTGGAAGAGACCTCAGGAGGTCATCTAGTCCAACCCCCTGCTCAAAGCAGGACCAACACCAACTAAATCATCCCAGCCAGGTTTTGTCAAGCCAGGCCTTAAAAATCTCTAAGGAAGGAGATTCCACCACCTCCCTAGGTAACCCATTCCAGTGCTTCACCACCCTCCTAGTGAAATAGTTTTTCCTAATATCCAACCTAAACCTCCCCCACTGCAACTTAAGACCATTGCTCCTTGTTCTGTCATCTGCCACCACTGAGAACAGCCTAGCTCCATCCTCTTTGGAACCCCCCTTCAGGTAACTGAAGGCTGCTATCAAATCTCCCCTCACTCTTTTCTTCTGCAGACTAAACATGCCCAGTTCCCTCAGCCTCTCCTCGTAAGTCATGTGCCCCAGCCCCCGAATCGTTTTCATTGTCTTCCACTGGACTGTCTCCAATTTGTCCATATCTCTTCTGTAGTGGTGGGACCAAAACCAGACACAGTACTCCAGGCGTGGCCTCACCAGTGTCGAATAGAGGGGAATAATCACTTCCCTCGATCTGCTGGCAACACTCCTACTAATAGGGCCCAATATGCCATTGGCCTTCTTGGCAACAAGGGCACACTGCTGACACACATCCAGCTTCTCGTCCACTGTAACCCCCAGGTCCTTTTCTGCAGAACTGCCGCTTAGCCAGCCAGTCCCCAGCCTGTAGCGGTGCATGGGATTCTTCCATCCTAAGTGCAGGTCTCTGCATTTGTCCTTGTTGAACCTCATTAGATTTCTTTTGGCCCAATCCTCCAATTTGTCTAAGTCACTCTGGACCCTATCCCTACTCTCCAGCTTATCTACCTTCCCCCCATCTTAGTGTGAGCTGCGAACTTGCTGAGGGTGCAATTCATCCCATCATCCAGATCATTGGATGATGGGATGAACAAAACCAGCCCCAGGACCCACCCCCGGGGCACTCAACTTGATACCGGCTGCCAACTAGACATGGAGCCATTGATCACTACCCGTTGAGCCCGACAATCTAGCCAGCTTTCTATCCACTTTATAATCCATGCCCACACTGTCCTGCCCACACTGGTTCCCTCCCAGGACTCTGTGTCCATGTGCCCTTGCAACACCCCTTAATCACAAGGACTTTCACTCTCTGGACACTGGCCAGAGGCAGCAGATCTTCCACCTACAGAATCCAAATGAAGGGGGAGATTAGGGAGAGGGGGAGGGGAGAAATGCAATAAATCTCCTCCCTTATAATCTGTTAGCTTGATCTTCTTTCACTTCTGAAGTTAATCTACTCGCTAATCTCCATCCACTGCCCTGGGCTCCCTCCCCAGCCCACCAGCCACATGTGCTAAGTCTGTGCCCCCCGCCAGCACCGCAGGAAAGGGGAACCAGGGAATGATGTGGCTTTGGCACTGGGACAGTGACTGCCCCCAGATGAGCATGCAGAGATGGGGCAGCACCGCTGGGCATGGGAGGGAGAAGGCAGGAGATGGGCACATGGGCAATAGAATCTGGATCTGGGTTTTAAAGTCCTAATGTTTAGACTTGGGGCTGAACTCTCCCTCCCCCCAGCACTCTATTAGTTAGCTGCATGATGTCAGACCAGCCTGGTTCTTGGCTCTGAAATGCTGAATTCAGCTGAAGGGACCAGGGAGGCAGGACACCCTGCCTGTCTCCCACAGCTTCCCCCACCCCTAGCCTGGGTTCTACCCCTTTACTGAGGCCTACCAGCCAACACAGATACACTGCGGGGCTAATTAACCCTGTGGCTGCAAGTTAACCCCCTATCTACGCTGTCCCAGGGGGTCTCAGCTCTGCCAGGCCAGGAGATGGGGTTGCCTCTGCTCTGACTGGCCCCAGGGTGTGGGTGAGGGAATTATATACTAGCTCAGCTCGGGGGCCTGGGTGATTCTGAGTGAGACAGCTGAGAATCCAACCACCCGGCACGCGCCCTCCGCAATGCTGCGGCATCCCAGCTGCATGGCAGAGCCTCTAACTCCTGCCAGGCAGTGATCACGGAAATCATTATCGCACTGCTATTTATTCCAGGCGCTAATCAGAAGCCCGCAAGTAACGTAACAGAGAGAAAAACAGAGGCCAAGTCCCAGGGGTGCTCAGTGCTTGGAATGTTTGCAGCCCAAGTGCTTGCAGAACTGCGTGAAGGCAGAGTAAAGGAGATCCAGCCAGGGCTGCGTGTGAAAAGCAGGCCCAGCTCTGAAGATAATATATACGCTTGTACCCAGCCTTTAAAGATGACACTCCCTGTGCTCCCCCTCCAACTGGGAGGGATTCTCATCTCATTCTGTTCTGCTTCACTGCAGCCAAAGCACCGCAGCCAAAGCCAGCTTTAGAAGAGAATGCCATTGATTCGGCTGCATAGAGAGGTGACCTTGGGCCAGAGACACAGTGAGAAAAAGCGAGAGATGGGGGAGCAGGGAAGAGAGGGAGGAAAGAGATTGTATAAACTCGAGGTAGAGAGAGATAGGGGGGCAAGTGATGGATGCGTGGGCGGGAGGGTGGCTAGAGAGATGATGAGAGGGAGGAAAAGGGAAATAGAGAGAGATGGAGAAAGGAAGGAAGGAAAAGTAGCAGAGGGAAAGGAGGGAGGTGGAGACATTGTGATGAAGGGGAGAAAAAAGGGGAGAGGGAAAAGTCAGGGAAGGAGAAACATGAGCTCAAGGGAGAGAGAGAAGGAAGGAGAGCAGACTGCTCAGGGAGAAAGGGACAGAGGGGTGGTAAGAGGAGAGAGGCTGGGGGGCAGGAGATGCTGAGGTGATTCTTTCAGACACCATGAGGCTGGGCGTAAGGAGAGCCCTGAATTCAGCCAGGCACTACGGTTCCAGTGATACCATTCATAGCCACACTTAGCACTTGCTGTCCACAGGGCTCCTCATGCTGCACCCGTGGTCCATCTAGTACAGGGGCGGGCAAACTTTTTGGCCTGAGGGCCACATCGGGTTTCCAAAATTGTATGGACGGCCAGTTAGGGGAGACTCTGTCTCCCCAAACAGCCAGGCATGGCCCGGCCCTCAGTCCCTATCTGACCCCCCCTGCTTCTCGCCCCCTGATGGCTCCCCTGGGACTCCTGCCCCATCCACCACCCCCTGCTCCCTGTCCCCTGACCACCCCCAGACTCCCCACCCCTGACTGCCCCCTGCCACCCCATCCGACCCCCCCCATTCCTGACTGCCTCCCCCAGAACCCCTGCCCCATCCAACCCCCCTGTTCCCCGCCCTCCGACTGCTCCGACCCCTATCCACACCCCCGACCACACTCCCAAACTCCCCTGCCCTCTATCCAACCCCCCCGCCTCCATACCGCGCCACCCAGAGCACCGGGGCAGGCCGCAGCTCTGCACTGAGCTGCCCGGCTGCCCAGAGTGTTTCGCCGGTGGTGAGGGGCGCTGAGACTGGGGGGAGGGGGGACAGCAGGGGAGGGGCCGGGGACCAGCCTCCCAGCCAGGAGCTCAGGGGCCAGGCAGGAGGGTCCCGGGGGTCGGATGCAGCCCATGGGCTGTAGTTTGCCCACCTCCGATCTAGTATCTCCAGCTAGTAACAGGAAAAGTGAGGCACTGGGAGGTGAAGGGACCTGGCCACGGTCATACAGCGAGCCTGAATAGAGCCCAAATCTCCTGAGGCCTAGCTCCATGTCCTATCCATGACCACACCGCGTCCCTTTTAGGAGGAGTTTAGCCTGAGGAACAAACATCACTTTGGGGACCCGCTGGGATGGAGCAGAAGTTGCAGAGCTGGAGCAGGGCCAGCCAAGAAGCTGATGGGACCAGTGCCCGCTGGAAACAGAGCTCTGGTGAAACCCAGCAGCCAGAGGGCCCAGGGACTAGCAGGGTCCTAAAATGTCCTATTGTCCCACTATCTGTCCTAAAATGTCCCACTGCGACTGCAGCAGGCCACCTCCACCGGTGGTGAGAACAGTGAGACCGTTAGAGCCCACCAGCGTGGGCCATGCCCCACTTTCTCGTCCTGCTCTCAGCAGGTCTGAATCCTTCTGGATCCCGCTCCCCCGCCTGTAGGGAAGGCCAATGGGCTGGAGGAAGCAATTCCTTGTTTGATCTTTCCCCTGGTTTGGTCTGCTGCAGGACAATGGAAGGCTGGGGCTGAGGCACTTGGCTGAGGACTCAGGAGATCTGGGCTCAATTTCTGACCCTGCTACTTACTCCCTGTGTGACCTTGGGCAAGTCACGTCATAGAGTTGAAGGCCAGAAGAACCACCAGACCATCTACTCTGATCCCCTGTTCATCATAGGCCACTAAACACCGCCCCACAACCAGAACGAAACCACCGTATTCCAGCCCTCAGGAGACGAAGCTATTGTGTGCGGTAAGCAGAGAACAGAAGAACCACATCCCTCCATGCCACCTGTTATGTGGGAATAACAGCAGTGTCTGTCTTGTCTCGTTAGACTGTGAACTCTTCAGAGCCTGGGCTGTCCCTTTCAATGAGTTTGTAAAGCCCCTTGGCACATCGGGCCTTCTCGGCGCCGGTGTCATGCAACTCACCCCACAAGCCCAACTAGCATCTCCCTTGTGTGAGCATCCCCGAGAGCTAGAAGTGCTGCGCTCCCTAGAATGGGTGATGAGGGAGAGTTGGGGGTTGCTGGGTTTGTGGGTGATGAGTAAGATGTTCAGGGGATTGTATGTTCTTTGCATTTCAGTCTGGCGAGCTTCCCACCTTCCTCCAAACATCTGATTCAGACTTTGATCCCTGTTTATTTGTCTCCATTTCCCTTCCCCCTAATTTTGGATCAAAAAATTGCACAAATGTTTGCATCTAAAAATCTGCCTGAGAGCCAAGGATACAAGCAACTTCCGTACACAGCGAGGAAGAGGGCGGATGCAAAGGAAGGTCAGTCCTGGAACAAGCAGGGGGGAGGGGGAAGGACGTGGCTTGCTGAGTGAAGGTTAAAGCCTCTAGCTGTGCTCTCATGAGGTTGCTGCTTGTTCTCAGACTCCCAGCATCTGGAGCCAGACGGTTTCTGTTCCATCCTCACACACAGGGTGGACCTTCATTCCAAGCCAGCACAACCTGGCTCTCTCAGCTGGGGGCTGGACGAGCTCCGCTGAGGTGCAGGGTAGGGTGGGGCCATGACAGATGTCAGACATTCTCATCTTCCTCCTCGCTGCCTGCCAGCCTGTCAGTTTGCTAGGCTGGGACATTGTCCAGAGCACAAGGGACCCAGGGTAGGACAATCGACTAGCCCCTCCTTGGCATGGGCTCAGCGTGAGACATTCACAGCCCATGAAGGCTGATGGGTGTCCATAGTTCAGCTGTGGGGATGGGGAAAGGAGTCACCACATCAGACTTCTGCATGTTTTAAAAGAAGTTTCCATTATTTTATAGCTTCCTTTAGGTGTGCTGATACCATTGTAATGAGCATTAGATAGATACATAGATAGATAGGGTGTGTGTGGGGGGAGAAAGAGAGAGATGCAGTGTATGGGGATGGATAGATAGACACAGACGGACAGTGTGTCTGTGCACCATACATGGCTGTGTGTAGATGCGCAGTGAAGGTGAGTGTTAGTGTGTATTTGTACTAACGGGTCTGCCTGTGTATGTGCGTGTGCTATATATGTGGCCAGTCTCCAGCCCCTTGTTAAATTTTCTAACAAGCTCCTTTGTGCTTTCCCCCAGGCTTCCCCTCCTGCTGGGGCGGAGGTCCCTGTAAGCCTAGAATCATAGGATCATAGAATATCAGGGTTGGAAGAAACCTCAGGAGGTCATCGAGTCCAACCCCCTGCTCAAAGCAGGACCAACACCAACTAAATCATCCCAGCCAGGGCTTTGTCGAGCCGGGCCTTAAAAACCTCTAAGGAAGGAGATTCCACCACCTCTCTAGGTAACCCATTCCAGTGCTTCACCACCCTCCTAGTGAAATAGTTTTTCCTAATATCCAACCTAGACCTCCTCCACTGCAACTTGAGACCATTACTCCTTGTTCTGTCATCTGCTACCACTGAGAACAGCCGAGCTCCATCCTCTTTGGAACCTGCCTTCAGGTAGTTGAAAGCAGCTATCAAATCCCCCCTCATTCTTCTCTTCTGCAGACTCATAAAGCTCCTTCGTTCTCCTCCTTCATGTCCCTCCGCAACACTCTCCTTTGCTGTGAGGGCTTCAAGACAACTTGACCACACCTAGGCTGCTGGTGTGCTGAGAACACAGCCTGTCATACTGGCCAATCCTGTCTCACTGTTTCCTTGTATGCCCCCTTTGGTCTGCCTGTGTCCAGCTGTTGTCTCTTATCTCATACTTAGGTTGTATGCTCCCTGAGGCAGGGACCGTCTTTTTGTTCTGTGTTGTACCGCGCCTGACACAACAGGTCCTGCGCCATGAGTGGGACTCCTAGACCAGTGGTTCTCAACCAGGAGTCCGGAGCCCACTGAGGGGGCCGCAAACAGGTTTCAGGGGGTCCGCCAAGCAGGGCCAGCATTAGACTTGCTGGGGCCCAGGGCAGAAAGCTGAAGCCCCACCACATGGAGCTGAAGCCGAAGCCTGAGCAACTTAGCTTTGCGGTGCCCCCTGTGGCGTGGGGCCCAGGCAATTGCCCTGCTTGCTGCCCCCTAACGCTCGCCCTGGCTTTTATATGCAGAAAACCAGGTGTCGTGCACAGGTGGGCCCTGGAGTTTTTATAGCAGGTTGTGGGATTTTCTCAGAAAGAAAAAGGTTGAAACCCCCTGTCCTAGACACGACTGTAATCACAATAAATGCTCTCCGTGTGCATGTGTGTATACATAATCTGTATGGGTGTACTGCCTGTCTGTACATACGGTCTAGCTGTGTGCATGTCTGTGAGTATATTGTGGCTGCACAGAGGGGTGAGGTGTTGTCAGTATTTTTGTGTGTCATTACTCCTGGGGGAATTTTGTGCCACTGCGCGTGCGCAGAATTCATGTCTACCGCAGATTTCTTTGCTTCCTGCAGAAAAATGGCTTTCGGACAGGGAAGCAAAGGGAAGCTGCAAGAGCAGCCACGCACCACTCCCTAGCTGTGCAGATACATCGCTTCAGGCACCCGGAGCAGCCGACAGAGAGGTAAATCACCGCGGGACTGGGGACGCCCCAGCCAGTGGCTCCTACCCTGAGCTGGGATCAGCTTCCTGTCCCTATCATTCCTCAGCTGCATGGGGAGGTGGTCACTGTAGGGGAAGCTGCTCCCCCATCTGCCCAACCCCCATGCATCCAGACCTCCCATACCCAGACACCCCTGCCAAGCCTCACCCAGAACTCCTCTAGCCCTCCATACCTGAACCCCACCCCACTGAACCTTAACCCCTACATCTGGAGCCCCTCTGCACCTAGACTCCCTGCCTCCAGAACCCCAACCCTGCACCCAGACCACTGCTCCCTGAGCTCCCTGAACTCAAACCCTCACCCTGATGCCCCATCCCCTATGCCATCCTAAGCCCCCACATCCAGACCCCCATGTCACTGACCCCCAACTAGCTGCACCTTGACCCTCCACCCCACCAAGCCCCACTCCCCAGCACCCAGACCCCTCTGCTGAGCCCCAATCAGCTTCACCTGGAATACCCTGCAGAGTCTGGAACCCCCCCCCCCCCATGAGCCTCTGTGCATCCAGATCCCCCCACACTGAGCTGCTTGCACCCAGATTGTCCCACACAGAATCCTCTCACCCCACACCTGGATCCCCCCCACACTGATCCCCTCTACACTTGGATCCTGCCTGGTTGAGCCTGCCTGCCCCACACCTGGTGCACCTGGTGCAGAGGGGCAGGGCTCCAGGGTGTTTCTGGGGCAGGCCCAGGCCTTGTGCTTTGTCAGGGTTGGGTGCAGCCTCACCGCTGAGTCTGTGTCCTGGGGTGGGGGGCTGCAGGGTGATCTACCACCTTTGTGCAGCCAGTTGCCTGTGGGCACCCCCCCACTGCAATACTGGAGCCTCTGCATTTATTTATAGACAAATAAACCTTGCAGAATTTTAAAATATTGTGCACAGAATTTTTAATTTTTTTGGCACAGAATGCCCTCAGGAGTAGTGTATATTCTGAGTGCATATACACTGAGTATGGGGGGGTGTATATTTGTGGTGCAGGTATATATTTTGTGTGCATATGTATGTTGTGTGGGGCTGTGTGCATATATATGTTTCCTTCCCTCCCTGGAAGCCCCGCTCTCCGCTTTCCCCACACACAACAAAGGGCACAATTCTCTCCCTCCTTTGCTTGCAATCCCTGTATTCCTGTGGTTCCATCAGACCCCCTGGGGCTCCTTAGACATTCCCTTCAGTCTGTTGCCCAGGTAGCCCTCCAGCAGCAGCTGCTGCTCTCACTGCCTGGTGCATTTATCCCTGTACCCGCTTCCACTGGCCAGAATTTACCACCTGACGCTGTAGCCAAGAGAGGACAGTACAAGGAGAGAGGTGCTGTTTTTAGCGGGCATTTCCCTGTATCCAGCCTGCATTTCATTGGCAGTGTGATGCTGGCAGACCATGTCATGCCAGAGTTTTTTCAGGTACATTCACTTGTGTATAGATCAAAGTGATTGTTAAATGTATCAGAATGTATTTGGGGTGTAAACTTCGTGAAAACTAATGGGATGTTACTGGCATTGTTGTTACTTATCCTGCTATAATGTAATGGCAAACATTTCCATTGTGTGTCCACCAGTAACTAACTAATCCCTCAGAGAAGCCGTATGGAATGCCAGTGAGGGACTTTAACAGAAAAGTGCTAATTTCAAAGCCAGTGGTTATTGTGTGTGATGATCAGAGGTCAAAGACTCCAAGTGCATTCCTCACTCTCCATCATCAGAAGAAGAGCCCACGTGGGTAAAGACACAGTCGGCTTGTTTTCTGTGAGAAGAAGCTATAAATATGGATTCAAGGAAAGATCTTTCATCTCTGACCTGTTTGGACTCTCACAGGGAAGTGCACCAGAGGCAAAGCGGAGATCCCCAGCGACAATCTGGGTACCCAAAAAAGACTTTTGGGAAACCGGCAGCTTACTACATCACTGCCATCATTTGGAATTACAAACTGTGACTCACCTGTGCATATATTTTACCTGCTTTAACCTCTCAGTAACTCATTTCCTTTTCTTAGCTAATAAACCTTTAGTTAGTTTACTATACAATTGATTGTCAGCATTGTCTTTGGTGTAAGATCTAGAGAACCACCAACTGATCTGGGGTAAGTGACTGGTCTCTTGGGTCTAGGATCAATCTGATGTGTGATTTTTGCTGTAAGTGATGTGTCGCGGGGCAAGTGCACCCCGTCATTCTTGCGGGGGGTGGTCAGGCCATGGTAGCCCTGTGATTGAATTGATATGGCTGCCCTTAGCCTCAGAGCTGCATGGCCTGATGGTCGGAGTTAATAGGACTCCCCTGGGCTGTAGGGAAGGGTCCATAGGAGGGGGTTTGGTGGGCCACCTGCTGTGACGATGTGACGCAGCAGGGAGGGGGGAGTGTTGACCTGGGAATGTGCCCTGGGGATGGGAGACCTGAGAGCCTGTAACCTGAGCCGGGAGGGGGAGGGGGAGGTAACACCTCTGCCCAGGAATGTGAACAGAGGCTGCAGGAGAGAGCCTGCTGGGGGGGTTTAGTTTTCGGTTTGGGGCTGGGTGGAGGAATGCAGGGAACCCCAGGGCTGGGGTCTAAGCTCCCTTCTCTCCCAGAAGGACTTGACTGAGGGGTCCTGGTTGTACCCACAAGCTCTGTTTTGGACTGTGTTCCTATTGCCCAATAAACCTTCTGTTTTACTGGCTGGCTGAGAGTCTCAGTGAATCCCAGGAAGAGGGGTGCAGGGCCTGGACTCCCCCACACTCCGTGACACCTGCCAAAGGGGGTGGCCGGGGAAGGGGGACCCAGACCCTCCCTGCTCTATTGGGTCCCAGCCCAGGGCCCTGGTAGTGGCAAATGGGTTCGTCACTAAGTCGGTGGGGAATCTGCCTGAGACGCACCAACTGCTGCTGGGATTCTGGCTAGTCCCTCCCTGGGCTACTTCCTACCATGGCTCCTGTAGTTGAAGTCTGGGCGCCTGTGGAGTCCCCAGGCTCCTTGGGCAGCGCTGCTCCCGGTGACAGCGATCTCCCTGGGGCGTCCACAGGTGCCTGGTGTCACAAATATAAAGGGAAGGGTAACAAAATTTATGTATGCAGTAACACAAAATCCATCCTGGCCAGAGGTACAGAATCACTTTACCTGTAAGGGGTTAAGAAGCTCAAATAACCTGGTTGGCACCTAACCAAAAGGACCAATAAGGAAAGAAGATACTTTCACATCTGCGGGCGGCGGGGGGGGGGGGGGGGGAAGGTTTTGTTTGTGCTCTCTTTGTTGTTCCCTCTCTGGACAGAGAGAGAGACAAAGCAGGTAAAATATCTCCTGAAAACATACCTGAAATGATACATATAAAATTACAGAAATTGTAAGTAAAGGCAAGGAAATGCGTTAGATTATCTATTGTTTTAGCTTGTGAATTTTCCCTATGCTAAGAGGGAGTTTTATTCCTGTTTTCTGTAACTTTGAAGCTGAGCCTACAGGGGAATCCTCTGTGTTTAAATCTTTTTATTACCCTGTAAAGTTACCTTCCATCCTGATTTTGCAGGTGTGATTCTTTTACTTTTTTTTCTTTAAATAAAGTTCTTCTTTTAAGAACTTGTTTGATTTTCCTAGGGACACAGGGTCTGGTCGGTACTCACATTATTCTCAAGCCTCCCCAGGAAAGGGAGTGAAAGGGCTGGGGGAATATTTTGGGGAACAAGGAACTCCAAGTGACCCTTTTCCTGAATTTTTGTCTAACTCACTTGGTGGTGGCAGCAATCCCGTCCAAGGACAAGGAAAGAATTTGTGTCTTGGGGAAGTTTTTAACCTAAGCTGGTAAAAATAAGCTTAGGGGGTCTTTCATCCAGGTCCCCACATCTGTACCCCAGAGTTCAGAGTGGGGAGGGAACCCTGACATGGTGGCAGCGAGGTGGGATCAGTTTGAACCAGAAGCACAGACCTCAGGATTTTAAAAGGACACATTTTTTCTTTTGGCTGCTTGAAAACCAGGGAGGGTTTTTTTTTGTTTTTGTTTTTTTTTAGCTGAGGGCAGCTGGAGTTGTTTTTTTTTTTTTTCCCCTTCTTTGCCTGAAGGCAGAGTAGTTAAGTTCCTGCAAGGGAATTCACAAGCTGGGTTTTTTTCTTTCTTTCTAGCTCTCGGGTTAGGCTACGCTAAGTGCAGGAAGGCTAGGATGATGGAAAGTGAGGTCCAGAAAAAACTGGAATTAGCCAGATTGGAGGCTGAACAAAAACAGAAAGGATGTGAAAGACAAATGGACTGAAAAGGCTTGGAGTTGGAAGCGGAGGAGAGGAAAGAGGCAAAATGCTTGCAGGCGGAGGCAAAATGCTTGGAGATGGAAATAGAGGTGAAACACTTGGATATGGAGTTAGAGCTGAAGCGCTTAGAGCTGGAAAGGGCTAAGCTGGGTCTACCAGACAATCCTAACAATTCTTCTCCAGGTACCGCTCCCCATTCCAAAAAATTCCCCACCTACAAGGCAGGCGATGATACAGAGGCCTTCTTAGAAAATTTCAAAAGGGCCTGCCTTGGGTACAGCATCTCTACAGACCAGTGTATGGTGGAGCTGAGGCTGCAGCTCAGTGGACTCTTAGCAGAGGTGGCAGCTGAAATGCCTAAGGAACAAATGAACAGCTACAAACTTTTCTTTACAAAAGGCCAGAATTAGAATGGGGCTAACCCCCGAGCAGGCCCGTTGGTGGTTCAGAGCCCTAAGGTGGAAACCGGACGTGGCATTTTCCCAACACGCCGACCACATTGTGAAAAATTGGGATGCCTGGATATCAGGAGCAAACGTTAAATCTTGGGAAGATCTGTCTCTCCTAACGCAAATGGAACAGTTCTTAGAGGGTGTTCCTGAGGAAATAGAAAGGTACGTCCTAGATGGGAAACCCACAATGGTAATCGAGATGGGGGAGATCAGAACCAAATGGGTGAAGGTGGCGGAAAAGAAAAAAGCTAGTAGCAGTTGAAGTGGATATCAGAAGGGGAACCCGAGACAACACCCTACCACCGGGGGCAGCAAAAGGCCCCACCTACACCTCAAGGAAAATCCCAGCCACCTTATCGTCCCACCACACCATTCTCCAGCAACCCACCTCACCCCAGTGACCAGTCAGCTGGGCGATATTTTAAATGTAACTAGCTGGGACATGTGAAGGCCAACTGCCCCAAGAACCCCAACAGACTGCAGTTCATTACACCGGAGTCACACCAAAGGTCCCCAGGCCCGATGCCTCCCAGATACCCTCAGAGAGAAGGGAAACTGTGAGTGTGGGCAGGAAGAAGGTTACTGTGTGGAGGAATACTGGAGCGCAGATGTCAGCTATCCACCAATCCTTAGTGGACTCCAAATTCATCAACCCAGAGGCCCAAGTGATGATTCAACCCTTCATGTCCAACTCTTTAAACTTGCCTACAGCCAAGTTGCTTGTCCAGTACAAGAGCTGCTCAGGAATGTGGACTTTTGCACTCTTTAGCCCTTGCCAGAGAAAATCTAAAAAATGCTCAGGAAGAGCAAAAGGCCTGGTATGATAAACATGCCAGAAAGAGTTCCTTCAAAGTAGGGGACCAGGCCATGGTCTTAAAGGCGCTCCAGGCCCATAAGATGGAAGCGTCATGGGAAGGGCCATTTACAGTCCAAGAGCTTCTGGGAGCTGTTAACTATCTCAAAGTGTCCCATACCTCAAATCTAAAGCCTAAAGTGTACTATATTAATTCTCTAAAGCCCTTTTATTCCAGAGAATTAAAGGTTTGTCAGTTTACAGCCCAGGGATGAGATGACGCTGAGTGGCCTGAAGGTGTCTACTATGAAGGAAAAAGTGATGGTGGCGTGAAAGAGGTGAACCTCTCCATGACCCTTGGACATATGCAGTGACAGCAGATCAAGGAGCTGTGCACTAGCTTCGTGCCGATGTTCTCAGCCAGCCCAGGACGGACCGAACGGGTGTACCACTCCATTGACACAGGTAATGCTCGCCCAATTAGAGCCCAACCTTACTGGGTGGCTCCTCACGCCAAAACTGCTATGGGACAGGAGATCCAGGACATGCTACAGATGGGTGTAATCTGCCCCTCTGGCAGTGCATGGGCATCTCCAGTGGTTCTAGTTCCCAAACCAGATGGGGAAATATGTTTTTGCATGGACTACCATAAACTAAGTGCTGTGACTCGCCCAGACAACTATCCAATGCCACGCACAGATGAGCTATTGGAGAAACTTCTTAGGCTTGGCCGGATATTACAGGCGATTTGTACCGCACTACAACCAAATCACCGCCCCACTGACAGACCTAACCAAAAAAACCCAGCCAAATGCAGTTCAGTGGACTGAAGAGTGTCAGAAGGCCTTTAACCAGCTTAAAGCGACACTCATGTCTGACCCTGTGCTAAGGGCCCCAGACTTTGACAAACCGTTCCTTGTAACCACAGATACATCTGAGCGTGGTGTGGGAGCAGTTTTAATGCAGGAAGGACTGGATCAAGAGTTCCATCCTGTCGTGTTTCTCAGCAAGAAGCCGTTTGAGAGGGAAAGCCACTGGTCAATCACCAAAAAGGAATATTACACCATTGTCTACACTCTGGAAAAGCTATGCTCATACATTTGGGGACAGCGTTTCCACCTGCAAACCGACGATGCTGCGCTACAGTGGCTTCATACCGTCAAGGAAAATAACAAAAAACTTCTTCGGTGGAGTTTAGTTCTCCAAGATTTTGATTTCGACATCCAACACATCTCAGGAGCTTCTAACAAGGTGGCTGATGCACTCTCCCATGAAAGTTTCCCAGAATCAACTGGTTAAAATCATCCTTGAAATGTGGGAAATATTGTTAGTTTTTATATAATCGGTAACATATTTAAAGGTGCATGTGTCTTATTAACTCTGTTTTCTCCTAGAGCTCCAGGAAGAAATCACAGCCAGTGTGGAACAGGCTGTCCAGCACTATCTGTGATTTGGGCGGCGTGTCATAAATAGATAATCTAATGCATTTCCTTGCCTTTATTTACAATTTCTGTAATTTTAGATGTATTATTTTAGGTATGTTTAAATAAAACTTTCTCCAACAGCTCATCTCTGCGTGGCATTGGATAGTTTTCTGAGCGAGTCACAGCATTTAGCTTACGGTAGTCCATGCAAAAGCATATGAACCTGTTTGATTATCAGTGTCCTAGGGACAAAGGGTCTGGTCGGTCCTCACATTATTCTCAAGCCTCCCCAGGAAAGGGGGTAAAGGAGCTTGGGGAAATATTTTGCGGAACAAGGAACTCCAAGTGACCCTTTTCCTGAATCTTTGTCTAACTCACTTGGTGGTGGCAGCAATCCCGTCCAAGGACAAGGAAGGATTTGTGCCTTGGGGAAGTTTTTAACCTAAGCTGGTAAAAATAAGCTTAGGGGGCCTTTCATCCAGGTACCCACATCTGTACCCCAGAGTTCAGAGTGGGGAGGGAACCCTGACACCTGGGCACCTGGCTGGGTCTCGGCGTCTCCTGCTCCCACGGTCCAGGATTCCTGCTGCTCCTTGGCTGGAGCCAGCGAGGTGCCTCCTCCCTCCTCAGTGTCAGCCCTGACCTAAGTTCCCTTGAAATGACGCAGGCGCACAGGGCTGCAGTGGGGAGAGATTCCTTTCCCCCCACCCCAGACCCAACCCAGCCTGGCCCGGACCTGTCATGGCTGGGGAAGAGGCGCCCCGCCCCCATCCCCAACCCAGCCCCGGCCCAGACCTGCCGCAGCCATGGGAGAGGTGCCCCTCCCACCCCCACCCCAGGTGCTGCTGCGGGGAGAGAAAGCTGGGGGGAGTCCTCTCTCCCTGCCATAGCCCCGGGGCAGCCTGCACCCTAAACCCCTCATCCCTGGCCCCTCTCCAGAGTCTGCACCCCCAGCTGGAGCCCTCACCCCCTTGCAGCCCAACCCTCTGCCCCAGTCCTGAGCCCCTCATCCCCAGCCCCACCCCAGAGCCTGCACCCCCAGCTGGAGCTCTCTCCCCCCTGCACCCAACCCTCTGCCCCATCCCCGAGCCCCCTCCCACACTCTGTACCCCTTGGCCCCACCCCCACCATATGAACTTTGTTATGTGCACGGATATGGAGGTGATGTGTCACACATCACAAAATTCATTCATAGAATCATGGAATATCAGGGTTGGAAGGGACCTCAGGAGGTCATCTAGTCCAACCCCCTGCTCAAAGCAGGACCAATCCCCAACTAAATCATCCCAGCCAGGGCTTTGTCAAGCCTGACCTTAAAAATATCTAAGGTAGAAAATTCCACCACCTCCCTAGGTAACACATTCCAGTGTTTCTCCACCCCCCTAGTGAAAAAGTTTTTCCTAATATCCAACCTAAACCTCCCCCACTGCAACTTGAGACCATTACTCCTTGTTCTGTCATCTGCTACCACTGAGAACAGTCTAGAGCCATCCTCTTTGGAACCCCCTTTCAGGTAGTTGAAAGCAGCTATCAAATCCCCCCTCATTCTTCTCTTCCGCAGACTAAACATCCCCGGTTCCCTCAGTTCCTCATAACTCACGTGTTCCAGTCCCCTAATCATTTTTGTTGCCCTCCGCTGGACTCTTTCCAATTTTTCCACATCCTTCTTGTAGTGTGGGGCCCAAAACTGGACACAGTACTCCAGATGAGGCCTCACCAGTGTCGAATAGAGGGGAACGATCACGTCCCTCGATCTGCTGGCAATGCCCCTACGTATACATCCCAAAATGCCATCGGCCTTCTTGGCAACAAGGGCACACTGTTGACTCCTATCCAGCTTCTCGTCCACTGTAACCCCTAGGTCCTTTTCTGCAGAACTGCTGCCAAGCTATTCGGTCCCTAGTCTGTCGCGGTGCATGGGATTCTTCCGTCCTAAGTGCAGGACTCTGCACTTGTCCTTGTTGAACCTCATCAGATTTCTTTTGGCACAATCCTCTAAATTGTCTAGGTCCCTCTGTATCCTATCCCTATCCTCCACCGTATCTACCTCTCCTCCCAGTTTAGTGTCATCTGCAAACTTGCTGAGGGTGCAATCCACACCATCCTCCAGATCATTTATGAAGATATGGAACAAAACCGGCCCCAGGACCGACCCTTGGGGCACTCCACTTGATCCCGGCTGCCAACTAGACATGGAGCCATTGATCACTACCCGTTGAGCCCGACAATCTAGCCAACTTTCTATCCACCTTATAGTCCATTCATCCAGCCCATACTTCTTTAATTGCTGGCAAGAATACTGTGGGAGACCGTGTCAAAAGCTTTGCTAAAGAGGGAACATGGGCTGAGCTGCTCCCTTTTATACTTTTATACTGTAGCTGCAGTTGGAGCACACCCCGCAGGGCTGAAGGGGTATGGCTTCCACTGCTAAGAGTGCCGCCTTCACCCCTTCCTCTCCAGTGCGGGGCACATACACCCCATCACAGGACCATTAGCACAAAGCCCAGTTTGTCTGGCTGTCAAGACAGGCTGGAGAGTCTAAGGGGACTGTCTGTGACTCCGTGTACAGTGATCCAGGAGTTCACATTTGTTACTGGCTTGGTGAAATCTCCTAACAGAACACACCACCAGTTTGGGGTGTCTGTCCTGTTTCCTGACCGTCTGCCCTGAGGTCGGCACTCACGATCATGAGCCACTCCCTACAGCGTGGCAGGCAACACAAACTAGGGGACAGGCGGGCAGGCAGATATGGAGAGAGGATGGAAACAAAGTGGAGAGGAAGGGAACACAGAGCAGAGAAGACCAAAGCTTGAGATGAAGATAGGCTGATTACCAAAAAACTAATGATGAAATACTAGAAAGGTGCAGGGGTGTGTGTGTGGGGGGGTGCACACACAGCTCAGGGGAGGGGCGATAGATATAATTGTGGGGCCAGACCTCAGCTGGTGCAAAAGGGCTTCAATGGAACTATACTGATTTATACCAACTGAGGTTCTGGCCAAACATTCCACCACCCTTAACTTGCCTTTCGCACCGTGTAACCCTACTGACCCGCTCCTGTCCTTCCACCCCTAGCTGCTCCCGGCTGGTTTGTTACCTGTTTGTTCCATTATCTATGAAATTCAGCTGTGAGCTCTTTAAGTGAAATAGTTATAGGCAGATACCCTTTCAGCAATAGCAGATTCGCATGGCTACAATGTAGCCATGGTGATCATAGAATATCAGGGTTGGAAGGGACCTCAGGAGGTCATCTAGTCCAACCCCCTGCTCAAAGCAGGACCAATCCCCAATTTTTGCCCCAGATCCCTAAATGGCCCCCTCAAGGATTGAACTCTCAATCCTGGGTTAGTGGGCCAATGTTCAAACCACTGAGCTATCTCCCCCCGTCCATCTTGAATGGTCCCTTGCAAGTCTTTGTCTGGGGTGGGGGTGGTTTTGTTTGACAGCCTAGCTGTGTTCTTCACAAAGGACTGTGACGGGTCCAGGGAGGAATTCTGAGACGCAGAGGAGTGCTGGGAACTTGAGCAAGATTTAAGCACTCGGCCCATACTGACTCTTGCTTTTGACACTGAAAGCTGTTTAGTGTTGCTTTTGACACTGAAAGCTCCTCGGCTGTTTTTAATGACCATTTGTGGAGCTAATGACCGAGCAACACTCGTTAGCTATTGTGCTCACTTAAGCGCCTTAAAGCACAGAAACATCAGCTCACCTGTAAGCTGCATTGGCACTTGTGCACTATAAGGGCTTGACGACACAGGGAAACTGACCCTCCCAGCTATAACAGAATAATGCCAATCCATTTCCCCGTGTAGACAAGCATTCCGTCGCGCTTTGCTTTGGTAACCAGGCCACAGCTCTCTCAGCCGGCCTGGCGACACACAGCTCAGCCCTGCGTCGGTTCAATCCGTGCACCTGCACTTGCCTGGCTGCGTTCGGATTGACGCACTGCAGGGAGACGCAGGCAGCTATCCCATAGTGTCTCAGCAGGGGACAGAGCACCTGGCAGCCGGGCACTCAGAGCAGCACCGGCAGCATGCAGGGCAATGCACTCTGGGATAGCCTGCCACACCGAGGACAGCCAGGGCTGGCCCGCCTGGTTACACAAACACCCTTAGGGAGGCCTGGTTCTGATGCAGAACAACGGTTAGGACCCAGCTCTCAAAGAGAATCCCGTGTCCGCTGAGCCCTCTGGCCAGGTGCCTGCCCGCTAATGGTACCCAGCACCTGGGGAGTGGACAGGTGATGTGGCAAGCGCCAGGCGCACCGAGCTGTTTACCGGATCAGACAAACGTGACAGGGTGTCGCCAGAGCCTCTGGGCAACAGGATACAACCCCCCGGCCAAAACCAGCAGGCAACGGGGTCCCGTTAGACCAGTGTGTCTGTCTGACAAAAGAGACACGTGTGCAACACAGGAGTGATGAATAATTCTTCCACTTGGGCTATGCCAGTCCAGTGATGAAACCTGTTATATGGAGCAGAAACATGGTCCACAGGTGAGTCTCTGTGCGCGCAGCGTCCGCAGGGGGAGTGACCCCTGGTGTGGGTTCTTGCCTTAGAGCTCTCAATCCATCCGCAAACTCTGTGGTGACAGGGGAGTTACGGATGCTTAGCAGCACTTTGTACCCTTCCAGAGCAGGCAAGTTGGCAGCCAAAGTCGATCTGAGGATCAGAAAAAATAACTTGGCCACACAAGATAATGCACCAAGCCAGGCCATTATAAGCTCACGGCCTGGTCTCCGCGCTTTGTGCTGCGTCCCCCACCCTGCTCTCCCTGCTGCGTGTCTGCGATATGCACCAAGCCTGAATTTAAAAACAGGACATTTCGGGGCAACTGTATCTCCGGACCTCTTTGATCAAACGACCCCAGGGTGGCCCCACCGAGCTGAACTAGCCTCTGATCCGGCATGCCAGATTTCACTCTTCCTGTGCATTTCAGAGCACTTTGAAACGTTGCCTTTGCAAAGGAACGCTGCTCCAGCCTGCGTCGCTCAGCCCGCTCCTGCTGGCACGCTGGACCTGTCACACTCACGTGCACCACTCGGACAACCAGACCCAAAGGCTCCTCACGGCTGACCCACGGGGTTTTGAAGCTGGCTCTTGGTGGCCAACGCCAGCTGAGATGAGGGGCAGCGCAGTGATAGAAGCTGTATGTGAGTACTCCCTCTAGTTTTCCCCTAGCTCTGGGCAAAAAAGTGTAGTCAGAACCAGCAGATTTTAAAAAGGAGGTCACGGCGTGGGGGCGGAATCTCAAGAACCCCTGTACCAAATGCCCCAAATTTCCAGTGCTAACGCTCTCTGGGCTTTCCACTGGCCCAGCAGTTCTCTGGCCAGTTTGACGACGTGTGCAGATTTTAGTGTACTTAAAAAAATCGTCTCTCCACAGAATACACAGAGAGCTCCGTGCAACCTTAACGATGGACCTTTTAACAATTTTCACATCTCTCTCCAAAGCTCTGCTGACTGTATTCCTAGATAATGTCTCTTTCCACAAACACTAACTGCGGTCAGGATTGTTTTGTTTCTGATATTTACACGGCAAGGATTTGTAAGTCACATTGTTAAAACAAAGAAAACAACTTCCATCAGCACCCAAGAGTAAGGTGACTCAGCTCCCTTCCATGACTGAATGGTCTTTGGTCAATCATGCATAGATCACAAGTGATTTGTCTGGTTGTCTAGCAAAGTGCCCAAGGTCTCACTGGGGCAGCTGGGACTCAGTGCAGTGGTAACCATTGATCTTAAGTTCCAGAGATTCTACAGGTTTTTGCAGCTCATCCAGCATTATCTGTAGTTGGTCAGTGGCTCTCCCAGTGAGACAAAACCATCCGCATCGTTGAGATCCTCTAAATTTGATTAATCTTTATCTTTCACACCTCCTACTTTGGCCTCCATCAGCTTTCTCACTGGATAGTCTATCAGAATATTAAAAAACGAAGGTAAGAGAATGCACCCCCGGTGTACTCCTGATTCTACTGAAAACCGATCTGTAAGGCAGCTGTCGACCCTCACTCCACTCAACTTATCACAACACAGTTTTTTCATGTGGCACCCTGAGGCCTAAGGCACCCCACACTGGGGTACCGGCATCCAGAGGGCAGACTGATGCACTGAGTCAAAAGCAGCTCCTCTCTCTTTTACTGATCCTGGTGTAAATCAGGAGTAACTCCTCTCTATGTCCGGTATAGATCATCATGACTCACCATAGGCACCAATTTTCCTTTTCCCCGAGGGCTCTCCACCCCTGCTCCATCCCAAGGCCCCAGCCCCCTCTGCCCCCTCTCCAAGGCCCCCGTCTGCCCACCATTCGTTGCTCTCCCCCCTCCCCAAGCCACCAAACAGCTGTGTCTGGTGGGTGCTGAGCACCCACTTTTTTTTTCCGTGGGTGCTCCAGCCCTGGAGCACCCACGGAGTCTGTGCCTATGTGACCCACCCGTCGCAAACCTGGGTCAGCAGTGTTTATAGGAGCAGCCCTGCTCCAACCCTCCATCTGACAGCCTGCATACCTGGGACCCATGAAGCCCAGCTCCGCCCCTGCAGTCCTATTGGTGGAGTCCCAGACCAGCTGATTGGTCTGCTAGCCCTACTTAAGCCAACAGCAGGAACAGGAAGCTGTCCACACTGTTCTGGAGTGTGTGCTCCCTGCCACATTTCCTGGTATCTGATTTGTGGTTTTCACCTCCAGTTTGTCTCCTGTTTCTGACCTCCTCGTATCCTGACCCAGCTGACTCCTGTCTCGTGACCATGGCCTCTGGCTACTAGGTCTGGCTGCCCACAACCCCACTGTGACACTTACAGTGTCTCAGCATCTCACAGTCCTGAATATATTATCCTCACACACCCGTGTGGGGCAGGGCTGGGCTGTTAGTCCCATTGTACAGATGGAAACTGAGGCAAGAGACGCTAAGTATATTGCCCAAGGTCACACAGGAAGCCTATGGCAGAGTTGGGACTTGAACTCAAGTCCGCCATGTACCAGTCTAGTACCCTACTCATTGGGCCATCCAGGTGCTATTTCACAGTCCCCAGTCATGTGCCAGGCAGGCCCCTCTTGATACAAGGCCCCCTGCAATTCCACTGGGTGGTCTTCTCTCACACCCTGGTGTAAATGAGGGTCACCCACTGGGTGACACCAGTGTACAGTTGGTGTAAGAGAGATCAGAACTGGATTCCTTGGTTCCACCTTAGGAGGTGTGTGGCTTGGAAGGTGGGGCAGGGGCGGAGCCTGGTTCATTTTGAGCCCCAGGGTCAGGGTGAGGGCCCTCTGAGCAGCTGCCCCGGTTTGCTTGTTAGCATGCTTCCTGCCACTGCGAGTGCTGGCGCGACCTTCCAGTCATTAGAGCCAGGAGGATTGCAAGGCTGAGCTGGGAGCACACACAAGCCAGGCGTCAGCAATTATTTTTAATGTGGTTCAACTCCCCATGCTCTGTAGCAGGGTATCCACATCAATTATCCATCAATTGGTGCTCGTTTAAGAGGATTATTTCACTGCGTGCACCATCACCGCACTGGGCAGCACACAGTTGCATTTATCTACTTAACAGCTTTAGCCAGTCCTGGGTCAGCCGATTGCCATCTCTTGCTGTCAGCCCTGCACAATTCGGCCTCTTTTAATTCCTTAATCAGACATTCTGGAGCTAATGTCTTCCAAGGACATCAAAGATTTGCGTAGAATGCCATTCTGGGAACAAGCCTGCCACAGACACACGCCAGTGCCTCCTTATCACATCTTTGGGAGCCAGAGGTCACTAGGGCAAGGATAATTATTATATAGATCATCATGACCCACCATAGGCACCAACTTTTCCTTTTCCGTGGGGGTGCTCCACCCCAAGGCTGGCCCCACTCTGCCCCCTCCCCAAAGCCCCACCCTCACTCCACCTCTTCCCGCCCCCGCTCTGCCCCCTCCCCAAGGGACCAGGTACAGTGACAGTCGGGTGTAGCATTTAAATGCACAGAAGTTAGGGTATTAGAGGCTCATGGTCTCTCACACCAGCCATCTCTCAGCACACCCCTCCCCCCCAGCTGGGATATCTCAGCCAAGATTGTCCACAGTAACTAGAGATTTTGGGGGCATCAATTTTTGGATGCCCAACTTGAGATGCCTTAAGGGGCCTGGTTTTTAGAAAGTGCTGAGCACCTGTCCTCTGAACACCATCCCTTTCCTGTGTCTCAAGATCAATCTATCCATCCGTCTCCCTCTCCCCCCACATCCACCCATCTGTCTACTGCACAGTGTGCCAGAGTTACCATTGCTGGGACAATCTCGCATCCATTCACTTTCGCGGATGTCAAAGGTGTTACTCCAGCTTTACACTGGGGTAAGTGACAGTAGAATTTGATCCAGTAACTCTGCAGTTCCTGGCTTTTGCGCATTAAAATAATTAACAAAATAATCACTGTTACTGTCATTTTTGCACTGCTTTCAAGGAGAGAAAAGAAAGCTGATTAATGACATACTGAAGTGAACCCATGTAGCATTTAATGGGAGAGTGACACAGACAGAGATTCAGACAGAGCCAAGTTGGAGTGCATGTAAATTCCCAGCTGGATGAGGGAACATGGGCCACTGGTCAGTGCTCAGGATTAAGAGTCAGGAAACGCATGGTCTATTCCCAGTTCTAACTCTCTGTGACCTTCGGTAGGTCACTTCCTAAATCTGTACCTCAGTTTCCCCATCTGTATAATGGTAATAACACTACTGATGCACCTTTGAGATGCACCTGTGATGCTTAGAGAGCAGAAAGAGAGTCAGGACTCCTGGGTTCTCTTCAGTTTCTGCTGTATGCACACCATGTCACCTTGGACAAAGCATTTCTCCTCTTCTCCCCCCCCTCCACGCACCTGTGAAATGGGGATAGTTGACGTAAACTCTTCAGGGCAGGGACCGTCTCTTCCTCTGTGTCTGTGCAGCACCCCGCAAAATGGGGGCCTGATCTCAGGGTCCTGGGCCACAACCTGTGCTTCTAGGCACTCTGGTAATACAAATGATAAATAATAATTGTAATAATTCCCTGCAATGTCCCTCCTCCAAACATGCACAAACCTGAGTCACGCTCTGACCTCTGGCACGTCTCACACGCTTGTGACTATGATACCCGTGAGTGTGGAGCCGCAGTGAAGAAGCCCTGAATGCGCCTATAAGGAATTACAATCTCATACTGGCAGAGGCACCTGCCTGGTGGCATTTCAGCACTTCTGTTTCTGACCACCCCCAGGAAATGCACAGGGGCATGTGTGACACTCCCCTCTGGCGTTATCCAGACCAGTGATCTGCTCGGTCACTCCAAGCCTTGACTCTGGGAGCCAGCCTGACCCTGCTCTGCTGGGAGAACCCCCACTCCTGGGCTGGTCACGCACAGCCTCTAGCATGTCAGTTGCTCCTTGGATTGTGCAACCGAATGACACTAGCCAATACCTCCCATCCCAGACTCAACCCTAGGAACCTCCGTCTTGCCGTGTCCAGTTATACCTGCTGGACGCTGCAGGTTTATATGAATTCATCAATTTAACAAAGAAATTCACAGAATCATAGAATATCAGGGTTGGAAGGAACCTCGGGAGATCATCTAATCCAACCCTGTCATAAATATAAAGGGAAGGGTAACCACCTTTCTGTATACAGTGCTATAAAATCCCTCCTGGCCAGAGGCAAAATCCTTTCACCTGTAAAGGGTTAAGAAGCTAAGGTAACCTCGCTGGCACCTGACCAAAATGACCAATGAGGAGACAAGATACTTTCAAATCTGGAGGCGGGGGACAACGGGTTTTTTCTGGCTGTGTGATACCTTTGCCAGGAACAGATCAAGGATGCAAGCCCTTCAACTCCTGTAAAGTTAGTAAGTAATCAAGCTAGAAAATGCGTTAGATTTCCTTTCGTTATGGAGCTGCTCTGTCCCTAGGCAGAGAGACAGAATCTGCAGCTGCAATCATCTTTTACAAAACCTTTTAAAATCCTGCTGTGCTTCTGGTTCAAAATGATGCCACTGCTCTGCCACCATGTCAAGGTTCCTTCCCCACTCTGAACTCTAGGGTACAGATGTGGGGACCTGCATGAAAGACCCCCTAAGCTTATTCTTACCAGCTTAGGTAAAAACTTCCCCAAGGTACAGACTTTGCCTGGTCCTTGAACACTATGCTGCCACCACCAAGCGTTTTAAACAAAGAATAGGGAAAGAGCCCACTTGGAGACGTCTTCCCCCAAAATATCCCCCCAAGCCCTACACCCCCTTTCCTGGGGAAGGCTTGATAATAATATCCTCACCAATTGGTACAGGTGAACACAGACCCAAACCCTTGGATCTTAAGAACAATGAAAAATAAATCAGGTTCTTAAAAGAAGAATTTTATTTAAAGAAAAGGTAAAAGAATCACCTCTGTAAAATCAGGATGGTAAATATATTACAGGGTAATCCGATTCAAAACATAGAGAATCCCTCTAGGCAAAACCTTAAGTTACAAAAAGACACAAAAACAGGAATACACATTCCCTCCAGCATAGCGAATTTTACAAGCCAAAAACCAAAAGGAAATCTAACGCATTTTCTAGCTAGATTACTTACTAACTTTACAAGAGTTGGAAAGCTTGCATCCTTGATCTGTTCCTGGCAAAGGTATCACACAGACAAAACCCTTTGTCCCTCACTCGAGATTTGAAAGTATCTTGTCTCCTCATTGGTCATTTTGGGTCAGGTGCCAGTGACGTTACCTTAGCTTCTTAACCCTTTACAGGTGAAAGGATTTTGCCTCCGGCCAGGCGGGATTTTATAGCACTGTATACAGAAAGGTGGTTACCCTTCCCTTTATATTTATGACAAACCCCCTGCTCAAAGCAGAACCAATCCCCAATTTTTGCCCCAATTCCCTAAATGGCCCCCTCAAGGATTGAACTCACAACCCTGGTTTAGCAGGCCAATGCTCAAACCACTGAGCTATCCCTCCCCCCAGGCTTGTTATCCCAAGGGGAATCTCTTACACGCTTCAAACCAAGCGCACTGCTTCAGGTAGAATAAACAAACAGATTTACTAACTATAAAGATAGATTTTAAGTGATTATAAGCCAAAGCACAACAAGTCAGATTTAGTCAAATGAGATAAAAACAAAACGCATTCTAAGCTGATCTTAACACTTTCAGTGCCCTTACAAATTTAGAGGCTTCTCACCACAGGCTGGCTGGTTGTCCTTCAGCCAGGCTCTCCCCTTTGATCAGCACTTCATTCGCTTGGTGGTGGTGTCTGTAGATGTAGGTGGAAGAGAGAGGAAGAGCATGGCAAACGTCTCTCCCTTTTGTCATGTCCTTTCTTCCTTCTTGGCTTTGCCCCCTTCCCCCCTCCCCCCACGCCTTCAGAGTCAGGGGAGCATTACCTCATCATTGTCCCAAACTGACCAAAGGAAGGGGGTGTCACGGAGTCCCTGGGCGATGCTCTGGAACTGCTCCCTATGAAGCCAGTCAGGACTCTGGGGAAGTCTCTTTTCTGTGAGCAGACTGTCTGCAGGACACACAGCTCACACGGCTTCCACCTTCCTGGGTCTGACCTCGGAGCATTCAGCATCCTCTGCCCCTCCGTGCGCTTCTCCCAGCGAGTCCGCCCAGGCGGAGTCTTGGGGAAGCCAGAGGGTCCTGCCCCCCAACTCCGCAGTCAGACATGACTCTCAGCCAGCCAGTAAAACAGAAGGTTTATTAGACAACAGGAACTTGGTCTAAAACAGAGCTTGCAGGTGCAGAGAACAGGACCCCTCAGCTGGGTCCATTTTGGGGGGCAGTGAGCCAGACAACCACATCTGCACTTTCCTGGGCCAGGAGGTCACCGGATTCCTTTGTTCGCCAACCCTTTAGCTCTCACCTTGCAGGGGGGAAGGGCCAGGCCATCAGTTGCCAGGAAACAGGGTATTGGCCATTCTCTGTGTCCAGACCCCTGCACACACCTGCCCTCTAGGGCTCTGCAATGATCATATACCCTTACCCCACCACCTAGATACTTAAGAACTGCATAGGGGAAACTGAGGCACCCCCACACTATTCAGAGGAAACATTAAGAACAGTCCCACTTCGTCACAGGGGGTGACTCACTCAAGAGTCCAACAGATTCTTTTGTTGCTGCCTAGGCCAGCGTCCTTTGTTCCTGTGAGGCTGGGCAGGGTTTGTCCCATACCTGTCCTTATAAGGTGTGAACTGCTTCTCTGCTCTTGGAGAGTTTTTGCCTGGGCTTATTTTAAGCCATGAGGATACATTTTCAGCCTCATAACTATATAGATGAAATTATAACCTATAACATTACTGTAACAATTACTATAACATCACTCAGGTTTCAGAGTAACAGCCGTGTTAGTCTGTATTCGCAAAAAGAAAAGGAGGACTTGTGGCACCTTAGAGACTAACCAATTTATTTGCGCATAAGCTTTCGTGAGCTACAGCTCCGATGCATCCGATGAAGTGAGCTCACGAAAGCTTATGCTCAAATAAATTGGTTAGTCTCTAAGGTGCCACAAGTACTCCTTTTCTTTTTATAACATCACTATAACAATGATCAGTGTATCATGAGGCTTCCGAAGACACCCGACATGACAAACTTTGCATTGGATACCACAAAATCATTTTACAAGGATGAACATGGAGGTGCTGGGTCTTCCCCTGAGGTACAGAGTGTCACAGCATGAACTACAAACATTGGGTTGATGATCCAGTACAGCAGGAGGCAGGATACTGGACTAGATAGACAGCCCAGTTTCACATGCAAATTTGCATCCACCCAAGAAGACCAGACCAGAGGTAGCCAAACTTTTCAGAAAGTCAAAGAAAGACTTGGATCTGGCTGAAGATTCGGGCTGGTTCTTGTTTTCTCCAACCCTGTTCAGCCACCCCTGAGCCTTGCACAGCTATTTATATAATTCTGCTCCATCCAATTCCATCTGGATTCAATGGGTCAAATTGTGCCCTCAACTGCTCATCAAAGTCAAAGCGGTTTCCACTGCTGTCCCTGAGAGAGTTTAGCCCAACATGTCTCCATCGACTCACCGCAAGCCCATGATTTGTAGCCATCCTTCCCGAGCTCTCTGCTGAGAGAGAGAGAGGATTAATGCTGTGTTTTGGGGCATCTGTGTTGGGAAAGATCCAGTCCCATAAGTGACATGAAAATTTAAAGGCACTAATAATTTATGACCTTTAGCAATTTCCTTGATGTCTCAGTTAAAAGTAACTTTGGAAACCACAACTAAGATGAAAAGTTGGCTGCTTCCATGGCTTGCCTATGAGTGATGGAAAAGAAGTGAATATTGCATGGCTGTCTCTCCTCCAGCCTGCTGAGCAAACTGCAAAGCACACCCGCTGGGCTACAGGAGGCCCCGAGGGGCAGGAGACCACCACAAAGGCACCAGAGGTAACTCAAAGGCAAACCTCAAAGTGTTCTAAGGGTTGAGACTAGTAAGAACCCAAATGTTTCCAGGCTTTTTGGGCCCTCTGGATCTGCACACAACACTGGGCTGGCTATGCTACTCTCCTGCCTCCTGCTGTACGGCGTCAGACCAATGGTCCATCTAGTCTCCTCAAAATGCAGACTGGCCTCATCCAGTATCTTGCCTATTGCAATAACTGATGCTTCAAAAGAGGGCAAAATATGCTTGGGGGGCTATGTCCATTTTGGATGCACAGACACTGCCTGGGGAAGAGGGGGATGCAAACCTGGCCCTGAGAAATCGGTGCTGTTCCCTGGCATTGGGGTCCTATTGCCCATGTGGGACCTACAGTGGGAATAAACTATATAATGCCTGCCCCTCAGTCTGGTCCAGCCCTCTAGTACCAGAGTAATGGGGCCCTGCTACCAAGAACCTCCCCCCAGTTTGGAGTTAAAGCTACATAAGCAAACGAAAGCTTCAGAACTAGGGCTGGGTTGTTTTTCCCATGAGAAATTTCAACCAAACCAAAAATATATTTGTTTCTGTCAAAAAAAAATCTTTGATTTTTTTCTGACTTTTAAAAAAAATAAAATATTTTGGTATAAAATAGAAATATTTCAGGTTTTGGATAAAAAATATCCTTTTTTCCAAAATGGACATTTTTTCCCCAATGGGGAATTCTCCATTAGCTCAATTGCAACCCCATTTAGAGGCATGCACACACACACCCCCGGCCCATCTCCTTATCTAGTGCCCACCCCCTGCCCACCCTTTCCCACCACGCTCCGCTTCTTCTCCTGCTCTCCATGTGCCATCTCTTATCTAGAAGGGAAGGTGCTGTGAACCTGCTAGCGCATTCGAGTAAAGAATAAGATCTGGCTCCCTCAGTGGAGCCTGGCATTGCGAATGCTTCTCCTTTGGCACAGTGCGAGTTGGGTGACCACCCATCCCTTATTTCTAAGAGGCACGAAGTGAATTCAGACTGGAAAGTACATTACGTTGACGCTGGTGACAACTGTCTCCAGGGCAGTAGAAATGTGCAAGTGAGAGGCAAAGGCCTGCTCTGCGAAGGGACATGGTGTTGTCCCTTATTTTTCATGTGGTTTCCCCTGATCCCCATGCCACCCAGGAGGCCACCCACCCTCCCGGCTGGAAGCACTGCCCGCAGCCAGCCCAGCGTCTGCGCGGGGCGCTCCCTTTGGACAGCTCTGCTCATTCGGACTTAGAGAGGGGCCCGAGTCAGCAGGGTCCTGAGCTGCCCGCGTCCCCACAAGGAACTCAGGGGCCGGGCCGGGCCTAGCTCCCCCGCCCTGCTCCCGCAGCAGCGGGGCTGGGTGTCTCTGCCGGCAGCCAGCACGTCACAGGCTGCAAGCCAGCGACGGTTCATTGGGCTGGTGCGGCGCAGCCCCAGCCAATGCCGGGCCGCGGAGCGCGGGGAGCGGCCGGGGACTGGTTCGCGCCGCACCCCCCGGAATAATACAATCCGAGTCATGCTAATAAGGCGCCCGGGCCCGTCAAGGCGGAGGAGGATCCGGAGCCGGAACCTTTGCAAAGCCAGGCGGGCGCCGGCGGCGGAGCATCCAGGAGCGGCCCCCGCCTCCCTCCAGCCGGGGACCGAGCCAGGGTTGCTGCAGCGTCCGGGCTTCCCTGCTCGCTCGCTCCCGGGCTTCCCGGCCGGCCGCTGCCCCAGGAGCCCCCGGCCGCGGCGGGCGGCGATGAGCACGGCTCGGGGCGGGCAGCGCCGGCCCGGCCCCCCGGCCAGCCAGCTCCGCGCGCGGTGACAGCCGCCCCCCGGCACTCGGGGCCCCCCGAGCTCGTTGCGCCCCGGGGCAGGCTCCCTGCCGCGCCGCGCGGCGCCGTCCGAGGAGCGGGGCGCGGGCTGCCCTCGCCAGGGGCTCGCTCGGCCCCGGTCCCGGGAGGGGCGAGGATGGGCTGAGCGCTGCGGGGGTCTCTCCCCGGACGGGAGGACCCGCGACCCGGCCCGCACCCGGAGAGGGAGCGGTGGCGCCGCCTGCCCGGTGCGGGGCTCGCCGCAGAGCAGCGAGGCGGGAGGAGACGGACTCCGCCGGGCCAGGCTCCGCTCCCGCCGGCCCGATCCCCCGCCGGGCAGCCCATGGCAAAGAGCAGGTGGATGCGAGCATGACTCGGGTGATGAATATTCCGGCAGCGTGCCAAGCCTTCCCCGCGCGCTGCGCCAGAGCCTAGCAGCCTGCGAGCCAGAGCCCGCACCAGCCTCGGCGCTGCACCCATGGTCCCGGCCCTGCGGCTCTCTGCGCCTGGCACCCCTTACCATGCTAGCGCTGGGTCACCGCCTGGCGCTGCGCTGCGGGAGAGTCTGGCTCCTGCTCCTCTTGCTGCTGGGTTGCGGCCTGGCCCGGGAAGCGGGGTCGGTCCTGAACTGCCCCCCAAGATGCCTGTGTGCCAGCAACATCATCAGCTGCTCCAAGCTGGGCCTGGGGATCATCCCCACTCAGCTGCCTCGCTTCACAGCCATCCTGGACCTCAGCCACAACAACCTGACCCGCCTGCGGGCGGACTGGACCCCCGCCCGCCTCCCGCACCTCCACTCCCTGCTGCTCAGCCACAACGCCCTGGGCTTCATCTCCACCGAGGCCTTCTGCCACGTCCCACACCTGAGGTACCTGGACCTCTCCTCCAACAGCCTCAAGGCGCTGGAGGAGTTCCTCTTCAGCCAGCTGCAGGAGCTGGAGGTGCTGCTGCTGTACAACAACCAGATCGCCCAGATGGACCGCAGCGCGTTCGACGACATGGCCAAGCTGCAGAAACTCTACCTGAGCCAGAACCAGATCTCCCGCTTCCCAGTGGAGCTGGTGAAGGACCGGGCCAAGCTGCCTGACCTGGCCCTGCTGGACCTTTCCGCCAACAAAATCAAGGGCCTGCCGGTCACGGCCCTGAAAGGCCTCCCCGCCTGGATGAAAAACGGCCTCTACCTCCACAGCAACCCGCTGAACTGTGACTGCGGGTTGTACGAGCTCTTTGCTCACTGGCACGCGCGCCAGCTCAGCTCGGTGGTGGACTTCCGGGAGGAGCTTGTGTGCAGCCTGCCCCAGGCCAAGCGCAGCGTCAGCGTCTTCACCCTCAACCGTCACGACTCCCTCAACTGCAGCGAGTTCAAGGAGCACATGCTGGAGACCTACCTGGGGGACACGGTGACCATCGACTGTGACACCAAGGTCCGGGGGGCGACCACCAGGGAGTGGGTGACCCCAACCAACAGGCGCTTCCCGGAGGAGTCCGCCAACAGCACCATGACCGTGCTGGGCAACGGCAGCCTGCAGATCCGCCCCATCCGGGTGGAGGACATGGGCACGTACACCTGCTACGCGGTCAGCCAGGCCTTCAACGAGACCCTCTACGTGGACGTGATGGTCCACAACTTCACCCAGCATGGGCCTCACGACACGCTGAACACGGCCTACACCACGCTGGTGGGCTGCATCCTCAGCGTCATCCTGGTGCTCATCTACCTGTACCTGACGCCATGCCGATGCTGCTGCCGGAGCAACGAGAAGCTGGCCGCCCCGCCGGAGGACAGCATCAACTCCTCCATGCTCAGCACCACGCCCAACCACAACCCCGAGGCAGGCGGCCGGAAGGGAAGCCTCAGCCACCTCGCGGCTTCCGGCCCCATGCAAGGCCAGAACGGCAAGGTCAAACCCAACAGCACGCCAGAGCAGGTGGCCAGAAGGGCCCAGAAGGCCCACAGGAAAGTGTCAGACCCGGACTCTGTCAGCTCTGTCTTCTCGGACACGCCCATCGTAGTGTAGGTGTCGGAAGACACGGAGAGGTGGGAGTGTTGCAGAGCGAGTGGATGAGGACAGGTAGTGACCCTAGAGTGTAGCTGGCCAGGGGGGCAGGGGCTGGGCCCAGCAGTGGGGTGATGGATCTCCATGCACATGGCACAACACTGTTGCCAGGCGCTGCCTCCCGCTATGCAGCACAGATCCTGCTATCACCCCAATTGTCCTCCCATCCAGCAGAGCCCAAGTGGCAAGCAGAGCCCGGCAGTCTGCTCCCTGCAGCCACCCCCAGCCCTCGATGTGGAATGACAACTGCAAGTTCCTCCAGCCAGAGCTTTGCAGAGTCCCACCGGGAAATGAAACGTGCAGCAGGGATACAGCGCCAGTGCCCCACCCAGCTAAGATGGGGAGGTGGGGGATTGCTGCTGCAATGCCGGGGCAACCCTTCCTTACTCCTCAAGGGACATCCCAGGTCTGCTTTTGACTACTGTGGTGTGAAACCATGTTCATCTCTGAGGTGTCCCAGCACCACAACCTTGGCCTGGATCCGCCATTTGAAGGTCACCTTCTGCTTTCATAGCTTGGCCACTGAAAGCCTTGACATCTGTTGGGGACCTGCATGTGGGAGCGGGGGTCTCTCTCCTGCTACCTACCAGCTTCTTGCTAGACACCCCCTTTTGGAACTAATGCAACCCAGAGATTTTCAGCTCCATCAGGATGAAAGTGGGAATTGATCACTCCTGGGGTCTGTAAGATGGCATGTCAGCTGCCCCTCCTGCATCACGAACTCAGGACACAGTGGGGCATGATCAACACCAGCTGGTCCCCCAGTGCACTCTCTGGATGACAGCCTAATGATCCGATTCCCATTCCTAATTACAGTGATACATCAAGGCACAAGCTGGGTTTCCGGGACAGCTATTCAGCATTGCAGAACATCAGCAACCCCTTGGCGGGCTGTGCCGTGGCTGCCAGGGAGGCACTGCGCCTCTACCCCTCTGTACGGCGCTTGTGTGGGCTGTCCCAGCAAGCCGAGGGGCTGCGTGCTCCAGGGATGGTAGGAAGGAGAACTGGTAATGGAGGCCATTGAAGGCAGCAGGCAGCGCACAGGAGTCCTGCAGGGAAGCGGGGTTGGAAACTATGTGATCAGACGTAGCAGCACTTCTGAGCAGACGGGGGGTTTGGGGCCCCCAAAATAGGCTCCTGCTCCTTCTACATCTCCCTTCCTCAAGCCTCCTCCACCCCCTGATCCTGGTGGCTTTTCTCTCCGCTGAGCTACAAATTGATTCTTTCCATCCTATGTTTCCTTTTCCCTTCTCCTTTCCCCCGGGAGAGTCTGGGCCCTTCCCAGGGAGGGGATGGGCACAGAGGAGTGGGGGCAGTAGAGCAGGATGTCCCCTTGCAGTGGTCCCTTTGCCTGCCCCAATATGTGATGTGGTCTTGACACAGATCATCCCAGCTCTGAGCCTGCTAGCAACAAACTCGCCCAGCCCGCGCCAGCGGGAGGCAGGGTTTGGTCTATGCACCAGGTGCAGCCAGAGGACCCCGCGCTAAGCAGAGGAGATAGCAGGGGCAGCGACAGGGTTGGGGGTCCCAGAGGGCGGGTGCTGCTGTACATGAAGGTGGGGGGAGCTAATCAGATGCCCAGAGCTGTCTGGGCATTACCTTGCGGGGGTCCCACCCAGCCTACAGCTGTCCGTGGTACTGGTGGCTCCCTTAGCTTCAGGCAGCGGGGGGGTGAACAAAGGGAAGAGAGCAGCCCAGAGAGACTGGGACGGAGGGAAGCCCCCACTGATCTCTAGGGCCTGGCCATGAATAGCATCATCCCCAAAGAGTGGCGAGCTCCATGGTACGTCGCTGTGGACTCTCCCTGGAGCCCTAGATCTCTCCATCACTGCCCCAGCTGGCCTCGTCTTGGGGGCTGTCTGAGCCTGCCAGGAGCCTGAGGTGATGGCTGGCACAAGCAGAAGGAGCGCAAGGCGCCATCTCTTCCATCCTACTCATCAGCCCGAGAACGGGGCCTGGCTCCGGGACTCGTCTAAATGCTTTTCCTGGCATGTTATTGTGAAGCATGAGTCCTCCAAGAGAAGCATGCGATCCAGGTGAGACCAGCCTGCAAGCCACACAGGGGGGAGCTCGAGGGGAGGGGGCAGAGCAAGGCAGGGTGCGTGTGAAAGGGATTGTGCTGGGGGAAGGAGGGGGGCGATTTGACCCTAATGGGCAGGATGTGTGTGACTGAGATTCAATCCTGGCACCTGTGGAAACACAAGGCCGCTTCGCTGGTGGCCCTTTCCCCCCACCCTGTGCAGTCTCTTCCCGTCTCCACCCCACAAAAAAGCCCCGCTACCTTGTAGCCTCCTTGTGAGCTCCCTGAATACCACAGCCGCCTGTGTGCTGGGCAGGGAGTGCCCCGGGCAGGCCAAGGCAGCTGCAGGAAGGTAGGGGGTGGGGAGGAAACAGGGAGATCTGACTCAGGGGAGGTCAGTGCCCTCCACAGGCCAGTTCCCATCTCTGCCTAGCCCTCCCTGGAGTGACACACACGTATGCTGCCGCACACAGCTCACCCCTGTACAATCGCTCTTGCACACACACACATGCATCCAGTCCAGTTCGCACGCTCAGTGTGTGGATCTGTGGGCTGTTGCGTGGCGTGGCACAGAGGCTCTGAGTGGCTGTGCTGTGTGCATGGAGCTGGAAGGTTGCGAGTGTCTCTGCCGGTGTGTGCCCCTCTGGGGGAGGGCAGAGATGGGGAGTGAGACTGAGCTTGTTGGTACCTTGCTAGGGGTGCGTGCATGCCTCCGTGTGTATGAGTGCACAAGTGTGCACGGGGGTGAGCACACAAGTGTGCATGGGCGTGTTGCATACCTGTGTGTGTATGGATGCATGTGTGAACTTGAGAGCACACACAAGTGTGCATAGGTGTGTACATGGGTGTGTACATTCACACACACACACCCCACTCAAAGACCCAGCCTCCAAACACAGTTGCTCCTCTCCCCGCCTGCCAGAAGATGTGGGTACCTCTGCATGTGACAGGAAGCAAAGGGGATGAGATCCCCTAAGGCCTGGTGAGCACAGCCCACTGTCCAGACCTGTGGCTGGATCTGCCAGGAGGAGGCTATGCCTAGCTCTCCAGTGGCCCCTACAAGGGCCAGGCTGCCAGAGGGAGAATCAGGCCAGGAGCTGTCCCTGGCTGGAGAGGTGCGGGCTGGGCTAACTCATCCATTAAGAACAGTTCAGAGCCGCATGGCAAGTGCGAGGCTGCTGGCTGGGCTCGTGCCCCTTGGCTTGCTGAGAGCCCCACATGCAGGCCAGGACATAACTCAGTCCCCTGGCGAGAGCCCCACATAGGGGCTGGGCCACCACCCAGTTGGGAGATGCCAGCCTGCTGCGTCGGGGACACCAGGGCTAGAGAACTGAAAAGCTCCCTGTGGCACTGCCCAGGAACAGAAAGGCAGGGGCAGAAGCAGAGAGCAGGAGCCCTGGGTTCTGTGCGCCAGCTTGTGCGCTGGGTAGGGTGACCAGATGCCCTGATTTTTGGGTCTTTTTCTTATACAGGCTCCTATTACCCCCACCCCCTGTCCCGATATTTCGCACTTGCTGTCTGGTCACCCTAGCGCTCGGCTGTCCCACGGGCTGTGTGCTGTGTCCTTGCGAGGGGTTGCCTTACTAGAATGTACATTAGGGAGCTATTGCTGACCCGCAGCAGGGCCCGACAGGCAAACTCCAGCATGCTCGATGGTGCAGCCTGCTCTGAGCGCCTCACCATAGCTCTGGGCTTTGACGGGGCCATGCAGGAGGATGCAGAAGGGAAGACAGGACAGCTCTGGGCAATCAGATCTCCAGTGCCCTGTATCCTATTCCCCTGAGCTGGCCAGTCCCCCAACCCTGGGGCCATATCAGAGCCAGTGCCCCAGAGAGGGAAAAGGCCCAAGAGCCTATTCCCCATTCCCAAGCCAGCCAATGTCTTTTGCATCTGACCAGAAGATCATGTCCCCATAGCCTGAGCTCCCAACTCTGCAGCCCCTCGGTGAGCAGCTAGAGCCTTGCCTGCTTTCGTGCCCACAGATGACACTGTGCATCAGGAATAATTCCAAAGGCAACCTTCCCTTCCTTTAAACCTGTGCAGGCAGAATGGGAAGCCCCCCAACTCTCTTTCCCATTGTGAATAACAAACAAGGGGCTAGAAGATTTGCCCACTGGCCGCACAGCTACCTGCACAGAAACGGGCCTGGGGCGTTGGCCTGGGCAACCCCCCGGCATGTGCCTGCCACAGGGGGATGCCTGACAGGCAAATGCAGCCCACCCAGAGCCATGAGAGAGCTCTGCCCCCCACATTCCTGCCACGTCCCAGGAGATGTAGCCCCCAAAAAGACAGGACCGAGATCACGGCATGCAAGAGTGGCCACCCTTGTGCTTGCTAATCAATGGGCAGATCCTAGAAGGTGCTGAGCACCCGCAACTCCATCACCCAGCACCGCGAAGGAGCAGGCCCAATTTGGACACCTGTCTCTGCTAGTGCCTGACAGCTGATGCTAGGGAGGCAGGACACCCCCTTCCCATGTCCAGAGGTCCCCCATGTGAGGGTATCGATGGAGGGGCACAGCCCCCCAAGCATCCTCGCAGCTCCGTGTCGATACACCGCTGATACAAGGAGCAGGGGCTTGGGGGCAGCCAGGAGCGGAGTGGTGATCGCTCAGAGGAACGAAGCTGGAGAGGGAAACCCACAGGGCAGGGCAGGGGGCCCAGTGTGCTTAACAGAGAGCCTAAAGAGGCCCCTGGCAGTGGACAGGAGCCCCCAGGAGGGTAAAGGGAGAGCAGAGAGGGGGCAGGGGGAGCTCTGGTTCCACGGGGGGGGGTGTGTGTGTGTGAGAGAGAGTGTGTGCATGCGTGTGTGTGTGTGTGTGCGTGCGTGCAGAGTCTGGGGAGCCTCCAGGCCAGGTCTGAGGCAGCTGCTCTGCTCCCACCACGACAGGGGGCCAGGCAGAGCCTGTCCACTCCTGCCCCACCCTGTGGGCTTGCAGGCCCCATGGATGTTATTCTGCCCTGCACGGGATGCGCATTCTGTTCTCCATTCCAGCCGGAGCCGCCCGGCCTGCTGAGCACCAGGCTGCAGCTCTCTCTGGTAGGCTGTGCTCTGACGCATAGACATAGGCGAAAATAAACATGTTTTAAGGTTCTGCATTCGCAGGCTTGCCTGGTTTGTCACTGGCCTGGTGAGTAACGACAGGATGTCTCCAGGAGGTGGAGAGAGGCCTGAGACAACGGACATGCTCCCATAGACAGGGCTATGGTGGGGGCTTCAGCCATCAGGGCAGCTCTAGCATGAAGCTGGCGTGTTGGTGAAATGGGCAGCGCTGGGTTTACAGTGGTGCCAGTGGCTCCATGGAGCCGGGCCCATGCTCAGAAGGGGCCTCGGTCTGCTCTGCTTCCCTGCACGCCGAGGCCCCGCGGGCTCCCCCCGCTCACCACTTGCTCCTCTCGGCCTGCCTGCCTGCTGCCTCCTTGGCCCCACTCCACTGCTCGTCTCTGCTCCCGGCCAGACCCCAGGGCACTTCCGGCTCCGGGCAGTCTCTGCTTCCCACCACCGGTGGGGCCCCACCTGTCCCCCCGGAGCTGAGCCACCTGGGACTGGTGCAGAAACCTGGCCAGTCTCGGCACCATGCTCCATTGCTCCCACGGGGGCCCACAAATAAATTTGGCACCAGGCCCGAAAAAGGTTAATCCGGCCCTGGGAACCGGCCTGGGGTTAGGTGCCCCAGGACAGGTCATGGTTCCCAGCAGTGCCGCTTTAGGGCACCCCAGTGTAGACAAGGCTGCGGCTGGGAGGGAGGAAGGCCTTCGGGACTCCAGCTGGTAAGGCATGCGCTGCCGTAGGCGGATCTCTAGCTCACCTTGGCAGGCACTAGGGTTTCCGCAGCACCCACGTGGTCCCAGTGGGGAATGAACAATGGGAGAGATCAATGCCTCACTTAGGCGGGTGTGTCTGTCCGCTCGGGAGCACTGGCCATCTCGGGCAGGGTAAGCTGAGTTGAATAAGCCATGCTGGGGAGCCCCCAGAGGACAGTGGTGTGGGGTGATCGAGGGGGAATGTGACACAGCCCCAGTGGGAAGCAGTCACAACAGTCCTTCAGTGACAGCATGGCTAGCTGCGGATGTGGTGGTCTAACATGGAATTTGGTGATCTGGCACCGCTGGTGTGGAGGATACAAACCCCGTGATAGACCCCTAGTGTCAGTGACACAGGGTAACCAACCATTAAAGGTCTGACCTGGTGCCAAAGGCCCATAGGCTGAAAGGATCCACTGGGAAAGGGTGGGGACCCTTTGGCAGTTTTAACCCTTCTGCCAGGTGCTGTCTGGAGCAGGTTCTATTTTCTAGGAGTTCCTTCTAAAGACTTAAATAGCACTGACTTCAGCCCCCACCCAGAAACCTGGGAGACTGTCTGAACCCCCCTTGGTGCCCTTGATGGGCAATGCTTCCCTGCCGCAAGCACTGAGTCTGGGGGTCTAAAACAAATGGAACTTTATGGGGGTGGGGAGTAGGGGACAACAGGCTGAACTTGGGAGAGCCAGCAATTAACAAATTCTAGGAGGTAAGACTCCCCCACCCCTTAACAATAGTCTCACCCTTACTCCTCCTCTGGTTGCTGTGACTAGCTGATGTTTCCCCAGCTCCCTGCTCGCTGTTAGCTGGCCTGGAGAAGTCCAAGGATGCTGGCAGGCTGATGCAGCCTGGGCTGCTCTGGGGGCTCTGTCTCCTGACCTGGATGGAGCAATCTGAGCAGGGAGACTGCTGCATTCTGTACAGCCAGAGCCACCTCAGCATTGCACCTGCTGCTGTCTCGCAGCAATCTCAGCTCAGCTCTCTAGAGAAGAATCCGTGTCTCCAGCCCTCCACGCAGTCCTCCCCGCAGACAGGCACTCTGCACGCTGCCCCACTGTCTCTCTCCCTTTAGCTTTCTGCCCTTACTTCAGCCCTGGGCAGGGGCCCCAGGCATGCTTGCTGCTGCTCTCTTGTCCTCGCATCTCCCAGCAGGGTCAGTTGCATTCTGTTGCCCTCAAACTCACAATGGACCTGGATTTCCACCAAAACGTCCCCAACTGCCACATAACTAAAATGCCAGAGAGGCTGGGCCCACTCAGTCAATTCCCACAGCTCTCCACCAGAGGCCGACAGAGAGCTCCCTGCCCCACAGTGTCCCTGCCTAGCTGGAGTGTGTGGGTCATTTGGAGCTGTGTCACGGAGTCCCCGGGCGATGCTCTGGAACTGCTCCCTATGAAGCCAGGCAGGACTCTGGGGAAGTCTCCTCTCTGTGAGCAGACTGTCTGCAGGACACACAGCTCACCCGGCTTCCACCTTCCTGGGTCTGACCTTGGAGCATTCAGCATCCTCTGCCCCTCCGTGCGCTTCCCACAGCAAGTCCACCTAGGCGGGGTCCTGGGGAAGCCAGAGGGTCCTGCACCTCACCGCAGTCAGACGTGACTCTCAGCCAGCCAGTAAAACAGAAGGTTTATTAGACGACAGGAACATGGTCTAAACCAGAGCTTGCAGGTGCAGAGAACAGGACCCCTCAGCTGGGTCCATTTTGGGTGGGCAGTGAGCCAGACAACCATGTCTGCCCTTCACTCCATGTCCCCAGCCAGCCCCAAACTGAAACTCTCTCCAGCCCCTCCTCCTCTGGGCTTTGTTCCTTTCCCGGGCCAGGAGGTCACTGGATTCCTTTGTTCTCCAACCCTTTAGCTCTCACCTTGCAGGGGGGAAGGGCCCAGGCCATCAGTTGCCAGGAAACAGGGTGTCGGCCCTTCTCTGTGTCCAGACCCCTGCACACACCTGCCCACTAGGGCTCTGCAACGATCATACACCCTTATCCCACCACCTAGATACTTAAGAACTGCCTAGGGGAAACTGAGGCACCCTCACACTATTCAGAGGAAACATTAAGAACAGTCCCACTTCATCACATCTCTCCCCCCTTCGAGATCGAACTGAGTGGGGTCACTTTAGCCAGTGACCTGGGGAAGTTCGAAGCCACCAACATTCCCATGGATGCCCCAGCATCTCTTCTGTTCCTTGGTGGGAGTTACACCAGGCCCTTCCAGTTTCATGCACTCCCTTAGGTCGGGGGTGGTCGATAGCACTCGCATGCCGCATGTGGGAAGGTTTATGCGGCCTGTGCCCTTTTGCCACCCCAAAACCCCCAGGGGTCAAACTGGGATCGGGTCTTCTCCCAGTGCTCCAGTCTGGAGGGCTGCAATTCAGGCTCTCTTGGTTAAGAGCCCCCATCTTGACCTGGGCCACATACTATTCACTTACAGAACTAGCATGGAGACATTCCTTTCTCAACAACCTTGTCTCCCCAACAAGCTGGCCAAACACAGCCACTTGGTTATAGGACTGTTTAACTTTCTTAACAGCTTTCACTTCATCTGAGACCTTCTCAAAGCTATCCACACTGGATCTTTCAACAGAAAAGTCAGTGGATCCATTCACAACAGAAAATTTGTGGCCATTAGGAATGGAAACTTTCTTGATTAAATCACTTTCACACCCTTCAGTTGCAGTAAACTGCTTGCAAAGACTCCATGAGGATTCCTTTCCCTAGGGCTTTTCTATGCAACAATTCACCCTTCACAGAAATTCTGCCCTTACCCTCTTCACCTAGGGCTTGCTCTAGAGCAACACTTTCCTGAGCAACAACAGACTCTTTCTGGGTCTCACTTACATCCAGATTTACCTCTGGCCCATCAGGCGGATTCCTACACAATCCCCTTTCAGGCAAACTCACAGACTTCCTAGATAAAAGGTTAGAAGCATTCTCCTTCCCTTTGCCACACACAAGTTCAGGAATCTTTTCCTTCTTGCTACAGGTTTCCACACCCTCAGTAGGCAACACAATCAAATCACCTTTCTGCTCTCCTTGTGCCCTGGCTAGGGTATCACCCTGATTAGACAGAGTTGCGACACCCTTTCCCAACAACACACTAGCAACAGGCAAAATACAAGCACCAGAATTGTCTGGTCTCTGGGATTTTACATAGACACTAACTGGATGCGACCTAGTTACAGGCCATTCTCCCGAGCAGACATAAACTTAGGACCCTTCCCTTCCTGGGCTTTAGTTGAATCCAGAATCAACTCTGAGACAACTGCACTACCCTCAACCATCACAGGTTGAAAGGCCCCTTCTGTCTGCTCCACAGACAAAGAAGAGCCGGACACACTTTCTCCTTTCCCAGACACACAGCTTGGGATCTCATTCCCCTTGTCCCAGCACACAAGGCTGGTCACAGGCAACTGCTTGGAGACCAGGGTAGCTCCCTCCACAGGCAAGTCAATACCCCTGACAGACACAGGCACATTTCCTTCACTGTCACACTTCTCCACCCAGCTAACAGGTAAGGTCCAGGGACACTCATCTTCCACTCTCCTCGCCTTCCCACACTGCTGACTAGACAAAGCCATCAGCTCACAAGGCTGCCTAGGCTCATCCAGACTTTCCTTACCAAGCACCTTGCCACTCCCAGCAGATACCCTGCCCTGCCTGTGTCTCCCCCCACTCAGCTGGGGTCTCAGCTCCCATTGTGCTCAGCGCTGCCCTTGCTGTCCCAGTGGGGGTAAGTCCCGAGCGCACTGCTTTCCTCACTGCATCAGAGCCAGCGTGAGCCCCTCTCTGCTGTGTGTGAGGGGGCGGGAAGCATCTCTCTGTCCCACCCAGCCCCAGGGGTCTGGTTACAGGCAGGCAGGTATCCTGAGCCTAGCAGCTCCTCCCCACTGCCAGCCAGGTCATCTGCATTTTCACTGACCATTTCCCTCTCTGCCGATTGGTTCCCTGGATTCAAATTCAAACCCTTGGACGTTACAGGAGCAGGGCCTGGATCCTGTCCCAAAAAGACACAGTCACTCCCCAACAGGGTCTCGCAGCTGGTATCCTGGAGAACCCCAACGACCAGGCAGCCCCACCCCTCCTGGGTCTGCACAGGGATCTGGGCCATAGGCAGGGCGAGAGGCTTCATCCCTGGGACCCTCACCCAGCTCACACAGCCCCTCAGCATCTGAGGCTGCACCACCCGGGGCCTGACAACCGTTCTCTCTGTCCCAGGATCTCGCCACCCCAGGAATGTCTCCCCATTGACCATCACCTTCCGCTCCCACTGGGGGTCCGAGGGGCCTGGCCCAGGAGACTCCACACAGACATATAGGTTGGGACCAGGAGTGGAAGCCTGTCCACCTCCCCACCCATCCGGCTGACGGAGTCTATGGCCTTGGGACCCAGCAAGAGAGCTAGACACCGGGGCTTTTCCGCAGGGTCCCCCTGGTTCAAATCTCCAGCCTGCTCAAAGGCAGTGAGGTGGGCATCCACATCCCCCCCCCCCCTTAAACCGGGGGCAGCAATTTAGTCTCGAGGTTCCCTGCGGAACTGGCACCCCGAGGTCTATCCCCACTCACCCCTGGGAGGTCCCCTAGGCCTCTCCGCTCCCCCACCGCCAGTTCATGCTGCTGCTGCTTCTGCAGCTCCTTCTCGGGCTCTCACTCTCTCTCACAGTCCTCTTGCTCTCTCGGACTCAGCTCCAATCCCGTCCATCTCCAATCCCCTGATGGGGAACCCGATCGTGAAGACCCCCATCTGGTCGGGGACAGGAGTCTTGGGGATGCCTGGCTACTGCTCCAGCTGCTCCCAGATCCTGCTATAGCCCCATTTGGGGTCAGGAATCTGTTCCTTAGAGTGATCATCCTCCTCCAGCTGCATGATTAACTGTGCTTTGGTGAACTTTCCAATGCGCAACCCTCTCTTTCTGCACAGGGTTACAATGTCCTTCTTCAGGAGACGGTGACAGGCCATCACTCCGCTCTTCCCAAGTTGTTGTGGACTCACAGGCCTGTGTGGTCTCAGCTCCCCACGGTTTCCAGGGAGAACCCCTAGTGTACCAGCCCTTCTCGAGGTCACCACCTCTTTGCCAGGGTCAAGCTGCAGACTCCTCCGCCCCTTGGACTGCTCGCTGCAATCCCCAGGGGAACCCTGTTGTCACAGAGTCCCTGGGCGGTGCTCTGGAACTGCTCCCCGTGAAACCAGTCAGGACTCTGCGGCAGTCGCCTTTCTGTGAGCAGCCTGTGTCCAGGGCACACAGCTCACACAGCTTCCACCTTCCTGGGTCTGACCTTGGAGACTTCAGCATTCTCTGCCCCTCTGTGCGCTTCCCACAGCGAGTCCGCTCAGGTGGGGCTCCTGGGGAAGCCAGAGGGTCCTGCACCCCAACTTCGCAGTCAGACGTGACTCTCAGCCAGCCAGTAAAACAGAGGTTTATTAGACGACAGGAACATGGTCTAAAACAGAGCTTGCAGGTGCAGAGAACAGGACCCCTCAGCCGGGTCCAATTTGGGGGGCAGTAAGCCAGACAACCACGTCTGCCCTTCACTCCATGTCTCAGCCAGCCCCAAACTGAAACTCCCTCCAGCCCCTCCTCCTCTGGGCTTTGTTCCTTTCCCGGGCCAGGAGGTCACTGAATTCCTTTGTTCTCCAACCCTTTAGCTCTCACCTTGCAGCGGGGAAGGGCCCAGGCCATCAGTTGCCAGGAAACAGGGTGTCGGCCCTTCTCTGTGTCCAGACCCCTGCACACACCTGCCCTCTAGGGCTCTGCAGTAATCATACACCCTTACCCCACCCCCTAGACACTTAAGAACTGCATAGGGGAAACTGAGGCACCCCCACACTATTCAGAGAAAACATTAAGAACAGTCCCACTTCGTCACACCTGTTACTGCAAAAGTCCTTCTCTCTCCCAGGGCCAAGCTGCAGGCTCCTCCACCCCGAGACTGCTCACCGCAGTCCCCAGGGGCACCCCATTACTGCACAGTCCTTCTCGCTGGTCACACACTCTCAGGGGCTAACCGCCCCCCGAAACCACTCCTCTCTGAGCCTTCCAGCATGCCTGGTTCTCGTCTATTCCCCTTCATTTTACTGCTCCCCAGGCACTTACTGCAGGAAGCGCCATCCGCGGGGTGCAGTACATCCCACCACTGCCACCAGTTGTCACGGAATCCCCGGGCGATGCTCTGGAGCTGCTCCCTATGAAGCCAGTCAGGACTCTGGAGAAGTCTCCTTTCTGTGAGCAGACTGTCTGCAGGACACCCAGCTCACACAGCTTCCACCTTCCTGGGTCTGACCTCGGAGGATTCAGCATCCTCTGCCCCTCCGTGCGCTTCCCACAGCTAGTCTGCCTAGGCAGGGTCCTGGGGAAGCCAGAGGGTCCTGCACTCCACCACAGTCAGACGTGACTCTCAGCCAGCCAGTAAAACAGAAGGTTTATTAGACGACAGGAACATGGTCTAAAACAGAGCTTGTAGGTGCAGAGAACAGGACCCCTCAGCTGGGTCCATTTTGGGTGGGCAGTGAGCCAGACAACCACGTCTGCCCTTCACTCCATGTCCCCAGCCAGCCCCAAACTGAAACTCTCTCCAGCCCCTCCTCCTCTGGGCTTTGTCCCTTTCCCGGGCCAGGAGGTCACCGGATTCCTTTGTTCTCCAACCCTTTAGCTCTCACCTTGCAGGGGGGAAGGGCCCAGGCCATCAGTTGCCAGGAAACAGGGTGTCGGCCATTCTCTGTGTTCAGACCCCTGCACACACCTGCCCTCTAGGGCTCTGCAACGATCATACACCCTTATCCCACCACCTAGATACTTAAGAACTGCCTAGGGGAAACTGAGGCACCCCCACAGTATTCAGAGGAAACATTAAGAACAGTCCCACTTCATCACAGGCTGCTCTACTACTCACCAACAGGGGTCAATAGTGAGCGCTCATCTCTCTAAGGCTTCAGGCTTCAGGGCTTATTGTGGTACTTGCTTCTTGCCCCCAGAGCCTTCTCCTCAAACATGGTCTCACCAGAGTAAGGAGCAGGTTCAGCTGACACATGCACACCACACACAGGTCCCAGACACCACACTCACCACACATGCACACTGCACAAACCTCAACCCCGCAAACACCTCACACACCCCAAGCCATGCACACCCCAGCCTTGTTGGCTACTGGCAGATGCCCAAGAGAGGGGCACAGAACCAGCACGGTGGTTCTACAATTCTACAATACACGTGAGCCGCCCTTTGGATAGGCCTTGCTACTGTCAGCTCCGTGGGAAAGGGGAACGCTTACCCTGACAGGCCTGTGGGCACGCTTGCAATGAAAGCGCAGGGTCAGTCCTCTCACAAATGTGCCGACCGAAGCAGCAGGGCCCTTTCGCGCTCGCAGCCTCCATCAGCCACGTCTCGCCCTCCGGCAGGCAGAGCTCTCAGCTTGTATGATGCAGCTGTCAGTTTTGCTGCATTAGCCTTTCCCTTTTAGAGACTCAAGTTAAATTCTACAAGCCCACCTTTCTGTCCTACCCTGTGTAAAGGTACCTTATACACACACACACACACACCCCTGTGCAAAGTGCAGCTCTGACGGCAGAGAAGATCTGGTGCATAAGGGCTGGCCTAGATCGACACCAAGGTAGAATTTGGCGATAGGCTTGTAGAATTTAACTTGAGCCTCTAAAAGGGAAAGGCTAATGCAGCAAAACTGAGGGCTGCATCATACAAGCTGAGAGCTCTGCCTGCCGGAGGGCGAGACGTGGCTGGTGGGGGCTGGGAGCGCGAAAGGGCCCTGCTGCTTCGGTCGGCACATTTCTGAGAGGACTGACCCTGCGCTTTCATTGCAAGGGTGCCCACAGGCCTGTCAGGGTAAGCGTTCCCCTTTCCCACGGAGCTGACAGTAGCAAGGCCCATCCAAAGGGTGGCTCACGCACTCATGGCTGGGAGACGCCAGCAGCTCAGGAGACACCGTGTGGAACTGGAAGGTAAAATCTTTTCCAGCCACGAATGTTACAGGCGACGGAGTCACTGGGGCAGGCTGACGGGAGCATTGTGTATGGAGAAAACACTACGGCCTGCTGGGACATTCTCTTGGCCAGACCCTTCCGTCCACCGCAGCTAGCCACAGCTCTGGGCCATTCCGGCAGCACCAGGGCCAGCTTGTGCCCCCGGGTGTCACCTCAGTGACCGGCTGCCTGGACACCAGCATTTGTTTGCGTGTCTGTACACGGGGGGAGCTCGGAGAGACCTGGCTTCCAGCCCAGCCACTTTGGGAGGCTATTCCACAGCCTAATGGATCTCCATCGTTAAGAGGTTTCTCGTAATACTCCGCTTTCTTCATTTCCTCCAGTCCCTCCTAGCAATTCCCCCATGTGCCTCTGTTTTCTTGATGCTTAGCCCATGCAAATACCTGCAGCGTGCTATCATGTCTCCCCCAGGGCCTGATTTGCAGAGTGCTCACAACTCCAGTGGAAGCTAATGGAAACTGATGGCAAATCAAGCTCTTAGCCAAGCTGGATCTGTTTAGCTCCTTCCAGTCTCACTGTGGGAAAATCCCTCCAGCCTCTGCTCATTTCTTTGGCTCTTCTCTGAATTCCTCCCGGAAGTGCTGACAGTTTTCTAGCAGTGAGGTGCCCAGCGCCGACCCTTGGCACTGGTCGATGGATGCAGGCCCTCAGTCTCGGTGTGCACGTGCGTGTGATGCTGCCCACGCTAGGTGTGAACCCTGATCTGTTAGGGGACAGGGTGCGTCCCTCCACCAGCTCAGTCATAAGAAGGATGTGTCCCAGAGAAGACTAGACAGTGCCAGCTGCTTTTTAACCCTGTCCTGGTCGCCACGACTTCTTGGCCAAAACTGGCCATTTCTCCCATTGGCTCTTGTCGAGTTGCTCAGTTGCCGAGAGCCAACGGGACAAATGCCCAGTTTTATCAAAAAGCGGGATGCAGAGCACAAGGTTGCAGGGACGCAGGGGTGGAGGTGAGCAGCAAGGCCAGCTCTGTGCAGGGGGGGCAGGGCTCGGGAGAGGAGTTCTGCCAGCCCTGTGGGAGAGGGGGGGCAGGGCTCAGGTGAGCAGCAACACCAGCCCCAGCCTCACGGGGCGGGGGGGTGGGCAGGCAGGGCTTGGGAGAGGAGTGCTGCCAGTCCTGTGCGGGGGGGGCAGGGCTTGGGTGAGCGACTCAGGCCAGCCGCACATGGGGAGAGGACTCGGGCCAGCCCCATACGATGCCCCATTTTCACTTGGGGAACTATGGTCACCCTAGAACTGCTAGGAACTGGCAGGAAGAGCAGCTGCAGGGGAAAGCCAGCACTGGGGGACTGGGAAGAGAACGCACCCCACATGGGGGACACAGTCACACCTGCAGGCATGTTCACCCTCTGAAAAGAGCAAGTTCAGCCCCCGCCAATCCCCTGTCATTTACTCAGGCGGAACTCCTCCCCCCCGCCCCCGCCCCCAGCCCCAGGTGAGCCTTGGAAAAAGGTGGGGTTGACAGGCAGAGCATCAGCCACTCTGCCCGAGAGCCCTGAGCTAGTCTTGCCCACCGCCATGGTACACAGGCTTCCAGATTTAAAAATGAGCCCACTGCCTGGCTGTGTCTCAGAGAGGAATCCCAGGGACCTTCCAAATCATCCAGCCCACATGCAATCACATTTGTCACGTATATAGCCTCTGACTCGGCGAGCCACGATTGCTCCTCACAGCTCTCTGGCAGGAGAGGGAAGTCGTATTGTCCCTATTTAATAGACAGGAGCACTAAGGCACCAGGACATGTCGTGACCAATTTCTCAGAGTGTCAGTGGAAAAGCCAGGAATAAAACCCAGGAGGCCTCACTTCCAATCACTAGACCCCATTCTCCTCCCAGGGCTGGGAATAGAACCCAGGGTTCCTGACCCACATCCCTCTGCGCTAATCATTAGACAACATCTCCTGGTACCTGCCACCACCTTCCATGGTACAGCTCAGCCTGTGCTACGAAAGCAGCTCTCCCTAGGGCAGCTCCACACTCAGGGTCCCCTCCATCAATCCCCTGGAGGCAATACGTTATCAGGCTTCTCCAGAGACCCTTCAAGCAAAGGGAGAGAAGTTGCTGAGAGATGCAAACTAGACACATTGGGCTCCCTCCGCCTGGCCCTGGCAGCCGAACGCTATTATAGCCATTACAGCACCCAGGCGCCTGCAGGGGCACAAACAGAATGAAAAAAGCCATGCCCCAATGAGCAGCATTCCCATCCCCTGGCTGCTGGAATCACTGGCTGTGCCCTGCTTGCTAATACAGTCAGCACTCAAGCCAGGACCCTCCCAGTCCCCAGGTAACAGTTCTACCTTTGGAGACCAATGCGGGGTTTTGCACCCATTTCCAGGTCTGGTGCATTGCAGCTTGGTGGCATGGGAGCTGCAGGATCTGGGGCCCATGGGGCCAATGCTGCCCAGTGGTGTGGGTGCTGCATGGTGATATAGCTGCTCTGGAGGAGCACAGACCTCCCTTTCCTTGCTACTGCCCACAGGAAGGTTCTGAGCCTCTCTCCAGAATGTCAAGCAAATCCTGGGCAGCAGCAGGTGCTGATCTTGGGGCACCATGGAGAGCTCAGGGCCCTGTGTGAACTGCTCTGTGGGGCGGATAAATAGGTAGGCAGCACTGTATCCCTGCTGCAGAAATCCACTCAGCTCTCTGGCAGGTATTAGAAGGGCTTTGGAGCCAGCTCCATATGAAGGGGATAATACCTTTTAGCAATGATATTAATGCCTAATTTATCCTCTCTGGGTGAGGGTTTTATGCTGCTCCGGCTGCTCCTGCAGGCCCAGTAGACTCTGCTGAGGTTCCCATTTCCCTTTCTCTTGGGAACTAAAAAGTGTCTTCCCTCCCCCATGGCCTGCGGTCAGAGAGGGGCAGTAAGTACTCTCCTGTGCCAGGTTTTAGGGGAGGATTCTTTTTCTCTCTGTCAAAGCCATGACTGCTTCTGAAGCAGCCGCTGGGGAGAGGGAGCAGCCCTAGCTAAGCAACCTGCCTTCCTGCAGGGCCTAGGGCTAAAATGAGCCCCAGGCATGGGGCTTCCTCCCCGCCCCCTGCCAAAGAGAGGTGTCACAGCGTCACTGCACCAGCAGTGTCTCTTGGGATGATGTTACCTGGGCCCCACAAATGACTTCAGAGCCAGGCTCACAGGGCTAGGATCGCTGTCCCCCCCAGTGCATGCGCACACAGACACACAGAGCCAGAAGGAGCCCAGTGCTCTCCCTTCTCCAGCATTGCAGGGGACCTCTCTGTATCTGGCATACTCTGGCTTTCAGATGGACCCAGACCAAAGCCCAGACCACTGTGCTTTGCATGGGTTCTGCCTCAAATCACAACCTTCCCCAAACCTGGGGGGCCTCAAGGTAGGCAACTAATGCCATAACAAAGTGGCTGGATTTTCAGAGATATGGAGCACCCCGGCTCTCACTGATTTGGGCTGGATCTGGGGGTGCCCAGCACCACAGAGGAACAGGTCCTCTGGCACACAGGGGCATAAGCTTGGGCCCCATGGCTTAGAAATGGTGGCCTGTGTATTCAGTGACCTTGCTGGGGTCAGGCACCCACGCGGGACAGGTTACTGGAAGGCGAGGTGGCAGGAAGGAGTGCAGAGGAGTTGAAGCCTCTAGGCACACATCAGGAGAGGAGCTGTTCCGGGCTTGAGTGGGAGGTGGGAAACCAACTGCAGAGTGCAAGGGGCAGCCGGAGGAGGCACCCAGGTAGGGGAGGATGCCACAGAGAGCCTGGGAGGCCAGGGTGAGGAGCTGGAGCTGGAGCTGACATGCAAGGAGGTCCGGGTGAGGCCCAGGGCTGGGGGTGTGATACGGTGGAAGCGGCAGGGCAGGACGAACATGTGAAGGGAGAAGAGGAGGCTGCAGTAGTCCAGGCGGGAGGTGGCGAAGGCCTGGAGAGGGCCTTGGTGGTATGGCTGGGGTGGATTTGGGAACCCAGGTGGGAGGGGGTGCTGGCCAGGTATGGGGGGGAAGGAGCCAAGCGAGAGGATATCTGTGACTGTGCAAGGACAGGCGTGGCCTGGCGGGCAGGCTAGTAGGGTGGCAGCCCAGATGCCAGGCATGAGACGCTGACCTGTTGTAGCAGGAGGCTGCCCAGGAGGCAGGACCAAGCCATGGCAGAGACAGCGGGAGGCTGGGGGCAGATGTGCGCGCACACAGAATTATTCTGGTTATCAGGCTGTCAAAGCCAGCCTGTCCTGCCTGCAAAGCTGACTCCTGCAGGGTTGGACTGTCCCTTGCCATCTCGTCCACTCTGCCCCTGGCACAGAAGTGGCTCAAGGTGCTGCCATGCCAGCAAGGAGCCCTCGCTGCACTGAATTTCAGCTCAGGAGAATTTACATGGCTCAGGATCTGTGCTGAATGCATCCCCCCGCCCCCCGATACTTCTCTGGCCTAACTGTGCGCCCTGGCAGAGCTGCCCCTGAGCAGGATGTGGTTTGCTGCAGAATCCTGATTAACTACACAGCAGCGCATCGCCCCCAAGGCCCCCCATTCACAAGGCACCTCCAGCCAGAGGCCTGAGCCTGCTCCGGGCAGCAATGGGATGCTGGGTGGATCAGCACCAGGCAAGACACCCCACCCCACATGGGGATTACTAGAGACCCTGGCCCCATGTTAATGAACTGCTGACATGTGGCTGCCAAGCTGCGCCTCCCCTACCACAGAGCGAGGCCTAAGGGAAGTCCTGTGCCAAGGCTTCCCAAGCTCACCCCTCCCATCCATCCTCTACCCTGTGCTCTGAAGACTAGTGCAGCAGGTGTGCAAACAGCTTGAGCTCCCTGCAGCACCAGACCTTAACCCCCACGCAGCCTCTGCCCACACGAGCGCTGGAATACAGGAGCCCCACCCCCAAAGGGCCTCCAGCATCAGAGGCTGCAGAATTTCCCCCAGTGATGTTATAAGTGCATGGTGGAAACGCGAAGAGAAGCCAGGCCACCTCGATGGCACTGCAGCCGCTAGCACAGGCTCCTCTCGCTATTGCTTCCCCTATGGAAGCTCCCACATTTCTCCTTCCCAAAGATCCCCCCCCAAACACTCTAATCGTCTGGCTGGACCAGCAAGCTGGCGTCTGGCTCTGTGCTGGAGCTCCTGGGGCAGTTCTGTTCTCAGAATATCCAGGCTGTGAAGCAGACACCAGCTGCTGCAGTCTGAGAAAGGGATGTAGGGGGACAGCGGGGAGGAGAACCCTGGGAGTTTCCTCTGTTAGGAATTCCCCTCACAGCACTCCATGCCACCCTCCCCTTTGGTGACCACGTCCCTGGCCCATTGTCTTGTTTCCTAGGAAACTTGTCTGGAGCTTCCCCCACCCCAACCTACTTCTGCTCCTGCTCTGCCTGTACATCAACCAGCCACTGCTCCCAGCCTGAAGTGCGCAGCACGCCAGAGCTGTCACAGACATAACATCATCTGGCAGCAACACCACTTTCATCCTCGCTGGGGTTTCAAACGCTCCTCCTGGATGGGAGACTTGAAAGGATACTGTCAGCTAGGTGCAGGCACCACGCTTAGATGCATGGGGGGCGGGGGAGATAAATAGAAAAGAGAACGGTTTGCAAAACCCAGCACAGAGACATCTCTGCACCAGCTCGCCCTAGGGGAGAAACCGATGTAAACATCTCCCCCCAGGGCTAAGCACCCAGCAAGAATGTGGAGGTGAAACTGATCAGCCCAGATTCAGCATCTGCACTGAGTGATCAAGGCTCATTCATAGATTCCAAGGGCAGAAGCAACTGCTGGGATCATCTAGTCTAACCCGCTGTGTTACATAGGGCAGAGAACTGCCCCAGAATCATTCCTAGAGCAAAGCTTGGGAAAAACATCCCATTTTGATTTACAAATGGTCAGTGATGGAGAATCTACCGTGACCCTTGGTGAGTTGTTCCAATGGTTAATCACCCTCCCTGTTAAAAGTTAGCTTTAACTTCCAACCATTGGATCCTGTCATACCTTTCTCTGCTGGACTGAAGAGGCCTTTTAAAAATATTTGTTACCTTCTCTTTGTTAAACTAAACAGATTGATTCCTGTAAGTGTGGCCGATGTTCTTTGTTCCCAGATGGAGACACTTACATTTAGCCATATTAAAACACATTGCTAGGTTGTTCCCAAACTTTCCAAGCGATCCAGGTTGCTCTGTTTCAGTGACCTGTCCACTTCATTATTTACAACTCCCCCAATCTTTGTGTCATCTGCAAACTTTATCAGTGGTGATTTTATGTTTTCTTCCAGGTCACTGATAAAAATGTTGAACAGTGAAGGGCCAAGAACCAATCAATGATTCCCTATGGAACGTGGTGGGCTGAATGAGGGGCCTTACAGTCCTAGCCTCTGCTTCTTGCAGCCACGGGGCTGGGAGGGCAAAGGTGCCTTCCTGATTGATTCCAGGGTGGTCTGGGGACTGATATGGGTCATGGCAGGGGCACCAGAACAGGAGGGCACAAGGGGCCAATGCCCCCCACCTTTACAAAGACTCCATCACCCCTGGGTCATGGCATAATTTAGGGCAGCCTGGGGGTCTGCTCTATTTTATGCAAACCATGCCAGACTGCCCAGAATCCCGACAGATTCAGCTGTGCACCCTCTCTCCCACATCACCCACACCTGCCTGGATCCATCTGTACACGGGCACCTCCATGTACACTTTCCCTCACACTCCAGCATACATGCACCACCCACAAGGCTCTGCATATATGCACCTATGCCACACACATATGTACCCCTGCACAGAGACACCTGGGCGCACACACGTGCACTGGTCCATATTTCTGCTACCAGGCTCCTAATAAAACTGGCTCCCTGGCCAAAAAAGGGAACTGCCAGCCCGCCCTGGGGAAAAGGCTGCTCCTGACCTCATTCCCTTTCACTCCCGCTCCCTGGGCTCCCCCAAACACTCCAGCTACAGAATGATGTGGGACTGTGAGCAGGGTCTTTGTGGCTGCCATAGCAGGCGCAGTGCCCAAGGCTGCTTCCAGCTGCTGCGTGTCCAGACTCTGGCTTGGAGGTAGGTAACCTCAGGGCAAGACGGACACCTGAGATGGCAGCTGGAGCCCAGCAACGCTCTCCTGGGAGAGATGGGGACAGGCATGCTGGATGATGTGCCAGCGGCCAGGCTGAGAAACAGCAGGAGGCTGGATCATGGGCTGAGCCTGCAGAGGAGACTGACTAAAAGGCAGAGTGTGCTCTGTAGCAGTCTGGAGCACTAGAGGGTACTTGGCAGGGCAGCTAGCAGTGGGGGCTGGGCTAGCTGACATGTGCCAGGAAAAGTGTAAACAGGGCAGTTCACAGCTCTGGGTGAAGATCAGACAGGGTATGAAAGGACACAGGTCTGGGTATAAAGGCACCAGATGGGGTGGGCTGGGTCCACGCCCTGGGTGATCTTGGGCAAGTCACTGAATCCCAGGGTCCCATCTCCTGCTTGTATGGTGTATCCCTTTCTCTCCCCTCTGTTCCATCTGCTCTGTTTAGTGCCTCCATTCCTCCTCTTCCTATGCATTTGTACCGCACCTAGCACAAGGTGGCCCCAGTTGGGACCATGAGGCACAGCTGTAACACACATTTTAATGGGTCAAACACAGGAGCTTCCATCACTGCCTCACAGCCCCCAAGATCGCCTCTCTGGAGGTTGTATGAAGAAGGGGGAGTGGAAACAAGCATGTTATCCTCTGCACGAACAGTCACCAGAGAGGGCTTAACTCAGCGGCACAGCACCAGCGCAAAGGCCTGGAGCGGCAGGGGGCATCCCCTCTCTGGACTCCAGGGAGACACCGTTGGGCTGGAGGGCAATTGGCTCCTTACAACAGAACAGCAGAGGGATTCCACCATTGGAGGCCTGCGCCCAGAACTCCAGTTGAAAGGAGCGTGGGATCAGAGTAGGAGTGCGGTCGGCTCTCCCGGATGCTGTATGCAGGGGATGAAAGCGACTCGGAGCCTTCTAACAACAGGAGCAAATCCAAGCACCCCTCGGGAGATGAGCCGGGCCATGTCTTGGGTTGCTGAGCGGGCCAGAGATCAAACGCTGCGTGGTCCCAAGGTGCAGTACTTTCCCTGAGAGCTGAAAAGAGCAAGCCAAGCAGCGCTGCTCACTTGTCTGAAAGGCCCTGCTGAGCTCCTTTGTCTGCACGTCCATCAAAGCTGCTGTTCAGGGCCAACCCTCAGGCTGCTGGGCTCCAAGCCCGAACAGCAGGCACACCATGTGCATGGGTGAGGGGGGGACCACCCCCATGCTGCAGGGCTGGGGCTCTGGCAGCACTAACACCCGGAACCCTGCAGGACTGACTTTGACAACTTAACTAGGAGAGGAGGGGAAGAAGGCAAGAGAGACCCTGGGAATAACAAAACTTCCCCATCCCACAGGGGTCTGCAAGGGTCAATACAGTAACGATTGCTACTGCTCAGACACTACCGTACCATGGCCCAGATCAGTCCCATAGATCGACTGATCCCAGTATGCTGGGGGCAGGGAGAGAGGCTGAGTTGCACCCCAGGGAGGAGTGACCTGGGGCCTGTGCTTGGGCAATGCATTCCAGGCCCAAAGCAGACAGCGTTTCTAGCCTTGGCTTGGTGCAAGATATGGGACTTCACAATCACACCGTCTGGGCCTTCCCCACCACCCCCGCAGGTAAACAAGCTGCTAGCATGCGGGATTGACTCGGGGTCACAGGCAGACTGGGATCCTCACTGTGTTTGACAGGACACAAAACGTTTGCCGGACGCTTCATGAGATGTCGACCTTTGTATCAGTCATCAATCCCTGGGTCTAGCGGGGGAGTTGGGGATCTGGCAGCGGCCTACGGTCAAACATAGCTAGTCCCAGCATGGCACAATTTGTATCCCCCAACAACCAGAGCAGCCACACAAGCAAGGCCCTGGGAAACCAGCTTGGACAGTCCAGGGGGGTCGACAGCTGGAGAGAGGTGACACGGGTCCCTCAGCTAATCCTCATCTTTCCTCCTTGGCTTTCTGGATGCTGCTGTTAAGGTGACCTCTGGCTGACTTGATTTTACACATTATTTAATCCTCTTCCCCCCGCCCCCAAACATCTGTAGGGCCAACATCCAAGCTCCTGTGTTCACGCAGCAATGGTACCGGCTCTGTTCCAGGGACATAGGCAGAGCCTGGAGCATTCAGACAGCTTGGCAGCTAGCCTGAGCTGGTGCTGTCGGGGTGGGGGAGAAAGGGGCACATGCTCGAGGGAAGGCGAGGCAAGCTTGGCAGAACCGCAGCCCAGGGCTTCCCTCCAGTTACCCTAGTGGCTCTGCGGCTGGATGGGAACACAGAAGCTTTCGTCCAGCCTGTTACTGCAGCAGCCTCTCCCTGCACCTGGATCAGGAGGTTTTAGGGGCGAGACTGATGAGCGTTCAATTGCCAAGCTGTGAAGTATCCAGGCCCCCACAGACCAGTCCCGGCGAGCTCTGGCAGCTCTCCCTCCTTTGCAAACAGCTCCCCCGTGTGGGCAAACATCACCCCAACATCCACTGGTCCTGGTCCGTGCAGCTGAGACAGGGATGCTACATTTCTTCGGGGCAGCTGGTGCCTCCATCCCAGCAGCGCGTGGGGGGGGGGGGGCCCGCTAGGGCGCATTCGGAACCCCCCCAACTCACGAGCACGGATCACTGCACGGCAAAGTGCTGGAGGCACAGGGCTTTGCGCAAGGGCGAGGCTGTGATCATGTATCACCCCTGTGATGCAAGGCTGGAGTGGCCCTCGTAGGGCAGAGCCTGACATTTAGGAGATCCTGGGTTCAATTCCCTGCCCCGCTGCAGACGGCCAGGGCAACCTTGGGCAAGTCACTTAGGTCCCTATATGTGCAGAAGCACAAAGAAACGATGGGGGTAATGGCACTGCCCACCTCACAGGGGGTTGTGCAGTGTGAGGTGTTCACAGTCCAGCAATGGGGACCATGTAAGTACCAGAGACAGCCCGTCTGGCCACCACATCCATCTCAGTTATGCCCTGGGACCCACTAGCTTCCCTCTCTTCATGGGGCAGAAGCTGATTTCCCTCTTCTCCCCGCCACCCTGGTGCCCATCAGAGGGGGCGTGGGCAGACATTGCCACTCAGTCATTCTAGATCAGTGGCTCTCAAACTATTTTACTAGTGACCCCTTTCACACAGCAAGCCTCTGAGTGCAACCCCCCTTCTAAACTAAAAACACTCTTTGATATATTTAACACCATTATAAATGCCGGAGGCAAAGTGGGATTTGGGGTAGAGGTTGACCGCTCGCAACCTCCCATGTAATAACCTCCCGACCCCCAGTTTCTCTTCTAGATGCTCAGTGCCACCCACGCTGGGCCTTCTCTTCCCTTCCATCTCAGGCCCAGCCCAGTGGTTTGAGCAGCAGGACTGAAGTCAGCAGATCTGGGTTAGCTGTGGGACCTTGGGCAAGTGTTGTTCCCTTTCTGTATCTCAATTTGCCCAGCTATAAAATGGTAATAAAAATAACCGGGGGGTGGTCATGAGGATTAAGTGATTAGCGGCTGTGACATGCTTGAGAGCCTCTGATGACAGGTGCCACACAAGGCGCAGTGCTGCTCACTCTTCACTCAGACCCACCGGCTTTGCGGCAGCTGCATGGGCACTCCTGCCCCGGAGAAATGAACGAGGCCAGACCACTTCCTGACAACACCCTGCCCGTCTCGAGCCCACCCCTGCCAGCCATGGGCGTTAGCAGTTCAGTTAGCCCCCACCAGCCTTGCGAGTCAGGGAGGTGTTCCCCACATTTTACAGATGGGAAACTCCAGCACACAAGGGTTTGCCCATCCTCACGTGTCAGCAGCAGAGTGGGGAAAGGAGCCAGATCTGACTTTCAGGCCTCGGCTTAAGCCATTATCTTGTCTCATCCTACATGCCCCACCTCACAGATAACACACAAATGGCTGAGCTTCAAGCGCACAGCACCAGTCATGGCACCCCAGTACCACCCTGCCAGCCATGCCACACGCCATCCATATGCGCCGCAAACAGAGCACACATCGGGCACAGCTGGGATTGACTGAGGTTTCATTGTTACACACAAGAATTACATTCCATGACTGGGCCCCAATTACTGCAGGGCTGTGTATTCAACACACAACACAGGCTAAGAGCACATACAAACGCACCAGCCACACAGATGCCAAACACTTCTTACCCATTACAATGCTATTTGAAAGGCAGAGGACTGACAACGAAAGCAATAGCAGGGTGACGAGGCCTCTGCCACAGCATGATCTAAAGTAACTTGGAGACTGAGATCATGGAAACTGAACCATTTGTGCCCTATTCACCTGTGACCCTCTTCCACTGGAGTTATTGTGTTTCAAACAGAATCCAAATCCTGCTCACGGTCTCTCCCTCCCACCCCATGCTGCTGACGAATTTCTCTGTGCCTTTTAGATACCTCTAATTAGATGAACTTTTTCTCTTACCCATCCCCAGAGCCACCCCCTTTCTCCCCTCCCCCCGAAGCTGGCAATCACAAGGGCAGACTGCTGGCTTGCTCAGCAAGCTGGAATCAAAGTTTGAACAGCAAAACCCAGCAGGTGTGGGATGTGATCAGAGGCCCAGAGAGCCTTCACTCCATCTGCACCCCTCCCAATCCGTCTGCCCTAGCAACCTTCAGTCCAACGCAGCCACTCATCTGTCTGCTCTCCCTCTCCCCCAGGCTGCAGCGCTTCTGGTTTATTTCCACTCCTGCTATGATCTATAACAAGATGTGCCACAAGGAGGTCTATGGAGTGAGATATCGTGAGGCTTGCTGCATGCGATGGTGAGCCAGACAATGTGCGACTGTACAAACCCCAACCCTACCTGGCCCATCTCTGCAGACAGCAGCTGCTGATGGAACCTGTCAGAACAAGGTCCCAGACTGCAGCTCTCCCAAGGAGTGATCTCAGAGAAAACAGCTGCTTTATACAGGTTTCCATCCCAACACAAAGCAGGGACAGGTCGGTATTTGTATAGTGCCCAGAGGCCCTCCCCGAGGTCAGCACCCCATTGTGTGAAGTGCTACAGACATGTAGGGCACAATCCTGGTGCTTGGCTCTGCCCTAAGGAAAAGCTTGGTCCGGATTCTGACCAGTGCTGCAGGGAGACAGTTAGGTGGGGGTCTCCAGCTCCCATGAGGTGGAAAGTTCCCCCCAATGGCTCTCAGCTGGAGTGCAGCTGTACATACATGTTTTGCGTCCCCAGCATCCAAAGCCTGAGCTCACAGGGCAGGGTGGGGTGGCCGTGGCTGTCCCACGGCACGCCAGGAAGCACCCAGCATGTGGAAGGCTCCGTATAACCAGACAGGAATGTGGCTGTCAGCATTTAGGATTGCACTTCATTAGCTCCCTGAAAGACATTCCCAAAGCCAATGCCTTTAGCTTGCAAGGCATGGACTTGGCCCGGCTTTTTGGACCCATAACACAACAGAGAGAGGGGATTCAGCTGGGTTAAGCGAGCCGGAGCCACTCAGAATGCAGCTAAAAGGAGGAATGTACTGAGCTTGGGAGGTGCAAGTATTGCTCCTGCCTGCTGCTGCCCACTCCGGCTTCGCAGGGCTAATCCAGAGTGACCCTGCAAGTGGGGTTTCAGAAAGAGTCCTTGGGGAGGGGAAGGACAGCTGGCAACCAAACCCTAAGTGCACAAAAGAATTGCACACTCTCCCATTTTCCAGTCAAGTGGGATTGAGCAGAAGGGTTTCAGCAGCATGTTCACAGCAAGAGCCATCAAAGGACATCGCAGCCCTTCCATGGGTCTCCGCCCCTGCTAGCACATCTGCCTTGCCCCTGCTGCCACCCCCACCCATGCAGTGACAGTCTGCCCACCGCATGTGTACCCCACTAGCATAGTGGCTGATCCTCAGGAAGGATAGCAGCCTAGCAGAGCTACTCTTTAGCCAGGGCTGCGGTGCTGAGGGTCACAGGTGAAAACCCCACTGGTGACGCATACGGGGAGGTGTGGGGGGCATGACATTGGACATTCTGTTGGTGCAGTGCCAGCACCCCGGAAAGGGAAATGCAATGCGAGCCAGTGAAGCACCTTCCCCGAGATACTGGAGACAGATGCCCCCTGCAAGTCCTGCCATTGAAATGGTTAAATATGGGAATAGTGAAGTCAATCAGCTCCCACCCCAAACATGACCCTAGGAGCTTCGCTGCTGACTAAGGCTACGTCTACACTAGGGGACTATCGCGACACAGCTCCATCGCCGCAGCAATGCCAGCACACACCCGCAGCGTCAGCGCAGCCTACAGCTGAAAGGGGTTTTCCATCGGCGTAGGAACACCACCTACCCGGGTGATGGTAGCTAGACTGATGAAAAACGGTTTCCGTCACCCCAGCTGTGTCAACACCGGGGGTGTGGTCAGCACAGCCGTGATGCTCGCGAGCTCCAGAGCCATGCTGACCTACATTTTCAGTGGAGCCCAGGTCCAAAGCCCAAGTCATTGCGAGTTTTGAAGCCCGCACAGCTAGTAAACCTGCCCCCGGGCCACACCTGCAAAGCCATCCCCAGCCCATGAAAACCCCAGGGCCACTGCAATCTTGGTGCTTTCCCATTACAACCCACTGAGCTAACCCATGGCCTCTGCCCCAAAGCGACACGCAGATACAGACCTGCCACTGCAGTGGGGGACAAACAAGCAGAAGTCAAGTGCTGCAACTGGCCTCTGAAACAGCGGCTTCTCAGGACATGGAGGGTGCCAAGCAACCACCTCTCCGGGACCCCCCCACGCCCTTGGCTAAGGTGAACTAAGGTGTCAAAGGGGCTGTGCTGATGACCATGCAGAGCCAAGACCTTTGCTTACCCACTGGACGGGTCCAGCTTGGGCAGCAACAGTGCAAGTTTCCACGCCCAATGCCACCTATCTATGGCGTTTCCCCGCAGGCCTCAGGCACAGCTAGATCACCAACTCATCTCACACAGGCCCATTTCACACCCCACCGTGGTGAGAATCAAGCAAAAGGCCCCATATCCTTCCAACTGCTCCCTCAGCCTGCTGGGCCCTTGGGGGGTCCAACTACCACAAAATCCAACCCTCCGGCCTAGGAAAAGCCTGGGGTTCTGTAAGGGCCTGCATGGGTCGGGGCCAGGGGGGGTTGCAGGGGGAGAGGGCAACGGGAAGCCCAGAGTAACATTAGGAACAATAATTAATCCAGTTTGAAGAGAACCTGGGGCCTATTGCGACGCTGCCAGCAGCCAGATGCACCCAGGTGCTCTTCTGCCTCATTTACATCCGGGTCAGGACCAGCTGAGCTGCAGTGCTAAGGGGCAGGGACTCCAGTGTGAGCCAGGAGCTCAAAACCGAGCCCCGGGTCCAAAACCTGAACAAAAATACATGAAGTGTCTATCTTAGCTGTGATCAGACAGCTCAGGATCTACGCCCACAGGGCAGCTCTGCTAAACACCCAAGGGAAATGCTCGTTAGTACAGAGAGTTAAGGAACGTGCCCCCAGTGCACATCTGCATTGTGGAAAGGCAGAAGGGCAGATGGGAGCTCAGACCAGAGTGTATGGGGGGAGGGAAGAAGAGAGGGGGATGGGCAGGCCGGAGCTCAGAAGGGTGGTGGGGGAGAAGAGACAGGGATGGGCAGGCCGGAGCTGGGGTGGGGGAGGGAGAAGAGAGGGGGGTGGGCAGGCTGGAGCTCAGACCCGGGATGGGAAGAGGTGCAAGGAGAAGGGGAGGCCGGAGCTCAGACACGCACCCTTTTCTTCAGTAGCTGAACGTCAGTGGTCTGGTTCATGATCACCAGGGCAGGGTAGAAGGGCAATGCCAGGCAGAAATACCAAGCTACCCCTTTGACCTGTGCCTGGAACCAATCAGAGCAAATCCCGAGGACTACAGTGAAGGTGGCCAGCAGACACACAACCAGGCCACATGTGACATGGTACAGCCTTAGCTGTGCCACAGCGGAGATCCTCAGCAGCTGGGGGAAGCGCAGGCCAAGCCCGCACAGAGCCTGCCCACAGGTGGCAGCCAGAGTCAGGACGCCCAGGAGGCTGTGCCAGGAAACCAAGTGCGGGAGCTCGCTCCGATTCTTGCTGGAGACGATGAAGCCCAGGCCCAGCGTGGCAGCCACGACCACCAGCGTCTGCGCGGCCCAGTGCAGCCACACTTTCACCAGACGGGAGCAGAGGCAGAAGGGGGAGTTCTCGGGCGAGAAGAGCAGGATGGCTTCAGGCAGGCAGAGGCAGAACTGGGGACACAGGAGACCATTAGCAACATGATGCCTGGTTGCCCCCCATCCTGCCGGCGGGAACACTGGCCAAGGACCCTGCGCGGGACAGCACCTTAGCCCAGAGACAGAAGAGTGCAAGGGGCCTTTAGGGGAGGAAGGAAAAGTTCATGCTTCCAAACCTGAGCTACTCCCATGGGTAGAGCCATGAGATGGCCACCACCAGTGACAAGAGTGTCCTTCCAGCCGAGGGCTCAACATACATAAGGGGGAACTGGGAAACTCGGCCTTGTCCCTGTGAGTTAGTTCAATCCTAGCAAATCATGCACACTCCTGCTCCCATCATTAGCATCAGGGCTTTGCAGGGCAGGTCGACGCTGCCGCAGCATTAGCATGTCACATGCGGATACTGCACCCACCACCAACCTCTTTCCAGGGGTTGTTTTGAATCTAAAACCCTATTGCATGTTCCTGGGGACTTTCGAGACCCTCCTCTCACTCCAGTGGAGCTCAGGTGGGATACGCTCCTGCAGCCCCCATGTTTCTATTCTGCGGGGTCGGGGGAGATAATGGTCAGAAGCAGGGCATTCCGAGCTCGAATACGTGTCCCACTTTTTATTATTATTTTTAAACCTTCAGGGCATGTTGCAGGATCTAGCTACTCCCTAAGGCCTGTCATGGGAAGAGGGTTTTCTGGGGGGGCAGAATTTGCCATTTTGTTGTTTTCATTGAGCTATGCTTTTAAACTAGTGTAAATGTGTTTGGAAAATGGTAACTGGCGGCCAGTTTATCAATCAAAATAAATAATTCTCATCTATTTCATATGTAGTGGAAACCACCTTTAACTCCTGGCAGTGTAAGAGGGTCTGCCTCCCACTGTATATTCAGAATTCCCAGCTACACATACTTCTCTTACTGATGTTACAGAGTCCCACTCTGATCCGGAAAAAGGATCACCCCTGAACCCTCGCTCTCAGCCACTGGCACAGCAGCTTTCACTCCAAACTGACACTGAACCACATCTGGAATCAGCCATCTGCTCAGGGCTAAGAACTACCATTTGGGGGCATCTTGCCAATCAGGAGAGCATCTACTTTAAAGATGTGGGTAATAAATTCATTGTTGACACCAGATCAGATGCTATCGTCTGCGCTTCCCTCCAACCACCATATCCACCCACTGAAACACTGGAAACCAGACCTCAGGAGTGAACGGAAGCCAGCTAGGACACAAGTCCTCAGGAAGATAGCAATGAATCATGGACAAATGAGTGCATGCTGCTAAGGGTGGCTCCATCTGCACCAGTGGGGCTCCGGGGGAGGGAAGCCAGAGCTACATCCTAACTTCAAAAGCAAACCAAAGTGGCTATAAACCTGGGGACATTTCTAGTAGATAAACAGAAAAAAAAGAAACTTACCGCTATAGACATGAAGACAGGGTGCCAAGAAAACAGACCTGGGAAGGAAAGAGTTAACACTTCGGGTTGGGGCAACACTAAACAGAAAATGATGCTTCATTCACCCATTCTGTACCTTAGCACTTCTTATCACCATTACAGTTCCTCTCCCCTGGCTGTGGAGCCCGATGGGGACAATCAAGTATGGAGGGTGCACTGAACTGTCTGGTGCTCTGGTCTGAATCCTGTTTTCCTGATGGATTTGGGAAGGCGCGTGGAATACAGGGTTTCAGTCCCTTTCTCCCCACCCTTGGCAATGTTTATTTCTATCCTTTGGAGATAATATCCCTTCTCAGAGTTAATCAGTGGTTCTTAAAAACTACTGTGTGTTCAAACTGAGCAGAAGCCAAGATGAGTGCAGCCTTTTAAACAATCTTACATCGGCCTGAGTCTTTGCACTGCAACTCTTCCCAGATGCATCCCATTTCATGCCCAACTTCTGCCCTCCCCCACCCCCCACATGGACCTTCTCTAACAGCAATAAGCTGACCCAAACACAGGGAATGCTGAAACTGACGTGCTGGGAAACTTCATAGATGCTGAAAAACTAAGTGGTCCATAATTTCACACTCCCTCCCTCTCCTCCTGCGGAAGAGAAGAGTGAGGAGGGATTTGATAGCTGCTTTCAACTACCTGAAAGGGGGTTCCAAAGAAGATGGAGCTAGACTGTTCTCAGTGGTAGCAGATGACAGAACAAGGAGTAATGGTCTCAAGTTGCAGTGGGGGAGGCCTAGGTTGGATATTAGGAAAAACTTTTTCACTAGGAGGGTGGTGAAGCACTGGAATGGGTTGCCTAGGGAGGTGGTGGAATCTCCTTCCTTAGAGGTTTTTAAGGTCAGGCTTGACAAAGCCCTGGCTGGGATGATTTAGTGGGGGATTGGCCCTGCTTTGAGCAGGGAGTTGGACTAGAGGACCTCCTGAGGTCCCTTCCAACCCTGATAGTCTATGATTCTGTGATTCCTCCCATTCTCTGCTAGGTCCCTCCACACTTTAAAAGCCAGCGTCACCCATCTTAGTGAGGAGGAGCTACTGACAACACAGTGGAGAGCAAGGAATAAAACTGCTGGCTCCTGCTCTCCAGCCCCTGGCTCCCTCTCCCAGAGGCAAGAAGAGACATGCACATGAGTAACGCTGGGACAGACAGGCTCTGGCCAGCCCCGGGGGGAAGACACCCCATTTCAGAGACCCTGGACAGGGAGGATGTGGAATAGGGGTCTGGAAGGGGGTTGGGAACTGACTCAGTGCAGACCCCAATGCCCTAACACGGGGGTACTGTACTATAGGGAGCAGGGTGGAGGCTTAAGAGGGGGAGCTCAGGGGCTCTGCAGTCCACTTACCAGTAATTACTAAGAGGGGACCCCTGACTCTGGCCCCGCGTTCCCCACCCTCAGCCTGCTGCATCCCTACAGCCCCATCACTTCCTCTCCCGCCACTCTGCCTCTGGGCTCCTGCACCCTCCATCGCCCCCCAGGGGCCAGGCCCCTCATCCAGCTTCACCCCAACTCTCACCTGGGCCCACCCAGCCCCTGGCCCAGCCCCTGGCCCAGCCCATGCCTCCCCTACCCTGCCCCCCGACAAACCCCCCTCAGCCCCCTCCCCAGATCATGCCTCCCCTACCCCAGCCCTCCGCACTGACCATCCTCAGCCCCCTGCCCAGTCCATGCCTCCCTCACCCAGCCCCCCCAGTCTCCACCCCCCTTAACCCTTTCCCCAGATCCTTTCCCACCCACTGACCCCCCAGCCCCTGACCCCTTAACCCTTCCCCCCCCGCACCCACTGACCCCTCGGCCCCTCCCCAGACCATGCCTCCCCTACCCCAGCCCCCTTAATCCTTTCCCGCCCACTGACCCCCCCAGCCCCCGCCCCCTTAACCCTTCCCCCCCCCCGCACCCACTGACCCCTCGGCCCCTCCCCAGACCATGCCCCAGCCCCCTTAATCCTTTCCCGCCCACTGACCCCCCCCCCAGCCCCCGCCCCCTTAACCCTTCCCCCCCCCTGCACCCACTGACCCCTCGGCCCCTCCCCAGACCATGCCCCAGCCCCCTTAATCCTTTCCCGCCCACTGACCCCCCCCAGCCCCCGCCCCCTTAACCCTTCCCCCCCCCTGCACCCACTGGCCCCTCGGCCCCTCCCCAGACCATGCCCCAGCCCCCTTAATCCTTTCCCGCCCATTGACCCCCCCCAGCCCCCTTAACCCTTCCCCCCCCGCACCCACTGACCCCCCCGGCCCCTCCTGGGCCCTGCCCCACTCACTGGTGCCGGGCCGGGAGAGCAGCAGCAGGAAGAGGGTGAGGCCCAGCGCCACCAGGTGCGCCAGGAGGCCGATGCCCCGCCGCAGCCAGCGGGAGGCGCGGGACCCCGGGGGCCCGGCCTGCATGGCGGGCCTGGGGCGCCCCCGCCCCCAACACCGGCCTGCGGGGTCCGAGCGCGTGAGACGGGGCCGGGGCGGGGAGGGGCCGGGGCGGGGCCAGAGGGAAGGGGGGGGTGAAAGGGGCCAGAGAGGAGGAGGGGGCGGGGCCAGAGGGGGGAGGGGAGGGGTGAAAGGGGCCAGAGGGGAGAGGAAGGGGTGGAGCTAGAGGGATCCGGGGCGGGGCCAGAGGGAAGGGGGGGTGAAAGGGGCCAGAGAGGAGGAGGGGGCGGGGCCAGAGGGGGGAGGGGACGGGTGAAAGGGGCCAGAGGGGAGAGGAAGGGGTGGAGCTAGAGGGATCCGGGGCGGGGCCAGAGGGAAGGGGGGGGTGAAAGGGGCCAGAGAGGAGGAGGGGGCGGGGCCAGAGGGGGGAGGGGACGGGTGAAAGGGGCCAGAGGGGAGAGGAAGGGGTGGAGCTAGAGGGATCCGGGGCGGGGCCAGAGGGAAGGGGGGGGTGAAAGGGGCCAGAGAGGAGGGGGCGGGGCCAGAGGGGGGAGGGGACGGGTGAAAGGGGCCAGAGGGGAGAGGAAGGGGTGGAGCTAGAGGGATCCGGGGCGGGGCCAGAGGGAAGGGGGGGGTGAAAGGGGCCAGAGAGGAGGAGGGGGCGGGGCCAGAGGGGGGAGGGGACGGGTGAAAGGGGCCAGAGGGGAGAGGAAGGGGTGGAGCTAGAGGGATCCGGGGCGGGGCCAGAGGGAAGGGGGGGGTGAAAGGGGCCAGAGAGGAGGAGGGGGCGGGGCCAGAGGGGGGAGGGGAGGGGTGAAAGGGGCCAGAGGGGAGAGGAAGGGGTGGAGCTAGAGGGATCCGGGGCGGGGCCAGAGGGAAGGGGGGGGTGAAAGGGGCCAGAGAGGAGGAGGGGGCGGGGCCAGAGGGGGGAGGGGACGGGTGAAAGGGGCCAGAGGGGAGAGGAAGGGGTGGAGCTAGAGGGATCCAGGGGGAGGGGCCAGAGGGAAGGGGAGGGGTGAAAGGGGCCAGAGGGGAGAGGAAGGGGTGGAGCTAGAGGGATCTGGGGGGCTGGAGGGAGGATCTGGAGGACTGAAGTCCTAGTGGTGGAGCAGGGGTCGTGGCACCTTCCTCTCCCCCCACCCACAAGCCACTCTACTTTCTCCCAGGAGCCTTGACCTCCCCCCTTTGGGTTCACAGGGCACAGCCCCTGTGCAGCGTGTCTTCTAGGAAGGCAGTCAGCCTGGGGGGCCAAAGCCCCATCGCCCCTTTCGTCCGGCATCTCTCTGCGGCCGGTTCCCTCCTGCGCCGGCTGGCAGCCAACATAGGCCGGGACACCAAAGGGGCAGCTCCATGGGCGTTTGAGACCCAGCCCACACCCCAGCAGCATGAATTCAGCCTTCTCACACAGGGACGTCGCCCAGGGCTCCTGGGCCTGCCCCGTGTACACTGGGCGCGCTCTGCTGCCCCATGGCTAGCAGAATGAGGCTGGGGAAACTCCACGAAGAGGGATCTGGTGACAGACACCCCCCCACCCGGAGGAATGGATGTTGAGGGCTTTTTCTAAAACACTGCCCTGCCTGCCCAGTCCTGGGCCAGGATCAGCTGACGGCTCCTAGGGCTCCCTCCAGGCCTGCTCCAGAAGAGCTGCCTTCTCAGGTGCAGGGCTGGCGCCGCCTACCAGTCAGGTTCTCGGACATTTCCCATTTTAAAAGCCTATTTTCAGTTGCTTATAACTTTGCCAAACTTTAACCAACTGGGCTGAAATTTTCCATGCTGGGTGTCTGCTCCAAGCTGATTTTTGTGGGGGATGAGGGGGGATTTCACACAAAACAGTTCAGCTGCTTCTGAGAAGGCTAGTGAAAAATACCTTGTTTTTCCCATGTTAAAAATTTCTGGTCCCCTTCTCTTTGGAAAGCTCTAGCACCTCCCTGCTTTGGGACAGGGACTTGAAGTTTGAGAGGGTGTTAGAGATGTGCCTTTTGCCATCCCTGGAGAAATCTGCCCATATTTGGCCAAGTTATGAGCATCTGAAAAATGGCGGTTTGCACATGCTCAGCTGAGACTTTGATTTTTGCAGCTCAGTTCTCCAAAGATTCTGTCTGCGCTGGGTCCATTCCAGGCTGGGCCTCACAAGCAGTTTCCCTGCAAGTGCAGTTCTGGGTTGCTGTGGGTCATGCCGAGGCCCAGCCAGGGTGCCCGAACTGAGAGCAAGGAGCCTGTCTCTCCTGTGCTGTCAGTGACCCCTCCCCCGGCTGGGGCCAGGCAGCTTGGAGGAGGAAGCTGCCTGATGTGAATGCAGAAGGAACGAGAGCTAGAACTGTGAACTGGGGCTGGGGAGAGCAGATTGAGGCTATGTCTACCCTGCACACCAGTGTCGGCAGCGTGTAGGGGACATGTAGCGACACTGCAGTGAAAAGCAGGCTGTGTAGCTAAACATGTCAGTGAAAGGCTGGTGGGGCAGGCAGTGCGGGAAGGCTCCAGTAGCTGGGAGACAGCAGGACATGACATGGCTAAAAACAGCAGTACAGACTGGGAGGCATGGCTTGGGCCAAATAGAGAGACGTATTACCATAGTGCCCAGCAGCCCTTGTTATGGACCATTGTGCTAAGCGCTGTACATACATTAACCTGAGGCACCTAAGTCACCACTCCCAGGTACCCAGTCGCAGCCTGTTAAAAGAACAGCTATAAGCCGAAAAGGGTCTCTATCCAAACCGCCTGTCTGGGCTCTCCGCGGAATGCCAGCCGAAAGGAGCCAGCCCTGCAGCCTTTCCCCAGGATCTCACCATCCAGTTACAGACCCGACACTAACAAGCTTTCCTGGAAGAGGGGAAAAAAAGGCAGCTGGACTAAGGACCTGGACTGTGGGTCAGGAGCCTTGGGCGTACTCCCAGCTTTGCCACTTGGCTGCTGGATGACCTTGGGCAAGTCACTTTTACCCTCTCTGCACCTGTTTTCCTTCCCACCCTTTGTCTAGTTGAGATTGGGGCAGGGACTGTCTCCAGCGATGGATTTGTACAATGCCCAGCCCATCGGGGCCTCGAGCCGTTAGCCCAATACAACAAATAATTCATCATAATACACTGGGGGGAGTTGGACCAGCACAGCATTGGCCAAGCAGCAGCTACAATTCTCAACCACACCATGACTGGCTCAAGCCACCCTTCTGGTCCTAAGGACAGTGCAAGGTACTAATCTTCTCAAATGAAGACATGGGCTGGAGGAGAGTTACACAAGAACATGGGTGCCGGTTCAGAGCTGTCCCATCGGGGTGGGGTATTCCTGTCTGTCACACAACCACTCCACTGGGTGCCAGTTGCTGCCCAGGATTAGAACAGGAAGGGGGCACTGAGGCAGAGATTGGGCCAGGCACAATGAGCAGCAGAGGGAATCAGAAAAAACAGAGGCCTCATGAAGTAGCCAAGACGTTGCACTAAGGGACTGGTGTGGACATGGCACGATCCTGACATAAGCTCCATTCCGGAGGAAAACGCTTGCGCCACCAAACACGGCTTTGGGAGAAGAGAAGTGCCTACAGGCCAGGGGACTGCCAGCAGGGGGAGCCACCCATGAGCCAGGCATCGGTCAAGCACTAGCAGCAATGGGCGATGCCATGCAACGGAAACACACGTCAGGGCGCAGCCTGCAGAGGGATCCACCCCAACTGTAGCTGGCTGGAACATCCGCTTCCCAGCCCTGCCAGGAGGGGGCGCTTGCCCCTCCCCCTCCCCCAGGCTGAAAGCCACAGGCCGCACCACCCTTTCAATACTGATTTTTCTTTTTTAAAAAAAGAAACAAAAGCAGCAATAAGAATTCTTATAAATATCCCAGCCCGGCTGTGTGGCTGCCTCCAGTCCAGTCCATCCGCTTCCAACCTCCTCCCAGTGTGGATCGGGTTTGCGTCTGGATTTTTTTCCCCCTTGGGATTTTGTTCGTTCGGGTTTTTTAGCAGCAACAGAACAGGAAAAGAGTCTTGAGGTATTTTTATAGAGTTTTTTTTCTTTTAAAAAAAATAATATAAAGTTATAAAAAGCAGTGGCCTCTGAATCCGACCCAGGGCCGCCCAGTCCTCAGGACCAATGGCTCCGTCTGCACTGCACAGGCACTTGCTTGTTAATGCGCTTTCGACTGCAAGGAGACAAGAGGACAGGGGTCAGCACAGAGGAACAAAGGAGCAGAACACACGAGCGCAGAGGGCCAGTGTTTCTCTGCCGCAGGGGCTCAGGGACGAGGGCGACTTGTCAGAAGCCCAAGGGCTGTGTCTAATTGGGTCTACTTATAATAAAAGCACACCCTTGTGTTTGCATCTGAATAGCTGAATAAGAGCTCTCAGTGCCAGAGCCCTTCTGAGAAGTGCAGCATGCCCTGTGCTGCTGGAAATGGCATTGCGTGGCCCTTGTTAAGATCTGCGACTTCCCAGCGAATGTGCCCCCTCCCGCAAAAAGGTGATTCCCTCCCCCACAAACTTCCCCGGGAGACCTGAGAATCCAGCTGGGCTCTGTCTTTGTTGCACATCATCAGTAATAAAGGTTCGACACGCCAAGTTAACCCCAGTGGGTTTCCACAGAGGTCACTGACTGATTCTATTGATGCACAAAAAGGAACAGACTCTTTCCGGTGGCCAGGCCGGCCCCACAGGGCTAACAGGAACAGACTCTGCCCTGCAGGGCTAATGGGAGTCACAAGCAGTAGAAACGTAATGACACCAAGAAGCCAGCAGCTGTGACGGACACAGCCAGAAAGCAGGTCGGCTGAGTACAGGGGGGATGTTTTTCATCTTTCAGAGCAGAACAGCACATCATAGCTCACAGCCCCTGAGAAGCAGGTTTAAGAACATTCTCCCCATTTTACAGATGGGGAAACTGAGGCCCAGAGAGGGCAAGCAATTCACGCAGCGAGTCTGGGGCAGAGGTGGGAACAGGAACTGTTTCTTGGCAGAGTTCAGCAGCTGATCAGCCCTGTTCTCACTCCACGGTCCCACAGACCTGGGGGTACCGATCATGTACCCAACGCATACCAGCCGTGACCTGCATGCCTCCTGTTAGGAGAGGCCATAATCCTTCCCAACAGCCAGCCCCAGCCCAGGACCATTCCCTGCAGTGCTGTGAGCTCCCACAAGGCAAGGCCCCTGCCTCAGTCCCACAGCACCTTCTACTGGGAAAAGCATGTCCTCCTGGCTGTCCTTAGCCTGAGCCCCTGCTGGGAGGGAGCACTGTGGACACCCCCAGCCAACTCCCAACAGTGCCACCCGCTGGGGACGTGACATCTCCGAAGAGTGCTTGGAATACAGACCACTTTGCACATAACCACAGTCCTATTAACCCATCTCATGCTGGGGATCTGTACTGTCTAGTGGCCAAGGGATGAGCTGCCAGCCAGCTGGGCTTCAAGGAGCCTGCTTGCCAGGCACTGCCCCAGAGCAGAGGCTCCCATCCTGTGGCAGCCACTCCCTGGGGCTGCTCTGCTCAGACCCCTGCAGCCTGGTCCAGCCCCCCAGAGCTCAGAGGGGCCCCATGAACCATGAGGTCCATCTGGGAAGGCTCCGCGGGTCCCAGGACGCAGCCAAAGAGGTCGGGGAGGGGGACTGTGGGAAAAGAAGTGCTGTGGGGTGGACAACAGAGCAGCAGGGGGAGACCCAGGTGGACAGGGCAGGAGGATCAGCCTGCAGTGGGGGTGCACAGCGGCGGGGGAGTGGGGGGGAGAAATGTACCTTCAGTGCGTTCCGCTTCTCCTCGAAGCCCAGCGAGGCAACGGCCTTCTTCCTCCGCACAGCGCAGCCCGAGTCGGAGGTGGCAGCGGGGTGCTTGGCCTTCACCGGCCTGCAGTAGGTGGCAGCGTTCTTGCGCTTCTTGGCCTCCTCGTCCGAGAGGCAGTTTGCCTGTAGCGCTTTCGGCCCGTTCAGGGGGGAGCCCCGGTTCTCCAGCTGGGAGGCTTTGACTTGAGGGTGGCCAGGAGCCCTGCAGTCCAGGTGGCCGGCTCGCTTGACTCTGGAGCCTGGCGAGATGGCGCCGTTGAGGGAGGCGGCGGAGGGGGAGCCCAGGGAGGGTTTGGTCTTTGCAGGTGGGTGGGGGACCTGGCAGCCGGCCACCTTGCCCTTGCCTGGGTCCAGGAGGCAGGTCCGTTTGTACGGGGGGCCGGTAGCAGCACCCAGAGGCTGCTTGCGCTTTCGGGCCGAGGCCTCTGGCTCCGCGCTGCCCGTCGGCTCCTTGGCTTTGGAGGACTTGCTGGCCTTGGTAGAAGGCAACTTGCTGAAGGATGGCGAGGGGGTGTTGGCCGGGAGTGGGGAGGTGATGGACTGGCTCCCGCCCGTGCAGTCCGACTGGCTGCAGGCGGCCGCGGCAGGGGGCGAGCCCACCGTGTAGCTCAGGCTGGGGTGGCCGCGGTTCTCCCTGGCGGCCGTCGCTGTGCAGGACAAGGAGGTCCTCCCGGGGGCACCGTGGGGAAGGCTGCATGCCAGCGAGGAGCTGCTGGTCTGGGAAGTGCCGGATGTGGAGGAGCCCGGGCCGGCGGGCGACGGGGCTGGGTGCAGCTGGGGGTCGGCGGCTGGAGGGATCTTCCTGGTGAGGCCAATGAAGCAGAAGCAGAATCAGAAAAGTTGGGGGAGGGGCTGCAGCTTATTTAAACAACACCGCACAACTCTCACCCCATCTGATCCCAGGCTGTGTCCCTCATCCACTCCCCGGCCTCTCCCCAATCTGAACCCAGGCTGTGTTCCCCCATCTCATCCACTTACTCTTCCCCAGTCTGTTCCAAGGCCATGTTCCCTCATCCCCTCCCCTGACCTCTCCCACATCTGATCTCAGGCTGTGTCCCCCGCATCTCACCCACCTACCCTTCCCCTATCTCATCCTGGGCCATGCCCCTGCATCCCCACCCCACACCTTTCCCCCATCTGATCCCGGGTTCTCCCATCCCATCCCCTTCCACCTGTCCTTCCCCCATCTGATCCCGGGTCGTGTACCCGCATTTTCCGCCCCCCACCTCTCCCCCATCTGTTCCCAGGCCATGTCCCCTAATCTCCTCCCCCAACCTCTCCCCCATCTGTTCCCAGGCTGTGTCCCCCGCATCTCACCCACCTACCCTTCCCTCATCTCATCCCGGGCCATGTCCCTGCATCCCCACCCCCCACCCTTCCCCCATCTTATCTCCAGCGCCTGCCAGCCCCCTCCCACATCCGATCCCAGGCTGTCTCCCAGTACTCCCCACCCACCTGCCCTGCCCCTATCCAATCTCTGGCCTCTCCCCCATCCAGTCCCAGACATTCTCCCCCCACACTCCATCCACCTGCCCTTCTCCTATCCAATCCCAGGCTGTCTCCAACCCCTGCCAGCCCCCTCACCCATCAGATCCCAGGCTGCCTCCCCCACTCCCCACCCACCTGCCCTTCCCCCATCCAACCCCAGGCTGTCGCCTCCCACATCTGATCCCAGGCCATGTCCCACCTCTCCACTGGCCCCCTTGCCCTTCCAATCCCAAAATGCTTCCTCCTCTCGTCCCCAATCATCTCCTCCCTACTCTGACCCCCAGCCTCGCTGTTTCCTCCCCCTCTGATCCCTGGCTGTCTCTCCCATGCGCCTGTCTATCAGGGCTGTGCTTCAAGCCCTTGCTCCAGCCCCACCTGCTGGGGGAAGCCGGGACTGAGAGTCACTGCAGGTGGTGGGGATTTGGGGGTGTGGGGCAGGAACAGGCCAGGGAGGTGTTAACCAGCCCGATAAAGGTTAATAGGAATTATTTACGTTCCTGACAAAGCACTTTATAAGGACCCTGCACTTAATACTCTCTGCCGCTGAGATCTCAAAGCACATTCCGAACGCTAGCCCAGCCTTAGCCCCCCCGACAGACTGGGGACGTCACCCCCGTTATATAGATGGGGAAATTGAGGCACTGGGGCTGGCTCAGGTCACTCAGTAAGTCAGTGACTGAGCTGCAAATAGAACGCAGGTGTCCTGGCTCCCCAGTGCCTGCTGTAACCTCTTAACAGGCTGCCGCTCTATTTGGGGTTCTGCTCACAATGGCCATCCTCTCTTGCTGCCCTGGATGCCCTGAAGGGCATGGAGGGACCCCACCTGCCGCTCCCACTGCCGGCAATAGGGAAGGGGGGCTGGGGCAGGCATTACTGTACAGACTGAAATAGAAGCCACCCTCTAAATTTAGCAAGGCTGAAAGGAACAAAAGTGATTGACACATCAGCTGACCTCCCTTCCTGAAAACTGCCTCCTCAGCGCTTCCTTGAGTCCCCCAGGACTTCCTCTGCAGCCTGCCACAGCTCCCCTGGCCTGGGTTACAATAATGGGGACACGACACCCCCTCATGCACATAGGGTGAGCTTCCCCCATGAACGGCTGGAGATCTTACCATGCGTTTTCTCTGCCCACACGTGTCTGCGTGGGCTTCCCAACAGACTGAAGGCCAATTGCACCCAATGCAACCAAGGCGCTAGGCCAAAGCTGGGGGGCAGAGGTGCTGATGCTCACCCACCCTCTGGAAGCCGACTGGGGAGGGGAGTGGCTGGACTGGGAACTGCCAACTGTCCAGCCCAGCCCTAGGCTGTCCCCACCACAGGGAAACGCAACCCTCCCAGGAGCGGAGCAGGGGCAGGTGCCACTCGGCCAGTCTCTTATCTCAACATGTGAGCCGGGAACAATTTCCTCCCATACTTCCAGGCGCCCCACCCCCCAGCGGGACACACCTGCCCCACTCTGGCCCAGGTGCTGCCTCCCCCAGCGGGACACTCACTTCCACATGTGTGAGCTGAGGTGTCTCTCCAGCATGGAGCTGAGGGCCGAGCAGAACCGGTCCAGCCGTCGGTTGAACACGTAACACCCAGGGCTGACCAAGCGGCTTCCAAAGGTGCAGAACTGGTTGGGATTAAGAGAGGAGGGGGAGAGAGCCATCAGGGAGGCCGAGACCCCTGTAAACCACATAGCAGCACCCTGCCATGGGTCAGGAGCCCAGCCCACAGCATGGCAGAGAGGACGGACTGTTGGCTGCATCCCCAACCTCCTATCTCCTTTCCAGCCCCAAATGTGGCAACTCCGCGTGGGTGCCAGCTGGATTCTGAGATCCAAGCAGCTCCGTGGGAGCAGGATGCTGACAAACAGGCCTGAGAATCACTGGACAGGTCATTGTCCCCAGTGCCTCCAGGGGGCACTGGTCTCCGCCCAGAGAGGGGCACAGACCCATCTCACCTCACGCCAAGCACTCACCGCCTGAGGCCGTGGTGGCCGTGTTGCATAATGACAGTCCAGCCTGTGGGATTCCTCGGCCACGTCGTCCTCGCTCTCCTCGCTCGATCCCCGGCTACTGCCCTTGGGCATGGGGAAGGGGTAGAGCCCGGGCTCTCTGTCGCCACAGGTTGTAGACGGCTCCTCTGGGTCGCTCTCTGAGGAAACCCTGGACCTGAACCCAACGAGAGGCAGAGGAGTGAGAGCTGCCATCTCTGGGGGCCTGCAGAGGGATGGGACTAGGCCAGGGGGGATCTATGTGCCAGCGGCACTGCTGGAAAGGGCAGACGGTCCCCACTGGGGCCTGGTTCTGCTGGGATCTCTGCACGGGGAAGGTGGGAGAAGCCAGCTCCGGAGAGGTGCCTGCACAGCACCCCCTCCTACGCCAGGGCGGGGGAGTCTGCCCGGACTGACACACACAGGTGGTAGATGGAGGCAAACCCGAGGTTCCCTGCTGCTGAGTTACCTGGGAAGTGCACAGAGGGAGTGGGGCTGCTTTGCTCGGCAAGGGGAAGTGCTGGGTAGAACCAACGAGGTCTGCGCTCCGGAGGAGGCTTCCTGGGAGAGTCGGTCAGGAAGCACTTCCTTCCTCACCGGGCTCTTCTCCTTGGGGGATTCCCCCTTCCTGGAACTGGCCTTCAGCTCCGCCACCAAGACGTCAAAGTCCTTCGCCCGGCCCTGCACTTCGCGGCGCTGGTGCACGGAGTGAATCTGTGATGAGGGCAGGAGGGGAGAGCGTCACAGCCTGGGCTCACCACAGGATGCTATCAGACCCCCAGGGAACCTCCCCCTCTACTGCCTAGAGGCTCGCAGGAGCTACAGACCCTCTTACTAATTCAGCTAGTGGAGATTCTCCTGGGCTTCCCGGGGGGAGAGGCCCGAGGCTCCACATTTCCCTGTCTGCATGCATGTTGCTGAGCCATGAGATGAAGCGGTGTCTCTAGTCCATGGAGGCCTCCTAGAGCCAGTCAGCACTAATCTCTCGCCCCCTCTCCTCCAATAGGCTAGAGCAGTGGCTCCCAATCTGTGGCCTGCGGGCTGCTTGAAGCCCAGTCAGTGCACAGCTGTGGCCCATGTCCTCTGGGCCACACAGCTACTACTGCGTGGATGTGTGTATTGTGTATGGTATGTATTGTGTGGATGTGGCCCACATAACACAAAGAGCTGCATGTGCAACCCACAACGGTAAACAGGTTGAGAACCACTGGATTAGACCTTCACAAGGTGGCACTTTATAGCCATGCAACCAAACGCTTCTCTTCCCCAGTGGGCACGTCAGCCTGGGGCCTCTTGCAGAGCCCTTCAACCTCCAGCTGGGATGTAGGGGGACAGGAACTCACCCCACCTCCTACTGTTCTACCAGGAAACAATCTCACACATGACAGTACCTTGCAGGTCAGCAGCCGGGTGCAGATCTTTTTGGTGTCAGGATTCACAACTCCACACTGCCTGTTCAAATCACACTCCTTCCCTGCAGGGCAGAAAGACAGAGCTGAGATGCATGAGGGGAAAGCAGCGGCTACAGGGCCTGGCTGGATCCCCTGGGCTTGCCCTGCTCTTTAGAGTCTTCACCAAACTTCCTAAGATCCCTGCATTTGGCCTGGAGCTTTGGTTGACTGTTGGAACAGGCTTTGCGCTGGGAGGTTCTCGCCATTTCAAAAAGGAAAATCTTGCTTCTTGCTTCTATTTTAAAGGGACACTGTCATCACCAGCTTTCATGCTCTTTGAGGTTGGGTGGAGCTCAGGTACAACTGCAGTAGGTGCTATATAAAACCTTACCCCCAAGAAATGAGGCCCAGTACTTAGGATCTGTTATTATAAAGCAAGGTGGGGATGTGGGCTTACTAAACAGGGCAGAAATGGAAAGGTTTCCATGGGCTTGCCGGGGTGGATTGAAACATCCCAAACCCAGACAAAAGCAGCGTTGGGCCAGTGCAGGAGGTGCAAAGATATGCAACCCCTTCCATGCAAGGATCTCTGAACACTGCAAACAGCTCCTTCGGCCTCACAATCTCCAGGGTTATTCTCACTGTCCAGAAACCAAGGCACTGAGCATTTAAGTGACTTGCCCAAGTCCGCCCAGTGGGTCAGTGGCAGGGGACTAGGTCACAGCTGGCCTGACTCCCAGTTCTAGGTTTGAGGCACTGGCCCAAGGCTCTCTCTCACGGTACCCAGCGGACAGCCCCCTAGCTGTGTGCAGCTCTTTAGGTCTATACAGGCACCAGATGAGTCCCAGGATCTGGTTAATGGCCTTCTCACTCTTTTGGGCTCCAATCAGGGGAGCACTCCTTGGGCTGGGAAGGGAGTGGCTCAGCAGGTGCATGTGTGGCAGGAGAGAAAAGGAAATGCCAGGATCCCTGCTCCCACCATGGGGCAGAGAGGAGCCCAGCCCACCCGCCCAAGGAGAGAGGCTGAATTGAGCCGCTAAGCTATCATGGCTGGCAACCAGTGCTGAGCCACGCAGCTGCGTCATCGCACAGGGCTGCTGAGTCACCACCACCCAAATGCCCTCTCGAGCTGTCACCTTGGCCTGATTCAGCATCACCCCCACTGGGCAGCGAAGGAGGCATAGCAGGACTCACGCGCCATCTTCTTGTGGGATTTGGGAGGCGGTTTGGTGGCGCCCGGCTCCTTCTCCCCCGAGGCAGAGGTGCTCTCTGATTTCCTGTCCAGGCCATCGGCGGGCACAACGGAGTCGACTCCTGCCTTGGCTGGCACAAGCGGCTCTTTGGGCGACAATGCCAGGGACAGCTTCCCCATGGGCTCTTTGGAGCTGGCGGGCGGCTGCCCGGGGGCAGAAGCAGCAGCAGCCTTCGGGGGCACCTTGATGCCGTGTCCATCCGGTTTGGGAAGGCTGGAAATCTTCTCCAGGTTCACCACTGGCATGAACAAACTGGAAGGAGAAGGGACAGGCTCCGAGAGCTCAGCCAGGGAATGCACTAGCGGCCGCTGCAAACCTCCCCAGCAGCAGAGGGTGACTGAGGCCTGTCTGGGCCAGGTCCCAGCCCCCAAGCCATATCCCGGGGCAGGTGCTTTGGGCTTGTGAAACCTGGACTCTGGGCTCCCCTTCTGAGTCCCTGGACTGGGCCTGCTGCCCACCAGCCTTGCGGTCACGTGTGCTCCGGCCTGCCACATACCTTGGGCTACCCCTGCGTCGCACACAGACACCAGTCCGACCAGCCATGGTGGCTGGGCTAAACGGGAGGTGGCAGGCACTGGCAGGGCCGGGGCTGGCTGAGATAGTGCAGGTCCCTCATTCCCTCATGCCTGTCCTTGGAGGGGACCATCGGGCTGCCATCCCTCCTGAGCGCAGTGCGGGTGAGCGAGCCCTGGCGCGTGCGGATGGAGACGACACCCTGCTCTGGAAACGCCTGTCCACTGAGGCCCAGGCAGCCGGGGGCGAAGGCGCAGCCTCCATCGAGACCCTGCCACACAGCCAGAATAGCGCATCTCCTGAGCCCCACGAAGTGGGGTGGGGCCCCCCCTTTCCCAGCACATCTGGGAGGTCAGGTTCCCTCCACTGTCTTCCTTCATCCCCCTCCCCATGTCAGAGCCAGCTGGGGTTTCCCTGCAGCCCCTCCTCCCATGTCAGAGTGCAGTGGGGCTCCCCGTGACCTCCTCCACCCATATCTGAGTGGGGCTCCCCCATTTCCCCAGGTATGAGCCAGGTGTGGCTTCACCTATTGCCCCTCCCCCCATGTCTCTCTCCATCGCCCCCCTTCCTCCTCCCCACACAGGAGAGGAGGTCCACTCTCCCCAGAGCGGGGCTGCCCCTCAATCCTTCTCACATCAGAGGAGCACAGGGTCCCCCACACCCATATGAAAGTGGAGCCAGGCTCCCCTCAACCCCTCTGTGTTGAGCCCACCCCGCTCCCTACGTGAGAGCAGGCTCCCCACGTGAGAGCAGGCTCCCCCTTCCCCTGTCCCACTCACCAGAGGTTATCTTTCTGTGCCTTGTCCGGCCTCTCGGGCGGGTGCTGGGCCCGGCTGCGGGAGCTCTGCGACTTGTCCCGCGAGGCCTTGGCGCTGCTGTTGCCCCCACAGGCAGGGGGCTGCCCATTGATCGCATGGCACTTCTGGGCATAGAGCTTGCTGAGAGGTCCGTGCCGTCTTTCTGCGGGGGAGGTGGAGGCTCTGTCAGTGACGCGCTCACATGAGGCCCTGCCCATCAGAGGAGCGGGGCAGCCCTCACTGCTCTACAACACCCCGGGGGAGTGGGGCTGCAAAGGCCGCCTGAGTCTGAAGCCAAACCGGCCCCATAGGAAAGGCCCCATTCATCTCGGTGTGTTGTTCACTCTGAAGGCTAATGACGACAACTGAAACAGCAACAGTCATCTCACTGCTGATCATTTTAACAGAACCATGAAGATGGCCTGGGGTGGCCACTTTTCCCATCTCCAGTCTGCTTGTCTGAATTTAGCAGCAGTGCTGGCTAAGAACCCAGGAGTCCTGGCTCCCGGACCTGGGTGCTTGTCTGAATTTAGCAGCAGTGCTGGCTAAGAACCCAGGAGTCCTGGCTCCCGGACCTGTGCTCAGCCCAACATGCAGTCCCCTCACTCTAGCAGCCTGAACTGCCCTGTACGTCACCTCTGCATGCAAAACCATGTGTTTGGAAGACAGCGCAACAGACCCCAGCAGGTCCAACACGTGCTGACAGCTATCAGACCCTTCAACGCTGCTCCACTCCACCTTCCTGCGGGCCCCCGGAGAACCATGCCCAGCACCAGAACCAGGCCAGGCAGAGCAGCCAGGCACCCCTTGCTCTGCCCACCCCAGGAACATGGCTCCCTGTGCTGCTCTTCTCCCCACTGTCCTTTCCAGGATGCCAGAGGTAGCTCCTCCGCTCTCTCACCCTGCCGCTGATTGCCGGGGGCCTCCCAGCAGCAGGCAGCTCCTGCTGCCAAGGAGCGGGTGGGATTGTGTCGGTTGCGAGAGTAAAGAGGACGATGCCTGGGATGCGAAACAAGTTGCCAGCTAATTACTCACGGATGCTTTTTGAAGGTCCCCTGAAAGAGCTTTTCCCAAATGGCGGGTCCTGACCCAACGGAGAGTCATGGGAAGGATCTAAGTGGGTTGCCAAGGCCTAGGCAAACATACAATTCTCCCAGCCCAGAGAGCAAGCCCTCCCCACACTCTCCCCATAGTGGCAGCTCCTGGTCCCATGGGGCCAGGCCTGGCTTGCCACAGGTGTTGCAGCCTGGCACAGGGGTCACAGTGTCACTCAGGTTTGGCCCAGCTGCCCCTCTCTCACAGGCATGCGCAGGTTCGCAATGCCACTCACTCGAAGGAGGCGGGGTGGCCGGGCCAAACCTGAGTGGTGTTGCGACCCCCTACACCCAGTAACGATGCCCAGAGCAGGGAGCCAGGCCCAGCCCCACAGGGCAGGAGCCGCGGCTGCACGGTGAGTGCAGGGGACTCCTCTCCTAGACCTTCACCCCCCGGGGCTGCCCCTCCGCACCAGGCCGCATTAGGGCTGCGGGGCCAGGGCGAAGGGTACATACATGTCGCAAAACAAGACCAAGTGCGGCCGATGGGTGGCCTCAGTGGTCTGCGGCTTCCTGCACAGCCCCACGCCGCTGCCTCTGCGGCATTTCTCTCCCCACGGCAGTCGGAGGAGGCAGAGCCTTCCCTCCGGACCCACGCAACCCCGGCTCAATCAGGAACACAGCAGCTGTGGCCACGACACCAGCCGAACTGTCATTCCAGAGCCGCTTTGGGTCGGCACCTGAGGGCCCAGAGAACGCGGGGGAGGAGAATAGAACCAGGTCCCCATTGCCGGCTGGCGCGGAAGGGGCCCGGCTGCTGACCTCACCCCGGACATTCAATCGGCTTACCGCAGTGCTTCTGAAAGGCTTGAGGCTTGACCACTTGGCTACAGTGGTTACACACCACCAGGTAGAACTCGTCGTGGGCGGGGCAGTGCCCAAAGATAGACATGTCTGCCAGGGCAAGAGATAGAGCGGTAAGGGAGAGGCCACGAAGGGCCCCCTGCGGCCTTGTGGGGCTGTGGCTGGCCAGGCCAAAAGACACGCCTGAGGAAACCCAACTTTGTACCCAATGCAAATGGACAGTCACGTCCCCCCTCCCCAAAGGGAGACTACAGGGGCTCCAGCTCAAACCCAGCCCAGCTCAGTGCTGCTGCCAGTCAATGGCTGTTCATGGCCTGTGTGAAATGAGCGTGGTGGGTCTCAGACCTCACTGGACACAAAGCAGCTGCTGCCACCACGAGTGGGGCCCCCTCCGGGCAGTTTCAGCAGAGGCCAAAGGTCAAATGGGTCATGGAGCCTGACCTCCCCACTCAGTCCTGGAGAAGGCCCCTCAGGGCAAGGCTGGCACAGAGGAGGGGCAGCTGCCACCTGTGCGGATGCTGGGGCTAAGGGCACCTTGGTGTCCGGTTTATGGGTGCGCTGCACAGACGATCCAGAGAGAAGGGCCTCTCCAGGGGCTCCAAAACCTCTGCATCTCAAGCCTTAAACTGGGGGACATCCTGTGGCCCCCACACTGCTCCACCCTGAGAGCGACTGGGCCAAAGCGACTGACTTAGGGCTACGCTGGGTTTCTGGGGCTCATCCACTTGGATCGCAGGGCTGCCTGGTGTGATGCTAGGGGGGATTACAGAGCACTGGGCCAGCTTTCAATGTCTGCGGGAGCCTCCCTCGCAGCAAGCAAGATCGAGGCCCCGGGCTGTCAGGTGAAGCTGGGGATCAGTCAGGCCAGGAGTACTGGAGCTACACCAACCTTGCAAGGGATGTGGGGATCCCAGAAGAGCACAGCCCCCAACAGCCACGTTCTCTGCTTGGGCTCCAGGCCAGCTCTGCAGAGCTCCACAGCGAGTGAGGCCAGAGGCGCAGCCTGGGCTGAAGTCTGCCCCGCGTTTGCTCTGTGCACTGAAGCCCATTTCTCCCCGACCAGCTCCACCCAAAGGGGTCGTGGTTTGCACACCCAAGAGGAGCTGCCGCGACGAGGACCAGGACTATTTAGCAGCTCTCTCCTCCGAGAGGGCCAGACAGGTCTGAACGGCCCAGGCCAAGGGAAGCCTCAACCCATGAGCAGGGCCACAAAGTTATCTGCTGATGCCAAACTCACAATAGCTCCTGTGCTAACCACCCCCCACCCCTGGCACTCACAGATAACAAGAGCCTTGGCCGGAGCTGGGCACCTTCCCCTCACACCAAAGGAACAGATCATGCCCACTACAGAATTGGGCAGCTCCCTGAGCTGGAAGGAGCTGGACGAGCTCTTACCTTCCTTAATGAGTGTCATCGCATCCACTTTCTTGCTGCCGTTCTTGCTGCTCTCCTCCACCTCAGACCCTGCTAGAGACAATCAGCCCCATCAGTAACAGTCAGGACCTTTCCCCGAACCCCAGAGCCCCCTAACCCAGAAGCCAAGAGAGCCTGCTCCCTACAGGCTGACAGGGGGGTTAACTGCTTGCAAAGTGGGAGGATGGCAGGTCGCCAAGCTGCCAACAGACTGAGGAGCCCTAAGAATCAGCCAGTTAACAAGGTGCAGGGCCTTGGTCCCAGGGAATCTCCCACTTGGCCTCCCTGAATCAAGCAGGAGATGCAAACAGCACCATCAATGGGCTGTTTGCCACATGACAGGTGGGGGTGGAACCAGGGTGCGGCCCCGGGGCAGAGAAGGGTCTTTATCTGGGTCTGTGAAGGGCCTTTAGCGCAGCTCCTTTCCCTGCAAAGCATGACAACCTCTCTGCTTGCCCTAGCGGATCTTGCAGGACTCAAGGATTGTCTGCATGGGGAAGTTATTCCAGATTAACGTGAATTCCAAGGGCAGTACTATTCTGGAAGAGCTCCCTTTGGGGACACTCTTATTCCGTCTTTTTCCAGGTTGGTATAACCCATTTCCGAAGGGCTCGCTCTTTCCCCACTGGCCATCTCGGCAGCCAGTGTGCTCAGCCAGGGCGGCTGGAGATCAGAGTCACTTCCAGGGCTTAGCCCAGACCTGCTTGAAGAGACCCGAGCTCTGGGACTGCCCCCACCACACCTGGGACATGATCCCCCAGCCAAGTGGATCTGCAGAGAGTGCGGGAGATCCAGCAGATTCCACATGTTGGGACATTTTCCTTTCCTTGAGCTCATAGATTCCAATGCCAGAAGGGAGCATGTGACCGTCCAGCCTGACCCCCAGAGACCAGCCCCCAAACCATCCCTACAGCAGAGCTCTTAGAGAGCCATCCCCTCTTGATTTATAAATTGCGAGTGATGGAGAACCCACTCTGACCCTTGGTATCACTCCCAGTTCTACCCCTGTGCACCGAGGGACGGGGGAATGGGACAGCAGCCACAAAGGAAAGGTAAATGGATGGGGGCCAGCAGCTGGGAAGAAAGGTGGAGAGGATCAGAGGGATCAGAGAGAGGGGGACATGTGGGCATGAGTAGCGTCCCACCACTCCCTCCTCCCGTTCCGGTTCCCATGAACACCTTGGGGTTGTGCCACAGACCAGCCGATCGAGCAGCGCCCTGCAAACACAATGGGGTGCAAGGTGCAAACACACCATCTCCAGGATTCCAAGTATCCCTTCGAATCAGCCCCATGGTGCTGTCTGAATGCAAGCAGGGCTGGCTGGGAATGTCTAGCGGGGAAGAGAGCTGGGGCTAATTTAAATTCTTGAGGGGCAGAAAGAGAATCCACTGCGGTCGCACAGGTTGGAGTTGATGCACCTGGTTATTGCAGCTCCAAAACTGGTGGTCGTGTGGCTGAAGCACCAGACTGAGACTCAGGAGATCTGGGTTACTCCCCTGCTCCCCAAAGGCTCCCTGTGTGATTCTGAGCGAGTCACTTAATCTCTCCATGCCTCAGTTCCCCCCGTGAGATGGGGCAGACGGTTCTTCCATTCGCCCACCCTTTGTCTAGCTGGGCTAGGTCGACTGTACATGCTTCAGGGCAAGAACTGCCTCTTAGTGTATGTCCAGGCAGCCCTCAGCACACAGGGTCCTGACAATGCTACTGTACAACCCACAAACAACAGGATTCACAATCCTCTCCCCCACACTGCACCCTTCTCTAGCAAGTTTCACCCAGGCATCCCCGCACAATGAAACCTCAACAAGCCCCATGGGAAACTGGGTCTGAAGAGGCGAATCTGCCCACGATCACACAACAGCAGAGCCAGGTTCAGAAGTCCTGACATCCAGGGCCTTGCTTTCTTCACTCAGCCATGCTCCGTCTGCATCCGATAGCCGGACACCACAGCCTGCACTCGCTGCAGACAGAGCTCAAAACACGGACCGACTCTCACGAACCAGCGGTTCGCAGGATGGGGCTGCGTTTTGATGCAGGCACAATGAGACAGTAAAGCATCCACCCTTCTCCCAGCATTGTCATTTCTCTCTGGCACTAAACCCAGCCAATGCTTTTTCAAAAGTAGATTTGAAAATGATCCTAGAAATTAAAGCCAACCAGGGCAAATCCACGGCCCAATCTCAGGGAGAAAATGCCAACAGGCTCCCAGAAACGAACAGCCTCGAGAAGGGAAACTGCATATTTTTATAAAGCAACAACTTGCAAAAAGTTGCATGGATATTAAACGCCACAGTGTGAATTAGTTCAAACCAGCCAGGACAAACCCTGACAAACACACTGTAGGGAGAGTCCTGCCCTGCACCCTACCAGGAGGAGACATAAGATACGAACTAACAAGGCTTTCTCCAGCTCTTATTGCTGTACCATTTTCAGTCTACAGGGAAAGAACTTAGCCGACAGTGCGAACTTGTCTGCAAAGGGAATTTGCTTCACAGCCCAGCTATAAATCCCTGAAAACACAGGAGTCATTATGCAAACTCTGCCGGAGCCCTAAGTAGATCAGGAAGCACGATGCTCTAACTACATCTAGTGCAAAGGAAAGATAATGGAGGGGGAAGGGACACCGCTCCACAGTGTAAGAAGCGTCACCAGGGACAGCTCCACCGGCCTCCGCTCCCCCACTTCCAGGGCCTTTCCAGAGTCCAGCCTCAGACTGTGCTGGAGAAATCAAATTATCCGCCCCCCAAATGATGATGCTTCTGAATGACTCCTGGGATTTCAAGGGCAAAAGTCTCAAGAGACAGCTATCAGCTCCATCCCCCTGGGGAAAGAGGGCAGAGGGGTGCGAGCAACATGGGAGTGAAGAGCAGCATGGGACGAAAGAGGGCTCAGAGGGATGGTGAAGTGGCTGGAGCAAGCGCAACAGAGGCAGGATGCAGGAGTTGAGGGTGCAGAGGTGCAGGCTGGGGGCAGCAGGGGTTGGAGCAGGATGGGGGCGTGGCAGGAGGAGATCAGGCTTGGTAAGGCTTAGGGACCACGTTCAGGGACGACAAAGGTCAGGATCCTGGTGCAAGGGGAACATGATCAAGTTCAGGTCTGGTGGGGAATCCAGTGGAGGAGAAGATCCAGGGAGAATCAAATCAGAGGACCATGAGAGACTCTGGAGTGGGGTCGAGAGATCAGTTTCAGGGCATACCATGCTGGGGGTTCAAAGGTCAGGGATAATTTGGGGGGTCAGGGAAAAATCAGGGGGCATGGAGATGGAGGCGGACAGATTCAGGGAGTCAAGTGAAAAGTTCAGGGGGTGATAGGGCAGCGAGAGGAGACACCAGGAGCAAGGAGCCTTGAGGGCATGGGTTTGTGAGAAATCAAGGCTGGTGTGGGGGCACAAGTGATGGGTGCAAGGGACAGCTGGGCAATCAGACAGGCCTCACAGAGCGCAGAGGATGAGGGTGGCTAGGGAGCTGAGGACAAGTGTCTTGGTGGGATCTGCTGGGCAGCAATGGGTGAGAAGGATCTCCATGCATCTCAAGAAGTGGGATTTTTACCCACGAAAGCTTATGCCCCAATAAATCTGTTAGTCTTTAAGGTGACACCGGACTCCTCGTTGTTTTTAAGGATCACGGGGTGAATCTGTGTTCAGGGGCCACAGAGAAGGTCAGGCAAGTAGGGGTCACAGAGAGCATCCAGTGGGATCAGGAATCCACGCGGTCAGGGTCCAGAGAAAGGATCAGGGCTCTCGAGGATCACAGCAGGATTCAGTGGATCCAGATGCGGAGACCCTGGGGGATGCCGCGAGGTCAGAGATCGGGGGCGCCCCGGAGGCACAGAAGGGATCCAAGGGGATCGGGCAGCGCCGGGGGTCACAGCATGCACAGAACAGATCTCACAAAAGGGATCAGAGATCGCAGGGGATCCAGTGGGGTCAGGAAACGATACGTGCTCAGACCCGCATCAGGGATCACGGGTGCTTGGGGGGCACCCACGGGATCGCAGGGGATCCGCCGTGTTGGGGCTGCAGCTGATCCGCAGGGGATCCAGCGGGTCCGGGGACCCCGCGGCGCTAGGACCCGGCGGCGCGGCCGGCGCGGGCAGCGCTAGGACCCCGCGGCTCCTTTGTTCGGGGCGGGCGGCCGGGCGGGGGAGAGGAGCCGGACGGCGGCGGCAGCTGCCCCGCTCCCCGCCCCGGCCCCGGCCCCCGGCCCCCCGCCCCGCCGGCCCCGCCCCGGCGGCGCGCGCGGCCCCTCACCTGGCTCGGCGGGCGGCCCCGCCCTCTCCACCCAGGCGCTCCAGCTCTGCCCCGCGAAGTCATCGAGGCTCGGCAGCCGCCGATCCACAGCGGCCATTGCTGCCGCCGCCGCCGCGCGTCCACGCACCGCCATCACCGCGCGGGAGCGCGCGCCCCCCGCCGCCCGCCCGGGGCGGCCCACGCGCAGGCGCGCCGCGCATCCTGGGAAGTGTAGTCCGCTGCGCCCGCGCCACGGCGGCTCTGCGCAGGCGCGCCGCGGCGGGCGCCACGCAGCCGCCCCCTCCCCCCCGGCGGAGATTGGGGGTGTGTAGGGGGATGGTGGCTGCGGGGCCGGACGCCTGGGTTCTCTCCCTGCCCTCGGGGGCGGGGGCACTGGGAGCCGGGACGCCTGGGTTCTCTCCCTGCCCTGGGGGGGCACTGGGAGCCGGGACGCCTGGGTTCTCTCCCTGCCCTCGGGTTTGGGGGCGGGGCGGCACTGGGAGCCGGGACACCTGGGTTCTCTCCCTGTCCTCGCGGGGGGGGGGGGGTACTGGGAGCCGGGACGCCTGGGTTCTCTTCCTGCTGTCGGGGGGGGGCGCACTGGGAACGAGGACGCCTGGGTTCTGTTTAAGGGTGACCAGATTGCTAGTGTGAAAAATCAGGGCAAGGGAGGGGGGGTAACAGGTGCCTATATGAGGAAAAGCCTGGAATATCAGGACTGTCCCTATAAAAGCGGGACAGCTGGTCACCCTATTCTGTGTCCAGCTCTGCCTGGGCTCCCTGCACTGGAGGGAGTTTCACCCTCAATGTTTCTACAGCACAAAAGTTATCTCGAGAGTCATAGTAGCCCCCGGGGTTTCCATAGGGCCCTACACAGCACAAAGATCACACATGCTCTACAGACTGTTCCTACTGGGGGGGAGGGAGCGATTCCTCACCTACCTCTGAAGTGCAGCGGGTGCTGGCCCAGAGCCCAGCGGCTGTCTAACGCCGCACAGCGAGACAAAGAACGGCCAGAGTGGGCCAGCCCAGTGGCCGGGTGCCCAGCTGGGAAGGTGGCGGCCCCCCAGCGGCGCAGAAGTAGGGGCGGCGATACCAAACCGAGCCACTCGTATTTCTGCGCTGCTGCTGGCGGCGGCGTGCCTGCCGAGCCGGGCTCCCGGCCAGCAGCCGCGGCTCTCCAGCCGCCCAGCGCCGCCGCCAGCAGCGCGGTAAGGGCAGCAGTGTCCTCACCCCCCAAGGATAAGCTTGTGACCCCTCCCACACACCCGGCTCCTTTTGGGTCAGGACCCCTACAATTACCACACCATGAAACTTACAATTTTTAAAATCATATGACTGTGAAATTGACCAAAATGGACCCTGAATTTGGTAGGGTCCTACTTACTATCTGGCCCTTTCCTAATTCTGTTTGCTTTTTTGACTCCCGCTGCACACTGAGTGGATGTTTTCAGAGAACTATCCACGATGACGCCAAGATCTCTTTCTTGAGTGGTAACAGCTAATTTAGACCCCATCATTTTATATGTATAGTTGGGATTATGGTTTCTAATGTGCGTTACTTTGCATTTATCAACATTGAATTTCGTCTGCCATTTTCTTGCCCAGTTTTGTGAGATCCCTTTGTAGCTCTTTGCAGTCTGCTTTGGACTTAATGGTCTCAAGTAATTTTGTATCATCTGCAAACTTTGCCACCTTGCTGTTTACACTTTTTCTAGATCATTTATGAATATGTCAAACAGCACTGGTTCCAGTACAGATCCCTGGGGAACGCTACTATGTACCTCTCCACTGTGAAAACTGACTGTTTATTCCTACTCTTTGTTTCCTGGTATTTTTGTTAGCACTTACTGGTCCAGGAGAGGATCTTCCCTCTTATCCCATGACTACTTACTTTGCTTATGAACCTTTTGTGAGGGACCTTGTCAAGGCTGGATCTCCTTCGTCCACATGCTTGTTGACCCCCTCAAAGAATTCTAATGGATTGGTGAGGCATGATTTCCCTTTACAAAAGCTGTGTTGACTCTTCCCCAACAGTCACATTCATTTACGTGTCTGATAATTCTGTTCTTTAGTAAAGTTTCAACCAATTTCCCTGGTACAGAAATTAGGCTTACCAGCCTCTGATTGCCGGGATCACCTCTGGAGCCTTTTTTAAAAATCGGCATCACATTAGATATCTTCCAGTCATGTGGTGCAAAGGCTGATTTAAGCGATAGGTTACATACCACAGTTAGTTCTGCAATTTCATATTTTAGTTCCTTCTGGGCCTGGAGACTTACTGTTTAATTTATTAATTTGTTCCAAAACCACATCTATTAACACCTCAATCTAGAACAGTTCCTCAGATTTGTCACCTAAAAAGAACGGCTCAGGTTTGGGAACCTCCCTCACATCCTCTGCAGTGAAGACCAATTCAAAGAATTCATTTAGTTTCCCTGCAGTGGCCTTATCGTCCTTGAGTGCTCCTTTAGCACCTCGATCGTCCAGTGCCAGTGGTCCCACTCATTGATCGGCAGGCTTCCCACTTCTGATGTACTTAAACATTTTTTTGCTGTTAGTTTTTGAGTCTTTTGCTAGTTGCTCTTCAAATTCTTTTTGCCCTGCCTAATTATATTTCTACACTTGGTTGGCCAAAGTTTATGTTCCTTTCTGTTTTCCTCAATAGAAAACACCACCCAACAGGTTCGGACAGGAAGTGAAGAAGTATCTTGTATCACTGGAAACTGCCAGGGGGAATTGAGGGAGGCAGAAGGCACTGACCCGAGATACAGGGTCTAGCAGAAACCATCCATCAGGATACTGGGGTGATAGAACCCCTGCAGCCTCACCCCACCACCTAGGATGAGGCTGTAAGAAGCCTGCACCAATATGCCTGAGAGACTCCAGCAGAGCTGGCCTGGCTCTCCTGTCCTGGTGACAGAGGACTCCCTGGGGTCAGCGAGGACTGCAGCCAAGGGGGCCCGCTGGGGCCATGAAAGCTTTTGTCTGTTTCAGTGCCTGTGCTGATCCATTTCTCTCCCTTCCACATGGAAATCAATACAGCCAGCCAGCCGGCAGAATGAGTTCATCCATCACTTTTGCTCCTTTTCTAATGAATATTTTCTTTCCTATAAGGGCTGTTGCTAAAGTCTCCAAATGGCAATATTTCTCCAGGAATCTGTCACTCCTCTTAGCAGGCTGTGATCACAGTGTCCAGATCCTCCTTCCCCCATAACCCTGCCCCTTCCCATCAGATTACACAGATAAGTCAGTCTCACTGGGGTTCTGCCCACCTGCTTTAGTTCCACATTTGGTCTGAAGGCCTGGAGAGGATTCAAGCTCTGGGAATACGCCTAGGGGTTGGAAATCTCAGGGCTGGGGGGAGAAAGGGCCTCCGTGCCACACTGCGGCACCAGGGTTAAACGAAGGGTGTGTCTACACGAACAGTGTGCACGGCCCAGCTCTACCAACGCAGCTGCCCCACTGCAATGCGTCCGGTTGAGACGCTCTGTGCCGATGGGGGAGAACTCTCCCCTTGGCATGATAAAACCACCTCCGCGAACGGCAGAAACAGCTCTCCCGCTGGCATAGCACTGTGCACACGAGCGCTTGTCGGTGTGACGTAGATCGCTCGGGGGTGGTTTGTTCACCCTCCTGGGTGACATAAGTTCTGCTGACATAGGCTGTAGTACAGACATAGCCTAAGTCAGGGGAGCTGTGCAGAGACCAGATTCTCCTAGGAGTAATCACAGCCTCTTGCACCATTAGCACTTTGCATCGTTCGTTATCCTGCCCAGCTCAGTTTCACCTGTCAGTCTGGGCAGGTCGCTACAAAGGCTCGTTTCCTCTGTGTGCAAAGGTGAGGCCTGCCCAGGGGCACCTGCAGCAGAGCCTGTTAAGCACGGGTAATTGGAGATTTGGGGTGTAGTTCAGGCAGAGAGCGATGGCCATTGCAAATGCCTTTAAAATGAATCCACATGGCAGTCACTGACTGCAGAGTCCCTCCTGCACCCGGAACCAAGGCTGTAAGGCCCATCTCTCACTGGCTGCAGGGCAGCTACCTACACCAGCACTGAATGCGATTCAGAGGGAGGAATTTGGGTGTGAGCCATGAGCCTTGTTTGGAAGGATGATCCACAAGAAAGCCACTGTGCTTTTAGCACTCAGTCTCCACAGGAAACTGCATCCCCTTCTTTAGCACTGCCATGTCCATCCCCTGTGTCTAGCACCCTTTTATCCTGGCTTCAGCCTAACACAAGACCAAAAGATCCTGGCAACAAAGAGCTTGGGCCAGTTTCTGATCTAAGTTACACTGGTGTAAATCCAAAGTGACTCTGCCCAAGTCAGTCGAGTTCCTGTGGATTTTTTCCGGTATAACCTAGATCACAGTCCAGCCCCTCCTTTTTCTAGGTGCCATGTACACTGATGAGATGTACATAGTAACATGAAACAATGGCCACTCCACCCTTGCAGCCTTTTCCCTGGGTGCTCAAGCTGAGCCATGGGGCACCCTGGGGCTGGGAGCAGCCCAGAAGCATTTTCTCCCATGTTTTCAAAGGCAGGGAAGCATTTTACCCTGCCCGATTGGCACTTGCCTGTAGGCAAAGAATGGTACAGCAGCTTGTTGGGGCCAATATGACCCCAGCCTATCTGCCAAGTGGGATTTGCTCTGCCCTTAACAGATGGCGATTTTCCCTTTCTGGGGAGTTCCTAGTTGTATGGCTCTGCTAACATGATCGGTCAGACATAATCAAAGCAAGGGCTCTCCCCCTTTGATCCGTGGGGCCTGTTGTGGTGGGTGAGATGGCAGTGTATGCCCAGGCCAGGTCAGTGGGGACGGTGCGACTCTGGCATGGGGTGGCTGTGGCTGCATATGATATGCCCTCCCTGCCTGGACGCTGTGGGCAATGGCTCAGGTGGTGGAGTCAGCGGGGAGACGCTGGTCAGAGATGACACTGCTGCAACAAATAGCAAAGCTGTCTTAGGTCACCTAATCACCTGCCCTGGAGGTGAGTGCAGGCTTGTTCCCTTGGGGCAGGGGAGGCAGCCAGCCAGGCAGCATACCCACCCCTTCCCTGGAGTAGTGCAGGGCCCATCACACGTATGGCCACTGCGCTCCAGCCCACTCTGGGAGACACGGGGGCCACAGGCTATCATCCAGGACTCTCAGATCCAACAGTACAGGCCTGCACCTCTCCAGCGAGGGGAGCATCTGCTGGCAGTAACAGTAGGATGTTATCTAGCTAGACTAGCCCCTTGAGGAGGAGGCCCACCACAGGTTGCAGGTGTGACAGCTGTAGGAGCCCCGTGGACCGGGAGGAAGCAGGGTAGAGAGTGACTGTTGGAGAAGGGTGGGGAATGCAAAGGAAACCGGCCCCGAGCAGCACCTTGTGGTAACAAACCCTCGCAGCACTTTTTATTCAGTCATAACAACAAGCACCAGAAAACCATGCAATGTAATCCAGGGCTGGGGAGGCCGAAGCAGCCAGGCAGTGCCAAGCGCACACAGCAGAGCGCGGGATTGGGCCACTGCCCCCGTCTCAACTCCTGCTGCAATCAGTTGCTTTAACAGTGGCCAAAAGGGCTAAAAAGCAATTGCCTCCCCCCTGCCCCCATAACCCCGCTCCCTGCAGAGTCACACACATTCAGGGCCCTTTGCTGGCACCAGGCCTGCCTCCACCCACAGCCAAGAGATTCTCCAGGAAAACACAAAGTCAGCACCAGCTAAGGTTGGTCCCTCCCCCTCTGCCTAGCCCCAGGAGCCCCCTCCTCTAGGATCTCTGTCACGGGGCAGGGCCCAATGAGGAGAAGTCCCTGGCCTGGAGCCTACCGCCTGAGCTGGGGGGGGTATTCATGAGGGAGGGCTGCAGGCTGCCATAGGAGCTGCTCCTAGTGCTGGGCAAAGGGGCAGGTGCCACCTTAGCACCAAAGCTAAAAGAAAGGTATTATTTTCTCTCTCCCCTTTCAAATAAATAAATACAGGCAGAACACAGCACGCCCCACAGTAGAAACGGTTCCCAGCCCCCGCTTCCCCATGAGGGCGGAGGTTACAAAATGCAGAGAAGTGCCCTCTCCTTCCCCGCAGGTTCTGGAGCCATTATTACTAATCACGGATAAGCGAAATAAAGACCCGGCCATTCCACCCTCCCGCTGTGGCAGGGATGGGCGCCAGCTCAGTTGGCCGCTGGACTCTTGGAAGATCTGAGCAGCACAGGTCCCTGCGGTGGCTTATCCACAAAGAGGCCAGACCCTCACCTAGCGTAAAGCAGCGTCACTTCCTGACTGTAACGGAGCCTGGCAGCTGGGGATCGGCTTTGACTATCCCCCCAGATTAGCAAACAGGGACGCAGGCAAAGCAGAAGGAACCAAATGCAGCGGTGGCAATTCGGTGGGTTGGTTGTCCTGGTACCCTCAAAGCCACCATGGGAGCGTAGGAATTGCCGTTCCACATCAGACCAGTGGCCCGCCTAGTCTGGGATCTGGTCTCCAGCATCAGCTGCTTAAGAGGAAGGTGCAAGAAAACCCATACTGGACAATTATGGAATAGCCTGGCCACAAGGGAAGTTTCTTCCTGACCCTTGGCAGCTAGTGGTGGCTTATGCCCAGAAACATGAGGGTTTATACCTCTAGGAACTCAAGGACTGGAGAAGTCGGGCCAGAGCCGGCTGGACTGGAAGCCTGGGTGGGGAGGGGGAAGCCCTCCAGCAACAGATTGGTCGATTCTTTTGTCCTGCAGGGCGTCCCAGGGCCACCGTAAGAGGACCACAGCATGTGGCACTGGGGCTGTGCTGCAGGGAAATGGGCATCACAGCCCTGTGGGACTCAGTCCCCTGTGGTTCTGGGGCAGAGACACCACAGGGCTCCCTACAACTGGCCAGAGCCTGGCTGCCGTGGAGGGGCGAGAGGTGGAGGGGAAATGTACAAAATATGCAGCAATTGGGTCTTTGCTGAACAGACGGTCCCCAGCTAACAAAGCACCATTAATATCCGTCTCTCCTTTAGCAGAAAGGAGGCACCCCCATCGTGGAGGGCAGGGAGAGGAAAGGGAGAGAGTAAGACCCGAAGAGTCAGCGTGGAGCCTGGATTCCCCAGGCCCTTGAACCAAAGCTCTCGCCTGTTTCTAGGGAAGGCAGCAACCCCTTCATAGCAGAGCAATGCCCTGAAGCTCAGAGGGGTTTACAGAGTTCAGCGCACTAAAGCAGCTGCTGAACAAGCCCCTTCTCTGTGAACAAAGTAGGGCTGTCTTTGGGACCTGGGATGCTAAGCTACCATTCTGTCCAGCGGCTCCGGGAGCACAGAGCCCCTTGTGGGGTCAGCTGTTACAATGCCAACAGGCTTGGGGCCAGCTGCCTCGTGCCCCAGCGGCCGGTGGGATGACAGGACTGCTCAGGGGTTGCGTGACCAATCAGTGTTGCTGGGCTCCAGGGACAGGACTAGTAGGAGCGGCTAGCATAGTGCCAGTGGGGTAAGGGGACGGTATTCCTACTGCAGACATGGACACTGATCATGATCTAAACACTCGGTTTGGACAAAGCTTCCCTTCTGCTTGTGCCCATGTCAGCACAGCACAGCTCTGGGTCCTTCCGCCTGGGGTCTAGGGTCATGAACTAGGCCAGTGGATCCTCCAGCTACGAGAAAAGGCTCCTAGAAGCCAAGCAAAGCTCTCTGGCTCAGGGCACCAGAGAGGGTCAGTCACCTGCTGCTGCCCCATAGGGAGCCATTGGAGCGGACACTCACGCACACTCAGAAGTTTTATAAGGAGGTTTCAGAGGAATCTGGGGCTGCTCCTCAGCTGTAGGACAGGGAAGGGACAAGCACCAAGAGCTGCTAAAAGGGCTGCCTTGGGAAGTGGATCAAGTTGGAGATCTGAGTAAGGAACCTCCTACCCCCCGTGCTGCCCCGTGTGAGATCCGAGATGGGAAAGCCCTCCTACAGCACTGTCTGGCAAGGGCAGGATCACACCCCCTCTATCAAGCTGCTGCTACACTAGATTATCTGGCCTAATGCATGGTCTCCCTCTGAGCCAAACTGGAGTTCAAGAACAGCTGAAAACCCACCATCAGCTTCCTCCAGGAGACACACAATGCTGCAGGCAGAAGGGAAGAGGAGAAATATACCAGCCTTCTCCTCCCAGGAGCAAGAAACAGCATATTCTCCACCTTCCCTTTTGGCCTCTTGTCTGTCTCCCTTGTTCCTAGTCAAGTAGGGGATAGGTATGACACAGCCTCTGCCTTTCCATGCTTGGGCAGTAGTGGGTGTTCTGTGGTCCTGCAGTGCCCCAGTCTTAGGTCTCCCCAGTGCATCCACTCTCACCCGCAAGTGGCTCCGCACCCCCTCCTGTGGCATCTAAACTCCTGATTGGTTTAGGCTCATCACAGCAGCTGTGAAGAGCAATTCCACACAGCCGCAGGCTGGGGGGCCAGGAACGCAGAAACAAATAAATTACACATATTAACAAAAATAATAAACCCTGCCACCAGAACCACGAGTTGTGTAATAGCCCCTTGGAGTCTGCAACAAGCTACGTATACCTGGGACCGAGCCAGGACTCCCGCCTGCCAGTCACTCAAAGGTGGGCATCCCAGAATGCTCAGGAGGGATGCCAACACGACGATGGAGCTTGCACAGGCCATGGTCCCACAGCACTGGGACGAAGGTGTGTATGTGACAAGGTACCGGCTGTCCAGGGTGGGAGGAGGTCTTGAGGGGGCAGAGAGGGTCTTTATTGCTTGTCGATGGCTCCCTGTTCAGCAGAGTTCTCCTTGTTAGTGGCCTGCACGTGCCACGAGGTCTCTTTAAACACAAACCAGCAGTTTCCAGCCCACAGGATAAAATTGATGAAGCCAAAGAGCTAGGGGAGAGTCAGAGAGAGCAAAGGGCACAATTACCATCAGCGAACTCGCAGCAAGACCTGCCAGCCTCGGGCGCGTGCGTGCGTCCAGCCGTGCACACCCCGCTCCCGGGTGGAATCAGGACGGCTCGGCGCTCTGCTGCATGGCCCCCCCGGTAGCTGGGGGCTCAAAGGATATAAGGCTGCCAACTGCTACAGGCAACGGAGAACCGCCCTTAGCTCCCCAGGCCTAGAGGCCAAGCGGACTTGGCAAAACCCCCTCAACTGCTGCCTGCACCCCGTTCTGGTGCTGAAGAAGTAGCTAAGTCACTCAGAGCGCACACATCCACTGCCAGTGACTGCCTCTCGGGGCAATGCACTTAGTAGAGAGACGGCACCCAGTGCGCCATTTCCACCAGGGTGTCTGAGCAGTTCCTGGCGCCCTGACTGCCCTTGGCGCACTGGTTAAACTACTGTAAACCACATGGCCATCTCCCCCAGGCGCAGACAGTCCGTCTACAGAGGTCGATGGGCCCGGTCCATCTCCGGCTAACAAAGCCGGGTGCTAGCAGCTCATGGTCCCTGGATGAAACCCCAGTGCTGATAACCCCCCTACCTCCATCCAGGGCATGGCACAGCCCAAGAGGCGTCTCCACCAGCGCTCTACTCCAGTTTTGTGGTCACAGACATTGCAGCTTGTGGGCCAGATCCTGAGCTGGTGTAAATGGGCCGTTCATTTCAACAGAACATGGCGCATTCACGCCAGGTGTAAATCTGGCCGAATGGGTCCCCTGCCCCCTTTGCTTGTGCGCAGCTGTGGCGCTGGCTTGGCCGTGGGCTCTTACCACGGAGATGTTGGCCAGCCCCATGGCCGGCGTGGCCCCAGCGTTGCACACGGCCTGTTTGAGATGGCACACGGACATGGCGGCGATGAGACTGGATGGCCGTGTGGCCCCCTTCACGTCTGACAGGCCTTTGCCCCAGGCTGCAGCCGCCACCAACCAGAAGAAGGTGAAGGAGACGCTCACGCAGAAATCCTGGGGGGCGGGAAGGAAACGTCATGCTGGCTCCCTTGTGGTGCACAGCAGGGCTCCTCTCACTCTCCCCAGCCCCAGGCATGGAGATGGGAATGCTCGTCTAGCTCCAGGACCTCCAGCCCACCTGGCCTATACCACCTCCCACCACCACCTGCCAGGGACCAGCCCCCCAGCCCCGCCCCAGCCCCACCGGCTGGTGGACTAAGGCAGACTCCAAAAGATCTAGGCCCAATGCTCCAGAAAGGCCCCTAAATTCCCTGGAGGGTCCCACTAGTGTTCCAACCCCTCACCCCAATGTATGCGACTCCCCTGTTCTTTGATAAGCAAAGGGGTTTAGGACCACCTGGCTTGCACTGCCCAGCTTCAGTCTGCCCTTGCTGCCTGCATCTAATGCCTCCCTTTCTTGACCTGAAGCCCCAGGCACCAAACAGACATCCTGCTACATCCCAGTGCGGGGCCTTCAGCCTTCATCTGTGAGCCCTGGCTCTGAAACAGCCTTCAGCCTTCACACTGAGCACCCAGAGTCGAAGGCTTAATCACTTGGCTGCTGACCCTGGCCGGGATTAGGGGGACAGTGCCTGCTATGGGTCAGCTCTGTCTCTCCTCACGTTGCCAGCGTGACAGCACCACAGGGAGAGAACTCCCATCCTGAAAAGGGGTGCAGGGACAGAATGATGGCTCAATGGTGGGGGAAGCCCTCAGATGCTCAGCTCTGCCTCCTCTGACTTCCCCTCCCAAGAAATGGGAAGTAACTTGCCCAAGGTCCCATAGTGAGTCAGTGGCGGAGCCAGAAATCAGATCCAGGAGACCTAACTCCCAGCCCTGTGCCACAGGTTCTTTAGCGCAAGCCCCACAGCTGTAAGAGCCACCAAACAAACCCCAGCCCAGGGGCCTAAGGCAGGGATCTCACCGCAAAGGGAAGCCTCTTGTTCTCTGTGTAAAGGGAGTGAAATCGCAGGTAGATCACCAGGGCTGCCATGCTGTAGAGGAAGGAGAAGACTCCCAGGGTCACGAAGAACTCGGAGGGGGCCGAGAAGTCCCCCATGAGATGCAAAGTCCTTTTAGTGGCATTGCCCTCGCAGACAGGCATCTCAAAGGGAATCCTGGATAACCTGCCCACAGAGAAAGGGGTGGGGAGAGAGATACATTTAGCAGGGAGGAAGGCGCAGTGCAGGAGAGAGAACGGGGTGAGACCTACATCCACCCTCTTGGGTGGGAGGCGCCAGCCTGTCTGAAGGCTGGGATTGGTGGGCGGAGCCTTGAAAGGCCCACCCCCTCAGATACGGGAGGGGCCATGGAATCCAGATATGGTGGACTGAGTATGGGGGACAAGAGAACAGGATTGGGGGGTGCAGGTCATGGGATAAAACCAGTGATGCAGAGGGGGACACTGAGCAGAGAACCCTGCAGAGCAGCTGCTGCCCAGAGGAGTCCAAGGAGCTAGAGGATGGCACCCATAGGAACCCTGCCTGGCTGCATGAACAGACAAGGGCCTGGGAAAAGGCCCCACAGTCACAGAGAAGGGAAATGCATCTAACGAGGAGCACTGTCCTGCTTCCTCCTCCTGGACAGATGGACGGCTGGCTTGGCCTGCCTCTGCAGGAGGTTGACAGTGTGGTCTTGGGGCTGTGTGGTCATGGGCGGGAGTTATCCACAGAGCAAGGACAGTACGGGCAGTGGCAGGGTATGGTCCCTACACTGCAGCCTGCCAACGGGCCTCATCCCCTCTACGGCTTGATCTACACCAGTAGCCCTGCCCCTGGCTGTATAAATGCTGGTGTCCGATCTACACTTGCTCTTACACTGGAGCAGCACTACCCCTTGATGATTTGCTAGTGTAGACACACTGTAGGAGTGAGTTCAGATTCCACAGCAGTCAGTCCTTGGCCACTCTGTCTATCTGGGTTTCCATAAGATTGACCATCACCATGGTATTCAACCACCTCTCTGCTAAGGCTGCCAGCAGTGGGGCCGATTCATGACAGTAACATAAAGGATTTTAGAGTAGCAGCCGTGTTAGTCTGTATCCGCAAAAAGAAAAGGAGGACTAATTTATTAGAGCATAAGCTTTCGTGAGCTACAGCTCACTTCATCGGATGCATGCAGATGAAGTGAGCTGTAGCTCACGAAAGCTTATGCTCAAATAAATTTGTTAGTCTCTAAGGTGCCACAAGTCCTCCTTTTCTTTTTTAGAAAGGATTTTGTGACTTGTCACTTCAGTTCTGGTATGACACCCACCCACTCATTTCACAGAGGCTGCTAAGAGCCATCAGATGGCACCAGCATTCCAATTCTGTATGCTCTGATAAGACTGCACCGTGCCCGGGGCAGTGAGCTCTCCTTTGTCCGTGGCAGTCAAGCCCCATACAAAAACAGGTAACTTTCTGTCACCACCTTCCGACGCTGAATATGACACAGCCACCGAGGGGTGAAAAACTTTCTGGCCCAATCACCCCTCCCACTGAATTGACTTTAAAGGAAAAGAGGGATTTTCTCTTTGACCTGACTCTCCCCCGTACTCTCATGCAGCTGAATACAACAGCACCAGGCTAGTACCCCAGAACTACAGCTGGAAACTGAGCAGAAAGTGAGGGCCAGGTCAGAGCAGGTCTAAATGGAAAACGCTCCACTGAGCTCGGCCCGTGTACGTCAGGATGTAGGATGGGGACCTGACCTGCACAGTGAAACAGAGCAGCCTGCTTTCCATTTGGTGAAATGTATCAAGCAAACAGGGACCATCAAATGGGGGACAAGTTCACTAAATGCTTAAAACTCTCCCTGTGTTCATCATCTCAGGGATGGTGACGCGCCCTTAGCAGACTGGGATGAGAGCTATACTCTTCCATCTTGTGTAGGGAACTGGGCAGGAGTCTTGCATATGTTGGAGGTCCCTAAAGGAGCTCTGATGGTGAGAGCACTTGTTAAGGAGGAACTGAGGTATGCCCAAGGCCTTCTTGCCAACTGTCCCTATTGAGCTGGGACAGTCACTGTTATTTCAGTAGCACAGTTCTCCATTTCTCCCCTCTCTGAGCCTCCTAGCAGTGCTCCTAGTCAGTGGAGATCAGAGGTGTGCCTCTATTTATAGCTATCAAATGTTGGCAGGCAGGCCGAGATGTGTGGATAGATATAGCCATGTTCACACTTTTCATAATTTTAGCTTCACAGGCTGGATTTCAGTCTAATTCTGGCCTCTTTTCTGCTCACCCAAGAGGCCTTTTTGCTGATCCGTAACAAACGGGGCTATTCCGTGCTCACTTTGACTTCCTTACTGCTTGACAAACCTTTCTGGCCTTGGGGTGGCTGAGGGATTAACGAATGCTGGCCATAATGGAACAGACCATTGGCTCATCAATGCCAGTACCCTGCTTCCAGCAATGGCCTATACCTGAAACATGAGCTGAAGTCTGCAGCAACCTGCCTCCTGACCTCAGCAGCGGTCAGGAATGGGGGTGACGGATGTATGTGTATGTGACCTGGTTGTTGGCTATGGTGGGTTGTTGTCTCTGTACGAATTGGTTTAGTTTAATAGTAGGACTGACTAGGAAAAGGTAGCAAGGCAACACAATGGCTACAGATAAGCAACCAGCCAGTCATTAGAAGAGGATGCCTGAGCCATTCGCTGTGAAGCTGCTATTTCCAGGCTCCAGCCAAGTTACAAGACTTGTTCTGCCAGTACTGGGAGCCAACCAATGAAACAGAAACCAAACAGTTAAAAAGTCTCTCTCCACCTTGTTAGGGAGGGGCAGACAGACACAGACCCCATTTGGGGGAACTGAAGAAATCAGGCCTTCTAGGCTTCCTAGGGGGTGTGCCCACACATGAGCCCACAGCAGGTGCTGATGCAAAGTACGATGGGAGTATAACAGATCCATCGCAGCTGAGTGCAGACGGTTTCTTGTTTAATCCCTCTCTCATGTTATGCCTGGCTCCTACTGTTAAGGCTGAACAATGCTTTGGTGTAAGAAGGCTCTCTGGTTATTTGTACAAACCACTGCTCACAGGTTCCCGAAGGGATGATCCACTGGTGCTGAACCCACTCGGACCTGTCAGGGTAAGTACGGTAGATACACAAGATGCTGAAGCACAGGGTCCAGTCTAAGAGTGAGAGAATCATGTGATTCCACCCCCCAGGAAGTAAAAGCATGAGGCCTGACTCCTGAAGGGGCTCATTCAGAGACACCAGAGAGAGAGTCAGGCGTGCAGCCAGCCCATAGCATAGCACTCAGAATTCACAGCTGTGACATTGACACCTGTGAGCTACAAGGAGTTAAAGTAGTCACCTCTGAATTATGATGGTTTTCTCCATACACCCACATTAGCTGATTAAAAGGATCTCTGAGCCCTCCAACCTACAGAGAATTGAGCAGAGAAACTGCTTGACTGAACAGATCAATGGTTTATCTATCTAGACCAGCATCTCATCTCTTAATAGTGACCAGTGCAAGATGCTTTAAGAAAAATACCTGGTTTTAAATGCCGTACTGGGGGGCAGGGCAGGGGGAAGATGAATTTCTTCCTGACCCAGCTGGTGATCAGCATATGCCCTGAACCATGAGGACTAAAAGCCCTTCCAGTATTATCAGAGCTACAACTGAAGGTGCTGCTCTTATTCATACAAAAACCTAGTCATTCTTTGAAGCTTTGCTATGCTATTTGCCTCAGATAATAGTGGCACAAATTCCTCTCTTGTGGGAACTGACACCAGGTCTATTCATGCATTCACCCATATAATGCAGCCTGAAGATGTCCAAAAGGTTTCACCTCAGTCATACAGCCTCCCTAGCTTGTCTTGGGCAAAGGGCTCCCTATGCTTTGGGGTCTGTGTTTGAAATGCTCTCTTGGACGGAGAGCTAAAGGGGTCAGAACAGATCTGTCCATAATGAACTGGCTCTCCCTTGGGTATTCCATCTCCAGGAGATGCTCAGAGAGGATACACCTTTAAATAGGATGCAGTCAAAGCTAGTCAAGCATTGGTTATCCCTGCTTTCAAGGTCCCTAAGTCACCCAGCAGAGGGCGGGGAAGACGGGCCCATACAGAACACTGCATTCTTGAGCAAATCTCCAGCGAGTCGGTGTCTACGTTACCGGACAAAACGTGTTACAGGAGAGAGAGAAAAAATATAACCAACAAAACACATGACCTGCAGGCGCTCGCGTGAGAAAGCCTGGCCCGACTCTGGCCTGAGGAGCGGGGTCTGCTCTGCTGAGGCGAGAAGAGATCTGGACTGGGCTGAGGGGGAGGTTTCTCCATTGGACATAACTTTATTTCCATCTTGTGGCCTGACTGCAGCTCCCTTTTATACACAAAGGGAGTTTTCGAACATTGCTAAGCCCAGCTCAGCTCCACCGGCGGCAGAAAGGCTGGGAGCCCTAGGGAGACAAGGCAACTGCTGCTGGCACCATTTACTCCTCAGAGCAGGGCTAAGACACGCTGATGTCAAAGGACACAGCTCCACTAACTTCAACGGAGATAAACTGATTCACACCAACTGAGGATCTGAGTTACGGGGCTTCAGTGGCCATAGGAGCCTTGCATAGAAAGGGCTTCAGCAGAGCATGGAGGGGAAGGCTGGCAGCTCCTCTCGCTGGCTCTCCTCGCTTGTTTATTTAAAAAATGCCTTGTTCTCTTTGCAATTAAGCTGGCATAGGAACCAACTTCCCTGCCACACCGTGGGATCAGGCGTGTCCATCTGTGCCCACTTGCCCCCACTCTTCAGGCATCCAAAGGCCATTTCTTTGGATCCGTTCCCTCACGGCTTCCTATTTGCAGTAAGTTTTGGGTAATTAAGACCTATACCAGCCTGCCCTCTCCCCTCCCTTTGCCCACACCCATTGCAGAAGGGGTTTCCAAAACCCCAAGGAGAGCCCAAATGGGAGTCATTTTTCAACAGGGGCAGTTAAACAGCCATCCTTCAACTCTGTTTAGGTACCATTAAAATGAAAGAAAAACCTGCAGTGAGAGTCCTGTTCTAGCAGCACTATCCTACAGCAGTGAGTTACACAGATTAACTATACATTGCCTCAAAAAGTATTTCTATTTTTTAAAACGGTAGTAAAAGCAAGTCAGAGTGTACTGGTTTGGGAAGAGCACTCATCTGGGAAGCTGGGGGTAGGATATAGGTTCTGGTCCCTTCACAGACATCTCTCCATTGAGTCAAGCATTGGTGTCAGGCCAGTCTGTCTATTCTGATGGATTAATTACCATCTCCAGTGGCATGTAAGTCTGGAGAGGAAGCATCCTCTGGGTTAGTGTCCAGCAAGATCCCACATTACCTGAAAGGGTATCCGAACTGGACAGAGATGGCGGTCATCTCTTTCAGGTCATCATTGCATTTTACGGTAGCCCCTGTCTCCCCACTGAAAGAGCCACAGGAGCCGAAGGCAAAAATGGCAAAGAGCTGGAAGAGAAAAGCAAAAGGTTTTGAAGTCAGGGGGACTCCAGCTGGTGACAGTGAACTAGCAACAGGCAACAGGCGCTAGCAGGTAGCTCTTCTGGGCTCATCACGCCTCCTGAAATTTACAAGACAGCCCCGGTGATCACAGGTAAATAGTCCTGAGTTTAGTTGAGGCAACACAATATAACAGTGGCGCATCCACACATCATAGTCAAGGCAACATCCTCAGCAGTTGCAACGTAGTGCCATGGTCATATGACATCCCTGTCACCTGGTGCAAGGACTCATCAGAAAACCCAGTCAGCAAGGTCTTTTCCTTGAGTGATAACGTTTGTAACAAGAAATCAGAACAGGCCGACACAAGCAGAACATGGAGAAACAGAACCCAGGGCTCCAGATCACCCCTGTCTCCCAAGCAACCGCTCTTAGAGCACTTCCCTGAGCAGCAGGGCAAGGGGAGGAAGAAGCGGAGCTGGAGTCAATCTCTTCCTCACAGAAAACCAGGCAGTACTGTGACCCAGAGAGAGACGGAAGCCGTCTCCGTAGTCTATTTTGGCTACGGCCGAGTAAGGGGGCCAGTCAGTGCCAACTGGGATAGAGGTTTTGTGATATGGAACTGGAGTGAGACCACCAGTGGAGAGTCATCGCCAGAGCTCTCACTCACTGCTCTCCTGACCGGGGGCTGGCCAAGCTGGCAGCCTAGCAGTGAAAGTTCTCTAGATCCCAGCAATCCTCTGAGCCAGCCTCTCTTCCCAGTTCGGTTGGTTGGGATTCTGCTTGCTATGTTGCAAACAAACTAAGCACATACCTTCCTCAGAGAGAGCCAGACACTTTTGCTGGGACCAATGTGCTGGGACAAAGAGGTGCGATCAGAGACTACAACCTCTCTCCGGATGCACGTTCCCCGTCACTGGTATGTGCCCCCAGACTGGTGCTCTGACTTCAGCAGAGCTACACCAGTTTACAGCAACTGTGGAGCTGGCCCATTGATTCCTACTGAAGGCAGAGATAAGGCCCAGAGCAGGGAAGTGACTTGCCCAGGGGCACAAAGGCAGGTAATAGCAGTGCTGGGAATAGAACCCCAGTGTCTTAACTCACTGACCCTGCTCTAACAGACACCACCACCTCCCATCTGCACCAGCCAGGGAAGGGAACAGCAGCACTGCTAGGATGACTCCCATAACTCTCCTTTCTAACAAGGCCTTTTGCAGGTTCTGGGGCTGAGGGGGGTCAGCAAAGGAAGATACCCTAACGGACAACATGCAAGGTTGGCAGAGGTATTTACACAGGATCCATGTCTGCTTTGCACCACACCCTCCTCCAACTACTAGCAGCTAAGAAACCAGTAGGTAAGGGCAGGGAATAGCTGCAGAGACTGACACAGGCATCATGGCTTAAAGACAGCAAGAGCTGTCCCAGTGCTGGAGACAATGGGGCCGATGCCTCCCCCTGGGGCACACCATGGCACCCGGGGCTCTGCTCACAAAGGATACACTGAGCCGCACGGGCAGACAGCCCCCACTGACTGCAGCACGGCACCAGGACACCTGAGCACACAAGGCAGTGAGCACGTCGCTGGCTCATTAAGCTTCCCCATTCCAGAGACCTGTCACCCCAGCGCTTCCTGTCGGGGCTCCATGGGGCCTAATCCCCACCACCGAACAGCTGACAGCACTAGTAACCATCCAGCGCAGCTGATAGACAGCCCACGCTCTCAGGGATTCCTCCTCCCTGCTGAGCTCCTCTGTTCCATCCTTGCCCATCTGTGCCAGCAACACAGGCTGGCCAGGCGCCATACCAGAGATCTCTTCTTACTGGCTCCCTTCCCCACATCGCTCACTAACCCCTGGTGAGCTGGCCAGCTTGTGTGCACTCCGTGAGGCTCTCCGCCCTCACTTGGCAGAGGGAGGTGCACAATGGATGGGGGTGTGTGGAAGGGAACTGCCACAGGCAGATAAGGGACCTGGATGGTGTCCCACGAGACCTAGAGCTGCACACGCTTCTTCCCCGCCCCTGCCCCATTGGCCTCAGTGGGGATTACCTGCCCATGTGGATGGGTGAGCAGGCTCCTTGGTATCTTTGGAAGAATTTTGCAGCAGGGCCACCTGTCCCCCTAAAGCCCGGAATCAGCAGTTCAGAAACCTCCCAAAGAAGCTGGTGTTTCCAGAACAGCTGATGCGGAGACATTTGGGCAGGTGGCCTGGGCAGAAGCAGAGACTTCATTAAAAGAAAAATCTGTGTTTTCACAAAAACCTCAAACTTCCTGCCTCATTGCAAAATGCAGCCCAATACCTGAATGTCTCTCTCAGAACTGTGAAGCTGAGGGCCTGAGCCCCTGGTAGGATCTTTTTCCTTTGAAGCAACTTTTAATTCACTTTCTGGGACTGATGATGCTCAGGGGCCTTTATGCCTCTAAACCAAAATCAGTTTTCAATTACAGGACCAATAAACTGATGTCTTGTTTTCTTTGCCTCCCCCCCTGTAATGAGAGTGTAATTCATCCATGCAGGAAATGGTTATGAGTCTCAAATGACATTTCCTGTTCTTGGTTCTGAGTTGAATTTCTCTTTCTCTTCCACTGGCAGGGGGGGATGAATGTGGCTTCTGAATAGTTTTCTGGTAACTCATGCAGAAACACTCAGCTCTGGTTAAGTTCATGCACCCTGAACTCTGGCTCCCACAAGCGACAGGAAGAAAAAACAACTCTCTGTTTGCGTGTGTACAAGAGAGAGAATGAAAATGTAGGCTGAATAGACTGAGGGGTTCCCACTTCATCTATAAAGGACTGATCTATGTAACCAAATCCTGAACAGAACAGGCAGAGAATCACAGCAGTCAGGGGCAGAGGTCATCTTATGTCACCTCGTCCATTCTCAGCCAGCACGGGACTGTTCTGTATTATATATTCCCAAGTACTTTGTCCAGCATGTTTCTCCCACCATTTAACTTGAGACTCTATGCCATAAAGAACTCTGACCCAGATGCTCCAAGGTATTTAGGCTCTTAACTTCCACTGACAGTGTAAATACCTTTGAGGATCTTTGCCTTTGTTACCCTGGTTTTCCTGCATTCAGCTTAAGTTTCTTTGTTCAGTGTCCCCCCTAGTTATGTCCCTTCGAACTGCCCTGTATCATTTCTTTCCCTCCCCAGGATTTATACCCTTTTGCTACTATTGGTTGGAGGGCCTGATCCTGCAGCATGCTGAAGCACTTTCCATTCCAATGGGTACTCAGCACCTCTCAGGTCTGACTAAGCAAGACTGTTTGTGAGACCGTCCACTGATTTTGGATGCCTCTCTTTTGGGGTGTTTGACTTGGGATATGTTGAATTTTCAGAGGTGCTGTGCACCAGCAGCTCCCATTGACTTTAGTCAGGACTGCAGACACTCAGCACCTCTGAAAATCCGGCTCCCAGTGTCTCAAGTTAGGCTCCCAAAAACAGAGGGATCCAAAACCAGAGCTACTTTGGGAAGGTGTCAGCCTAGAGGTGTGCACCCAAAGTAAACAGAGTCACAGCCAGCTTCTCAGGCTGTGTGGGTGAGGATGTGGGGCGGGACAAGCAATGTGTGTCTATTCCTAGCCCTGCCAGTGACCTTGTGCAAATCACCTCCCCTGTCTGCTTCACAGCTGTAAAACAGGGGCCATGACGCTCCCCTACCTTTGTGACATGATTTCTGGATGAAGAGTGCTACAGAGGAGCTGAATGCTGCATACATGGCACACCATACACCAAGTACAGGCTCCCTGGATCCTGGCAGATCAGAGTGTGACCTGCACACCACGAACACATGCTGAACAGTTCCGTCACCACATGGAGGCATGAAACAAATGCAGCACCCTTGATGTGCCATGAGATATGCTAGCTAGTGCTGCGGTTCCTCATTCAGACAGAAGGCCTTTTAAAGTTACCTTTGCAAACATAAGAAATCATAATTGGTGTTATTCAGAACACCAACGCTACATTCTTCTATGGCCTGTTTCATTCACAGTGGCCTTGGCGAAACACTGCTGAGAAGGGGGGTGGGTATCTTCGTTTTATGGAGGTGTATGCTGAGGCTCAGGGGGGTGAAATGACTTGCCCAGGGTCCCATGAGAGTCAGTAGGAAGAGAACCTAAAGGAGTCCTGGCTCCCAGCATCCTGCCCTAGACAGGCAGAGTCAGTACACGTAAAGCTCTTTGGATGATGCAGACAGGCCGAGTGGAGACTGACTCCAACTATCAAACAATGGTAACTTTGCCCTGGGAACACACTTCCAACAGTGCAGTAGCAGACAACTCCAGCTATTACCACCTGATTCGGTGATCAGAAGGGGGCAGAAGGCTGTTCTACAACAGATCTGTTCTGAGGGGGGGAAGGTTTCCCACACACTCAAGCCCCAAGTACTGGGGTCCAAATAAGTGCAGGACTCCTGTCTCTCCCGCGGGAGGCGGAAGAGGAGAGTTCAGCGAGCTCAGGGACCCACCGAGGCCTGGTATGTGCAACATCAGAGCTCTGGAAAGGTTAAACCACGGCAGCCAGCTTTCCCCCCCTCTCCCCCGAGTGAAACGTGAGCAGGGCTAAGGCCAGTTCCCATACCCCTCCCCATAAACGGAGGCCTTCCTTGCACACAGAGGGGCTGCCTGGGAGGGGCACCGCATGCCGAGCTCCTTCCCTCCTCTAACCCTACCCCATACCCCACTCACCAAGAACTCGCCCCCAGAAAGAGCCGCCCCCCCGCAGCCAGCCAGGCGGCGCTGCCTTGCTGTGCAGGAACGTCACTCACTGGTACCGAAATAGAAAGAGCCGCTGTAGCAAACTCACCCACTGCAGCACCTTAACGAAGCCCAGGGGCTCCTCCAGGCGGCCCCAGCGCAGCCCGAAGAGCCGCCGGCCCTGCAGGGGAGAGACAAGGGCGGGGAGCTACGGTCAGCCAAGCCCGGAGGAGCCGGGGGAGCGCAGAGAAGGGGCGGGGGCAGGAGAGGGAGAGGGAGGGGGCGGTACCTGCTGCCCGGGCTCCTTGCGGCCGGCCGCGGCGGTGGGCTCGGACATGTCCAGCTGCGGGCAGGGCTGGCCGCTGCGTGCGCCGCCGGGCGGAGCGCACCCTTGCCGGGCGGTGGGCTGCGGGGAGCAGGGCTGGGGGGCAGCCCAGGCGCGGAGGGGGCTGTCCGGGGGGCGCTGCTCCGGGGCCGCCGCCGGCGGCTGCCGCTGCTGCCTTCTGCGCTCCGCCCTGGCGGCTGGACGAACCCGCGATTCAAACTTCTGTCAAACTCGCAGCGAAACTTCGCGGAGTCACGTGGAGACCAAAACCCAGCCCCGCCTGCCCCTCCGCCCCCTGCCCGCGGCACTGCCGGAGAGCCTGGGCCACTGCCAGGCTGGGGCTGCCTCTCTCGCCCGCCCGGGCCCGCGGGGGCCTCGCCCTACATTCCCCCCGATGAAAACCAGGGACAGGCACGAACCCATGGGCCAGGATGAATGCACAATTAACGGATTAGGGAATTTAGCGGAGACTAGACCCCAGCAGCGCCATGGGTCTAGCCCTACCCACCCCTCCTGGGGGCTGGCCACTAAAGCAAACACGTAGTCAAGTTTCCCCACCGCCCCCAGGCAGTGTGCAGGAGCATTTGTCACCTCCAAGCCCCTTGTGCACCCCCCCGTGCTGGGGCACAGCCATTCTCAGCTAACGCATACCAGCTACCAGCGCTTTCCCCCTTTCCTGTATCGCTCATCTCTCTGCCGCTCCGTGCCCGCCACTGCAGTCGGAGCCCTTCGAAGTTCCGGGGAGGGTCTCCAGTGCTCCGCCACTGCTCACGGTCAGGAGCCCTTCCTGTTTAAAGGACAATTCTTCCAAATGCTCTAAAAGCTGCATGCTTACTAGCATTGCCTTGTAACTTGGTGTGCTTCAAGGGACCGCAGGGTAGAACCACTGTGCCAAACTGGGGTCTTGAGAATGGGGTTCCCAAGATACAGCACCCCCCTACACAAAAGAATTTCTTAAGGTTAACCAATTTATTTGAGCATGAGCTTTCGTGAGCTACAGCTCACTTCATCGGATGCTGTAGCTCACGAAAGCTCATGCTCAAATAAATTGGTTAGTCTCTAAGGTGCCACAAGTCCTCCTTTTCTTTTTGCGAATACAGATTAACACGGCTGTTACTCTGAAACTTTTCTTAAGGTTGACACATTCTGCCATTTTTTGTTTTTTTGCTCAGACCTGGGGCTCAAAACATGTTTCTGATCCTGCCCCAAAATGATCTCAGGATCAACATTCATCCCAGCTAGTGCATGGCATTCACAGCCCCTTTGGGGAAGCAATATTGAAAACAATATTAAAAAAAGGAGTTAAACTCACCAGATAGGCATGAGCCTAACACTCACATGCTGAACAGATTACAGTGCACACATGAAGAAAGACTAGCCAAGAGAGCTGCTAGCCTTCATATAGCCTCAGGGAGTGTGGCCACTGAAAACTGACCAACATGCAGCCACTTTAAGTTTGAAACCTACTCTTATCAGAAATCTGAGAATGAAGTGTAAACATTTTGCTAAAATTGACATCTCTCCAGGTTTGTTATTTTGTTTTTTAATCATTATTATTGTTTTGGGGAAATGTTATCTGAGCAGATCAGATAATTCAGAAGGCATTCAAACTGTGTTTGAAAAGGAAATGTATTATATATGTGAATGGTTGGTGGAGGGAAGCGGGAACTAGAGGCAGAAGAGTGGGTGGGAAAAGGGGTTGGAGGTTGCAGGAAGAGAGAGGGATAAATGGGAATGGGCAGGAGGAGCGGAGAATGGGGGAAGGAAGGAGGAAGGGATAGTAAAGAAGAAACACGCCACTTTCCTCTCACGGGCTTAAAATTACTGTAACCACCACATAATAAAACTCTCAAGAATTTAGGATATAGACCACATCTGTGATTTCCCTCAGCAACTATACACTGCAAACATTTAAAAGGATGAGTATTATCCTCAATGCACTATAACAGTGTACACATATGGGAGTGGGGCAGAGCACTTAGGACTCATATGGCAACTATGGCCTACTGGAGAGACCCCTGGACTGGGATTATTCCTGTCACTTCACCTCTCTGTTCCTCAGTTTCCTCATCTGTAAAATAGGGATCATGGTGTAAAATGCTTTCAGATCTACTGATGAAAAGTGTTATATAAGAGCTAGGTATAATTATTACCTAGCCACAGAAGCATACCAACTACAAACCTACCTGATAACTACGACTACCTAAATGACCACTGACTCCTACAAACACTTCTCTTTCTATTAAAAAAAACAAAACTAGGAAATTCACTGACAAACATAATTAATACAGAGTTCAGATTGCTCTGTAGGCCTTCCAGAACATACAGTTCAGCAAAACTCAAACCTCTCAAAACCAGTAACTCAAGAATAAAGGTATTTGAAGCATAAACTTCTGAAAATCAGGAAATACAGGCTTTGAGGCATGTGTCCACACAACCTTAATGCTACCCTCCTTGAGCGATGACCAGTATGTCCATAACAGCCATATTTGTACTCTGCCTTTGCAGACAGTGCATATCATTCAGGGAATAAGGGCACATGACAGCTGTAGCACAGAGTCGAGCACCTTCTCTTTGCTAAGGCAAAACTTGAGTTTATGTGAGCAGTGCTGATCAGGAGCTACCTACACCTGTTCTACACTCAAACGCCAAGCCTACTCCCCAGAAACAACCCCATACTTGTTAAGTTTTACAGCCCCTTCGCTTCCTTTTGCAATCCATTCACCTGTACTCCCAGGAGTCCATCTAACATTGTATTTTCAGTTATCTATCATTAAACCCACAGACCACTCTCATATTCCTCCTCTCTGCTGACAATCCCATGGCAAGAAGACCCTTGTGCACTGCTACTGACATAACCTACAGAATTGCGTGCTGACATGAGGCATACTGGATCCCTTAAGGTTCTCAACCCGGGGTATGCGGCTCCCTGGGGGGCTATGAGCAGGTTTCAGGGGGCCTGCCAAGCAGGGCCAGCATTACATTTGCTGGGGACCAAGGCAGAAAGCTGAAGGCCCATCACATGGCCCTGAAGCCCGGGGCCCTGAGCCCTGCCACCCAGGGCTGAATCTGAAGCCTGATCAATGTAGCTTCACGGGGCCCCATGTGACATGGGGCCTGGGCAGTTGCCCTGCTTGCTACCCCCTAATGCTGGCACTGGCTTTTATATGCAGAAAACCCGTTGTTCTGGCAGAGGTGGGCCGTGGAGTTTTTACAGTTTGTTGGCGGAGCCTCAGAGAGAAAAAGGTTGAGAACCTCTGCCTTAAGGTACACATGCGCCTCTTTTCTTTTGTCACACACATGAGGGTGGGAGGAGCTTAGCCCCCCATAGAGGCCTCCCTGATCTCCTCATATCACAATCAGAGCTCAGTCAAGTTGCTCCAACTAATGCTTCCACCATTCAGTACAGCTACACTTCAAACAGGGAATGCAGCTGTAGGGCAAACAGGTAACTCCCAGCGGCTTTTGCCAGCTCCAAGGGGGCAGAGTTAAGGTTATGTTGGTGTGTACCTCAACTCTTCATTTCCTGGGTTTCAGAGGGTTGAGTGTCACTGAACTTCACATTCTGAAACTCAGCAACCTGAATGTGATGCTCTGTACCTCGGGGAGAACATCCTGCACCTCCATGTTCATCCTTATAATATGATTGTGTGGTATCCAATGCAAAGTTTGTCATGTCAGGTGTCTTTAGAAGGCTCATGATGCACTGAGCATTGTTGTTATAGTAATGTTATAGGTTGTAATTTCATGTATATAGTTATGAGGCTGAAAATGTGTCTTCATGGCTTAAAACAAGCCCGGGCAAAACTCTCCAGGAGCAGAGGGGCAGTTCACACATCATCAGGTCATGTATGGGACAAACCCTGCCCAGCCTCACAGGAACAAAGGACACTGGCCTAGACAGCAACAAAGGATCTGTTGGACTCTCGATTGAGCCACCCCCCTTCCCTTGGTCAGTTTAGGACTATGATGAGGTAATGCTCACCTGACCCCAAGGGCGGGGGGGAAGCCAAGAGGGAAGAAAGAACACGATAAAAGGGAGAGACGTTTGCCATGCTCTTCCTCTCTCTCTCTCTTCCACCTACATCTACAGACATCACCACCAAGCGAATGAAGTGCTGAGAGAAAGCCAGCCTGTGGTGAGAAGCATCTTAGTTTGTAAGGGCACTGAAAGTGTTAAGATCAGCTTAGAATGCGTTTTGCTTTTATTTCATTTGACCAAATCTGACTTCTTGTGCTTTGACTTATAATCACTTAAAATCTATCTTTTGTAGTTAATAAATGTGTTTGTTTATTCTACCTGAAGCACTGCATTTGGTCTAAAGCATGTCAGAGACTCCCCTTGGGATAACAAGTCTGGTATGTATCAGTTTCTTTGTTATACTGACTAACTCATATAAGCTTGCAGTGTCCAGCAGGCATAACTGGACACTGCAAGACGGAGGTTCCTAGGGTTGTGTCTGGGATGGGAGATAATGGCTAATGTCATTTGGGTTGCACAATCCAAGCAGTGGCTGGCCAAAACTGCTCACTCACATAGCTGGGAGCAGCTTACATGCTAGAGGCTGGTTTCAGAGTAACAGCCGTGTTAGTCTGTATTTGCAAAAAGAAAAGGAGTACTTGTGGCACCTTAGAGACTAACCAATTTATTTGAGCATAAGCAATTTTAGCTCACAAAAGCTCATGCTCAAATAAATTGGTTAGTCTCTAAGGTGCCACAAGTACTCCTTTTCTTTATGCTAGAGGCCGTGCGTGACCAGCCCAGGAGTGGGGGTTCTCACAGCAGAGCAGGGTAAGGCTGGCTCCCAGAGTCGAGGATTGGAGTGACCTAGCAGATCACTGGTCCAGATAACACCAGGAGAACATCTCACTGAACTCTGTGTTAACAAAGTTTTTTGTCAGTGAATTAACAAATAAACCCTCTTGTTTATACATTCTTGCCTCCCTGAGTGCGGTCAGGACCATTATTATCCCTGTTTTTACACATGAGGAAACTGAGACAGGAAGGGAGGAAATGACTTGCCCAACATCACTCAGCAAATCTGTACAGCCAAGAACAGTCAGGTGCCCAGCCTCTTCCATACTAGGACCCATGTTACCACAGAAAATATTTTCAAGGCGCTCCTCCCATTTATCCATAAAGAAAGCATGGATGGGTGTGACCCCATCAAACCTGTTTGTGAGCTCCTGGTTAATAACCCATTCAGCACCCCTAGCTCTGCTGCTTCCCAGGTCCCTGATTTAACCACTATACCTTGCTTTCTTTATCCCTAATTTCCCAGTTCCTCGATTTATGCTGGCGATCCGACTGTCCTCTACATATGAATATGCTGCACAGGGGATTAGAACCTCATGGAGTTTTGCCAGCCTTGTTCCTCTGATGGACTGTTCTCCTCTCCCATGGAATGCCAGGGGGTTGCCCCCTCTAATGGCAGGTCATTATGCCCCAGTTCATTGAACACCAGGTTTCTTCTGTGCCAGCAGAAAATCCCATAGCCTGCAGTCCCTACTGAGCCTACCTTGGCACTGCTGGGGTGGTGAGCCCCTCTTGGCCATTCTTCTCCCCAGTGTAGAGGCTTTGTTGTCTCCCAGTGTGGTGGATCTGACCTTGTTTCCTCACTAGTAACAGATCTGGCTGATAGGCACAGTCAGACCAGAGCTGGTTTGAGAAAAAGAAACAGATGAGAATCAAGGATTGATGCTAGTGCTTGTGCAGACCCAGCAACAGGAAGCTACGCTACCATGGGGTGGGAAATGGAGGTGGAGGTGGAAAAGGGTGGAGGCTAGTAGTGGTTTCTTTATGTGCCAGTCGCAGTGTCCCAGTTCCTACTTGCTCGTGGAGCTGACAGCCTCTGCTGTTTGCTCCAGAATCCATCTCCCTTATTGCAAGGAAAGGCTGTTCTAAGCCAAGCCCAGCTCTTTGTCTTTAATTCAAGAATGTCATCATCCCCTTAAGGCTTGTCCAAACTTCCCTTTGTGAGCTGGGGAGGCCCAGCATGGCATAATGGGTTAGTCTCAGAGTGAAATGCAGGGCCAGTACAAGCTAAGGGTAAGCATCACTTAAGTCTTCAAAATAGTCTGTCTGTCTGCATGGGGGTGACTTCCTAGGTTTTCAGAAACAGACCTTCACTAATGCAATGCCATCCTCCCCCAAGCACATCCAGCCTCCCAAAGGCCCTGTGCTTCTACATCAGGGGTTCTCAAACTGGGGTCGCAACATACTTAAGTAGGAGCCCTGAGCTGCCCAGCTCTGAAGGCAGCATTGTTGCCAGCGGCGGTGCAGAAGTAAGGGTGGCAGTGGGACACTAAGTCTGCTGTGAAAAGTGATACTGACAAAGTTTCTTCGCATGCTCCAATATTAAACACCAACAATTTAAAAGATAACCTTTCTGCTTATAACAATAATTTGATTAAAACGTGTGTGGTCTTAATTTAAAAGAGAAAAGGTAAATTCATTTTAACCCATAAACTTATAAATCTATCATTTAAACTAGTGTTAAATTTAAAAAATGTGTTTTTAATTTTTAGGGGGGGGGTGTCACACTCAGAGGCTTGCTGTGTGAAAGGGGTCACCAATACAAAAAGTTTGAAAGCCTCTGCTCAACACTAACTCTTAGACCACTCCGGTCATCTCCTGGCTAAAGAGCCGCATGGGGCCAAAACAACAGTCCCCTGTCAATAATGCACTCTCAGAGCTTCCTCTAAAGGGGGCCCCATGGCATGGAGAAGTACAGCACCTGCATTAACTGATGGTAGCATTAACTGAAATGGGATTATGGTAGCATGAAAGATTAGATTATGCACGGGGAACAAGGCATGGGGAGGGTTCATTTCCTACCCCTGCCACCGCCCCAGCTGCAAATCTAGATTCTTACAATGGGGCTTCACCAACAATACAATCCTTCCCACAGCCTCTCAGAAAAGGGTTTCCCCCCTCTTCCTGCTGATACAATCTAGCCCATGGGGATTTGCACACGGATGGATTTGAACATGTGGCTGCAAATGACTAAATCCAATGAGACATACAAAGGAAAAATTAAAACCAGCTAGAATTAGATTCCCCCCATCAGTGAGACTTGGCAGATCTGTGCTTAGTTGGTCTCAGAGACTCCATTTCTTACTGCTGATGCAGAATAACTTCCCCTATCTGCTGCACAGAAAAGGCCTGGCTTATTGGTTTAAATCTACAACTGAGATCTGATTTGTTAAAAAGTTAGGGACAGGAAGTGAAAAGCAGAGATCTACAGAGATTTGCAGAAATGGTTTCACAAAATCCAGGAGCTGAAATTTAAAAGGCAATTAGAGCCAGTGATCTCCAATGATCAACTTTAGACAGAGCGAAATCCTGGCCCTATTGAAATCAATGGCAAACTCCCATTTACTTCAAGGGGGTGAGGCTTTCATCCTATAAACCTAATTTTCAGAGATGCCCAAGCTCCACAACTCCAGATGAAGTCAATAAGAGCTGTGAGTACCCAGCATATGTGAAAATCTGGTTCTAGGAGTCAAGTTGGGCTCCCAAAAATGATGCACCCAAAATGAGAAGCCACTTTTGCAAGTGTGGGCCTTAATGTCATGATGTCTGAGCCCATGAATCATTCTGCTGTCTCCAGCAGTGCCTAGGTTCTATACAGTGATGGCCACTTCCTAAATACCATCGATATTTATTTCTGCTTGCTATTTCCCTCTTCCACGTTCCCCAAAGCGTGACTGTGGGGAGGGGGTGGAGCCAAGGGCATATGGGGAAGCAGCTGGGATAGTGGAGTTTGCAATTGCTGGGAGGAGGAGGGCAAAGACTGAAAAAACAGGCAGCTGGTATCAGCGTCCCAGTGGAGCAGCTGTTTTAAAATGAAGTAGGAGCTCTCTAAAGGGTGACATCAATGGAGTTTCCAAGCAAAGGGGAAGAAGGTGATCAGAGAGAGGAGAGTCATTGAGAAAGGGCATAGGGTCATGACGTGGAAGTGAGGTGGTCTCAGATTTGCTTTGGGGAATGAATGTTATTCTCTCATTAGTTAAATCTTCAAATTAGTCCACTGTGTATTACTGGGAAATACAAAATAACTTGGAACTTCCAGGTGATGCTATCATTTGTGCATGTTTCCTCCTCAAAAAGCAGAGAGTAGTTCAAACTAGTGAGTGATACAGACCTCTAAACACGCTCTAAATTAGCTGTTCTGTACATAATAATAGGGTGATCTGAAGGTCTGATCTCTCACCACTTGCTGGGGGTCTCACTCCGATCTCTCTTGTTGATGTAAAACTGGTGCAAGTGAGAGGTTAGGCCAAGTCCTGAATGCCAAACCCTTCTCCAGAGAGGATAAACTATTCAAGCCAGGCAAGTGCAAAGTACATATGTGCATTAGGTAGAAAGGTCTCTGAGTCTATAATAGAGTTGTATTATACATTGCATGAGTGGTAATATTGCACAATCCTTCCAAGTGTGCTTATATTTAACTAGCTCTGTGTCTTTGCTCCTGCTTTTAAATCCACTGCATAAAAAATAGGGCTTAATATTTTGGCATGCTAATTAAATAATTATCACAGCATCCAACCTCCCCCCTTCCTCTCCACACACTTGTTAAAGGCATCTGTGTGGGAGGCATAAGGCTAGCTTTGAATGCAGGTGGCTTCCACACTGTAGCCAACTGGAATGGCAAAAGGTTGCACCTGTACACCACATGGGCAGTTAAAGTACATTTGGTTTTATGCAATATTGATGTTGTCTAGACTAATCTATCTATGGAGGCTTTATACCACACTCATCATCTTGATATCTGAGCACCTGGGATGTAGTTATAGTTTCTTAGCCATAAAATTTCCATGCACACAACGGTGGACATGTGTATCTGTCATATGCAGTATTTTGGAATGTACCTTGAGCTAGGATCTTCAACAGCGTAAGGTGTCTGCTAGTTTTGAGCTAGCATGAATCAAGTGGGGAGGGTGGGCTCAGCAATCTATACAAGCAGAAACTGATGATAGGGAAAGAGCTTTTTATGAAGTTCTCTTGCTACATATACGGCACAGCTGGGGGTGAAACAGAACTTAAAAGCCGTGATGGTGCTGCCAGGAGGAAGGAATGGAGTCTTTGATCAAATCAGATGGCTTACCCTCCATAGCTTAACCAATGTCACCTGAGAGCATTAAACTCGTCCAGGCTGGGAATGAGGGTTAGTGGGTAGTGCAGCGCTCTGGCAACAGGAGTCCTGGGTTCTACCCCTGAGTGCAATGTGCTCTAGTAGTTAAAGCAGGGAACTTGGAGTTAAGATTTTTGGGTTCTCTTCCTGAATCTTGCTCTCTGACTTCGTGCAAGTCCCTTCTCTGCACCTCAGTTTGCCCCATTTGTAAAATGGTGACAATAATGATAATAATAATGGAGGGGTGTGGGAAAATTAATACATAAATATTCATGAAGTGCTATGATGCCCTTTTTAAACAATAACAAAAAGATAGACAAAAAATGACTAAGAAGAACAAGTGGGTAGCCAAAATAAAAACAATCATTCAGGGCCAGACCCTCCAATTCCGGCATGCCCTAATCTCCCATTGAAGCATCAGACTGGAATTGGAAAAGGTTCAAAAAAGGGCAACAAAAATGATTAGGGGCATGGAACAGCTTCCATATGAGGAGCGATTAATAAGACTGGGACCTTTCAGCTTGGAAAAGAGACGGCTAAGGGGGGATATGATAGAGGTCTATAAAATCATGAGTGGTGTGTAGAAAGTAAACAAGGAGGTGTTATTTACTCCTTCTGATAACACAAGAACAAGAGGTGACCTGATGAAATGAATAGGCAGCAGGTTTAAAACAAACAAAAGGAAAAATTTCTTCAAACAATGCACAGTCAGCCTGTGGAACTCCTTGCCAGAGGATGTTGTGAAAGCCAAGACTATGACAGGGTTCAAAAAAGAACTAGATAAGCTCATGGAGGATAGGTCCATCAATGGCTAATAGCCAGGATGGGCAGGGATGGTGTCCCCAGCCTCTGTTTGCCAGAAGCTGGGAATGGGTGATGGGATGCATCACGTGATGATTTTCTGTTCTGTTCATTTCCTCTGGGGCACCTGGCTTTGGCCACTGTCGGAAGACAGGGTACTGGGCTAGATGGACCTTTGGTCTGACCCAGTCTGGCCATTCTTATGGGAATGTTGGGTGCATGAAGAATACACAATCAGGCCCTTAATATTAAATATGGTTTAGTTTGTGGTCCAGGTGCATTTGGGTCTGTAGAGTAATAAATAAATATTTATAGGAAGATTTCAGTGATAAGGTTAGAATCAGCATGTCTCCACTGTTTTTAAATAAACGTTGCCTTGTTTAAAAGTTTGGGAATGCAGATTTACTCAGTATTTATTACTAGTGGAGGTAGTGGTCTGAGGATCAGATGTGTAAGGGCCTGATTCAAAGTCCACTGAAGTCAATGACAGTCTTTCTATTGACTTAAGTTGGGCTTTGGATCAGGCACGAGGAGAGAAACATCATTTCACAAACAAGTGTGAAAACAAAAGCAACATCCAGATACAACATATAAATCCACCTTCCGCTGGTGTCTGGAGGGCAGGGGGATGAGATCAGAATGTAGCAACATAAACATGTATAAAAGATAGATACACTATTTCTGCGTAGACAAGATCCAACATAATATCTTGAGAGTGAAGGTTAGATGCTTCCCTCGTTCACAGGAAGCCATGTTTAGGAGCTTCATCATATCTGAAAGCTGGCTCATCCATTTATCCCAGGTGACTCCTATTGTGGGTCAGTAAAATTTACCCCTGTGTGAATGATGATAATGGTCCCTTCTGGCTTTAAATCTATTGATTCCAATTTAAGCAGGGTTGCCTACATGGGATTTAGGGGGGTGTAAACCTTGTGCTATGGTAAATTTCATGCTGTGTGAAGTGTCAGTACCATATAACCCCAAACGGTTACTTAGAGAATAATATGTTTCATCCTATAGCACCTTCTGTCCAAAGATCTCCAGGCTCTATAAGATTCACTATTCCCTGACAGGGTAAGTCTTACAGATAGGCAAACCGAGGCACAAAAATGTGAAGTGAATCAGCAATGTCATACAACAAATCTGTGGCAGCGCCAGGATAAATCTGTGTTTTAAAACTCTCCTCCCATAATTTAAAAGATGCTTCCTATGTATGTGATACCATAAAGAATTGGGAATTTTCTCAGCCAGCCAGAGTTCAGGGATGCTGTGCAGTAACTGGCACATAATTGCACACTTCCTTCTCAGTTATGTAGTTCCCAGGAGTCTGAATGGCAGAGAGATTCTGATTTGTATAATTATGTCACACTTATTTTTCAGCAGTCATGCAGCATGGAAATCCTTGTAGTGGCCCTCAGCTAACCAGAGCACAGGTATTTTTCAATATCTATCTATCGGGGTGGTTCTGGTCAGTGAAAAACAACCTACTACACAAGTGAACCATCTGAACAGACCAACAGAACATGCCAGTGCCCATTCTGAGCACCGATGGCAACATGTGACTGAAACCTTCCACACCTCATCACCTCTCCAGGGCTTGTCACCCCCACTTACTGAGTCACATCTCGAATTTTAATCACACACTCTTTGTGATGGGACTTACTATGTCTCTGTGAAGCATCCAGAATCCTTCCATGAGCCAGAAAATACTGTAATTATACTCTGACTATACAAATCCTTGTACTCTGATTGGCTACTGCCTTCTGTACAACCCAATCAGAGCCCTGAGGTGACAGGATGAGAGCCCACTGCAATAAAAATAATAAGCAAAAACATAAAGCTGTGTCGGATTAACTTATTAATAACTGCATTCTGGACCAAAAAGTTCTGAGGCCTAAGGCCACTCCAGGATCCAGTTTCCACATATACAACAGGAAGCGATCATATCAGAGAGTCACAGATTTGAAAGCCAGAAGAGACTATTATGATCATCTAGTCTGCCCTGCTGCACAACGCAGGCTAGAGAATTTCAGCAGATGGTTCCTGCATCTAGCCCAATAAATTCTGGCTGGCCTGGAACAGATCTATTAGGACATCCTATTTGATCCAAAGACTCAAATGATAGAGAAACCACCACATCTGTAGGTCCGTTGTTACCAGTCTGAATTCGTCTAGCTTCAGTTTCCAGCCACTGGTTCCTGTCCTGTCTTTGTTGTTTAGATTAAAGAGTCCTCTACTTCTCCACATGTAGGGACTTACAGATTGTGATCAAATCACCTCTCAGCCTTCTCATTAAAGCTCTCTCTACTGCGTCAAACTCCTTGGGTGAAGCCTAGGGAAGTACGCGAAGAGCACATGAGGAACCAGAAATTCTGTGTTCTAATGCTAATTAGGCCACTTCGCTGTGTGACCTTGTTGGTCATAGTTAAGACTACATTTTAGTCACAGGTATTTTTAGTAAAAGTCATGGACAGGTCACAGGCAGTAAACAAAAATTCACGTGAAGGCCTGTGACCTTTCCATGACTTTTACTATATACCCCTAACTAAAACTTGGTGTTAGGATATAGATATTCAGGCCTGTCTGCAAAGGCCTCGTCTTTAAGAATTTAGGTGTATTCTTATCACTTAGCTAGTTATAGAGGCATAAAAGAAAGAATCAAAATCACTGTCTGCCGGTGTAAGAGCCTTCTCTCACTGTGACAGTCTGAGGCCCTGTGCTTAGGCTAAGGCCTTTGGCTAAACGACAGAGGCAGCCATAAACTGGGAAGCGACCGGTCACCTCCTCACATTCCAAACTAGTCACATTGAAAGAAGGTGCTAGTGGGCTGTTAGGATACAATCCTGTCCTGATAATGCCTATCGCCTCCAGAGAAAGGGAAGTGCCTAGAAGATGTAAAAGGAAACTTAGTTTGATAGCATTCTGTCTGGCAAGAACTCACTCATCAATAGCTGGGATGTGAAATCCTCACTTCTGTATTGTTTTGTCATTATAGTTCCCACTTTGCTATTGTTTATTGGCATGGTCTCGGTCCGGTTCTGTGATTGTTTCTGTCTGCTGTATAATTAATTTTGCTGGGTGTAAACTAATTAAGGTGGTGGGATATAATTGGTTACATAATCATGTTACAATATGTTAGGATTGGTTAGTTAAATTTCAGGAAAATGATTGGTTAAGGTATAGCAAAGCAGAACTCAAGTTTTACTATATAGTCTGCTGTCAATCAGGAAGTGGGTGGGTTTGTGGGTGAGGGAAATGGGAACAGGGAACGGGGGTGGGGAAATTAGAATCATGTTTTGCTAAAGGGGGAAATGGAAACAGGGAATGGGGGTGGGGAAATTGGAATCATGTTTGGCTAAGGGCAGGAATGGGAACAGGGACACAGGTGAGGCTCTGTGGTGTCAGAGCTGGGAAGGGGGACACTAAGGAAGGAAACTGGAATCATGCTTGCTGGAAGTTCGCCCCAATAAACATCGAATTGTTTGCACCTTTGGACTTCAGGTATTGTTGCTCTCTGTTCATGCGAGAAGGACCAGGGAAGGAAGTGGGTGAAGGCATAAGCCCCCTAACACTTGGGCCGGGGGGGGGCGCGAGTGCTCTGGGAGGGCAGCCTGGGACTTCCATGGTTCTGGGGGGGAGGCGGGCTACAGCACGCAGCCTGGGACCCCTATTAATGCTAGAGGGCGCGGTTGCTGGGGCTGACAGGCTCCCTATCCAGCTCCAACCAGCATGTCCCTGCAGCTCCTAGAGGGAGGGGCAGTGAGGGGGGCTCTGCGCACCGCTCCCGCCACAAGCGCCGGGAACCACAGCCAATGGGAGCTGTGGAGGTGGCACCTGCAGGTGTGGGCAGCGCACGGAGCCCCCTGGGTCCTCTGCCTAGGAGCTGCAGGGACATGCCAGTGGGAGCCGGGGAGCGCCCCCCCCGAGATAAGCGCCACCCCACACCCCAACTTCCTGCCCCAGCCCTGAGCCTCCTCCCATGTACCCAAACTGCTGCTGCCAACTCAGTGGCTGCCCGGCCACTGTGGAAGTCACAGAGGTCACAGAAAGTCATGGAATCCGTGACAGACACACAGCCTTAAGTCATAGTGACTTGTCCATTTTCCTGTGGGGCCACTGATTTTGGGTGCCCACGTGAGATATCTCTGCCCTGATATTCAGAGGTGCTGAGCATCCCCAGCTCCAAATGAAGTCTTGTTGTGGGCACCCACATGACTGATATATTTCCAAAGGCAGTAGTCAGAGTTCTGGGACTTGCCTTTAGCAAGTGCTACCATTCAGTATTTAATAACTGTGGCAGATCCCTGCACTCTGCCTGGCCATGTTCATTCCGGGAGGAAGCACAGGCAGGAATGTCTGTGAGGGGAGGGCTCCTGCCTCATACTGGGAATGAGGGGCGATCAACAGGTTATCTCAAGTGCTTATATACAAATGCACAAAGCCTTGGAAACAAGCAGGGAGAACTGGAGGTCCTGGTGATGTCAAGGAACTATGACGTGATTGGAATAACAGAGACTTGGTGGGATAACTCACATGACTGGAGTACAGTCATGGATGGTTATAAACTGTTCAGGAAGGACAGGCAGGGCAGAAAAGGTGGGGGAGTAGCACTGTATGTAAGGGAGCAGTATGACTGCTCGGAGCTCCGGTACGAAACTGTGGAAAAACCTGAGTGTCTCTGGATTAAGTTTAGAAGTGTGTGCAACAAGAGCGATGTAGTGGTGGGAGTCTGCTATAGACCACCGGACCAGGGGGATGAGGTGGATGAGGCTTTCTTCCAGCAACTCACGGAAGCTACTAGATCGCATGCCCTGATTCTCATGGGTGACTTTAATTTTCCTGATATCTGCTGGGAGAGCAATACAGCGGTGCATAGACAATCCAGGAAGTTTTTGGAAAGCGTAGGGGACAATTTCCTGGCGCAAGTGCTAGGGGAGCCAACTAGGGGGGGCGCTTTTCTTAACCTGCTGCTCACAAACCGGGTAGAATTAGTGGGGGAAGCAAAAGTGGATGGGAATCTGGGAGGCAGTGACCATGAGTTGGTTGAGTTCAGGATCCTGACGCAGGGAAGAAAGGTAAGCAGCAGGATACGGACCCTGGACTTCAGGAAAGCAGACTTCGACTCCCTCAGGGAACAGATGGCCAGGATCCCCTGGGGAACTAACATGAAGGGGAAGGGAGTCCAGGAGAGCTGGCTGTATTTCAAGGAATCCCTGTTGAGGTTACAGGGACAAACCATCCCGATGAGTCGAAAGAATAGTAAATATGGCAGGCGACCAGCTTGGTTTAATGGTGAAATCCTAGCGGATCTTAAACATAAAAAAGAAGCTTACAAGAAGTGGAAGGTTGGACATATGACCAGGGAAGAGTATAAAAATATTGCTCGGGCATGTAGGAAAGATATCAGGAGGGCCAAATCGCACCTGGAGCTGCAGCTAGCAAGAGATGTCAAGAGTAACAAGAAGGGTTTCTTCAGGTATGTTGGCAACAAGAAGAAAGCCAAGGAAAGTGTGGGCCCCTTACTGAATGAGGGAGGCAACCTAGTGACAGAGGATGTGGAAAAAGCTAATGTACTCAATGCTTTTCTTGCCTCTGTTTTCACTAACAAGGTCAGCTCCCAGACTGCTGCGCTGGGCATCACAGAATGGGGAAGAGATGGCCAGCCCTCTGTGGAGATAGAGGTGGTTAGGGACTATTTAGAAAAGCTGGACGTGCACAAGTCCATGGGGCCGGACGAGTTGCATCCGAGAGTGCTGAAGGAATTGGCGGCTGTGATTGCAGAGCCCTTGGCCATTATCTTTGAAAACTCGTGGCGAACGGGGGAAGTCCCGGATGACTGGAAAAAGGCTAATGTAGTGCCAATCTTTAAAAAAGGGAAGAAGGAGGATCCTGGGAACTACAGGCCAGTCAGCCTCACCTCAGTCCCTGGAAAAATCATGGAGCAGGGCCTCAAAGAATCAATCCTGAAGCACTTACATGAGAGGAAAGTGATCAGGAACAGTCAGCATGGGTTCACCAAGGGAAGGTCATGCCTGACTAATCTAATCGCCTTTTATGATGAGATTACTGGTTCTGTGGATGAAGGGAAAGCAGTGGATGTATTGTTTCTTGACTTTAGCAAAGCTTTTGACACGGTCTCCCACAGTATTCTTGTCAGCAAGTTAAGGAAGTATGGGCTGGATGAATGCACCATAAGGTGGGTAGAAAGCTGGCTAGATTGTCGGGCTCAACGGGTAGTGATCAATGGCTCCATGTCTAGTTGGCAGCCGGTGTCAAGTGGTGTGCCCCAGGGGTCGGTCCTGGGGCCGGTTTTGTTCAATATCTTCATAAATGATCTGGAGGATGGTGTGGATTGCACTCTCAGCAAATTTGCGGATGATACTAAACTGGGAGGAGTGGTAGATACGCTGGAGGGGAGGGATAGGATACAGAAGGACCTAGACAAATTGGAGGATTGGGCCAAAAGAAATCTGATGAGGTTCAATAAGGATAAGTGCAGGGTCCTGCACTTAGGATGGAAGAATCCAATGCACCGCTACAGACTAGGGACCGAATGGCTAGGCAGCAGTTCTGCGGAAAAGGACCTAGGGGTGACAGTGGACGAGAAGCTGGATATGAGTCAACAGTGTGCCCTTGTTGCCAAGAAGGCCAATGGCATTTTGGGATGTATAAGTAGGGGCATAGCGAGCAGATCGAGGGACGTGATCGTTCCCCTCTATTCGACACTGGTGAGGCCTCATCTGGAGTACTGTGTCCAGTTTTGGGCCCCACACTACAAGAAGGATGTGGATAAATTGGAGAGAGTCCAGCGAAGGGCAACAAAAATGATTAGGGGTCTAGAGCACATGACTTATGAAGAGAGGCTGAGGGAGCTGGGATTGTTTAGTCTGCGGAAGAGAAGAATGAGGGGGGATTTGATAGCTGCTTTCAACTACCTGAAAGGGGGTTCCAAAGAGGATGGCTCTAGACTGTTCTCAATGGTAGCAGATGACAGAACGAGGAGTAATGGTCTCAAGTTGCAATGGGGGAGGTTTAGATTGGATATTAGGAAAAACTTTTTCACTAAGAGGGTGGTGAAACACTGGAATGCGTTACCTAGGGAGGTGGTAGAATCTCCTTCCTTAGAGGTTTTTAAGGTCAGGCTTGACAAAGCCCTGGCTGGGATGATTTAACTGGGAATTGGTCCTGCTTCGAGCAGGGGGTTGGACTAGATGACCTTCTGGGGTCCCTTCCAACCCTGATATTCTATGATTCTATGATTCTATGATTCCATGTTCATTCCAGTATAGCAGCCACACATCTGAACAGTAACTAGCTAACCACTCATCTTCTCTAAGGAACGGTAAGCAGATCAGGAACTGGTGTTTCAGTGATGGTGCCTTTCTGGATGCGTTTCAGATTGACTCATTAATAGATGCAGTCTCAAGACACCAACTAAGCACAAGCAGAGCACAGATTGCCGGTTGAGCGGGAAAGTAAAGGCAATCATCATTAGTGAAGCCTTTATCCACATCCGGTCTGCTTGCTGTCTCATAAATTCAGCCACAGGCAGTGAGGCTATGAATCCAAAACTCCAGTTGGTGATCTGGTCTCTGGAGTCAACTCAGTTTCTGAAATGTCACTGCTTACTGCGGAGTGAAAGCCACCCCCGTGCAGAGGGCCATCAGAAGGGCTATGCATATGTAAAAAAGTCTTCTTCTGAGGGCATAAGTAGGATTTAAATAATAATACATAAGACTTGCATTGATCCTCTGCCTAGGTGTGACTGTCACTCTGGTTGCTTGATCTGTCTAAGGTCAAGTTTATATGGCCCCCATTCCTATAATATGTGAGCACTTTATAATCTTTAATGTATCTATCTATATAGCATCCCTTGTGAGGTATAGAAGTGCCATTTTACAATGGGACACTGAAGCACAGAGTGGGTAAGTGACTTGCGAGTGCTTTGAGCAGGGGGTTGGACTAGATGACCTCCTGAGGTCCCTTCCAACCCTGATATTCTAGGATTCAGGCAGGAAGTCTCTGGCAGAGCAGGAACTCTAAAGGCATGCCACGCCCTAGGCTTTAGGCCTAAGTGCTGGACTATATCCTTCCTCAAACATAGTAAGTGTCCCACCAACCCACTTTCCCACCATAGAATATCAGGGTTGGAAGGGACCTCAGGAGGTCATCTAGTCCAACCCCCTGCTCAAAGCAGGACCAACCCCAGCTAAATCATCCCAGCCAGGGCTTTGTCAAGCCTGACCTTAAAAACCTCTAGGAAGGAGATTCCACCACCTCCCTAGGTAACCCATTCCAGTGCTTCACCACCCTCCTAGTGAAAAAGTTTTTCCTAATATCCAACCTAAATCTCCCCCACTACAACTTGAGACCATTACTCCTTGTTCCGTCATCTGCTACCACTGAGAACAGTCTAGATCCATCCTCTTTGGAACCCCCTCTCAGGTAGCTGAAAGCAGCTATCAAATCCCCCCTCATTCTTCTCTTCTGCAAACTAAATAATCCTAGTTCCCTCAGCCTCTCCTCATAAATCATGTGTTCCAGCCCCCTAATCATTTGTTGCCCTCCACTGGACTCTCTCCAATTTTTCCACATCCTTCTTGTAGTGTGCGGCCCAAAACTGGACACAGATGAGGCCTCACCAATGCCGAATAGAGGGGAATGATCACATCCCTCGATCTGCTGGCAGTGCTCCTACTTATACAGCCCAAAATGCCATTAGCCTTCTTGACAACAAGGGCACACTTTTGACTCACCCAGCTTCTCGTCCACTGTAACCCCTAGGTCCTTTTCTGCAGAACTGCTGCCTAGCCATTCGGTCCCTAGTCTGTAGCGGTGCATGGGATTCTTCCATCCTAAATGCAGGACTCTGCACTTGTCCTTGTTGAACCTCATCAGATTTCTTTTGGCCCAGATGCAGGCTTTATACCAGGATAGTGGGCTAAGCAGTGCATAGGGACTATCTACATTCCTACAAGCTACAGGGTCGAATTCCAGTGCAAATAACTCATTCCTTCAAAGGGAGTTATGCTGAGTTTTACAAGAGACCTTTGATTCTCTGGCCTTGTCTGCTCTGTGTGGATGACAATAATATATTGCACTGATTGGAAGAATCGGGGATTGGCCTGCCACCCTCAATTAAAATTTCCCCTTCCTCCTCTGGGGTGTTGTGTACTGGCTGGCAGTGGTCCTCCACACTAGAGATGGCTGTAGGGTTGCCAACTTTCTAATTGCACAAAACTGAACGCCCTTACCCCACCCCCGTCACGCCCCTTCTCCAAGGCCCTGCTTCCTGCTCATTCCATCCCCCCGTCGTTTGCTCTCCCCCATCCTCATTCACTTTCACAAGGCTGAGACAGGGGGTTGGGCTGTGGAAGGGGGTGAGGGCTCCGGCTGAGGTGCAGGCTCTGGGATGGGGCCAGGGATAAGGGTTTTGGGGTGCAGGAGGGGGTGCAGTTTCCAGGAGGGAGTTTGAGTACGAGAGGGGGTTCCGACCTGAGGGAGAGGATTGTGGTGAGGGAGGGGATTCAGGGTGCGGGTTCCGGCCTGGTGGCGCTTACCTCAGGCGGCTCCCAGAAATGGCCGGCATGTCCTGCTCCTAGGCGGAAGGGCCGGGGGCTCTGCGAACTCCCGTAGATGCTGTCTCTGCAGCTCCCATTGATTGCTTCCAGGAACTACATGGAGCCAAGGCAGGCAGGGAGCCTGCCTTAGCCCCACTGCGCTGCTGACCCAACTTTTAGCGGCCCAATGAGTGGTGCTGACCGGAGCCGCCAGTGTCCCTTTTCAACCAGGTGTTCCAGTCAAAAACTGAACACCTGGCAACCCTAGATGGCTGCTTTTCAGTGGTGTAGGTACATGGTTTGTACAGTGCTAGAGGTGAATGGCACCATATTAAACTTCTTGTTCTTATCAGCAGGTTTCACCAACAATACTATCTAGGGAGAAACAAGACCCTCATCTCCCCAGCTTTCTTTTTCATGAAGGCAATTTTTAACAGGCATAAGCTGTGAAAGAGAAGAGCTGCCAGGCTCCCTCAACAGCAGTCCCGCCCTGTCTCACTGCTTGCAGTACCTTCTCCCGAGTCTTGTTTCCACTGGGAAGTTTACCGCTGTTGATAGTGGTACAGCAGAACGGGTGCCGGACACCGTTTAACTACCAGCCTAAACAGGATTAAATACTGTTCAGCTGCATCTACTGAGGAAGTCCGTGGTTAGCAAGAGGTTAATTTCCTAGTGTAGACAAACCTGCTGCAGCTAGGCTCTGAAAGCGGGACTATGACAGCTGTACTGTCTGCTGGGTTTTGGCCAAGTGGACTACCAACAGCTCTCTTCTTATAAGAATCATTGCAAAGAGGAGGTCTGGATGGTGCAAGGAATTGCTAACAGACTCTGGAGGCTTTCATAGCTAGGTTGAATCAGTTTGAATCTAGCTAAACTTGTTACTTCAAAGCAGTGGGGATAACTTGACTCTGTTATGGGCCTTCTCCCTTGGCTAGGCCTTCCACCCCATTATACTTACGGCAAACTCACCCTGTGCAGATGGTGAAGAACGGTGCAGGGTAGGAGCTTGGGCTGTCTCAGTGTGCCTACAGCATCCTTCCTGGAGTGGAGATGAGGAAGCAGTTGGTTCTGATGCTGTTGCCACCAGTGTTCAGGGCTGGATAATGGGAAAGTGAACTCAAAACCTTCATCAATTAGTGGGGTGACATGAAAGGAAAATCATGTTCTTCTGGGTATATCCAGTGGATGAAATGTCCCACACGCTGGCTGATCTGGCGCCCCTTCTTGCTGGTTGTAAGTCTATAACCTCCCAAAGGTAGCCTTGGAATATCACAAGCGTTGATCATTGAAATGGAAGGTGCAGCTAGCCAGAGATCTAGGTGGATGTTAACAGGGTCTAGGGCTACTCTAACTTATGCTGCATCCTAGGCAGGCAGGCATTTGCTGCACTTCCTGAGGTATGGCTCCTGAGAGGCATGGCTCAGAATCTAGCTCAACGTTTGGAATGTGCTGAGATTTTTGTCCTGTTCCAGATAGGTTTTGTAGATGGCTCTGTTCTGAAGCAGATTCAGCTCAGTGTTAATATCAGATGCTGCACCCCAAGGCAGAAAGTGCTGGAGGTGGAGAGGCTGCTGTCAACAGCCAAGTCCTGGGCAGTCTAGCCTTAGGGTTGGAGCAACAGTCCAGCCTACTATTTAGGGCTGAATCCAGCCAGGGAGAGTCCTGGAGTGAAGTCAAAGGTCAGAGCCAAGCGTCAGAAGCCAACGCCTAAGCCAAACGGGAAGCCAGAGTCACAGTCAGGAGGCGTAGCCGAGATCGGAGTCAGGGTGGAGTCGGGTGCTGAGGCAGGAGCAGGCAGGACTGGCTCTGGGCACCAGCAAACCAAGCACGTGCATTTTTTTTTTTTTTTGCTTCGGCAGTTGTGCCCGGAGGTTGGTTGGTTTGTTTTTGGCGCGCTTGCGGCCGCAAAAAAACCTAGAGCCGGCCCTGGGAGCAGGTACCAGCTGGAGTTAGGGCAGGGCTAGAGAGAGAGACAGGACCAAGGGGAGCTGCAGGCAAGGAGCACATTGAGCAGCTCCTGGAGAGCTGCTGCGTCTACTGACCTTAAGTATCAGCCTGCTGACTCCTACTGCCGATCGGGTGGCCCAGTCACACAGCTTCTATCAGGGCCAGCTACACTCATCAGGCTGTCAGGAGAATGGCTCAGCTGCAGGCTGGCCCCTGACAGTACCCCCCCTTCAAGAGTGCCTCCGAGAGGCCATGGGACCTGGTTTCAGGGGGTATTTCTGGTCAAAGACACGTATGAGTTCTGGAGCCTGGATGTTTTCTACCAGCTCCCATGATCGCTCTTCTGATCCATAACCCTCCCAATCCACCAGATAACAGGGTTTGCCTCAAACTTGTTTGGAGTCTAGGATATCATGGACCTCATACTCCGCTTGGCCTGGGACATCTATGAGAGGTGGGGTTGGTGCAGAGCAGCCAGGACAAGAATTTCCCATGTAGGGTTTGAGAAGGAACACATGAAAAACTGAGTGGACCTTCAAGGATTCTGGCAACTGGAGCCTAAATGCTACCTACTTGTTCCGTGATCTTAAATAGGTCAAAAACTGGTGGTCCAGTTTGCCTGAGGGACAGGTGGATTTGAGGTGTTTGGAGGTTAGCCAGACCTTGCCTCCTACAGACAGTCAGTGTGGCTTGGTGGTTTTGCTCTGCATGATGTTTGTATTCCTGCTTGGCAGCTTCCAGGTGTTCAGTAAGCTCTTGATTGACCCAATAAAGATAGGCAACTAGATCTGCTGCAGCAGGGACTAGGGAGGCTGGAGGTGTTGCTGAATGAAAGCAAGGGTGAAAACTATAGTTTGCATAGAATGGCCTATGGATGGATGCATGGGTGCAGTTGTTGTACGCAAACTTTGTGTATAGCAGGAAAGTGACCCAATCATCTTGACAATAATTGAGAAAACAGTGGAGGTATTGTTTGAGGGCCTGGTCCAACTGTTCTGTCAGCCCCTTTTTCTGTGGGTGATAGGCTGAGAAGGTGAGCAGTTCCATTCCCAAGAGTTTGCACCAAAAATGGGAAGTGAATTGTGGACCTCCATCTGAGACTATTCCAGTCAACATCCCATGGAGCCGAAAAATATAATCTAAAAAAAGGGTGGCATGGCTGGGTGGTAGGGAGAGAACAAATGGAAATGAAGTGCACCATATTAGTGAGGAGCTCAATGGTGACAAGGATGACAGTGCAATCCTGGGAGTGAGGTAACTCTAGGGTGAAATCCAAGAATACCAAGGAACCATCTTTAACACTGTAAGCGTGTGGGACTCACCCCTGCGGCACCTCCTGCTGGTATCCTGGGAATTAGCTCTACTTCCAGCCTTGGAGCACCCTCTGCAGGCCAGTGCCCCGCTTACACCGGGCCCCTGTGTTCCTCCTGGACCCGGTGCCCCTTGTACACCACAGTGTTGCCCCCTGGCAGTAACCCCTCACTTGCAGGGTCTCCCCTCCCCAGGGAACCCCCACCCCCTATCCCTATCTTGCCTCAGTCGTAGGCTCCCGCCAATCGCCAGCTAGCCCCCGCACCCTGGGGCAGACTGCAGCGTAAGCCACTCATCCCAGGCAAGGTTGGGTGTGGACCTGCTGCCTCTGTCTGACCTTGGGCTGTACCCTGCCACCCCAGTACCTGTTGGGCCTAATGCTAGGCCACAGCCTGGGGCTTTCCTGGCTGGAGCTTCCCAGCCCCTTCCCCAGCCCTGCTCCAATCTAGATGCCCTGTTTGGGTCTCTGCAGCCAGGTCCCTCCCTCTCAGAGCTAGAGAGACTCTCCTGAGCTTCCACACAGCAGCCCCTTCGTAGGGCCAGCCCAGTCTGGTTGGGGCATGGCCACTGCTGAGCCTGCCCCCCAATCAGCCCCGCCTGAGGCTCCCAGCCCCGGCCCTCTCCCAGGGCTGGCTGTGAACCCCTTTGGGCCGGGAGCGGGTGGCCACCCCCGCTGCAGGAGGGAGAGGTCAGTCTGACTTGGGATGCCCTGCTTGCTGGAGCTCCCTCCCTCCCTGGGCTGTTGCTGCTGGCTGGAGCTCTCTGCCTCCCTCCCTGGAGGGCCGCTGCTAGCTAGGCCCCTTTCTGGGAGCCACTGCTGTTGCTGCTGTGGGGAAGGGGGGCCTTGCCAGCCTGCCCCCCTATTCCCACCCCTCTGGAGGGAGGAGAAGCGAGGACCCCACCACCACCACCACAGTTGTCACCCCTTCTGCCTGGGTCCTCACCTGGCTGGACACTGCCCGCTTGCTGCTGCTGGTGCTCCTAGGCTTGCTGCCTCGTCGAGGAGGAGGAAGACTGCTGCGAGGCATTGTGGAGGAGGTCGGTTATTGGACTGAGTGACTTGTCTTCGTCTGGGCTGAGTCCTTGCAAAGCGGGGTCCTCCCTCTCTCAGGCAGGCGAGCTGTGCTCGCCTTATTGCCGAAGAAGGGGGACCTCCGCGACTTATGGAATTGGCTCCCCATCTCACTCCTCAGCACGGACTACAAGGTCGTAGCGAAGGTCATCTCGCTGCGGCTGGGGTCTGTGCTGGTGGACGTGGTCCATCCCAACCAGACCTATACCGTCCCGGGCTGGACCATCTTTGACAACTTGTATTTGGTCCGGGACCTCTTGGAGCTTGGGCGTAGGGATGGTCTGTTGTTCGCCCTCCGGTCCCTGGACCAGGAGAAGGCATTCGACAGGGTGGACCACGGGTATCTCCTGGGCACCCTGCGGGCGTTTGGCTTTGGGCCCCAGTTTGTGGGCTTTCTCCAGGTGCTGTACGCCTACGCGGAGTGTCTGGTCAGGCTCAACTGGACCCTGACCAAGCTGGTCAGCTTCGGGCGGGGAGTACGGCAGGGGTGCCCCCGCTCGGGCCAGCTGTATGCTCTGGCAATCGAGCCCTTCCTCTGTCTCCTCCACCGAAGGTTGACGGGGTTGGCACTTCGGGGGCTGGAGCTGCATCTGGTCCTGTCTGCGTACGCCGATGACGTGCTCCTCATGGTCCAGGACTGGACGACCTGGTGCCGGTGGAGGCCTGCCAGGCCGTTTACTCGGCGGCCTCCTCTGCCCGAGTCAACTGGGTCAAGAGCTCTGGCCTGGTGGTCGGGGACGGGTGGCAGGCGAGCTCCCTCCCACCCGCACTTCAAGCCATCCGGTGGAGCGCGGGTCCGCTGCTCTATCCTGGCGTTTATCTATCCGCCACGCATCCTTCTCTGCCGGAGAACTGGCAGGATTTGGAGGCCAGGGTGGGTGAGCGGCTGCGGAGAGGGACAGGACTGTTCCAGTGTCTCTCCCTGCGAGGGAGGGCACTGGTGCTGAACCAACTGGTCCTGTCCATGCTCTGGCACCAACTCAACACCCTGAGCCCGGCCCCGAGGATCCTGGCCAGGCTCCAGAGGATGGCTCTGGAGTTCTTCTGGCCGGGGCTGCACTGGGTCTCTGCAGGGGCTCTGAGTCTTCCCCTGGAGGAGGGAGGACAGGGCCTGGTTTGCTTGCGCAGCCCGGTCCATGTCTTCCACTTCCAGGCCCTGCAGAGGCTCCTTTACGGTGCAGGTAGTCCGGCGTGGAGCACGTTGGCGCACGCCTTCCTCCGCCGCCTCCGAGGGCTCCGATATGACCAGCAGCTCTTTTTTCTCCATCTGAGAGGTCTTCCGCAAGACCTCTCCGAGCTGCCGGTCTTCTACCAGGACCTCCTCTGGACCTGGAAGCTTTTTTCAGCGACCAGGTCATTTGTGGCCACCGGGGGAGTGGACCTCCTCACGGAGCCCCTGCTACACAACCTCGATCTCCGTTTGCAGGTGGCAGAGTCTCCCTCGGTGTGTCGGAGGTTGGTCCTTGCAGAAACCACCAGAGTCGGAGACCTCCTGGACTACGACAGGGGGGATTGGGTGGAGCCCCGTGCGCTCGGATGACGCATGGGGCTTTCCACCTTTCCGACCCCTAGGCACGTACTCCAGAAGGTGAAGGCCGCCTTGTCACCCGATTCTCTCGCTTTCCTGCGGCAAGCCCTGCGAGAGGCCATTCCCCGCCTACCCCTCACCCCTGGCCCTCTGGACATTTTTCTTGGGCCCCTGTTCCGCGAGCCCCCCCGGCTGCCCCGTTCCCACACTCCGATCCGGCTCCATACCCTGCAGCCGGTCCGGTTTCGAACCACGCCCAGAAACCATCTGTACATGCTCGTGCTCCCTACATTGCATTTTCTCACCCTTGTGTCCCACCCCGACACCAAATGGCGGGACTATCTTCCACCTAAAGAGGGTGAGGAGCCCTGGTGGGCCAGCCTTTATTCCACCTTGGTCCCATGGCCCGCCAGGGACATTAGTTTGCGGCTCCTTCATGGAACTGTGAGCACGGGCGTGCACCTGGCGCGGTTCACCCCTATACCTGAGGCCTGCCCCTTTTGCGGCGTGAGGGAGAACCTGGCGCACACCTATCTCGAATGCACCAGGTTGTAGCCCCTATTCTGGCTCCTCCAGAACCTTCTGGCTGCACTTCTCCCCACACTTGTTCCTCTTTGCACACCCTATCCGTGGCCCCACGAAGTCGCGAGACCTCCTCGTCAACCTGCTCCTGGCTCTGGCCAAAGTTTCCATCTATAACACCAGGAGGAGGATGTTGGATGAGGGGTGCTCTGCGACTGCGGGGCCTATTTCCGTTCCTCCCTCGTCTCATGCATCCGGGCAGAGTTCCACTGAGCAGCGTCCGCTGGCTCCCTCAACAGCTTTGAGGAGCAGTGGGTGCTGTCCGGGGCTCTCTGCTCGTTGTCCCCATCCGGTATCCTCATTTTGAACCTTTGACCTTCACTCCGATCCCTGTTTTTCATTAGTTGTCCCCCGTAATCAGTTGGTCCCTGGGTCCAGTGGTCCCTCCCGCTAGGCTGGGGGAGGGGCCTTTAGCAGTGGGTGGGCCTGTGCCCGCCCACTTCCCGGGTTTTCCAATACGACCCCGCTGCACACACCTTGAGTCGGGGATGGCCCTGTGGGATGTAAAGACGCCTTCCAGGATGAAGCAGACCCTCCTTCAAATGAAAACCGAACTGGACAGAATACTTGGAGCATTTAGGGCAGAGGTGGGCAAACTACGGCACAGCCCACGGGACCCTCCTGCCGAGCCCCTGAGTTCCTGGCTGGGAGGCTGGTCCCTGGCCCCTCCCCTGCTGTCCCCCCTCCCTGCACCTCAGCGCGCCGCACCATCTGCTCAATGCTCTGGGCTACCGGGCAGCGCAGTGCAGAGCCGTGGCCTGACCCGGTGCTCTGGGTGGCGCGGTATGGAGGCGACGGGGGGGTTGGATAGAGGGCAGAGGAGTTCGGGTGTGTGGTCGGGGGCAGGGGTGTGGATAGGGGGGTTGGATGGGGCAGGGGTCCTGGGGGCGGGGTAGTCAGGAATAGGGGAGGGGTTGGATGGGGCGGCAGGGGGCAGTCAAGGGTGGGGAGTCTGGGGGTCGTTAGGGGACAGGGGGTGGTGGAGGGGACAGGAGTCCCAGGGGAGCCGTCAGGGGGCGAGAAGCAGGCGGGGTAGGATGGGGAGCAGGAGGTCAGATAGGAGGCGGGGGCTGGGCCACGCCTGGCTGTTTGGGGAAACACAGCCTCCCCTAACCGGCCCTCCATACAATTTTGGAAACCCGATGTGGCCCTCAGGCCAAAAAGTTTGCCCGCCCCTGATTTAGGGTCTGACAGATCTTAATAGCCAGGAGGTCTTGGGGAAACAGGGGCATCAGGTTGTTGTGTGTTGTCCCTCTAATAAAATTAGATGGGCATAAAATGGTAGCCAAGGGAGCCATGTCTGACTTGGCATATTCGTCCTTGCACAACAGGGCATCTGCCTTCCCATTCTGTGATCCAGGGCGGTAGCTGTTGAGAAGTCAAAACTGCAATGAAAAGCAACCAGCTGATCTGGTGCTGGTTAAGGTTATGAGCAGTTCAGAGATATTCCAGATTCTTGTGATCAGTAAGAACCTGGACTGGGAACTGAGCTCCCTCTAGTACATGAAGTCTCCACTCTTTGAATGCCCCCTTTATTGCAAGTAACTCCTTATCCCAGATATCATAAGTCTTCTCAGTGGGGGTTAGTTTTCTTGAATAGAAGGTTCAGGGATGGAGTTGGTTACGAAGACTGGTATGTTGTGACAGAGTGGCTCTGACAACAAAGCTTGAAGCATCTGCCTCTGGTGAAGAGCTTGGCAAGATCTGGATGTACACAAATTCTTTAGCTGATCAGATGCACAGTTTGCATCTACTGACCAGAAGAAGTGGACCCCACTTTTGGAGAAGCACAGTTATCAGGGCTACTAGGTGAGAGAATCCTTTGATAAAATGCATGTAGAAACTGGCAGTCCTGAGAAACTGCTGATCACCACCTACATCCTTCAGGGTATTCCACCCAGAGATGACAGATACCTTTTGTGTGACCGTTGTTAGCCCTCTGGGGGAAATGACATACCAGAAGAACTCAACTGCGCCTTTGTTGAACTCACATTTCTCCAGTGTGGAGTAGAGATGGTTTTGGCAGAATCTGTTGAGAACATGGCATACATGTTGCTTGTGCAGGGTCTGGTTTTCAGAGAAAACAAGAATATCATCCAAATAAATAACCACAAACCAGTCCAGTATGTCCCAGAAGATATTGTTGACAAAATGCTGAACTGTCGCTGCAGCATTATAAATCCAAAAGGCATAACTAGATATACAAAATGTCCATATTGGGTGAAGAAAACAGTCTTCCACTCATCGCCCTCTCTGATTCAGACCATGTTGTAGGCCCCATAAAGTTCCAGCAATAAAAATCTTGGCTGAGTGTATTCAAACAGTTCATTAATAAGTGGAAGGGGGTAGCAATTTCAGACTGTCACTTTGTTCAGAACTCAATAGTCAATGCAGAGACTCAAGGAACCATCCTTTTTCACCCTGAAGAAGATTGGAGCATGACAAGGTATCAGTTCTCTTTTTATCGAAAACATTAGCATGATCCCAATATTTCACCAGGATTCCTGAAGCTACTGAAGGGGTCACAGGAACAGCAGCAGCTGCCCTCAGAGTATCTCCTGTGGTCACTGAATTCACAGGTAGATGGTGGAGATCAAAGGGCATTTCTGGTCCAGAACATGGTTTTGGGAGGCAAAGCTGACAATAAAGTCTTGATGCAAAGCATATGGTTCCTGGACCCCAGCAGATGAGTGGATCATGGGTGGCGAGCTAAGGATGACAGGGGAGTGAAGTGTACAGATCAGATCAAACTGTAGAACCTTCCTGGTACTCTGGAGCATGGTAACAATCAAGGGCGCCATTTAATAAGTAACCAGGCTGGAGGAGAGGGGAGAATGCATCAAGAGACTCCACCAAACCAGGGTTGCTCTTGTGCTGAGATGGAATATTGTGAACCTGGGCAAAGTCTAAGTCCATGAAATTGTTGGAGGGCCCCGAGTCTGAGTGCCCTCAGCTCTACCCTCTACCATGGTGGGATTCTGTAGCCATAGTGGCAATTGGAGGGTGCTGGCATGGTGTCCATCCATAGCCAAGCTACCAATAAACACAGGGGGTTTAAGATTCTGGAGTAAGGAAGGGAACACAGCCTCAGTCTGGACGCTTTTATTGAGGCTGAGGCATGGAGTCTTTCTGGTCAAAACATGGCCCAGTTCTTAGCAGAGCATCTCATGTCATAGTGTCCAGATTCCCCACAGTACAGGCATAAACCTGAAGCATGACACCAGCCCTTCACAACGTCAGAGAGGCAAGGCCAAACTGGCGGATCTGCCTGGGCTCCTGTGATAAGATTGTGGAACATGCCAGGAACTTGACTGTCTCCCCAGGTAGCATTCAGTCAGGCGGTTGTCAATGCTGATACACAGCTTGACCAACACGTCCAGGACAGACAGCAGCTCCACCCATGCCAACTCATCCTTGATTTCCTTGTTTAGGGCATGTCAGAAGCAGTAGCACTGCGTTGTCTCGTTCCATTCAGCATCTGCTGCTGGGCGCCGGAACTCTGCGGCAAACTTAGCAACTGACCTGTTTCCCTGACACAGCCCCTGAAGCACATTCTTGGAGGATTCCACACAATTTGGATAGTCAAACACAATCACCATGGCTCAGATGAACTCTTCAAATTATCCCAGAAGGGGGCTAGAAGCCTCCAGGACAGGAGATTCCCAGGCCAGGGCCTCCACGCTTAGTAGACTAATACAAAGTCCTACTCAGGTCTGGTCAGCACAGAATGATTGGGGCCATAGCATAAACAGGAGCTGGCATGGGTTCGTGAAACTACAGAACTTTCCAAGGTCCCCACCAAACTTATTCAGCACTGGAATCTCTGGCTCCCTAGAAGTTGAGGCAGCAAACACAGGTGGGATGGCTGTAGGACTGCAGTTTGTACCTGCAGGACCATAAAGTGAGCCTGCGGGGTCTACAGAATTCCCACAATGTCCTGCAGGGCTGCCCTTACAGAATCCATCTGAAGGGCAGTCTGGCCCCTTGCCAACCCTTGTTCAATCTTTTGGGCTGCTCAAACTCTCAATGACCGAGTTGCAGGCAGGCTAGCCTAATGGTTGGAACAACCGTCCAGTGTACCAGATAAAGCTGAATTCAGCTGGGATGGGGTGCTGGAGTGAAGCCAAAGGTCAGAGCTAGGAGTCAGAAGCCAAATCCTAAGCCCAAGAGTAAGCCAAAGTCATAATTAGAAGGCATAGCCAAGAGTTGGAGCCAGAAGCCAAAGCTGAAGGATTAGCCAGAGTCACAGTCAGGAGTTGTAGCTGAGGATCGGAGCCGGGAATCAGAAGCTAGGATGGAGTGGGGTGCTGGGGCAGAAGCAGGACTGCAGAAAGGGACAGGACCAAGTGCAGCCACAGGCAAGGAGCACGGGGAGCAGCCACTAGAAGGTTGCTACTACTGAGTTTAAGTATCAACCTGCTGACTGCTGCAGCCTGTCAGGTGGCTCAGTCAATCAGACAACTACTATCAGGGCCAACTGCGCTCATTCGTTTGGCAGGAGACTGGCTTTGCTGCAGGCTGGCCCCTGACAACTGCATTGCTGTGAAGTGACCTCAGCCTTAGCGTGAAAAATTCCCTTTTAAACATCAGCGTCTCTATTGGCTTTCAAAATCCTGCCCAACAGATTCTCGGAAGCCAGCAAGATTGTCATTTTCCTCTTCTTATGGTAAAACCAGCAGCCTAATGTAAGTGTAGACACGCTAGTCTAGGGCCTTGATTTTACCTCACCTTGCCTGGTTTTCTCTAAGGATATCTTGCCTAGTCAATCACACTGAAACATGATGGCAACTGTGTATAATGTCTAGTCATTGCCTTCTGCTGGACAGGATCAGAATTGCTCAACTATGCATTTACTAGGCCGAAAAATGGAATAGTTTATGAAGCTTTTCCCTTATCTCACATATTAGGGGGCCTTTGCTTTTGGAGCAGAAAGATTTGAGTTCTAACACTGCTGAAGCAGTAAAGGGGTTGCAGTGCACAGTATAATGACAAATGTGAAGAGCTGGATGGCCACTGATTTATTGCAAGCCATAAAGTCAGTCTCAATTTTCAACCTGTGTCTCTGTACCCCGCCCTCCCTACTAGTTATTAATCCCACTCTAGCTCTGTATTGAAAACTATAGTGGCTAGTTGCTTAAATTTCACCCAACTATGTTTGCAGAATACAACACATCTGTATAGTGTAGAATATACTGTAGGGAAAAACTCTTGCATTGGCTGGGCGTGGGGGATTGAGGCTAGATAATCTCAGGGGCCTTTTCCATCTCTAACACATCTGTGTGATTGTTGCATTGCCTGGCACTTTGCAGATGCAGGCAGACAGTCCTGGCATGCAGGAGATACTCCACTGGCTTTGGAAGTGGTAAGTCTCTGCTGAGATAAACCCCACTGGTTGGATTTACCCCTTCCCCTTTGTTGTGACGGTGAGACACAACAAAATAACTACTTTGGGAAGGCAAAGATGCCTGAGATAAACACCAGGAGATGGATTTCCATTCAAAGGCATCTTCCTGCCTCAAGTCCAACTGTTCCCCTGTTCTTGATCCTCTGAAACTTTATAAATAAAACAACACAAGCTGAGAGTGGTGCAAACTGCTGGTGTAGACACATGAAACTCCTTAGCAGAAGGTGTGAGCAAATGTTTTTTTCATCATCACAGTTACCTCTAATTATAATATTTAAATATATCCTATTATAGTATTCTAATTATATGCAAAACACCAAGGGGAAGATTCACTGAAGCTGTCTTAGGAAGGTTGAAATGACAGCTCTCTGCACCAACCTGCCGCTCCTCCCCCAGCCCTGGGAGGAATTTAGCCACTGGGTTAATTCCACCCATCATCACTGCAGTTTTGATTCCAGCCAGGGGCTCCAAAGGATCTTTGCTTGCAGAGGCTATTTCTGTGCATCCCTCGGGTTCCTTGCATACGTCGGCTTCCCAACCAAGACTGCTCACTCTTTGGGTTGCAATGGAGGAGGGGAGGTTGGGGCCACTTTCTGCCATGGCAATCTCCTCCCCAATGGATTTGCCATTGACCTTGGGGATCCTATGCCTGCATTTGTGTTGACAAAATCCAGCATAAATCTGAGTTGGATCTGGCCCCAAAAGTACAGTCCATAGCAGTGTTCCCTCTAATTTTCCCAACGCATGTGTGGAATGAATTTTGTTATGTGCACCAATATGGAGGTGATGTGTGACACCTTTGGCGGGGGTGAAGCCAAAGGGTTCGGCGTGTAGGAGGGAGCTCAAGGCTGGGGCAGAGGGTTGGGGTGCACGGGGATGAGGACTCTGGCTGGGGCCGAGGATTAGGGGATTGGGGTTCAGGTTGCCCCAGGACTCCCCCCAGCAGCACCTGGGCTGGGTGGGGAGAGGCGCATCTCCCCTGGCCGCAGCAGGTCTGTCCGCAGTCCGGGCCACCGGTGACAGTCGGGGGAGGAGCAGCAGCGGCTGTGGGCTCCTTTCCGCCCCCTCCTTCCCCCCATCACTGGCCGGCAGCCAGCGGCTGCTGCCTGCTGGTGACGGGGGCGGGGGGTGGAGAGAGGAGCCCTCAGAGGAGCGAGTGGGCAGAGGGAGGGAGGAGAGAAGCCCTGGGCCAGCAGGCCTGGAGGGGCTGGAGAGGAGAGGAGCCAGCGCTGTGGCCACCAGAGCGACAAGCCGGGCCGCCAGGACCCCTGCCGAGCGTGGGCCTGCCGCCATTATAAACCCAGTACTGTCTGGGCTGGCGTCACTCCCTGCCACAGCAGACCTGGCGCTGGGGGAGTGGCATCTCTCCCGCCGCAGCCCTGAGCACCTGCGCAGCGCTTAATTGGCTGCTGCGCGGCCACCCGGCCACACAGCTTCGAGGGAACTTAGCTCCACAGCACCACATCCACAAATAAACGGGAGTAAAAGGAGAAGAGGTCTCCGTAGGGTGCCCAGAGTCCCATTTTTATAGGAACAGTCCTGTTTTTTGGGACTTTTTCTTATATAGGCGCCTATTATCCCCACCCCTGTCCCGTTTTTTCACAGTTGCTATCTGGTCACCCTAGGCCTCAGGATCGTCCAGACTTTAAGGGGAAGGTGGATTTTATGTCTAGTATTAAAGTTCACGGACTAAGACCACCTGAAAATAAGAGAAGATGCTGACTCAGCTGTGCTGGAGGGCCCTGGTATAACACAAGTCGTAAGAAGGGTCCTACCAAATTCATGGCCATGAAAAACCTGTCATGGACCATGAAATCTGATCTACCCCCGTGAAATCTGGCTATTGTAGGGGATGGGCAGGGTTGGGGCTCCAGCTGTGCACTGGGCTTCAACTGCTAGTCCTGGACAGGCTGGGGAGGGACGGGACTTCCTCTTCCCTTGCACAGGTTGCTCCCGGGGCTGGGTCAGACCCACCTCCAGGAACCTTCCCCAGCTGCAGGAAGCTCCAGAACTGCTGGCTGGGCACCCAGCTCTGAAGGCAGCGCCGCTGCCAGCAGCAGCGCAGAAGTGAGAGTTGCATCATATGGTGGGGTCATCACCTTTGGAGAGGACAGGGCCAGCCTTACGTGTGGGTGAGTGGGCAACTGCCTAGGGCCTCTTGGTCAGGGGGGTGCTGTCATCCTCCCCACACACACACAGCCAGCCCAAGGCCCCTTTAGCCCATGTACTCAGAGTGTGGGAGGGGCAGAGCTGGGGGTGCCCAGCTGGGGGCTCCTAACATGCACCAGGCTCCAGCCTCTAGTCCCAGCCCAGCTAGGGAGGGATGGGACTTCCTCTTACGCTGCACGGTCTGCTCCCACTGGGTCAGACCCACCTCCGGGAACCTACCCCAGTTGCAGGAAGCTCCGCGGCTCCTGGCTGGGAGCCTGGCTCTGTAGGCAGCATCACTGCCAGCAGCAGCCCAGCCAGGACTAGCAGCTGGAGCCTAGCACATGGTAGGAGCCCCCAGCTGGAGCACCCCAGCCCTGTCCCTACCCAGCTGTGGGCCCAGCTCTTAGGAGTTTAAGGGGCCTTGGACTGGCTGTGGGGGAGCAGGGAAACTATGGCACCCTGCTTACCACAGGGCCTTGGGCAGTCACCCACATCACCCACCCATAAGGCTGGCTCTGTCCCCTTCAAAAGCGACGACCCGCCCCCGCATACCATGCCACCCTCACTTCTGCACTGCTGCTGGTGGCGGTGCTGCCTTCAGAGCTGGGTGCCTGGCCAGCAGCCGTCCTCTGGCCAGCCAGCTCAGAAGGCAGCTGTGCAGAAGTAAGGGTGGCAATACCTCAACTTCCCTACAATAGCCTTGCAATCCCCCCATGACCCTCTTTTGGGTTGAGACCCCCACCATTACAATACTAGAAATTTCAGATTTTAATATTTGAAACAGTGAAATATACGATTTTTAAAATCCTATGACTGTGAAATTGACCAAAATGGATCATGAATTTGATAGGGCCCTAGCCATAAGTTAATATCTCACAGGTGTAAAGTCCAGGGACTTGTATGTACATTCAGGAGAAGATGATTCACAAGTGGATTTCAGTTTTCAATCAGTCTCTAAACAATTAAACCTATAATGTTTGCGGAGTGTTTGCAAAACAGCAAATCTGAGATTTACAGAGGTCTGAAGGTGGTTTACCAGCAGTGCTGATAATTCAGAGTTTGTGGTTTGTACTTAATTATTTCTTCTGTACAGCATCACAGATATCTGTAAAGGCTACCCCTCCTCCTATCTTAATGATGAATCTTTGGGCTAAATCCTAGTGAACATCTCACTCTTGACTGGTTTGGAGCACCCCAAGAGCCACAAGGAGTTTGGAGCAATCCGAGCTCTGCAGATGGGAGATTACTGTGAAGCAGCCAGGGTGCTACAGTGGAAGGGGTGATGATAGTGGGACCAGTATGTCCCCAAGTGCTAAGGTGTTAGGACAAAAAGCTGTGTGGTCTGGAATCCACAGCCCCTGAGAACCAGCATGAGTTACAGCACGAGGCCAGTTTTGTGTGTACAGATCAACCTGCACAGTATGAGGACTCAGTGTGCACAACAGAAGAGGGTGAGTACAGCAGCAGGCAGTGGCTGCACAGGGGTGTAGCTGCAGCAATGTTTTCATGTTTCAGAGTAACAGCTGTGTTAGTCTGTATTCGTAAAAAGAAAAAAGAAAAGGAGTACTTGTGGCAACTTAGAGACTAACCAGTTTATTTGAGCATGAGCTTTCGTGAGCTACAGCTCACTTCATCGGATGCATAGCATATCGTGGAAACTGCAGAAGACATTATATACACACAGAGACCATGAAACAAAACTTCCTCCCACCCCACTGTCCTGCTGCTAACAGCTTATCTAAAGTGATCATCAAGTGATCATCAAGGAAGGCCATTTCCAGCACAAATCAAGGTTTTCTCACTCTTCCCCCCCCCCCACACACACACAGACACACATACAAACTCACTCTCCTGCTGGTAATAGCCCATCCCTCTTTGAAACCTCTCTTTATAATGCGCATGATAATCAAGGTGGGTCATTTCCAGCACTAATCCAGGTTTTCTCACCACCACCCCCCCACACACACACACACACCCCCTCCAAAAACCACACACACAAACTCACTCTCCTGCTGGCAATAGCTCATCTTACAATGTGCACAGCAATAATCCAAGTTTAACCAGAACGTCTTGGGGGGGGGGGGGGTTGTAGGAAAAAAACAAGGGGAGATAGGCTACCTTGCATAATGACTTAGCCACTCCCAGTCTCTATTCAAGCCCAAATTAATAGTATCCAATTTGCAAATGAATTCCAATTCAGCAGTTTCTCGCTGGAGTCTGGATTTGAAGTTTTTTTGCTTTAAGATAGCGACCCTCATGTCTGTGATTGCGTGACCAGAGAGATTGAAGTGTTCTCCGACTGGTTTATGAATGTTATAATTCTTAACATCTGATTTGTGTCCATTTATTCTTTTACGTAGAGACTGTCCAGTTTGACCAATGTACATGGCAGAGGGGCATTGCTGGCACATGATGGCATATATCACATTGGTGGATGTGCAGGTGAACGAGCCTCTGATAGTGTGGCTGATGTTGTTAGGCCCTGTGATGGTGTTCCCTGAATAGATATGTGGGCACAGTTGGCAACGGGCTTTGTTGCAAGGATAGGTTCCTGGGTTAGTGGTTCTGTTGTGTGGTATGTGGTTGTTGGTGAGTATTCGCTTCAGGTTGGGGGGCTGTCTGTAGGCAAGGACTGGCCTTTCTCCCAAGATTTGTGAGAGTGTTGGGTCATCCTTCAGGATAGGTTGTAGATCCTTGATAATGCGTTGGAGGGGTTTTAGTTGGGGGCTGAAGGTGACGGCTAGTGGCGTTCTGTTATTTTCTTTGTTAGGCCTGTCCTGTAGTAGGTGACTTCTGGGAACTCTTCTGGCTCTATCAATCTGTTTCTTCACTTCCGCAGGTGGGTATTGTAGTTGTAAGAATGCTTGATAGAGATCTTGTAGGTGTTTGTCTCTGTCTGAGGGGTTGGAGCAAATGCGGTTGTATCGCAGAGCTTGGCTGTAGACGATGGATCGTGTGGTGTGGTCAGGGTGAAAGCTGGAGGCATGTAGGTAGGAATAGCGGTCAGTAGGTTTCCGGTATAGGGTGGTGTTGATGTGACCATCGTTTATTAGCACTGTAGTGTCCAGGAAGTGGATCTCATGTGTGGACTGGACCAGGCTGAGGTTGATGGTGGGATGGAAATTGTTGAAATCATGGTGGAATTCCTCAAGGGCTTCTTTTCCATGGGTCCAGATGATGAAGATGTCATCAATATAGCGCAAGTAAAGTAGGGGCGTTAGGGGACGAGAGCTGAGGAAGCGTTGTTCTAAATCAGCCATAAAAATGTTGGCATACTGTGGGGCCATGCGGGTACCCATAGCAGTGCCGCTGATCTGAAGGTATACATTGTCCCCAAATGTAAAATAGTTATGGGTAAGGACAAAGTCACAAAGTTCAGCCACCAGGTTAGCCGTGACATTATCGGGGATAGTGTTCTTGATGGCTTGTAGTCCATCTTTGTGTGGAATGTTGCTCAGAAACAACTCTGACATCATAATCAAAAAGGCTGACAAAGGAGGTGCTGTTGTCATCATGAATAGGTCGGAATATGAACAAGAGGCTGCTCGGCAGCTCTCCAACACCACTTTCTACAAGCCATTACCCTCTGATCCCACTGAGAGTTACCAAAAGCATCTACAGCATTTGCTCAAGAAACTTCCTGAAAAAGCGCAAGATCAAATCCGCACAGACACACCCCTGGAACCCCGACCTGGGATATTCTATCTACTACCCAAGATCCATAAACCTGGAAATCCTGGACGCCCCATCATCTCAGGCATTGGCACCCTGACAGCAGGATTGTCCGGCTATGTAGACTCACTCCTCAGGCCCTACGCTACCAGCACTCTCCAGCGAGAAACTGCTGAATTGGAATTCATTTGCAAATTGGATACTATTAATTTGGGCTTGAATAGAGACTGGGAGTGGCTAAGTCATTATGCAAGGTAGCCTATCTCCCCTTGTTTTTTTCCTACAAACCCCCCCCCCCCAAGACGTTCTGGTTAAACTTGGATTATTGCTGTGCACATTGTAAGATGAGCTATTGCCAGCAGGAGAGTGAGTTTGTGTGTGTGGTTTTTGGAGGGTGTGTGTGTGTGTGTGTGTGGGGGTGGTGGTGAGAAAACCTGGATTAGTGCTGGAAATGACCCACCTTGATTATCATGCGCATTATAAAGAGAGGTTTCAAAGAGGGATGGGCTATTACCAGCAGGAGAGTGAGTTTGTATGTGTGTCTGTGTGTGTGTGGGGGGGGGGGAAGAGTGAGAAAACCTTGATTTGTGCTGGAAATGGCCTTCCTTGATGATCACTTGATGATCACTTTAGATAAGCTGTTAGCAGCAGGACAGTGGGGTGGGAGGAAGTTTTGTTTCATGGTCTCTGTGTGTATATAATGTCTTCTGCAGTTTCCACGATATGCTATGCATCCGATGAAGTGAGCTGTAGCTCACGAAAGCTCATGCTCAAATAAACTGGTTAGTCTCTAAGGTGCCACAAGTACTCCTTTTCTTTTTTCTTTTTAATGTTTTCATGGATGCTGGTGTTCGTGGTGCAGTTGCAATATTGACAGTCTCAGGCATTCAGAAATCATGACTGAGGCCCCTTAAGATCATGATTCATGTAAAAATCATGATATTTTTAAAAATATTTTAAAAAATAATACATTTTGGAGTATTTTTCTTTCCCTTCTGCTTTTAGAGCTGCTAGGGTGCATTCACTTTGTGATTTGAAGATTTTTGCTGCAACAAAGCGGGGATGCGGGAGAAATCTTTTTTTAAAATGAATGCCGAGAGTCTCATGCAATCTCCTGATCTCTGCAGGTGGGACTTGAACAAAAAAACACAACCGTTGTGAGACTTGTCATGAAATCACCAGTTGTGCCCAGTGACCCCGCCGTGGCCAGTAGTGAGTGCTGGGAGCAGAGGTTACAACCACGCTGGTCTGGTTACTCCAGACCTGGTGCCCAGCTGGGAGCAGAAGCGACAGAACTCAGGACCTGCTGGCCTCAGCCCCTTCTGCTGCACCTGCCCCATCTCCACCCTGCTGCTGCTTCCTCTCTGCTGGGCCCAGCCCTACCCTTCCTCTTCCTCTTCCTCCCCCTCCCTGCTGGGCCCAGCCCCTCTCTTCCCTTCCCTTCCCTTCCCTTCCCTTCCCTGGTGGGCCCTGCCCCCTCCCTGCTGGGCCCAGCCCAGCCCAGCCCTGCCCTGCCCTTACTCTTCCTCTTCCTCTTCCTCCCCCTCCCTGCTGGGCCCAGCCCTTCCCTTCCCCGGTGGGCCCTGCCCCCTCCCTGCTGGGCCCAGCCCAGCCCAGCCCAGCCCTGCCCTACCCTTCCCCTTCCTCTTCCTCTTCCTCCCTGCTGGGCCCAGCCCCCCCACTTCCCTTCCCTTCCCCGGTGGGCCCAGCCCCCTCCCTGCTGGGCCCGGGCCCTCCCCCGCGCGCCCTGTGCCCGCCCGCTCCTAACACCTGATGCCCCTCCCCCCTCATTACTGTCTGAGTTCCTCCCCCATCGCAAGGTTTGAAGAGGGGGGCGGGATCCGCATACTCCTTAGACCCTGGCAACCAGCAGCCAATCAAGGCTTGGCAAGGGAGCTCTTGACCAATCGCAGAGAAGTAAGACGGGATCCCGCCTCGGATGCCTATTGGCGAGGGCATGGTGACGTCTCAGAGTGCTTCGCCAATTGGGTAGCGGTGGGGGCGGGGCCGCGCAGGCGCAGTGCGGAGCCGGTTGCTGACAGGGCCGCTCGCGGGAGGTTTCGGGCCTGGCGTGGGACTTGGACCCGGACTCGGCGTTTCCCTGCCCCGCACGCACCGGCCTTCAGCCCCGCGCCTGTCGCCGCCATGTTCCTCACCCGCTCCGAGTACGACAGGTGAGCGAGGGCGGGCCCGGGCGGGCCCGCCCCGGCGCGGGCCCAGCCCCAGCATCTGCCGCGTCATGGAGCCCGGCCGGGCCTGGGGCTGGCCCAGCCTCCGCGACCCCTCCCGCCGAGCCCTCTCAGCCGCACTGCGGGGGGTCCCCGCTCAACGCCCGCCCCTCCGCGCGGGGAGCTCTGCCCCTGAGCCCCCAGCTCCCTTCTCTCTGCCCCCGCCCAGCCTCCCACTGTCTCTCGGGGGGAATCCCCCTTCCGGGTCCTGTCCTTGGGCCTGCTCCCTGGCGGTGTCCGTGGGGGCGATGCTCCCAGTGAGTCCCCTGGGTCGGGCTCCTCCCCTTCCTCCTGGCCCTGAGCCGGGGTCCTTAGTGGGGGAGGACAGACCCGCTGTGTCATCGCTCTGGGGTCTGATTGACAGCACGCTGGTGGTGGCCAGCATTTGGCGGCCCTGGGGAATGGGAAAGGGTGCTTTAGCCACCCAGCCTTAATGTCTCTGAAGTAGGAAACTTGGGGCTTGTCTACAGTGGCACTTTACGCCCCCCTGAGCACAGCAAGTTGCAGTGCTGTAAAGTGCCAGTGTAGACAGCGCACCGTGCTGGGAGCTATTCCCCTCATGGGGGTGGCTTTTTTATAGCGCTGGGAGAGCTCTTCCCCAGCACTATGCTGTGACTACCCAAGCCACATTAAAGTGCTAAAGTAAAGATGTGCCCTTGATGTCGCGCTCAAAGGAACACCGTGAGATTATCCCACTACAGCATCCTCCTTTTCCACTCGTGGCACCCAACTCTCCCTGAAGTCTCTTGAGATTAAATACCAATAGTGCTAAAGTATGGCTAAAAATCAGACGTAAAGCAACAGTAACCAAGTAGAGTCCAAGTTAGCAGAGCCATTTTGGCTCTGTCCACACTACAATTACAGGTGGCCATAGACTTCATTACAAGAAAGAGGCTTATTGGAGACAGGTAATTGTAGAGTAGTTGGGGCCTTGTCCCTAATTCAACATATTGTGCCTTTGTATTGTAATTTAACTGCTGTTCCCAAACACTTGGGCCCTGTTTATGCCATAGCTCAATCTGCTTTAAATATGATGGTTGTTAACAAAGTGTTAATATAGTTTCCCTGACCCAAGTACATGAGGCCTACCTACTCATGTTAGGCCTCCTACTATCTGGCTTGCAACTTCAGAACTATAGGTTTCAGAGTAACAGCCGTGTTAGTCTGTATTCGCAAAAAGAAAAGGAGTACTTGTGGCACCTTAGAGACTAACCAATTTATTTGAGCATAAGCTTTCATGAGCTACAGCTCACTTCATCGGATGCATACTGTGGAAAGTATGTGGAAAATTTCCACAGTATGCATCCGATGAAGTGAGCTGTAACTCACGAAAGCTTATGCTCAAATAAATTGGTTAGTCTCTAAGGTGCCACAAGTCCTCCTTTTCTTTTTTCAGAACTATAGTGTAGGCAGGGCCTAAGAAGCAGGCTGGGTTAGTCACAGAGTGACTGAGTTTTCAGGCTTTTGGTTTCATTTTTAGTTGGACTGAACACTGTTTTGCATGGCTATAAAACTGCCATCAAAGCAAATAAATAAAAACTACTCTCTCAGAAAGTTTGGGTCACTATGTAATCATGAGCTAAGCTATTCGCGTGGATGTGACAAATGTGAATTTGCATATGCACCCTTACACTCTGACAGGTTTCAGAGTAGCAGCCGTGTTAGTCTGTATCCGCAAGAAGAAAAGGAGTATCTTTTCTGCACCACTGTAGCACTCTAGGCCGCAGTTTTTCAAAGTACAGGTTGCAACCCATTACTGTGTCGCGGAATGTCAGGCATTGGGTCGCTTTGCTGATTCAAATTATAACTATCATTGCTGTGCAGCAGCTCTATAGGGCTGTACAGCAGGGATCTGGAGAGGAGAGAGGTAGGGGGTGGATGGGAACTGGGGAGGGTAGCAAATTGGGGCTTGGAGGGCTGCTGTGAGCCTCTCCCCCGGAGCTTGTTGCTGCCGGCCTGGAGAGAGGGACCCTTTCCCTGGAGCTCCATGCAGAGGGAAGAGAGGCCTGTGCTTGGTGCTGGCAGCCGGCAAAGGGAGAGAGAGGCAGGTCCCTCTCCCAGAGCTAGCTGCTGGGGGCGGGGGGGAGGGCTGGGCCTGCCTGGTGCACCCCAAATCCCTGGCCCTAGCTAGAACCCTCATCCCTCCCCCCCGTATCCCAATCCTCTGCCCCAGCCCTGAGCCCCATCCTGCATCCTGAACCCCTCATCCCCAGATCCACCCTAGAGCCCACACCCGACCCTCTGCCCTACCCTGGGCCACCTCCCACACTCCTTACCGTAGGCTTACTAAGGGTAGTGTCTAGTGTTAGTTATGTAAAGGGGGTTAATCTGGAATGTATTGCAATATTATGATTTCATGAAAACTCTAGTCAAAAAATATAATTGTTTTGGGTCACTGGCATTAACAATTTTCTTCAACTGGGTCATGAGGAAAAAGTTTGAAAACCACTGCTCTAAGCCAACGGGAGAGAGCTCTCCTGTCAGGTTAATAACTCCTGCCTCCGCAAGAGGTGGTAGCTATGTAGGTGGGAAAAACTCTTGCTAAATATAAGCAAGGCAATAGCCTTCCTGAGCCAATAGGAGCATACACTGTTTAGAGTCCAGTGGCCGTTCTAGTATCTGCTTGTGGGAGATCCTTTGAAGCATTTCTCCCCACATTTATAATTGGGCCCACTGGAGTTCTAGGGCATCTTCTGCTTCTTTGTCCAGTCCCTGCTGCTCTTTCACTCCTTCCTCTTTTTAAAACTCATGGATCTACATCCCTCTAGTCAATGTCTGCCATGTTGGTGTTCGCTTTCTGAATATACAGGTGTCATGCTGCTGGATGAGGAACATACATCTATAAACATATCCAGCCACTGACTAAAATGCCCTCGTTCTGCATTACCAGCTGACTTGACTTGGTGCCATTAGGTCCCTCTGCAGAGTAGAACCAGGAACTATTTTCTCTGATGTTTGTCCTTAAGTTTTTGGCCTTTTCTCTAGCTCTGATTTTTTTCATTGCAGGGGTGTGAATACCTTTTCTCCAGAGGGGCGGTTGTTCCAGGTGGAATATGCCATTGAGGCTATCAAGGTATTGCAAACCTCAGCCATTGTTGATACATTGCTATCTGTAGCCCAAACGCTCCCAATTGTGATTGGGCTTAGTCACTAAGGATGGGAGAACTCTTAACAAAAGTCCCGTTGTTCATTTCAGTAGTTGACTCTCTTCATTTGAAGTGAGGACTGAACCAGTGTTCTATCATTTATTGTTCCCTTTTTACACACACACACACACACACCCGCCCCGCCCCGCCCCCCTCTACCTGGTGGAGCTCTTGTGTTCATACAGTGATGCTGGTTAATAGTAATCCTGATGACATCTTGCAGTTGAGAGCCAATCCTGTTCCATTGATGATCATGGGCTTCGGATACTGGCAACAGGCATGCCACTTATTAACAACTTTTTCTGGAGGAAAGACCTCAGCTGCAGGCAGCTTTGCAGGGCTACAGCAAGGAAAGGAAGCGCTTGAGGCTGCACAGTACGTCTGTATGCTGTGTCCTGCCCTAGCACTAGTACCTGGGTTTGGCAGGTCCCAGTGCTTCCTTCTCTGGCTGCAGCCCCACAAACCTGCCTGTGACCAGGAACTGCCATCCACATTCATAGTGGCCTGGGGTGCCCATGTCCCAGCCTAATGGGGGATCCCCTACCAGAGTCCTGGCACTATGGGCTGGGAGGGGAGGCTGTGGGCTGCGCAGCGGTAGGGAGACTTCAGCCCAGATGCTGGGGCTTTCCATGGAGAGTGTAGGTTCTGAGGCCACACAAGGCTGCACAGTACCTCTCCCTGTGCTTTCCTGGCTGCGTCCTGTCCTGACGCCGGGGGTTCGGGCTGTCCAGTGCTTGTTCCCTGGCTGCAGCCCCGCAAAACCAGCCTTCTGCTTATTGGCAACTTCTGGGTAGCAGCAATTTTTACTGGGAACTAAGAGGTTGCTAATAAGCAAAATCCATTGTATAATCAATTGAATTGAATGTCAGTTAACACTTAGGAACACCACAGCCTGGAGTGGGGGAAGGGGAAAGACCTCTTCCCCAAAACTACACACTCAGCAAAAGCTTGGGGAAACTACTGAATGCTAACATACTGCCAAATGTAGTTAGAACTGCGTGGGGGGTGTCCTGGACACTTGAGATTATTAAAGATCCCATGGCATTTTTGAGACTTGGTGTTCGCTCCAACATATAAACCAAATTCTTATTTGAGTAATTACGTTCTACCTCCTTAAATGCCTCCCTATAGCTTCAATTAAAAATATTCACTTGATGCCCTGAACCTTTTTGGGCTAATGGAGCATTGCATTCTGGGATGTGTAGTTTCCACATACCACCTCTCTCAAAGATTACCAGATTATAACTGTACTCTATTCTATGGTAACTAGATGACCTTTATTTTCTTGGCTAATTGCCAAAGAAACCTGGGGTTTGTGAGTGCCTGTTTATAATGGTTGAATGTTCTTTCTATTGCAAGTGATGCAGTTGTCTCATTGCACATGCACAAGATGTGTTTTAAATTAATTGAGAGATGGAGGTGTGTTTTTTCTAATATATGAAGAAACCAACAGTTTCTTCCCAAATTTGATGCGGAGGGTTTTAGTGTAAGTGGCGTTGAGGAAAGAAACCTTTTTTTATAGGTTCTTCGATAGCCTCTATTTAGGGATTAACGTTAAGGGTCCACGTAGATGAATATCTTCTCTGTTACTATTTCCCACTCAAACACTTTGGCCACAAGGAGCAGGCAAGATGCAGCTATTCAGTTTCATCAAGTTTTTGGAAGCAAGAACTCTTAAATGCATTCTAGTAGTCAGTGTGTTGATGCATTCATATTGCTCATAAAATACATATAATAAAGCTGAAATCTAATCCATAGGATAAACTTGCTTGTCATTGCTCATAAAATACATATAATAAAGCTGAAATCTAATCCATAGGATAAACTTGCTTGTCTTTATTGTGTGTTCCACCAATAAGCCTGGAAATGAATTAGATTTATGCAGCTCAAATATTGCCTTTAAGATGTTTGGTACATTATTCCATGTATTGGGAGTGCAGGGGGATCCTTCAGTTTACAGGGAAATAAATTGGGGCAGTTGGTAATGCAATCTTTGCAGTACCTCAAACAGTCATATTTTGTTTCATAATTACAGCCAAAGCTTTGAATGTGGTTCAGGCAAGATATATACTTAATAAGGGATCCAGGTGGTTCAGTCTTTGAGAAACATGCAGGTGAATATGATGCAACTTCCAAAATTAGGGAATTCTTGTGTGCATTTGACAGTGGCATGGTTTAGGGCTTGTCTACATGGGGAAATTTACTGATATAGTTATACAAGTAAACTTCCTTGTGTAGGCAAGCTCTTAGAGTTATGAGCAGGCAACTGATAGCCAAGTACTCCTGAGATTTAATCCCAGTTCTGATGCCCTGTGTGGCCTTTGTCAGTCACCTCACTTCATTATGCCCATTTCCCTGTCTCTCAGAGGAGTGTAATCCTTAATTATCTCGGAGGGGAGTTGAGGATGCAGTAATTAAGGCACGAAAAGCAGGATTTGGTGAGAGTGCAAAGTACCTCTCTTTCACTTGGTGAAGACTCCTAAGTAAATTCTGCAGATAGTAAGGGATTTCACAGCAAAGGAAAGAATAAAAGTGACTGCAGATTAATTTTATTAGTTTAAATATTAGTTATATCCCATTTTATATCCATAGAAATCAATGCATCTGACTTTAATTTTGTTCTGCAAAAAAAAAAAATTCACAAGGCTCTTTTTAATCTGTAAAATTAAAAAAAAAATTCAGTGAGATTATGGTATAGCTCAGGGAAGAGATTAATTACTAATCTGCAAGAGGGTTTCTGGGTCTCGATTAACTTTCAAACTGCACGTCCTGAGCAGCTTAACTTCAGTTCCCAGATCAAATTATGCCCTCTTAGTTTAGCTCTCACTGTGCGTTATCCTGTATTTGTTGTGAAGGTACATAACTGTAGATACATTAGTGCAGCGGTTCTCAAACTTCATAGCACCACGACTCCCTTCTGACATCAAAAATTACTACATGACCTCAGGAGGGGGGACTGAAACCTGAGCCCTGCTACCCCAGCTGGGCGAGGACAGCAAAGCCCGAGCCCTACCCCGGTCAGTGGGCCTGTAACCTGACCTCTGTCGCTCAGGGCTGAAGCCAAAGCCTGAGCCCTGCTACCCAAGGCTGAAGCCCTCAGGCTTTGGCCCTGAGCGGTGGGGCTTTGGCTTCGGCCCCAGGCCCCAGCAAGTATAACGCCAGCCCTGGTGATCCCATTAAAATGGGGTCGCAACCCACTTTGGGGTCGCAACCCACTGTTTGAGAACCCCTGCATTAGTATATGCAGAATCTGTTTCTGCTACTGATGTTGTAGTACAGTAATGGCATCATTCGGGCGGGGGGGGGGGGGTAGAGATACTACAAATGATGTAGGTCAAGATGAGCATCCTCATTTTGTGTAGATTAGATAACAAAGTGTAGGCACCCTAATGATGTTGTAGATTACGTGTGATGGTGGTAACTGTGTGTGTGTTCTTAGCTTGGCTCCACAGCCATTGGGATTCAGACATCAGAAGGTGTTTGCCTGGCAGTGGAGAAGAGAATCACCTCCTCACTTATGGAACCCAGCAGTATTGAAAAAATTGTAGAAATAGATTCTCATATAGGTAAGAGTAACGCAGGTTTGTTCCTTCTCATGGTAAGGCCTGTGTCATCCTTCCAGCCCTGGACGTGTAATGAAAGCTTCTCCAGAAGAGTTTCATGAGAGACTTGTCTTGAAACATGGTTTCTGAAGTCATCTCAGGCCCTCACATGGCTTTCTTGGGTGGGAATGAACAAGCAACTCCCAGCAAATACTGGGTGCTGGTTACTGGTTTTCCAGGCTCCAGGCCAGCAGGACATAGTTGCAGGAGCAGGAAGCAGCAGCTGAAATGCTCTTCCTATCTGACCTCCCTAATGAAAACTCATCCCCAAATTTAGATCTGGGAGGGTAGGGAATTATTGCAATGTAAAGGTTTGATCCCAGGCCAGTGTCTGTGCTGGGAGCTCACTGGTTGGATCACTAATGTTAGACTGTTCCTCTGTGCTCAAGGCAGCTTACTGCAGCTGCAGGGGGCCCAAGGAAGATTGATTGGGCAGCTTAAAATATGTCAGCTTAAAAAATTAGAGCTCTCCAAAGCACTACTCTTGTAAGTGATAAGAATTGGTGTGGGCTGTGCTGCTCATGAAGAGACAGGCTAGATTCCCAGAAAAAACGTTTCTCCTCTGCTTTCTTACAATACAGCCCTTTCCACAGCTACCAGACGCCATGTGGCATTACAGGTTGAACAGATCAATTTATTTATAGCCGCTTATTTCAACCAGCTACAAATGTGCAACTTTGTGGCATTCTGTGTGCATATCAAACACTATCAGGCAGAAAGGTGACTTTTCCAATACTTAGATTTTTGGTCAATAGCCCCACAGGTCCTCCCACCCCAACCCTTCACTCTCACACGTTTAGTAGGTTCCCAGCCTAAATTCTGGCTGCCTTGTGCTACCCAGCCACTAATTAATTCACCCTTACATTATGCCCCCTATGTTCAGGAAGCTGGTGAGTGGCTCCTGGTGGAGCCTGATTGCTGTCTCAGACCTCTTACTGTGCCACTGCCAGCTAACAGAGAAGCAGCCAGCCCCCTTTTCGGGGGAGGATGACTTTATTCTTTCCAGCAGGTTTGGCTAGTGCCTTGGATTCTCTTCCAAGGTTTCAGATTCGGTTCCTTTGTCCATTCACTGCAGTAGTGGTTTTTTGCGTAGCTCTGTATATCGGAATGCCAGGCATCGGCCCTGATAAGCCATAGCTTTAGCCATCTAGCTGAGCAGTAGAATATTACCTATCTGGCAATTCCATTTGCATCCAGTGTTCTTCACTTTCTGACCTAAACTATTGTATAGTGTTACTGAATGCTGTTACACAGCAGCCACATTTGGCCCAGTGGGTGAAGGAGTACTTATGTCACTAGTAAAGTGCTTTGGGGATTTTGGGGACAAAAGTGGTAGAAAACTTAATAAATGAAGTTATTTGTCACACTCTCTCCTCTTTGTTTCAGGCTGTGCCATGAGTGGATTAATAGCTGATGCAAAGACTTTAATTGATAAAGCAAGAGTGGAGACACAGGTAAAGCTTCCTCTAGTATCTCAAAACAACGACCTGATTCTGAGAATAGGTTATTTTTCTGGCCAATTGGATGGTCCTGGCACTTGCAGACCTGGGTAGCAAAGGCAAACAATGCTGAGCAGGAGGAGAAACTCGGAGACAAGCCCAGCAGCTGAAATTTCACAGGTGTTTAGCAGAACTGACTCTCACTCACACTTGTTGTTTGTTTTGGTCTTTTTAGTAGTGAGAGCTTGGTATGAAGAAGGAACTGCATTAAATTCTGTTGTAGAGGAGCTTTTCCTGGGGGACTCAGAGCTGGTATGGGTGGATAAAGGCACATCAGCACTGTTCCTCCCCTTCTTTTGGAGTAACATGAAATCCTTCTCTCCTTTCAGCTGAGTGTAGTTCTAAGATGTACTGACTTTGCAATCACCCTGGTAGTGTCCCAGGGTATCAGGTGTCCCTAAGGGAGCAGCAAAATAGTAAAGGGACCAATCCGCTACTTCTGAAAGAAGCCCTTGTGAATTTGTATAATTTCCAAATTACTCGGTTTTTCCCATCCCAAACCAGGCCATGAAGATACTCCTCTTCTGAGAGGCCCATGTCACAGACACACGTCCTTTAGCTTGGGATGTCACTTCTGAGCAATACAGAGCATTCCTTGCATTATCTCCATCTTGTGATTGAATGTACTGCCCTTGTAATGCCCCAAGCTCCTGCCAGGTCAGGGAATGGAACTGGAGTCCAGAAGCTGGGAATGGGTGACAGGGGATGGATCACTTGATGATTACCTGTTCTGTTTGTTCCCTGTGGGGCACCTGGCATTGGCCACTGTCAGAAGACAGGATACTGGGCTATATGGACCTTTGGTCTGACCCAGTATGGCCATTCTTATGAGTCTCCCGCATGGCAATGCAGAGCACCATCACAAGGCTACATGGCAGGCCCATTACCTTTTGAGACCCTTTTATTCCATCAGAGCATTGGCTTTTGCATGTGTCCTGTTGAGGATCACGCGCAAGAACTGGCTTTTGGAAAGGGACAGGTAGTTCAAGCCCTTGTATTATCTTCTCCTAGAATCACTGGTTTACATACAATGAAATCATGACAGTAGAGAGCGTGACACAGGCCGTATCCAACCTAGCCCTGCAGTTTGGAGAGGAGGATGCTGATCCTGGTGCTATGGTGAGTAGGTGCTGGCACAGGACATTTTCTGATTGTAAAACCATTGGATTTCCTTTGCCTTAACAGTCCTGGTCTCTCTCAACCCTCCTGTGGTTTTGTTACAGTCTCGTCCATTTGGTGTAGCGCTGCTGTTTGGAGGAGTCGATGAAAAAGGACCCCAACTGTAAGTTCAGTTCTCTCGCTGGTTCATGCTCTTCTTGGGAAGAGGCGGGGCTTCTACCTGAAGCACCACGAGCTAGTCTGATTAGACAAGAAATAGGGAATTGCGTAGAAATCAACATCTTTGGCTTATCTCAGTATGTGCCTGGGATGCAACAAGCTGCAGTGATTGCCTGTTCAGTGTGGAACAGAATATGATGCTTGCAGTAAACCCTGATTTTAAGTTTGATTTAAAAAAAAGTTGAGAATAAAGTGAGAGGGGGAAGATCTTTCTTACCCTTCCCCAAAGGACTAGCAGAACCACTCGTAACATAATATCTGGAGCCTGCTATATCATTCCTTAGGGAGGGGGTGGGAGCACTTGTAACCAGAAACTCAATGCGCTTCCAAGATCCAGACCTTCCTGGAGTGGTGGGGGTGGGGGGGTGGAAGTTCCATGAATGCAGTGGGAGGAACAGCACAGTGAAAAGAATCTCGAGCTGAAGGTCTGTCTTTCTGGGTAACCATGGCCTCGGTCCCTATCAGAATAATGAAAGATCCTGTTCATGTGAAATGCTTCTGCTAGGGTTGTGAGCGATAGTGACAGAAAGGGGTGCAACTCTAATTCTAATTTGGATACCCTGGTTGTCTGTTGGGTTTGGCACTTGCTTCAGGGCATTTCTTGACCCTTCAGCTCTTTGGAATCTTGGTCTGAATTTTGTCTTGTCCTCCAAATGCCAGCAGGAGTTACCTGCTGCTGGTGTATCTTGTCTCAGCAGCCCCTCAAATCTGCCATACAGGATGATGCTGGCTTTAGCCACATAGCATGTACCCTGAGCCTCTGCCTCAGGATGTCAGGCAAGCTGCTACTCTCTAAATTTCACCCGATGAGTCCTTAACTTCCAGCTGTAAATTGGGCTCTGCAGAGAATGTTTCATTATTGTGAATCTTCTGGGGAACCCCTTGCAATGCAGTGGCATAAGACACTCTTACCTGTATTCCTGGCAGGTTTCACATGGACCCTTCTGGGACATTTGTGCAGTGCGATGCCAAAGCAATTGGGTCTGCCTCGGAAGGTGCACAGAGCTCCCTGCAAGAGGTTTATCACAAGGTAACGGAATGAGTTCAGAATTACACCCGCTGATTAGCTAGCTGATGTCTGCAGTGCCCTGGGAAGTAGGTATTACCCCCACTTCATGGGTGGGGAAACTAGATACAGGGGCTAAATCCAGAAGGGTAGTACCAGAGCACTCCGATACCATGTTATGGTATAAATACACTCCCCAAGACGATACAGGGACACGCTGACCCCTCCTAAAGATAAGTTCAGGATGACAGCGTGATGGATAGAGATGTTTTGATCGAACCAACAGGTACACGTTTAAAGGGTGGTAACTAACCACGTCAGAGAGGAAATATGTAACTTGTTTGTATAGGTGTATAAAAGAGGGATTGCCGAGGGGGTGCCTCTGTCTGGGCTAGAGGGGAGCAGAAGGTCATGCCTGCTCGCTGAGCTGTGTTAAGTGTCCCCATAGAACAGGGGTTCTTACAACAAATATTTTGGTGGCCTCAGAGTGTGGCCACCAACTCTTGCTGGTGGCCGCTCTGAAAAACCAGGCTGTCTGTCCCTGCCTTCTGCAGCCCTTCAGTGAGAGCTGGCATCAAGCTGGTGGGTCAGGAACTCACCAGCCGCTTGTGGAGTCCCAGGCTCCCTTTGCCTTGCCCGGGCAGGAGCAGGGGAGCTGCCCAGGGGAGCGCACCAGCAACTGAATGCTGCAGCCACCTCCAGTGCCACGCACATCAGCCCCACGTGTCTCCAGAGGCGCTGCCCGGAGCCCCTGAGGAGGCTGCAGGGTGCAGATCCCTTCTGGCGGCACCAGCACAAACACCAAGCCAGCGCATCTCGCTGCTCTTGGTAACAGCTATTCAGGAGCAACAGCTGGGTGCTGCAGTTAGAGGCCACTGCTTTGCTCCCCCATTCTCCACCTGCTTTGGAGGCTTTTGTGGCTGAAGAAAAATCCGCTGGTGGCAGCGTTTGAGAAACGCTGCCATAGAGTCTACCGGGTGCTAGGACTGTGCTTCGTAAACAATACACCTGGCCGAACGCCTGTGCCACTGAACCGAGTCTGTGGTTTTCTTGGGCATTTAACCCAAACAGCAGACTTGGATTGATTTGGTCGGAGCCAGTACAGTACAACACGCGCACAGCCAACAACTGATAACCGCTAGTCATCCATTCTTGGGTATCACATAGATCATTGGCTCTGGACATTGGCTCATGAGGGGCCTCACAGGTTAGAGCATGAAGAGCTCTGTGAATACGGAGGCCAATTTTTCAGAATTGTTAAATAATATTCAGTGAGAAACAGGAACCCTGGTGATTTATAACTAGAAAGACGGTCTTGGGTGGGGACTTCCTAAGACAGCCTTGTTGAGGTGACCAAGCAGCTGAATTTAGATGTAATAAATGAGACCTGATTAGTGTCGTGTTTTTTTTGTGATGGAGATCTGATTTGAGTTTTGTAAAACGATAATGCTGTAGACATAGAGAAGGGGAGATCTGCAGTATTATACACAAAAAGGAAAACAATGTACCCAGCAATTTAGTTATTACCTTACCTGAACTACATTCCTCACTAGTGCAGTGTTGGTAATATATATAATTTGGTGACATTTTGATTTGCTGCCAGTGATAGCTTGATATGATATTTTGGAGCAGGACAGAGGGAGGACACGACTTTTGGAGAGGATGTGATTTTCTTTTTCAGAGGACTGTTTAGAGAGGTGTGTGAGAGAAGCTAAACAATGAAGCTGAGTGGCTAACTTATTTTTGGCTTGTTTTATTTAACAGTCAATGACACTGAAAGAAGCAATCAAGTCATCCCTCATCATCCTAAAGCAAGTTATGGAGGAGAAACTGAATGCAACTAACATTGAGGTATGTGCTGCTGCCCTGTTCTTCCTTGTACAAATGCTGTAGGAGTTGGCAGCATTTGGACTACAAGAAAAATCTGTCCTGCTTCCCTGGTCCAAGTCTCTGTGGCTGCACGGCAAGTATCCCCTTGGGATGTCTCAACTGATACTAGGTCAGGGTTGGTTTTAGATATTTGTCAAAATAGCAATGACTGGGATGAGGGGACTTTAAAACAAGGGCCAATCTGCAACTCTTAAGCCTTCAATCTCTTCCTGAGGTGGTGATTCTTGTCTGTTGTCTTGTCAACATCTATACATTTCTAATGTGCTCATTGCCATAATATCAGTGTGTTGCCACATAACTCCGTGTGGCGTACCTGAAGTAAGAATGAAATCCTTAATCTTTCTCTTGATTTGGGCTCTTGGGAAAGTATTGCTGGGCTCTTCTGCCCTGCTAATTAGAGAATGCTTGTCTGAGTAAATATCTGAATCCTGCAACACTCCCTGAATGTGGCTAGGCTTGACTTTGTATTACTCTCCAAAACCTTGAAGGAGGGGCCCCTGCTAAGAGCACTAACACAAGATCTCAAGAGTTGCCAGAATGGACATGTCATGCCAGCTGGGTAATTTTTTTAGGGTTTCCCACCGCTATCCTTTCTTGTCACTTCCAAGGAATGAAAATTATACAGCTTCAGGACTTACTATTCTTAGTCTTGGATCAGTGCAAAAAAATAAGACCAAAGAGATGGTTTTTCCAGACTTCAAATCTCTGGGAATGAATATGTAGAGTCTGTGTTAACCTCCACTTCCCAGTGATGAGCTGCAGCCTTGCTAAATGTAATTTGGTTCCGACATGCTAACACTTTTTTGTGGGGCAAATAAAAATCATTTTTCCCTCTTATTGTCCATCATGGTAAAGGGTAGGTGAATAGATTTCTTTTGATCAAGGCTGGTGTATAACATTTGTTTCTATTTCTGGCAGTTTACAAGATAACTGAACCTTAAAATCATGTCATTCTGACTGCTAACTTGCTCTTCTGTCTCTTCAGTTATGGATGTGATTTCAACAGCTGCTGTCTCTAGATAGTAACTTTCAGCCTGAAAGTTACTAGGCGCACACTCTAATTTTGGGTGCCTCTGTTTTTGACTGCCCACCCTGAGATGCCTGGGGCCTGACTTCTCAGAGTTGTGAGCTGCAGGTGCCTTAGCTCTGGCAGTCTGAAGGATCAATTGCTGAAATTGTAATGGGCGTAGGTGGGGAAGCCAAGCAAGATGATGATCAGAATGACGTGATTTTACATTTTTGTATTGCACAACCTACTAAAGCACAGAAATACTTTGGGTCCAGTATAAATGCTCTGAAGTCCAGTAAACTTCCCTAAGCACCATTCCTGAACAGTACCAGCAATAGGAGAGAAGTTTAATGACTGCAACAAAAGCTACTAGCAATAGGCATCTGATGCTAGATGTGCGGCTTGTGTCTAATATTAAATGCTGCTAGTGAGCCCTTCTGAGATGACAAACTGAGCTGTCCTAGAGAGGAGAGATGGAAGAGAACATGCCAGGTTGCATTTGCACACTCAGAGCACAATCTTGTGCCATCCCCAGAAATGTTCCAATTATCAAGGATTAAGTCATGAGCATTTTAACAGGGTAGCCAGCCCCTTAAATAAAATTGGGCTCAGCTCTCCTTTTTCAGTCCAGGTGTACTCTAGTTTGGTGTAATGAGGGTGAGGCTTCCCCCGGAGTTATAAACAAGAGGTCAGAATCCTGAGGTACAGTTTAGAATGGGAGAGAGTCCAGAGGCTTGAGAGTATGGAGCTCAGAGGAAGAGCAGAGCTGGGCTGAGAGCTCAGGGAGGAGATGCCCATGAAGCCAGATCAGGCTGGGGAAAGCAGAAGGCAAGAAAGCAGTCGGAGATTGGGAACCTACAAACTTCCCCTGGTCAGAGAGTGCTAAAGGCTGAGAGCAGCAGAGGGTGATGCCTCTGAACTGGAGAGCCAGAGAGGGCTGAAGGACGGATGGGTGAGTCTGCTGATGTCTCCAGGCAAGAGCTGGAACTATATCTGAAAAGGAACAAGGGTGGAGAGAAACCCCAGCTAGAGGTGCTGAGCTGGGGCATGTTGAGAAATGCCAGAGCTGAACTTGGTGTTGGACTGTTGGGACAAATGTGCTATTTAGACTGTGCTGGGGGCATCTTGGTTTGTGGTAGGTAGTGGGACTTCTAATAAACTAGAACTGCAAAAAGGGCTACTTATGTATTCCAAAGGCTGTACTGAGTTTATTTGCAGAATAGAGGGAAACTGAGGCAAGGGGCCACTTACAGGGCTGCCCTGAGGGTACAATGGGGTGCCCAGTAAGGGGCCACACATTTACAAGCATGTTTGCTCATTATTACTATCTTACAAATCAGTATCTTGGTCAGTGAAGCTTTCCTCTGGATGACTGACTTATAGTACAGTGTGTGAAGAAATCCATGCAGAGTAATGTGTACAGTATACTTATGTCAGGTCCTCATTTAACATGGCTTAACTGTCTTCAGCATAGCTCTGTATGCATTGAGGAATCACTATCAGGTTTAATGACAGGTTTCAGAGTAGCAGCCGTGTTAGTCTGTATTCGTAAAAAGAAAAGGAGGACTTGTGGCACCTTAGAGACTAACAAATATATTTGTTGGTCTCTAAGGTACCACAAGTACTCCTTTTCTTTTATCAGGTTTAAGTATGAGAATAGTGTGCTGAGGATTAAAGGGGCACTGTAGAGTGAAATCACCCTTCTAGTTGAGAATGTTTGACTTAGTTACTATATCTGAAAGGCTAGAAAGCAAACCGAAGAGAGAGTTAAGGTTTGGGTTTTTTTTTACATTTGACAACACATTGTGTGGTTTTTTTCACAGAAGTGGGGTGGAAAAAACAACATGAGAATGTGGCAAAGGAACAGTTAAAAATATACGTTGACAGCAGGGCTCAGGAGCCAGTGCAGCACCTGAAATGTCTCTCCATTTGCTTTTTCAATGTGACTGTTTCCCTTTATTTAACCTCTTTCCTTACAGACAAGTCTTAAAATCTAGAGCAGTGGTTCTCAACACGTGGTCCACAGCTGCTTGTGGCCCAGTCAGCACACAGCTGCGGCCCATGTGACATCCTCAGGGCCATACAGATAGTGTGTATATATTGTGTGGATGTGGCCCACATAACACACAGAGAGCTGCATATGCGGCCCACAATGGTAAATAGGTTGCGAACCACTGGTCTAGAGTTTGGATAAATTTTTGTTGTTCACTAGTGTCTTTGAATAGTGGTTTGGGGGGGGGGGGCCCCACGGGTAGAGTTGTACTTAAAGGACTACCCAGTCAAAGTGGGTCCGGTATCTTAGGCCAAAACTATCAAAAACAGTTAGTGATTTTAGGTGCCCGACATGAGACTCCTTAAACAGAGCTGTCTTTCAGAAAGTGCCAACTACCTGCTGTCTAAAAGCCAGGTCTGGTTAAGGTGTCCCATGTTGGACACTCAAAATACTCATCATTTTGAAAATGTTGGCCTTAAAAGTTCTTGACCTATTTTTATACTCTTCACCTTGTACATCTTTGACATTCTTTGCTCCCCTGCTGGTGTCTGTGGGTGACCACAAAGCAGTGCCGCATGGGGCCCAATGGAAGCTCCAGGGCATGTGGGTCTTGGGTCCTTTTTGTTCTGCACTTCTGTGTCCAGTCTTTCCTCTTCCATTGATGTGTGGCAGTAGCATATTCCCCATTCCCCAGAGAGTGAAGACTTCTGCCCCACTTCCAGAACTCAGTACATCCCAGGGCGGTCCAAGGAATGAAGGTTCTGTGCCACACACGGTAGCAATCACAGGTGCTCCCCAGTCCCCCTTGTTAGCTTCCACTGCATCTGTTCTTTACCGCTATCTTCCCATGTCAGCCCCATTAAATGGCTCTTCAAATATTCTGTTGCTCCTTTTCCAATTTCTTCTTAATATTTTGGTGCTTGGTCCATGAAGGTTCCAGGCTATCTGCCCTAGAAACTGAATCCAAACAGCATCAGGAGATCCCTGCCCTGCCCTGCCTTGCCTTGATAATGTGCCTCTGTCCTGTTCTCCTGGGGTCACTTCCGGGAGAGTGAACTTCCTCTCAGCTCAGGTCCCCTTGAATCCTTGGCCCTCTTCCGATCTCCATTTGAGCCACTAAACAGCTGATTGATAGAGGGCAGTGACAGATGTTCACTACTGACCAGGTCTGTATTTGAAGTAATGACTGATGCAAATGGCCTCTTTGGTTACCAATTTCCCAAAGATACTCAAGCTCGGTATTAACAAATTGTCCCCTAATGATTTGAGTTGTTAATAGCCTCATTTTTAGAATGCCTGTGTAACAGGACAGGGCTTGTAACCCTGGTTATTACAGAAGAGGGAAGCTGGCTCTCTAAACTTGCCTCCTGAAGATGGTGGTCCAAAAGATGTTTGCCTGGGCCTGATTAGAAATGGGACTGGCTGAACTGCAGCTTGTCTCGCCCTGCCGCCCCGAAGTTTTCTGTTTAAGAATTAGTGCGAACCAGTCTGTCCCTGCAGAGGGAGAAGTAGCTGAACCTGTGCGTTCCCAGTAGATGTTTCCCTGAGCTGCTGCTACTATGAGGAGATTGAGTCAATTAGAAGTTATTTCTGCAGCAGGCAGCTATTTTAGGGAATCAAAGAACATGTTACGGGCTGGAACGATCTCGCTGGGCTGGCGGATCAGGCAGTTGAGAAGGAACAGCTGCTCCATCTCTGGCAGTTTCTCTGTTCCATGCCCTGTGCTGTCACTTCCTCACGTATGCAGGCAAATAGTTACACTGAACCCTTTCTTCTTCTCCTTCCAGCTTGCAACGGTGGAGCCCGGAATGAAGTTTCACATGTATACAAAAGAAGAGCTTGAAGAAGTCATCAAGGATATCTGAAAAACAAGGAGCTTGAGAGAGAGACTCCCTCAAAAGCCTCGTTCCCTGTTCTAAGTGAACTGACTTCTTTCAGTTCCTTCGAGTACCCGTGATTTTATTTCCAGCAGCGTATGTGCTTGCTCTTTGTAGAAGGCTGTAATGGTTTTTTTTACAAGTTCTGTACATAAACAATCTACAATAAGGAAATGAGAATAAATCCTTTCGTTACTCTTATCTTGATTCTCTTGTAATGGAGTTCTGGGGTGGGGGCAGATGCAGAGCAGGTATAGAATGACCTCTGCTGTTAAACTGCTGCAAGGTAATACAGAAAGCCCTGCACCTAATATATGTTCTGCAAACAGGCATCCCTAATAAGGCTGCTCTCCCTGCACTGCTATGCACACTGCTTCTCTGGACAGCATTGTCTGGTGTTCCCAGACATGGCACGACCTCCAGCACCCGCTCTGGGGGAGATCCTTTCTGGCAACTCCAATGGCAAAGCTCCCTCTTGTGGAGAATGCTGTAATGACATACTATCTGTACTCAAAACATCTGATCCAATGTCACTTACCTGAGATGGATCCCCCTTTGTGTATCCAGTGCATCCAGGCCCCTGCTCATCCAGATTCATCTCACCCATTCTCCTTCATATGTCCAAGGCTTGCCTGTAGTTTTGACTTCTGTTGAAGGTTGTGAAATCAATAACTGGATTTGACATTCTTTCTTAACAGGAGCCTTAAAAGTAGGACCAAAGAGCATGGTAGGATACTTATACCCTTAACTGGAAATGAATTTTAACATACCAAAGTCCTGTGACTTTATTTTCATAGTCAATTTTCAAAGAGTGACTTCATTTTCCAGATGTGAAATTGCTTTGAGATTTATGGGTGCAGTATTGTCCTGTTAACAATCAGCCTAGTTTCATTTATTTCTGGTGACTGTCATTTAGATCAGTGTCCTTTTTGCTTATCTAGTGTGAATCTTATCCCCTTACTTGTCTCACTTTTGTTCCCAGTTGAGTAAAGCACAGCATTAGTTTCTCTAACCAAAGGAGCTGTAACTTCTACTGCTCAGTCTGGGTACTGGGGTTGATATCCATGTGTATTGGATTGTTAAAAGTAAAAGGAAGCTCTCCTTAATCATCAAACCCAAAAAGTTTGTCCTTGTGAAATCAAGGTCTTATTTTACTAATGCTATTTCAGAATGTAGGAAATTAGCTACGTGGTGGTTCCTGCCAGTAGAGGCCTGTGACTACAGTTCTGTTGAGTGGGTGGCTCTTTAAACCTTTGCATACGGTTGAGGGTGGATCTACCTGTAGTTTTTCACCTTGTCTTTCCTATTTTGAAAAATTAAACAGTTTCATAATGAAGGAATTAAAACTTTTTGTTTTTTGTGAAATAAGCAACTGAGGTAGCATTTTTTAATATAGGCATTGAGAGACTCTGAGCAGCGCAGAGAAGGAAACTTGCTCTGGCAAATGGGAATACTTAAGACATCAATTTCTGCAAAATTGACTGAAACAGAAAACTTGTATTCTTATGCCTCTGAAAAACCTTTCCACTGTGACTCTGAAGTAGAAGCTGTTTCTGTCTCCAGCATTAATTTCATGGTTGCTTTTAGCTTTTTCAAGCCACAGCATGAAATTGACAAGACGGATCAGTTTCACTGTTTCTATTCCTTACCTTGTGGAAGTCCAAACACCAAGAGAATTGGGTCAGTTTTCTTTTGCTGTTGCTTGGGAATGGTCTGAGCAGCAGCAAAGGGAGGCAAGGGGGCTGTTGGAGCCAGGAGGAAGATCTCATAATGGAGGCTGGGTAAGGTTAGAGCAGCAGAGCCCTCTCTCGCCTTCCAGAAGGCTAGGCAGAGGGAAAACTCATCCTTCCAACTGCTGGGAGCATGAAAGTTTCAAATCGAACAGCAACAGACACATAAGGTGGACCCCCAAGCAATGTCCAGAAAGCATCCTTATAGGAATCCCAGCATCATCTCTTTCTAGTAGCAAGAGTGGGAGGCTGGACTTTATCAGCCAATTGTCTGTGGACCTTAAAAGTAAGCAGTTAGTTATAAAAACAGCCATACTAAGTCAGACCAATGGGCCATCTAGCCAAGTATCCTGTCTTCTGACAGTGCCAGTGCTTCAGAGGGAATGAGTGGAACAGGGCAATTTCTTCACACCAGTTGTGATTTTATAGACCCCTATCATATCCCTCCTTAGTCGTCACTTTTCTAACCTGAACAGTCCCAGTCTAAGTTCTTCTTGTATGGAAGCTATTCCATAACCCTAATCATTTTTATTGCTTTGTATCCGTATCCACTGTTCATGGAGGCTCTGGGTTTATTTGGTTTTATGACTTCGCACATGGGTAGCGAGTTTGATCCTGGATTTGCAAATACAGTTGCATGTTTTGCGAGTGTAGCGGTTGTTGAGGGGAGAGTTTGAGGCATTGGCCTTATGACATGCTCTCTTCTCCTGCAGAGATCTCTCATGCCACTCCTCAAAAGCAGACACACAGCCTCATGGCACTGACCTCTCCATCTAGGTCTGTCCAGTGCACATTTCAGTGTCTAGCATGCTTTGAGATTGGTCTTCATTGTGTCTTTATATTTAAGGATAGGTCAACCCTTAGAGTGGGTTCCTGTGCTCTGTTGGCTGTAGAGAACTGCTTTTGATATACAGGAAACCTCCATGCAGACCAGGTGCTTGACCCAGCAAGCTGGATGAGCATGCTTTCGATGCCAGAGATTTGACACCTCTCAAGGACTTAAATGTCGGGGCTCCTTTCGTACCCCTTGATGTTGCAGATGGATTTTAGGCAGCAAAGGTGGACGCTCTCCACTTGTTTGATGTGGCATCAGTACAATGTCCATGTGTCGCAGCCATGGAGTAGTGGGGTGCATACAACAGCACGGTAGATTCTCTTGGTTCTGACACAGACTCCATGCTTCCTCTGGAGGAGCCTGTGGGTGAGCCTGCCAAATGCCAATCTCCTCATCCAACACGGCATTGCTGGAAAGTGCGCTACCCAGGTAACAGAATTTCCTGACCGAGTTGAGGGGTGTATTGTTAGTTGTGACCATGGGATCATTGTGCTCATGCTGCTGCTGATCTGGTGTTGGCGGGTAAAGGCTGATTGTAAAACCAAAGCATTTTGAGGCATAGGTAAAGCAGTTCACGGTAAGCTGAATGTCCTTGGGCGTGTTTGCAATGAGGGCACAGTTGTCAGCAAACAGGAGCTGTTTGTTTGTTTACCTTGATGCGGGCCCTGAGTCGCTGTAGATTTAATAGACCCACCCCCATCCATTCAGAACTGGATGTAGTGTTCTCCCTCCATCAAAGTCCTGGAACGTGAACAAGAGCATGGCTGAAAAGACAATGGCAGAGAGAATGGGAGCCATTATGCACCCTTGTTTGGTGCCATTGGTGACTGGGAAGGCGTCTGAGTCACCACACCATCACGCTGGCCATCATGCCACTGTGAAATGGGCAGATGTCAGCAATCACCTTCTCTGGGCAGCCACATTTAAGAAGGCATTGCCATAGGCCCTTGCGATTCACCATGTTGAAGGCCTTGGTTAGGTCAGCAAACACTATGTACAGGTTCTTGTTCTGTTCACGAGCCTTCTCTTGTGTTTGTCAGGCTGAAAAAGTCATGTTCGTGGTGCCACAGTCAGCACCAAAGCCACACAGTGACTGAATCCAGTAGGTGAGAGACAAGCCTGCGGAGGACAACCCGAATGAGGATCAGACAGCAGTGAGATTCTGCGATAGTTGTCACAGCTGGATGTGCTTCCCTTCCTCTTGTAGAGATGGACTATGAAAGCATCCTTGTACTCTTGTGGCACCGTACCCTGTTCCTATAGAACCTTGAAAAGGCTGATGGGTTTCCTGATAGGTGGGCAGCTCCACATTTGTACACTTCAGGTGGACACTGTGTCAGGGTGTGGTGACTTGCCTGTGGACAGTTGCCTTTAACTTCATATAAAGAAAGGTACATGGGCAGCTCCTCCAGGCCAGGACACTGCTGGAGTGAGTCAGTGGCATTGTCAGACATAGTTCAGGAGATGACCAATGTACTTTGCCCAGTGAGAGAGAATATTCTTTGTGTGAGAGCAACCGGTTACCATCGGCTGTAAGGACAGTGACTGTACCACTGGATTTTGTGCCCCACATAGCGCCCAAGGTCGTCTTGTCATGCTTGTCAGCAACTTTCTGCAGTTCTAGAGCCTTCTGCTCCCACCAGTCGTTCTTCATCAGGTTTGCAGTGTTTGGCCTGATGCTACCAGGCCTTCCTTGCTGATTTCTTATCCAAAATGTAGGACTTGTGTGTGATGTGCATAGTCTTCACTAGCCAGTCTATTTCACAGTCAGTCATTGAACCAGTCTTGGTATTTCTGCCTTACAAAGCCAAGTACCTTGGATGTGACATATCTGAGCTTCTGCCTGGTTGCCTCAATGTCTGTGGAGTTCTCTGGTACCTCAGCTAATGCAGTCTCTGGTGTCTGTTCCAACTTTGCTTGTTTGCTGGGGTCTTTCATGGCAGCTCATTGATCTTTGGTGGTTTATGGTGTCTTTAGGGGACTCTGAGAAGTGTAGCAACATGCTTCTCGCAAGCCGATGGTCTGACCAGCATTCGGCTCTTTTCAGAACATGGGTGATGTGCACATCTTTAATGTCTTTAAACTGTACAATTACATAATCCATCATGTGATCTGGGATGCATCCATGTTGTCTTGGCCTGTTGGAAGACTGTGTTGGTAATGGTGAGATTGAGCTTGGCACACTTGGAGAGAAATAGTTGGCTGCTGGAGTTTGACCTTCCAATGCCATGATGGCCTAGCACCCTATTCCCCAGGTCAGAACTGGCTGCCACACGGGCATTAAAGTCTCCAAAAAGGCCTGCTCTGTCACCTCAGGAGGATGAGCTCCATATCTGCCCTACGCTGTGGAGAACGACCGTCACCGTAAGGCCACCTGTGTGCAGTCTTGTGACTAAGGACTGCCAGCAGCATCCTCTGCCTGTCCCCCATCACCACAGCATTTGGGTAAGTTGATTACATTGAGTTAAATGAGTTTGGCTGAACAACCAGCACTATGAATGGGGGTTTAAGTGGGAGAGGCTTGCACAGAGCCTTTCCCACGCTCTCACCCAAGCCGCTGTAAATGCCACAAGCATGGCAGCTGACGTGGGTGCAGGATTTGTATTCAGAGTTGTCTTTCTCCTAGGTGAGCTGCTGAGCTGAAAAGCCTCGTCTACCATAATCCTAGTGATTGGCCAATGACTACTTATACCACACAGATTGCCCTTATATGCCATCACAAGGTATGTGCTTCATTGACCTGAGCATTATAATCCCTGACTCATACTTTTCATCTGTAGATTTTAGTAAGTCTCAGCTCCATTTTACAGATGGGGAAACTGAGATACAGAAGTGAAGTGACTTGCCCCAGGTCACAGCCAGTGGCAGAGCCAGGAATAGAATCTAGGTCTTCTGACTCCCAATCCCACTCTACCTCCATGCATATTCCTCATGGGCCTTGTCTGCAGATCTATAATCTCAAACGTCAGTGCCACTGAAACGTGCCCATTAAAAAGGAAGGTAGGATTCAGATATCTGGAGATCAGTGCTAGTGTTTCCATGGCTTGGGTTAATACGATGTACAACAGCACATTGCCTTTATAGTACCATTCTTCTCTGGTTCTTAACTGTTGTACAAATAGTCGTGGTACGTGACCAGAAGAACCCTGCCGTTACAGGAGATGGTGCCGTTCCTTTGACTTGACTTTTCTAGGAAACAAAATACAACAAACACATCTTCCCTGGGTGGGACTCAAAACAAAGAAATGTCCTTTATATCCTATCCTAATCACTTGTTTACTGGTACCAACTATCATGTGATCCTGCCATGGTATTCTAACTAAATCAAGGCTTTGTGTTCTGATCTCTGATCCCTCTAGGGAGAAACACTAAATACTTGAAGTTGTTGCAAGTCAGCCAAGTCAAATACAAGTAGGGCATCTTGGAATAATAGATTTTGCTCTCTCTTGCTAATGAGTTTCATCTGGGCTCTTTTTGCTGTCTTCCCATGGCACTACTCAGGTGATATGCAGTGCCTCTCAGGCAGTTGTAGAAATGTCAGATATTTGTCCTTATATTTTTCAAACATGAAATCCAAATGAATGCCTGGAAAAATAGTGTCTGTGGAGGGGATGACACTGATATAAAATTAAGCTCTTTTCTTGGCTGCAGCCCCCCTCTCATTTGCTAGGGAGTATGGAATGAGAACAAAATGAAGATCCAGAAACTGCTGATTTTTAATCTGTTTGCCTGCTGACTTAATCTGTGGCTTTGGGCAAAACAAAGTTACTTAACCTGACTTCTACATATCTGCCAAAGTGAGAGAAGCTATCTCACTTCCGCATAGTTATGAGGCTTAGTCACTGTAAAGCTTTCAAGATGGTGAGTGTTATACAGTTGGGTTAAGAACTTTCTCCTTTGCACCTTCCCTTAACCTGAATAGCTGTGAACTCCATACCTGCCTTTGGCTGAAGGGGGAGCTTTTATCTCTCTGAAAAAAGAAAAGGAGTACTTGTGGCACCTTAGAGACTAACCAATTTATTTGAGCATGAGCTTTCGTGAGCTACAGCTCACTTCACTGTAGCTCACGAAAGCTTATGCTCAAATAAATTGGTTAGTCTCTAAGGTGCCACAAGTACTCCTTTTCTTTTTGCGAATACAGACTAACACGGCTGTTACTCTGAAATTTATCTCTGATGATTCCAGTGGTGGGTTCTGACTCGTCTTACTTTCCCCATGACCCCTGCCATGGAGTTGGAGCTTAATTTGTTACAAAGCTGCTCTTTGCCCTCAAAAAGCACTTAAAGTTTTTGTGGGGGGGTGGAGTGGCACTCCAAACAGCAGCATCGCACTGCAGGACCTGAGGTTTGGCTTCCTTTCTAGGATTCTCAGACTGCGTATGTGTGTGGACATGGTACAACTATCTTACATAACATTTTAAATGTGGATTTGTAAGGGCATAATTATAGCCCAGAATGAAAAACATTTCAAAATGTTTATGCTAGAAGAAGGCTTAAAAGGCATTGAAGAGAAACCAGTTAAACATGCATGTCCATTCCCTGCTGGAGGAGGCAGAGACTCTGAACATCTTTCCCATAATTTTAATTAGTAGATAGGATCTTTTTACATTCCTTCTCTGTAGTGCTATATTGCATCCCTTCATTCACTCTGCATCTAATTCAAATCTACTGGTTTATTAATCTCGCATGTCCCCCTCCATCTTCTTGCTGTACTGACCCTTTCGCCTCCAGTGTTTGGCTTCCTGTTTCCATCATGCTACTTGCCTAGGCCTGGATCGGTCTCTGTGTTCTCATCCACCACCAAGCTCCCCCTTCTCTTACTTTCAGTCTAATTCTCCAGTCCCCAAGATCCCTGCAATGTCTTGTCTTGTTGTAGAGGGTGAAGTTCACTGCCCAAGGGCATGTGCCTTAAACCTTGTAAAGAATTATGGGAATTTGGGATTCTAGGTGATTTATAATGTTTTCCAACCTTTGCAAGCAGACATCTGTTTAATCCTCCTAAGTCCTCAGCTGTAATTAGAAGCTGCTTTCCACTCATGCCATGGTGTCATTGTGGGTTGGAATTGGGGTTACTTTTGTTCCTGCCTAATTTACCATGGCTTGCACCGCTCAAAGGGCCAGCTACTCCCAGCATTGCTACCATGAAGCACTCAACAAGCTTGAGATATATTTTAAACTAAAGACTTTAAAAACACATTTTAAAAAAAAATGACCTTCTGGTGTTTAAGCTACAGGGCCCCTTTTCAACGTTGTCCACAGCCACGATCATTAGAAACTTTTAAAATTACTTCATTGAGACTCGCACATTCACCTGACTCCAGAAGCTGGAGCTGTAAGAAAAACACTGTCAGGGGAGTGGTGATACAGCCAGCCATGCTGGCAGGCTCCATCTAAGTCCATTATTAATGTAGAACCAGCCTGGAGCAAAAAAAGCCACTAAGGCCCCAGGTGGGGGCAGGGAGGGGGCCTAGGGCAAGGCCTGGCGGGGATGCCTGGGTTCTGTGCCCGCCTCTGGGCGTGGGAAGCTAACCAGAAGGTAAAGGCTCTGGTCAGGCTTGGCCCACGTTACGTTGCTAGGGGGACGGTGTGAGTGCTTGCTGGGTAGAGACGGACAGCTCATGAAGCCAATCAGAAGCGTGAGGCTCGAGCGGGCACACGAACAGGAATAGAGCCATCAGGGAGGGCGGGGCTTGTTTCCTGGAGCGGAGACTGCTGTTTCCTTTAACCAATGAGACGTGGCAGATGGGTGCGTGCTGCCCAATGGGGTGGCTGTGGGCGGGGCGCGGCGGAGCCGGGACCCGGGCGCTGGCGGGGCTCGGGCTGGTTAGTGGCGATGGGGCTGCGGGCGGCTGCGCTGCGCGGGACCCTGCTGCTGCTGCTGCTGCCCCTGCCCGGACCCGGCCGGCTGGAGGGGGCCCGCGCCGGGCTCCTGCGGAGGCGGCGGGCGGCGGAGCCGGGCTGCGGGGAGCTCCGCGGGTTCGAGCCCGTCCTGGGCAACAACACCTACCAGGTGAGGGGCCGGGACCCCGGGCCGACAGACCGACAGAGCCCCCCCCCCTCCACCACCACCCCCCCCCATGCCAACGCCGGGGGGGGCCGACAGAGCCCCCCCCCGCCAACGCCGGGGGGGGGGCCGACAGAGCGCCCCCCCCCCCGCCGCTGATGATCTTGCCCTGCCCGGAATAGGGGGCGCTGCTCTGTGCCAGCCATGCCTGCCCGGTCTTGGGGACTCCCAAGCTGCCTTGGTCTTTGCCTCTTAGCAGAGCCCCAAGGACAGCAATTCACCTTCCTCCTCTTGCAGCGAGGGAGCCCTTGTCTTGGGCGGGGGGAGCGCTAAAGCTGGCCCTCCCACCTTGTTTTCTAGCACTAATAGCCCCAGTGCCTTCAAGAAATCTCTGCATGCAGTCGGGATGGGGGGGGAGTTGCTTGTGGGCTGGTCTTTGCCTGCACAGCCAGGAGCTGAGGGGTTAAGTTTGTGGTTCCTGCCACCTGAGTGTGTAATATGGCAAATGTCAATGTGACCTTTGGTAAGTCATTTCCTAGGTTGGTGCCTCTGTTTCCCCTCTATTGAATGGGGATAATGGAACGCATTTTGCCTGGAGTTAGAGAGGTATCTTTAATGTCTGAGCACTTGGTTTACCTGCATGTGTCAGAGAAGGACAGAATCGGGCTATATAGCAGGCCCATAGATAGAAGACAGAGAACCCTTCAATGTTGTGTTAAACACCTTGATGTGTCTTCACCTGAACAGCATTGTAACTTCTCCCTGACTTTCAACGTGAGATTGAAAACAGGTCACTCTTCTGATGCTGAGTGAGCGGCAGAGGGGCCCGTGCTGCTGCCCCCGTGAGATTAAGGGTCTGAGGCACAGAGTCTTGTTGCACCTTGGTGCATCCTTGGAACTCTGCAGCAGCAGGTGGTGGGTTTTTAGTGACATCTATCATTCCCCTTTCCCCCGAGTCATCTGAGAGCCACAGTTCACTGACTTGGTACAGTGCAATTTCTCCAAAGATTGCACCTGTATGTGTACTGCGGGATCCTGTGCTCCACTGACCGTGAGCATCGGGGCATAGAATTTAAACTGTAACACGCCCTTAACTATAGCAGGGCAATTCAGTGCTGCTGTTGCATTAATAATCTGCTGTAGAAAATCCTATTATTTGGTTCTTTCTGTATCCCTCCTGTCTCTCCGTATTCCCTTCATGGCTTTAGCAGATGTTTGTTTCACTCTTGGTGTTTTTCTTTGTGGTTTAATTCTGTACCTGAGATGTATTGCCTTTTTGGGGATCCCCTGAGAGGCAGAACTGTGTCTGGCAGGCTTATCTCCCCTCCCTCCCCCCACACCATACCTGCCTCAAATAGGTGAGCTTCCTGGCTGCTTGGAAGGGCAGAGGTTTCCTCTACTCATCCCACAGAGCTTCTGGGCTCCTGCACGCCGGGGAGGGAGTGTCCCTACTATTCCCCTTCTTTCCCCAGCCTCTTCTTTGAGCCCTTCTCCCCTAGGAGCAGCTCCAGTGTCTGCCTCTGCTTTTAGCTTTCCAAATTAGCAGGTGCTGGGAGAAAGAGACCTAGATTCTAAGGCCAGAAGTGATGATCCTGGTCAGTTTTGCCTACTGACCGCAGCATTCTCAGCGTTCTTGTTAGTTTCATGCTGCTGTTTGGCAAAGCTATGAGCAGAAGTAGAGGCACTGTCTGCAGACTGGGGAAGACAGGCACTGCATCGTTTTACATGGAATTCACATTTGGAAGGTTTTCTTCACAACCATAAGGACCAAAGTCTTAGATTCTGTAAAAAGAAAAGGAGTACTAGTGGCACCTTAGAGACTAACCAATTTATTTGAGCATAAGCTTTCGTGAGCTACAGCTCACTTCATCGGATGCATCACGAAAGCTTATGCTCAAATAAATTGGTTAGTCTCTAAGGTGCCACTAGTACTCCTTTTCTTTTTGTGAATACAGACTAACACGGCTGCTACTCTGAAACCTTAGATTCTGTAGCAACTAGTGGCAAAGTCCTATCACTCACCAGGCTTGTGAACTGACTTGCCTTGGGTTTTAAGCCCATTTCTATCGGCCTCTTCTGTACCTGATGTAGGATCAAAAGTTGGGACTCATTTGCTTACTCTTCGTGACATGTTGGGGGTATTTAATCCCAATGTAATGTTACATCATTTGTGGGTGCTGTATCCTGCCTTTGTGGTGGATGTGCCCTATGGTATAATGGTATTCTGCAGTGTATCTGCTGTCATCCTATTCTGTCTGGAGCTGGTGGTGAGACTCAAAAATCTTTTTGGGCTTCCAGAGTTGGCAAAGCCCTTTACTAACACTGAGTTTAGCATCCCAACCTCCCTGTAACACAGGCAGTTTTGTCCCATTTTACAGTTGAGAAACTGAGGCTTAGAGAGGGCAAGTGTCTTGCCCAAAGCCAGTATGTGACAGAGCTGGGAACAGAGCTGATTCCAGTTTCTTTGTCTGACCCACAATCCCATCCTCTCCCCCTTCAGCGCATAGCTTCTGTGGGCATGTAAAAAGCACTTCGTATCTAAAAGAAACAGGCTGTGTCAGAAATCAGCATTGTTAAATAACATGGTGTCTCAGCCCAGAGAAGAATATGAGCATTTGTTTGCTTGGACTGGCAGTGTTTTGTCCTAGCCATCTGCGATAGAATGGATCGTGCCTGTTGGAGACAAGAAAACAAGCCATAGTTCTTACACTTTTGTTATGGGCCTCTGGACTCCTGAGGGAATGAAATCTGGGATCTTCTTAGGGTATGTCTACACTACGAAATTAGGTCGAATTTATAGAAGTCGTTTTTTTAGAAATCAGTTTTATATATTTGTGTGTGTGTGTCCCCAGAGAAAATGCTCTAAGTGCATTAAGTGCATTAACTCTGCACAGTGCTTCCACAGTACCGAGGCAAGCGTCGACTTCCGGAGTGTTGCACTGTGGGTGGCTATCCCACAGTTCCTGCAGTCTCCGCTGCCCATTGGAATTCTGGGTTGAGATCCCAGTGCCTGATGGGGCTAAAACATTGTCGTGGGTGGTTCTGGATACATGTCGTCAGGCCCCCCTTCCCTCCCTCCCTCTGTGAAAGAAAGGGCAGACAATCGTTTTGCGCCTTTTTTCCTGAGTTACCCGTGCAGACGCCATACTACGGCAAGCATGGAGCCCGCTCGGCTCACTGTCACCGTATGTCTCCTGGGTGTTGGCAGATGTGGTACTGCATTGCTACACAGCAGCAGCAACCCCTTGCCTTGTGGCAGCAGACGGTACAGTAGGACTGGTAGCCGTCATCATCATGTCCAAGGTGCTCCTGGTCGCCTCTGTGAGGTCGATCAGGAGCGCCTGGGCAGACATGGGCGCAGGGACTAAATTTGGAGTGACTTGATCAGGTCATTCTCTTTAGTCCTGCAGTCAGTCCTATTGAACCATCTTATGGTGAGCAGGCAGGCGATACGGATTGCTAGCAGTCCTCTTGTACCATCTTCTGCTGAGCAGCCATGGGATGTGGATGCCATGCAGTCCTTCTGCACCGTCTGCTGCCAGCCAAAGATGTAAAAGATAGATGGAGTGGATCAAAACAAGAAATAGACCAGATTTGCTTTGTACTCGTTTGCAACCCGCCCCCCATCTAGGGGACTCATTCCTCTACGTCACACTGCAATCACTCACAGAGAAGGTGCAGCGAGGTAAATCTAGCCATGTATCAATCAGAGGCCAGACCAACCTGCTTGTTCCAATAAGAACAATAACTTAGGTGCACCATTTCTTATTGGAACCCTCTGTGAAGTCCTGCCTGAAATACTTCTTGATGTAAAGCCACCCCCCTTGTTGATTTTAACTCCCTGTAAGCCAACCCTGTAAGCCATGTCATCAGTCGCCCCTCCCTGCGTCAGAGCAACGGCAGACTATCGTGCATCTGAGTTAAGAGTGCTGTCCAGAGCAGTCACAATGGAGCACTCTGGGATAGCTCCCAGAGGCCAAAACCGTCAAATTGTGTCCACAGTACCCCAAATTCAACCCGCAATGCCGATTTAAGCGCTAATCCACTTGTCAGGGGTGGAGTAAGGAAATCGATTTTAAGAGCCCTTTAAGTCGAAATAAAGGGCTTCATCGTGTGGACGGGTGCAATTTTACATCTATTTAACGCTGCTAAATTCGACCTAAAGTCCTAGTGTAGACCAGGGCTTACACAGCTCTCAGCCTCTCTTTTTGTTCAGCTTGCTCTCCCCCGGCCCTTGAGGGTCCTCTCCTCCCAGAGTCTTCTGCTTTATGCTTGAGAGGCCCCACATCTCAGGTATGACTGTGTGTGTCTGTGGGGAATATAGTCTCTTCCCCGTGGGGGGGAAGAGGGTCTGTCAGTGTTCAGTCCAGGGAGGCCTGGCTGCACTTTCTGTACAACTGAAGTGCTGCTCCCTAGTTGGCCAAGTCAGATGTCACGAGACCCTCCTTCCATCCCCTCCTCGCGCAGGCCGGTTCCGGTAACTCCCCAAACCCTCTGCAGACTGCTGCCTGCGTAAACAGCTCTGTCTTGCAGCAACACTTCTTCCTGGGATTCTCGCTCTACTGGGATGTCCGCTCCAAAGCTTCCCAGCAGCGGTCCGGGTGAGGAGAGGCCAGTGGGTTTAATTCTGTTGATTGCTGGGGTTTCCTTCTCTGATCAGATGCTGAAACGTGTGCCCACATGAGGCTGCCTCCTGAAGGGTTTGAAAACTTCCTAGCTCAGGAGTACACCTGCAAATCCAGGGTGGGGTGAAGCGAGGCTAGCATCAGCCTGTGTGCTCTCCTGCCTTAGCTGCCAAGTCCGTGCATAGCACCTGCCAGCTGGCTTGCAGAGTAATAGCAACTCCTCCTCCCTCTGCAGGCGTTTCTTCTGGTTAAACATGCCGTATGGGCAGACCTCTTCGGGAGCGAAGTGTTTTGTTGCCTTATATGTAAGAGGCAGCGTGGCCTAGGGGGCTGCGCATGGGCTGTTGTGCAAGCGCTGCATGCCAGGGGCTGTTTGTGTGGTGCTTAGCAAAATGAGATGCTGATGTTGGTCGGGTTCTCCAGCTGTGACTGTAATGCAAATAATAACAAACAGCTGCCATGTTCCGTCCCAGAGGTGGTTGCAATTTCAGTGCCCTGGGAAGAGATCTCTTCATGCTCCTTACCTGTACACTGTGGTGTTGAGGCTTAGCTGTTAAACACTCTGTGATCACTTACAAAGTGCAAAGTAGCTTTCCTTCTGCCTCCCTGAGGGATGGTCAGTGCTGAAGTGAAATGCCTTTGAGTTGCCAGCACCTGTGCTAAGGAGTTGTGTGTAAGCAAGTTTTGACTGCTTAAGAGGAGTGTGTCTGTCCTGCTTCTAGTCAAGCAAGCCCTGAATCCGCCCACTAACCTCCTAGCATGGTGATATCGCTGGGTGTGCCAGCCTCTCTCGCGCAGAGAGTCCTCCTGCGTTTAGACAGCAAACTCTGTTGCCACCTTTGTGCTGCTGCAATTGCCACTCCTGGAGTTCCTAGTTCAGCGCCTGCACCCCTGCTGTGGGCCAAATGTCATCTCGTAGGAGGTGGGAGGACTGCTCTCCACAGAGCCCCTCCTAGCGGTAAGAACTCATTGCAGTGTACTTGTAATTAAATGCTAAGCCCATCTCTTCCATTTCTGCATGAAGAGGAGCTGTAACGCCGTTAAAATCATCCTTTATTAACAGAGACTGAGCAGCGGGGGCTATGCTACCATGAAGCTTGGTTACTGATGGACCTGTCGGCCGAAAACGCAAGGTCTTTTAGACTGCTGTATAGCAGAGTGGCCTCCTGTCACATGGCCGTCCAGTGGATGATTTATGGCCTCATAGCATGAGGCCTGGCAAGATTAAAGCACAACTTCATTCCCAGGGAAACAGATCTTGCTTGGCTGAAGATCTTCCCGATCTTGCTTGGCTGAAGTGGAGGGGGTTAGGAAGCCTGTTGGGATTATTGTGTGCTTGAGCCATGTGCCAGGGGAGTGCCTCGGTGCTCTCAGAGAACTGGTCCCCATCTGGCTCAAAGCAGTATCTTTATGGAGCTGCTCCCTCCTGGGAGGAGGGGAGCGAGGAGGTGGATTTGCCTGGGATGGCTAGGACAGTGATGCAGAGTCAGCCTCCATGTTTGGAGGTGGCTGGTAGCAGGGAGTTTTTTGCCAACCATTTGTAAATTTCCCCCTTGGGTTTCCTCCCACTCAAAGCCCCTATGTTGTTTGGATTACGTTCACTTTGGCATGTCCGGTATCCCCGGTCCGATCTGTCACGCACAGAGCTACTTTACATTTCTTCCATTTTTTTAATGAGATGCTAATAGGTGTCTCTCAGATGAATCCGCTAGTGTCGCACTGGGTCCAGGGGAGGAGGGGCACAGCTCTCCCCTTTTCTGCAGCTCACAGGTTCTGCTCTTTGTCTGCACCGTACCATACCCACCACCCTTACCCTGACGCGCCACTGAACGGATGGGCCAGCCCCTGCCCCCTTATGCTGTACATGTCATTTCCTCTTTCCTTCCTTTGCTCGGAAAGTCCCTCTGCCACCCCTCTCTCTTGTCCAGAACTTTCCTCCTTCACCTGCCTCACTGGGCCAATCCCTGGCTGTGGCAAGTCCCATGTGTGTCTCCATGTCTCGCTCCTTGTCTTCTGAAAAATCCCTCCCCTGTCTCCCAAAGTCCCAGTTTCCTCCACTCAAGCACATGATCAGCCCCTTCCTGCACACTCCAAAAGGTGAGACTGCATCAAACTCCGCATTGTTCTGGGTCCATTTCGGAGTCACCCAGGCTAGTGATGCTCCAAGGGGTCGCTCCAGCCCACGTCTTGGATTTTCTATCTTCTACTCCGCTTGTTTGTATAGCATCAGCTCTCTCTGGTCCAGCTCTTCGTTGGTGCAAGAGCCTTCTCCACAGCCTCCCAGTCTCCCTTCATCTTCCTTCTGATCTCCCCAGGAGCCTCCCTTTTGCACAGGTCTGGCATAGCTCAGTACCTGTGTTGGCACTGCCCCGCCCCTGCACTACTGAGGCCACAAGGTGCCCATGGCTGTGAAGAAAAGGCATTCTACACTCTCCCCAAGGTGTTACTTTGGTCTCTCCTCCCCTCCCACCCCCTCCAGCAAAGGTAACTGGATGCCTGAGGCTGAAACTGGTAGCACTTCTCCTGTTGCAGTCAAGGTATTGAGGGCCTCTCACAACAGAGCATTACAAGGTCCCAGGTGTATTTCCATCGTGACTGTCTGGCCATCTCCCAGGTCTTGCCTGTAGAATGCTGGGATTCCTGTTCCCAGATGCACAGGTGTCTCGGAGTCACTGCTTTGGGAGGGGGAGAGGTTTCTCTGCCTGCAACCCAGATCTCGGTCTGTGTCCTATCCAGGTCAGCCATTGATCTAGGATTATGGCGTAAGTGCCTGCTGAGCTGTAACATGGAGAGCCTCAAAATGTAGTGAGATTGTGATCAGATTATGAGGCAACCTTTGAGACTGCAGGGCAGGGCACTGATGGCGTTTATTGTTCTGCTCAGGGGAATATTTGCATTGCCAGGTTCCTCCTTGGCACTAACATGGCGCTAGCTAGCCAAATCCCAGCATCGCTGCTCTGCTGGCTTCGTCTCTCTGGAGTCCCTCCAGGCTTCTGAGGCCAGGTCCAGTTTGTCCCCTTGCTTAGCGGGAGCGTTCTGTGCACCTTTTGCTGTGATCCTGCCTGGTAGCCATGGAGCTGTGGAAAATGCTGTCTGGATGCAGTTGCCTTTGCAGGCTGGCAGGGCTGCACTGTTTACTCTAGTGCTTGTGATAAAGTGCACAGCCCAGTTTTACTGCTCTGCAAGGCCAAGCGAATGCACCAGTGTGTTTCTTGTCAGCATGGTGCTGCTCTTACGGGTGACTAGTAATGTCCAGCAGGAAAAGAGTCCAGCTCTGCTTAACTTTCAGCCATTACTGCCCCTCTCGGTGCCAGCTGGCTGCTGGGGAGCTCCCTGATAGGAGCAGCATTGTTGTTAACTCATGAGGGTGTGGGACCTGGGAGCAGTCTGTGCTGCTCACTCCTGTGTTCTCACAGGGCTGGATTGTAAACGATCTCTGGCTTCATGACGCCCCATTAGGTGAGGGTGACCACACTGGGCAAGCATCTGCACTTCAGCAGAACCAAAGTGAAATCAGCTTCCCCTAGCAGAGCTGCTATCATGCGTGTGCGTGTGTGTCAAGGGCAGACACAAGGGGAACCTGACTACGCTTTTTCCATATTGCAGTAACTTCGCTGATGAGTATCAAGTGCTAAGGGGAAAGGCCCCAGGCCCCTGTAAAGCTTTGGGGGTAGAGACAAGATGGCTCTGTAGTTCAAACATGAGCACATCAGCCCCTTGGAGAGGTGGTCAGTGGGGGTTGAACTTAGCACCTTTGGCTCACAAAGCATGAGTTCTGCTTCGCTCTGCCTGCCCAGCACAAGCCGCCCAGCGTTACCTGAACTACCGAAGGGGCAGGACGGTATCGAGCGAGAGAAGAGGCCTCGGGACACCTGCCCATGAGATCTGCTAAGGAGACAAACTCTGTTGAGTTGTCACACACAGGGTGGGTGGCAAAAATCCACCGGGCATTTCAGTAACATCCCATGTAAGGCGATGTGTGTGGGTCAGTGAAGGAAGCCACCTGAGGGAGCATGAAGCTGGGAAAAAGCCCCTGATGGCGTCTGTCTCCTGGCTTTACTGATTCAGCAATAGACTGCACAGGTAACCCCAGGCGACCTGTGATGAGGGGGAGGGAAATGCCAGTGGGCTGGACAAATCTTGGCTGGCGGCTGGGTGGTTATTACTGCCTTGGGATGGTGTGTAACCAGGGGGTACTCTGCCATGACGATCAAATTCCTCCTGATCCTCTCCCCTCTGGTGACAGGAAGTAAAGGGGCTTGTTGCCTGATCTGGGATGTGGAGTGTGGAAGTTTGGATGTGACTCCGATCTTTTTCCTTGCAGTATATCTTTGATGACTTCAGCGGCACTGTATCGCTCTCCTGGGTTGGAGACAGCACTGGAGTAAGTAGCGCATTTGATCTGAACGGGCTTTGAAAGGTAACCCTTCGAAATGACAAGTAGCAGGGGAGTGAGCAAGCTGGAGAGGGAGCTGGGAAGCACGACTTCACTTCCTGGAATCAGTGTTGACCTTGAACCTTGGGCACAAGCATTCCTGACTATTGGACACTCCCAGTGTTCTGCGTGTCCATACATTTAATCCTGCCTAGGAAGGTCCCCGGTGGGGGCTGGTCTAACACTCCAGCTAAATTACTGTAGAAGCCATTATAGTTAAAAATGGCTCAAATCTACATAACCTACAGCAGGGGTACAGTTATGTTGGTAGAACTGTGCTTAAACTGGTATCGCTTATTTCGGCACAGTTACGGGAATGAGCTACACCGATAGGACACCTTTATCCTGATGTGTCTCTGCCCACCGTGGAGGGTTGCATTACTTTAACTCTCAGTACAAACCTGCATGTAGACCAGCACGAGACCCCTTCTGCAGCAGCTGCTGCAGGCCGTGGCTGCCTTTATGCTAGCAGGGCCCGCTGCCCATTGGCTGCTGTATCTGTCTTGCTCTGTCTTGCTCCGGAGGGCCCAACATTTAAATACATAGAAATAAAAATAAATATTTTAAAATTAACCCCCCCACCCCTTAACTAAACTCTACCCTCTGGGGAGAGAACAAACTGCAGGCAGCAGACATTGGTGGAAGGTACCCAGGTGTTACAGGGGTGATGCAGCACAAGGGTCTAGACAGATTCGAGGGGGAGCGTTGCGTTGTATGACCCTGGCGGGTTGGGGGAGCCGCCCCCTTTTGCTCTGGTAAGAAATGGCCAGCAGGGCTCCTTCCTCCTGAGCTAGGGATGGAGGGTTTACACGGCCCCATTGTTAGCCTCGGGGGTGGGGCAAGGATATGTGCTCCTCTTCCTTCACCTGCTGCACTGAGACGGCCTGTGGCCCATTGATGCTAAATCCATCTTGACGTCCCGGCATCGCTGAGAGCCCAGCTTCCAAAATAAATGCCTTACTTGCAGTCTGAATTGGAAGTTGAAGCTAGACAAATTCAGACTGGAAATAAGGAGTAAATTTTTAATGGTGAGAGTAATTAACCATTGGAACAACTGACCGAGGGGCGTGGTGGATTCTTCGTTACTGCCCATCTTTAAATCCAGATGGGAAGTTTGCCTAAAAGATGGGCTCTAGGAATGATGGGGCGCAGGTCTCTGGCCTGTGCTGTGCAGGAGGTCCGACTGGATGATCACAGTGGTCCCAAGTTCCCTAGGGCCTGTACTGCAGAGGAGAGAGGTAAGGGGCACGTAGGGCTGTGGCGGGGAGAGGCGCCTCTCCCCTGGCCACGGGCTGCTGCAGCAAGAAAGGGCTGGGGGGGAGTCCTCTCTCTCCCCGGGGAAGCCTGCACCCCAAACCCCTCATCCTTAACCCCAGTCCAGAGCCTGCACCCCCAGCTGGAGCCCTCAGTGCACCCCGCCCCCCTGCATCCCAACCCTTTGCCACAGCCCCAGCCAGAGCCCTCACCCCCTGCACTCCAACCCTCTGCCTGAGCCCCAGAGCCTGCACCCCCAGCAGGAGCCCCCCCCTACATCCCAACCCTCTGCTCCAGCCACAGCCTTCACCCCCTACACCCCAGCCCTCTGCCCCAGAGCCTGCACCCCCCGTAGGAGCCCTCAAGCCCCGCATCCCAACCCTCTGCCCTAGCCCTGAGCCCCCTTCTACACCCCCGCCACTCATCGCCTCCATATTGGTGCACATAACAAAATTAATTCCACACATGGATGTAAAAAATTAGAGGGAACATTGCAGTGATCCCTTCAGGCCTTGGGATCTATGGAAGCTCCAGGCCTTTGAGGAGTGGGATGCTGCTGAGCCGTGCTCTTCTGTGACTGACGCTCATTAGAAGTGTCTGAAAATGGAGCAAGGGAACTGCTGCAAGGAAACCTTTACAGCCAGCACTGCTCGCTGAGCAGCTGGCGTCGGAGGGTTTGTCTGTCGAGCTATCACAAGGCGGCTGCTCCTCCAACCCCTGGAATTGCCCCTCTAAATTACAGCTCCGGGCAGGGCAGGACTGGGCTGTCTTTATCAGGCAGGGTAACCTACACTCCTGTGGGCCCCTGCAGGAAAGAACTGCTGAGGCAGCCAGCCTCCCTCACCTACTGTGTCCTGGACAAGGCTCTCGCAGAGCAGCTTGGAGGCTCAAGCCCGTGTCTGAAGTTCTTAGTCTCCCTGGAATCATTGGCTCAAGCCCTGGCAGAGTTGGTTCAGCTCCTCAGCCTCCCCATGTGTGGGCCTGCGGGGCAAGACCTTACATCCCAAGGTCTTGTCTGGGCGGTGGACATCAAAGATCCCTCGGCCCTTCTCATGGGGCGAATGGTGTGTCCTAAAGCCTGGCCAACACCCCCGCCCTTTTTCAGTGTTGTGCATTGTGCTGTCCATAGCTTGGTGCCTTCCACCCTAGAAGTGGCTGCCTGTTGGAAGGTGAAGGTGCCGTATACCCCTGTAAAACCATCTGTAGATACTAGCTTGTGGCATTTGGTGCCTTAAAGACATTGGGATTGGCTGTTTCTTGAGAAAGGTGGGTTGAGCCAATAACCTGCCCCTGCATTTGGCTGGAGGCCAGATGGCTGTCCGACAGCAGCACACGCAGCCTGCGATTTGGGGGTACCTCACCACCAGACTCCTTTCCCGCCCTGGCAAATACAAACCTTTTTGGCCAGCGAGTCCCTGTCTTGCTGTTAAAGCCGCTCTCCCTGGGAGAGGGGTAAGAGTGGGGTGGAGGGTTGGTCAAAGCACTAAGTGACTGGACTGCGGCGGGGTATTTAAGGGGCTGTCAACCCCCTTCCCAGGGTCAGTAAATCCAGTGGAGGGGGTAATCTGAGGGCTGCACTCACAGGCTGCCAGGCCGGGGGAGGGGCTGCTAATGAGTTTTCCCTGATGGCCCTCCCCAGGATTGACTCTCTGGTCCTCTCTTTGGCCAGGTTATTCTTGTCCTGACCACATTCAAGTTACCGCTGCTGTTCGTGAGTTTCAAGCAGTCCAAACTCTACAGGAGGTGAGGCCCCCGGTGCCAGATGCATGCAGCTGATTTGATTAACTCAGTGGATTAGCGAGCTGCATCGTCTGGCTGTCCGACCTGATGCTGCAGCTCACTCGGTCACTGGAGGCCAGCCGTAAAGGTGGCGTAGCCACTGGGGGAGGAGTTGGAGGGAGACTGAGCTGCCAGCAGGCTCAGGCAGCCTCCTTGGGGTGTGGTGGGGGAGGCAGGGCTTCTAAACTGGTGCCGAATCACTCCATTGTGTCACCCCTGCTGATGGGTGCTGGGCTGCCGTACAGGAATGGGCGATGCCTCGAGTGGGGATAATTGCCAGGCTTGGGTGTATCTTGTCTCTTCCTCTGATGTGCCTGGGAGAGTGTGAGGAATGCAAAGAAACTCTGCCCAGCCCAGTGGGGTGGGCGTGCTGCAGGGTGACAAGAACAGCTCTGGGCTGCTCAGCTGCTCTGGGAATCTGGGCGTTCAGTTGCTGAGACCGTTTCCATGCCAGTGAGGAGCTAGCACTCGGTGATCCTGGTGTGTGGTGCCCGGTCACTCACTCCCCTCTACCAAATCATGCCCTGGTTCTTCATGGGCAGGTGTGACCAGTACTCACTGCTTCCCAGACGCCTCTGCACTGATGCAGAGGATTTGGGGATTAGAGCTCATTGGAGACTGGAATATTCTCAGTCCTGGGTAAACACCTTTTTTGGGGGGAAGGAGCCTGTAGGCTGGAGCTGAGCAATGCAGGACTGGTCTGGTGGTCTTGTGACTCCCTTTTGGGCTGTTCCTGGTCCTGGGTGATTGGAACTCTTCCAGGTTGGCTCCTCCCTAGCTCGAGTGCTGGAAAAGGGGCCATTTTCCATGGAATGCTTCTGTTCTTTGCCTGGTAGCTGCACTGAGCAGCTGCTTTGAGTTGCCCAGCACATCCCTTCTTTCAGGCTCTCTAATCCCAGCAGTTGTCCCTGAAGCATCAGTGACACCTGTGCTGCATCCCAAGGTGTCTCCTAGACCAGGGGCTCTCAACCTTTCTCTGTCTGAGGCTCCCCCGACATTCTATAAAAACTCCACAGCCCACCTGTGCCTCAACAACTGGTTTTCTGCATAGAAAAGCCAGGGCCAGCATTAGAGGGTAAGAAGCAGGGCAGTTCCCCAGGGCCCCACAGCACAGGAGCCCCCACAAAACTACATTGCTCAGACTTCTACTTCAGCCCTGGGTGGTGGGGCTCAGGGCCCCAGGCTTCAGGCCCATGCGGTGGGGATTTGGCTTTCTGTCCTGAGCCCCAGCAAGTTTAACACTGGTGCCGCTTGGCAGACCCCCTGAAACCTGCTCGCGGCCCCCTGGGAGGCCCCAGACCACTGCTTGAGAACCACTGCTCTAAAAGAGTCATCATCTACTTTCTTTCCTCTCAGCGAGGACTATGGAAAAACTTTCATAGACATCACTAAGCTCATTAACCACACCTTCATCCGGACGGAGCTTGGGATGGCCATCGGACCAGAGAACTCGGGGAAGGTAGGAGACAGCTGCTGATGTGCTCTTGGACAGCATGCACTCCCTTGAACTGCTCCTGAGTCAGGGATGGAGCTGGCCTTCATGAGGGCTGCATTCATGCTGCATAGCAATGCACTTTTGTTCATTGAAATGCAACTCTCCACATGGAAGTGCTGACTGGTGTTCAGAGGAGGGATGGTGGTGTGCTCTTGGGTACTGCTCCCAACACTCCACTTACCTGCTGGGAGATTGAGGGGAAGTCACATCACAGCTCTGTGCCTCAGTTTCCCTGTCTGCCTATCTCTCTGGGCCTTAGCCAGAGCCTGTGAAGCACTTGGAGCCCCATTGCCAGGAAATGCACGTTCTGATCCCATTGCAGGGAAATGGGGCTGAGTGAGCCACATACTGCCCATTGTGTTGGAGCAGGTCAGTGCAGCCAGCGCGGGGGACGTGGCCGAGGCTGACTGTCGCAGTGAAGGCACGTGCACCCTCACTGACCTGGTCTCCCTCTTGCTCCTTGTCTAGGTGATTCTGACAGGGGACATGCCTGTGCCTGGAGGGAGCCGTGGAGGAAAGATCTTCAGATCGTCTGATTATGCTAAGAACTTTGCTCAGACAGATCTCCCCTTTCAGCCCCAGAGTCAGGTCATATACCACCCGCAGAACTCCGACAACCTGCTGCTCCTCAGCACTGAAGTAAGAGACCGGACGCGTCCCACTCCCCCTGTCTCCGCTTTCGTACATAGCGCCCAGAACGCGCTGAGAGATGTCCTGGGATTGAGTTCTATAGCGACACCTGGTGGGGTCGGGTGGTAGCATCCCACAAGGGGAAGAATGACAAATCACAGCTGTTGTGTCCTTTAGCCCTTTAGGCTTCTGGGGGATGAACTTCTATTCCTGAATCTGAAACCTACAGTCGGTACTTTCCAGGGAGTGTTATGTGGCCTTGTATTTAGAAGCCCTGATGTGTGTTCCATTTCAGAGGGTTGGCTCTGCATTTTTTTAGGCCAGATGCTATTTGAAGCGTTAGAGGTAACACAGCCAGTAACCAGCAATCCTGTCTGACTACTGAACTTTTCAGAACAGTCTTTGGGTGTCCAGGAACTTTGGGGAGAAGTGGGAAGAAATCCACAAAGCTGTTTGTCTGGCAAAATGGTGAGTAGCCGAATGGTAACGCGGTGTCTGCTGCTCTAAGCTCTCCCGCCAAAGGAAAGCAGGAGCTGCTCAACGCTGCTTGTGGCTCTTCCACTGATGCTCCTGCACGCTTTTTCTGTCCCCTCTTTTCCCATAGAGGAAGCCCAACAGCATGAGGGGCACATACCACTCATGTTTAATACGCTTTGATTTAGAAATAAGTGTCCCATCCCACTGAGGGTTGGAGAGCCTTCCCTGCCACAGTGCAGTGTCCTGGACTCAGATTCTTCCATCAGGAGCAGCAAACTGCTCTCTAAGGGTCGGGAAAGCATGGACTCAATGCTTTTTTTGCCTCTGTTTTCACTAACAAGGTCAGCTCCCAGACTGCTGCGCTGGGCATCACAGAATGGGGAAGAGATGGCCAGCCCTCTGTGGAGATAGAGGTGGTTAGGGACTATTTAGAAAAGCTGGACGTGCACAAGTCCATGGGGCCGGACGAGTTGCATCCGAGAGTGCTGAAGGAATTGGCGGCTGTGATTGCAGAGCCCTTGGCCATTATCTTTGAAAACTCGTGGCGAACGGGGGAAGTCCCGGATGACTGGAAAAAGGCTAATGTAGTGCCAATCTTTAAAAAAGGGAAGAAGGAGGATCCTGGGAACTACAGGCCAGTCAGCCTCACCTCAGTCCCTGGAAAAATCATGGAGCAGGTCCTCAAAGAATCAATCCTGAAGCACTTACATGAGAGGAAAGTGATCAGGAACAGTCAGCATGGATTCACCAAGGGAAGGTCATGCCTGACTAATCTAATCGCCTTTTATGATGAGATTACTGGTTCTGTGGATGAAGGGAAAGCAGTGGATGTATTGTTTCTTGACTTTAGCAAAGCTTTTGACACGGTCTCCCACAGTATTCTTGTCAGCAAGTTAAGGAAGTATGGGCTAGATGAATGCACTATAAGGTGGGTAGAAAGCTGGCTAGATTGTCGGGCTCAACGGGTAGTGATCAATGGCTCCATGTCTAGTTGGCAGCCGGTGTCAAGTGGAGTGCCCCAGGGGTCGGTCCTGGGGCCGGTTTTGTTCAATATCTTCATAAATGATCTGGAGGATGGTGTGGATTGCACTCTCAGCAAATTTGCAGATGATACTAAACTGGGAGGAGTGGTAGATACGCTGGAGGGGAGGGATAGGATACAGAAGGACCTAGACAAATTGGAGGATTGGGCCAAAAGAAATCTGATGAGGTTCAATAAGGATAAGTGCAGGGTCCTGCACTTAGGATGGAAGAATCCAATGCACCGCTACAGACTAGGGACCGAATGGCTAGGCAGCAGTTCTGCGGAAAAGGACCTAGGGGTGACAGTGGACGAGAAGCTGGATATGAGTCAACAGTGTGCCCTTGTTGCCAAGAAGGCCAATGGCATTTTGGGATGTATAAGTAGGGGCATAGCGAGCAGATCGAGGGATGTGATCGTTCCCCTCTATTCGACACTGGTGAGGCCTCATCTGGAGTACTGTGTCCAGTTTTGGGCCCCACACTACAAGAAGGATGTGGATAAATTGGAGAGAGTCCAGCGAAGGGCAACAAAAATGATTAGGGGTCTAGAGCACATGACTTATGAAGAGAGGCTGAGGGAGCTGGGATTGTTTAGTCTGCAGAAGAGAAGAATGAGGGGGGATTTGATAGCTGCTTTCAACTACCTGAAAGGGGGTTCCAAAGAGGATGGCTCTAGACTGTTCTCAATGGTAGCAGATGACAGAACTAGGAGTAATGGTCTCAAGTTGCAATGGGGGAGGTTTAGATTGGATATTAGGAAAAACTTTTTCACTAAGAGGGTGGTGAAACACTGGAATGCGTTACCTAGGGAGGTGGTAGAATCTCCTTCCTTAGAGGTTTTTAAGGTCAGGCTTGACAAAGCCCTGGCTGGGATGATTTAACTGGGAATTGGTCCTGCTTTGAGCAGGGGGTTGGACTAGATGACCTTCTGGGGTCCCTTCCAACCCTGATATTCTATGATTCTATGACTGAGTGTTCCCTCAATGGAAGCCTCCACTCTTTTCACATGGAGTATCTAGAACTCCGCACACAGCCACGGGCCTCTGGCTGGGTTCATCTGGTAAAACCTGCCTGACTAGTTTCACCTAACTGACTGATCTGGAGCCTCCCCATACCTGGCCAGCCACCTTTCCTTACTGGGGTTATCTGAATGTCTGTGTTCATCACACACTTCCTTTAGACCTTTAGCAGTCTGATAAATACTCCAGTTCCTGCTTGGCTGTTTCACTTCTCTAGTGTGTGTCTGTGCTGTACCCGCTCATGTCAGATTCTGCTTATGGATGCTCACAATCCTCCTTCCTGGCTGCTACAGGGGGAGGGAGGGCACCGAAAAGGGGAGAGGACCTTGGATTTTTTGGAGCTGAATCCCAGTTTGCTTAGTCTCTCTGGATTTTGAACCCCTTGGAGTCAGCAATACCATTCAGCATTCTGGTCCTAGATACCAAGATGATACGTGCATCTGGTAGCTTTCAGTTCAGACTGGAACAGTTTAGGAACCATGGGCTTGGGTGCCATGAGTTTGTTAGGTCTCAGCCCTGCTTCTGGTAAGTAGAAGCTTCATCACAAACTTACTTGAATCTAGTCAAGCTAATCCTTCAGTGACTACCTGGACAGGGCCAGTGTGTGCGGTATGGATGGTATCTGGTTGCAGTTCACAAACCCCTTGGATGTTCCCCAGACTTTTGAGCAAAAGGACCCACACTTCTCTGAAAGGCCTGTAGCAGTCCTCGCTGGTGCATGTGTTGTAGAATCCCAGTATACCACTGGGATACAAGCTGTCCCTGCTCAGGGAGTCTGGCTTCACCTGTGTCCCCATGTTGTGTAAAATTATGGGTATGGCTACACTGCAATCGGGGGTGTGATTGCTGCCTACGTGGGCATGCCTGTGCTAGCTTTAATATAACTAGTGCAGCTAAAAGCAGCAGAGAAAACCTGTTGGCAGGGACTCTGGGAACACGTTCTGGGTGTGCTTCTATAGCCTGCTCCTGTGTGTGCACTGCTGCATCTTCCTGGCTGTCTGAGCAATGCGAGTTAGAAGAGAGCTAGTGCAGATCTGCCTCCCAAGCTGCAGATACACCTCCAGCTGCAGTGCAGATAGCCTGACGCAGCTCTTGATCCGCTTTTCTGATATCAGCTTTCTAAGCACTCGTGGTTTTTCCCCCTCCTGTCTGTTTCTAGGGGCCCGAACACCACCATCTTCTTCACCACCTACCTGAATGACTCCTGCAGTAAGTACTCTCTGGTTCCGACAGTTGTGCAGTATCAGAGAATCAAAGCCACTTTGTGTGTTTGAGGCCAGAGACTTTGCAAACCTTTTCCCTTCAGCTTCATGTTCTGCAAACACCTTAATAAATAATCAGCCGTTAGCAATTGACTCGTTTGCCCAAGGAGCTGGGGACAGGCCAGTGAATGGTCCTGAGCTCAAATGCTCTGGAGGTTGTATAAAGCTAATCGGTGGCTATTTTAACATGTGATTCTGAAACCTGTCAACTGTTTGTGGTCCCCCTCCTGCCAGGTACCATATAAGGTGACTTAGATGCCTGGATTTAAAGGTTAAACAATTTATGTAAATTACATCTCCAGTCTGTTTAAATGTAGCCGTCCTACAGGTCACAATTCTCCAGGTCCTCTCCAGCGATCACGGAGAGTATGACGCCATAATACCCTCACAAAACTCTGAGAGCAAACTGATGGGTTTGCTGCTAGGGAGTTGGGGAGGGAGAACAGGGGCCGACAGTGCTCATGTTACAGCTCCTTAGTGTGTGGTGGGAGAGTCTGGGTGTTGAGAAGTGGGGAGAGAGGGACGTCTGGGGGGAGAACTTGCTGTCCTTAGGGCTTCCCGGAGACTTTATCACTGCCAGCTTGAGATGTGATGGTGGGATCCCAAAAGGTGGGTGATGTCGAGCGCAGATGGCTCCACCCTGCTTCAGGGCTGCGAGCACAGAAAGTGGAAAGGAAGCTGAACAGGCCTGTGTTGTGAACTGGAGCCAGGGTTGTCTGAGGTTTCAGGGGGCAGCCTGGTGTGGACTCCTGCCACTGGGCAGGCTGAGGCCCAGCTGCTGGCGGCAGGACATGGGCACTGCCCGGGTGCTGGTCTGACACAGACAATCTAGCAGCCTTTCAAGCTGGCTGATGATCCAGGGTGAGGTTCTGCCTGGAGTGTGGGAGAGGCCGGGCGAGAAACTGCTCTGGTGATGCAGGAATGGACTTGGGGGGAAGGGGGGGGCGGGGTCAGCACATCCCAGCCTCGGGGTTTGTCTGCACTTAAAACACTGTAGCGGGTCGGTGAAGATGCTACCGATGGCGACGGGAGAGCGTCTCCTGCCAGCGTGCGTGTTCAGCTCCCCGAGAGGCAATAGCTAGGTCACCAGAGAATTCTTCCATTGACCTAGCTCTGTCTACACTGGGGCCTTTGAGTTAACTGCTTTGTTCAGGGGGGTGGATTATTCACACCCCTGAGCAATGTAGTTACACCAACTTCTCTTCCTTCTGTAGCCCTGGCCTCAGTGTCCCCTCTCCCCCCCTCTACTGCAGCAACATGAATTCTCGTTTCCTTCTCTTAAGAAACTGATCTTGGGTTTTTGGAGCTAAAGAAAACCAGTGACTTTGGCAAAAGCTTCAAGACCATAGGAAACAAAATCTACTCGTTTGGCCTGGGAGGTCGCTTCCTGTTCACTTCCGTGGTGACGGAGAAGGTAGGAGATTTGCTTTACTCCTTTCCGTCCGGCTTCCAGGTGGCTCTGAGAGTCCACAAAGTCACGGCCTTTCTTTGTTTCCATGGGGGAGGCCGTGGCCCGGGTTTGGATAAATGCCCTGGTTTGGGTTCGTGGGTGCAGGGTCTGTGCGAATGTGATTGTGCCTTAAGGGGCTGGGAACAGGCAGGGGCATAAATGAGCATGTGGCTGTCCAGAGTTGCTTATCCCGTTCCTGTGTCCTGATCTAGTACTGGGACTGTTCTCGCTCCTGCTTCTCTTCCCTGTTGCTCTCTCTGGTCCGTCTAGGCCCCAGGAGCGTAGGCACTGCCGGACGCTTGAATACGATAGTCACTGGTGGTGCAGCATAAAGATTGTGCTTGCCTTCCAGGGCAATACGAGGAGGATCCATGTCTCAACTGACCAAGGGGAGACCTGGAATATGGCCCAGCTTCCATCTGTGGGTCAGGAGCAGTTCTTCTCCATCCTGGCAGCTAACGAGGACATGGTGTTCATGCATGTGGATGACCCTGGAGGTGAGTGACAGAGGGCAGGTGGACGGGTGTGTGCCTGAATAGATCCAAATTTCAGTTCCAGTGCTTCGTCCAACTGGAGTTGATTGTAAATCTCTACTCAAGAGAACACTGTAGTCTTCTGATAGCAAACCCTAAGAGCCTAGAAATGCAAAGCCAAGCTGATAACTCACGTAACTCCCCTGCCTGTATGTTCTAAGTATAGAAACAACCGTAACTTTGTCCCGTTCTGCACTGACTTGCCTTGTATACCCACTGCAATTCCATGTAGGAGGCAGCATTCTGAAGGAGAGTTCAGCAAGGGCTCTAATACCTGGTAGCCCGTGGCTGTGGGAATACCATAGCCCCGTGCGAACACTATGGTTTTGTATGTTGTGTGTCTGAGATGCATGTGGTTTCCGCGCTACCCTGCACCCCATCATTTAAGTTAAATTTTGGTCCCACGCCTTAAATTTATTCCCTTAGAAATATTATCCCCTTATCTGTGCCAAATCTTTCACTATGGCACGGCATTTGAAAAATCTGTCCTTTGAATCTTATGGTCCTGAATCTAGCCTGCTTTGATGAAGAAAAGTGCATCAGTCTCCTTTATTTTCTCTGCAGTTGTTCATGGTCTTGGAGGTTAAGAGCAGCTTGTAGTGATGGAAAGACAAGTGCCCTTCAGTTTAAATTCCCCAGTGCAAACTAGGAGAAGACCAAAGCAGGCCAGTTAGATCACAAGTCAGTTTTCAGAGTCGCTGACGCAGTCAACATGTTTGTTGCTGGAAAGTAGGACTGTCTTGTGAGTAGTGATACAAGGGCAGAGTTAAGGTTACCTTAATATTGTTTAAGACTTCAGGAATTGCTCAGTGTTGGGGGTCCCGGCAGAGCTTGCAGATGGCCCTGCTCCTTCTCAGACCAGTCCCTTTGTGGATTCTTCCTTTCTAGTGTCAAGACTGGACACCCAATGTAGCTCCCTGCCCGCCCATTCTCCAGTCATGGAGAGAGTCACGTCAGGCTGGTGGCCGCATGGAACAGGGATCGAGGGGGTCCCCTCTGCGCTCCTTGCCACTCTCCCCGTGCCATAGCTATATGTGTCACATGACGTTGCCTGTCAGATACATGTAAATACTTAAATTCTCCCCCCAGATCCCTCCGCAGCAAACTCCTCCAAGGCACCAGGCTTCCAGAGCAGCAGATTAACCCAAACTTCTGCTTTCTAGGCTGCAGGCTTTGAGAGTTACTGACTGCCCGGAGTTACGCTGAGTGTAATCCTCACTTCTGCGCCACTGTCTGGCTTCAGGCTTGCCAGGAAAGCTGTCCCTGGCACACGATCATGCCTGTGACATTTCAGTTGCACTGGTTTTGATTTGGCAAAACTAAGGGGCTCGGGATCAGTACTGGGCTTCAGACAGAGGGAGACCCTTGCTCAGATGGCCCTGTTACCAGAGTACTGTCGTTGGTTTATCCTCTAACACCTCTCTGGGGCAGGGCTGTTATCCCTGTTGTACACTTACACATGGTCTGTGATCAAGCCCAGCGTCTGTCGGACACCCTAACTGCTGAGCCATCGTTCCTGGCAAAGCAGAGGGTGAAAGTTCTGTCTCCAAGGCCAGCTGTAAGTAGAAGCAAAGAATTTGGCATCTGGCAGCATCACACCACGTGAGCGCTGGAGTTCATGGGCCCCCTTTGCTTCTCCTCTGGGACTTGCTGCTTCTCTCTGCCCCCACCGCCCCCGCCATGCGAAGTGGGGATAAATCGCTGATGCGATGCTGTGTCAGCACTGGCAGCGTAAGGTGCGACTCTGGCATGTGGAGGCTTGAGTCTGGGTGTGACCAGGAAACTTCCCTGGCCTGGTAACCTCTATGGCACTATCTGATTGCCCAGCTGTCTGATTGCTCCTCTTCCAGAGCTGTATCATCTGTCTGTCTTGCAGATACTGGGTGTGGCACAATCTACACCTCAGACGATCGAGGCCTCATATACTCCAAGTCCCTCGAACGGCATCTCTACACTGGCATTGGGAGTGAAACTGACTTCACCAATGTGACCTCGCTGCGGGGCGTCTATATCACCAGCGTGCTCTCTGAAGGCAAGCGCTCGCTCTTGGGGGATGGGCTGCACCCAGCAGGATGGCTGCGTTAGAGCAAAACCCTCAGCCCCGGCACCGGGGAAGGGCCCGGGGTAAAGCATCAGTCAAGCCAGAACCTTTCTCTTGAATGCCCCTCCCTGTTCCTGGGGGGTGTGATTCTCCAGGGGTCTACACCAGGCCTCAGGAATGCTTTGGGGCCCACCGAGGCCCAGGAAGGATGGGGTGTATCTCTGCTGTCCTTTGCCTGCTCCTGTTTGAGTCCAACCCTTACACTGTCTGCAGGGTTCGTGTGGGCCTGGCTTACATGACTGGATAGCATGCAGTCCTTGCTCATGTGAGTAGCCCCATTGAAGTCAGTGAGCCCAGTCCTGCTCCCATTGATGCTGGTGGGCCTGCTCACAGGAGTAAAGTAGCGGCTGGCCCCTAGGTGCAAAATTTTTCAGTCCAACACCCTTTCTCGGCTCACGTGTGAGTCTCCTGCAGGGCTGGAAATGGCCAAGTTTGGGTTCAGCCCGGAGGTCTTTAGAGAAGAGCCTGAGTTGGCTTCCAAAAGTCTGGACACATTTATTCTGGCTGGGAGAGGGGGCGAGACCTAGACCTTTCAATACACAGGACTCGACTCATTGAGCTTGAAAGCATCAGGTTGTCGGCAGAGCCCCGCTGGGGTTCAGTGCTGCTCAGCAGTCTATGGCACTATGCAGGCACACCCCGGGGGGAGGAGGTAAGTGGGCACCGTGGGGCGTCGTTGGGAGGCGAAACAGCGCTCTCACTGGCGTGTCTGAATGTTAGCTGAAATGGTACAGTGAGACACAAAGGGAGGCGAGTAGTCCATGGCAGTATGAGCTAATACAGTGAACAGACACTAACTGCCATGCAGGACCAATCTAACTTCTAAGGCAGAGCAGTGAGGGAGCCTGGCTGGCTTAATAATGATTTTAAAAATTCTTGAAACTTGCACGCTCCTCCTTTGTCTGCAAGGATGGTTCTTCGCCTCTGCTGTCTCCTGGACATCCTGCTGGTGTAACTGGGGAGCTTTCTAGTGGCCCATTTCTGAACCAGTCCTTGGGGTCCTACCAGAACTGGAACAGAGTCAGTGGAGTGATTGCAGCTGGAGAGAAACTCCTCAGTGCAGTGAAGCAGAGCGCTCTACACTGGGAAAACGGTGCAGCAGAAATATATGTGGTCAGCTGCCAGGGAGAAATCGACTCATCACCTGCTGCTGCAGCCAGGCTGCCTGGCTCGCAGGGGTGGGATGTCTGCTCGACGGACCGGGACAAGGGTCCCGTCAGACCGTATTGCTGTCTTCAGCGGGAGGGCTGAGTTGGAGTGAGCTGAGTGGAATACAAAACACCGAGGGTTTCACACCAAGTGTTCCCCTTCCCCTCCAGACCGTTCCATCCAGTCGGTGATCACCTTCGACCAGGGCGGTGAGTGGCTGCCGCTGAGGACGCCTGTCAACGCTAAGTGTAACTCTGCAGCAAAGAACAAGGAGGAGGTTTGTCTGTCTGGGGTCTCTGCCAGACACACTGTGTTCTCATGAGTCCCGGGGCAGCCAGGCTCAGGTGTGGGGCACTGCCATGTGTTGGGACGCAGGCAGGGCAGACTTGGCCCCATAGTTCATTTTTTGTGAGCAGTCTTTTATTTAAGACCCCTGCATCTTCCCATGTGCAAGTCCAAGGGGACCTAGTCCCGTGGCAGGGCTAGCAGCCCAGATACTGCAGCATCAGGCCTTTGTGTGGCGACTTTGTGCTCAGTTTATTGGCATCCTGCAGCGTGAGTGAGATGTGTAATAAAGTAAAGTTCAATAGCAACACCAGCCAAGGCTTCACAATGTGCTAATCCAGGCTGTGGGGTATCTTTGGGGGCAGATGGCTGCCTTTCCTGTGTGGTTGGTCTGTGCCTCGCACAAAATGGAAATGGCAGAAGCAGGTAAAGGTCCCTGGCTCTACGTTAGTTGAGTGGCCCAGGGTGGGCGCAAACCTGAGCTGGGCTTTGCTGAGATGCTGGTGGGAACATGCCAGGAAGACCCCTTCCCCCCCACGTGTCGTCTTGTCTCCTCACCTGGATTCTCTGGTGTTGTTTACAGTGTAGCCTTTACATCTACGCATTGTACGGCATCTCCCTGAATCACAACGTGCCCATGCTGCCTCTGTCCGAGCCCAATGTGGTTGGAACAGTCATCGCTCACGGTAACGGACCCGACTGCTACCAACACAGGGAGAGGGCAAGTGGAGGGGTTATGTGGGCGGGGCAGGAGGGGACTCTCAGGATCCATCCTCTGGACCTTGGGCTGGCAAGTGACAGGTTTAATCCATTTGGGGTGGGTTGCTCGTTCCTACAGAGCAAGGCTGCGGGGCAGGGGAAGGTCAAAGGAAGTAAGTCTCAGTCTGCCCCCGAGGAAGGGACACTTCCTGGACTTGCGCTAAGCCCTGTGGTGTTGGGCACCGTGTTGCAGGCAGTGTGGGGGATGCCATCTCCGTGGTGAGCCCAGACGTTTACGTATCGGATGATGGGGGCTATACCTGGGCACGGGTGCTGGAAGGACCACATCACTACGCCATCCTGGACTCCGGGGGCATCATCGTAGCCATTGAGCACAGCCTCGAGCCGATCAATGTGATTAAGTAAGCCTGAGCTCCACTTGCTAAAGGGAGTGGGGTGGGAGGGGGTCTGTTCTCTGGTTCTGGGAGGCTCTGGCGAGCTGTCAGTTTAGCTCTGTCCATATCGATTGGTGCTGAGGGAGGAACTAGGCTGCTGTCGGTCTTGGGATTTCCCCTCTCTCCCTTGTTCTGCAGCTGCTCAAAGGATCTTCCATGGGAGTGGGGCTGTTGAGAGGGGAAGGAGCCCTCTCCTTTGGGCAGATACGGCTTTGTGCTTGGCACTCTGTCAGTAAGCTCCCCCTTCTGGGCCTTCACGCCTGTCTGCGCAAGCCTGTCTTTCCACACCTCTTCACCTTTGAATGTAGCAGGGGGTCACAGAAAGTTCCACCTGGTCTCTCCTTGGTTGTGAATCCAGCTCCTCATGGTAAGCCTTTTCTGTCTAGGTTCTCGACGGATGAAGGCCAGTGCTGGCACAAGTACACTTTCTCCAAGGAGCCCATTTACTTCACGGGTCTGGCGTCGGAGCCAGGAGCCAGATCTATGAACGTTAGCCTCTGGGGCTACAGAGACTCTGTCTTGCCCCGCAAGTGGGTCTCCTACACCATTGACTTCAGTCATCTCCTCAGCAGGAACTGTGAGCATCTCTTGCTTCCTTCCTTTCCATACAGAGATGGGGGTAGGGAAGGGCTGCCTGCCTGCTAAGAGGGGCAAAGTTGGGGAGCAATCTGAATAGATGAGTACAGCTGCGTTCAGACTAGTGATACAGACTGGGGAAGAGGTGGGAGTTTCAGCTCCCATAACAGGGGAACATCTTCTCCAGGGAGGCGGCTGCAGAGTGGCTGTGCCTCTCTGCTATAGACTGCACACATCCCACTGCTGCTCCCCTTCACGCCTGGGCATACTTGTGGGATTTCATGCAGGAATCCAAACTAAGCTGCAGCAACTGGAATCCCCTGACCCCAGATTTCCTATGGTTTGGTCCCATCTAGAATCATAGGGTTAGAAGAGACTGCAAAGGTCAGCTAATCCAACCCCCTGCCAAGATGCAAGACTTGTTGTGTTTAACCCAGGGGTGGGCAAACTACGGCCCTGGGGCTGCATCTGGCCCTTCAGTTGTTTTAATCTGGCCCTCGAGCTCCTGCTGGGGAGTAGAATCCAGGGCTTGCCCTGCTCCACGCGTGCCATGGCTCTGCGCGGCTCCCGGAAGCAGCAGCATGTCGTCCTCTCCAGCTCCTGCGCGTAGGGGCAGCCAGGGGGCTCCGCATGTTGCCCCTGCCCCAAGCGCCGCCCCCCGCATCTCCCATTGGCCGGCAACCATGGCCAATGGGAGCTGCAGGGGCGGTGCCTGTGGACGGGGCAGTGTGGGGAGCTGCCTGGCAATGCCTCTGCCTAGGAGCCAGAGGGGGGACATGCTGCTGCTGCTTCCGGGATGTGCTTGAGGTAAGCGCCACCCAGAGCTTGCACCCCTGACCCCCTCCAGTGCCCCTGCCCCAGCCCTGATTCCCCCTCCCACATCCTGAACTCCTCATTTCTGGCCCCAGCCCTGATCCCCCTTCTGGACCCCCAGCCGGAGCCCTCACCCCCTCCCGCATCCCAACCCCCAATTTCATGAGCATTCATGGCCCGCCATACAATTTCCATACCCAGATGTGGCCCTCGGGCCAAAAAGTTTGCCCACCCCTGGTCTAACCCATCCCAGACACACAGCTCCAGCCTGCTTTTGAAAACCTCCAGTGAAGGAGCTTCCACAAGCTTCCTAGGCGTCTGTCCCATTGTCCTGCTCTTCTTACAGTTAGGAAGGTTTTCCTGAGGTTTAATCTACATCTGCTGTGCTGTGGTTTGACCCCTTCGCCTCTTGTCCTGCCCTCTGTGGCAAGAGAGAACGACTTTTCCCCGTCTTTTTTATGGCTGCCTTCCAAATATCTGAATACTGCTATCATGTCCCCCCTTAATCTCCTCTTTTCCAAACTAAACATACCCAGTTCCTTCAGCCTTTTCTCATATGGCTTGTGTTCCATCCCTCTGATCATCTTTGTCACTCGCCTCTGAATCCTTTCCAGTTTCTCTACATCCTTGCTAGACATTGATGACCAAAATTGGACACCGTACTCCAGCTGAGGCCAAACCAGCGCTGAGTAGAGCGGTATTGTCGCCTCCCATGACTTGCATGCCGTGCCTCTGTTAATGCAACCTAAAATTGCATTTGCTTTTTTTTTTTTTTTTTTTTTGCAAGAGCATCACATTTCTGACTCATGCTGAGGTTGTGATCCACCACAGCTCCCAGATCCTTCTCAGCAGTGCTGCTGCCAAGCCGGATAGCCCCCATTCTGTATCTGTGCATTTGGTTTTTCTTCCCTAAGTGTAGCACCTCACAATTGTCTTTGTTGAATTTCATTTTGTTGTCCATAGCCCAGTCTTCCAATTTACCATGATCCCTCTGAATTTTGGTTCTATCCTCCAAAGAGTTTGCAACCCCCCCCCGCATCCTCCTGGCCAGCTTTGTGTTATCTGCAAACTTGATCTATTCCTACATCTAGGTCATTAATAAAAAGATGTTAAACAACACTGGACCCAGAACAGACCCCTGTGGAACCCCACTTGAGACCTCCGTCCAATCTGACTTCATTCCATTACTAGTGACTCTTTGTTTGCGGTTCTTTTAACCAATTATGTATCCACTTAATGGTAATTCCGTCAAGCCCACATTTCTCTAGCTTACCTCTCAGAATGTCATGTAGGACGTGTCAGAAGCCTCGGTGAAGTCCAGGTATATTACGTCCACCGCATTTCCCCCATCCGCCAAACCAGTTACCCCGTCAAAGAAGGAATCAAGCTGGTTTGGCCGGTTTGTTCCTGGTAAACCCAGGCTGGCTGCTGGTGATCACCCTCATCCTCCAGGTGGCTGGAAATGGAATGTTTTCTATGCGGCTCTACCAGCTTCCCAGGTATCGAAGTCAGGCCAACTGGTCTAAAGTTCCCCAGCTCCTTCTTTCCCCCCTTTTTAAAGACGGGCACCAGTTGGCCCTTCACCAGTCTTCCGGGACCTCTCCTGTCATCCAGGAGTTTACAGATACAGGTGAATAGCATCTGGCCCTGTGGACTTGAATTCATTCAGATTAGTCAGAAGATCTGACATGTTCCTTACTTATCCCGATCTGCGTCCCTTCCCCTTTACTCTCTGGGATAACTTCGGTAGTCCTCGGCCACAGGCTGGTTTTTGTGAGAAGACTGAAGCAAAGTAGGCAATGAGCAGCTCTGCTTTCTTATAATCCGTTACCAGCTCCACTGAGCAGCGGGGATCACGCTATCCCCGACTGATCTTTTTAGTCTGACGTATTTGTAGAACCGTCCTTGTTGTGTCTAACATTTCTTGCCAGTTTTAACTTCTTCCTTGCCTGGGTTTTGCTGATTTTGACCCTATGCTCTTGCTATTCCCATGTCTACTCCTTAGTGACATGCCTCTCCCTCCGTTTTCTGGATGTCCCTTTTGGTTTGTAGATCGCTAGAAAGCTCCTTGAGCAGCCCCGCCCTAGGCTGCTGCTACAGGTGGGGTAGTGCCTATGCTGTGACTCCCTCGCTGGAGCACTGCACTCCTGCACAGAGCGGTGATTTAGAGTGTTGTTTCTGTGGCTTCTCTGTGGTGAAACCCGTGAACAGAGCGTGAAATGCTGCAGAGTCTGCAAACAGCCATGAGACTCGCTCTGGGTGCGAGCGCTGGAACCTACAGCTGACTGCTGGAAGTATTGTCCTTAACCATTGCACTGCTGGTCGCTGCAGGAACACTGAGGCAGTGTGCTAACCCACCCGCCCAAACTCCCACCCTCTCCAGGGGGCCAAAAGCCCCCGTTGCCGGTGGCTAGCGCCTCGAGCTTCATCCCAAGCACTCCGTGGCGCGGTTAGTGCGGAGAATGCAGGGGCTGCCTGCAACGGAACTTGCTGTTCACCCTCCTCTCTGCTGCCCTCCTCAGTACAGGCCTTCGCTCCCGACACCCGACCACAGCTGGGCCCCGCCTTGGGTGTCAGCCTGGTGTGGAGAACATGGGGGTGTAGGGCCTTTGTTCTAATGTGCCTGCCTCTTGCTAGCGGTTAGAGCAGGCGAGTGGGCAAGTCATGGTGTGACCTTGGGCAAGGCCCAGACACTCGGTAAAACAGGATGCAGTGGTGCTGCGCGGCCCCATTGGGAGCCTCGGCTCGACGCTGCCATGGTAACAGCTTGGACCCTTGGCTGTCCTGAGGGTTGTATAAATGAGAGGAGTCTCCTGTGCTCGGTGCAGAGCTCTGAATCTTCCCAATGTGCTAGATCGCACGGCTCCTCTGAGATGGGGAGTGACACACCCACGGCCAACATAGCCAGGATAGAAATCGGGGATTCCTGGAGTTAATCTCATGCACTGTCCTGTAGCTCCCCAGTGAGATGAGGGGTAGGCTCACCTAACCCCTGTAGGCTACTTGGGAACCAGGGGTCCCTTCCAGTATCCCGAGGTCCACTGACAGCAAATGACTTCACCAGGCAGTCAAAACCCTGCGGATGTTGCTAGGGTTTTTCAGGGCAGATTTTAGTGTTGACGGAAAGGAATGTGGTTGATGCTGGCTAGAGCAGGTGGTGTAAAATCTCTTCCCCTTCATGGCCCTGCCAGTGCCCCCAGGTATTACCCATCACTGCCTTTCCTGCGGGTGGGCAGACTGTCCTGCTTCATTGTGCCCGACTCTGTAGGAGGATGGGCTGGAATGGCCACACTCCTCTTCTTGCTTTCAGCCCTGTGACCCGTAGCTCTGGGGTTGGCAGCTGTTGCCTAGGGTCAGTTCCTGTCTTCTCAGTTACATCATCTTGTGCCCGGAGTCTGATCACCTTTCCCCTCTCGTAGGTGAGGAGGAGGACTATACTATCTGGCTGGCTCACTCCAGCGAGCCCGGCAGCCGCACTGATGGCTGCGTTCTGGGCTATAAGGAGCAGTACCTGCGTCTCCGCAAGTCATCTGTCTGTCAGAATGGCCGGGATTACGTGATGATCAAGCAGCCATCTGTCTGCCCGTGCACGCTGGAGGACTACCTCTGGTATGGCGAGCAAAGGCTCACTCGCTTGCATGGCGAGGGGTGACATCTGCTCTGCTAAGGTTACTAGCGTGGCACTGCATCAGGGGGCGTGCTCGTCTGGGACTCCGGTGGTGGCGTAGGAGCTGCCTTTGCGCGGGACCCACTCGTGTGGATCATCTAGCCCGGTCGGCCTGTAGGGTTTGTCTCAGAGCATCACCTAGTGAGTAGGGATCCCACTCCAGTGCCTGGTGAAGGCAAACCCACTCAGAATGCACCATACATGGTGCCGTGCTATAACTAGGGGGTGGGGGCCCCTAACCAGACACTGACTTTCCTGTGGTGCATGTGGGAGCGCCAAGAGCTGACCCGCAGGCCTGGCACAGCCTGTATCCACTTGGCTAGAAGAGTCCACTGCAGGTGCTCCAGGACTGCCTGTGTTAACGCTCTAGCCGGCTAGGTGAAGGGCCCCCCGAGCCATCGCTCAGTGTGTCACTCATGCCCGTCTCTGCTTTTTGTCCTTGCGCTGCAGCGATTTTGGCTATTTCCGCCCTGAAAACCAGTCTGTCTGTGTGGAGCAGCCGGAGCTGAAGGGCCACGACCTGGAGTTCTGTCTCTATGGCAGGCAGGAGCTGCTGACAACTGGAGGGTAAAGTGGCTTTTTAACAGGGTCGCTCAGCAACCACTAGCCCTAGATAGGGGCAGAAGCAGCAGCAGTGTGTCAGGGACTCCTGGGAGCAGGGAGATAAATCTTGGTGCTACCATGGCACTGTACTCCCAGTGTGTAGGGCTACAGGGTGGGAATTAGGAGGACCTGGGTTCTGTGCCAGGCTGTGTCACCAATTCCTGCTCTGGGCAACGATGGTACTTCCCAGCCTGGCCCCAGGGCTTTGGAACAAGTGCTGCTGTAGCATATTCGAGTGGGAAACTGCCCTTCTGGTCCTTGGAGGCCAGCGCTGGGCACACAGAATGGATGTGGATACGGATGCCCCTGCTGCTGGCCCTGTGCTGTTTGTGTGGGCAGTCGGTCATGGAGCCAGACCTCAGGGGAGCCTGCCTAGCTTCAGGAGGCTGTTCCTCTGGCCCCCTGGCAGGTTAGGGCTGGAGATCCCCCAGCAGGTCTGGGTGCAGTTTTTGATCCTGGCTAGGAAACCACGTTGCTCTGCACACTTTCTGCCCCTCCCGGGGTGGGGTTGATGTCTCCAGGAATGGCCGGGCAATCTCTGAGCTGGCCTGGGAAGCTCCCTCCTGATCATCAGGTCCTGCAGGTGCTTTCTTCCCTGACATTCCAGGTACCGTAAGATCCCGGGAGACAAATGTAGCGGTGGGAAGAGTCCGAGCCGTGAGGTGACAGACCTGAAGAGGAAATGCACAAGCAACTTGTTGACTCCCAGCCAGCTGGTAGGTGATAGCAAATCATGTGGGGAGCCAGCCAATACCAGGCTGTGAAATGCTTTGGGATCCTTGGGGCTGCAAGGTTCTTGTACAAACGCCAGGTACTGGAGCAGTCTTGGTTTAAGTTTCACATGTTGTGAATGTAGTAAAGCTTTTCTCTTTCTCTGCAGTCTGCTGCGTCCAGCTCCGCTCCCGTAATCCTGGCTGCTGTGGGCGTGATGCTGCTCACCATCATAGCTGGAGTCCTGATCATTAAGAAATACGTCTGTGGGGGCAGGTGAGGTTTGGGAGGGGTTTCACATGCAGTTGTTCTGTGTGAAATATTACACATCTCATAGATTTTAAGGCCAGAAGGGACCATCGTGATCATCTAGTCTGACTTCCTGCATGTCACAGGCCACACAACCTCACTCACCCACCCACTCCTGTAACAGACCCCTAAACCTTGCTGAGTGACTGATGTGCTCAAATCATGCTTTAAAGACTGTGAGTTGCAGAGAATCCACCATTGACACTAGTTTAAACCTGCAAGTGACCCGTGCCCCAAGCTGCAGAGGAAGGCGGAAAAACCCTATGGTCTCTGCCAATCTGAGCTGGGGAAAAATTCCCTCCCAACCCCAAATCTGGTGATTACTTAGACCCTGAGCATGTGGGCAAGACCCACCAGCCAGATACCTGGGAAGTAATTCTCTGTAGTAATTCAGAGCTCTCCCCCATCTCACCAGCCCAGTGACTGATGGGCCACATGCCATTGCAGGCCATCTCATCGCACCATCTCCTCCATAAACTTATCCAGCTCAGTCTTGAAGCCAGTTGGGTTTTTTGCCCCCTCAGCAGGTTCGGCCGTGCTGCAATCCAAAGTGTGAGTGCAGCACCCTGGCCAAAAGCAGCAGTGTCGTCCGGTGGCACAGGCTCCGGGCAGGCTGTCAGAGATCCCGGGCTCCTGCTCATGTTGCTAGTGGTTGTACTGCAGACTGCAGCGTAGGCATATCTGACATCTACCAGCTTCAGTTAAGCGAAGATCATTAGTGGTAAGCAGCTCCTGTGTCCTGTCTGCAGTCACTACCCATTCCACTGCAGAGTACGGGGCATCGTAAAGGCCTGGAAGTCTTCCCCCAGTGCTGGCTGCCGTCCTTCCCAAGCTCCTAGGGCATTAGAAGGTCTTGCTGTTTGACATGCCAGAGGTGCCGAAAGACAGCCTGGCGTGTCCCTGACCCCCGTGTCTGCTCCACCCCCAGGTTCCTGGTCCATCGCTATTCCGTCCTGCAGCAGCATGCAGAGGCGAATGGGGTGGAAGGGGTTGATGCTCTGGAGGCAGCCAGCCCTGCAAATAAAGGGGGCTACCACGACGATTCTGATGAGGTAGGTGATTGGCGGGTGATGCAGATGTAGCAGAGAGCAGCGCTTGAGCACGGCACGTCCTCGGTGTCCTGGGGAAGCAGGGCTTGAGCTGGGATGGGGTTAAAAATGGATGCTGCTCCCGTGCAGCGGGGGGCTGAATGTCGGGACCATATGAAATGCCCCTTTGTCTGAGCAGTCCTGAAGCCCACAGCCACCAGCAAAGGGAACGTAGGGCTGCCGCTGGAGAACCTCCTCCCTCTGTGTCATCCCCAGGCTTCAGGAGGCCAGGCTGGTCAGGGCTGAACTGCTGGGGTTGGCCTGCTTGCAGAATGAAGGCCCTGAGCTAGGCCGGGGAGCAGCTCCAGCCAAAGGAGCCCTTGGGGTGGGCAGGGCAGTGAGTTCTGAATGGGGCAGCTGGTGGGCTGGAATGTCTTCAGTGGCTTGAAGAATACTTGATCTTGGGTCTCCCACTCGGCCTCGATGCAGCGGGGCTAGTTCACAAGTGTCTCTGAAAGCCACCCCCATGTGGGCTGAATGGCCTGCATGAAATGAGTCCGTCCCAGTCCTGTTCCTAGGTGGTCTTTCTGAGAGAATAGCGCAGCGGGACAGTGGACACTGCCCCCACCCCCAGGTCCTTAGCCCTCTGGCCCAGGAAGCCACATGGCGCATGTGAGAACCTTGCACTGCAGTGGTGCCCATCCTGTCGATAACAGGATGTCTGTCCTGGTGGCTTCGCCCACCATCCAAGCTATCACACAGGCTGAGACCTTCACACAGTGCTGTGTTCCCAGTGGCCTTGTGGCTTCCTGAGCATGAGGGGACGGCAGCAGGCGGGGTGTCCCATTCTCTCCCGTTCCCAGGGCAGGAGGGGAGTGGTCCTGGGCTGGGATCAGGCTGAGATGGGGGAGGCTCTGGCGCTGTCTGCCCTGAGGGCTGAGCTCTCGTGTTCTCTCCTCAGGACCTCCTGGAGTAGGGGTACGCCGCTGCTCGCTGGCACTGGGACAAGTGGGTTTGGACACCACCACGGATCTGCAGAACAGCAACTGCCTCCAGCCCATGCTTCTCCGCGCTGGCTGCCTGGGTCCCTTTCCGAGGAGCTCCGTGCTCCGGCCGCTTCCCTTGAGACTGTCCAGAGCCGGTGGGGGCGGGCGGGGCGGGCTTAATTTGTCTTTATTGTAATGAGATTTCTTTCCAGCTTTTTGGTTTTTAAGGAAGACTAAATAGGAAGGTGAAACCAGCATTTCCCTAAGCACTAACCATTACAAAGGTGCAATTCACCCTGCTGCAGAGAGAAGGCTCTTAACTCCAGCGTCACCCCTCGGGGCTCATCTCTGCCTCGGCGTGGCCTGGGCAAAGCTGCTGCCGGCACTGGCCTACCACCACCACTTCACCTAGCGTGGGCAGGCCTCGGGATTCCCGCCAGGACAGCATGTCGCTGAGCCAGCACCCCGCAGGGCCACGTGCCAAAACGAGGGGGGCGGGTGCCTTGGATTTCTTCATCAGAGAAGTGATTGGATGAAACCAACGCAGCGCGTAAAGTTGAGTTCATCTCCGCCCCAGGAGTAACTGCTGTGACTGGCCCTTGTGGAACCAAAGCACTGAACTGGGAAAGCACTGTGTCTGCAAACACCGGCGGTAGCAGCAGGGGAGGGAAAGGGGTTGTTTTCAGTTCTAGGAATAAGTGCAGCAGAAAACTTGGTAGGAATAAATCTCCTGCTTGCTGGTGTATTTTTCAGGGTGGTGGGAAGCGTGTTCCAGGTGGATCTGTGCGCTGAAATGTCAGTGCTGTGGCGAAGAGCCCCAGGGCTTCGTTTAAGGGGGGCGGAAGAGAGAGGCTCCTATTTTTCGAACATCTACCTGTCCCATCCCCCCCCAAAGCGATAGGAGACCAGTTGTTCGGTAGCTCCTAGAGCTGCTGTTGATGTGGCCAGGCCTGGCGGTGGCTCGCAGGCACTCTGGCAATTACAAACAGGATCTTCAGTGCCCTGCCCTTCCCAGCGGTACCGCGTTTGGGTGTGATGTCGCCTGACAAACTGTAAGCTGCTGCTCTAGGTGCATTTCCACTCGGCCGAGTACACTGTGCAATGTGTCCATGTCCCTTGTTAAACGTCCAGTTGTCCTCTGCAATAGATGCTGCCCCGCTGATTGCGGAGGGGGTGTCTGGTTGGCCTTTGCACTTGGAGGGCTGGGTGATAAAAAGTGAATGTATAGAACAGTCTGACAGATATGCCTGGTGTTTGTTCTCCAGGGCTGGGTCCCAGTGGGCTGCCATTCATCCGGTGCATTGTTAGGCACCAGCATAGGCCAAGATGCAAGGAGCACCATTCGACCCCAGGCCCGCAGGAGACAGGAGTCTCAAGGACTGGTATTTTTCAGACTTGGCTTATTTGAACTGAGCCAGGGCTTGTCTAGAATTGTCCAGGTCCCTGTCCCATTAGTAGCTTCCCCTCGACTTCGCTCTTCTTGGCCATGTTAAACCCATTTATTGCAACTCTTCTTGTTGCTAAGTCCCAGCCTTGGCAGGGCCTTAGGCGTTGCTCTGCTCAGCGTTGCAGCACCAGCTGACTTAGGAGCATAATGTTTTCAAGGGAGCTTGGGGTCTGTCTGGCAGACGTAGGGCTGGAGTGTCTACACTCATTTGTAACCCCAGGGTCAGAAGTCTTGAACCCTGGGTCCCAGCCTGAGCTCCAGCATCTACTGCAGTATGCAGGCCTGAGTCCAGCCACCCTCATCCCAGGCTTCCTAGTTCCTTCCTTAACCGTGGCCACTGGAGCTCTGTGTTCGTGGTGCAGTGTGGGAAAACATGACTGTCCAGGGGACAAAAGAAATTTGGCCCGCAGGATAGTGGGTGCTTTAGGCAGACTCCCGGAGCGTGAGCCCAGGGGGGCTGTGTCTATACTGCAAAGCAATAGGGTTTGAACCCTGGGTCCCAGCTTGACTTGGGCTCAAATCCTCCACCCCTGTGGGATCCTGGGTCCAAACCCTGGGTTAGCATGATTTGTGTGTAGACGAAAGGGGGGTTAAACTTGAGCCTGAATTCGAACCCTGGGCTTACTCTGCAGTGTAGATGTACTCTTAGGCTCCTGAGTTTCACTGAAAGACAATAGGACTTAGGCTCCTAAGCCAGTTAGGTGTTGCAACAAGGAGTGGAGCAGCCCTTAAATACCTTCACAGAAATCTGGCTCTAAGCTACCGAACTCTTGTTACCCTGGGGCTTTCCTTTAAAAACTTACAAGCAGAGCCATGCCATTCCTGTGGCCACTAGAAAGCGCTGTTTCCCTGGGTACAGCTGGAAGGCAGCTCTCCGAAGCTGTGCTATGTTTTGGAGTAGCCTATTGTAAGGGATCGGATGCTTTCTGGCTAAGAGAGAGGCTGCTCGGTGGTGAAGGCAGATCTGGGTGCATTTTCCTGGGCAACACATTGCCCAACTCTAGCCTCGTCCACCCGTATCCGTCCGGTCGTGTAGAATAGGAAAGAAGTAGCTTAGCCTGTTTGCCTGGAGAGTTTCTGGCTCCCAGACTTGGTTTAGCAAAATTTCTTTTTAAAGAATGAGTTTTTGGGGAGCTTTTTCCTTTAGAATTTGACTAGCAGCCAAATAGCCGCAGCTGGCCAAAGCTCCAGGAGAAGCTCCGGGTCCACGTTCCTCGCCAGCTGGGAACAAAGGCTGAAGAATAAATGAGAGGTGGCTGCTGTGTCTCTAGGAGTCTCCAGCAGACTGTCTCAGCTCAGACATCTGGGGCAGAATCAGATGGCCATGGCTCTTAGTGCTCCAGGTGCCAGCCTTCGAGGGGAAACGGAAGCAGAGCATTTGGGGATTGAGCTGGTCGGCTGCATGAATGTAAAATTCTGGCTACGAATTCTCATGCTCTTGAGACCAGCCTGTTCTGAAGGAGCATTCTCATCTACAGGCTGTCGAGGAAGTTGGTAAACACTGTGGTTCTCTTTTGCACACCCCCTGCCCTATTTCCTGCCCCCAAACCCATCAGCCTTGATGTTCATTACGCACGTGGTACATTGGCGCGGAGAGCACCTGCCCCCCAGGAAGCTCGTGCTCCAACGGGGTGAAGGCAGCCCTGGGGAGAGACAAATTACATTTTTCTGGTGGGCGATGGTGCATTTCCCACGTGCCAGTGGCCTCGCTGTGTCATGCAACAGCAGCCTTCCTCTCCCTGAGCAAAGCGCACTGATAATGCTGCAGCTCTGTCCCTGCTGAATGGTTGCTGCCAGAGCACTTCCCTGGGGATGCTGCTGTTGTGTGGCATTAAACCCAATGCTGCCCCAGTACCCTTGGTTTACCAGCGTGGCTGTAGGGCAGATCAACACAGGGATGCTGTGCCAGGTAGCCAGCCTGTGCTATGTCCCCATGTAACTGAAGCCAGAGCCCCTGCCCTCCCATGGAGAGTATCTCGGGGTCCAGGTCCAGGAAAGGCACACGGGACGGGATGAAGGTGTGTGGAGTGTTCTGTAAACAAACCTGGCTGGGGTATAACTTTATACTAGAGAGACATGGAGGGGAGGGGGTCTTTTATCGGCCCAACTTCTGTTGGTGAGAGAGAAGTCAGGGCTGGGGAATGACTTTGTACTGGGATTTTTCTGTATATTTGCAATATTTGGGTTAGAAATAAAAACCAAATGGACTTTGTTACCTGCTCTGTGGGCTGCCTTACTGTGGGAGCGGGAGGGGCTAGCTCCTGCTAGACTCCTTTAAAGTGCCCTCTCCCACCTGGCCCAGCGACACACCTTAGCAGACCCCTGGGCACTGTCACTCTGAAACCTGTCATCTAGTGTTTGTAACAGCCGTGTTAGTCTGTATTCGCAAAAAGAAAAGGAGGACTTGTGGCACCTTAGAGACTAACCAATTTATTTGAGCATGAGCTTTCATGAGCTACAGCTCCCTTCATCGGATGCATCCGATGAAGGGAGCTGTAGCTCACGAAAGCTCATGCTCAAATAAATTGGTTAGTCTCTAAGGTGCCACAAGTACTCCTTTTCTTTTTGCAAACACTAGATGCTTTCTCCCGGGCTCAGCTCCCCCACCAGCTCCAGGTTGATTTCTGAACGTGACTAGCCACTGTAACACACTGTCAGGGGATAGCGGCCCGATCAGTCTTTAGCCATGTGCCCCTCTTAATGGCTCCAGTAAGTCTGTTACTCCAGTGGCCACTTCCCTGGTTAATGCACTGCTCTGGGAATGCACTGATGTCAATAAAATGTACAGTTGATTAGTCCTGTTGATTCTCTATCTTACCAGTGGCAGAAAAACTCCCCTTTCTTTGCTCACATGATCCTTCTGCCCTGCAGAGAGAGGCAGGCTTCCATGTCTGGCGTCCGTAAGGGGAGCTGCATAAAAGCAGCGAGGTCTTGCCCTTGAGGCGGGCAGCCTGGGAGCAGGGCATTGGGAGGCTGTGCCTGTCATGGAGTGTGGGGGAGTCCAGGCCCTGCACCCCTCTTCCTGGGATTCACTGAGACTCTCAGCCAGCCAGTAAAACAGAAGGTTTATTGAACAATAGGAACACAGTCTCAAACAGAGCTTGTGGGTACAAGTCAAGTCCTGGGGGAGCAGGGAGCTTAGACCCCAGCCCTGGGGTTCCCTGCGTTCCACCACCCAGCCCCAAACTGAAACTAAACCCCCCCCAGCAGGCTCCCTCCTGCAGCCTTTGTCCACATTCCTGGGCAGAGGTGTTACCCCCCCCCCCCCCCCCCCCCCCGGCTCAGGTGACAGGCTCTCAGGTCTCCCATTGAAACTCCCCTGCAACGTTCCCAGGTCAACACTCCCCCCTCCCTGCTGCATCACAGCGCCGGGGGCCAAGGCCACTAGTGCTGGAGGCCTTGGGGGATTGTTGGGAGTCTGATGAGGGCTCAGACCAAAGCAGGTGGCTATTGGGTGAGTGTAGAGGCCAGAACTGATCCATCCTGCCCCTCCCCTTCCAGGGTCTAACTCAGGAGCCCACTGCATGACTGACCAGGGCAGCTTGTCCCTGGGCAACTCCCCAGGGCTTTTGAAAGGAAAAGCTACTTTCGAGTTTTGAAAACCTATTGACAGAAGGGCCCAGGGCTTTGTGCAGCCACTGTACAAACCACGTCCCTGTGCGCTGTAGAAAGCCAGTTCCACAACAGGCGTGGTCAGCATGGAAACTGGCGTGGTCTGCTGCTGAACTGCCATTTGTTTGTTACTGTCGCACCTAGGAGACCTGCTCAGGGACGGGATCCCCCGTGTAGGTGAACAAAGAGACTGTCCCTGCCCTAAGGCACCGGTGGTCCTGTACTGTGTGCACTAGACACCTGTGGGCTCTTTTAGAACCTGTTCGTATTGTGGTAGCTGCCTCCCAGCCCAAGTAGACAGACCTGGGCTAGTAGGCAGTGGCAGAGGCTAGCCACCTGAGCTCAGACCCAACCGGCCCCTGGATTTGAGTTCCGGTGGTTGTGGAGCAGGACCCCATTGTGCTAGGTGCTGTACAAATGTTAGAAATCTCGTTCTTGTTTTCTCAGCATTCACTGAGCTGCTCTGGTACCCAGCAAGGCTGGGGATGGGGTCTCCCAGCACGCACTTCAGGAGGCGTGGGAGCTCAGTCTAATTTCGAGTCGGTTAAGAGATGACTCTTCTGGCCAGTGATACCCAGGGAGACGTTACCTGTGATTCAGGGTCTGTAACTGAGCACCCCAGAGCCTAGCAGGATCCAGGGGCTTCCACTCCCAGATGAAGTTAACATCAAATGGGAAAGAAGACATAACTTCTCGAGGGTGATTAACCGCAGGAGCAGTGTAGGCAGGGATGGGGTCAGTTGCTTGGAGTCTGTAAAGGGAGCTTGGGGAGACACACTAGTTCAACAAGTCACTAGACTGCTCAAACGGCGATCCCACCTGTAGGGAAGAACAATTCCCTCCAGTGCAGGAGCGGCTGGGTGACTGGCTCTGGCCTGTGCCATGCGGGAGGTCCGACAGGACCATCAGCATAGTCCCTGCTGGCCTTAATTCAGTGAAAGACCGAGAATGAGGCCTTGTATTGGACAAAGGGACTTCAAAGCCAGGTGCTTATTTCCTGCTGATGTGACCACAGCGCTTGCTTATCAAACCTTGCCATCTGCATTACTTTGACACAGACCTTGCACTGGCCGTAGGAGCGGGCGTGTTCTGCTCCGTGCATCCCCATCCCAGCCAGTCTCTCTGCTGCCTCGTGCCCCGTTGGGCGGTGCCGTGATTGGGAACAGCACTCCAGGCTGGTGTTTCTTTCATTCTCCGCAGCAAGTTGTGCCTGCGTCCCACCTGGCAATTGGCATGGGGTGGGCAGCAAAATCCTTGCAATCAATTCCCCTCCTTCCCCACAGCTGCTCCCGGCCTCTGCACACCCATAAATCAATCCAAGCAGCCTGGACTTGTGAAAATGCTTCCCATGAGCCAGGCAGTACAAGTAACACCTTCCACAACATTGGGCTGCTTGCTCTTCCTGGCTGTGGAGGTGAGAGCTTTTAATAAGCGCTTTGGGGCCTCTTGACGATCCATACTAAAGATGGACGGTGTTTGGAGGCTTTAATGATGTCTTTAGGGCCTTGGTGAACGCAAACACCATCTTAATGAAACAGGCGGTCTGCCAGTAAATCTTTCTGGCTGGAATTCAGCAGATTTAACCAGTGACACCTGCTCTCAGGGGGTGGAAAGCAGCTCGGAAGAAAGGTGGTGGTTGAGGATTCAGGGATGTGATTGTTTGGTGTTGGGGGACCCTGCCATGTTTCCGAGTGTCTGTCTCCGCCACACGCCGTTTGAACCAACAGCCTCAGACTGGGGCTTTGGCAGGTAAAGGCAAAAATTAGCTCCTGCATGCAAAACCTGTGTGCGTTTCCAGCCCTGCAAGGAGCTCTGTTACTGGAACAGAGACATGACCACACGCCCTGGTCCGGCAGAGCCTGCGCTGCGCGGCTGCTCTTTGTGTTGGAGGGAGAAGGCCTCCGAGCTCTCCCTGCTCAGGCTGTGGTTGTTTTAAACTTAGAAATACCAAATCTTGTCCCTGCTGCTGCTGGAGGTCTGCTTGGAGGAGCAGAGAACTGGAGCTCAGCATCCTCGGATCTCCACTGACTGGGCATGGGTTTGGATTGAAAACTGTTAATGCTGGAGTGTTAAACAGCCTGAGTAAAAATCCCTTCTCTCCACTGCTCTGGCTCTAGGCCCACGCAATGTCCTAATCTGCTAGTTCTCAGATTCTCTGAGGGGTCCTCCGGCGAAACAATAGGGGAGAAAGTGATCAGATTGTTTGATTTGTTCTGTTTTTAGTGTATTAAAAAAGCAGGAATAACAATAAAGTTGCTCTTTATACACAAGAAAGAAGCGCAAAAAAAAATGCGGCCATTTAACACAAGTCCTTCTCCCTGTTGTGGTAGCAGCAGGAGTGAATCCTGAGCCAGCAGTCCTGGCTCCCATTCCTGGTCCTGGGAGAGGGGTATGGTCCAGTGGTTGGATCAGGGAAAATGGGAGTTTAGACTGCTGGGTTATGCCCTGACTCATTGTGTGAACTTGGGGAAATTAACTTTCCCTTTGTCGCCATTTCCCCATCTTTAAGAGGGGCAGAATATCTCCCATCTGGGGATGCTGAGGTTGTTTGTCTTTATAAAATGCTTTGAGACCTGCAGGTGGAGAGCTCTACAGAAGGGCAAAGTATTTGGAACAACTTCCAAAACTACACGTAATGGACCTGAAAAAGCCAGTGTTGTGACAACAGGACAAACAGCCACCAGCCATGGACTTACCAGGACTCCGGTATGCCAGCATGGACCCTTAGTACTTAGTCACCTGACTGAGCCCAGCTCTTGCATCAGATTTTTGAGTTGCACCTCCCTGCGTGAACGGGAAGCATTAGAAATCCCTGCTCTTCCTTTAAATAGGCTAAGCTCTGTCCCGGTCCTGTATGGAGATAGCTGGGCCCAGTTCCGATTTGGCCCAAGCAGGTGGTGCTGGTGTGAAGTCAGTGGAGTTGTAGTTGCTTAGGCCAGGTCCCACTCAAATTGCCTCGGGTCAGAGTTTGTATTCAGCACCTGCTGGGTCCCGTCGAAGGGCAGTGATCTGCTAGAGCAACCACTTATAAATCTGCACCTGCAGTAAAGGCTTAGGTTTCTTTGGCTCCTGGCACGTTATGGCTTCATATTCGGAAAGGAGCAGGTACATTCAGTGTGAACGAGCTTCCTTCTACAGCAGGGGAACTAACTGAGCAAGAAAGAACCAACGGAAAGTCTTTGGGGTGAGCGCAGTGGGTGTGACTGGTTCTGTGAGCACAGCGGCCTCTCAGCACTGCTCCGGGCAAGCCCAGGATGCAGACCACAGTTACGGGAGCACTGAGTGAATAACTGACTTTTTGGGTCAGTGGCCAAAATACCAAAAAAAAAAGGGGGCGGGGAGGGGAGGTTTGAAAGTATTCCCCAGATTTGCCCTGGATTTATGAACAATACACTTTTGGGCAATATTTATGTTCACTGAAAATTTGCTACCCAGCTTCAGTGTGTGCCTCGTGCGGCCCCTTCCCCGTCAGCCCCCAGTGGTGACGCTGTCCTCCGGAACAGCAAGTGCTGCGAGTTGGGCTGGACTGTGGGTTCCAATCTGGATCCAATCTCCCCGGAAGCTCAGTGGTGGCTGGATCCAGGGGGTCGATTTCAGCCTGCTTCTCGGTTATTCAGAACAAGTGGCAGCAGTAGGCAGAGCCCCCTTGCTCACCACAGTTTGCAGGCAGTCTCTCCGCCAGGCTGACTATCTGTGCGTTGTGGCTGATCTCTGCACTGTTTGCTCAGCCAGAGGGACTGTGATGGGCAGCCCTGGGCAGAGCAGGGGTGTTGCCGCCTCCCGAGGGTTTTCTGGCTGAGTTTATAAATTCTCTCTCATTAGGTAACAGGGGTTTGCTCAGGAAAGTGACAAGGTCAAGACAAGAGCAGCTGCCTGGGACTGCAGCTTCGTCCAGCTGTTCCCTGCAAGGGGCACCCACGCGCGCTGGAGAGGCGAGTCCTCTTGGCTTGGACACACCACAGGCTCCCAGCTCACAGGCCAGGGAGCTGGGAACCTCTCCGCAGAAGGAGCCACGCACAGAGGAGCGGGTTTGTAGAGCTGCATTTCGAATACAGGCAGGATGGGATGTGCTGGGAACTCTGACATCGGGCCTGCTCCTGCACCACGGAAGTTCAGTTCCTGACTTCGGTGGGAGCAGGATCAGGCCCGTCGGGCAAGGCCAACATGTAGTGGAGGAGAACGAGTGTCTGGACTCATGCAAAGCGTGATTCCAGTGAGACTTGGGGGAATCTGCCTGGTGACCAAACGAGAAGCTGCCATCTGACTAGAGCGTTCAGCTCCTGTGCTGCAGCCGCAGACCCTAGCTCGCTGGCTGAACCAACCCCCCGTCCTGAGGGAAGTTTCCGGCTCCCCATTCTGTCCTTCTTTCTTGGTGAGCAAAGCCACCTGCCCATGGGAGGTTGCTGGAGTTCGGGGAGCCTGTCTGCCCTTCAGACAGTCACACGTGGAGGTCAGCGGGGAGAAATAACCACTAACCGCAGCAACAGGGCTGGTGTTGGACAAGGCCCCAGGCAAAACCGGCCCTGCTCCAAAGAGCTTCTGGGTGCTTTCCCGAGCACAGCAGAACCTGAGGGTCTCTGGCCTCCTGGACACACAGCTAGAGCCACCGTCCCTCAGCCGTGGACACTGGGCTCCTGCGCCTTCTCCCACTTTCCTGCCGTGCTTTGAGTATTTTATTCTCCCAGGCCACTCCCCGGCCCCCAGTACGTTTCTCTAGTGGTCACTCTAATTAAATCTGCCTCTTTGAAATTATCCAGCTGCTCTTGCCTTTACTGGGCTCTTAGTGCTATGAATCCACCACTGGCCTGGAACTACAGCTCCCGGGGTGTCAGCTGAGAGGCTGCCTTGCTCTCCAGCTAAGCAGGAGGCCTGGGTGCTGTTCCCTGAGCAGTCACAGATCCCCGCTGGAGAAACCGTGGGGGATTAGTATTTGCTCTGGGTTCCTACAGGGCTTTCCCATCAGGGAGCTTTGTTCCCTCTGTGCCTGGCTTTCTAGTGGTTTTGTCCCCAGGAAGCTGGAAGCTTTGTTTCTGGGGGTCAGAATTTCTCAGGCTGCCCTGTGAACTTGTTACTCACCCAGCTTCTGTGCACCAACCCCCCGTATTTTCCTCTTGGGAGCAGTGCTGCGGACAGTTCTCTGAGCACTGTACCTTAGCGCAGCTGCTTTCTTTGAGGCCTGGTCTACACTACAGACGTATGGCAGTATAACCACATGGCTGGGGGATGTGTCTGGAAAATCCCCCCCCGTGACAGTTATACCGACCTCGCCCCGATGTAAACAGTGCCATCCATGGGAGAGTAGTAGCGTCTTCACTAATGCATCGCAGCTGCACCCATCGCGCTGCAGGTGAAGACGAGCCCAGAGGTGCCGAATGCCCAGCTAACTTTGCCCTTTGATTTCCAGAACAGAGTGACAGGGAGGGATGGCTCAGTGGTTTGAGCCTTGGCCTGCTAAACCCGGGGTTGTGAGTTCAGTCCTTGAGGGGGCCATTTAGGGATCTGAGGCAAAAAAATTGGGGATTGGTCCTGCTTTGAGCAGGGGGTTGGATTAGATGACCTCCTGAGGTCCCTTCCAACCCTGATATTCTATGATTCTATGACAGGGCCTGCTACAGCTGATCTCCGCTTGACAAGGCACATCAGCGTTGCTATGACCTCCAACTCCAGTGCAGGGAACAGCTCCAGCTCTGTGCTAAGTGACCTCTTCCTCCTCCAATCCAGGAGGCTCTTTGCTTCCATCTACTTTCTCATTTTCCTGCTGGGCATGCCTGGGAATGTCCTGCTGCTCCTGGTCCTGATCCCAGACCTCATGAGAACCGGTGCCAGCCACCTCTCCCGCTTGACTGGGCCCCTGCAGGTCAATATTGCTCTCCTGGACCTCCTCCTCTTCCTCTACAACGTCCCAGTGATGTTCGGCAACGTGCTCTTTGAGAGCTGGCGCTTGGGCTACGTGGTGTGCGTCACCTACAACAGCCTGTCCCTCTCCATCATCTTTGCTGATTTCTACAGCCTGTTGGCAGTCTCCCTGCTGCGCTACATGGCGGTGATCCACCCCACGCGCACCCTGGCTGTGTCTCAGAGGCTCATCGGCTGGGCCTGCGTGTTTATATGGGCACTCAGCTTCCTCTTCTCCATCCCCTTGTGGATTCACTATACAACGGTGGAGATGGAGGGGGAGACGTACTGCGTGAACCAAATGCCCAAGCAGCAGCTGTCTCTTTACTTCAGGCTCCTGGGGGGCATGGCGTTCCTTCCCCCCATGCTAGTGATGATCCTCTGCTACTCCAGCATCATCTTCACCTTGTGGGTTAGGAGGGGGCTGGCCATCCACACGGCCTCCAGCCTCCAGGTTAACAGGCGTGCCACGGTCGTGGCTCTGGTCACCGTGGTGACCTTTGTGGTTATGTGGGTCCCCTACTGGCTGGTGGTTTTCCTCATGAAGGATGGTGAGTTGCTCACCACAGGCCCCACGTACCTGGCGTCCAACCTGACCACCCTGCTGGCCTACGCCAACCGCTGCGTCAACCCCATCATCTGCTTCAGCCTCTCCAGCCAGTGTCAGGCCGGGCTGAGGAAGTTCGTGAGGCGGACGGGGTGCTGCCTCTAGCCAAGGTGCTCCACGGAACTGGCCAGGATGGAAGCTGCGGGTGGCGAGGGAGGAGCGCGGTAGGGGCTGACGGGGCTGGGACGAGGAAGACGTCAAGAAGGTCTGACGCTCTCCGTCCTAGCTACGTGTGCCCATGCCTGCTCCGGGCCCTTTCTTGTGTGCCTGGGCGGCACGTAGAGAGGATGAGCTGGGCCTCATCACTCAAGCATGAGCCTCTACTGCCTGTAGGGCCAGAGGTCCCAGGTTCAGTCCCGATGGCTGCTGGGCGTGTAATATTGCACACGCTGGATTAGCTCTTAACCCCAGACTGTGCCATCCCCAGACGGCTCTGTAGACACCCGGCCTCCCAGAGGCGGTGAAGAAGCCAGCAGGGCGGGACTGACTGGCTGAGAACCAAGCACATCCTGTTGTATGGGGTAAGCTGCTGCCTCAGCCTGGCTGGGCTGTCTTGGTGCTAGACAGGAAGCTCCGTGGGGCCAGGGCTGTCGATTCTCATGCCCAGCCTGGCTCGAGCAGAGGCGAGGGGCTGGATGCAGCAATAGGTGGTGGGCTCTCGGGGCTGCGCTCTGCCGGAGCTCAAGCCGCTGATTGTCAGCGTCCCGTCAAGCTTTAAAATCTGATTCTTTAGGCGTTATTGCACCGTGATGTTAGCAATAAATCAAGGGCCTGGCCCTGCCCTCGCGGGAGAGGCCGTATCATCTGGTTCTTCTCATGCGCTATTGTAGTGCCCAGGAGCCCCATGTGCCAGGCCTGATACGAGTGCAGAACACACCGTCAGCTCTTTGGGGCAGGTGCTAGCGAGGTAAACGAGGAGCTCCCCCAGCCTGCCCCTCCCCTCACTCACTTCGCCCAGCCTTGACAAGAATTTTGGTCTCTGGTATGTGCTGTAGATTTAGATTTGCCCCTAATTCTATAGCAGCTTCATTACCAAATGCGAATAAAAACGAGTGAGGGACAAGAACGTTTCCTTGACCAGTTCGTTGGGGTGGGTGGGGTGACGCTGGGTTTCTGGAGGCTCTGCGAGAAGTATCAGCCTGGGCTCTGGCCTCTGTCTGTTGGATAGCTCTGGGGTAGTGTTGGTGGATTGCTTTCAATATCATTTACAGGGGTAGATTAGAGTGAATTTATTATAGTCGCACCCACCGACCCCACTTGAGATCAAGACCCCTCCAGTGTGCAAGGTGCTGTACATGTGTGCACACATAGCTGTGTCTACTCCAGTGTTTGTGCTTTAGCTCTACCCTGTAGTCAGATAGACACCCCTGCCCCAGAGCAGGAGAAAGGTGGCTAGGTCAGTATAACTTCCTGTAAAGCAGCGGTTCTCAAACAGGGGTCGTGACCCCCATTTTAAGGGGGTCACCAGGGCTGGTTTAGACTTTCTGGGGCCCAGAGCCAGAGCCGAAGCTCAAGCCCCATTGCCTGGGGGCTTCAGGCCTGGGCACTCCAGGGCTCGTGAGAAAAATGAGCGGGTGCTCAGCACCCACCAGCAGCCAAGCTCCCCTCCTCCCCCGCCCCCCAGCGCCTCTCACCTGCCAGTGGCCCTGCTGACCACCTCCTTCCCCTCCCTCCCTCCCAGCGCCTCCCGCCCGCTGTGAGCAGCTGTTTGGTGGCAAGTACAAGGCTCCAGGAGGGAGGGGAAGGAGTGGGGTCAAGGTGTGCTCGCGGGAGGTGGTGGGGAAGAGGCAGGGTGTGGAGTGGGGGCAGGGTGGGAAGAGGCAGGGTGGGGGGTTGGGGCTTGGAGCTCGGGGGCACGGGTGGGGGTCAAACCCCTCCCGGCTAGAGGGGAAGTTAGCACCTATGGGGGTGGGGGGGGCTCAGGTTACAGGCCCTCTGCCTGGGGCTGAAGCCTTCTGAGCTTTGCCCCCGCCCCTTTAGGGGGGCGGGACTTGGGTGGGCTCAAGCTTCAGTCTCTCCGCCTGCGGCCCTGTAGTAATTTTGGTTGTCAGAAGGGGGTTGGGGTGCGCTGAAGTTTGGGAACCCCTGCAGGGGAAAGGGAATAAGCTGTATCACCTGTCTCCTCTTGGCTGGGGTACAGCAACACGCTACACCCGGGCAGGAAGCCTTTAGCGTTGACGAAACTCCAGCTAGTCCAGAACCGTGCAGCACGTCTCAGCAACACGGGCTCCCCGAGCACATCTCACCTGTCCGCTGTTCTCTACCTCGGCTCCCCAGAGAACAGGCCTCTGCCCTTCTCTGCATGGGGCTCCGTGGCCTGGGCCCAGGCAGCTGTAAGAGCCTGAACTCTACGATGACAACCGCGGTCGATTTAGAGGGTCACAAGGGTCCTGTCTGACCTGGGAGTCTCCGAGCTCCACGGCTCCAGCCCAGTGTAATGCTCTGCAGGCCAGCGAAGGGTGCCCTGTGAGAGGCGGGTCAGAATGGATCATCTCATGGCTCCCTCTGGACTGAAACTTGAATCTGTCTCTCTGCAGGAGACACCATTTCCTTGGAAGCTGGTCCAAGGCTGTGGAACAAAACTCTGGGAGTGAAGGGCCTCCCCAAACCTCCCCACCTTCTGATCCAAGTGTGAAGCATGGTTCTCTGACCTGCCACCTCTGCTCTAGTTCTATGTGAATGTGGCTATTTAAAAACAGAACATCCCCTCCTAAAATCCCCCCAAAACATGTCCCCCCAGCACATACTGCCCCAGGGGCGGATCAGAGAGCGAACGGTGTGACAGATGTTGGCCACGTTGCTTAGTGCACAGCTGGAAGGTGCTCAGACATACTCCAGTGATGAGCATGGCATGAGAACCGGCATAGAACAGAATCTCCTGGTAAAAGGCATCTCTGTGTCATTGTAACTGTGTATAGCCGCCAGCCAAACTGGTGCCATTGGTACAAAGTCTGCAGGTGGAGCAGGCCCTGGTACGAGACAGGCCCTGCCCCGAAGCGTGTACGGCATAAATCAATGAGACAGGTCAGTTCTACATGGCAGCATTTGGTCAGCTTAGCTGTGGGTCAGGACTGTGAAAACATCATGCCCCTGAAGTGACATACCTGCACCGGCAAAATCCCCATTTTTGGGGGGACACAGCGTATAGCAGCTTCTACCTTTGGACAGGAGAGCTTATGTCGTTTGGAGAGGTAGTGTAATTACACTGGCAAAAGAACTCCTGTGCTAGCATACACTGCATCTTTGTTAGGGTCTCATTATGTACCACCTGATCTAGGTGCCATGCCCCAGCCACTGAGCCATGATGCCTGTCTGGGGAGCTCTTGAAATGCTATACTATTATATTGCTACGTTCTGGCTATTAGTCTGTTTCTATATCCATCTGATTTCACCCTGGGATTATCCTGTGATGCTCTGGTGGTATCATGGAGAGTGTATTGCTTCACTTCCATGGCAAATCAGATGTTTGTTCCCCAGGAGGGAGTTCAGCAGCACTGGCCTCCCGAGGGAACGTTGATGGTGCTGCTGTTCCCTGGTGGGGTGGAAGGCAGGAGAATGAGTCAGTTCAGTGAACACTAGGTGTGAATGAGCTCAGTTCCTGCGCTCTGGGTTAATGAGGTCCCAGTGGGGAACAAAGGGGGGTTGCTGAGCTGGAAGATGAGTCTGTCTTCCCCAAAGAACTCACCCAGGAAGATTCCGTTTCTATCGGCGGCTGCAGCACACTGGCCTGGGCGCACTTGCCTTGAGGTCAACGGCAACCTGGTTCCCAAGGCCTGTGACGTGGCTAAACTGGCTCTGCAGTTAGGTCCTGTTGCTGCCAGGCGCTGAGCACTCCCATGCCGCTCACGCTGACCTGCAGGAGGGAGCCCAGGCTGCAGGCAGAGAGCTGAGCATGGCATTGGTGTTAATCAGTGTAACTCGTGGCCACAGCTGTCCTCCGCTCCACTTTGTTTGACGACAAGTCTCAGAGCAAGAGCGCTTTAAGCTGCTGCAGCCCGGCTTTCGTCATTCTTGGTCCTCTTGGGTGCTTGTTCCAGATTGTCCCTCACTGCACAATACTGAGGAGTGTGTTACGGCCGTGCCCCGAGCTGAGATCAGGGCCTCGGTGCTAGGGGCTATTCATGCGCATAATGAGAGATGGCTCCTTTGCTCCTTTAATTTTAAAACACTCACACATGCGCACACAGTTTTTAACATGATGCTGTCCCACCAGCCCTAATGCAGCGTTCAGCTCCGTGCAAGCCGTTCCCGGCCCTCCCTGCCCACAGCTCACTCCTCCTGAAGGTCTGAGGGCGTTCTCCACGTGTGGCAGATCAGGAGTGTCCTGGCTCAAGCATGGCTTTAGCTGCCATGTGGGGTGCATGTCAGACATGGCTCTCCCCAGTCACAGGTGCTCGCCCTTGATGTTTGTCTGGTGGCCTGGGAGAGTAGGAGTGATAGCGCTGAGTCCCCTGAAATGCACTGCTTCGAACCCAGCTCTTCTGTAGCAGAGGCGTGCAGAGCAACTGAATGCATCCTGCACACAGATCACTGCTGCAGCTGGCATGGAAACCATCCTCCAGCACCCAGCTCCCTTCTCTTCCGGTTGGGCCCCAGCACAGTCATGGCAAAACTCCTGCTGACTTGAATAGAAGCAGGCCTGGGCCCTTGGTTTCTGATTTAATGACCAGGGATGTATGAAAATAGTTGCAGTGGGGGTCCTGAGTTCCAACTGCTTGTGTTGGTGACGGCATGGTCTTAATCTTCCCGAGAAAGTCAAAGGAAAAGTCCCAAGAGTGAAATGCCGGCAAGCTGCATGGAAACTTTTAAAAAACATCATAATAGAGGCTCAAATTATATGTATATCCCCAATTAAAAAGAATAGTAAGAGGACCAAAAAACTGCCACCTTGGCTAAACTGCAGAGTAAAAGAAGCGGTGCGAGGCAAAAAGGCATCCTTTAAAATTGGAAGTGAGGAAAATAGAAAGGAGCAGAAGCTCTGGTCAGTCAAGTGTAGAAGTATAATTAGGCAGGCCAGAAAAGAATCCAGAGAGCAACTACTAACATCATTGTCTTTAGTATCATCTTCCTCGTTTCCATCAGCCATGGTCGTCATCCTCACATGTCCCAAGAGCTGCACGCAGGCTTTATACTGTGTTATGCTGATGCCATTCTGCCTAAGGCATGATCACTAGGGGTTTCTCCCCTTTTCCTAAGTGGTAGCTCATCACCCTACTAATTCTGGGGTGCCCTTCTCCCACAGGTTATTAATCCTTTTGCCTCTAGTTCATTAGCATATACGTCACTTAGTTACCAATGGCATTCTGAGGGGTGGACATGTGCTGATGTCCCTAAGGCCTTTTCTACACTGTAGAGTTTTGTTGAGAAAAGTTACACCGCTTTAATTAAACCTCTGTTACACGTCCACACTATGCTCCTTGTGTCGGCAAAGCCCATCCACCCTAGCAGCTCTTGCATCGACCCAGAACAGTGCACTGTTGGTAGCTATTCCACTGGGCAACTGGCCGCAGGGTGCTTTGGGAAAGGTTTGAAATGCCTCGTTGGGGCGGGGACGGCATCACATGATGCAGGTTTGTCAATCCCATCATGTCATGGGCATCCTACTAGATTGCCAGCCGCATTTCACCTGAACTGTTGGGGAGGATGTGAGAACAGTGTGTGTGTGTGTGTGTGTGTGTTGGGGGTGTGTGAGAGACAGTGTTGGGAAGAGTGTCAGCATGCAGTCTTTAAGTTCACACAGCAGCCTGAACAGTCAATTCTGGGGGAGGGGGACACCCCCCCATCAGTCCCCAGGGGATGGGAACATCCCCCAGCTCCACACAGCACAGCAGTCTCTCCTCCTCCCGCAGCACCAGCAGCCCGCTCGGCCTGTTCTGTGATTCCCTCCAGTTCTGCCGCAGCCTGCCGGGAGCGGCATCCTCAGCAGCTCTGTGCAGCGGGGCCAACCCCGGGGCTGCTCTGGGGCTGGAGCACCCATGGGGAAAAAATAGCGGGTGTTCTGCGCCCATCGGTGGGCCCCCCGATCAGTTCCCCCCTCCCCCCCCAGCACCCAGCGAGGGGCCTGTCTGGGTCTAGGAGTGTGTGATCCCATCCTTTCCATCCTCGGACGGTCTGTTTCCATACACTCTTTCCTCCCCGTCTCTGGTTCCCGCCTGAAGGCGGTTTGAAAAGCCACTGACTGGCCTGACCACCTCACCCGAAGCGACAGAGTATGCGGTGCCAGCCGACGCTCTTTGCTAAAGGCGGGGCTGTAGAACCGTCGTGGAGGCCCTAAAGAAACCTTCCGTGTGTGACTGTGACGAGTGAATTGAGTTAAGTACTGGGGGCCGGGGATCCAAGGGGCTTCCCCTCTCGCCAGGTGCAGCATTGGGGGCTGGGGGATCCAAGGGGCTTCCCCTCTCGCCAGGTGCAGCACTGGGGGGCTGGGGGATCCAAGGGGCTTCCCCTCTCGCCAGGTGCAGCACTGGGGGGCCGGGGGATCCAAGGGGCTTCCCCTCTCGCCAGGTGCAGCACTGGGGGGCCGGGGGATCCAAGGGGCTTCCCCTCTCGCCAGGTGCAGCACTGGGGGGCTGGGGGATCCAAGGGGATTCCCCTCTCGCCAGGTATAAATGGGGGCCGGTGAGTCAAAAGGCACACACTAGTTCACTTGCAAGTTTCTGGAAAAATTGAAATTGGTATACCAGGGATAGGGATAATTTAAAGTTATGGTTTCCCTTAGAGGGACAGCTTCGACCTTGACAAGACTGTGCACCTGAGAAGTGCGCTTCTGGCCAATGTCAGTGCTAGGCATATTTCTATAGGCATGAAAAAAGAGAAGAAAAAACAAACAAACAAAAAAAACCCCGGCACCATGAATCTCAACTAAGGAGTCTCCCAGGAGAAACTTACAACAGAATTAAAAGAGATAAAAAGAAAATTGGCAAAGAATTTAAATCCAACTAAGTCGGCAAAAAATATTAAGCAACAGAAGCCCCGTACGTTCACCCCTCAGACAGTGACTCCCCGTACTGAGAAAAATGTTCCCCTTGCGCCAATTCCCGGGCATTGGTGCTTCGGGTCATAAGACCTCGGTGTCTGCACATGCACCTTGGTCTCCTACGGAATTGTATAATTTACTTAAAGATTTTCCAAAAATAAGAGAGGACCCTGTTAAATTAAAAAAAAATAATTGCAAATTCTTATAAACTGTTATAACCCCACGTGGGCAAATTTAAACCAGCTTCTACGAGGGGTCACGCCTAGGCAAACACTGAGTTGCCTTTGTGGAGAAGCTCAGTGGCCCAAGCAAAATCCAGGCCAGAACCAAAAAAAAGGTTAAATAAAATCAGAAAAAAGCTGTTAAATAAAAATTCTCAGACTGCCCAAGGACAGCCTACTGGAGCAAAAATTAGCACCTGTAAACAAAGTAAAAATAAAAATTGAAATAAAACCCAAATACTCTCACCGCCACATTAAAACTATGTTAATGACCTTCCAGCTCCAGACCATACAGGGACCCTGTAATAGCTGCCCATTGCAGGGGGAGAAGGGGAAGGCCAAACCTAGGTCCCCACCGTCCACCTCCCCTAGGGACCCAGTGATGGCGTGTGTTACTGTTGCAAGCAAATGGGCCATTGGATACAGTAAATATACCTACCACCCTGGTCGATCTGAAAGCGGTAGGGGTGGACAATATTGTTATTCCCCACTCCGTCTCTTCACCTCTGTCTGTTTCTATCGATCCCTTGTTTGACCGGCGTGCTTTCCTCCTAAGCCCTTGTTCACCTGCTAACCTTTACTTGCTGTGTAAATTAAATTATATAATCTGATTTTATATATATATATATATATTTATATAATCTGCTGTACCCCAAATGGTGTGTATCTGGACGTGCCTGATCCCGCTCACAATGAGGTCCTGGCAGTTTACAGGAGAAGACCGACCCTAGCCCATCCTCGTTGCAACAGGAGCTGCTGGCTAAGGTGTCGCCCTCCTTGTAAGCCTTGTGAGCCGATCATGCCAACCAGGTTGGGTGCATTGGGTCTGCCCAACCCATTAAGATTCGCCTAAACCCAGCAAGACTCCTTCCCGAGGTGCAGCAGTACCCTCTATCAAAACAGGCCAAGGGAAAATCCAGCCTGTTCTTACCTCCTGCATTCAGCAAGGAGTCATTATTCCTACGGTCACTGAGTGTAACGCCCCCATTTTACCGCACTGTTAATGCTGCTGGACTCCCTAGCTTTCCCGTTGTCCCTAATCCTGCTACTATCCTTTCCTGCAAAGCCTGGGTGAGGTGTTGTTACCGTCTCAAATAAGGGAAAGGTTGTATTAAGTCCGGACATAAAGCATTAAGGTCCTTAATGCTTAAATAAAATGCATATAGATATAAAAAATAAATGTGTGTGTATGTAAATACGTGGGTATAAATCAATAAAAGGGGGGTTAGTCAAAAAGCCCACTCTCCTTGATAAATTGGTAGTGAAACAATGCCTGTGCCCATGGGAAGAAATAATGCAACAACAAAAAAGGATCGTGCCCAGACACGCAGGCAACCGCAGTTTGAGAAAGTTAAAAGAAAGAAAGTGAGAAGTTAACCCTGTAGTTACTGGAGAAAATTACGCAGTGAAACTCTGTACAAATGTTACAAGAAGGTTTTATGAAAAGAAAATTCTTGGTTTCTTTGCAGCCATTCCTTTGAAGAAAGGGCAAATTTCTCTGGAAGAATTTCTGTAAATAATCCAGGCAAAAGGTTATTTAAGTAAAATCATTTAACTATAAACAAGTTAGGCAAATTAGCTAAAAAAACACTCCTGGTGTGTACAATCTTTGTTTTTTAAGTTTAAAATTAATTGGTGTTGTTTTAAAATTGTAAAACCAAAAAATACTTTTGCCAGACAAAAGAAACGAGTGTTGTTTAATTTTGGTATTTAGCATTTACTCCTTAAGGTGACTTAATACTTTACAAGATTTAAAATGCTTTTAAATAAAGACCAAAGTTGGGGCTGCAGCAGGGCAGGAAAATGGAAAAAGATTTTGTATCTGTTTTGGTAACAAATAGCATATAAAAGGTGTTGTCAGTACCCCAAACTAAGTCTTAAGGTGGCTCTGTGTAATCAATGGTCACTTTGCCAGAGGGGAGCCAAAATGGGTCGTGTTTTCCTTTTCAAATCAATGTGTGTTTAAAAGCAAAAGTTAAAAGTTAATTGTGTCCTTTTAAGACAAATTCTCTAAGCAGCTGATAACTTTGAATCCAAAAGCAAGTCAAAAATGTCTGTGTTAATGTAAATCACCTAAATAATAAAGATAGAAGCCATTAAAACCTGACCTGCCTATAAAAATATGGGGAGCAATTCCTCAGTTTTGCCTGCAATCAGCAAGGGTATTTGTAAAGAAAGGAATATTTTAAGCAATACTGGCAACGGTGTGTAATCTGCCAGCAACACAGTGTGGGTAAAACTGCCAAGGTTAGGCAGGCAGCACATCCCCTTCCTGGGAACCTTTTGTAAATATTCAGTTTGATTTTATTTAAATGTCTAAATGTTGTAATTATAAGTGTGTTAGTTTTAGTTGATGTATTTTCCAACTGGGTTGAGGCCTTTCCCTGTAAAAAGGCAGATGCCAAAACTGTGGTAAAACTTTGTTTAAGGATTTTGTACCACAATTTGGCACACCTGTGAGTAGCAACATGAATAGTGGACCTAACGTTATCGGACAAATTATAACAAGCTATGTGCAGCTTTACAGATCCCACACAATCTCCACTGCCCCCACCACCCGCAGTCTGCCGGGACAGTAAAACATCAAAATGGGATTTTGAAAAATTAACTGGCCAAGATCTGAGCTAAAACAAATTTAAAGTGGCCAAATGCCCTCCCATTAGCATTAATGAATATGAGGGCCACTCCCAATCGAAAGACTGGACTCAGCCCTCATGAAGTTCTAACAGGGCACCCGCTGCGACTACTGGCTGCACCCCCACTGGCCTGGCTCAGATGGACAGTCATTTAATGGATGACACAATGCTTAATTATTGTCAGGCACTAACAAAATGTGTTAGGTCTTTTTATATACAGCATCCCTGCCACTCGCTGAAATCAGGAGACTGGATCTACATAAAGGTCAATCAGCAAGAAACCTCCCTGGCCCCATGCTGAAAGTCCTTTATCAAGTCCTGTTAATTATCAACACCGCTGTGAAGGGCCGAGACTTGACTACCTGCCCATGTTTCTCACTGTAATGGCTCTCCGAATGATGATCGGTCTATCTTTCCTTCTGGCATTGTTGCTCCTTGCGGACAGCAGGAGTGAAGGACAAGGTGAAAAACCAGTAACCTCTTCCTTATCCACTGACAGAACTAGTGTGCATTTAGACTTTGCTAAAAGAACCAAACCATTACAGGGTGATGTGCTAGTAACCGCTCCCCTGCATAATGCTAAACCACGGCTGTTCCACTCGCTCTACCACCAAAGTCCAGAAATTCCTGACTACAAAAGACATTAAAAATTCGTCCTAGTGGAAAAGACAACGTATTGTTAATTGGCAGGGAGGGAATTGTGGGGACCGTGCTTGGAAATGTGAAGTTAAGTGGTGGGGTGGGGTTTTTTTTCCAGGGGCTGGGCTCTGTGCTTACTAACAAGTACCATCAAAATGCACTGCCCTCCCAAAGAACCCTCCAGACACCTTATTGTCCCACCACCCCGTTCTCCAGCAACCCACCTCGCCTCAGTGACCCGTCAGCTGGACGATGTTTTAAATGTAACGAGCTGGGGCATGTAAAGGCCAACTGCCCCAAGAACCCCAACAGCCATTACAGTTCATTGCACCGGAATCACACCAGAGGTCCTCAGGCCCAGATACCTCCCAGATACCCTTGGAGCGGAGGAAAACTGTGAGTGTGGGCGGGAAGAAGGTCACCGTGTGGAGGGACACCGGAGCACAAGTGTCAGCTGTCCATGCTTCCTTAGTGGACCCCAATTTAATCAACCCAGAGATCCAAGTGACGATTCAACCCTTCAAGTCCAACTCTTTCGATTTGCCTACAGCCAAGTTGCCTGTCCAGTACCAGGACTGGTCAGGAACGTGGACTTTTGCAGTCTATGATGATTATCCCATCCCCATGCTGTTGGTGGAAGACTTGGCCAATCATGTGAAGCGGGCCAAGAGGGTGGGAATGGTCACCCGCAGCCAGGCTAAACAAGCCGTGAGGCCTAGCTCTGTTCCGGAAACTTCTACCAGGACCCGGTCAGAGGTGATGGACCCGGACCCCAGGCCAATGTCTGCAACAGCAGTAGTGGATCCAGTCCCAGAGACCCAGACAGAGCCAGTCCTAGCACCGGAACTGGCGGAAAAACCAGCACCAGACCCATTGCCAGCACTGAACCCAGTACTTGCAACCCCAATGCCAGAGGGCCCCACCGAACCTGAACCGGCAGCAGCCGATAACCCTACACAAGAGGCTCAGCCAGAGCCTGAACCCCAACACAGTGCCCCAGCGGAGAGCGGTTCACAGTCAACGGAAACAGCCCCATCCCCTATATCGCTTCCAGAGGGACCAGGCCTAGGTCCACAATCCTATGAGGAACTGATGTCTCCAGCATCAAGGGAACAGTTCCAGGCCAAACAGGAAGTAGATGAAAGCCTCCAGGGAGTTTGGATGGCGAAATGGAGCAACCCACCGCCTCTCAACTCTTCTAATCGATCCAGGTTTGTTTCAGAAAGAGGACTTTTATACAAGGAAACTCTTTCTGGTGGACACCAGGAAGACTGGCATCCTCAGAGACAGTTGGTAGTTCCAACTAAGTACCGGGAAAAGCTTTTGAGGTTAGCCCACGATCATCCTAGTGGCCATGCTGGGGTGAACAGGACCAAAGACCATTTGGGGAGGTCATTCCACTGGGAGGGAATGGGCAAGTCCCTGGGGGACTAACATGAAGGGAGTCCAGGAGAGCTGGCTGTATTTCAAGGAATCCCTGTTGAGGTTACAGGGACAAACCATCCCGATGAGTCGAAAGAATAGTAAACATGGCAAGCGACCAGCTTGGCTTAATGGTGAAATCCTAGCGGATCTTAAACATAAAAAAGAAGCTTACAAGAAGTGGAAGGTTGGACATATGACCAGGGAAGAGTATAAAAATATTGCTCGGGCATGTAGGAAAGATATAAGGAGGGCCAAATCGCACCTGGAGCTGCAGCTAGCAAGAGATGTCAAGAGTAACAAGAAGGGTTTCTTCAGGTATGTTGGCAACAAGAAGAAAGTCAAGGAAAGTGTGGGCCCCTTACTGAATGAGGGAGGCAACCTAGTGACAGAGGATGTGGAAAAAGCTAATGTACTCAATGCTTTTTTTGCCTCTGTTTTCACTAACAAGGTCAGCTCCCAGACTGCTGCGCTGGGCATCACAGAATGGGGAAGAGATGGCCAGCCCTCTGTGGAGATAGAGGTGGTTAGGGACTATTTAGAAAAGCTGGACGTGCACAAGTCCATGGGGCCGGACGAGTTGCATCCGAGAGTGCTGAAGGAATTGGCGGCTGTGATTGCAGAGCCCTTGGCCATTATCTTTGAAAACTCGTAGCGAACGGGGGAAGTCCCGGATGACTGGAAAAAGGCTAATGTAGTGCCAATCTTTAAAAAAGGGAAGAAGGAGGATCCTGGGAACTACAGGCCAGTCAGCCTCACCTCAGTCCCTGGAAAAATCATGGAGCAGGTCCTCAAAGAATCAATCCTGAAGCACTTACATGAGAGGAAAGTGATCAGGAACAGTCAGCATGGATTCACCAAGGGAAGGTCATGCCTGACTAATCTAATCGCCTTTTATGATGAGATTACTGGTTCTGTGGATGAAGGGAAAGCAGTGGATGTATTGTTTCTTGACTTTAGCAAAGCTTTTGACACGGTCTCCCACAGTATTCTTGTCAGCAAGTTAAGGAAGTATGGGCTAGATGAATGCACTATAAGGTGGGTAGAAAGCTGGCTAGATTGTCGGGCTCAACGGGTAGTGATCAATGGCTCCATGTCTAGTTGGCAGCCGGTGTCAAGTGGAGTGCCCCAGGGGTCGGTCCTGGGGCCGGTTTTGTTCAATATCTTCATAAATGATCTGGAGGATGGTGTGGATTGCACTCTCAGCAAATTTGCAGATGATACTAAACTGGGAGGAGTGGTAGATACGCTGGAGGGGAGGGATAGGATACAGAAGGACCTAGACAAATTGGAGGATTGGGCCAAAAGAAATCTGATGAGGTTCAATAAGGATAAGTGCAGGGTCCTGCACTTAGGATGGAAGAATCCAATGCACCGCTACAGACTAGGGACCGAATGGCTAGGCAGCAGTTCTGCGGAAAAGGACCTAGGGGTGACAGTGGACGAGAAGCTGGATATGAGTCAACAGTGTGCCCTTGTTGCCAAGAAGGCCAATGGCATTTTGGGATGTATAAGTAGGGGCATAGCGAGCAGATCGAGGGATGTGATCGTTCCCCTCTATTCGACACTGGTGAGGCCTCATCTGGAGTACTGTGTCCAGTTTTGGGCCCCACACTACAAGAAGGATGTGGATAAATTGGAGAGAGTCCAGCGAAGGGCAACAAAAATGATTAGGGGTCTAGAGCACATGACTTATGAAGAGAGGCTGAGGGAGCTGGGATTGTTTAGTCTGCAGAAGAGAAGAATGAGGGGGGATTTGATAGCTGCTTTCAACTACCTGAAAGGGGGTTCCAAAGAGGATGGCTCTAGACTGTTCTCAATGGTAGCAGATGACAGAACGAGGAGTAATGGTCTCAAGTTGCAATGGGGGAGGTTTAGATTGGATATTAGGAAAAACTTTTTCACTAAGAGGGTGGTGAAACACTGGAATGCGTTACCTAGGGAGGTGGTAGAATCTCCTTCCTTAGAGGTTTTTAAGGTCAGGCTTGACAAAGCCCTGGCTGGGATGATTTAACTGGGAATTGGTCCTGCTTCGAGCAGGGGGTTGGACTAGATGACCTTCTGGGGTCCCTTCCAACCCTGATATTCTATGATTCTATGATTCTATGTCCGGTCTTGTGAGGTATGCCAAAAAGTGGGAAAACCCCAAGACCAGGTCAAAGCCCCTCTCCAGCCACTCCCCATCATTGAAGTTCCATTTCAGGAGTAGCTGTGGATATTCTGGGTCCTTTTCCGAAAAAGACACCCAGAGGAAAGCAGTACATACTGACTTTCATGGATTTTGCCACCCATAGCCGGAAGCAGTAGCTCTAAGTAACACCAGGGCTAAAAGTGTGTGCCAGGCACTAGCAGACATTTTTGCCCGGGTAGGTTGGCCCTCCAACATGATGCAGGAACTAATTTCCTGGCAGGAACTAGGGAAAGCCTTTGGGAAGCTCATGGGGTAAATCACTTGATTGCCACTCCTTACCACCATCAAACAAATGGCATGGTGGAGAAGTTTAATGGAACTTTGGGGGCCATGATACGTAAATTCGTAAATGAGCACTTCAATGATTGGGACCTAGTGTTGCAGCAGTTGCTCTTTGCCTACTGAGCTGTACCACATCCTAGTTTAGGGTTTTCCCCATTTGAACTTGTATATGGCTGCGAGGTTAAGGGGCCATTACAGTTGGTGAAGCAGCAATGGGAGGGATTTACACCTTTTCCAGGAACTAACATTCTGGACTTTGTAACCAACCTACAAAACACCCACCGAACCTCTTTAGCCCTTGCTAAAGAAAACCTACAGGATGCTCAAAAAGAGCAAAAAGCCTGTATGATAAACATGCCAGAGAGCGTTCCTTCAAAGTAGGGAACCAGGTCATGGTCTTAAAGGCACTCCAGGCCCGTAAAATGGAAGGGCCATTCACGGTCCTGGAACGCCTGGGAGCTGTTAATTATCTCATAGCATTCCTCACCTCCAACTGAAAGCCTAAGGTGTACCCTATTAATTCTCTATAGCCCTTTTATTCCAGAGAATTAAAGGTTTGTCAGTTTACAGCCCAGAGATGAGATGACGCCGAGTGGCCTGAAGGTGTCTACTACGAAGGGAAAAGTGCTGGTGGCGTGGAAGAGGTGAACCTCTCCATGACCCTTGGGCGTATGCAGTGACAGCAGATCCAGGAGCTGTGCACTAGCTACGCTACCAACCAGACCCTTTGTCCCTAGGACAGTGAAAATCAAACAGGCTTTTGCATGGACTACCGTAAGCTAAATGCTGTGACTCGCTCAGACAACTATCCAATGCCACGCACAGATGAACTATTAGAGAAACTGGGATGGGCCCAGTTCTTCTCTACCTTGGACTTAACCAAGGGGTACTGGCAGTTACCGCTAGATGAATCCGCCAAGGAAAGGTCAGCCTTCACCACCCATGTCGGGCTGTATGAATTTAATGTACTCCCTTTCGGGCTGCGGAATGCACCTGCCACCTTTCAAAGACTTGTAGGTGGTCTCCTAGTGGGATTAGGAGAATATGCAATCGCCTACCTTCACAATGTGGCCATATTTTCGGATTCATGGGCAGAACACCTGGAGCATCTACTAAAAGTCTTCGAGTGCATAAAGGAGGCAGGACTAACTGTTAAGGCTAAGAAGTGTCAAATAGGTGACTTACCTTGGACACCAGGTGGGTCAAGGAACTATAAACCCCCTACAGGCCAAAGTGGATGCTATCCAAAAATGGCCTGTCCCAAAGTCAAAGAAACAGGTTCAATCCTTCTTAGGCTTGGCTGGATATTACAGACCATTTGGACCGCAATACAGCCAAATCGCTGCCCCACTGACAGACCTAACCAGAAAGAAACAGCCAAATGCTGTCCAGTGGACCGAAGAGTTTCAGAAGGCCTTTAACCAGCTTAAAGCAACACCCTGTACTAAGGGCCCCAGACTTGACAAACCGTTCCTAGTAACCACAGATGCGTCCGAGCGTGGTGTGGGAGCAGTTTTAATGCAGGAAGGACCGGATCAAGAATTCCACCCTGTCGTGTTTCTCAGCAAGAAGCTGTCTGAGAGGGAAAGCAACTGGTCAGTCTCTGAAAAAGAATGTTACGCCATTGTCTACGCTCTGGAAAAGCTATGCCCATATGTTTGGGGACGGCGTTTCCACCTGCAAACCGACCATGCTGCACTACAGTGGCTTCATACCGCCACAGAAAATAACAAAAAACTTCTTCGATGGAGTTTAGCTCTCCAAGATTTTGATTTCGACATCCAACACATCTCAGGAGCTTCTAACAAAGTGGCTGATGCACTCTCCCGTGAAAGTTTCCCAGAATCAACTGGTTAAAATCGTCCTTGAGACGTGGAAAATATTGTTAGTCTTTATATACTTGGTAGCATATTTAGAGGTGCATGTGTCTTATTAACTCTGTTTTCTCCTAGAGCTCCAGGAAGAAGTCCCAGCCAGCGTTTCACCCTATCTGTGATTTATGGGGCGTGTCATAAATATAAAGGGAAGGGTAAACACCTTTAAAATCCCTCCTGGCCAGAGGAAAAACCCTTTAACCTGTAAAGGGTTAAGAAGCTAGGATAACCTCGCTGGCACCTGACCAAAATGACCAATGAGGAGACAAGATACTTTCAAAAGTTGGGGGCAGGGAAAACCAAAGCTCTGTCTCTGTGTGATGCTTTTGCCGGGGACAGAACAGGAATGGAGTCTTAGAACTTAGTAAGTAATCTAGCTAGAGATGCGTTAGATTCTGATTTCTTTAAATGGCTGAGAAAATAAGCTGTGCTGAATGGAATGGATATTCCTGCTTTTTGTGTCTTTTTGTAACTTAAGGTTTTGCCTAGAGGGATTCTCTACGTTTTGAATCTAATTACCCTGTAAGGTATTTACCATCCTGATTTTACAGAGGTGATTCTTTTTACTTTTTCTTCTATTAAAATTCTTCTTTTAAGAAACTGAATGCTTTTTCATTGTTCTTAAGATCTAAGGGTTTGGGACTGTGGTCACCTATGCAAATTGGTGAGGATTTTTATCAAACCTTCCCCAGGAAAGGGGGTGTAACGTTTGGGAGGATTTGGGGGGGAAAGACGTTTCCAAACGGATTCTTCCCAGTAACCGGTGTTAGACGTTTGGTGGTGGCAGTGATAAAGTCCAAGGGCAAAAGGTAAAATAGTTTGTACCTTGGGGAAGTTTTAACCTAAGCTGGTAAAAATAAGCTTAGGAGATTTTCATGGAGGTCCCTACATCTGTACCCTAGAGTTCAGAGTGGGGAAGGAACCGTGACAACTCCTAAAATTTACCCTAATACAAATAATACTGTATATTCTAATGAAACCCAATGGCCCAGGCCTTCACATCTTAGTAATTTACTAAAATTTTGTTAAAAAAATATTTTTTAAAGTTCATATAAGCAAATAATAAAGTAAAAAACAAATGGGTTGGTAAAAATTGAAATATATAATATCACTGCAACTGAGCCCCAAAAGTCAGAGATTAAAATTGATGGGGCCCATAGCACAACAGATATAATGGCCATTCCCAGAGTTTGTAGCATAATAGGTAAAGGAGGCCCTTACTGTTATTTGATCACCCAACTGGTAAATAATCAAACAAATACCCAAAAAGTTTATTCTGCTGCTGAAAAAAAATTACCTGTACTGAAAATGTCCTAGTAACTAATAATTTAAACTGTACCATATTGCAGTACACCCCGTCCTATGATATTGATGTTAAGGCCTCTCAAGAGTATATGAGGGTGTTCAGACATCAAATGTGGTACAATACTTCAACAAAGAAAGATGGGTTGGAGTTTCGATGGACTGTAATTAATGCTACACTAGGGACTATAAAATTTACACTACCCTTATCTAGTTTTCTATATATCCCAATTGTTCAAAGGAAGCTGCCATTAGGTTGGCACAGCAATGGACCTGGATTTCCCCTAAAAAGAAGAGAGACTTGGCTGGACACCTATGGGATGGTGCAAATAGCATAGCTGCAATCTGGAATCTCTATAAAGGTCAGCAACATAAGAAAAAATTAGGACAGTTAAAAAAGCCATGGGCCTTATTGCTGGAGCAGAGCTAGCACAGGTTCAGGCTAGTGTTGGTAAATTAAACGTTATCTCCGCCCTTAGGTCAATGATCCAAAAGCTAGTAACAGAGATGGTACTGGGTATCACCAATGCTGGAAAGGCATTGCAGAGGGATCCGGCGTGTTCGGAGGTTCAGGATTTTCTGAATCACCAGCTCATGGCCATTCAGAGGGATCTTGCATATCAGGCGTAGCCTACTACCCATACAAATACCTCAGGAGTTCCATCTAATCTGTGGCCGTGACGACGTGCTTGGAGATTTTCTGAATGGAGATGCCGAGGTTCACAGTGCTCCTTCCAAGTATACGGGCTGGTTGGAGGGGTATGGGCTCCCACCTACCGAATCCTGCCAGGTCCGTGAGGAGGATGCATGTGGAATTGAATAATTCACCAAGACATTTGGGAACTTGAACAACCTGGTATGCCCAACCGATTCGTACTCAGTGCTCCTGGAGTAACGCCCGACATTTGGGTAGGGATTGAAAGCCAATGGACACTCTGGCCATTAGAACCCCCTCAAACTTCAGTGTGTACATAAACTATAACTAGGAAACGTTGTCACTGTTCATGACAACTTTTGTTGGGAGGGTATGGGACACGGGACTACCCTGACAGGACATCTACTTTTCCAAGCTAATTATGGCTGTGTGCATGTTAAGACCACTACCTTAAATAATGTACATTTCAATCTCACCACAGTTGCAGGCAATCATATCATTCATTGGCTTGTGGATAAAACGCTACAATTAGCCCTTAGGTTCCAGATACCCTTTAACTGGACTGCTTTAGTACCTAACCAATTCCAAAATTTGTTTTCACTCCTATTAAAGGTTCCAAGGACAAATTTACATGCTCCAAAATATATATCAAGCCAAAAAGAATGCCTTTTATACTGCCTGTACCCAAATGAATGTATTGTGTTTTGTGACTAAAGCTAAACAACAACCTGTGACGCAGCAGGGAGGGGGGAGTGTTGACCTGGGAATGTGGCAGGGGAGTTTCAATAGGAGACCTGAGAGCCTGTAACCTGAGTCAGGAGGGGGAGGGGGAGGTAACACCTCTGCCCAGGAATGTGAATGGAGGCTGCAGGAGGGAGCCTGCTGGGGGGATTAGTCAGTTTGGGGCTGGGTGGTGGAACGCAGGGAACCCCAGGGCTGGGGTCTAAGCTCCCTGCTCCCCCAGAAGGACTTGACTGAGGGGTCCTGGTTGTACCCACAAGCTCTGTTTTAGACTGTGTTCCTGTTGTCCTTCTGTTTTACTGGCTGGCTGAGAGTCTCAGTGAATCCCAGGAAGAGGGGTGCAGGGCCTGGACTCCCCCATACTCCGTGACACAACCCCAACCGCACCATATTATCACCATGGGAATGCTGTTGCTTTTACTGCTGTTCAGCATAGGGTTATGTTCTTGTTGCTGTAACAGATGTATCTCTCATTGCCTGTCCAGCACTAGACCTGCCAACCTCGGCGCAAGGAAGCAGGTGGCACTATAGATTGTAAATAAAATGTGAAGCACAGTTTGGGTGAAAAAAGGACAAAAAGAAAAAATTAACAGGCTCATGGCTATAGAAGTTTAGGCCCAATTTGTGGTGCCAAAAAGGCACCAAAAGGGGGGAATGTGGAGGAAAATTCTGTGGACCCAAATTGGTCTAAACTGCCCAAGTAGGCCTAAAACTTTGGTCAAGCTAACTGTGTATATGAAGCATAAAAAGTGTGGAAAATTCCATTAAGAGGCAATTGCAAACAGCACAGCTTAAGAAATGTAACCATAACCGCTAGCAGTTAGAAAAAAACCCATTAACCGCAAAGAAAACACCTGTCAATCACAGGAAAAGCTTGTTTTTGCTAAACTCCAACTAAGCCAAAGCTACTGTTGAAACTTGCACTATATGCCAAATAAGGAAAATGCTGTTGAAGGAAGTGGGTTTGACAAATTGAGGTTTTCAGCAATATAAGCTCCTGTATTTTCTGTATACCCCGGGGCAGCTACTTAGAGCTGTTACCCCCTCTGTGCTTGTAATCACTAAAGGAGCCTCAGGCTTGGTTCTGATCCAAACACAGCGCGTGCTTAATTTTTCCACCATACAAGAATGAGCTTGATAAGTGTCTGGAGGGGATGGTGTGATGAGACTGCCTACAATGGCATGTAGCCAATCTGCGACTCTAGCAGCAAATATCTCCAGCGGCCAGACACAGGACACAAGATGGGGAGGGCTCTGAGTTACTACAGAGGATTCTTTCCCAGGTGTGTGGCTGCTGGGTCTTGCTCACATGCTCAGGGTCTAACTTGTCACCATATTTGGGGTCAGGAAGGAATTTTCCCCCAGGTCAGATTGGTAGAGACCCTGGGGTTTTTCTGCCTTCCTCTGCAGTGTGGGGCATGGGTCACTTGCATTAAACTAGTATCAATGGTGGATTCTCTGTAACTTGACATCTTTAAATCATGATTTGAGCGCATGATTTGAGTATGATTTCAGCCAGAGGTTAGGGGTCTATTACGGGAGCAGGTGGGTGAGGTTCTGAGGCCTACGATGGGCGGGAGGTCAGACTAAATGATCACCTTGGGCCCCTCTGATTTTGAAGTTGATGAGTCTGTAACTTCAATAGGCCACAGGGTGAGATTTCTCAGAAGTGCTCAGCGGTTGAACTCGATGGGTGTTTTGCCATTAACTCCAATGGGAGCAGAGAGGGGCCAACACTGAGTCTTTGTAACCCCCATTCCTGAGCGGACAATACAATGGTTATGGCAAAAATGGTTTTAACAGTGCCATGGCTACGTCAGCCATTACTGTGCAAGAAAATTGGACCCTATTTATACCTTGTTAACATATATAATTGAAATGGGACATTAATTGCTTAAAATCATAGTGTACTTGTTAGACCTAGTTATCACTGAGTCAAATTAAGGAATGCGTCCAGTGAAGTGAGCTGTAGCTCATGAAGGGTTATGCTCAAATAAATTTGTTAGTCTCTAAGGTGCCACAAGTCCTCTTCTTTTTGCGGATACAGACTAACACGGCTGCTACTCTGAAACTTCTCACTGCGAGGTTTAATGTATTGGCACTTATGAAGCACTTGGTGATCCTCCAACAGGAAGGGGCTAAATTAGAGATGCCGCATGGTACAGCCAGAGAAAACGTGGCCTGGAGCAGTGAGGGGACATGACCAAGGTACCATACAAAGCTAGTGGCCCTCACTGCCTCATGGGGCTGTGGAATAAAGCCATGCTTCCATTCAGCACTGGCTGTCACTGGCCCTTCCAAAAAGTGGAACTCCTCCCGTATCCTCCCAAGGCTGATGGTGCTCTGTAATGGAGGGAGTGTGGCCCAGCGGGTAGCACTTATCACCAGGCTCCTGGCATCTGTTCCCAGCTCCGCCAGCACTGTCCTTTGCTATTGTGTCCAAGTCACAACTTCTCTGTGCCTCTGCTTCTCCATGTGGAAGCTAAGGAAATGACGCTTGGAGGCCTGCTGGCAGAGGGGAGATGTGAGGCTCCAATGGCTGGATTGCAAAAGGGATTTAAGCACCTCATAATGTATAGAGGTGCTTAGTGACATTTTCAAAAGCACCTAACCACCCTGATTCCAGTAGGAGTTATGCACTCCGGTGAGGGGGTGAAAATCTCACTCGGCGCCTCTGTGCATCATTCGGTGGCAAAATAGCTTTGGAAATCCAGCCCTAAGGCACTACTATTCGCAGAGCGTTTGGGGCCTGTTAGATGGAGGGCTCTGGAGAAAGGCCAAGGGCTCTGGGACAGGGTGTAGAGGGGCGTCTGATTGCTGTTACGGCAGCTGAGAGCCCTTCCCAGGCCACATGGTCCCAGCCTTTGTATGGAAGCTTCGATCCAGCCCAGCATTGTCCACCGGCTGAATCCCTCCCACTGCTCAATTGCAGCCTCCCCAGCCCCGCTGACGCTTCAGCAGAGGAAGCGGAGAATGAAGCAAGCCCACTGGGAACTGCTGGGGAGGGTTAGGGAGCCATAAATTAACACCCCCCTGGCTTGTAAAATCCTACCAGCGGCTCATTAGTGACCACGAGTGGTCACAGGGGACTTGGTTCTATATGTCTTTGGAAAGCTGAAGATTAAAATAGCTTCCCCTTTCCACACCTCCCCTCGCAGGCGGCTTTGCGACAAGTCTGCACAGAGAACTGAGTCTTTCTGGCCTGATTTGCCCAGCCCCAGGGAGCCTGGGGAAGACACTGCTCTCTTTATTCCCCATTTCCCACTTGGTCAGGGAGTATAATATGCCCTGCAGCCGCTGACAAAGCCTACAAGGCTGCAAGCGCTGCCCTCACCCAGCCGGCCAGCCTGCGTCTGGACTCCTGAGCCAGGTGAGTTCTCTTCCTCCAGCAGCAGTGGTAGAAATGGCTCAGTCCCTGAGGTGAGAGAGAAGGTGACTGGCTTCAGAAGAGCCATTTTCCTGCAGCAGTTGCTGGGTTTGGCACGGGGTGGCAGCAAGTGTCCGTTAGCCTGGGCGCTCAAGCTGCTGCGGTTGAAAGATTGAGCCGAGGGTAGACTGATGCCCTTCTTCTTCGAACCATGAATAGGAAGTCTCTAGACCTGCTGCTCTGCCTCGCTGCTGCTATTGGCCAGCGTGCTAGACGATAGAAATGGGAGCCATAAAGGGACTCGGGCATTTGCAACACCGGGTGTCACGGTGCTGAATGTTTAGGTGCCTACAAACTCAGAGGAGAGCGCAACGCCGGGTCAGGCAGCCAGGCTCCTCTTCGGTGACTGGGCAGAGTCAGGCACCTTAGAATGGGACCCACCGAGCCAAAGCAAGCGGAGGGGAGACACTGAGCGGGGTGTGTGCTAAGCCCCTGTTTTCTCGGAGAGTGGTGCCTAGCTCTGCTAGTGATCCGGGAATGGGAACCTGTAGGTCTGGTAGCTCCAGGCACTTAAGGTCTTTCTTCCAGGAATGAGTTAGGCACCTGCCTTGCTCCACACAGAATGGCCAGAGGAAATGCCCACCTGATAACTCTTAGCCCAGTGGTTATCGCTCTCCCCTGCAAGGTGGGAGAGCCTTGTTCAAATCCTTCCTCCCCCTGTGGCAGAGGGGGAACGGACCCTGGGTCTCCCACATCCCAGGTGCATGCTCAAACCGCTGAGCAGGGGCACCCGTGCCCCTTTCTCCTTCTCTGGCCAGATTGCGAATGGGGCCAGATGTGGTGAGTGGCCTCTGAGTGCACCTACCACATCGGACCCCGCCCGCATCTTAGGGGGCCGAATGCCTCTTTCCCTGGTCCATTAATCACTCTGGGGTAAGTCAGGAGAGAGGCCTGGAATGAGGCATGCACGTGCCCAGGGGCAGAAACACAGAGGCCTAGGGACTTTTACCCTGGAAAACGTAGCCACTGAGCGAGTTTCGGTGCCTGCAGGGGCCAGGGGAGTTTTGTGGCTTGCAGTGGAGCCAAAACTGGGCCTCAGGTGGTTCTGTATCTTTGTGGACCTGGGCAAGGAGCTCAATCTGTTCAGTTTAACCAAGAGGAGCCTGAGGAGGACCGGATCACTGAGAGCCTACACGGGGAGCGAATATTGAACAGGGCTCTTCAGTCTACCACGGAAAGATCTGCCATGGTGCAATGGCTGAAAGCTGAAGCGAGACCAATTCAGACTGGAAACACAGCATCTGCTTTTACTAATGGGAGCAATTAACCAATTTACTGAGGGTTGTGGGGGATTCTCCATCGCTGACGATTTTAAAACTCAAGATGGGATTTTTTTATTTATTTATTTTTAGCAAATCTCTGCTCTCGTTCAAACAGGAATGAATCCAGACAGGTCCTGTGGCCGGTGCTATGCAGGCGGTCAGCCTAGATGATCACAAGGGTCCTTTCTGGACTTGGAGCCCCTGGCGAGAGCTGAGCTGTGCTCCTGTTTTACAATGAGAATGGACAAAGTGGCGGAGGGAAGGAAGCTGTGAGCTAAATACCGAGCCAATGGAGCAGGTGTCCTAAGTGCTAGTCACGCGATAATACCGGAATTCATTGAGCGGATGCAGAGGAGTCACCTCTAACTGGCCTAGGTTATTGAGAACCTGACATGGAGCCTTGGACGGCCAGGTGACCAGCTGCTCTCTGGGCCAGGCCGGCGAGACTAATCCTCATCGGAACCTGACACTTCATGTGCAATGCGCCTGGAGGGTCCCGGTCCCTCTGCCAGTGGGCTCTGACGCCAACGCCCCTCTGTTAGTCAGCAGCATCAGGCTGGCAGCCAGCAGAGAAGCCAGTGTGACGGAGGGGTGGGGGCATGGGAGGGGGTGTGAGTACAGGGCAACGTAGGGGCAGAGACCAGAACAAGGACCATCCCTAGACTAGGAGAAATCTAGGAGGTGAGAAAATGGGAGTTTCTGAGCTAGGGCAAATGTGGAGACCATGAGGGTCTGAAGGCTGGGCGGGTGCTCTGGGTCCTGTATCCCAGCGTCCTCCCTGCTTTAACTCCACTGACTCAGTTATCAGGTCATCATCACCCTGGGCTATGAGCGCTTCACAAGGTGTGTCACTTAGCCTTGCTCCTGGCCCCCGGGAGGGAGGTTGGTGTCACGATTTGCCCTTCGCACGGGAGGAATCAAGGCACAGAGAAGGGAACCGACTTTCCCAAGGTCACACAGTGAACCCATGACAGAACTAGGAAGAGAACCCAGGAGTCCTGATGCCCAGAATGTGAATGCAGGGCCGGCCCTTCCTCCCAGTGAGCTGACAGGACACATACGCTGCTTCTGCAAATCAGATGTTGTTGTAGAAAAGAAAGAGAGAGGACAGACTCTTCATCTGCTCAGTCGACTCCCCAGGGCAGCGAACTAGGAAATAAACGGCTTGCCAGAGAGATGAGGGGTCAGCGGAAAGGGGAGGAGAAGGGAGGGAGCAGAAATGGATGAGTTTATTTCAAAAAGTTATTTTCTCAAAACATATTTCTGCCTAATCAGAAGGCGGCTCAAAGAGCTAGTTGAGGATGGGGGGTGGTGGTGGTGGGGTTTACCTAGCTACGTTCTGGATTTTGTTTTCTGGTTACTGTACCTTTACATTTCCACGGTCTGCAGACGGCCGATTTCTGGTGGGTTCAGATGGCTGTGTAGTAGGGGTGTTGTACTCAGTCTCATGGCGATCTTACTCGTGTTCCTTCGTGGTTTGTTCTTTTCCCATTATTTAAAGTCAAGAGTCACTTGGCCCCACAGTACCTGGCTGATGTCACTGCATGTAAAACAGCATCTGCGTGTTCAGGGCTCAGGATTTCCCCCACCAGGCGCCTGGTTGCAGGTTCAAAGAACAAGGCTTTTGTTTAACTAAGGGGCGATATGATAGAGGTCTGTAACATCATGACTGGGGTGGATAAGGTAAATAAGGAAGTGTTATTTACTCCTTCTCACAACACAAGAACGAGGGTTCACCCAATGACATTAATAGTCAGCAGGTTTAAAACAAAGGAAAGGAAGTATTTCTTCACACAGCGCACAGTCAGCCTGTGGGACTCCTTGCCAGACCAAGGAGCTCCTTGTGAAGGCCAAGACCATAACAGGGTTGGAAGACAGGATACTGGGCTAGATGGACCTTTGGTCTGACCCACTATGGCCGTTCTTATGTTGTAACCACGTTCTCCAGCCTGTGGCAGCTTGACCAGCAGCAAAGCTCCTCTCTCTGGTGGAGCAGCAGGCTACAGCAGGCAGGGACCAAACCTGGCCCCTCTGGATCCAGCCACACAAGTCTCTATCCCTTGAGTTTATTGACCCAGCTCTGTGAGCCAAGGCTGGGGTGGCTCATCAGCCCACTAGAGGGGGTCACTGCGTGCGGGTGGGTGACACTGGGAGCCCTGAAGCAGCTACACTGCAGTGTGCGCTCTCAAAGAATCAGAAGGGAAATAGGACTAACCCATCCCCTAGACAGGATGTGCCCTGCAGCAGGCAAGGGTGCTGAGTACTTGCTGGCACTCAAAGGTGCCCAATATGCAGAACTGAGCAAGACACTGGAGCTGCTGTTTTGCACAATGGGGGGGCGGTGGGATGGGTAGTAACTCAGCAGCCGGAGAAGAGCCATTCAGGAGTAGCCTCATAGTGAATGATCATGGCAGACTGAGCAGAGTTCTGGTGACGTCTCTCTAGCGAGGTCGCACCTGGCTGGTGGATCTGCACAGGGCGATCCCTGCCCACATCGGGCTAAGCACAGCGACAAGGAGTCAGGACCAGGGTGACCAGATGTCTCAATATTCGGGGCTTTTTCTTATATAGGCGCCTATTACCCCATCCCAACCCTGTCCCAATTTTCACACTTGCTCTCTGGTCACACTAGTGGGACTCCTGGAGTCTGTTCCCTGCCCTTACTGACTCCTCGCATGACTTTGGGTAAATTAGTGCTCCTGTGTGCCTCAGTTTCCCCATTTGTAAAATTAGGCTAATCCCCTTCCTGCCAGGGCTGCTGCAATGTTTGTAAAGTGCATGGGATGGTCAGAGGGCAGGTACGACAGCAGGACCCTTTGGGTATTATTGTTTATTATTATTCTAGACTCTGTTGCTCTCCTTTCAGTCAAGCTGGAACGATGGATTTCCCAGCCACCACGGCCGTTGTCTTCCTTGCCCTCGACAGCCCCCTCAATGCCACCGCCGCACGCGGCACGGAACACAGCTTCTTTGGCTTGACCGTGAGGCAGCTCAGGTACGTCTTTGCCACTTTCTGCAGCCTGATCTTGTCAGTCGGTCTTGTAGGAAACCTGTTGTTGCTGCTGGTCCTGATCGAGGGTCTCCAGAGCAGCAGCAGCAGCCACATCTCCATCCTGACCAGCACCCTCATGGTCAACATCACCGTCTCTGACCTGCTCTTCCTCCTCTACAACGTCACAGTGTTGCTGCTGACCTTTCTCCAGGAGGACTGGCAGATGGGTGTGGCCGTCTGTGTCAGCAGCCAGAGCCTCTCCATGTGGACCATGTTCTGCAGCTTTTACAGCATGGTGGCCATATCCATCCTGCGCTACGTGGCCGTGGTCCATCCCACCTGCTCCTTCTCCACCAGTAAGGTCCAGAGGCTCCTGCTGTGTATGAGCATGTGGCTTTTGGGCTTCTTTGTCTCCATCCCCAATTGGCTGCACCAAAGGGTCATGGCAGTTGGAGACGCCCATTACTGCGTGCTCCTCCTGACCCCGGAGCAAACCTTCCTCTACTTCCTTCTCTTCGGGGGCGTTGCCTTTTTCCCCTTTGTGCTGCTGTTGCTCCTGTGCTACTCCAGGATTGTCCAGTCCCTCTGGTGCCGGAGCACCCGCAAGGGCCATTCGTCAGGGGGCACCCAACTCAACCAGAAGGCCACTGTCATGATACTGACCGTGGTGACGGTCTTTGTGCTGATGTGGATCCCTTGCTCTGTGGTGATCTGCCTCTCTGCCACTCATCGCCTCTCTCAGACGCCTGCAGCTTTCGTGGCCTCCAGTTTGGCCATGGTGCTCGCCTATTCCAACTGCTCCGTGAGCCCCCTCATCTGCTTCTCCCTTTCGGCCCAGTTTCAGGGCAGCCTGAAAAATATGCTCTTTCGGAGAGGCCGCAGATGAGCCGGAATGTAGAGCAGGCAGTTCAACTGGGAAGGAGTGGTATGTAGTTAAGACAGGAGGCGGGTAAGAGGGGACGTGGTGGAGAGAGACAAAGTAATGAAGAGGAGGGAGAAGATAGACTGGGTGCTCCTTTCTCTTCTTTCTGGTAAAACAAGAACTAGGGGACAGCCAATGGAACTGAAACGCAGCAAATCTAATACTGATGAAAAGGAAATTCTTTCTTTCTTTCGTTTCTCCACAAAGCATAACTAACCTATGGAACTCATCGCTACAAGATATGGCTGAGGGCAAGAGCTTAGCAGGATTGAAAAAGGATTGGACAGATCTATGGATAATAAGAATCACTGTTGTGTTAGGGAAAAATAGAAGGGATTAAACATTCAGGGCACGATCCAACACCTTAACTGACAGGAGTCAGGGAGAAACTTCCTCCATGGACAGGTTATTCCATAATTTCTCACTAGGAGATATTCTCTGGTGTAGGGCACTCTCCCAGTGATGATTCTGGACTGGATGATCCAGTTTGGCTGTTCCTAGTCCTGCAGGCCTATCTAAACAGCAGCGAGCGTGTGCTTGGGGCTTTGTGTGTTTTGGGGCCCCTGCAGAGAGTTGGTAAGTCCCTGTTATTGCTCGGACATGAGCTCAAGCATATTTACTAGACACTGGGGCTGTCATTGACACCATGTGATCTTCAGCGCCTCCACGTAACACAGGATTTGTCAAACTGGGGGTCAGGACCCCTCAGGGAGTCGCAAGGTTATTACATGGAGGGTCGTGAGCTGTCAACCTCCACCCCCAAACCCCTCCAGCATTTATAATGGTGTTAAATATATTAAAAAGTGTTTTTCTTTTCTAAGGAGGCTTGCTGTGTGAAAGGGGTCACATGACACAGGTCTGAGAACCACTGGTCTAGCATGACAGAACTCCGGGAGACACGAGAGAAAGAGAAAGGCAGTTTTGTAGTCAATGCTTATCTCGCCCCTTCAGCACCGGACAATTCACTGGTCAAGGATTTACTATGGAGTTCACTCAGTGTACAAGAAATGTTACACCTCTGTGCAAGCCAGAGCTCAGGTCTGCTCTCCTTGTTCCTCAGTCCTTTGGAAGCCAATGACTGGGAGGATTGGGCCCAGGTTGCTTCTTTTGCTACCACGGGGCTGTTGCTAGAAGGACCTGGGGCGGTTGTCATGCAGTAGCAATGCATGACATGGGGGGAGGGATAGCTCAGTGGTTTGAGCTTTGGCCTGCTAAACCCAGGGGTGTGAGTTCAATCCTTGAGGGGCCATTTAGGGATCTGGGGCAAAAATTGGGGATCGGTCCTGCTTTGAGCAGGGGGTTGGACTAGATGACCTCCTGAGGTCCCTTCCAACCCTGATATTCTATGATTCTATGAACCATGGTGCCCAGCAGTAAGTGTTTGGGAGGCTCGTCTCTCCGGCTGTCCATGAGGCGTAATCAGGCACGAGAGGTCTCTGTTGCCCCTGACAAAACCCCTCTCCCAGCCCCCGAGAGAAGAGCATCCGAAGGGCCTTCCTGCTCAGCCCGATTTTCAATTCTTTGCGCTTGCTCTTGCTGCTCTGAAATTAATGCAGCCTGTTGCCCCGGCAGGAAGATCAACAGGTGCCTTGTGCTTCCAAGTACCACACTTCGCCTCTGCTCTGGATATGATCATACCCGGGGGGGTGGGGGGTGGAATTATGGTTGATATGAGCCCTCCCCCCCTCCAGCTTCTGCAAGTGGTTCCTGTTTTTCGGATCGACTTTTCAGTGCCCCCAGAAATTAAAAAAAGCTAAGCCCTGAGCTGAGGATGAGGGTGGGAGGGGGATTTCAGACCTGGAGCTGTGGTTCAGTCCACCATGGAAATAGGAGCTGGGATAGGGGCTTTGGCTTGTCCCAGCAGTAACTCTGACCCATGGAGGGTGTGACCTGCCCAGAGGAGAGGTGACGTGCTGTGCCAGAAGCAGTGCTGTGAACCATTCCAGGCAGACTTCTTCCCTCCAGGTCTGAATCCTGTTTGAGAACCATTTGTCTAGTCTCCACTAGACCTCAGTTCTTTCTAAAACCCAGGCAGCTACACCCGATGTGAAAACACACGCAGCATTTTCTGGTGTAGACAAGGCCTAAGTCTGGCCTGTGTCTAGATGCCGGGGAGGGGTCCCCGTGGAGGAGGGATTCCAGCAAAGAGCGGCTACTGCTGGAAGTTGGTTTGAGCAATGGAAGCAGGATCGTCCAACGTCTCAGCATTGGCCTGATTCTGCTGTCGACTTTGATGGTAGGACAGAGCAGAGTGCTACTCTAATTCCCTTTCAACAGCTGTTAGAGTTTTGTGTTTTATTGATTACAAGTTAGTCACGTATGTTAGGGCTGGGCTGTGATTTTCAACCCCCCCGCCCCCTCCCCCCGCAAGCCTCGTCCCCCATTTTCTTTTTGCTCTGTGTGGGTTATTACAGCATCACTGCACCTGCCTCACTGTTCCTCAGGGCCTGGCGAATCTCTTGAAACACAAACTAATTTCTGCAGCAAGACAAATGATCGCTGTGCAGTCCCCAATGTTCAGCATCAATCATAAATATGAATGCCACTGAGCCTATGCAAGACACTAACATGGCAATTTTTAAAAATTCAGACACCGGCTTGACATAACGGCACGGCAGCATGAGTGACTGGCCCTCTGTCTCTCTCACTCTTTCTCAGTTCAAGAGACAGACAGAGAGAGACGGGAGCAAAAGGCTTTTATAACAGACCGATGATTTTTGCTCACAGACTCTAAAAAAAGAATGGCCACAGACCCTGGGTTTCTGCATTCGGATGAGAGACGTGACAATCAAGACAACTCACACATGTCCAGGCTCCCGCCGTCTCGGCTCTTCCCAGCTCCCGGCGCAGACCCACACATGTGGCCTACAATCCACCCACTAGCATTCTAGATCCAGAATTTGTGTCACCACAACAAACAAGGATTCTCTCTTGGGTTCCTAATAATAAAACAAACCTTCCATCCCTGGGCTCTCAATGCTCCGTGGAGAACCCTCACAATCTTTGCTGATGAGCAACATGAGGTAAAGCGAATTGCTCAAGGTCACACGGGGAGGCAGTGGAAGGCCCTAAGTAGAAGCCCAGAGTCCTGTCTGCTAACCACCGGAGCACACTCTGAAGCCACTAGCAATCTCCCAGTGACGTTAATAAACCAGGAGTGGCCAAACTTACTGACCCTCTGAGCCACATACGACAATCTTCAGAAGTTCAAAAGCTGGGACGTGCCTGCCTGCGCCTCAGCCCCACTCCAGCTGAAGCCCAGAGCCCCAGCAAGTGCACCCAGTGGGGCTGAAGCCCCAAGAATCCCTCCCTGCTGGGCAGAAGCCAGAGGTGACGTGTGACGTTTCCTGATGTTTGCCAGGGTTTGCTGGCCCCGCGCTGTCACATAGTGCTACTGGGCCCCTCCCTGCAAGGCAGCTGCTGGAGCCAGCAAGCTTGGACCTGCGGCCATGGGCAGAGACAGCTGCAAACAGCTGGAACCTGCTGCATTTGGTGCTGTCTGTCCTTGCAGAGCTAAAGCAGTGGCCCCTCCCTGCAGCTCCCAGGTGTTTGCCGCTGAGGGGAAGGGGGGCGTGCCAGGGTGTGTGTGAACTCAAACTACTGGGGGGGCGGCGAACTTTTTAATGGTGTCCCCCCACTCTCAGCAGCCACCAATTGTCTCTGGCAGAAGCCCCTAGCCCAGAGGTGGGCAAACTACGGCCCGCGGGCCACATCCGGCCCGTGGGACTGTCCTGTCCGGCCCCTGAGCTCCTGGCCTGGGAGGCTAGCCCCGGTCCCTCCCCAGCTGTTCCCCCTCCCCTGCAGCCATGCCGCCGCGTGGGCAGTGGGGCTGCGAGCGCCTGCCATTCTGAGCGGCATGGTAAGGGGGCGAGGCAGCGCGCACGGTGGTGGTGGGGTGGGGTAGGGGGTTGCGGGGGGCAGTCAGGGGACAGGGTGCAGGGGGGTTTGATTTGGGGTAGGATCCCGGGGGGTGGTTTGGGGTGGGCGGTCCCAGGAGGGGGCAGTCAGGGGACAGGAAGGAGGTTGGCTGGGTCGGGGGTTCTCAGGGGGACAGTCAGGGGGCGGGAAGTGGGAGGGGGTGAATAGGGGGCAGGGGCCAAGCTGTTTGGGGAGGCACAGCCTTCCCTACCTGGCCCTCCATACAGTTTCGCACCCCTGCCCTAGCCCCACCACTCCACTGCAGGGTAGAAGCCCCGAGCCCCCCCCCCCCACTTCCCCCGGTCTAGTAGGTGGAGAATGGGGGGACTCCGTGAGCCGCAATTTAACAGTAAAAGCTGCATGCAGCTTGTGGGCCACGGTTTGGTCACACCTGTAATAAGCTGTGAAGTGCTTTTGTTTCTTTAAAGGAGGAGACAAATGTTAATACCTCCCTTATCAATCCAGGAGAGGGGCTGGCCATTGCAAAGCACACAGGCTTGGGAAAATTTGGGGTGGGGGGCATTCGAATCCCTTTGCCCGGCATAACCAGAGTGGGGCTGCTGTGTTGTAGGCAGGCTGCCGGGTCGGAGCGCTGAAGCAGGGCTTAATGTACAGACTCGCAATGCATGTTTCTATGACGCCTGGACGCGTCCAGACAGGAGACACACCGCAGCAGAGCCTTTTGAGGCACTCGGGATCACAGAGCAGGTGTGACACAGCGCCTCACTGGGCTGGATTACGCCCCAGAACGTGACAGCTTGTCTCTCTGGTTTTTAACGACACACTGATACATATTCCTACTCCTAGGAGCTGACACTTTACCCCTTGTGTCTGACTTTGTTCTTTTTCCTCCCCTTCCCTAGTGACCCCCCACCCCAAAACCCAACAACCCAGTAACCCCGTGCAGCAGAATTCACACCCAGATTGAGTCCCAGAATAGCTAGGGCGCAGTGCACTGCTGAAGTGCTTTAACAGCCTTCGTTCCCCGATTGTGAGTGTGTGTCACTCTCGGAGAGTGGGGCCCTGATCCTCGCTAGGAACCCTTAGGTGCCATTGCAATAGACATAAATAACCATAATCAGCCAGCCTCTAACCCATTTTCTTTACACCCAGAGTAACTGACTGAAATCGTCTTCTCTGCCAACCCGTCTTTGACACTCCTTTCTGGCCTTGCTGCCTGGCTCTGCTCCTCGCTGAATCCCCTGGCCAGACTCCGCATCTGGGAAGCAGGCCCGTGACGGCGAGTCTGACACACACACACATCTGCCTCCCTGTCCTGCTCTGCTGCCCCACAGCTGATCAGCTTGGCGGCCTGGAGTTCTTAGTCAACTAGTCAGCCCAATCCCCCCGTGTCCAGCCTTCCCTCTTGGCCCCAAGCACAGCCCCCCCTTACAATGGGTCTGAGCCGGTTGGCTGGCAGCGCCCCCCCCTACCAAGAACACCCGAAAGGGGAGTCCTGCTGTAGGGGGCGCTTGATTTGGAGGAATATGGAGCAGGGCAGCCAGGTCTGTCAGGTGGGAGAGGGTCTGGGGAGATCACTTTGGATGCAGGGTGCGGGGAGAGCAGAGACAGCAGGCCGTATGCATGCTCCCCCCATGACGCTTTGGGGCGGTTGTGGGAGGCGCCTGGCCCCACCTAAGCAGGTGCTGGGGCTGAGGAGGCAGTGCGGGGGCGGGGGGGGGGGCAGGTGCCGTGGGACAATTTGCAGGACTAAGGGCTCAGGTACGTGACAACTCCGGTAGGCTGAGAAAGAGAATCCTGGCTCCTTGAGACGCACTTGCCATGAGCACGTGGGGCCATCTAAGACCAGACGCTGCGAGCCAATGCGGAGGCGGGGGTGACGGGGAACCGAGCTAGTAAAGGCAGAGGAGGTCTGGGACATGTGCTCCCTGACGGGAGGTAGGGCTCCAGATGGAAGTCGTGACTGTGCTGAGACCTTGGCTAAGTGGGCTGGCTGGCAGCTTGGTCCAGGAGAAGTTCGGGGGAGGCCCGGCCTGGGTGGGGCTCTCTGTGGGGCAAGGAGGGGCAGGATGTGGAAATGGACTGGAGTAGTTTGTGTGGAATAAAGACCAGCTAAGTACGAGCACTAGCTATTCCGAAGTAGCTAATGTGGCCCCATTCTGGAATGAAAATCACTCCATTCGGGAAGAATTGCTTCCCTTTGGAAGCACACAAATTATTCTGGAATTAAGTGACTTTAATGACAGAAGAAAGTGTCCACAGGATCCACTCCAGAATACCTAGTGCTCTTACATATTCCACACCAGCTACTGCAGTCCATTTTCCCATGTAGATGAGCCCTTGAGTTGGCTTTTCCCTCCAGCATCAGCCCTCTAGCTATTCCAGACTAGTTTGCGCTGCAATCGCTAGTCTGGTCAATTTCCCCTGTTGACTGCCCTTACATCCGCCCACTTCCGTTCGGAATACCTGAGGAAGCTTCCCATGGCAGCTCCTTGTTGTAAAGACGTGGCTGTGCCAGGTAGCAGCAATCTGGCCTATACCGCTACACAGTGGTTTGTAACGATACTGCCCTACACTTTTTTCCTGAGGCTAGAAGTGTCGAGGGATGGCTGGACGTAGCTGGTGTTTGCGCAGAGACAAGGCAACAGTAAAGTGCCCGTGTGTGTGTCAGACACGCCAGTTGGGTGCCCCGAAATTGCCAACCCCAAGCAGTCCAAAATCATGAACTATTGATAAAATGATGAATTTTGTGTCCCTTTTTCTTTGTCTTCTCCTTTGTGAGCCTTCAGGAGCTGCTCAGGAGGGAGTTTCTCCAAAAGCGTGGATGTTAGAAAGTTACTCCGACTTGACTTTCTATGAAAGCTGAGATGCTCTCATGATCACCTGACTCCAGGGGCTGGGGCTTTAAAAAAACACCAAAATACACAAGACTTGTGACAAAAATCACCAGCGTTGGAAACACTGAGTTTGGCCCCACATACGTCATGGCTCTGTGCGTTCCCCACCCTCTGTCGCTTTTGTGCCACTCACTATTCCTGTTAGCTGAGCACCAACAATTTAGCCCCCTGTGCAGGCAGTGGGTACCAAGTCCCTGAGCTACAGCCGGGCAATGGGCCTTTAGGGGGCCCGATTATTGTAGGGAAGGGAAATGCAGTAGATCTAATGGACTTCAGGGCATCATTTGATATGATACCACACAGGAAATTATTCGTTCCATTGGAGAAGGTGGGAATCAGTACAGGCAGGGGCAGATGGGTGAGGAACTGGCTAAAGTGGAGAAAACAACAGGTTGGGCTGACGGGTGAACTACCCGACTAGAGGGAGTTCAGGATCAGTCTTGGGACCAATCTTATTTGGTGTCTTTATTAAGGGCCCTGGCCCAAGACGTAGGCGTGTGCTACTGCAGTCGGGGATGATACAAAGCTGGGAGACATCAGCAATGCAGAGAAGGATGAGGACGCTCTACGGGAAGCTCTGGATGACCTTGAAGACTGGCGTAATAGAAATGGGATGAAATTCAATAGAACAAAGAGCAAGGTCGTGCGCCTAGAGACTCATAATCGTGTCTGCTGTAAACAGGGGGCTGATCAGCTGGAAGCGACAGTCACTGGGGCACGTGGGCTGATCACAGGATGACTGTGAGCCAGGGGTGAAAGTTAGCTGGTACAGCCTGGTACGGCGTAGCGGCAAGAGCCGGTGCACCGTACTGGGGCAGCCCGACTTCCCCAGGGGGCAATTTAAAGGGCCTGGGGCTCCCAGTAGTGGCTGGAGCCCCAGGCCCTTTAAATTGCCTCCAGAGCCCCGCTGCCAGAGCCCCTGGGGTAGCGGCTGCGGGGCTTCGGCAGCTATTTAGAGGGCCCGAGGTTCCCCTCCTACTACTGCCCCGGACCTTTAAATAGCCGCCAGAGCCCTGGGCTGCTGCTGCTACCCCGGTGGGGGAGGGGAGGGGAGAGGGCACTTACCTTACAGGGTGGGCTGGGGCTGGCTCTGACCCCCTCAGCCCCGCCCCTTCTGCCATAGGCCCCGCCCCTTCCAGGGACCAGAGCTGGCCCCAGCGTATGGGTAAGTCACTCGACTTACTTTCACCCCTGCTCTGAGCCAACAGTGCGAAGCACCTGCAAAAAAAAGCCCATGTGACTCTAGGCTGTATCAGGCGAGGGCTTTCCAGTAGAGAGAGAGAAGTGTTAACATGATAGCACACGGCCCTGGTGAGGCCTCATCTGGGCTACTGGGTGCAGCTCTGATCACCCATGTTCAGGAAAGATGCATTCATACTGGAACAAGTGCAGATAAGATCTACTGGGATGATCAGGGGAAATGGAGGGCCGATCTGGTGAGTGGAGTTTGGTTCAGCAAACAGAAGGCTGCGCGGGGCTCTTACTGCTCTCTACATATACATCAGGGTTAAACATCAAGGAGGGAGAAGCTCAAGGACAAAGTTGGAACAAGAACAAATGGGGATGAACTGGCCATGAACAAGCTGAGTCTGGAGATGAGAAGAAAGGTTCGATCTGTCAGAGGGGGAGGCTCTGGCATGCTGCCTCCCTAGAGGCATTGTGGGGCAAACAACTGAATCCGTTTTAAGTGAGAGCTGGACAAATGAGGACTGTGGGGTTGCTTGTGATGGTGGCGGTCAATGCTCAGCAGCCCTGGGGTTCTTTCCAGTAATTGTCTTATGTTCCTAGAATCTCATGCTTCAGGGCTTCACCCTACAGGGGTCAGGAGGGATATTTTTAACTTCCAGATGTATTGGTAATTGTTCAGGGGTTTTCTTTTGTTTTGTTTCTTTTTAGTCTCCTTTCTCTGAAGCATCAGAGATGCCGATGGCTAGAGATGGGACACTGGATGGGGTGGGCTGGTGCTCTAAGGTGGTAAAGAGAATCCATTGTTTTAGATGCTTGGCTGGTGTGACTTGTTCTGATGGCCACATCTGGGGTTGGAAATGAAATTTCCCCACGCCAGATTAGCAGCAATTTGGGGACCATCCCCTGCAGCATGGAGCGTGGATCGCCTGCTAGGATAGTCTGGGTATATCTCACTGAATCAGTTCCCTGCCATCACAGGGTCCTCTGGCATGGGTTCACCTCGGTCCCTCATGTTCTCTGCCTGTGGCACATGATCATCTTGTCTCCTGTGGGCTGTAAGACTTCAGTCTCGTTTCAGTTGGGTTTAGGGTGCAGATGCTGGGGGTGTTGGTGGCCTGTGATCTAAAGGAGGTTCAGGCTGGATGATCTGGTCCCTTCTGGCCCTAAACTCCATGATGCGGTGAGTCATTGCTGAGCTTTGAGCAGCATCTCTCTGGTGTGGCGCTCATGGGTTGGAACTCGCCATCGCAGGACAGAGCTGGATTAGAAGGTATCAGGCTTAAGGAAAGGGCTGCAGAGTTACATGGCTAATCAGAATATCCAGAATGACAATGGTATAAACCTAGAAACCGAACAGGAGTTTGGGATGGGGGATAACCCCCCCCCGCCTCTTCTAACTAATGGAGCTGAGGAATCTACATTCCCTGGGGCAGTTACCTATTGCCGAGTTTCTTGTACCTTCCTCTGAAGTGACTGGTCCGGTTCAGTGGGAGGCAGGATGCTGCTGGACGACATGGGCCTTTGGGGGATCCAGCTGGCTGTTCCTCTAGTCCAGGAGGGCTCCACATTCTGCTAGCTACAGTCGCGGCTCCTGATCGAGAGCTCAGCATCTTGGTGTCAAGTCAGTGCCTCACAGCACAATAGCAGGGACAGCGTGAGCCTGCCCCTCCCCAGGCAGGATTGGCTCCTAGAAGCCGCGAAGGCGGGTGTGGAAGAGCTCTGTTGTGGGGAGAGGGAGGACAGGCACACCAGACGCGGAATACATACCTGCCACACAAGGCCACAAACACCCTGTATGTACTGGTATGACTCTCCCCTGTGCAGCCCTCCCACACCGCCTAACAAGGGGATACTGAAATAATCTGGACAGGCAGGTTCTCGGGGAGCAGTAGAGGACAGAGCGTCAGAGGGTCTAGACAGAGAGAGGCACAGGGGACAAGGTGCAGTGTCCCAATGAAGAGCTGTGAGGCCAAAACAGTGCCTGGGCTGGGAGGGTCTCTCTGCTGAACCTGTTCCAGGCAGCCAGCGCTGGCCATGGAAGCGTTAGCTGCCAGGGTTTCCGAGCGTTTGCCACAGGGCACGCAGACAGAGACATGCTTAGAGTCAGCTCGGCCATGACCTGGTTACACAAACTTGACCCTTGCTGGGTAGCCCCAGCTCTCCCTTCGAGAGGTCCTGAGCTCTGGAACACTTACCGTGATTCTGTCTACATCCGGCTGGGGTCTTGGGGCCCCAGTGAGAATGCGGTAGCTTCCTGCCGGGGTTAAGCCTTTCTTGTGTAGATGGGACCGAGCCATAACTGTGCTCCGGAACTAGAGAGAGACAGGGTGGGGGAGGGGATATCATTTATTGGACCAACTTCTGTTGGTGAGAGAGACAAGCTTCCAAGCGGGAGATAGCTCAGTGGTCTGCGTATTGGCCTGCTAAACCCAGGGGATGTGAGTTCAATCCTTGAGGGGGCCATTTAGGGATGTTGGGGATCGGTCCTGCTTTGAGCAGGGGGTTGGACTAGATGACCTCCTGAGGTCCCTTCCCACCGTGATAGTCTGTGATTCAAGCCGCACAGAGCTCTTCTTCTGGTCTGGGAAAGGACCTGCGAGTATCACAGCTGAATGCAGGGTGGAACAGATTGTTTAGCATAAGGAGTTAACACATATTGTAAGGCAGTGACTCTCAACCACTCCAGACTGTCCCCCCTCCAGGAGTCTGATTTGTCTTGCGTAGCCCCACATCTCACCTCACTTCAAAACGGCTTGCTTGCAAAATGAGATGTAAAAATACAAAAGTGTCACAGCCACTTGTGCTGAAAAACTGACTTTCTCCTTGTTACCATAGAATTATCAAATAAATCAACGGGAATAGAAATCCTGTCCTTACATGTCATGTGTCGTGTATAGAGCTGTGTAAACAAGTTGTTGTCTGTGAAATTTTAATTTTCTGACTTCCCTAGTGCTTTTTATGTAGCCTGTTGTAAAACTAGGCAAATAGCTAGATGAGATGGTGTACCCCTGGGAGACCGCTGCAAACCCTTGGGGGCACACATCCCCCTGACTGAGAACCAATGCTGTAAGGGGCCATTCGAGGCAGAGTGGCCTAACATCTCTGCAGTCACAGGTTAGTGAGGGGGTTACTGGGTTACAGAGTGTAGTAACAAGCCCTACACCCAGTGACGGTGTTGTGCAGGTTTCCGAGAGGTCAGATACAGAGTGATCGCTTTGTGAAAAGTGTTTGCCCCCAAGTGATTGGGTGTTTTTGTCTTTTATCATTTTCCTGTGTGAGTTCATTCAAGAGCAGAGTGATTGTCTGGTTTCAGCCACACAGTTATTGCGGTGGATGAGGTACACCACACAGACTCATAGGGCTGGAAGGGCCCTCGAGAGGTTATCTCGTCCAGTCCGCTGCACTCATGGTAGGACTGGACTCATGGTGTGATAGGCATGTGTAGGACCCATGGAACCTGAAAGGTGTATTGTGGGGGGTGTTGATCATTGTTGCAGGTGGAGCTTTGTCTGCAGGTTTTGTAGCTGCTGTTCTGGCAGGGTCTGGGGCGTGGGCGCTCGTCTGTGGGGAGCGGGCTTCTGGTGAAGAGTTTGGAGAGGTTGGGGGTTGTTTGAAGGCCAGAAGTGGGGGGTCAGGAAAGATTTCTTTCTGGAGGGGTGTAGCTGTTTGATGGTACCCCGTGTGGGGTACAGTCTAACGCTGTGAGAAGGGCCCAGCTCTGCTGTAATCACTCCTGAGCTGACTGAATCCAGCCAAATCAGCAAGAGAAGGCTGCCACCTCTGCCACCTTGAGCCAGCTAGTCCCACCCCAGAAGGAGACACAGAATGGTGGGGGTTCGCAGCAGATTTGTTCAGGGATGGCTGTTGAAACCAAAGGGCTCCTGCCTCAAGCCACTTTCCCATCTGGTGCTGGGGTTTCTAGCTGGGTGCAAACAGCAGCACCAGGGGAGAGTCCAGGGGTTCTAGACTTTTGGCCTAAAGGGCAGGAGTAGGTGGGAGAGGAAAGGACCCCAGGGATCATCATGTTGTCATGGTCCTGGCACCTTGGAGACAATGCAGCTGTAGACGAAGGCTGCCGAAGGGGAACCTGAGACCCAAATGGGATTGGGGAGGCGCTGCCTCCCATCTCTTCACGGTGCTGAAAATGATATTTTTATATTTACAGAATGGGGACAAGGGAGTCAGCCTAAAAGAGTGAGCGAGCAGGAGCCAGAGCAAAGGCAAATGGTCCTTCAAACCCGGGGTGGTGCAGGTAACTCCCCAAGCGACTCGTTTATGTAAGGACCAGCTCCGTACCACCAGCGTGCAGAGGTGACCTGACTTCTGTCTTTCTGCTCGTCAGATCAGGTCCAGGGGATATTCTCTCCTGCGATGGAGACACCATTTTATGACCTTTCTGGGGCCCTCGGAGGGAAGGAAATCAGAGTGAGCTCATTGCTGTAGTAAAAAGCATAGTTTATTTCAGTTTAAGGCAATCCAATACAAATCAGCTCACGTCGGACATTCGACACAAAATACAATAGTGTAAAGTCTAGAAAGGTCAACACCCATGCAAATAAAAAATCAAGTGAGTGGGAGGGAGGGGAAAGAGAAAGAGGGAAAGGAGCCAAACTTCCCTAGTAACATGCAGGGTGTTTGCTAATTCTCAGACCGTGGAGACACCTCCTGTAGCTTGTAAAGAAAAGTCGGATTGGAGCATAGACTGAACAATGGCCCCCTTCCCATGGAAACGTACACACCAATCTTGGAAGACTCATGTTCCTTCCGCAGCACTGGCTAGCCACCCTCACGGGCACAGGGCGTCTGCCTGATCTGAGAGCTGTGATTTCACAGCCCGTGTCCATGCCTCCTGTGCACCGTCTGCTAGCCACACTGACGCAGCGCAGGGTGGGAGGACAGCTCGGACACGCGGCACGTCACAGAACTGGGCACAGGACTGCACTGGCATGCATCACCCAATGTCTACACTGGTACAGAACGGGGCGTGGCACTGCAGGGTCGATGGCGCCTGCTAGCAACACATGGACAGTAACGAGTACAGAGCCGCCTGGCCAGGCACTGCCTGCTCTCCCCGCTCTCCACGCCGCCCTCTGAGTGCTCTTTGGGGCTTCTGAGTTTGAGTGGCACTTGGACAAAGGACCGTTGCATGCTGCGGGTGCAAAGGGGGTTGTGGGTAGGTGACATGGCCATGACCCCGCCCCTGGTCTGGGACTATGGAGCTCAGTAAGTTCATGGTCAAAGATCCCCTCCATCAGGCAAGCGACTCCGAGGAGGCCAGGCACTCTCAGAGCAACAGAGCCACTCGCCAGCTTCAGCTTTTTCCCATTCACCCCCAAACCCCACGCTGAATTCTGGAGGTGACTGAGCAATGCTAGGGCATCACCCTTCTCCTCATCAGGCTGCGGGGGGGGGCATGAGCTGGGGGCTCTCCCATCCTGGGTCAGGTTAAAGGTTTTGAGAGTTCCCCCTTCTCCCTCCCAGGTCTTGTGAGCTCCCCTAGCAGACCAGCCCCACACGTGACTTAGGCAGCTGAACACCTGTCTTGCCCTGGTTGGTGACACAAGCAGAGACAGGGGGCTCCCTGAACCCCGGACTTAGACGCCAAACTCCAGGGGCTTAGCACACACCCCTCTCCTCAGCTTCTCCCGCAGGCTCAGGCGGCTCCCTGCCCAGCATGCTGGCAGTCTAAGTCCCAGTCTAAGGCCCCGATCTCTCCCCATTCATTGTAAAGGAGCCAGGGCACCTGAGCCAGGCATTGCGGATGTCCGGGTTGTTCCTGTGACTGTCTGGGGCTGTGACACTTGGCACTGCAAGGTTCGAAGTCCCTTTTGGGGAGCTGGGTCTAACTGCTCCTGGTGACATGTGCCCACTGGGATAGATGACTGGCTCCTTATGTCTCCTCCCACTCCAGTGCTATGCAGCTATACGCCTGGATTGGATCCTGTCCTTGTTCTTCATCTCATGCAGATGAGAGCGGTGTGATGGGGCTGCTGGACCCTGAGTGCTAAAACAGAGTTGCTGGGTTGCGTCTACCTTTAATTAGGGCTCCATTTCCCCCCTGGCCCTCTTGGGAGTTTGTATCCTGGAATCTGTGTCTCATGGCAGGAATCTCCTAAAATACACAAAGCGCTTAGAGCTCCATTCTGTTAATCAATCCCTGGGCCATTGCTAACTGTGGGGAGGGAGGGGAATCCACAGGGCAGTCACACAGGGTAATTACCTAGCCCATTACCCGGCTACTGTTACACAAGGTCTGGAGCTGGAGAATCAGGAAATCCATGGTGTTTGATTATACAGAGGTCTCCTAGCCACCCCATTTCCATCAGACACAGGGCTCGTGCGTCAGCCTTGGTCTCACCAGGAGCCAGAAACACGTAACCAAACTTGTTTTTTAAAAAGGCAGCCCCACTGAGCGGCACCAAGGGCAGCAGAATGTCTAGGGACCGGCTGAGATGATCTCGCTGATGTTTTAGGGCTACATTCACCTACTTTGCTCCCTAGCCTTGTTAGAGCTTTTCGTAGTGGCCAACAGTCCTGCAGCCCGCATTATAAAAAGTGGCAAAAGAAGGAGGGATGTTCAAACCGTACCAAAGTGTCACCCTGTCACCCTGGGAGTTACAGTTTCACTTAGCCCCAGGAGCAGAATTTGCCAGGCTTGAATGGACGTATAACTTGTGAGCTAGAGCGTCAGTCTACCATGGGTGATGAGGTTCTGCTTTAGTTTTGGTGCTGGGAGCAGCCACGAAATGCATATGTACTAAAGGTCAAACTAATGCTTCCTCCCCGAGCAGTCAGTGCATTTCAGTGACGCACGACAATGCGTCTTCAATGTCAAAAGGTCCAGAACGGTATGGGAAGGGCTCCCTGCACAGATCTAACACAGGGCTTAAAAAGTGGGATGTGGTTATAGGCAAAAGGCAAAAAAAAAAAAAGCCTTGTGTGGATCTTTGCCAAATCGGATTGATAGGAGATGGAGCGTTAGTAACTCAGAACAACGGTGCAGCCAGAACAACAGCAGAGAAAACAGCATAGATACCTGATGTCTGAAGCCAACCTAAAGTCTGCCAAACTGATATATTAGCCAAGCCAGCAAACAGCAAGGAGATGAGGAGACATGTCAGCAGACTGGAGACAGCAGGTAGACTGTACGTGGGCTATAAAATACTCAAAATCGTTTGGAAAGGGGAGGAGTAGAAAGAGGCTGGGGGACTTGGCGGAACAGCTGATCTGCCGAGAACCCCGAGGGAAACAGGTGACGTGGAACTCCACTCCACTGTCTGCTGGGGTGACAGCTCACATAACCCATCCCCCTCTTTTCCCTCCATCCCCCCCAGAGAGGAAGCGTGTCAGCTGCTGTGCTTGTCCTTTTAAAAACTTCCCCCACCCCACCCCGCACGTCCTTTGTGTCTAGTCCCACAAATCCTTCCACTGACACTCAACAGCTTCACTGTCCATCTGCCTACAGCCACGTGTGGAGAAACAGTCCATGGAGGAATCTCACTGGAAGCTCTGGCTGCCTTGGTATCCAGCTAGAGAGAGAGTAAACAGCGGACACAAGACACCTTGGGTTTTTTTCCCTCGCTCCTCTTCCCTCCTGCTCGTCAGATCTGCGTCTGAAGGGTCGGGCAGGTCGGGGTGTACGCAGGGGGTGCTGGGTTGGGCTTGATGCCACGTCCCTTCATGTAAGAAATGAACTGGTCCGGGATCTCAGCCAGGACATCTTTGGCCAAGCGGGCCATGCTCAGGACGTGGTTCCCTGTGCGGTCGATGTAATCCCGGAACGGAACAAACTGGGAGAGAAGGAAAGCGTGTCAGACATACGAAGAGTGGAGAGATTTTCAAATGGAGATGGGGGACACTGCTCCTATGCAGACCGTCAGCAACACATCGGATGTGGGGGGCCAGATGGCCTACCTGGTCTTCTTAGGGCTGTCCTATGTTTCCACCAGCCAGCCTGCTTTGCACATGTCCTATGGAAGTGTAGCGGGTTGATGGCTACAGTGTGGTGTGACGTTAGAGCCACGCTGGATGAGTGGATTTGATGGTTTTGGAAAGGAAAGATTATGAGAAGGGGGAGCCAGGAAGCATTAGTTCTAGCACGTACAGATTAGAGAAGCACACCGAGGCCTGGTTTGGAAATGAGGGTCTAGGGGTTTTTTCCTCTCCAAGCCAATACGTAGCTGAAACATGGGGGTTTTTTTGTGGGTTTTTTTTTTTGGTGCTTGATAATTGTTTCACCCTTCTCTAGAGAAATATGGAGAACCCCTTCCCAAGGGGAACATCCAGCGTCAGGGCCAACTGACTGGCCCGAGGGGACCAATGGGACATGGGCTGCAATCACTGTGGCCAGAGAGGCCACATACGGACCCAGTGCCCCAGGCTCAGGGACAGACTGAGCAGACCGAACCCGCACAGGGTTAACTGGGTAGGGACCCAGCCAGAGGAGGGGCAGGCTTCCCAGGCAAGGGGGGCTGGCTGAAATCCTTCCCCAGTCATCTCATATTATCGACGGCCAAGGCAGGCTGTGTGAAGTGCGCCAGCCACGTGTCTGATCTCAAACACTGTCATGGTTCAGAAAACTCCTGCTGCCCTAGGACAGGCCTGCCCTTGGAATGGGAAACCTGAACCTGCCTGAACCCGGGGCCCGCTGGGGAGGCAGGGAAGGCTCCGGGATGGTTTTTGACATGAAGGGGAAGGAAAGCGCTGAGCTAGGAAAGTGTTGCAAATTTTACCTGGACAATGTCTCGCTCAGCGATCTTCCCTCGCGACGAGATTCTGATGTCATCGCCGTCCAGCTCCACCATGGCTGCGATGGGGGAGGGGAGAGCAGAAGGGCGGTCAGTGCAGTGCAGTCAGTGACATGCTGGGAAGGAACCCCAGGGTATTTCAGTAGAGACGAGGCCTAGACTGGGGCTGATGAATATATTTACCAATGATGAACAGTGCTGACTGAGCTAGGGGAATGGGCAGTACAGTGGCAGAGGACATTTAAAAAAGAGTTAGGGTGTTTAAAGCATGAGAGAAAATAATGTTATAATGCCCTTAAACAAGCCAATGGGACACACTCATCGGGGATATTATATCCAGTTCTGGCCACCCCATCTCCAGCAATGATCCAACAGAAAGAGAAGGGGTTCTGAAATGGATGGTGAAACTGATTAGAGGCTGGAAAAGGCTATTGTATGAGGAGAGGCTGAAAAGATGTGGACTGTGTCCTTTAAAGAGGAGATGTATAAAAAGGACATGATTAGGAAAGAAATAATAAATAATAATGATACCAAATAATAAATCATATAGAGAAGGTAAATCAGGAGCTCCCGTTTACCCTTTCTCAAAATACAGAGCAAGGGGATATTCAAATAGCTGGATAGGCAGCATATTTTAAACGGATAAACAGAAATGTTTTTCCAACACAACATCCAATCAACCTATGGAACTCAATGCCACAAGATATCTTTGTGGCCATGAGTTTAGAAGACTTCAAAAAAGGATCATCGCTTCTGGGAGTAATTAGAACATCAGCAGTTACATTAAATAAGATTGAACAAGGCTCTGCTGTACCCTGCAGGGAGTGGGACCTAAATTCTGTGGCAAACCCCCTGGATTCTACCATAGAAATTCTATACATGCTGCAGCAGCTTCAGCTACATTTTAAAAAAGTTATTGAATAAAAGTTTTTATTAAATGAAATATTACAATGAGCAATGCAACCAGCACAGCAGCCTCTGTGTTATTTATTTTGGGGTTGTGGGATAAGCAAATTAGGTGTATGTTTCTGATAAAATGGTCAACAAAGAAACAGCTAATGATGACACTGTCATTGTCATCGTTAAGTTTCTGAGTTAACATGCAACTGAGTTGAAAAGCGGGCAGGTCACACCTCTCAGAGCTATTTTTTCAAAAGTGAAAGAGGAGCAAAACAACTAAATTTCTGCTTAACCAACAACCTGCTCTAACGAACAGGCCATTTAAAAAAAGAAAGCCTCCGACGAAGTGGACATGGATATCAGCTGATGGGCAAACGAAGAACATGACAGACTTTGTACTTGGGAGTCGCAGACGGAAATCAAGTGCGTTGTCGTGGGGGTTGTTTGCAGCTGATATCAGATCAGATCAGATCAGAGGTTAGTGCTGGCATCAATGAGATTGAGGCAGAGGGCAAAAGTGCCAAGAACTGAGATCTATGACATGGACAAATTAAAAGAACCAGATATCAGGAAATAATACAACGAAGCTTAGCAGAAGAATACCACATCTCTGGTGAAAGAAGAACTAGACATGGAAGTGACATGGAACAGTGTAAAAAAATGGGGTTATAAGAACGGCTGAACAAGTGTTGGCTACAAGGCCAAACCGAAGCAAGTGAGGTGGATAACAGATGAAGTGCTGCAGCCAAGAGACAAGCACAGGAAACGGAAATAAAAAGGAGGACAAAAGTCGAAGAGCCGAGTACAACAGACTGGCAGAGAGCTGAAACAAAAAGCAAAGGAATGACCTGAGAACCACACAATGTAAAGGTGTAGAAGAATATGTGACATGGGTTGTAGCATAAGATAAAAGAACTGAGTGGGACCTAGGAGCTGAAGATGTCGGCGGTGAAAGACAAACACAAACAAATAACTGAGGATGAACAAGCAATGAATGAGCAAGAGACGGAATATTTTGAAGAGCTCTACAATGTGTAGATGGTGACAGTAGATGAAATGGTCCTGGAGAAGCTTCCCAGCACAAATGAGGGAGAGCAGATGTCGGAATTCTTAGAAGAAGTAGTAAAGATCTCAGGAGAAAGATGGAATAAGAAAAAGGCACTGGGAAGTGACAGTCCTTGCTTACAGACAGCCCCTCAACCTGAAGCAAATACTCACCAGCAACCACACACCACACAACAAAAACACTAATCCAGGAATCTAACCTTGCAACAAAGCCCGTTGCCAACTGTGTCTACATATCTATTCAGGGGATACCATCATAGGGCCTAATCACATCAGCCACACTATCAGAGGCTCGTTCACTTGCACATCCACCAATGTGATATATGCCATCATGTGCCAGCAATGCCCCTCTGCCATGTACATTGGCCAAACCGGACAGTCTCTACGTAAAAGAATAAATGGACACAAATCAGACATCAGGAATTATAACATTCATAAACCAGTCGGAGAACACTTCAATCTCTCTGGTCACTCGATTACAGACCTAAAAGTGGCAATTCTTCAACAAAAAAACTTCAGAAACAGACTCCAACGAGAGACTGCTGAATTGGAATTAATTTGCAAACTGGATACAATTAACTTAGACTTGAATAAAGACTGGGAGTGGATGGGTCATTACACAAAGTAAAACTATTTCCCCATGTTTATTTCCCTCACCCTCTCCCCCGCTGATCCTCAGAAGTTCTTGTCAACTGCTGGAAATGGCCCACCTTGATTATCACTACAAAAGGTTCCCTCCCCTCCCCCGGCTCTGCTGGTAATAGCTCACCTTACCTGATCACTCTCCTTACAGTGTGTATGGTCACACCCGTTGTTTCATGTTCTCTGTGTATATAAATCTCCCCCCTGTATTTTCCACTGAATGCATCCGATGAAGTGAGCTGTAGCTCATGAAAGCTCATGCTCAGATAAATTTGTTAGTCTCTAAGGTGCCACAAGTCCTCCTTTTCTTTTTACAGATACAGACTAACACGGCTGCTACTCTGAAACCTGTAACCCCAAAGCTGCTGCAAGCAGGAATACAAGGTCAAGGCAATGCACAAGCTGCTCAACAAGATTTACAGAGAAGAGCAAGTGCCGTGTGAATGGGGGAAAGTAATAACAGTACCAACCTATAAACAAGGATATACGAGTAAGTGCAAGAACTACCGAGGAATCGGCTTATTGAGGGTGCTGGAAAAGCATTCACCAAGCTGTTGTAGAGGAGAAGGAAAAGGTACATGGAAGCAGCACTGGCAGAGATATTAGACTGGAATGAAGTACCATAGATCAGCTATTTGTGATATGACAGATACTGGAGAAGTCCATAGAACACAAGTGCACCTGTTACCGTATAGACTTCAAACAGGCTTTTGATAGCATTTGGCAGAAAGTTTTCTGGAAAGTTACGAGAATGTATGGCATCTCCAAAAAACTGATCAAGCTGATAGAAAACATCTACAGCAAGTCAATGAGTGCAGTGAAAGTAGACAAGAAGTTGATGGAATGGTTCAGGATGACCATCGGAGTGAGACAAGGATGCGCACTATCACCCGATTTGTTCAACTTGGTACTGGAAGCAGTAATGACTGTAGCACCAAGAGATGAAACGGAAGGAGTCATATTATGTGGTAGGACAGTGCGTAGCCTTAAATTCACAGACAATATTGACCTCACAGCATTGACCAAGGCAGATTTACAGATTATAACTCACCAGGTAGCCTGGGAAAGCATTCAGATTGAATACCAGCATGGGAAGACAAAAATGGCAGCAATTGGGAGACAAGAGGAAAAGGTAAAGATCAAACTCGGAGACTAAGAACTAGAATAGATGGGAAAATGTGCATACCCTGGAGAACTGGAAGAGGACATCAAAAGAAGAATCAGACTAGCCACTACTGTCTTCAGAAACTTCTGCCAGATCTGGAAGGCTAATGCCATTTCGATAAAACCAAAAATCAGTGTATATGATACAGGTGTCATGCCAACATGGCTGCACAAGTCACAATGTTGGAGGATGAGGAAAATCGATGAACGAAAGACTTTGACTGCAGAGATGAAGTGGCTGAGGGGAATACTGTGAATTCAAGACCGCAGAAAATAAAAAATGAAGAGATAAGAAAAAGGCAAATGAAGAGGGCAAGAAATACCGCTGTTTCCGAAGCTTCAAGAAAGATGACTGCGATGGTCTGGACATGTGTCAAGAATGGACCTGGAAGGATACCATACATGGTGATCGTATCAGAGTGCAAGGAACTAGAAATAGAGGAAAACCAAGGATGCACAGGATAGACATGGTGAAGAATGACATAGAACGGAAAGGGTTAAAGATGAATGAAGCTGATACAAGACAGAAACGGGGGGACAGTCTTTGTTCAGCCAGCCCCATCATCACTGTGGAGCTAACAGCTGGGAACCAAACAAGAAGAGCTATTGTTTCAAGCTGACAGGTTTCAGAATAGCAGCCGTGTTAGTCTGTATTCGCAAAAAGAAAAGGAGTACTTGTGGCACCTTAGAGACTAACCAATTTATGTGATCATAAGCTTTCGTGAGCTACAGCTCACTTCATCGGATGCATCCAATGAAGTGAGCTGTAGCTCACGAAAGCTTATGCTCAAATAAATTGGTTAGTCTCTAAGGTGCCACAAGAACTCCTTTTCTTGTTTCAATCTGCAGACTCAGGAGCTCAGCAGTGGTTTGCACTCACATTTTTTCTTTTGTTAAAAAATTCCTTATTCATTTTTCTAACTAATGGAGCAACAAATAAAAATGCAAGGAACACAACTCTTAAATGAATACAGCAATCGATAGTACTGTCCATAGAACAGAGGAATGCAAACATACTAGTGTACTGCTTAATGCCTTTAGCTATTGTTTTCTTTTCAAATTTCAACACAGGGAAGGGTCAGTGCATAATCACAGGACAAGTGGATAGTAGTCACAAATGTGACTGCAAACATAATGACAGCACGTATGAGACATGTTATATCACAGCTGCATTACTGCAACTATGTGACACCAAATTTGGGTGCATTTGTCTCCATTTTGTTGCTGATATACAGACATTTGTTCCTCATGGCTGTGCTTTCAACCTTTCGGAGTAAATTGGAGGACTGGTGGAATTCTTTTTCTGAGTATATTTTGCTGCTAATTAGATGCATTGTCAAGGTTCCTTCCCCACTCTGAACTCTAGGGTACAGATGTGAGGACCTTCATGAAAACCTCCTAAGCTTATTTTTAGCAGCTTAGCTTAAAACTTCCCCAAGGCACAAACTATTTTACCATTTGCCCTTGGACTTTATCGCTGCCACCACCAAACGTCTAACAAGTATATAATTGGGAAAGAGCCCATTTGGAAACGTCTTTCCCCCCCAAATCCTCCCAAACGTTACACCCCCTTTCCTGGGGAAGGCTTGATAAAAATCCTCACCAATTTGCATAGGTGAACACATACCCAAACCCTTGGATCTTAAGAACAATGAAAAAGCAATCAGGTTCTTAAAAGAAGAATTTTAATAGAAGAAAAAATAAAAAGAATCACCTCTGTAAAATCAGGATGGTAAATACCTTACAGGGTAATTAGATTCAAAACATAGAGAATCCCTCTAGGCAAAACCTTAAGTTACAAAAAGACACAAAAAGCAGGAATATCCATTCCATTCAGCACAGCTTATTTTTTCAGCCATTTAAAGGAATCAGAATCTAACGCATATCTAGCTAGATTATTTACTAAGTTCAAAGACTCCATTCCTGTTCTGTCCCCGGCAAAAGCATCACACAGCCAGACAAAGAGGCTTTGTTTTTCCCTCCCCCCAGCTTTTGAAAGTATCTTGTCTCCTCATTGGTCATTTTGGTCAGGTGCCAGCGAGGTTATCCTACCTTCTTTACCCTTTACAGGTGAGAGGATTTTTCCTCTGGCCAGGAGGGATTTTAAAGGGGTTTACCCTTCCCTTTATATTTATGACACACGTCCTTATGCTTTTTATTGTTCACTGAATGATTGAGTTCATCTGTTAATTTCAGTGTATGAACTTTTGGCAAGGGGAAGAGTTCTGTATTTAGAACTAGGGAAAGACCTTGGCATATAATACTCCTGCATTTTTGTGATTTGGGGTAGTTTAGCTGACGCCTGGCATCATTTCCAGTGTTGTGGCTAGCTCAGCCTGCTTTATATAAAGGCTGTGCTTTCCAGGCAAATCCATTAAACAGATTGTTCTGGAAAAATCATAGAGATAATTAACTGACTATCATTTTGATGTTCTGCCATATTTCCTACCAATCCCTTTAGCTACCTACATAGCTTTTTCCTCTCCTATCAGTCAGTATGGCATACAGTGAAGCCTGGTATATATTGTTTGCAAGACATTCTTTATTATTGACCTTCTTAACAAAATCTTCTAATGGCAACATTAGCTTATTAGTTTATTATTTCTAATGGCCACATTAGTTTATATTTCCACGTATTGCCTAATGGTTGTATAACTGATGGCAGGAATCTATAGAAAGTGGCATGTGATATATTTTGCATAAGAAATTGAAGAAATCCAATTTTTTAGTTGAAATTAAATCTCAAACTTTTTTGCAAAAAGAACAGGAGTACTTGTGGCACCTTAGAGACTAACAAATTTATTTAAGCATAAGCTTTCGTGAGCTACAGCTCACTTCATCTGCATTCCTCCGATGAAGTGAGCTGTAGCTCACGAAAGCTTATGCTCAAATAAATTTGTTAGTCTCTAAGGTGCCACAAGTCCTCCTGTTCTTTTTGCGGATACGGACTAACACGGCTGCTACTCTGAAACTTTATTTGGTTTTCTAGACACACATTTTTACTGTGAAGTTAACCTTCCAACCCACAAAGGGTTTAACATTGAACACAACTCTGGGTTGATGAACATTTTAATTTATTGGACTATATCCCAGGCTGTAAACACATCACTCCAAGATTGAAATGATATCTTTCTGTGAATTAAAATAGAAGTACCCCAGTGTTTGGAGCTCAGTCAGCCTAGCCAGGTTATACAGTAGTTATACAAAGCATATGTTGCAAATGTTCTAATTATTGATCCATGAAATACTAGATTTATGAAAGTTCTGTGTAGTTGGGAAACCATTCTAACTTTGATCGCTCTCTGAGACCACTGAATCTAGATGGTCCTGATATAAATCCTCATGTGTCACAGCATAAGTCAACCTTGAACTGAGAAGGGTTAGGAAACAAACTCCCCTAAGGACAGGTTATTCCATTACTTCTGATGCAGTGCTGGCTACTGTCAGAGACAGGAACCTGAACTAGACAGACTCTGTTCTGATCCATTATGGAGGTGCTATGGTCCTGCGTCGGGTGGTGCGCCCTGACACGAGACTACTCTACATTTTGGGGTATCCTCACTGACGGGAGCAGCTGCTGGCTCCCGGCACTGCCCGTGAGAGCAGTTCCGGTGCAGAGCCAATAGTTGGGAGGGAAGGGGAGCAACAGACCAGTTGCGGCCTGACCCCAGATGAGGAACATCCACACGAACAGGCAAGCTGGGTGGAGATGTCCCATTCCTGCCCACCACCATCTGCTGAACGTGCAGTAGCCAGGCTCAGTACAACCTCACTGTTGCTGCCACTGTCCTTTTTGCCTCTCCCCTAGGCAACAGCAACAATCAGTGCAGACAGCACCCAGTAACTGGTGCTGTATCTTTATCTTATCATTAAGCTGTTGTCTAGTCTGTCATGATGTTGTCGATCTGAGCTGGGGGGCAGCGGGGAGCCTTAGAAGGAAGTTCAGCCCTGCCTGTGTGTGCTGGAGCTGGTACTTGGGATGACCCCATAAATCATTGTGATTCGACAAGCAAGTGCTACCATAGTGGCAGGAGCAGCAAGATGGCAAAAGCACTTTTGCCCGAGAAGAAATGTCCTGGTCGTGCAGACGAGGCCAGGATCTGCGAGCCCGTGACAGACTGAGCGGCTGCTCTCTGTGAATGAGTGGGTTGATGAGAAAGCAGCACAATGCCGAGCAGTGTTTGTGGCTGGGGATGGCAAAGCACTTTACCAGCAGCTTCCCCGTGCAGAACTTCCTAACCTGCTGGTGCAGGAAGATACCAGACTGGATTCTGGACCTGATTACACCTAGAGCTACAAACTTGGAAGCAGATATTGGGGTTTTCTTAAAGGTAGCAGCTGTTAATTCCCACCCCGAAGGTAGGGTGATGAGACAGCAAATGTGAAAAATCGGGACGGGGGTGGGGCGTAATAGGAGCCTGTATGAGAAAAAGACCCCAGAATGGGGACTGTCCCTATAAAATCGGGACGTCTGGTCACCCTACCCGAAGATGACTCCTTTGCAGCTCTTCAAGGGCTAGGGAAGTGGCAAAAACATGGGAGGAATCCCAGATGCAAGCTATTCGCAGGCGTCCCATCGGTGCAATGAGAGAGACAGTTTCCTGAGTGGACCCCTAGCCAGATGACATTTTCAGGTGATGTGGCGGCAAAGGCCATTGGAGGTGGAATTGCCCAAGCAAAGGGAAGCCACACCCAGGGAAACGAGTAGCTGATGTAAAGAGTCACCTCTTACTATGTGTCTGGGGGCATTGATGGCTGGAAAATCACAATGCTGCTGGACCCAGGATCTGAAATAAGTCTGATCCATGGTGAACCTCCAGTGCTGACAGGGAAGAAGATTTGTACTGCGGGAGTTAAACTGGGAACTATTAATCATCAGCCACTGCAGACAACAGGAGAAATCCAACGCCCTCTGAACCAGGGGTCTCTGCATACAACATGGACTTTTCTTGTGTGACCAGTATTTCTAGTACTGTGGGGCTGGGAGTGGATTCTTCCAAGGACAAGAACTCCTGGTGTGTTAACAGAATACACTTGGCCCTGGATATTATTTAGGTTGCCCTCCTGGATGTGGGCAGGAGGAAATCTGGACACGGGAGAGCAACTCCTGATGCCTTTGAGGTTCCTTTAACACAGCTACAGGGGGAGGGAGAGGAACGGCTCCTGGGTGGCTCAGAATAAAGTGATGGTGAAGCCAGGTCATCCTGCAGTAATGCCCCTAAGGATAAAGGACAGGTGCAGTGACCCTGTGGGAGTGTTTGAAGCTACCGAGATCCAGTCAGGATGGCTGTGCAGCTGAACTCTGGTTTGAGCTGGACTAAAGCGGAGTTTGGGTAAGAGCAATTCATGTGACTGACCTGGAGATGCACCTGTGAATTATCAGACGCGGGGGTCAGTGTCCAGTGTAGCTGATGTCTCAAAGCCCCTCACAAGGGCAGAGTTCAAAAGCTGGGAAGCAGCCTGGTCAATAAAAGAGCTCGGGGTTGACTTGACAGACAGCCATAGAAGGTGATGGACAAAAGTGCTAGTGTGTTCTCCAGGACTAAAGGAGTGCTCGGGAGATATGATTGGGTACAACAGTCGATTGCGTAAGCCAGGGAGTGTTCCCGCGAGCCAGCCCCCACCTGGGATTCCCTGGAGCGTCAGGTCGCAGTGAAAGAGAAGCGAAATCACATGCTGGAGGATGGCCTGACAGCAATCTTCATCATCTGGGCAGCTCCAGTTGTAACTGTGATAAAGCCCAATGGAAACTTGTGGCTCTGCACTCACTACAGGGAGATTTAATTCACAGACAGTGCAAGGCAGCAACCCCTTTCCGCACAGCAGACACACTGGACAACATGCCAGGAACAAAATCTGTCAGTCATTTGGACTTGGTATCTGGAGGTTATCGGATGAAAGGGGCACCTAAGAACCAAAAGAAAGCTGCCTGGTGACCCCCTATGGACTGGTTCTGTTCTGCAGACAACCTTTCGGACTCACGCATGCCCCAGGGACGTTGCAGGGGGCAGTCAGGGGTCTGAAAACAGCCTCACATACTTAGATGATTTGACGTGCTCTCACACAACGCGGGAGGAACACCTGGTAGGACTCTAGAGCTTGTTATGGAGGCAGGGTTTAAACCTGCAGGAAATGAAGGTCAGTTTTGAGGGGTGGCATCACCTTCCTAGGACGTACAGTCAGTGAGGCCGGGCTGGGGCCCCTCCCGCAGGAACGGAACGTGATAAAGGTTCCCACAGACCTGGAGGAGGCCCAGCGGTGTGTTGGCCTCTGCACTGCTAAAGGAGCTTTGTAAGGAATGTAGCAGATCAGGCAGCACCCCACTGCCAGGTAACCAAGAGTAACTTTGTCTGGACAGAGTGACACCCAAAAACGCTTGGACTCCGGAGGAAGGACTCCGAACTCTGCTGGGCTTGAATTCCTGGGTCCATCCCATCTGGTCGCGATACCCCAAGATGCCTCAAAGGCTGCTGCCGGGTTTGCGCTTGAACAAATTGATGAGCTCGGTAGGTGCAACCCCAGTGGCTTTTTGAGGTGATAAATTAAATGAGAGAGTAACCAACTGTTCGGCTGCCCAACAGGAGCATTTGGCTATTGTGGCGGCCCCCTAGGCCCATCATCCCTGTCTGCTAGGTCCAGGATTCACAGTGTACACACACCCCAGTGCCCTGCAGTGGCTCCTTACAAAGCCCTGCCCAGGGGGACGCCCATGGAGAAGGATTTACAAACTGTTCAGAGATACGTTCACCATGAACCTGGAAAGCAAAATGTGGCTGCAGATACCTCCAGGCAGGCGAGGGCAGTGAGAACAGGCTCAGTCTGGCCTTGCGAGGACATCTGGCAAGAGCAGCATAAAGACCCTTAGGTACATTTGCTGTGCCAGCAGACCCATGCAGGAGACCCAGACTGGGAAGAGTCAATGCAGCTCAGGAGTGACTGGCTGGCGAATGAAGGCAACAGGACCATCTTGCCAGCAAGCTGACAGAGAACAGTACTGGAGTGTCTTCAAGCTAATGAAGCAGCAGGCCACCTCGGGTACGGAAAGACACTGAGCCAGGGATCCGATAGATTTCGTTGGCTGAGTATGGCTGCTGATGTTAAGGACCAGATACCTTCCTGTCTTACCTGTCAAGCAAGAAGAGGCAGAACTCCCTTATAGGAAATGCTCCAAGCTAGTATGCCCTTGGGAGCGCAGACAAATTGACTTGAAAGGCTCTCTGCGAGAAACCCCAGCTGGAAATCGGGATTTGCTGGCAACATATGACACTTTTCACAGTATGGGGTGGTGCAATCAGTGGAGGATGAAAGGACTCTGACAGTTATGGCTGCATTGATGAAACACCTAATGTTGCATTTCAGCCCACCAAGCTGCGTCTGCAGTGATCAAGGGAAGGACTCTGAATCACGGCCGTTACATGGGGTTTGCTGACAACTCCACCTAACCAAGGTGAGGCCCAGTGCCACGCACCCGATGAGTAATGGGGGAGTGGAGAAAGTGAACTGCACCATTGGCTATACGCTTAGAGTCTTAGTCAGTGGAGACCAGCGAGAATAGGGTACAAAGTCACCGTTTGTCATCTTTGCATAGAACACCAGCTAGCACTCAACTACCCATGGCTCTCCTTACGAGATTATTGCTGGACTCCTCAAAATCCAGGCTTCCCTGTGATGTGATGTTCAGGCAGCAAGAACCGACAAGACCCTACCTGCCTGAGGACAGCAACCCAAAAGGTGGAGGAACAGATGAGCCAGAAGGCAGAAGATGTCAGGAAAAAGGAGCATTACGTGCCATCCAGGAAGGAGAGAAAGTGTGACTATGCAGCTGGAAAAAGCGGCCTGGAAAAAATCCCTAACTTACTCCTTTTTGGAGGGGACCTTTCATGGTAGGTAAAAACTAAACAACTTATCCTTGCTGATACAAAAAGCAAGAGCTCACTCCTTTTAGTGCATGGAGAACTGGTGCATGGATTCACTGAAAGAAAGGGGAAAGCAAACACTGAGGACGTTCCACCACCATCTCAGATTTGGAGGTACCCCAGCAGGTACCTGTGGCTGGTAACGGGAGACTGGTTGTGGAGGAGGAATTGCCAGGTGCCCTTGGAACCTCAACATACTACAGTCTCCAACAGACAGTCTGTCCACAATGGATAGGCCTGACCTAGAGGACATGAACCCTGCACTTGCTGATATTCTAGATCCAGCCATGGGTGACGTCTCCATGACTGAATATAGGACTGGAGCAAAGCAGACGACCTGCATTCCTAGGAGATACTTTTTTAAGTTCTTTAACTAAAGGGAAACATTGGAATGATCACTGCAGACAGCACCTCCATCAAGAGATGGTGGTGTATCTTTAGCTTCGTGTTAAGTTGTTGTTATGTACATTATTGTGTTGATCTGACCTGGGGGTTCAGCAGGAAGCTCAGACCTGCCTGTATGGAATGGAGTTGATACTTGTAATGTCCCAATAAATCCCCATGATTCTATAAGTGAGTGTTATACAATCCTGCTAGCAGCTGGTGACCCAGCAGAGGAGGAAAAGTAACTGCTGTCACCATCCCCAACCGCTTCTGACCTGGAGGAGGATCAGCTGGGAGACTCGATCCTGCCCACCCCCTTCAGCTACTTAAGGTGAGCCAGCCCCCGCATGCTACCAGCTGGGTAAGCGTGCAAGTGAGCAGTTGGGAATTTGTGTGTGTGTGTGTGTGTGTGTAGGGGACAAACAGGCAGGCTATTTGGTTTCTTGGGTAGGCAAAAGGCGGGGGGAGGACTGAAGGGAAATAATTTAACATTTTTAAATGAACAAGTGCTGAATTCTAACTGCCTCTGTGACTTGTTCCCTGACCACACGCTGGCCTTTCAGGTCCTGTGGGGAAACATTCCAGCTAATGTGTTTGGGGAAAGCGATGTCACTGGACAATGTGATCGCTACTCCCTGGTTGGGTCCCTGCCGTGCACTGGGATTAGCCTTGGTCTTAAAACTCTCTCTGGTAGCAAGCCAGGGGTACCACAATGCAAACCAGCACCATAGGCACTAAGGCGCTATGGGCCCTAGCCCAGGGCAAGTCCAGTGTGCTCCCTGCCATCTGCCTTCAATGCTGCACTCCTCCCAGAGCCTCACACACCCTGCCTTTCCCCCCAGCCCTCTCCCAGCCGCCAGGGAATCAGCCCCTCCTGGCCCCCACCACTTCTAGTCTGGGAAACAGACCAGCCCCAGCATTACCACACTGCCCCCTGCTGGCCTATCCCTGCTCAGCTGAGCCCTCACAATTGCCCGTGTTAAAATGCAGAGGAGAGGGCCAATGGCTGCAAGACCCCTACACGCTGCCCCCTCATTCCCTCTCTCTCCTCACCATAAACATGCCTGAGCCAACCAGAACTCCTCCAGCACAACCAGGGCTGACAAGAATTATTATTAAGCTCACCTAGGAATCCTGGTGTTTGAACAGTAAAGAAACAATCAGTAACAAAAGGCACAACTTGGTTATTCAGCCTAAAGGAGCAAAGGGAGGTGCAAGCCCAATGTCAACAAACCCCCCTTTTCAGGTTGCTTTTCAATGTGCCGAGCAAGGGGCAGACTGCTCCCCAGCCTGCTGGCTCCCACTGCGGGGAGGTTTTCCTGACATCTTGCCTTAGCAGACCGTTGCTCAGTCCTTTCAGACCCACTGCACATGCATCGGTGCTAGGACCGGGGAGGCAGACAGTCATAGCCCCCCATCTTTATAACACGGGCCCAGTTTGGGGGGGCAGGGGGCAGCATTGGCAGGCACAGAGTGGCGCCAGCAGGGGGCTGTGCTTTGCGGCGGGGACGCTGATCGTTATCACACCTACGAAGGGTTCAGCACCCTCGTGCAAGCCCCACAGGCCAGCCTGGCATGATGTAGCACTGGGACACCCCATGCTCAGCTCCTGGGGTGGCGTCCTAGCCAAAGCAGGGGGGATTCCTTGAGTGCACGTAAGGGAATGTTGTCAAGTGCAGAACTTGTCCAGCCGGGGCGGCCCATTCCCTGCAGCATTCTGAGCCTGGGCAGTCGGCTTGGCTTTTTGCTTTTCACCCTCCTCCTGCTCTCCTCCCCTGGGCAGCTAGTGTACACAGACAGATGCTGCTCTCTAGACCTAGTGACTCCCTCTAGTGAGCCTCATTTAGCTCTTATCTAATTGTTGCAAGGGGTTGCTGTGTTAACACAGAGTGCCTAAGCACCAGCTGCCGCCTGATGGGGGACTCCCTGCAGGGTTAGCCTTTGGCCATCTGTTCACCTCTCCAGTTCTTTGCTAGCCCCTTTGCAAGGCCCTGGTGCATCTGCTCCAAAATAGGGAATTCTTCCTTCACCCCGGGGGAGGGGGCCTGCAGGCTGCGCACACAGAGCGGAGGGAGATCGCTAAATGAGGATTTTGTATCAAGAAAGACAGAGAGAGGGAGGAGGCTCCTGGCCTGACAAACTCTCAGATATTTTATACTGGGAACCTTGAAGCTACAAGCTGATGGGTTTGAAAGAAAACCCCTCTGACAAATGGGGTAGGGCACCTGGAGTCAGCCCAGCGACCCTGCAATCGACGGGCTGCACAAACCGCACCAGCTGAGGCTCTGGCCTAGCTTATCCTCAGGTTGTGAGGTCGATCTGCGTGCACGCCCAGTATTACCATGGCATCACAGTCAGTCGCTAACGAATTCAGTATCACCACACCTTTGGGAGGTAGGAAAGCTCTGTCCCCGGGGACTGAGGCACTCGCAGAGGAGGTGCTAGGTCTACAAAGGGACTTTGGTGCCTAACTGCCCCTTTAGGTACTTTCCAACATGTAGATGTCAAGGCCTTGCCCCTGCTCTGCCTCTTTCCCTCGAGGCCCCGCCCCTGCTGCACCGCTTCCTCCCAGATTGAAAAACAACAGACGTCCGGGCTTTTCCAGTGGTACCCGGACACACAAGCTGAAACCTGGCCTGTCTGGGTGAACACCGGCCGGGTGGCAACCCTAGACATCACTGAGCTCCTCAAACCCCTGCTCCCCTGGCCACACCTTCATTTCTGCTGGTACACCTCGTAGGGGCCTATGTTCCTGCCAGGCAGCAGGCACAAAGTCCTGACCCCACTGAGCTGCTTGGCGCCACGCTCACACCTAAGTCCCGGCAGGATGCTCAAATTAAGCGTCGTCCCACCCATCTTGCCCACGGGCCGGTCCAATAGGTGTGCTCAGAGCATGCCTACCGATTCCCCTGTCCCAAAAGACAACAGGGAGCAGGCAGGTTCAGAAGAGAGAAAGAGTGTGTATGGCCCATGGCCCATGGCTAAAGTGCTGTCCTGGAGCGAGGGAGACCTGCTTTCACACACCCCTGACTGATTGGAACAGGGCCTTGAGCCCAGGAATGCCCTACCCACTGGGCTACACAGTCTGTCTCTTGCTCCATGAATATTGCATTACTGGCCCAGTGGAACGGCTCCAGCAGGTGAGATGGAGCGAGATACACCCAGAAAACCCCTAATCATGTGGTCAGGGGCCCCCTGGGAGGGAGGAGACCTGAGATCAAAGCTGTGCTCCACAGCAGGGCTTTGAGGGCAGGTCTCCCGTGTGCCAGGTGGGCACCCTGGGCTATTGGCAGGAGCAGGAGCTGACCTGGCATCTAACTGCAGGAGCGGGTTCCAGGCTGGGAATCCTGAGCGGAGATGGCTCTCACTACCTAAGAGGGGCAGGGCTTGGGCTGGCCCCTCTCCTGAGCATCTCCTACAAGCTGGTGTAGGTGGCTCCTTGCTCAGAGTCTGTCCTCTGTGAATGCCCTTCTGAGCTGCCGAATACCCCTACAATGCATTGGGGAGCCTGGGCGCCTGGCTCGGGGTCAGGGGGGTTGCGGGGTAGCTGGGTGCCAAGAAGCTAGGCTCTCCCTTGGGGATCTGGCCGGAAGTGACTTGCCCCTGGGTGCCTGTGGCCAGGCTGAGACCCGATGCACACGGCCATCCTGCCACACCTGGATGAGCACCCGCTGGTTTAAGCAAAGGCAGAGAGAGGAGGGTAGGGGCCTTACCGTCAAATTCGGCCTGCCCAACTCCCACGATGATGATGGACATTGGCAGCTTGGCGGCCTGTGGCAGAGGAACAAAAGCAGGGGGGAGGCGGGAAGGGGCAGAGGTTGCGGGACAAGGGAATTGGAAGACAGGGAGGAAGGAAAGAAAAAACAAGAGTTTATGGCACAAAGCGAAAACCACTGTCAGCCCCAATGGCCTGGGTGACTCTGAGCTCTGAGCCCTTCTTGAGCTGTGTCCCGTCTCGGCCCAAGCAGCTCTCCACCCTGCCCCACAGAGGCCTGGGGATACCCCAGTATGAGTTCTTTCCATGCAAACATGAGTTTCCTCAGGGTCTGTCCACGTCTCCACACACGCAGCCCCAGTGTGTTAGGGAGGCCTCTGGACGTCACGCACATAGCTACAGCCAGCAGTGCTAATGCCATCGATTCAGCCAGGGGAAACCAGGCTGCCAGGGCGTGGGCATGCTGTGCCGTCACTGGATAGCGCAGGGCCTTGAAGGGGCTTTTCAGATTAATAAGTAACCAGCCCCCAGCTGCCAGGGTCCCGCTTGCTTGTGTTTGCCCTGGGAAACGAATAGCCACTGACAGGTGGCTGCAAGTATCACACGGCTGCCCCAATGAAGGCTGGAGGCAGGCTGACTAATTCCAGACACTTTTATGGCTAGAGGCCAGATGCTGAGCTGTGAAGAGGCAAAACTCCCCTGGAGTTAACAGCGATGCTGATTTACCCTGCGTGAATGAGAGGAGAATTGGGATCAGTGGGGTTACTACTGATTTACACCTGCATGAATGAGAGGACAAATTGTGCTCAGTGGGGTTAATCCTGTTTTACACCAGTGCTCCTGCTTTATCCAGTGTGAATGAGAGGGGAATTGGGATCAATGGGGTTACTCCTGATTTACACTGTCACTCCTGATTTACACCTGCGTGAATGAGAGGGGAGTCAGGATCAGAGGGGTTACTCCTGGTTTGCAATGATGTGACTGAGGAGACTCAGGAACAGTGGAGTTGCAGCTCCTGATTCACACTGATTTGAAGGAAAACAGACGCAGGCGTGCTCTCCGTCTCCTCTTCACCCTCACTCAACAGTCTCACTAGGTGTCACTGTGGCTCCACGGCTTGCCTGTGGGCCAGGAACGCACCGATTCCATTTGCGCACAGGGACTGGACGCTGAGCCCTGGTCTCCACTACAGAGCTCCCTGTCAGCATCTACACCACAGTGTCACTTGCCCGCTATGCCGACGTACTAACCCCAGCTCCGTGAGAGCGCGTGGGGCGGTGTCGGGAGGGCGCTGCAGTCAGTGTAGACGCGGACAGGGCAATCGGTGAGGACACACACCGCCGACACAAGGAGCGTAGGGCAGACATACAAAAGCAATTTAATTACTACAGTGGCTGCACCTCGACATAACTTAGGTTGACTTTGTAGCGTAGACTTGCCCTGAGGCGCTCACGTGCTGAGACTAGGCTCAAGTGGTGCTGTGCTGATACAGTGCTCTAACTTGGCTTGCCCATGGTTGAGATTTGCACTGCCCTGGCCATTATCTTTTTTAATTCGAGGCCAGTTGCCATGAAAAGCAATTTCCTAACACTTCAACCTTGCAGGGCAGTTAAAGAGCCTTGAATTTATTTCAGGCAACCTCAATGCAGCGTCGTAACAAAACTGTCTCATCCCACCAGGTCCTGTCCCGTCTGCATGATACACTCCTTGTCCTTGGCCAAAATTTCCCTTCCTCCCTACTGTGGTGCAGTGTGTCAGTTGGTGCTCATCCTCCACCCCAGAGAAAGCTGCATTTCAGGGGTGCTGCGTGTATATAGCTTGGTAGGTGCTCTGATATCATGTGGGATGAAAGATATTACATGCATGTAACACTCAAGGCTAAATCCACATGCGTTTACCAACAGTGGAACTGAATTTGGTCACATTGTTATACAGGGCTTCTAAGCTCAGAATTGGGAAATCCAGGCCCAGATTCTCAGCTCCAGTGGAGCTATGCTGATTTACACCCACTGAGGAGCTAGTCCTCCCCCTCTCTCCATGCCGGGGTTAACTCATTTCCTTCCACAATAATGAGCAAGTTTAGTAACGGGCAATCCATTTTATTTACAAGAATTTGCCCATCACGATTAGCTCTGAAAGTGACTGCAGCTACCGCAGGGCAAGGCAACACAGATAGCGTCTCCTCTTCTGTTTTCCCTTTATTAGGTCAAGCTCCTTTCATTTGCATATTAACAAGCTTTCTCCTGCTCACTCCCTGAATCCAGGAGAGCTGCACTGTCTCCTTGCTAATGAGTTGCCTGTCATGTAATTGGTTATGACAGCAGAAAATCGTATTGACACCGTGTGATTTCCATGCTGTCTCTCCAATTCCTTCAGGACCTCCATTTCTTAGCTACCTCACTCGCTGCTTTATCATCCAATTATCCCCTCCTTTTTCTTCCCTTCCAGCAATCACGGATTGTGTTTGCTATTAAACACAGGAGCTTTAATAATCAGAGCTCTTTGTCTGAGCTGATTTCTGGTCACACACCAGGACGTGGGATTTTATAAGAGCTAACAGCAATTCGTAACATTAAGCTCCCCGAGGATCTCAAAGCGCATTATAAAGCTGGGTCAACAAGACCGTAAGTAAGGGAGGCTGGTCAGGAAGTGAAGTTGGCATGGGGTGAGAAGCAAAGTACTGTCACAGATCAGAATCTGGCCAAGAGATAGAAAACTTTTTTTCTTCCCAGGACTAAGAATGGAACCCAGGAGTCCTAGCTCCCCAGCTTCATTGGTCCATACTCCCCTCTGAATCAGGGAACAGACATGAATAGCCCTGACCCTCATTCCCTCTGAGCCATTAGCATGCAGGCCCAGAGGCCCCTTGATTTCTGTGGGAATTAGGAACCTAAATTGCTTTGAGGAGCTGGGCCTCCATCCCTTCCAGAGCTGGGACTAGACCCCAGGAACCCCGATCTGAACTCTAAATATAAGCCACTCAGGCTCCCTACAGCAGCTTCACAAATCAGGTAACTTCCCCACTAGCCAATCAGCATGTCAGATTGCCTCGCTAGCTCACGCTGCCATTCCAAGCATGTGTAAGAATGCCAGAGATGGCGATGTGGGAGACGGAAGGTCAAATGCTAAACCTCATTTGCACACGGCACATAATCACCATGCAGCTAGGCATTTAACATGAGTGAGTGTCTCTCCCTAGTAACGGGCCTAGTAACTGGGAGAGCTGGAAGAAGGGCATTCATATTAAGGTTACCATACATCCATATTTTCCCAGACATGTCCGGCTTTTTGGTTCTTAAATCGCTGTCTGGGAGGAATTTTTAAATATCTAAAAACGTCCGGGATTTTGCCACTATTATTTTTCCCCAAAGAAGAGTTGATCATTCAAGAAAGAGAGCGAATGTTGATCATTCGAGAAAGAAAGTGAATGTTGATCACTCAAGAGGGTGCCTGCTTTTTCCCCCAGCTCCCAGCGCTTGTGCTGTGAAACAGCTGTTTCGCGTGGCTGAGAGAGGAAGGAGGGAGGAGGGGGAACTCGGCACGCTCAGGGGAGGAGGCGGGGCCGGGGGGGGAGTTGGGGAAGGGGTCCAATGGGGCAGGGAGGGGGTGGAGTTGGGGAGGGGACTTTGGGGAAGGGGTTGGAATGGGGGCAGGGAAAGGGTGGAGTTGGGGCAGGGCCGGGGGGGAGGCAAACACATCCCCCCCCCCCATGGAGTGTCCTCTTTTTTGAATGTTCAAATATGGTAACCCTAGTTAATATTGGCAGAGCCTGGTGGGGCTCAGGGCTGGAATAGCAGAGGGGGCTGCATGGCAGGATGGAGGTCCACTGGCAGCACTGCAAACGGGGAGCCCAAGATCTATAGCAAGGGTGCGGGCTGTGTATGAGGCTCAAGCACCATGGGCAGAACTCACTGTGGCAGCATCTGCCTGCAATTCCCACGTCTCTGGGACTCTCGGGTTCTGCTTTTCACAAGCACTCAAATGCAAATCAACAGCAGACAGAAATGTAGCTCAGCTCCTGGCTTCTAGTGAATCTAATCATGGAGCGTGGCTGGCCTGACATTGTCTCTGACTCTGACAGCTCAACTCGAGGCTCAGAGAGGCAATCTAACGTGATCCATTAGCCAGCGGTGAGGTGGGATCGCATTAGTGGGTATGGGAGAGCCACTGACTGCTAACCCACAGTTAATCAAGTGATGATTATATATTGCAGTAATCTGTGCGTGGGCAAAAGCCTCTCAGAGTGAATTATTTTAGGCAAAGGTGTTGTGTTATCTTCTGCCTATTATCTGGCTCCAATAATTCAGATGAATTCTAGACATGAAAAAAACATTTGTTCAATGTCATCATCAAACTCCACCCTCCTAATCAGAAAAGTCTGGCCCAGAACAGCTACTTGACTTCATGGTCAGCTAATCCTGAACTGTTCGGGAGTTTTGAATGCTACAGCTACTAATCCCCAGCACTTTTTATCAGTGGATCTCAAAGTGCTTGGCACAGGCTGTCAATATCATTATCCCCATTTTACAGCTGGGGCAATTGAGATCCAGGGCGGCAATGTGATTTACCAGCAAGCCAGAGGCAGAGCTGAGAATAGAACCAGGTCACTCGAGTCCCAGTCCAGCTCTAGCCACTCAGCCACACTGTCTCCCTTTCCTGACAGTGGGGCCCTTCCAAAAGCTCTGGTGCGCAGCTTTAAGCTGCTCGTCCAAAACACAGTCAGGCCAGATGATAAGACTTGCAAACAGGAACACCTCTGACTCGTAATACAAACAGGAGCCTGACACTCGGCTCACTTACAGTGGCGTGAAACTGGGGTAACTCCACCAGAGCCACTCCTGATTTACACGTATGTGAGGGAGAACATTGGACCTTTGATAGTACATCAGCCCACTGGCCCAACCAGACCAGCACCGGGGGACTGAGCTGATCCCCACCAGACCCAGGATCAGAAGGCACAGAGGTGGTGTACAGCCCTTCCACCGAGCATCCTGTGCAGCCTGCAGCTCCGTCAGACCCAAGGACTGGGCCCAGCATCTGCAGGTAGTGCAGGACCAGCTCATCCTCCGCTCAGTGGAGTGCACCGAGGTGAATACGCAATCCTGGGTCCCCTACTCTGCCCTGCACAAATCCAGGTGCCCATGTGACTCCAGCTGCCAGCCATCGGCACCTCCCTGGCCCCAAGGGACTGGGCTGTGGCTGTCTTCACAGATGCCCTCTCACTTTCCTGGGGCAGTTCTGTTCTGCTGAGAAGCTCTGGGGCTGGATTCTGGGGCAAGACATTGGCACAGTGGGGGCCATCAGTTCTGGAATTCGTTGCCTGGCATGGCCTGCCAGGGCCCGAGATTGGCAATTACTAAAACACAGCCCAAGCTGCATTGTTGACTCTGGCTCCTTCTGAAATAGGGATTAGAGCCTGAAGCAGGGAGACCAACTTAGTTTTGTCAATGAGAAAGAGGGGGTGGAAGAAGGAGTGGGTTTGATTTATGCCAGTTGTTGCTAGCAACTGGCTTAGAAGTTGTTGGAGACAATCTAAGTAGCCCCGTGGCTGCGTCTGAGCAGGGTTCATTAATGGCTGAGCCTACTAAGCCATTAGCAGAGCGTTTCTGTAATAAGAGAGCCGGGATGGGAGCCGTAGCTCATCGTCAGAGCCGCAATCCAGGTTACGGCTGTGTGGCAGTTTGTTTCACGTTTGATTATTCGCCTTGCCAGCTTGCATGGTGCAGTAATATCCCTGCTGGAGTGAGTGCACTGGCTACTGTGACTGCATCAAGGCATGCGGGATCGCTTCCCACCGGGCTCCAGCTCAGCTGCTAGCTTGATATATCCCATGCCAGACCCAACTCAGTAACGGGGGCACCCATCTACACCCGCTGCTCCCTGACGATATATTGCCCTGGCTTTTATTATTAGTCTCGTAGAAGCTGTTTTGTTGGTCAAAAGGCTGCATTTGAATTTCAGCTGACCGTGTCATTCCTCCTTGGTCTCATGGGAACTCATGAGAACACATCTCCACTGGACCCAGCCCATGGGCTTGACCTTTTGGCCATACGGAATGAGTCTAGAGTTCCCCCCAATTTGATTCTGTGTCAGTCCCCAATTTTGCACCATCAAAGTCAACGGGAGCTTTGCCAAAGACCTCAGTGACTGTAGGATCAGGCCCTAAAGACCTTAGCCTTTTCCCTGGCATTAAAGGACCTTCGGAGGCACCTCACTCGTCTCTTGATGCAGCTTGCCTTTGGGCCAAGAGATTCTCTAAGCTGTACGTACTAGGCTGGCTTACTCTGTCCATTCATATCTGTCCATCTCTGCAGCTGTATGTTTAGTGAAGCACGGCCCAGACCCTGGACTGTTTTAGAGCTGCTCCTGGGGTGGGGAAGGAACCTTCAGGTCTCTGTGAACTTGGAGCAGGCTGGGGACCAGGCCAGTTCCCAGTATGAATTAGATCAGTTTCAGATCTGCTCTAATCCATGTCAGCTGCTTATGGCCCCACAGCAGCTGTTCAGCCAGCTGGGCATCTCTGAGTATGGGAAATTCTTTTCCCTAGCTGTGCAGCCCATGGCGGAGCTGGGAAGGGGTGGCAGAGCATCCAGAAAGGTGGCTTTGTGTCACTTAAAGATGCCCCAGGGACGTGCTCAGGGGCAGGAACTGGCTGTGTGAACATAAGAAGTATAAGAACATAAGAATGGCCATATTGGGTCAGACCAAAGGTCCATCTAGCCCAGTTTCCTGTCTGCCAACAGTGGCCAAAGCCAGGTGCCCCAGAGGCAATGAACAGAACAGGTAAATATCAAGTGATCCATCCCCTGTTGCCCATTCCCAGCTTCTGGCAAACAGAGGCTAGAGACACCATCCCTGCCCATCCTGGCTAATAGCCATTGATGGACGGATCCTCCATGAACTTGTCTAGTTCTTTTTTGAACCCTTTTATAGACTTGGCCTTCACAACATCCATCAAAGAATTTCTTTGAGGCCTGGCAGCCCCCCTGCAACAAATCTAAAAAAGTCATGTCACCAGCATCTACCCGAAAGCGAAGGGCAATGGGGCAGCAACTCCAAGCCATCCTCCCCTGTTACTGAGCTCCCAACCGGTGTTTTAATCAGCTGTGCTCAATCCCTCTCCCAGCCCATGTCCAGAACAATCGTGCCCTGTTTTTGTCTTCCTTTCAGCCAGGCTTCGATCACAAGCGGATGTCTGGACATACCCATTACGTGAAGGGTGCAGTGGAGGGGCAGGGGTTAGTGAGTTCCATACGAGATGCCTATGAAGGATGTCAGCTGGAGAAGGCTGCCACGAAATAAGCAATGAGGCTCTCTCTACATCTGCTAACGAAATGCATTGACTCAAGCTAGTACAGGCTGATGGGATTCTGTGCTGAGTGTTGGATGAGGTGCTGCGATCAACTATACCACATAATCAATGGCTCGTAACAGCAGAGGAGAAGTTCATGCAACAGCAGCCACTCTAGTATTCATGCAGGAAACAGTTTAATTGGGAGCAGGAATTAGACTGATGACGGTTGAGCTTACAAGCAGTAAGCTTGTGTGCAGTTCATGGCTACAGCAGAGAGCAGAGTCACAGCAGGGCTGGATTTTAAAAAGCAGTGAAATAATTTTGATCATTAATCATAAGAATGGGGTAACTGAATTTCATGCTTCAGGGCTCACCTGACATTCTGTAGGGGTCAGGAAGGAACTCCACCCCTATGTGTACAAGCATTGCACAATAGGCAGGTGACTAGCAGCAGGAGAGTTTGCCTTTCTCAGTACTAGAGGCAGAATACTAGGCTTAAGGGTTCAGTGGTCTGATCTGATCTGGCAAGTTCCATGGTCCTCTGATGGAGGCCAGCCTCCTTGAGTCAATCCTGTCTGGCAAGTCCTAGGAGTCTGTGATGGCTAGTTACCTTCTCTGCCCTGAGCCTCGCTGGCCTGCTGAAGTGCAAAATGACTAGCATCCCAGTCAGCTGCAGGCTTGCTAAGAGGCTGCCCTCAAGGTCCCCGAGCGCCCACAGGGCTCAGCAGAGCAAATCGCTCGCTGCTCTTTGTGCTCGCTTTGCCTTCTTCCTCCCGAGGAATTCTCACCACCATTAGTTCTCCTCTGGTTCCCAGCCAGGGCCAGCCCCAGAGCTTGGCCACCAGGTGGGCAGAAGGCCCCTGGTTCTTGCTCCCCTCCCAGGTCACTATCCAGACCCACACACACCAAAGCGAGGGGTCAGAGAAAAGAAAGGGTGTCTGCCCAGCCCTGAGCCTGCTGGGCACCTGGCACTTACCCTGTGCTGCCCTACTTTGCTTTCTTGTTTTTAAGTGAATTTCCTGCTGGGAATGGTGCTGGACTGATAACAGCTCCCGGCACAGCTGCTAGCTAGGGGCTGAAGGATGCTCATGGGGTTAAGACCCAGGGAGCCAGGAGATCTGGGGGTCTATTCCTGATGCTCTGAGATTTTGGGTGAGCCACTTCCTCTATGCTTCAGTTTCCCCAGCTGCATAATGGGGGCTGGTAATAATAATGACCTCCCACAGGGGAGCAGCGAGAGGGGTAAGGCCCTGATCCTCATTGACACTAAGCCCCAGAGAGCGGTGTCCTTTATAATGTGTTTTGGCTGGAGGGCACATGGGAAGGGCAAATGATTATTACACAAATAACCCTTGAATCTCTTCATTCTCTTCTCACCACCAAGGGATGCGTAGCCATCCAACACACATTTCCCCTCACCTCTCTAGTGAGCTGGGAAGAGAGGGAAACTAAAGCAAACACAGATCCCTAATTCTAGAGTGCAGCAGGACCTGCCCCCATCATAGAATATCAGGGTTGGAAGGGACCTCAGGAGGTCATCTAGTCCAATCCCCTGCTCAAAGCAGGACCAATCCCCAATTTTTGCCCCAGATCCCTAAATGGCCCCCTCAAGGATTGAACTCACAACCCTGGGTTTAGCAGGCCAATGCTCAAACCACTGAGCTATCCCTCCCCCCATGGAGAGACCGGCTCTGGCCAGAGGTCTGTGTGAACAGGACAACGACAAGCATTTTGGAAAAGGCCTTTGGGTGGAATAAGCTCTCCAGTCTTCATGGGTGGAGGCCACCTGTACATGAAATAACGCCTTTAATCAGGAATTGCTGATTCCCCTCTGGCTCACACTGGTGTAAATCAGGTGTAACTTCCCTGGGCCTGATTCTCTCCTCACTCACCTGTTCCAGAGGAGTCAGTGAGCTCAGATGCCGATTTCAGTGACAGAGCCCCGTGCTGGGCCAGCCTCTCTGCTGAGCATCAGCTGATGAGATGGGCACAGGAGCTGGCGTCTGCCTGAGTGCTGCTCAGCTCAGTCTTGGGCTCATTTTCATTTCTGAATCCTGCTCCCATCCCTTTCCGTCCCTGGAGTAACTGCACTTCTTGGCTGCCTCGCACCCTCCCCTGCCTTGCAGCACTAGGTTCATTGTTCTGCAGGTCTCTGCCCCAGGTTAGCAGCCTTGGGTGCCTCTGGCTCTCTCTCTCACCTCTCTCTGCACCCTGCTTTTCATTTGTTTTTCCATTTTGTCTTTCCCTCTCTTTGCCCCCTCCCCTTCCTGTCCCACTACAATGGGCCAAAACCTGCCCCCACACCAAGCACAAGTGGAATTGGAAAAGGTTCAAAAAAGGGCAACAAAAATGATTAGGGGCATGGAACAGCTTCCATATGAGGAGAGATGAATAAGACTGGGACTTTTCATCTTGGAAAAGAGACGACTAAGGGGGATTATGATAGAGGGCTATAAAATCATGACTGGGGTGGAGAAAGTGACTAGGGAAGTGTTATTTACTCCTTCTCAGAACACAAGAACTAGGGGTCACCAATGAAATGAATAGGCAGCAGGTTTAAAACAAACAAAACACGTACATTGCATCGCATGTACAAAGAAAAGGAAGTATTTCTTCACACAACACACAGTCAACCTTGCCAGAGGATGTTCTGAAGCCAAGACTATAACAGGGTTCAAAAAAGAACTAGATAAGTTCATGGAGGATAGGTCCATCAGTGGCTGTTAGCCTGGATGGGCAGGGATGGTGTCCCTAGCCTCTGTTTGCCAGAAGCTGGGAATGGGTGACGGGATGGATCACTTGAGGATTCCCTGTTCTGTTCATTCTCTCTGGGGCACCTGGAATTGGCCACTGTCAGAAGACAGGACACTGGGCTAGATGGACCTTTGGTCTGACCCAGTATGGCCGTTCTTATGTTCTTAAGTGGGGGACCATGTAGACTAAAAGGAGGTTCCATGGGGGTTGAGGAAGGAAGCTGAGGGTCTGGCCTTCAATTGCTTTGTTAAACATAAGGGGCCCCATTCCCCTTATGATTCACCCTAGTGTAAATCAAGAGTCACTCCACCAGTGTGTCCTGATTCCCCTCTCTTTCACCCCGGTGCAAATCAGGAGTAGCTGTATTGGGCCTGATTCCCCTCTCACTGACCTGGGTGTAAATCAGAGTCACTCCAGTGGGCCTGATTCTCTTCTCATTCACACTGGTGTAAATGAGGCGAAGCGCCACTGGGCCCAATTCTCCTCTCGCTCACCTTGGTGTAATCAAGGAGTAACTCCACTAGGCCTGATTCCTCTCTCTCTCATGCCAGGGTAAATCAGGAGCCACTCAATTGGGCCTGATTCTCCTCTCACTCCAGCGTCAATCCAGGGTAACGCCACTGAAGTCTGTGGAGTTAGAGTGGTGACACCAGTGTACATGAGAGGGGAACCAGGTGGCTGTTGAGCACGTGGATTCTAAGTAGTTAATGCTGGATCAGAGCATGCTCACTGAGCCAGAGATCAATGGATGCCCAGGACTCGGTGTGGTGAACTTATTACCTGGTGGGGTAGCAAAGAGGAAAAGGAAACTAATCAACTAAAAAGGTTCTGCACATTGAAACCTGCAGTTTGCAAATCCTGCAGCTAGTGAAATAATATCTCAACAGTGAAGGCACTTGCAGGGCTGAGTGAATGTTGGAAGACAGAAAAGCCGCCCATGCAGAGGGAGAGGGAGGTTTTTATTTTCCCTTCGCAATTCAAATAATGAAATGAGCAACTTAATCAAGATGAACTATCTCCTGGCTGGATTGAGTTCGCTGCACCTCAGCTGCATCCTGGGGACTTTAACAGACAGATTACAAAATGAGCAAACAAATCGAAAGTCCTATTGTTCCAGGCAGAAGCTGAATTACTTGAGCAAGAACCTAAAAAATGTGTCCATCCACCTACCATCCTAGGTACTTTTCTGTCCATCTATACCCAGCAATCATTCGATCATTTTATCGTTCCAGCCTAGCTACCTTTCTATCTATTGATCAGCCTGCTGATCTACCTAGCAATCTGCCCAGGCATTTGTACCGCACTTGTTACCACAGTAACTGCAAAACAAACTCAGGGACCCTAGTTATTAGACGCAATAAGGCAATTTGTTAGGTTTCCACTTAAACAGCGTTTACTGTCAGCGCTGGGTGTAACTTCTGAGTAAATAGGAAACTGTCACGTTCCCACTTGTTACTTGCTCCTAAAAGGGCCATGAGATCATATGTCTCTGTGAAGGGGCAGAGTGCGCACACACTCTGGGTTAATGCCTAATCGCTCCCCTCTTCCTGGGGTGCTGCTTTTCTTGGCAGCTAAAATAACAAACACCACCACATAACTCAATGGCTTGATCAATGGCTCCATGTCTAGTTGGCAGCCAGTATCAAGTGGAGTGCCCCAAGGGTCGGTCCTGGGGCCCGTTTTGTTCAATATCTTCATAAATGATCTGGAGGATGGTGTGGATTGCACCCTCAGCAAGTTTGCAGATGACACTAAACTGGGAGGAGAGGTAGATACGCTGGAGGGTAGGGATAGGATACAGAGGGCCCTAGACAAATTGGAGGATTAGGCCAAAAGAAATCTGATGAGGTTCAACAAGGACAAGTGCAGAGTCCTGCACTTAGGACGGAAGAAGCCAATGCACCGCTACAGACTAGGGACCGAATGGCTCGGCAGCAGTTCTGCAGAAAAGTACCTAGGGGTTACAGTGGACGAGAAGCTGGATAAGAGTCAACAGTGTGCCCTTGTTGCCAAGAAGGCCAATGGCATTTTGGGCTGTATAAGTAGGGGCATTGCCAGCAGATCGAGGGACGTGATCGTTTCCCTCTATTCGACACTGGTGAGGCCTCCTCTGGAGTACTGTGTCCAGTTTTGGGCCCCACACTACAAGAAGGATGTGGAAAAATTGGAAAGAGTCCAGCGGAGGGCAACAAAAATGATTCGGGGACTGGAACACATGACTTATGAGGAGAGGCTGAGGAAACTGGGATTGTTTAGTCTGCAGAAGAGAAGAATGAGGGGGGATTTGATAGCTGCTTTCAACTACCTGAAAGGGGGTTCCAAAGAGGATGGATCTAGACTGTTCTCAGTGGTACCAGATGACAGAACAAGGAGTAATGGTCTCAAGTTGCAGTGGGGGAGGTCTAGGTTGGATATTAGGAAACACTATTTCACCAGGAGGGTGGTGAAGCACTGGAATGCGTTACCTAGGGAGGTGGTGGAAGTTTTTAAGGTCAGGCTTGACAAAGCCCTGGCTGGGATGATTTAGTTGGTATTGGTCCTGCTTTGAGCAGGGGGTTGGACTAGATGACCTCCTGAGGTCCCTTCCAACCCTGATATTCTACGATAACTCACAGACTGAGAGCCGTTAAGGTCAGAAGGAAACATAGTGATCATCTAGTCTGACCTCCTGCATGTCACAGGCCAAAGAACCTCACCCACCCACCCACTCCTGTAACAGACCCAAAACCTCTGGCTGAGTTACTGACGTCCTCAAATCATGGTTTAAAGACTTCAAGTTACAGAGAATCCACCATTGATACTAGTTTAAACTTGCAAGTGACCTGTGCCCCATGCTGCAGAGGAAGGCAAAAAAACCCCAGGGTCTCTGCCAATCTGAGCTGGGGGAAAATTCCTTCCTGACCCCAAATATGGCGAAAAGTTAAACCCTGAGCATGTGGACAAGAGCCACCAGCCACACACCTGGGAAAGAATTCTCTGTAGTAAACTCAGAGCCCTCCCCATTGAGTGTCCCATCTCTGGCCATTGGAGATATTTGCTGCTAGCAGTCACAGATTGGCTCCATGCCATTGTAGGCAGTGTCATCACACCATCCCATTCAACCTAGGCTTCTTCCTCCAAGCTGAGCTATTTGTAGGGTTTCCCCAGAGGACCTTTGTCCCAAGTTCCCTCTTTCCAGAGTGCCAGTCCTGCCTCCCTTATGCCCAAAGTGGGGGAGCACCCCATACCTGCCACAATGAAGCCACAGGACTCAGCTGTCATTGCCGGACCAGGTTCCAACATCTGCTGAAAGGATGGATCAACAGCTGAGCCCTGACAACCTGCCCCTGTCACATGGGATTGCACCCCATCAGGTCCCTTCTGTTTGTTGCCACAGCACATCTGAGCCAAACCCTGCGGTCCTTAATCACCCCTTATGCTGAGTAATGTTCTTAGAAGACAGAGTAAACATGGAGTGAAGACTTCATCACAGGGCCAAAACAACAAGTGGTGTCTGATGACAGCTCATCAGGAGACACAAACAGAACATATGCTCCGTGTCAAGAAGAATTTGCAGCATGCTTTGCACCAAAATTTCCCAGTCTCATCAACGCAGCCCAGGAATGCCAGTTCCCATCACAGTCACAAAGGGAGGGGTGTCTTTGGATCTGCAAGCCTCACAGTGGGCTTGATCAGCAGACGAACGACTCAGCTGCCCGGGATCCAAGCAGTGCACAGTTCTGTGATCCAGCTGGCGAGCTGAGGTGCGAAATAACAGTCTTCTGCCATGTTCACCAAATTACCAAAGACAAACTGAAGGGACCCCAGGGAACACTTGCAACATGACAGAGGACACATGACCAAGAAAGAGGCAATGGCCATCCAAGCTGCTTATGTGACACACGTCAAAGTCATTCACAATGGAACAAGCGGCTGTGCTCCATTGCCGGAGGTGACTTAAGAATAAATGAACATGTGCACATGCATGCACACGCAGGTATGCACACGCACACACACATTGCCTATCACACGCACTCTTTTATGTCAAGTGAGTCAGTTACATTTAAGGTGGGCTCCAAAAAAGCATCTCGCTTTCCAACCCCCTGAGGCTGGCCCTGCGCGTAGTGACGTGATCACGGCACATTGCAATCAGCTCCACATCTGCAGGGAGTACGCGGAAAAACTGTCCGACAAAGATTTGTGGAAAGCTCACTTTGCATCTTGGCCTTGAAGCAAGAAGCCAAGTGACGCCTGGTGCAATAACAGAGTTGCAAATGTATCGACCTTAAACATTCCAAACCGAGTAAGAAGGGACATCACAGGAATTAGGTGAAAATGTTTACAGCTCCACCCAACAGCCAACCCGAGGATATCTGCTTTTGACATCCCTAGGCTTCAGCTTCCAACATCTCCAGCATGCCGACATCATCAATGTCATTCTATCTGAGCCATGGAGGTCTGAGTTTGGATGGGCCGTAAAGTAGAGACAAAGCCCCGCATGGTTCTGTTGCTCATCATCAAGTCTGGAGATGATAGACTCAAATTTTTCAAAATGTGCCTCTATCCACCTTGCCTGCTCAGATCTAAGTGCCGTCGTCAGTGCAGAAAAGCACAGGCGGGAGTGAGAGCAGTAACTAGCCACAGATATAAAAAGACGTCATAATTGCAGAAGCCCGGAGCTGAGCCATCTTGCTGATTGCTTTGCCCTGTGAGGGATCAAGCTGAGCTCTTTGACTGAATGGGTATGTAGCTGAAGGACCGCCCTTTGCTATTACATGATTCGATTCTGGTTCTTACACCACCCCATCGGCATACAGGGCTAGAACCTCAGATGGTGTACATCAGCATAGCTTCATTGAAATCAATGGAGATATGCTGATTTACACCAGCTGAGTATCCATCCCATCCTTTGGATACGGTATACAGAGCTGGAAAGATCAACCCTGCTGATCTGCATGATTTCCACCCATCCCATAATAAACACGAAAACAACAGCAACTCGCTGCTGAGTACGTACCTCAACCATGCTGTCATCACTGCAATCCGTGCCTGCACGGCACACTGTAGGCGTGTCATTAACAGCTGATTGCAGTGAGACAATGCCTGACAGAAAGCCAGGAGTGACCTGTAGAATATCCTGAGGTAACTCCTGAGAGAAGAGATCTGATTCCTACACATCAACCAACCCGTGAACAATTCCATCAAAACAGGCAGAGCATGTCTGCCTGTAATACAAGCAAACAAACCTGAATCAGCTATACGTGGCCAAACTACCAAGGAGCTCTATGAAAAGTTTTTTCATAGAGCGTTTCATAGATTTGTATAGGGCATTTTCCAATGGCCAACATGCACTAGTCATTACTGACAAACAATCAACCCTCTATTGGTAAATGTAACAACAGCCAACGTTGCATTGCCCGGACTAAACAAAGTATCAGTGGATATTGGTGTTCCCAACAAAGTCAAATACACAGCTGTGTCCCCCCAACACAGGCCAGGGCTGGAATGCTGTGGTGTTTAATGCCAACACATAGCTCCATTGTGGTCTGTGGTTGATGCTGTGAGGGACCAGGGCTTGGGCAGTCATGTCTAGTGGTTAGAGTCATAGACAGTCAGACTGGAGGAGCTCGAGCTAGAGTTGATAGCTGGGGTCCAGAGCTGAGGACCAAGCCAGAGTCACTAGCCAAGAACTGGGGGAAGGTCAAGGAATCAGGAACCAGGAGCGAAGCAGGGTCTGTCTCAGCAGCAGGTCAGGGACGAGGCTTCCTGCTTCTCTCCCTACAGGCTTACATGGTGGGTTTGGGCCAATCAGAAGTCATGGGAGGAGCTGCCAGTCATGGGTGGCACTTCCTGGCCTTCCAGGATGTCTGGTGTATTGACCCTCACCCTGCCACGGCTGCCTGGGGGGGGGGGGGCGGGGGGAAGCACCACCCACTCACAGACCTGGGTTCAAGACTTATGAATCCCCACATCACCCCTGGGGCATATGGGCCAGGCTTGTTTGGGTGGCATTTGTGAAAGTCTTTTACTATTTCAGGGGTGTGAACATTACCAGTAGGCTCCCAGACTGTTCTTGGGGGCCACAGCCTTCCTGGTGTATGAGCTTCCACAACTGACCCCACTTTAATCTGGAGTCCAGGATGGCACAGACCTCGTACTCCATATGGCCCTGACCTGGAACCAGGGGGCAGTGGCTGTGTTCAGTTGGGGAACAATTCCTGGCGTACAGTTCCGAGAGAGAAGTATGGAAGACTGGTGCAATTTGAGGGACTTGGGCGGGTGGAGTTTGAAAGCAACAGGGTTGATTTTCTGACATATCTGCTGGGTCCAAGGAACTAGTGGTCTAGCTTGAGAGAGGGCCTGCTCGTGTTGAGGTGCTTAGTAGATAACCAGACCTGTGGCCTACCGAAAAGACCACCCCTCCTGTCTCCGGCCATCTGCACACTGTTTGCAGTCCTTCTTCGCATCCTTAAGGGCCCCCTCAGCTCTTCTTGAATGTGTTGGATTTATTAAACCAAGTCAGCAGAAAGGCTGAAGGAATCAGGGGTGAAATCCATAGTTAGCAAAAAAGGGCTTTGTCCTGTGGAGCCATGGTTGGCCTTGTGGTATGCAAATATGGTGTTGGGTAGGAGGGTGGACCAGTTGTCCTGGTGGTAATTAAGCAGGCACCATAAATATTGTTCCAGTACTTGCTTCACCCTCTCCGTCAGGCCATCTGTCTGGGGGTGGTATGCTGAGGAGGCACAGGAGTGGATGTTTAGTAGCTGGAGGGTTTCGGGCCAGGCATGCAAGATGAACTGGGTCTCTTGATCGAGGTGATGCGGTGGAGCAGCCCATGGAGGCAGACAACATTGTTACTAGGAGCTGAGCCACCACCTCAGCTGATGGTGCGTGGGCACAGAGGATGAAGTGTGCTATCTTGGTCAGTTGGTCTATGACACTAGATGGGGAGCGCTCTGAGTTCCTACAGTGGATTCTTTCCCAGGCGTGTGGCTGCTGGGTCTTGCCCACATGGCTCAGGGTCTAACTGATCACCAGATTTGGGGTCAGGAAGGAATTTCCCCCCAGGTCAGATTGGCAGAGACCGTAGGGTGTTTTCGCCTTTCTCTGCAGTGTGGAGCACGGGTCACTTGCATTAAACTAGTGTCAATGGTGGATTCTCTGTAACTTGACGTCTTTAAACCATGATTTGAGGACTTCAATAACTCAGCCAGAGGTTAGAGGTTAGTTACTGGAGTGAGGTTCTGTGGCCTGCGATGCGCAGGAGGTCAGACTAGATGTTCATGACAGTCCCTTGTGACCTTAAAGTCTCAGAGTCTATGAGACAGTACTGCTGTGTGGCTATTTGACTTGGTGAGTTCTACAATGAAATCCATGGCAATGGCTGTCCGTGGCCAGGGCAGGTTCTCCATGGTCATCAGGGTGCCGAGAGGTTTGGTGTGCAGCACCTTGGTGCAAGCACATAAATCGCATGAATCAACCTACGCCTGAATTTCAGCAGGCATGCAGGGTTTCTAGAAGAAGCAGGAGGCTGGGATAGTGGCTTGAGGCCACTGTAGTGCCCCGCTAGGGGATTAGTATGGCTCATATGTAGTACCTCCAACCAGGGAGTCCTGGTGGAACGTATATATGTTATTCCGCCCTGCATGGAATATTCTCTCTCATTCTGAGCTCTTGCTTGCTCTGGGAGTCTACCACCCTCTGGGCCAGCAGGTCCCCCCCCTTACCCTGAGAGGCTGATTGGAGCAGTGTGATTAGATCTTGGGACAGGGTGGTACTAAGGAAGTTGTGGGGCTTGAGGAAGTAGGGTTGTTCCTGGCTAGCTTTCTCTCCTTCCTTGTAATAGTCTCCTTCACGGAACAGAGCATTGGCCTTGCTGTGCTTGCTCCCCGGTGGGTAGGTAATCTTGAAGTTGAAGCAGGAGAAGAATAAGACCCCGCTCAGCTGTCTCTGGTTCAGCGCATCGGCCCTGTGCGGATACTCAAGATTTCTATGATCAGTAACACTTGTCCAGGGCATCAAGCCTCTCCAGTAGTGAGGCCGCTCCGCAAAGGCGGATTTAATCTCAAGCAATTCTTTATCAAGGAGCTCGTAGTTTTGTTCAGCTGGAGTGATCCTATTGATCCTAAATACACCAGTGACCAAGTGCCAGGTTGCAGAGGCATTAGTCAGTCCAAATGGCATTACCAGATATTCAGTGTCTTTAATGAGTTTAGAAAGTGGTTTTCCATTCATCTCCTGCCCAGATGGGCATGAGATTGTTACCTCTAGGAGGTCTGGGTTGCTGAATATCCATGTGGATCTCATGGAATCCAACAATGCTGGGATTGACCGCCAGGGGTGCCAGTTCCAAATTTTCACTTGATTCAGTGTCCAGTAGTCTACAAAGAGGCGCAAAGTCCCGTATTTCTTCTTTATGAAGAGGAATGTGGCCCCTGTGGGAGATGAATGGAAAACCACTTTCTAAACTCATTAAAGACACTGAATATCTGGTAATGCCATTTGGATTGACTAATGCCTCTGCAACCTGGCACTTGGTCACTGGTGTATTTAGGATCGATATATTGTTTTCTTGAATACACGCCTGGAGAATCACCAGTTCTGGTTCGGGCATCGCATAATTACGGCCACAGGGAACTTTCACCCTGACTGTAGGTCAACAGTGACATTACAGTGTCGGTATGGAGGCAATGTGTCCACACTTTTTTCCTGAAGACGTCTGCATAAGCCTGGTATTTATCAGGAATGCAGGGGTGGGAAGGGGTGTCAGACCCAGGAGTGTCTCGCTCCAGCCAGTCGCTGTGAGCCCCCGGCACATATAGGGGTAGACTCAATGCTGCCTGGGATGGGGCCCCTAGGTCCAGGGTCTTGCTGCTGTTGCTGCTACAGAGGCAGGCCTGCCGACAGAGCTCACACGGTCTCCCACAGTATTCTTGCCAGCAAGTTAAAGAAGTATGGGCTGGATGAATGGACTATAAGGTGGATAGAAAGCTGGCTAGATTGTCGGGCTCAATGGGTAGTGATCAATGGCTCCATGTCTAGTTGGCAGCCAGGATCAAGTGGAGTGCCCCAAGGGTCGGTCCTCGGGCCGGTTTTGTTCAATATCTTCATAAATGATCTGGAGGATGGTGTGGATTGCACCCTCAGCAAGTTTGCAGATGACACTAAACTGGGAGGAGAGGTAGATATGCTGGAGGGTAGGGATAGGATACAGAGGGCCCTAGACAAATTGGAGGATTGGGCCAAAAGAAATCTGTTGAGGTTCAACAAGGACAAGTGCAGAGTCCTGCACTTAGGACGGAAGAATCCCATGCACCGCTACAGACTAGAGACCGAATGGCTCGGCAGCAGTTCGGCAGAAAAGGACCTAGGGGTTACAGTGGACAAGAAGCTGGATAGGAGTCAACAGTGTGCCCTTGTTGCCAAGAAGGTCAATGGCATTTTGGGCTGTATAAGTAGGGGCATTGCCAGCAGATTGAGGGACGTGATCATTCCCCTCTATTCGACATTGGTGAGGCCTCATCTGGAGTACTGTGTCCAGTTTTGGGCCCCACACTACAAGAAGGATGTGGAAAAATTGGAAAGAGTCCAGTGGAGAGCAACAAAAATGATTCGGGGACTGGAACACACGACTTATGAGGAGAGGCTGAGGGAACTGGGGATGTTTAGTCTTCAGAAGAGAAGAATGAGGGGGGATTTGATAGCTGCTTTCAACTACCTGAAAGGGGGTTCCAAAGAGGATGGCTCTAGACTGTTTTCAGTGGTAGCAGATGACAGAACAAGGAATAATGGTCTCAAGTTGCAGTGGGGAGGTTTAGGTTTGATATTAGGAAAAACTTTTTCACGAGGGGGGTGGTGAAACACTGGAATGCGTTACCTAGGGAGGTGGTGGAATCTCCTTCCTTAGAAGTTTTTAAGGTCAGGCTTGACAAAGCCCTGGCTGGGATGATTTAGTCGGGGATCGGTCCTGCTTTGAGCAGGGGGTTGGACTAGGTCCCTTCCAACCCTGATATTCTATGATTCTATGGGAAGCTGATTCTCTGTGATCGCCAGAGAATATGGGGGTCACGCCATGCCAACCACGTGATGCCAAGCTTCAGGGGAAATGTGGGGAACAGACCACCCTGAACTGCAGCAATTCTCGGTGCTCCTGAATTACTGCTTCCAGGGGCACTGTCTCCTGGGTTACCAGCCCAAGGATAAGAGGGTCCCATCTACAGTTTCCACAACATCCAGCATGGACTTCTGCCAGATGGCAATTTGCAGAGCTCGGGCAGTCTTGGAATTTATGAAATTGTCAATGGCTCTGGAGTCAATGAGTGCCCACTGCAAGGGCAGTCATTGAGTTTCGCCATGGAGGCACAGCTGAATTAGAAACCAGTGGCCAGATCAATGGAGGTGTCCAGGTTCACAGGGGCTTCTGCCCACGCTAACTCACTCTTTGCTTAATCCCCACTGGAACTGGTACAACTGGGCCACCTTGTGCCACTTGGTGTTGGCCACAAGCCATGAAGTGTGCCATGGACGAGGGGGGCCGGCCCCTGTTGCTGCCGCAGATTCCTTGGGGAGGCTTTGGCCGATCGCATGCTGAGAGGGTCATCAGCAATTGTGGAAAAGGCTCAGAGGAGGGTGCTCCAGTCCATCAGTGCCCGACTAGTCTGCTTGAGCAGAGGAGAGGCCCAATCCAGTGCCTCACCAGTCAGTAAACTAGTTACCAGCCCCACCTTGGCCTGCTTTGTGGAGTCAGTCTGGGAGCAGAGCAGAAACAATAGACAGCACTAATTAAGCAAACCCCCGAATTTTTGGCAGTCTCCATCGATTGCTGCAGTAGAGGCATCACAGGGCCTGGCTCAAGTGGTGGGGCCATCACCTGTGCCTACCCATGGAGGGCCTGGTTTTCTGCACAACGTTGTGCTGTCTCTGGCCATGGAGCCGAAACCTCAGCTTCTGTGTGGGTGATCTGTGCCCAGGGATCTGGTGCTTCTGGGGGCTGGCTGGGCAATGGACTGCCCGCTCCCTCCATGTCCCCACTGGGGCACAGGCTGTGCAGGGTCAGAGTCATCTGTGCAAACTGCCAGGGACCGGGATGTGCGCAGTCAGGTCCAGGGGTCAGAGTTGGAGGAGGTCAAGGTTGAGTCGATATCTCAGGTCCGGAGCCAGGGGTCAAGAGCCAGGAACCGGAGGAAGGGTGAGGAAGGAGGAATGAGGCAGGGGAACAGCAACCCAGAGTGAGGCAGGATCTATCTCAGCAGCAGGTCACGATCTGCCTTGATGCACTGTCACTTCCTGGTACTCCCTCCAGGCTTACCTGGTGGGTCTGGGCCAATCAGCAGTCATGGGAGAGGCTGACAGTCATCTACCATGGGCGGCACTTCCCATAGTGACTGGTCTCCCAGGATGTCTGGTGCATTATTAATGGCTATGCCAAGGCTGCCTGGTGGTGGGGTAGAGTCACTGCCCACCTGAAGTGCTGCAGACGTGTGTTCAAATCCTGTGAAACCTCACAGGTACACACATTATCAAGTTATTCAAAATTTCCATCAGTAATAGTGTTCTCCCGTTGTCCTATCGTTAGCAGATCTTGGAACGCCAGTGCAAATTAATATCTGATTATTCACTGGGGCTGAAATGGTTCTTTAGATTCCACCCTGAATATAAGGGAGATGGGAACAGCACTCTGGCACTGGGAGCTCAGGTCTGGGGCAAACAGCCATTGAAGGAAGTGAGACAGAATGTATTCCTGTGTTCACACTTTATTGTAATAATCTTTGTACAAAGTACACCTTGCAAGGTATCATTTGAAAACTCATAATTTGCAGATCAGTATCGTCCTGGTAAAATGTGTCTGGCAGCACTGTATGTGAAGTTTAAGATTCCCCTGTATGGTGTTATTACCACATTTTCCAAACTGAGGCTGGCAAACACATCTGACCTAGGCAAAGGAGTGTGTGCTCTGCTTCAGTCGCATATAAGCAGTACACAGAGCCGTCAAGCAGCAATGGAAACAAAGGAAGCTCAAACAGGTGAGAAAAAAGCAGCGGGGAACATCCTTCCACACAGAGTCTTGGTCTCCTAGTTCTCAGCTGGGAATGTTTTTCAAGAGAGGGACTGAAACTATAAAATGGAGGGAAAAACATCCCAAGGCACCCCTCTCACTCCCCCTGCCCATCACATTTACTGCACCTGAAGTGACAAAGGAAGCAGTCGTTGGACTCGGGGGTGGGATCCTGACCTAAGAAGTTTGTCCAGTCAGATAGCGGAAACATGGGATGAGAAAACTTTGCTTTGAATTTAGTAGAGTTTGTTAAGTTAGGCACCAGTAGCATTTTGTCTTTATTTTTCTTGTAACCATTTCTGACTTTTATGCCTCATTACCCGTACTCACTTACAATCTCTCTCTTTGTGGTTAATAAACTTGTTTTATCTAATCCAGTGTGTTTAAATTGGAGTGTCTGGGAAACTGCATCTGGGGTGGCAAGTTGTGTGCATATTATTCCTTTAGGAGAAATGACAGACCTAATATCGCTTGTACTGTACAGGAGACAGCTGGGAAGGATAGGATATACCTTTCTGGGGGGAAATTTAAGACTGGGAGTGTGTTGCGGTCACCTTGCAGTATAACCCAGGCTGGTGAGAACCAGAGTGTAACCCAGTCACACACAGACTTTCATGTGGCAGGCTGTTTGTGAGTGGCCCAGGTGGGAGCCATTTCAGCAAAGCATTGTAAGGCACCCCAGGCTGCAGGGCAGGGGTGACACATCTCCTCACTGATCTGGATTGTGCGCTGGTATGTCACAGGAAGGGACAGTAGGAGATTACAAGCTTGGGGAGGAAGTAGTGTGACCCTGTAGGGGTGACTTTCTGACTGCACAGCATGTGTAGCATTTGTTCTAAAGGTGTGGATTTGGCTGGCTTGTCCCGTGGAGCTAGTACTAATCACTTCCTATGTGAATGACAAATATCACAGTCGGGTCTCTGCATTCGCACAGGGTTGTTATGCAATCACTGCTGCCCTAAGTCGACGACTCTAGCTAAGGGAAAAGGCCAAAGCTTCCGACTGTGCCCATTAGTGGGCACAGAGGGAGGTTGGGCCACCCAAGTGATGAGGGCACAGACCGAGTCCCCAGGTTGTTATAGCCATCCATCTGTCGACAGCCACGGCAGCCTCTGAGCTCTCTGGTACCTGGGACACTGGGCTGACAGAATTTAGGGAACCTCTGGAGACAGGGGCTAATCTTGAACTCCATTACCTCCACATGAGGCTAGACAGAGCTTGACAAACCTCACTGGGATTCTGCATAAGCCATCAGCCTTAGCGGGTCTAGTAAAATCTGCTTGCTTGATGTTACTTTCCGTCTGTCCGAGCGAGTGGCACTCGGGCAGACATTGGCTTGGTGTGCTGCAGGATACTGGTGGCACTGCAGGTGAGCAGAACCCCGGCTACTCACATTGACGATGGCTTCCTTCGTCTGGGCCATGTCCGATATCACCCCATCCGTGATGATCAGGAGCACGAAGTACTGGGAGCCGTCCTGTTCAGTGGTGGCGTACCTGGACGGGAAGATGTTCACGTGAGAGTAGGCTTCTGGGGGGTGGGTACCGGGGATTAGGGACTCTGAGCTCTAACCTTGCTGCCCTGGGCCATGTTCATCCCGGGGGTAACTCCAGTGACCCCATGGGGAATTTGTCCCCAGGTCTGTGGTACAGAGCAGCTTCTCCAATTTCCCAGTTTGGGAGATTTCTGTGGCAAGATTAGAGCTCCCCAAGGGGAGTCCCCCTCCTCCTCTCCCTGCCCCCAAACGTAACCTCCGTTTCTGCTGTTGCCCAGGGGCCACGTGAGCTCCCAAGAGAGCTGGGCTGTGACACCACTTACCCAAGCCAGGATTCTCCTGGGAGTAAAGGGCTGTGGCACATCCCTGCTAGTCCAGCTGCAGGGTGTTAAACATGGGCCTTGACCCAGGCCAGGGAGTGACATAAATACACACCATGCTCCCGGAACCAGGGCTTGAGACATACACATGGATTGGACACAGCCCTGGAGGATCCACTGCCCTGGCTAGCTCCTTCCCGGCTCTGGCTGTGATCAAACAGCTCTTGACTCTTTTGCTGCTCCCAGTTGGCCACTCTATGCAGACACTGACATAGCTCTCTAGTGGGTACCACCAGCCCACTTCTGGCTCAGGGAGGGGTGACCGAGCAAGCCTGGCTGTGGGATACTGCCACCGAGTCAATGCACTAGCTGGATGTACCTGGCCACATGGTTGACTACTGGGGCAAAGTTAGTTGGGCCATACAGCTGGACAGTCTTGAGGCTCTTGTGATAGGCTTCTAAAATGCCCTCAATCCCGCTGCAGTAGGGGTTGTCGGTGTTGCCGTTCTGAGAGAGAGGGAGGAAGGGCAGTGAGGGGGGGTTCCCAAACAGGGGAGTCATTCCCCATCCCCCCACTTTTATTTCCCAGAGCCCGGCTTGGAGCGCTGGCCAGAGGAATGTGAGGAATTCCCCACAGTGCTGGGAGGAATCACCTGAAGGGGTTACCCTATGGCCTCAGAGGAACAGTGATGATAACAGTTAGCACTTGTGCAGTGGTTTCCATCCTAGGATCTCAAATTGCTTTAAAAGCACCATCATCCCCATGTTCCTGGTGGGGAAACTGAGGCACAGAGAGGGGACATGGCTTAACCAAGGACAAACAGAGTACACCCAAGAGGTTGGAATAGAACCCAGGAGACCCAGCTCTGGCACTGAAATGGCTTCCATTGCTGAGGCTCAGTCCCTAGCTGGCATCTCCGGAGAGTGGGGCTCAGGGAGTCACCGGAGTAACCTCCCCCATGCTGTAAGGAGGGAAGCTCTCTCCTGGGGGTGGGGGTGGGGAGACAGCAGCTATGTCCCTTCTCCAGTGGGGACTGGGAAGAGGCTCACTAAGAAAAACCAGGGTTCCCTGCTCAAATTTTTATTCCCTCCCCATGGGAAATCCATTGTCCTGTCCTCAGAGCAGCTATGCTCCTACCCTTGGTGATCATGGCTGTTTGGCTGGCTAAGGCCAAGCCACAGAGGCCTCGTGGAAGCCCAGAGCAGCGTGGCTCAGAGCCCAGGGTCGACACACTCGGCTTGTGCGCCAACTGGGTGTAGACGACTGGACTGGGGCTGGCGCTCGGGCTCTGAAGCTTACGGTGGGGGGTGGGCGTCGGAGCCCAAGCATCTACCCAGATGTTTTGAGAGCCGCAGCACAAGCCCGAGCCTGCTGAGCCCGGCTCTGGGCCTCGCCACGGCGGCTGTGCAGAGGGACCCCCTGAGGCTCCGCTAGGGCCGACCAAGCACTCGGAGACCCGTCAGGCTGTGCCACAGTCACGGGCCCTGATCAGCGTTGGCTGCTCTGCGGAGGCACCTCCGGCAAGTCTGCTCAGGGATCACACAGACTGGCTGGTCTAACCAGGGGGTCAGACTAGTGGGGAGGTGGTGCCATACACGCCCTGACCCCCACTAAGGGCCTGATCCTGTCAGGCGCTGAGCACCATCCACACCCACCGCAGCCGGCAGGAGCTGAGGGTGCTCAGTGCCTCACGGGGCTGCTCTTTCGGGCTCTGGCCAGACCGCCTGCTGGACAGGAGCGAGGCCCGTCACGTCCGCGCGGGCACAGCATGGCGGCAGAGGCTGGAAAAGAGGCTGTCTACGCGCTGGTGACCACGGCAGGGTTACGCGGCTCAGGTGTGCGCATAACCCACACCCGCGGAGCGACGCCGCCATCCTGACCGACACACGGCGCCAGCAGAGCTGTAGCAGGGCAGGGCACTCACCGCCACGGCGCCTCCTGCTGGCACTCTGGGAATTAGCTCATCCAGCTCAGGCGCGCCCTCCTCTGGCCGGGTTCTCACTCGCAGGTACCTGCCCTCTTGTCTCCACCACCTCTGGCCCCATGTCCCTCCCGGACCCCAGTGCCGCTGACCCACGGGTGCTGCCCCACAGCAATGCCCCCACACTCTGGGTCTCCCCTCCCAGGGGAACCCCAACACCCTATACCAGAGGTGGGCAAACTACAGCCCGCGGGACCCTCCTGCCCAGCCCCTGAGCTCCTGGCAGGGAGGCTCGTCCCCGGCCCCTCCCCCACTGTTCCCCCTTCCCCCGCAGCCTCAGCACGCCGCGCCGCCGGCAACAATGCTCCGGGCTGGGGGGGTGGGGGGGCTGGGAGCTCCTGGGGCAGCACAGCTGCAGAGCCCAGCCTGACCCGGTGCTCCAGGCAGCGCGGTAAGGGGGCAGGGAGTGGGGGGGGGGTGAGAGGGCAGGGAAGTTTGAGGGGTCGGGGCGGTCAGAGGGCAGGAAACAGGAGGGTTGAATGGGGGCAGGGGTCCCAGGGGGGGCAGTCAGGAAGGAAAGGGGGGGTTGGATGGGGCACCAGGGGGCAGTGAGAAGGGTGGTTGGATGGGGCAGGGGTCCCGGGGGGGGCAGTCAGGAAGGAAAGGGGGGGTTGGATGGGGCAGCAGGGGGCAGTCAGGGGACAGGGAGAAGGGTGGTTGGATGGGGCAGGGGTCCCAGGGGGGGCAGTCAGGAATGAGAAGAGGGGTTGGATGGGGTAGTGGGGGGCAGTCAGGGGCAGGGGCTCCAGGGGTGGTCAGGGAGGGGTGGATGGGGCAGGAGTCCCAGGGGGCCATCAGGGGACAGGGAACGGGGGGGATTGGATGGGGTAGGAGTCCCAGGCGGGGCCATCAGGGGGCAAGAAGCAGGGGGGGATCAGATAGGGGTCAGGGGCCAGGCTATGCCTGGCTGTTTGGGGACACACAGTCTCCCCTGACCAGCCCTCCATACAATTTTGGAAACCCGATGTGGCCCTCAGGCCAAAAAGTTTGCCCACCCCTGCCCTGTACCCACCTTGTCTCAGTGGCTACTGCCAGTCGTCATCTAGCCCCTTCTCTCAGGGGCAGGCTGTAGTCTGAAATGGCCACTCATCACTGGCAAGGGGGTTGGACCTGCTGCTTTTCTTGGCCTGGCTGCCTCCCTGCAGCCCTAGTACGTCCTCAGGCCTTTGCTGCAAGGCCTCAGCCTGGGAGGTCGCCAGGCCAGAGCTCCCCAGCTCAGCTCAGCTCAGCTCAGCTCAGCCTGCCCCTGCCCCTGCCCCTGCCCCTGCCCCTGCCCCTGCCCCTGCCCCTGCCCCTGCCCCTGCCCCTGCCCCTGCCCCTGCCCCTGCCCCTGCCCCTGCCCCTGCCCCTGCCCCTGCCCCTGCCCCTGTCCAAGGGACCCCGTCTCTCCCAAGCAGCTCCATCCTTCTGACTTCTGTCTCCCCAGGCGCCCTTCTTATACCCTGATTGGCTGCCTCAAGCCCGCTTGTGATTGGCTCCCCGGGGCAGCCCTTTCCCAGGGCTGTTTTTAACCCGAGCGGGGTGACCGCCCTGCTGCAACAGCCACCGCCTCTGGCGGAGGTGGAGTTATGAACCCAAGAGAGCTCTCTCCCGTCGGCGTGGCACGCCTTCACCAGCAGCTCGAGAGCAGCTCAGCTGTGCTGATGCCAGCTGGTAGTGTAGACCTGCCCTAAGTGGTAGAGCGATTCGAAGGGCATGGCAGTACCAGGGGGAACTCGTGGGACACGTGCCCGTCAGGAGGGATTTTGGCTCCGAACCCAAGTGCGGGGAACATCTTGTCACTGTCGTAGTCCTGGATGATCTCGCCCACCGCCTTCAGCGCCATGGCGTAGGCGTTGAGCTGGTACGGGTTCATGTAGTGCAGGGAGGTGGATTGCGAGGGGTTGCCTGACGGAGAGAGAGAAGGGTCACACAGACCAGCAGGCAGCAGCACATGGGCAAAGCAGTGGGGGTTTGGGGGGGGCATGTGCATTTGTCAGGTCAGCTGAGGGACTGAGGTCTTTACTCAGGGCCTGATTCTCACACACACCAAGGGAAGTCAAGAGTAATTCCTCTGTCACTGTAGGGGGGAAACTGACATAAGAGAGCGATTGTCAGCTGTGTGGGGCAGGGACTGTGCTTTTGTTCTGTTTGTACAGCACCTTGCACCATGGGGTCCTGGGCCAGAATCGCGGATACTAGTCACTATGGCAATATAAATAATCAATAATACCAGTGAGGTGAGTCCAACCCTCATTGATGTCCATGGGCATTGGCCTGGGTGGCTTGAGAAAACATGGTGACCCAAGGGCCAGGATCCAGCTCTCACCTCCACCCGTGTAAATGAGGAGTAACTCTGCGGAGGCCAGTGGAGTGATGCTGGTATCAAACTGCTCTAAATCAGAACAGAACCAGGCCCCAGGTGTTTGGGCAGGACACTTGTTCGTTAATAGTATAAAACCCCATCCCTGTAAGGGTACCTAATACCTATCGACAGATTTAACAAGTGCTCAACAGTCATAAAATAACTATTGATTTCACAGGCCTTTATGGGGAATGGACGACTGTGCAATAAATACATAACATCTCAGAGGGGTTTAGTGTAATGTATTGTCTGAGCAGCCACCAGCTGTCTGAACAGAGACTGACCATGCTTCAGGGAACATTAGTACGGTTAATCTGGTAGAACTCACCATTGGAAGCTGTGAAGTCAATGGCCACTGTGAAATTGATCTGTGTCCTGAAAAGGGGACAATGACACCATTAGTCAGAAGCTCTGGCAGGCTGGTGCAGATTCTGCAGGCGTTCTGTTCAGACTCCACCCTCGATGGGGCTAATGTTCCCAAACCAGTCGCCAGGCCTCGACACCCTGGCTTGTTTGGAAGAGCTCAGACGGAGATTCAGACTGTGCTGTTCTCATCTGCAGTCTCTTGATGCACAGATGTCACAGGTGGCAATGCACAGCTGAGCAAATCCATGGGAAACTGGCAGCCAAGCGAGCTCCCAATGGCCTTTGTTAACATCTCCCCAGTGCAGCAGGTGGGGAGAGCTTCGAGGGGATCTAAGCAGGGAGAGTGGAGTCATTGAGCCAGTGGCCAGGCTCTCCCACCTGGGCACTGCACCCGCACATCGCATTTCACCCCAGCTGAGCCTCAAAGCGACTGGAGACAGCAGCTTCGCTCAGGGAGATAAAGGGGGGCCTGAGTCAATAAGAGACACGTTAATGGCCAGAAATGCTCCCAGCTGGGGCTGGGCTGAGAACAACGGAAGCTGAGCTGAGCAATTCTGCCTGTCTGACCAGGAGTGCGGAGCTCCCTCTTGGGTTGTTTTACAGCCCTGCCTTTGACTCTCAAGCTGCATCCATTTCCTGGTGCCCACCTGTGCTCTCATCCCCTGGCTTGAGTCAGAGAGGCACTGAGCACCCACAGCCCCTGGTATTTCCCAGCATTTTGCAGGATCAGGCCCTATAGAGAGGAGACTGGGAGAGGAGCCCACACTCGCTCTGTCAGATCAGCGAGCTACTCCCACGCACCCAGAAATCATCCCTTGACCACAGCAGCAGCCAGGTGAGAACCAGCTCCGGGGTCTATGAATTCCCCACTCGCCCTGCACAGAAGGGGTAAGTGTGGTCTGAGTACATAGGATTGTCTGCAGTGACTGGCACACCAGCCATGTCCCCATTGGTGGTGGGTGAAATTTCCCCTGGGGGAGGCGAGCTCCTTGTTCTGCCTCTTCCGCCCACAGTCCTACCCCCACTCCACCCCTGCTCTGCACCAGGCCCCACCCCTGATTCGCCACTCACCTCTTCACACACCCCTCCAATCATCTCCTCCCCCGCTCTCCTGCTGCTCGCCCACCTGCTGCTGGCCTCCTCACCCCGCCCCCACCAGACCCTTCCCCCCACACCAGACCCTCCCCCACCTGCTGTGCAGCTGGCTCCCCGCTCGCCTCCTTACCTGCTGCTGCACCCCCCCCCATGACACCCTCTCCCCTTTTCACCTTAAAGCACTAATAACATTCCCCAAGGCACCAGGTGTAGCCGAATTGCCAGACAGATTCTCCTCTGCGTGGCAGGGAGTTTGGTATACGCCATACAGAGAGACGAAGCACCAGGCTGCCTGCGCCACCCTGAAGCCTAACCTCTCCTTTTGGAAAGTGCTTGTCGGTGGCAGCCGGCATTAGGGCAGCAGTTTAATCACCTTCCTTACCCAGAATTCCCTGCCAGGTTCGTTTACTTCAACTGGGTTTGAATAAAACGACTAGATCAAGAAATAAATGCACTGGCTATGGCAGCTCCTCCTTGAGCCAGGTCAGCAGTTACTTCTGGGTACAGAGACTCACTGAGGCGTCGTCGTTGGGAAACTGGTTTTAACCCCAATAACAGATTTTCCTCCAATAGAAAAGCCAGTGGAATGTGGCCAAAGGCTCCCTGGGCGTTGGCGAATGCCTGTCAGATGGGTTCATTACCACTGTCATGGCTCTGTAGCCGTTCCAGTGATCTCTGCTACTCGGTCTCTGGAAGGCTTTTTCACTGTGTAAAGTTAGTCGGGGATCCCCTCTGCTCACCCTCTCACTCCCCCCGTCTGCCACTGACTCCCCGCTCGCATTCTCACACTCCCCCCGCGCCCCGCGAGAGACGCGGCCTGCAGCTGTGGGGACCTCCGAGGGGGGGAAGGGGAAGGGGAAGGGGCTGGGGTGGGGGAGAGGAGAGGAGGAAGATTCACTCCAGGCAGCAGCAGCAAGCCGTGGGAGCCTCGGGGAAGGGCCAGAGCAGGGAGGGGAAGAGGCGGGGTGGGGGGCACCACAGCCCATGTGTGGGGCAGCAGAGACGGCTGTGCTAACGCCTATTATACCCGCTGTCCATGCACGTCCCCTTCCGCCTCAGCCTGCTACTCAACAGCAACGCTGACTCTGCGGCCGCCGGACCAGGCACATTAGCCATGGCAAGGTTTTAATCAGCTACATTAATTAGGCAACTAAGGAGACTGTACCCCACGAGTCATCAGCAGTGTTTGTGAACGCAGGCACCTTCCTCTCACCCCAGCCTCGCTCCAGAGAAGTGGTTTGGTTGAATGGATGAGATGAGAATGAAAGTATGTGTTTGATTCTCCTCCCCGGGTGTAAATCAGGAGTAACCCCACTGGGCCCCTTTCCCCTCTTACCCGCCCTGGTGTAAATCAGAAGTAATCCCACTGGGCCCCTTTCCCCTCTTACCCGCCCTGGTGTAAATCAGGAGTAATCTTATTAGGCTCGATTCCTCTCTCACTCATCCTGATGTAAATCAGGAGTAATCCCACTAGGCCCAATTCCCCTCTTACCCACTCTGGTGTAAATCAGGAATAACCCCAGTGGGCTCAATTCCTCACTCGCTCACCCTGGTGTAAATCAGGAGTAATCCCACTGGGCCCAATTCCCCGCTTACCCACCCTAATCCCACTGGGCCCAGCTCCTCTTTTACTGACCCTGGTGTAAATCAGGAGTGACCCCACTGAAAGCAGTAATGTTACACCATTGTGAGAGAAGAATCAGGCCCCTTATGCTCAAATCCCATCAGGATCAGGGAGATGCTATAAACTAAGGTCCAGCTGCCGCTGGTGTGAATCAGCCTCGCTACAGTGAAGTCAGGGGCGTGATGCTGATTTAAACCCACCAAAGATCTGACTCCTAGGGCCGAAATTCGACGTATCCAACTTGAGACACCTCAGAGGCGTGATCATTAACGGCAGCTGCTGAGCCCAGGCCCCTCTGAGGAGTGTCAAGCTGAGCAGCCAGAGCACAAGGCTTGTGAGGAGTTACAGAGCAAGGCTGTAGCTGAGCCAGGCCAGACCCCACTTGCCCTGAGTCACTAGACTCACTAGCTCTCCCCACCACAGTGCAGAGCTGGGAAAGGAACCCAGGAGTCCTGGCATGCGGATCACTGCTCCACCTGCAGGAGCAGGCTGGTCCTCACCTGTGGAGTGTTTTATTAAACCTCTGACAAATACACAGATCAAATGTATCCCTTGTCACCTCTGGACTATCATCCTGGGATGTGTGTAAAATGGTTTGACCTCCCTGTGCCTCGTGGGGCTGAGGGGCTAGATAGCATTGGCACTGAGTAGGAGTGATGGCTGAAAGGGCAGCCCATGGGCACCTTTCTGCCAGGAGCTCTGGCTTCTCCAATCATCTCAGCTATGCCATGCTGGCTGTCAGCTCCTGCCACAAACCAGCATCAGCTGCTTTGTGACAAGCCGTGCCCTCAGCTGCCCAGGGAGACGCCTAACAAGGGGCCGATGCTGTCAACGGGCATTAACACCTCACCCGCCAGATGGGAAGAGACAAGGCCAAAGCTCTTGTGAGAGCAGCCCTTAAAAACGCCAAGGGGCAAAAACTAGCAGTGTGTGGGTGAGCAATGACAGTTCTGCAGAACAGGACCTGGGGATTACAGTGGACGAGAAGCTGGATGTGAGTCAGCAGTGTGCCCTTGTTGCCACGAAGACCAATGGCACATTGGGCTGTATTAGTAGGAGCATTGCCAGCAGATCGAGGGAAGTGACTATTCCCCTCTATTCAGCACTGGTGAGGCCAAACCTGGAGTACTGTGTCCAGTTTTGGTCCCCCCCCACTACAGAAAGGATGTGGACAAATTGGAGTGTCCAGCAGAGTGCAACGAAAATGATTCGGGGGCTGGGGCACATGATTTACGAGGAGAGGCTGAGGGAACTGGGGTTATTTAGTCTGCAGAAGAGAAGAGTGAGGGGGGATTTGATAGCTGCCTTCAGCTACCTGAAGGGGGGTTCCAAAGAGGATGGAGCTCGGCTGTTCTCAGTGGTGGCAGATGACAGAACGAGGAGTAATGGTCTCAAGTTGCAGTGGGGGAGGTTTAGGTTGGATATTAGGAAACACGATTTCACTAGGAGGGTGGTGAAGCACTGGAACGGGTTATCTAGGGAGGTGTTGGAATCTTCTTCCTTTGAGGTTTTTAAGGTCAGGCTTGACAAAGCCCTGGCTGGGATGATTTAGTTGGGGATTGGTCCTGCTTTGAGCAGGGGGTTGGACTAGATGACCTCCTGAGGTCCCTTCCAACCCTGATATTCTGTGATTCTGTGATCTGTCTGTCTGTGCTAGATGTCCCTTCCATCTGTTTTGCCTTTGCCATCTGTCTTTTGGCTCTCCTTGCTGCTGACTCTGCCTGCCTGTTGCTTTGTGGGTACCCAGGGGAAGACGTCTTGTGCTTAGCTTTGGCACTGAATCATTTGAATTCTGCTGCAGTGAGTGGTGGCCCTTTGTCTGGACAGAGCATGTCAGGAATGCTAGACCTTGCAAAATGCACCTTCAGTTTCCTGAGCTCAGTTCTTACCAGAGTGTCCTCCCAACAGCCCCCCTCCCTGAAAATGGAATCATAGAATATTAGGGTTGGAAGAGACCTCAGGAGGTCATCTAGGCTGCTATCAAATCTCCCCTCACTCTTCTCTTCTGCAGACTAAATAACCCCAGTTCCCTCAGCCTCTCCTTGTAAATCATGTGCCCCAGCCCCCTAATCATTTTTGTTGCCCTCCGTGGGACTCTCTCCAATTTTTCCACATCCCTTCTGTAGTGGGGGGACCAAAACTGGACACAGTACTCCAGATGAGGCCTCACCAGTGCCGAATAGAGGGGAACGATCACGTCCCTCGATCTGCTGGCAATGCCCCTACTAATACAGCCCAATATGCCATGGGCTTTCCTGGCAACAAGGGCACACTGCTGACTTATATATTCTTATCCACTGTAATCCCCAGGTCATTTTCTGCAGAACTGCTGCTTAGCCAGTCGGTCCCCAGTCTGTAGCGGTGCATGGGATTCTTCCGTCCTAAGTGCAGAACTCTGCACTTGTCCTTGTTGAACCTCATCAGATTTCTTTTGGCTCAATCCTCCAATTTGTGTAGGTCACTCTGGACCCTATGCCTACCCTCCAGCGTATCTACCTCTCCTCCCAGTTTAGTGTCATCTGTGAACTTGCTGAGGGTGCAATTCATCCCACTATCCAGATCATTAATAAAGATATTGAACAAAATCGGCCCCAGGACTGACCCCTGGGGCAGTCCGCTTGACATCTGCTACGAACTAGACATGGAGCCATTGATCACTACCTGTTGAGCCCGACAATCTAGCCAGCTTTCTATCCACCTTATAGTCCATTCATCCAATCCATACTTTTTTAACTTGCTGGCAAGAATACTGTGGGAGACCATATCAAAAGCTTTGCTAAAGTCAAGATATATCACATCCACCACTTTCCCCATGCCCACAGAGCCAGTTATCTCATCATAGAAGGCAATCAGGTTGGTCAGGTATGACTTGCCTTTGGTGAATCCATGTTGACTGTTCCTGATCACCTTCCTCTCCTCCAAGTGCTTAAAATGGATTCCTTGAGGACCTGCTCCATGATTTTGCCGGGGACTGAAGTGAGGCTGACCAGTCTGTAGTCGTGACCTGCTGTGACCACACAGCTCCGGTCATTAGCACGGTGGGTTGTGATTTCAATAGTCTCTTTCCCTTGTTGATCACTATACTCTGCATCTTTTCTTAACCTTACTTTGAATGGTCAGTGTGATCCAAAGCCAGTGAACCCGGGGTTACACTACAATGCACACTCACATATAAATACCATCTCACTCACATAGCTCAAAAGATCGAGGGAAACTGTCTCCTGGACAAACTGGTAGGGGTCCAGCCAAAGTGCAAACACTGTGTTGTTCGGGGCTTGCTCAGCTGGAGAACATTATGCCCCAGTTTGGTTCAGCTCTGCCCATTCTAGACTAGTAGACACACAACGCAATCATTCCATGAGTCACAGGCTCACTGAAGTCAACAAAACTTCTGTGGTCACCAGTCCTAGCCAATAATCCCGCACCTAACGTCCCATGTCACAATGCAGCCAACAAACTGATCACCAAAGTACAGCAAACGCCACACGTGCCAGTGTTCAGGGATACACAGGATGTTCCCCGCCACCAACTGTGTAGGGAAATCCTGTCCGGACCGTGCCGTGCATTCTCCATCCAGCTGAGAACATCATCAACTCACTGGGGTGGACAGAATGGGAGAGAGCCCCTCTGGAACATTATCACAAATGGCTCCCTGGCTTTGGGCTCTAATATGCCTCTGGAGCCAGCTTCACAGGTTCTGGTGTGGTGTGATTCGCTGTGCAGAGACTGACCATGCCTGGGGTACCAGGGCAGCCCACTGTGTGTCTGTGACACTGTGAAGGATGCTGCGCATATGCTGGATGGATGCTGTTTTTGTGTTGATACACAGATATACACACACTGCACAGTTCACTCTGTTCCATGTACGCTCTCAGCTGGGCATTCATGCCTGGCCACTAGATACAACCCCCTGGCTCATGTCAGGCAGGCCTCTATCCCCAGGGGGGAAGCATGTATCTGTCTCATGATGTCAGCTCTTAAATCTGCTGGGGTTACTGCTTGGTCCCCTTTAAACCAAATCCCATCTTGCACACGCAGCTCATCCCTGACCTGTTTGGAGGGAGTGACCTCCTGCAGCCCTTGCCTCTTGTGATGTGGTCAGTCCTCTTTTCCTGCCTGTGGCACCCGTCCTGTTCGGTGCTTTGCTGGATTGCCCAGAGCCTCCCTGCAGAGATGGGGAGGTACTCCAGCATGCTGCTAGACTATCTGCTGTCACAGACCCCTCTGTGGCATCTGTGGCAGGTCTTCCCTGCTCAGCATATCTGCCACCGGTAGTGCCCTTCCTACGCAGTCTAGTCACATGCATGGTAGTCATGTGGGTGCACTCAGCAGTGGCTTCTTCGTGATGGTTTGTGCGCAGACTGCACGTCCACCTGGTGTGCAGAGGAGAATGGATGGGATCGGTCCATCCACAGAGCCCAGCCAGGAGCACCTCTTCCGTCTGAGCACATCCCCCTCCTGTGTCTGTCAGGGCTCTGCCGGCCAGTGCTGTGGGCTGCTGACTTTGCATCAGTGCTGCTCCTAGGCCTCCCCTGGGGCTCTAGCTGCTCTGCAGGGCTGCAGCACGTTAGGATTGGCGCCTTGCTTACCATTTTCTTTCCTCGTCCATATGCCCATCTGTGGGTCTCTAACCACTCCGATGCTGCGTTGGCTGCCTCCCGGGCTCACAGGTTTCTGACTGGTGTGTGCAGAGTCTGGAAGGATAGTTGGCCATCCCTGTAAATCGCTGGACTCCCCTTACATCCTTTGGCCTGGGCATTTCCTTAGTTTGTCAAGGTCTGTCTGGAATCCCTCAGAATCCGACATTCCCATTCCCTCACACAGCTGGGCCTACACGCCGCCCTACACTCTATTCCTTTGCACAGCTTGTCCTACACCCCCTCACTACACCCACCACTTCTTCTCTCCCTCCCCAAATCTATTCCAGGGAAAAGGTTTCCCCTCGATGGCCTGCAGCAGACTGCACAAGGGAGCCCTGCCCCACCAGGCTTGGACAGCATCCCCATCAGCCCCTCTCTCGGGGATCCCTGTGAGTGTAATGCAATCAGCCATCGCATCTGTACCATTCTGAGCCCCTCTAGTTAGCGCAGAGCCCAGGCAGCCAGCTGTCAAGGACGGGAAAGCAATCCAGTGAGCTCCTCAGTTGGCACAAGGTAAAAGAGATCATGGTTAATGTGACAAAACAGCCCCGTCGCTGGGGAAAGAAGGGAGACATTCACGGCTGTGACAGACGTCACCGATGTCTGTACAAATGTAACGTTGCCTGTTTCCGATATCGTGCCAGCAGAGCCACGCGAGGGGAATCGTTGTTCTGCCCTGAGAATCACAGGGACGGGGGAAGAGGCAGAGGAGAAAGGAAACCCACTGTGACGAAGTGGGACTGTTCTTAATGTTCTCTCTGAATACTGTGTGTGTGCCTCAGTTTCCCCTAGGCATTTCTTAAGTATCTAGGTGGTGGGATAAGCTGTGCGATTGTTGCAGAGCCTTAGAGGGCAGTGCAAGGCTGTCTAGGCAGAGAATGGCCGACACCCTGTTTCCTGGCAACTGATGGCCTGGGCCTTATCCCCTGCAAGGTGAAAGCTAAAGGTGTTGGAGAACAAAGGAATGAGGTGACCTCCTGGCCCAGGGAAAGGGACAAAGCCCAGAGGAGGAGGGGGTGGAGGGTGAGTCAGTTGGGGGCTGGCTGGGGACATGGAGTGAAGTGCAGACGTGGTTGTCTGGCTCACTGCCCCCCAAAATGGACCCAGCTGAGGGGTCCTGTTCTCTGCACCTACAAGCTCTGTTTTAGACCATGTTCCTGTCGTTTAATAAACCTCTGTTTTACTGGCTGGCTGAGAGTCCCGTCTGACTGCGAAGTTGGGGGACAGGACCCTCTGGCTTCCCCAGGACCCCGCCTGGGCGGACTCGCTGGGGGAAGCACACGGAGGGGCAGAGGATGCTGAATGCTCCGAGGTCAGACCCAGGAAGGTGGAAGCTGTGTGAGCTGTGCCCTGCAGACAGGCTGCTCCCAGAGAGGAGACTTCCCCAGAGTCCTGCCTGGCTTCATGGGGAGCAGTTCCAGAGCATCGCCCGGGGACGCTGTGACACCCACTTCATACAAGAGCCTTTTCAGCACAGGAGGATCGGTATCATAATCCTCATCTGTAAAATGGAGCAGCTGAGGAACAGAGAGGGGGCGTGGCTTGCCCAAGCTCATACAGACCTGAAGAGGAGCTCTGTGTGAGCTCCAAAGATGGCCTCTCTCACCAACAGACATCAGGCCAATAACAGATTTACCTCAACCACCTTGTCTCTCTAATACCCTGCGACCGACGCAGCTACAGCTACGCTGCATACAAGGTCATACAGTGAGTCAGCAACAGAGCAGTCCTACCTCCCACTCCTCTAGCCACTAGGTGTCCCACCCTCCCACAGCAGGGGCTAGAACCCAGGAGTCCTGGCTCCCAAGCCGCACTGCGCTAGCCACTCATCTGCCAGAGCTGGGGCTAGAACCCAGTAGTCCTGGCTCGCACTCAGCTGTACAGGACCAACCTTGATGCGTACAGGGAGCTCCTGTGTATGGGCTAGTGGTGAGTGGGGTGTATGAAGTCATTTCTCCAGGTTCTGGCCAAGCTCGTCACGCCCTACGATGTCAGTTCCTGGCTCTCCCCAGGCTGACTGTGGTCTGGAGCCGGAGGTTAAAGCAGCAGAAGCTCAGGTGTAAAGAACACAGCCAAAGCTTCCCATGAGGGGCTGTGCAGGTGGTGCTGCTGCTGACACCTGGCAGGTAGGCCTCCGACTCGCTCACCTGCATCCTGAGGCACGTGCCCTCCGGAGCCATAGGCAGAGGGTGCTGCAGGCCTGGACTGAGGTGCCCGGAATATGAACACACACTCCCTAGCCCACAGACACTAGTTCTGGTCACAACGCCCACCCAGGAGGCCTCCCAGGTTTGCAGGAATCTGCTGCCTTGCCACAAAGTCTGTCTCACTGGCAGCCAGGAGCCTCTGCAAACTCTGTGCCCCTTTCTCTCCATCTGTCCAGGTATCCCTTCTGGGTACCTACGTGTCAATAGGTCTGCCCAAGTGCAAGGAGCCATTGCAGCACAAGTGAGTCTGCCCAGGAGGGACCCACACTACGGATGGCACTGGCAGCATCACCTGCTTCAACCCATCGCCATCTGGCTTCTGCATCCTTGGCCATCAGTTTAACCAATTTGTAAGCAGGCATCATGCCATCCCAACAGGCAGGCCAGAGTACAGAAGGCCAAGAAATTAGATGCCCAGAGCATTTGCACAGAGCAGCATTCTCAGCCCGTAGAACTGCTGCTGGTCTCTGATGTCCTAGCCAAGCGAACCTCTGTTGCAACACCAGCACTAATCTTAGAAAGTAGGGATGGAAAAGTCCTATTAGCCACGCAGCCCAACTCCTGGGGCCATTTCAGGACTGTATCCTTCCCTACAGGGCGTTCTCTAGTGGGAGAGTCACCCACGCAACACAGTGCCAGGTCACCCACTATATTTGGGTTCCATATATGAGTAGTCGCTAAAGGGTTAATAAATGATTAACAGATATTTTAATAAACAGTTAACAAATCGTTATAAAGTCCAACAGATCTACAGGTCACTTATACCCATCGTTGTACTGATGTGATCATACCCATCATCTAGAACACGTTTTCCTCCTCTCTGCAGCATGCTGCTGACATCTAGTAACCCACTGACACACGGACGTTTAGTAGAAAGTGACCCTGTTATTTTACAGTCTCATAAAGGGACAGATCCCCAGCTGGGGTTAAAGGGCGCAGCTCTGTAGACTTCAATGAGGCATGCTGAGTTACACCAGGGGAGGATCGGCCTAAAGATCTCACTGTTAAATTAACCATTCCTGATATTTAGCCTAAACATTCCCTCTTCTAAATTTCATCCCATTGCTCCTAGCCACAGCTCTGTGCATCCCTCTCTTCCTCCTGGGGGCTTGATTCTCTCTTATTGTGCTGGTCTCAGAGGAGTAACCCCTCCCCCCAACGCCGAGTCGCTGGTGTGAGATGAGAACCGGGCAGCTGGTGTTTTACATCCTTCCAACCTGTGAAGCCTGCGCTATTCCCCGTTAGCTGGTGGGAGTTGGCTCTTTTAATCTTCCCATAGCAATTAATCCTTCCTGCTCCCTGACCAAACACCCCCAATTTATCAACATATTTCTATTCATGTGGTGACAGTGCGAGTCCAGGTGGGGCTGCACTACCACTGTAGGGAAGGACTGACACCTTTGGGTGGCTAATCTGAGAGCTTTCAACAGAGCCTAGTCCTCCCGCTGGCTCTCTGCAGGGGTGTGAATTTCACCCTTAATGAGATGGACCCAAACCAATATCCCCTATCTGAACTTGGGGCATTTGCAATCTGGAGCCGAATCCTGAGGCCAGAGCCTGTCTGCCAGAATCCCCTCCCAGAATTCTCTAGGCCACGGTGTGGCAATCCCACTGGGCTGATGGCACTGCAACCTCCATTGCCTCCCTGGGTGTTTTCCTTATGTCAACTGGGCTCCAGTGATGTCTTCTTAACAATCTGTTGCTGACAATGCTATTATCAGCAATTGGCCCCTCCAGCAGCTGGTCTGCTAGTGCAGATGGGATCAGACTAGTTTCAGCACCATTAGAGGAAGCCTGATTGAGACTCATAGCACATCAGACTGATCCCTTGATAAGCAGTGTGTAACGCTGCCCGGCCAGATGCCAGCGCTTGCCCAGGCTGCGGGCATTAGTTAAGAACTGGCAAACTAATCACCTGTTAGTTTTGCTCAAAATAGGTATTAGTCTGCTATGAATGTAGTCAGTGTTTAGACTCTGAAATGCTTGTAAGTGGCTGCATGCATTAATCTCACGAGCACTGTCTGTAGTCCATGCGATAGGGAAATATGTAAGTTTTGCTTCATAACTTTGAAAATGTTTGCTCTGAACTTGTGAACCCAGGTTAAAATGAGATGGGCTCTCAAGGAACATCGCAGTACAAAAGATTGGTTAACGGCCCTCTTGGACCAAGGACTTGGAAGCTGAACTAAGGAAATAAAACAAAACCACAGGAAAACTTTCCATCTCTCTCTTCACTGTTTGAACTCTGACAGGGCCAGAGACTCTAAACTGAGACAGAGATCCCCACAGGTTACCTCAGGGTCTGCTCTGAAAGACACTTTGAATTGACAGATCACTACAACTTTGTCACCTTTAGGATTTAGATGTGAACTCATTTGGGTGTATATGTTAGCTTGCTTTAACTTGTAAATAACTCTCATTTCTTTTTCCTAGTTAATAAACCTTTAGATAGTTCAATACAGGGATTGTCTTTGGTGTATGATCTAGGGTACCAATTGATCTGAGGTTAGTGACTGGTTTCTTGGGACTGGAAGCAACTTGAACATTGTGTGATTTTTCTTGTAAGTTTATCACTAAGTCCAGTTTGTCTGGGTGGCAAGACGACTGTGACTCCATGGTAAGACTCCAGGAGTTCACATTTGTTACTGGCTTGGTGAAATCTTACAGGACACACCAGCAGTTTGGGGTGCCTGCTCTGTTTCCTGACAGTGCCCCGAGGTCGGCACTCATGGTCATGAGCCACTCCCGACAGCGGCTCTGTTTTCTAGTGTAGCTGGGGCCGAAGAGAATCAGAAAGCAGCAGAGGCTGGATCAGGTTTTGCCAGGCACCGTACTGTCCACTCAGGGCTTGCCACTCCTCTGCAAAGTTCAGGCTAGAGTCCTTGTTTCTGGAAGGGCCGTGAATTTACTCTGGACATTGCAATGGGATTTCTTGGTAGCTACACCATCATCATCACAGGCCAACACAGCATTATTGGGCAATTCACTTGTCCTGAAACAGACAGTGGCCCTATTCTCATCTGGAGCCAGGCTGTTCAGCGCCAGGATCCTGTTTGTTTAGGAAGGGAAACCATAACCCACTTACCCTCCTTTGATGTAATCCAGGAAGGTGTACTCCGACTCCACAGTGAATGAGAGCAGCGTCACCTTGGAACCAAGAGACAGGGCAGCACGTTACACAGCCACCAAGACTGCAGGGATCACTGGTGCAGGGCTGAGTGCCGAGGAAAGGTGCTAGTGGGATGCCCCTGGAGACTACAGATTGCTGGTCAGCCCAAGGAAGTAGCTAACTTCCCCACACTGCTCTCTGGCAATGTGGGTCATGTTGGGCTGGTCGGACATTTTCTGTCAAAACTATTTTTCATTGGAAAATTGAGTTTTCAACTACAGTGTTTTTTGGTGAAAATATCTGAATTTCATGGGAAATGTCTGCATTCCTTGGAAAATCCCCCTAGGAACTAAGACACACCGACTTTGAAGGGATGCTGTAGCACTTCAGGGGAACTGAGATTCAGTCACTTCATGCGCCACTCTTCTCTATGCGCTGGACTTCATCTCCCATGATGCCCCATGGCCAGGGACGCCCAAGTAACACTTCCCTTCTCCAAGAGAGGGGACTGCGGTGCAAAATGGGAGATGAATACCGACCAAGAAAAAAGCCTGGCTCATAGAAGAGGATGGAGGCATGAGGTGCCCAAGCTCCAGCTCCAACAAGGCGCTGCAGCAGCATTTCCAAATTTAAAGGTTTTGGTTTTCAGCTGAAATCGTCTAAAATTTGAATTTCTGGTTGTCACCATGGATCCTCCCCGCCACCCCATTTTGATCCAGCTCTTGTTTCACGTCTGCCTGGAGGGCCCATTAGTTTCAGTGGGTTAGGGATTCAACAGGAATCACAAGTTTCACTCTTTTTGGAGGTCCCAGTACCTGGGCTTTCCTAGGAGGTCTCTCATCCAAGGTCTGACAGCGATCAGGCCTCTTTAGCTTATAAGATCAAAACAGAAACTGGTCCACAAGAAGCTGATTGGTGACTGAGTGGTTCCACATTTCTAGTGATGTGGCAGAAAATTCTGACCCTCCATATCAAAGCATAACATGGGGCGGCGGGGGGAATGTTGGGGAAAGAATGCTTCTGATTGGTTGCAAATAGAAAAGGAGTACTTGTGGCACCTTAGAGACTAACCAATTTATTTGAGCATGAGCTTTCGTGAGCTACAGCTCAAATAAACTGGTTAGTCTCTAAGGTGCCACAAGTACTCCTTTTCTTTTTGCGAATACAGACTAACACGGCTGTTACTCTGAAATCTGATTGGTTGGTTCTGCATGGCAGCTTGCCATTGGGCAACTCACCATCCAGGGATAATCATCTCCTGCCTTCCTGGGTAGCTTAAATCCCAAAGAAAAAACAACATCACTTACTGTTCCCGAGTTAATGTATTTCTTTTTCTTCATTTTCTTTTTGGGATTCACCACCTGAAAGACGAAGGAAATGGAAGAGACTGAATATCCTGGGGCCCAAAGTGAAGCCTGCTTATGCTAGCACAAATGACACCATTGGCGTAGGTCCCTCAGCAATAGTGATGGTGGAGGTTGTCCATTTTTACCAGTGTGTCTTCTTCCTGCTCTATCTTACTGGAGAGTGAATAACCAAAACTGAATACAGTGTTCCAAGTGAGAGGCTTATGACTGATAGAAAACACTGCAAACATGTTATCAATCTGTCTTTATCCATCGCGTCAGATATTCGGACATCAGAACAAGTCTCCAAATTATCTGGATGCTTATCTTTATTTTTAGTCTGAGATATGCCCCCCACCCCTCCCAAAAAACTTATCAGCAAAGTAAAAACAACCCATCTTGCTTCTGATCTTTATATAGCCATCCCTTAGCAGGGATAAGGATGGAAGCAGAAAAGCCTAAAGCAACAAATTCAGCTCTCAGCAAAGGCAATTCTTTACATCTCGCTTGAGCAGCCCTCGGGATGCCGGAGAACATGACAATGTTTCTGTTACTAAAGGGAATGTTTCCCTTCTGTGTCCCAAAGCGTGGTCCCAATTCTATGAAAAGATTTTAGAGATTTCAGCACTGACGGTACAGTCGCAATGTGGCATGAATTGAGGGAGCCCCCACTGAACTCAGTTGATCTACAGCAGCGGAGGATGAAGCCCCATGGGAGCAGTCACCCTGTGCTGAGGTTCAGCTTGAGGCACCACTTACTGTCCTCCCAGCAGGGTTTATGGAGGATGGAAATGGTGCACGGGCCCCATGCTGGCTCTCTGCAGAGGGGGATTTCACTCTCAAAGAGCACGCATGGCCCCCATCATCCCAGAACCTGAGCACCTCACAATCTTTATGATATTTACCCTTCCAATCCCCCATGAGGTGGGGCAGGGCTATCAAACCCATTTTACAGATGAAAAACTAAGGCCCGGAGAGATGTGACTTACCCAGCATCCCACACAAATTCCATAGAGGGGGAAGGGACTTGAACTATGTCTCCAGCTAGCATCCTGACCACTGGGCCAGCCTTCTTCAGGGCTAGACTAGCACTGTCCACATTGTTAGACCTGGAGGCCAAGTGACTAGTGATTTGGGATACCTCCATTTTTGAGCACCCAACCTGGAGACACCTTGAAGGGGTTGACTTTCAGAGGGCTGGTGTTGCACACTTTGACATCAAGTCCCTTTAAGACAGCTCAAGCTGGGTGCCCAAAATCACTGGCCTCTTTGAAAAAGCTTGACCAGAAAGTCCACTCTTCAAATGTCCAAATTCTGCAGGACACAACTGCCCTGGCTACTTTCCACAGCCAAGCTGCTCCATAAGGGCCCAGGTCCTTCCAACATCTGGGATGGGGAAGCGCCCAGATTTCCTGACCCTACTGCTCATCTGGCCCTCTCCAGCAAGTCCTGGTCTTCTCCCAGCCCAGCGGCTCTGCTGGCTTCCCTGAGGCTCTCAATCATAACCAGGAACATGGCCTTTCCAGCCAGCAAATTGACATTTTTGCTCTGTCTCCAAAGAGAGCGAATCTGAAATCACTTTTCCCCCTGCCCTTCATGATGATCCATTTTGATAAGGCCTTGGGAATTCATCTGGAACAAAAGGCATTAATGATTTGAACAACTTATACGCCAGTCTCCCCCTCCTCCCCTTTGCTCCCTCCCCCCCCTCCTGCTGGAGGGAGCCCCGCAAGCCTGCGACGAGACATGCTGGGACACTAATAGTGTGTCAGAGCCCATGCGGCCATTCGGAAAGCTGGCCTAGAAACGTCACATCCGATGAGACTAAAAGGGAGCTGCCACAGTTAAGGCGTGGGGAGGGCACAAAGCACTTTGGGAGAGGGAAGGAAACCCAGCCCAAGAACGCAGGGGATTCAGGCATGGGATCATTGCTCGGATTTGCTTATCGCGGACACACCGGCTCTGCCATCTGCACAGAGAGTTTTAAGAACGGAGGCCCTCAGTCAATGGGGCGATGCTGATTGACAGCAGGCAAAGAGCTTGCCTGGAGCCTGTTCGCTGTTACTCTGCCCTGTGTCCCCACTTACACCTGTGCACAGAGTTGCCCTGGCTCAGCTGACATGAAATACGTCCCAGGTTTTACTTGCTGTGGCACGCCAGCAAATAGCCAGCCACCGCCTTGCCTCCCAGCCACGTGGAGAAACACCAGCCAGGCCCCACCAGCAGAATCCATCTCACACAGGCTGCATCAGTGCTAACCCCCGGGAGTTCACTGGTGAGGCAGCTACACGCACTCTGTTCTGGCCATATGACATCACTAGTGGTAAACTGTGGCCAAGGTGCTGACATACCGGGATGTCCAGACTTCAGTTAGTGCGAGGTTGAAAGTCTGGGCTGCGGCCCCTGGAGGGTGTAAATCAGCATAGCCCTATTGGCTTCACTTTATGCCAGCTGAGCATCTGGCCCACAATGTCCCCTGCACCGAGGTGTCTAGTCTCCTTTCCCATTGCTAGTTCATTGGATTCCTGGATGCTGAGACTGCCCCAGCGTCCTGGAAGGATCAATCAGGTGTCGCAGCCAAGGAGATATGACAAGCAGAGCCCAGTAGCAAACAGAAACATGGGAGTATCCCGGAGTAACTCACAGATGGGTTTGTATCCATGGTAAAATCCCTTTATGGTTGTACAGTAGCAATTTGTTTGTATTATTTATTACTGTCAGGAAATGTCTAATAATTGGCTTTTATACAGTATTTTCTATGCTCAGGGAGACTTGAATCTTGATTTCTGAGCAATTTTCTGCCAATGCCCTGAGTCCTGAGCAGCTGCCCTCCCTCTGTTCCAGCCCATAGCTCCCCACCCCCTACTCTGCCAATGCCCTTGCACCCTCACCTCTGCTGTTTCAGTCTTGGACTCCCCAAGACTGCCAGTTTTGCCGAAGCACCTCCATCTACCACTGTTCCAGGCCCAAGTTCCCCACACAGCTTTCTGATGCCCATCACTGCTCACTGGCAGACCTGGCCATCTCCTGAGCAGGGACTCAGCTGTGTGCTGATTTTGTTATTGCAATTATTGTTATTTATTATTACCGTGGTGCCAAGACGCCCTAGTCACAGACCAGGACCCCACTGTGCTAGGTGCTGTACAAACAGAGAGCACAAAGACAGTCCTTGCCCTGTAGTCAGATGTTCTCCAAGTTAGGAGAGACCATCAGACCCACCTCCCATGTGATGTCAGCATGCGGTGAATCCAGGCTGTCCGAGGAGAGCAGCCAGTGTGTGACAGCAAACTGATTGGGTGGCATTTGACACCATTGTCACTCCCTTTCCACAGGTACAAACAACTGCACAAGGGACTAGGCAATCATCAGCCCTGATCTCACAATGGTGTCACACTGGTGGTGACCACTGGCCAGACCCTCAGCTGGTGTAAATCAGCATAGCTCCACTGGACATTTGCCAGGTTACGCCAGCTGAGGATCTAGCCCAGGAGCCACTCCTGATTTACACTACCTCTCAACACTGGAGTGCACAAGGCTGGTGGAAGGGACGTGGCCCAGAACAGTGGAGGCCTGGCTGCCCAGAGCTTGGCTAGCCCCCTAGGTGGGTTCCGGGGGTGCCCCGTCTGTCACTCACCTCGTAGACGTTGAACTGGCTTTGTCCGCGGGCCAGCTCCCGGTAGCTGGTTGTGAACTCCCCAATGAAGTCGTGGCTGTGCATGGAAAGAGAAGCTTTATGAGAAATGCTCTAGTGACGGATTGTCAGCCCGGGGGTTGTGCCCAGGTGTCAAGGGGCCATGACCACCTTGACCTTCCCATATTGCTAAGTGGAGGCAGGGTCCTGGGGGGAACCACCGCTGTAGAGTTCACTCAAGCTCCTTCTTCCCTCCTCACTGTCTCTTTCTCAGTCCCCTCTCTTCTCCTGTTGTCTTTCCCTCTCTGCTGCACTGGAATCACTGACAAAGCATCTCTCTGCAAAGAGAACGAGTAATGTCTGCAGCACAATGGCCCTGATCCTGCCCCGGATGGAATCACTGCAAAGCCCTCACTGGCTTCAGTGCCTAGCCTGCTCTGGCATTTTTGAGGTTTGTATTGGAGGCTGCATAGATCTAGTGAGTCCCCCTTACCTGCCATCCCGATCCCAGTCATACACCTCCACCTTGATGGTCCTGCAAGACATAATGCCAAAGTTATTGCCAGAATCAGGGTGGGACAATTTCACTAAAGAATAGGTCAGATCATCCCTCTGCCCCCACATGCACAGCCTAGGCTAGCATCAGCATCTTCTCTGGCCCTTCACTCAGTGCTGCTGCAAGAGTCTTCTACCGTGCAGCCTGGAAGAGTCTTGTCCATTCTCCATTGCCTCCCAGGTCTCACCTAAACACATTCCTACTTTCCTGGTCTATGGCCTGTAAGTTTTTCATCCCTCTGCTGGTCTGGGCTCTGTACTGCTCCTTGTCCGCTTACTCTGTACACCTTTATCCTGCCGTCTCTTCATTGCCTCTTCAATAAGGCAACCCGGCCTTTCTTTTCAAGCCCTCTATATATGAGAATATAGTTAATGGTGCCTCACCAGGGGGCTAGAATAGCTGGCCTCTTGAGGTCCTGTCTGCCCTACATTTCTATGGTTCTGTAGGTCTCTAACCATTCCCATCACCAGTCTCTGGGCCAGGCCTAATTCTGCAGCCCCCTTCTGGAGAGTGGTATTAGAATAGCTCAGCACAGAGCTTCCAGTGGAGTTTGGCACAAGCGTGATCATCATGGATTGAACCAGGGCCCTCCAGACCTAAAAGCAGGAAGTGCTACAGGGGAAAGGCTGTCACAGACTCGCACCCCTACAGATCAGCACAGCTCTAACACACCCTCGCTCATGATGGTTACGCAAGGGAGCAGAGATTACTGCACGAACCCTCCAGCCGATGTGGACAGACATGGGTTAGAAGCCCGTGGCTGCACCCAGTGGGTGGGGAAGGAGTTAATACTCAAAGTGCTGTCTCAATCAGGGAAACAAAGTGAGGGGGTGGATTGCGTGTGTTGTCTCCATCTGTGACTGGCTTGGCCCTGATGTCTACGTTTCCATGGCAACTGAGGCTAAAAATACACTTCCAAAAAAATGGTGGTATTGGTGGGGGGGGGGGGAGGAAAGACCCACGCAACAGTCAAAACAAACTAATTAAATCTCCAGCGCAGGAGTTGGAATGATAATTAAAAATCATCTTAATAATTTGTTTGGACTTTCTTGGAAGCAGGCGAACGAGTTAAGTGTGTGGGGTGAACCCACCGTGCTGCAGAGACCAGCAGGGCCACACAGGAGGGAGCTAGGATCGTTCCAGGAGCCGTGGGTCACCAGGTGCAGAGTGCTGGCTGGTGACTGCTACCCTGAGATCTCCACAGAGCTGCCCTGCCAAAGCGGATCAGAGAGCAGGGGATATCTAGCCTCAGTTTCCCTCAGTGCCCAGTACCAGCTACTTCAGAGGAGGGGGCAGAACTTCAGTGGATAATTATGGAATAACCTGCCCATGTGGGAAGCTTCTTCTTGACCTGTATGGCTAGTAATCGCTTTATGCTCTGAAGCAGCCGGGTTTATAGAATCATAGAACTGGAAGGGACCTTGAGAAGTCATCTAGTCCAGTCCCCACACTCATGGCAGGACTAAGTATTATCTAGACCAGTGCTACTCAAAGAGGTGGTCTGCGGACTGGGAGCCATTGGCCCAAAAAAAAAATGCTGGTCCCCCACATCAGATAGCTTGAGAAGCACTGATCTAGACCATCCCTGACAGGTGTTTGTCCAACCCGCTCTTAAAAATCCCCAATGATGGAGATTCCACCACCTCCCTGGGCAATTTATTCCAGTGCTTCACCACCCTGACAGTTAGGAAGTTTTTCCTAATGTCCAACCTAAACTGCCCTTGCTACAATTTAAGCCCATTGCTTCTTGTCCTCTCCTTAGAGGTTAAGAACAACAATTTTTCTCCCTCCTTCTTGTAACAACCTTTTATGTACTTGAAAACTGTTCTCATGTCCCCTCTCAGTCTTCTCTTCTCCAGACTAAACAAACCCAATTTTTTCAATCTTCCCTCATAGGTCATGTTTTCTACACCTTTCATCATTTTTGTTGCTCTTCTCCGGCCTTTCTCCAATTTGTCCACATCTTTCCTGAAATGTGGCACCCAGAACTGGACACAATACTCCAGTTGAGGCCTAATCAGCGCGGAGTAGAGCAGAATAATTACTTCTCGTGTCTTGCTTACAATACTCCTGCTAATACAGCCCAGAATGAGGTTTACTTTTTTTGCAACAGCGTTACACTGTTGACTCATATTTAGCTTGTGATCCACAATGACCCCCAGATCCCTTTCCGCAGTACTCCTTCCTAGGCCGTCATTCCCCATTTTGTATGTGTGCAACTGATTATTCCTTCCTAAGTGGAGGACTTTGCATTTGTCCTTATTGAATTTCATCCTATTTTCCTTATAGAAAAACCTGCCTCATCTAATGTAACTGTCAATTTCTTGCTTAGTGGGAATGAGGTCCAGCCGGTGCTCACTATAGACGCATAGAATGCAGACAGAGTGCTGAGAAAAGGGATACCCTGTCTTGGAGGGGGTGGTGAATGCGCTTAGCAAGCGTTCAGCCTCAGCTAGGTAAATATTAGCACCGTCTTTTTACAGGGGAAACTGAGGCACGGAGCGGCGCTGTGATTTGCTGAAAGCCACCCAGCAAATCAGTGACAGCCCGGAATGGAAGCAGGGTCCCTGACTCCCCATCATTCCTGCTCTGCCCCTTAAATCACAGCAGATAAGTTGATTAATGAGTCATCGTTTCCATTAAAGATGAGCCCAGTGTCAAATGCCCCAGGAGCTGGGTCTCCCGCCATTAATTATATTCTTACCAGCACAGGATTGTAAATCATTGATCTAAGATCCTTATCTGGCCCCACCACCTCATAATCGTTACTGTATTTACCCTCAGCACCCTGGGAGGTAGGGCACAACTGTTGTCCCATTGTACAGATGGGGAGCTGAGGCCGGCCCAATGTAGAGTTAATTAGTTATACCCCATGGAACACTTTAGCAGGGGAGACTGAGAAAGGCTCACTTCAGGATACCCCAGACCTGGTGATTAGGGACTCTCCGGAGCGGTGGGAGACCCAATTTTGACTCCCCTCGGTTGATCCTAATGCATTTACACACTTCCAGAGACACAGAAAGTCATACACAGATCCCACTGCTCTTCCACTCTGCTAAACTCCCCAGCTGGCCTCCCCTCTGCGCTGAAGTGATGGGCATGAAGCCGCCTGCAAGATTAGTGATGCCAAAGTGGCATGGACATTACATTTAAAGTCACACGCGGACAGTCAGCCCCAAACGTTCACTCTCTCAAAGGAGCTGGCTGCACCTCCAGCCCTAACAGCAATACCATGCCCCAAGCAGCTGTCAGCACTGAGCATCCGTCAGGGGCCTCTCGCCTCTGCAATTGCACCCAGGGCCAGACCTTGTAAGGGTCGGTCTGTCAGCCTTTGTGACAACCTCTTGTCAGACTGGCTGGAAGCTGAACATGGGCAAGGATGATGGATAAGGAGGCTTCAGGGCATGGAGCTGTATCAGAGTTTGGCTGGGAAAGGGATAAGGGCCAGATTTACAAAGGATGCAGTGGAGTTTACAAACGTGCCCAAGCAGCTAAGGTGTCTCTCTGCATTGTTAGGTGTCTAAATACCTTCATAAATCTGGACCTAAGTGGGTTCTTCTAACTCTCTGAGGCAGCTGGCTCTTTACCCACCCAGCAATAAGGGAGATGGGCATGTCTAACTAGAGAGGGAGGTCCTAGTGTATGGGCTGAGCAGCCCTGAGGAGGAGCAGCTAAGTTAGGGGCAAGGCTTGGACTGGGCTTTGCATTGTTTCCTTTTGAGTTCCTTTTGTGAATAAAAACCAAAGCCCAAGAAGGAGGTAGTACTGATCCAGAGGGATGTGCCCCTGGGAGACCTCCAGAGAAAAATACCCTGGATCGCAAAGTAAATTAAACTAATGCTCCCCCACCCAGCTCGGCAAGTGAGCATGATGGCTAACAATCTAGGAAGAGACAGACGGAAGACTATACTGGGTCCAAAACAAGGAGACACATATTCTGGCTATGTTAACACTCGAATTCACACCCCCACATGCACACCCATCATGGTATTATTTATTTATGTATTTATTATGCATTAATTATAGAGCTCTGAATTGTGTGGAGGAAAGATGCAAAAAATCCTCCTCCAGCAATGCGCTATGTTTCCTGTGACAAAGTTCCTCCTCTGCCTTGATGGGTCTTGTTGGCGGATTTGCTCTCCTCAGAGATTCATGGCAGCCCTCAGTTTGGCAACTTTTGCTCGTGGCTCAAACCTGCTGTTCACTCAGCTAACCTCATCACTGGCCAGCATGGAGAAAAAGGAAGAAGAACTATCCCCACAGTCTCTGTTGATCCACCATGTGGGTCAGGGAACAGCCCAGAGATCTTCTCCTCTGGTGGAGCCCACAGTCCAAGTCAACTCCTCCGGTGTCTGATCAGCAGTTGGGAGGTTTGGGGGGGGACCCAGGCCTGCCCACTACTCCAGGTTCCAGCCCAGGGCCCTGTGGACTGCAGCTGTCTAGAGTGCCTCCTGGAACAGCTGTGCGACAGCTACAACTCCCTGGGCTACTTCCCCATGGCCTCCTCCCAACACCTTCTTTATCCTCACCATAGGACCTTCCTCCTGGTGTCTGATAAAGCTTGTACCCCTCAGTTCTCCAGCAGTACACCTTCTCACTCTCCTAGTGCCTCTTGCTCCCAGCTGCTCACTTGCACACACACCACAAACGGAAGTGAGGTCCTTTTTAAACCCAGGTGTCCTGATTAGCCAGCCTGCCCTAATTGATTCTAACAGCTTCTTAACTGGCACCGGGTGTCCTAATTAGCCTGCCTGCCTGAATTTGTTCCAGCAAGTTCCTTCTTGTTCTGGAAATGCTCCTGTTACCTTACCTAGGGAAAATGGACCTGCTTAATCTGGGACTAATATATATCTGCCTTCTAACATTCTCCTGTAGCCATCTGGCCTGACCCTGTCACACTCCCTAAATAATCTCCAGCATCATTCTGGAATACCAATATGTTGCATTTATCATTCTGGAGTATGTATACATCACATCTTTCAGGCATATGTCATATCTATCATTCTGGAATACATATGTGTCACCCTGAGCATGTATATATCATCACCACATGACACACCATATCTTGTGTATGTCACATCTGTCATGTATATGACATGTCCTATCATGCATATGTCACACTTATCATGTATATGTTGCATCTTTCATATCAGAGTATCGTATGGCACATTATGCCATGTATATGTTGTATCTATCATATCACCATAGTATGTGACAAATCATATTATATAATATCACGGTATGACACATTTATCATGTATATGTTGCATTGATCATATCACCATATTGTATGAAACATCGCAGCGGATATATGTCGCATCGGATACACGTCGCAGCGGCATGTCTAGCTATAGCATCTACCTACAGCACCACATCTGTTACATCTGTCTGCAGTTCCTTCCTTGCTCTGGATTGTTCTCTTGCTGTGTACCCATAACACCTGGTTAACGAGCCAGCTTCCTCGCTAGCTACCGTGCTGTGGGCTATGACTGGCTAGACCCTGGATTGGGCAGACTGGCTTCAAGAGGCTCTTAAACCAGCAGCAGACCACTCCAAAGGCTAATCCCCAGAGGCTGTGGAGAATGAGACCTGGCCCCAGAGCATTAGCTCCAGGGAGCTGGGGGGCTCCCTGTGTCTTCGCTTTCCCAAGTGCAATTAGAGTCCCAAAGCCATCAACCCCCAGGCACACAACTGTAAGCAAATTAATCAGCATCGCCCCCGAACTGGAACTCCGGCAGAGTGTGTGACAGGCGTTTCCAGCTGGTGACTGAGAGCTGGAGAGCTGTGACTGTCTCAGGAGACTTACGAGGGGGTTGAGAGGAGGCCATGACAGCCAGCGGCTCCTCAGCGGCCAGCAGGCTCTCTGGGAGCAAAGTGTCTGTCCCAGTATCGGTCTGCTGGCTGTCTCCATGTGTGCATCTGTCTGGAACGAGAGATCCAGACACATCAGAACCGTGATATTCATTCACTGGAGTACAGCAGCTTCTTTCATACAGCCGTCGTCTGAAAATGTTTTCGCATGAGGGGACAGATTCCGAGGAGACGTAGATACAATAGCATGAAGAAGAAGAATAGAAAGGGCTACCGCTGTCATGAAACTGCAAGGTGCCAAACTGAAAATTGACGCAATATTTTCCACACAGTTAGCCTGGCGGGATGCACTGGCACAAGAGATTGCCAAGGTTGAGAACGGAGCGGGATTTAAAGAAGGGGACTGGACAGTCACCTGGCTCTTGAGGCAAAGAGGAAAAGCTAGCCAAGCATTCAGAAAGGGTTACGCGCCCTCCTGGTCAGGGCACAAGCCACCCTCTAACTCAGTGGTTCTCAACCTGGGGTCCGGGGCAGGTTTCAGGGGGTCCACCAAGCAGGGCCAGCATTAGACTCGCTGGAGCCCAGGACAGAAAGCCGAAGCCCCACTGCATGGGGCTGAAGCCGGGGGCCCTCAGTCCCGCCAGCTGGGGCTGAAGCCGAAGCCTGAGCAATGTAGTTTTGCGGGGGCCGTGGGGGGGCAGTCAGGAAGGAGAGAAGGGGTTGGATGGGGTGGTGGGGGGCAGTCAGGGGCGGGGGTTTGGGGGAAGTCAGGGGACAGGGAGCGGGGGGGTGGATGGGGCAGAGGTGCAAGGGGGGGCAGTCAGGAAGGGGGGGGTTGGATGGGGTGGCAGGGGGCAGTTAGGAGCAGGGGGTCCGGCGCAGTCAGGGAGAAGGGGTGGTCGGATTGGGCAGGGGTTCCGGGGGGGCAGTCAGGAAGGAGGGGGGGGTTGGATGGGGCGAGGGATCCAGGGGCGGTCAGGGGACAGAGAGCGGGGGTGGTGGTGGAAGGGGCAGGAGTCTCCAGGGGGCCGTCAGGGAACAGGGGGGTTGGATGGGGCAGAAGTCCTGGGGGAGCCGTCAGGGGGCAAGAAGCGGGGGGTCGGATAGGAGGCGGGGGCCAGGCCATGCCTGGCTGTTTGGGGAGGCACAGCCTCCCCTAACCGGCCCTCCACACAATTTCAGAAACCAGATGTGGCTCTCAGGCCAAAAAGTTTGCCCACCCCTGCCCAAAAGGCAGGCGGGGCTCACACTGGGAAACTTTTGCTCAGCACAGGTCTGCCGAACACAGTGTTTAAAATAGTGATGGAGGCCTAGAGACTGGTCTGCCCCCGAGCTCCCACCACGGCTACGACGGCCAGCACTGAAATACTGAGGCACTGCAGCGGAAACGTCTTAAACACAGATCCCCAGCTGGCGTAAATCGGCACCACTCCGCTGGAGTCAGTGGGCCAGAGCCCCAGCTGGCGTAAATCGGCACCGCTCCGCTGGAGTCAGTGGGCCAGAGCCCCAGCTGGCGTAAATCGGCACCGCTCCGCTGGAGTCAGTGGGCCAGATCCTCACTTTTAGCAGAGCGGATCCTTTTTTCAGAGTCCTGTATTGTAATCGGGCCTGCAAGGCTGCCACAAGGGAGAAGTACAATACACAGCATGGCTGGCATGGTCTCTGGCTGCTCGGATAAGGGACACTGCACTGATAACAACACCTTGTTCTCTGACACTGTCAGCTGTGATCTCGAAGCGCTTTACAAAGGAGGTCAGAATCATCCTCCCCGTGAAGTGACTTGTCCAAGACCACTCAGCCGGCCAACGGCAGGGCCAGGAATAGACCCCAGCTCTCCTGAGCACTAGTCCAGGATGTTATCCACTAGACCAGTGCTACTCAAAGTGGTGATCCGCGGACCGGTGCTGGTTCGCGAGCCATCGGCTGCCAGTCTGCGCGCACATTGGGAAAAAAAATTGCCCATCCCCCACTTCAGATAGCTTGAGAAGCACTGCTCTAGACCACGCTGCCTCCTGCTAGCACCCGTTCAACCCTGCCTATATTGGAGAGGGCTCAGAAGTTCTGCTCACCCTTATACTGGTGTAAAGCCATGGTGACTCCAGTGACTTTGCTGAGTTACTCCAGATTTACACCACTGTAAAGAGGTGCAGAACTTGGTCCCCAAAGCCGTGTCCCAGGAGGTGCGGAGTCTCGTATGCAACCTGGCATGGATTGGCCCTGTTAAGCGCAGTGAAGCGAAATCTTCCCCAGCAATGATGCTCTATGTTATGGGTAGATGGTGCAGTGTGTCATCGAGTGGTTGGCTGTGGAGAGCCAGGACTCCAGGGTTCCAGTCTCAGCTCTGTGACTGCTGGGTTGTTTGCCCTTTACACAACATCATAGTACGAAAGAACCCCAAGGCGAGGTGAGGTACAAATAATGGCATTTACTAACCATAGGCAACACGCCTAACTACATATACACGCTGCTGCTCCAGCAGGACTCTGGGGGCTTCTGAAACACAAACAGTGAGCACCATGAGAGGGCTCACAAACTACTGAAAGGGATTCTACCCAATCCTTTTACACTACACAACTTTAGGCAAGTCATCGTGTTGCCCTGTGCCTCAGTTTCCCCACCTGAAGCCAGTGGCACCCACAGCTGTATGCGTGTTACACATGGTGTGTACCATTGGCAGAGGAGGAGCAGCACTGGCTGCTTCACTGCACACCCCAGTTTGGCCCTGTGGCCCCCTCCATCATGACAGAGAGCTGTGGGGCAGCCAACCCTACATTTCCTTGCCATTGCCATGAGGCTGGCTCCTGCACCAGGGCTCACCCTAGCAGCTCATGTCCCGTCTGCTCTGCCGGTAGGACTTGCTCAGCAATAGCCACAAGACCTGCTACTGGCCAGGCCCGCCGACAGCAATTCCGGGCCCCAGGGCAGAACAGTCAATGGGCCCGGGGTCCGCCTGACATTTGGGCAGTGCTGTGCCTGTGCTGCCCGCTGCCCAGCGAGCTGCTGATTGCACTGCTGGGCACGCTCTTCCGGCACGGCCAGGGCTGCCACCTGCCCGCCTGGCTGCCTTTGCCGCCCGCGGCATCGCCCTGCACGCGCCTAGGAGCCGGGCCCACCGGGCGATCAAAGAGGGCCTGGGGCTGACGATACTGCTACAGCAGCAGCAGCCAGGAGCCCCCAGACCCTTCTACATCGCCCAGGCCCCTGGGCAATTGCCCCCTTTGCCCCGCCCTGTCAGCAGGCCTGCTACTAGCCAAGGAGAGGCGCTGCGGTGAGCGCCTGCCTGGAGGAGCCGGCAGGAGAGGGGCAGTAGGCACAAGGGGGGGTTATGCGTACCAGGTGGAAAAATTCTGGGGGTGCCCCCGTGTGTAGCATAGGGATAATAATATTGACTGACCTCACAGCGGGCTGTACATACGGCTAGTCAGAAAATGGGGAAAGGGGTTTCCATTGAAAATTTCAAGTTTTTGGTGAATAATCAAACCCCAAAATATTTCAATTCTGAAACGCTGCCTCATGGGAGTTGTAGTTTGGGTGCCTCATGCTCCCATTCACCTCTACATTCATGCTCCTAGTCACTAGTTTCCTGGTTGGACTACATCTCCATGCATCATGGTCTCCCTTCTTGGTGAGAGAAGGCAGCTCATCAGGGCAGTTGCATGGCTGCAGTGTACTGGGGGAGATGAAGTTAAGTAAGAGCCTGTACCACAGAAGAGAAGCGGGATACGATGCACCCTCACTACAACTCCCATGAGGCACTGCGATGGTGTGGAGAAGTAGGGCTTTATCTGTAGTATATTTTATTAATATTACATGCACCTCAGTTTGCCTGTTTGATATTATCCTGCCTGACTGCATGTAATTAAATCTCAGGAGGCTGTCAGGGGGGCAAACAAACAGGAAACTAAAGGATGCCAAAGATAAAGTACCGCCAGAGGGCATACTAAGAGTCCTTAAGGGAACAATGGGAAGCTGTTAACTGGGAAATGCTCACTTGTCAGGCTCCAACACAGGTCTGATCCTAGGATCAAAGGGGCACTAAATCATTAAAGTCCCCAGCCTAGAGAGGAAGGGGGGGTGAGTGGGCAGCAGCGGCTGGAGATGAGTCGCTGACAGAGACATGCTGGGAGAACACTCCTGTCTGTCTCTCCCAGTCCAAGGCTGAGTAGAATTTACCTAGTCCTTGCAAGTGAAGAATATAGTTTGGGTAAGTCCCAGGTGGATAGATGTGTTGTTGTTTTATCCCGTTGTCCTGCTGGCTATCGACCTTTGGGTGAATAAATAATTGTTTGTTTTGAAGAAGCTGTATTTGAGTCACTTTAACTAGCTGCTGGACACAGGTTTCCAGAGGAAAATGGCTTACAGTTGCCACACAGTTGGGCCTTTACGTTATCACGGTTGCTGACCAGAGAGGCTGCAGCCCAGAGAGGCAGTCTAGGAGTGGTTGGACTGTGTGGTTCCACCCAGAAACGAGTGAATAGAGAAACCTGTCAAAGAAACCAGAGGGATGCACTTGAAAGGGACTGAAAAGAGATTTAAACACAGCTCGCCCTGTCACCATGACAGCTGGCATTTCACAACTGAAGTCCTTTGGTTTTCGGGCATTCCTTTTTTCAATGCAAAATTGAATGTTTCTCTGGAAAGCAGGCAATTTTTGTGAAAAATTTCGTAATCTCTTGAAACATAGTTTTGATGGAAAATTTTCAACAGGCCCTAGCTGTGAGGCTGAAATCATTAATGTTTGTACAGTGCTTGGAGATCCATGGAGGTTTTCCAAACCTTTTCATCCCTTGGGATGTTGCTACCATGTCAGTTTCACATGTTCCATTTTCCTGTCTTCTCTTTTCATCAACAAAAAACAACAAAAGATCCAACTCTGTAGCCAGTGGCATCACGAGCTTAGCTCTGCGCTGCCCAGCAGGTAACAGGGGGGATGATTACACGCAGCGATCAAAGGAGAAAGGCTTGTCCTAAAAAAAGCACCCTCCTGATCTCTAGGAGAGCAGTTCTGCTCCAGACAATGGGCTAGTCTTAGAACAAGGGTTTGTGTCTCTGCCAGCCTGGCTTCCCTTGGGGGGGTTGGGGGGGGGTTTGCCATGTGCCGTGGGGAGGGCTGGATATTTGGCAGGGCAATTGGCATAAATATCACACTGATATCGAGGAACAGACACAATCTATGGGCCTGATGTGCACTTGGTGTGACTTCTTGAAGACGCATGCGTGTAAATGAGCACAGAATCAGGTTGCCTAATGTGGCCACCAACAAGCAGCTCTCATTCCTCAGCTCCCGGCCTCCAGAGCTCCTGCCTCCAACCGCACTATTGGCTCTGCCTCCCCACACCCGGGCTCTGCTCTGTTTGTGCCCTGGGACGGCTGTGCACACGGAGGAGTCAGTCTTCATCCCAGCAGCAGTATGCGACCCAACGGGAGGGTGCAGCTTTCCAGGACTGCATGCGCCACACCAGGACTTAGGGTGACCCTGGGGGGTGACAGGCCGGGTTAGTCAGGCTGGGAGTTCAGCAGCCAGTGAGAACTACGGGGTCTGTTTGTGTCCAGTGGCCTGAGAAGCGAATCCCTTTCCCCTGCAGCGTGTCTTGCAGCAGAGGAGCGGGGGTTGAGCATAGTGTTAAATACCTAGTCATTTGCATGGCTTGGATGTTGGGAGCCCATCTTGGGACAGCAAGCCCAAGGTGATGAGTTAGGGTGGTCACCTTTCTAATGGCTGGTAACTGGACAAGGTCCCGCACCCTGCTCTGCCTCTTCCTCCCAGACCAAAAAAACCAGACACCAGGGCTTGCCAAACGGCACCCGGACACACAAGCCGAGGCCCGGCCTGTCTGGGTGAGCACTGGCCAGGTGGCCCACAGGAGTGTCAGTAAAAGATGGATCTTTATTTCCTGGTCCCAGTCATGTGACATTGGTCAGGCTTACAAAAGTCACATGACTCCAGGGGCTACTGTTACACCTTCTCTTCTTTTTCCCCTTGAAAATCCAATGCCCAGGAACATGCAATGTCAGCCTGGCGTGACATCCGTGAACTAGCAGAGCCAGGTGGGAACAAACCAAGGGAGATCTGTGGGGCAGAGGCCAGGGATCAGCCTGACCCCTCTGAGGGGCGAGATGGTTATTCTCCCTCCTAGTGGAGATCGGTCAATAACCACTGCCCGGGACCCGCCACACCTTTCTGATCACACAGCCACTCCGTTGTCAGTTCCACAACGACCGCCATCCGCCCCCGCAGCTTGTTTGCTGCTCCTGGCGTGTTTCCCTGTCAGTGACCAGACAGGCTTGTGGCAACTCTGTCACCAGCACGCCCAGCGTCCTCCAGGGCCACAGCCAGGGGCCTCCTTGCTTTTGTCAGGTTCTTCTGTCCTGCTGCAGGACTGGCCCTCATGGGCGGCTCGGACCTATGGCCTCGGTGAGGACGGGACCTCAGCCGCCTGCCAGCTGGCTTCTGTTTGGCATCTAGCATTCCCCCCACTTGCCATGGGGGCATCTGCATGGCACACTTGCCACTTCTGTTCTAGTTTCCTGGTGCAGGGCTCCCTGGGAACTGCTTCGGGGTTAATCGTCTTTAGCTCAAGAAGCTTGCTAGGTGATGGCACTACGAGTTTTGTCCTTCTGCCAGTTTCTGAGTCTCTGAGCTGTTGTGAGCTGTGCTATGATATACCAACAATGGCTCCCTGGAATCCACCACAGTTGTTTATAGCCAGTCCTTTGTCATTTACCCAGCTCTTTCGTTAGCCCTGTTGACTGTGCCTGGTAAGGGCTGGATGCGGTGTGCTAGAACTGGGGAGGGGTATCAAAAAGAACTGCCCAAAGAAGCCGCTCCCCAAGGGTGATCTATTTGTGGTCACTAGCTTGCCTGGAATCCCACTGGTGAGAAAAGTGAGATTTTAAATGTATTTTATTGCTATTTGCTGTGTCCTACAACAGCCGAGTGAAAACTGTGGAGGAGCCCACCTGTAAGAGGTGCTCTTTCCTCTTTGATTCAGAAACACCTGTGCCAAACTGGGAACATGGGTCAACTGAAACTCTTGTGATTTCAGTGGCTCTTCTGCATTCTGTTTCCGATTTTGCTCTTGGAAAACGTATCCACTGTGCTCTGCAAAGTCAAGTCCACCCCTCACAAAGACCTTGCTTGGGCCTGTCTGTTCATCAGACCCCCAGAATTTGGTCTCTAATTGGTATATCTGGTAGCCATTCATACTCATAACGCAGCTTCATGCAGGGCTGTGACTTACCGGCCAAGGGCTCATCTGGCAGTTGGTTGGCAACAGAGAACGTGCCTTTCCCAAGTGACATTCTTCCCTGGATCACAGTGATGTTTCTGAAGGACTCTGTCTCGTAGTTTGCAGCCCGCTCTGGCTGGGGAGGTGTTGGAGCTCTCTGGGCTCTGCCGCATGGAGCAGCAGCAGGATTTCAACAGCTCGGATTTCTGGGCAGTACTTCTCCATGCTGCAGCCGCCTTCTCTGCTCTCCACCAGCCTCCCATCCAGACTGAGGGATTCGGGCGGCATCGTTTGGTCCCCGCCTGCCAGTGGCTTCCTCCCCTCTGACACCGTGTCAGGACCATGGGACACATGGGAGAGCTGGTACTGATTTCCTAGCCCTAGCTGCCTGGCCTGGGTCAGGGTTATTAAAGAACCCACACGGCAGGGGTCCGGCTCTGTTGACTCCCATGGCGGCTGTTCCAATGAGTGGCTCCAATTCCCACTCCAGATAGTTTCAGACCTCTGGAAATCAGGTTCAAGGTGTCTCACCCAGACACCCCAGAGCAGTGGCTGCTTTCTCCTCGTCAGTACCCGGTCCAAGCCGGGGAAGCTAATGATCCAACTAGCGGACCAAATTCGGTGATGAATCCTGGTCCCGTGCCACCTGAGGCACGTTGCACATATGCTAAGAAGAAGTGGATGCTTTTCAAAAAATAGGTCTGAAGCTCACTGTGCCTCAGTTTACCTATCTTTTAAAATGAGTGTAACAAAATGTGCCACAGAGGGGTGGGCATGAGACTGCTCAGAAAATGCTTTGAGCTGCGCAAATAAACAGAAACACAGAGCGACGTTGTGCCACAGAAGAACATGTCCCAGGACTGAGTGTTTCCTGCTGCTCTCTCTGACATTTTGCTGTTAAACATGGTCCTGCAGTAAAGTCTCTGAAATCCCATAGAGAGAAATACTCACAGGCCATCAGCGCAGTACAGGGAAGCAGCGCAAGGTGCTATCAGGTGCTGCTGCTGGGGAATGACATGGGAGAGGGAGGTGAACCACAGACACAGAAGATTCTCCCCCAGAGGTTAGCTAATCCTCCAGCGAATTACACTGGGGCTGGGGCTGATTAAGAAGGATTCCGATTCCACTAGATCAGTGAATAAAACCAGCCCTTTTCATACTTGGGAGCGGGGGAATTTTTGTCATTTGATATCTGCTCGATTTATTATATTCTTATCTATTGAGAGCAGGGCCCCATTGTGCTGGGCGCTGCACACACAGATGGCGAGGGACAGACCAGGCCCCGCGGTGTTTACAATCTATCTAGACACAGCAAACAATGTCACACACAACCAGGGAACTAAGGTGCAAAGAGAATTGGCCAAGGTCGCACAGTGAGTCAGTGGCAGGGAAAGCAATTGACCACCCATCCTCAGGATGAGAGACCAGGTTCCCATTGCACAGCGAGAGGATCAGGCAGCTCACACTTGGCAGAAACGGCGGCTCTTAGGCCAGCCCTGGAAATGTACAGGGGTGGAGAGGCAGAGCTTATAAGCAGAGGTAACTATTAGTGTGTTTGCACCAGAGAAGGCTGTAATTAACGCTGGCTTTATCCCCCACACATAAAGAGCCATGCAGTGCATGCAGCATTATGTTTTATGAATACCCCAGGCTGAGTGCAGAGTATGTCATGTTGATTAATGGTACCTATTAGACTTCATTCTCTCCCTAATTGGCATTTTTGTGTACAGTGTGTCAGCGTGAAGGTGCCCTCATTAGCCTGATTAGCACCCTTGTCAGTCACCTGTCACCCAGCCAGGCTCTCCTGCTCCCTGGAATGGTGACTGACTTTCCCCTGGGATTTAAATAGAGGCGCTACCGGCTTCTCTGAATAAAGCAAAGCAGCCACCTCCAGGCCTGTCCATTTGCATCCCTGCCGCCCACTGCTTCATCAACCACTCTCTGAGCACACAGCCTCTGCAGGGAGGCAGCTGTCTCTAGGAACGGCGGCCCCATCCCTCTCCACTACTGCTGAGATCAGCCAGGGGCTGTCCAATCTAGAGCTGAGCCAAGCCTGCGGAGCTGGAGGATTTCAAACAGGAAGAGCCCCTTTGAAGTGCCTTGCTACGGTGACACAGTGAAGTGTCCCTTTAGATCTCAGAAGTCTTTTGTACTGGGGTTGGTGTGGGTGGGAAAGTCTTCCCTTCCCATTGCCCCATAAACATATGGTGTAGCACTCCACTCTGTTAGAGTATGGAGGCGAGGAGAGATTAATAAGACTGGGACTTTTCAGTTTGGAAAAGAGACGACTTAGGAGGGATATGATAGAGGTCTATAAAATCATGACTGGTGTGGAGAAAGTGAGTAAAGAAGTGTTATTTACTCCTTCTCATAAGACAAGAACCAGGAGTCACCAAATGAAATTAATAGGCAGCAAGTTTAAAACAAACAAAAGGAAGTATTTCTTCACACTATGCACAGTCAACCTGTGGAACTCCTTGCCAGAGGATGTTGTGAAGGCCAAGACTATAATAAAGTTCAAAAAAGAACTAGATAAGTTCATGGAGGATAGGTCCATGAACGGCTACTAGCCAGGATGGGCAGGGATGGTGTCCCTAGCCTCTGTTTGCCAGAAGCTGGGAATGGGCGACAGGGGATGGATCATTTGATGATTACCCTGTTCTGTTCATTGCCAACATTGGCCACTGTCGGAAGACAGGATACTGGGCCAGATGGACCTTTGGTCTGACCCATTATGGCCGTTCTTATGGATCAGAACCCCAGCACTGGAATGACTTCAGACAAGACTGGACTGGACAGTTCACCTCATCAGAACAATCCTGCACTGGCTGGATGGGGGCCTGTAGATGGACTCGAAGCCCCTTGTGCATTTTTTTAATCTCTAACGGCTATGATTCCTGGCAGCCTCTAGGCCAGGGAAGTCGTGGCACCTGCCAGCAAACAGCCTGCTTATCTGTGAACACTCTTAAGGGGATCTGGGCTTGTTTGAAGCCGTGGAGCTACGGCAGCTGCCAACAAGATTAAAGGAAGAGGGTACAGAGCGGGCACTGATGTATAGTCAAAGGTGAGGAGGACCTCTGGCCTGGCAGTCGCTGTGTGTTTGTGTTAGCTTACGTCAAAGGCCGACCCATAGCTGGGACCCCACATGGCACCTCCAGGAGGAGCAGCAGCTGTGGAGTGGGGGAGCTGCAGAATCACCCTGGGGCAAGAGGCTGTCCAGAGGCCCCTTTGGAGCTATGTTTGGGAGGATCCAGGATGTGCAGTCTTACTCCACCCCAACCCCAGAGCCCCCCAGCCCAAAGCCAGCAGCATGGGGGCAGGGGAGGACAAGAGGGCCCCTACCTGTCATAGTCTCCGTTGCAGAGGGCTCGCACAGGGATGGAGAACGCCTGCCACACGGGGTTCAGCGTGTTCTTCACCACTTCCATTTTGTGGCAGATGGTGAAGCTGCAGGGCAGGGAGGGGCGTGTGGTTATCCAACCAAGCCATGGGCTAACCCTGAGAGCCCTGACCCCTTCCTGGAGACTGTGTTAGGGGCCTCTCTGGCTGTGTGGGGCCTTCAAACCTGGCCCCTTAGCCTTGATGACGACGCGGAGACTTGCCTGGCCTTGCAAACGCTGCCACCGAAGCTTTAGTGGCTGGAGAATCCCCTCAGAGCCTGCGGCCTTGTCTGGGGCCTGACCCAAAGACCAGGAGCTTTCCCATCTCTCTAGCGGGCTTTGGAGCGAGTTCCCAGCCCTGCAGACAGACGTCCTGACACTTTCTCCGTACGATTTGACTTGCTCCTGCAACCATGGGCCTCAGCCCAGATACACAGAGCGCGTCTAGAGGGGAGACCAGCCTGCAGGGCCTCTCAGGGCCTGATCCTGAGAGGAGCTGAGTGCTCATGACTCCCACTGAAGTCAGTGGCAGCTGTGGGTGCTGGGTGCCCCTGACTGTCACATCTAGGCACTGCTCAGACTCTGTAACCTCTCATGCTCAGGCCCTGCCCCTCTGGGGAGCACTCAGGGAGTGCAGGGTCTCACCGTGCTACAGACCAGGCCGGCTTACAGCACCCCCCCCCGGGTGTGAGCCTCCCTGACGTCTGCGGCCAGCAGGCCTAGGGTAAATGGGACTTGTCTTTATTGTGCAATATGCCAATCATTGCATATGGGGGGGGGGGAGGCAGAGCGGCTGCCTTTGATGCAAGCCTGCGGCATGTGCTCCGAATGGGAGCGCCAGCTCAGCCCTGCCCTGTTTGTCTTTGAGTCAGAGAGATCAATGGGATGAGTGTCTCCGTCTGCTTGGCACACAGCTCATGAAGCATCCCCATCCCTCAGAGGAGTTACAGCCTCTTTTCGTCTCTCCTCTGCTGGATTCGGGAGAGCTCAGGAGGAATTTCATACAGTACCTTGCAATGGGCTGCCGAGGGGAGGTTGCCTCCCCCGCCCTGCTGCCTAGGGATGCACTGGCCCCCATGCCCAGCAGACCAGAGCTGTCACATGCACTTTACATGGGTGTGAATGGCAGCAGGGGGGTGTGTGTGTGGGGTGGGGGTTAATGCATGTTGCATCTCACAGATTTGTCTGGGCTGGGAACCAAGTGGTGTTTTATATGGCAGGCACTCACACCGCTGAGCACCCTGGAGCCAGTCAGGGTAGCAGGTTGTGGCCAACCCCGAGGGTCCCTTCCCGGGTGTCTTGAGATGCAGCAAGAAATCCAGGGGAATTCTGCCATTAACTCTTGGAACGCTGGCCTTTGCCAGACTGCCAGCCAAAGCCACGCTGTCTGGGGGGCTGTCTGTCCCTGACTCCCCACAGCTTTAATGTGCCATGCACGTCACTGGTACCCAGTGAGACCCAATGGGACGGCTCCTGGGTACGGGCTCAGGCCTGAAAGCACCCATTCCTTCACACTGACCAGCGGTCAGCCACAGCAGCGAACCCCTCCCCCGCCTTGGTTCCACCAAGCTAGCCAGCAAGGGCCTCTCCCCCGCCACCGAGCAGAGGGATGCTGCTGCCTCTCTGCTCTTTGCCCGCACCAGGCAGAGGGCTGGAAGCAAGAGGGCAGGACCTTGAGGGGGTCCTTATGGCGCCATGGCAGGTAGGCATGGGAGCCCGCCCTCAGGCCTGCTAGCCTGTGGAGGCGAGCGCTGGGCTGGCACTTACGTTCCATCCTCATTGCTTCGGTAGAACACCATGAAGGGGTCGGACTTCCCGAAGAAATCCTTCTTGTCCAGCTTGTTGGCACAGAACTGCATCGTGGCCACGTCCTGGAGGGAGAAGCACGCGCGCTGTGAGTGGCACCGGGGTCAGGCGATGCCACCAGGCTCCGAAACAGCCCTGCACTCATGGGGGCGGTCGAGGGGAGAGATCCAGCCCGATGGGTACCCTCTGCCCTGGGGCAGCCAGGCTGGCCTAGGGCGGGGTGGGTGGGGATGTCGGGTCAGAACTGGGATGTGCTGGAGGAATTGGGAGGGATCCTCGGACTGGGCTAATGGGGGCTGCAGGTTGGGCCTGAGGGATGTCAGCAGAACTGTGCATATGTGTGGAGCCCATGACTGGGCTAGCAGGGGGCTGCGGGTCGGGAGTGAGGAGCACTGGCAGAGCTGGGGGGAGCCCAGGTTTGGGCTAATAGGGGCTGGGGGTTGGGACTGAGGGGCAGTGGCAGAGCTGGGGGGCTGCAGGGCTGGAATAGCAGGGGGCTGCGGGTCAGGACTGAGGGGCAGTGACAGAGCTGGGGGGCTGCAGGGCTGGAATAGCAGGGGGCTGCGCGTCAGGACTGAGGGGCATCGGCAGAGCTGGGGGGCTGCAGGGCTGGAATAGCAGGGGGCTGCGGGTCAGGACTGAGGGGCAGTGACAGAGCTGGGGGGCTGCAGGGCTGGAATAGCAGGGGGCTGTGGGTCAGGACTGAGGGGCATCGGCAGAGCTGGGGGGCTGCAGGGCTGGAATAGCAGGGGGCTGCGGGTCAGGACTGAGGGGCAGTGACAGAGCTGGGGGGCTGCAGGGCTGGAATAGCAGGGGGCTGCGGGTCGGACTGAGGGGCATCGGCAGAGCTGGGGGGCTGCAGGGCTGGAATAGCAGGGGGCTGCGGGTCGGACTGAGGGGCAGTGGCAGAGCTGGGGGGCTGCAGGGCTGGAATAGCAGGGGGCTGCGGGTCAGGACTGAGGGGCAGTGGCAGAGCTGGGGGGCTGCAGGGCTGGAATAGCAGGGGGCTGCGGGTCAGACTGAGGGGCAGTGGCAGAGCTGGGGGGCTGCAGGGCTGGAATAGCAGGGGGCTGCGGGTCGGACTGAGGGGCAGTGGCAGAGCTGGGGGGCTGCAGGGCTGGAATAGCAGGGGGCTGCGGGTCGGACTGGGGGGCATCGGCAGAGCTGGGGGGCTGCAGGGCTGGAATAGCAGGGGGCTGCGGGTCGGACTGAGGGGCAGTGGCAGAGCTGGGGGGCTGCAGGGCTGGAATAGCAGGGGGCTGCGGGTCGGACTGGGGGGCATCGGCAGAGCTGGGGGGCTGCAGGGCTGGAATAGCAGGGGGCTGCGGGTCGGACTGAGGGGCAGTGGCAGAGCTGGGGGGCTGCAGGGCTGGAATAGCAGGGGGCTGCGGGTCGGACTGGGGGGCATCGGCAGAGCTGGGGGGCTGCAGGGCTGGAATAGCAGGGGGCTGCGGGTCGGACTGAGGGGCAGTGGCAGAGCTGGGGGGCTGCAGGGCTGGAATAGCAGGGGGCTGTGGGTCGGACTGGGGGGCATCGGCAGAGCTGGGGGGCTGCAGGGCTGGAATAGCAGGGGGCTGCGGGTCGGACTGAGGGGCAGTGGCAGAGCTGGGGGGCTGCAGGACTGGAATAGCAGGGGGCTGCGGGTCGGACTGGGGGGCATCGGCAGAGCTGGGGGGCTGCAGGGCTGGAATAGCAGGGGGCTGCGGGTCGGACTGAGGGGCAGTGGCAGAGCTGGGGGGCTGCAGGGCTGGAATAGCAGGGGGCTGCGGGTCGGACTGGGGGGCAGTGGCAGAGCTGGGGGGCTGCAGGGCTGGAATAGCAGGGGGCTGCGGGTCGGACTGAGGGGCAGTGGCAGAGCTGGGGGGCTGCAGGGCTGGAATAGCAGGGGGCTGCGGGTCGGACTGAGGGGCAGTGGCAGAGCTGGGGGGCTGCAGGGCTGGAATAGCAGGGGGCTGCGGGTCGGACTGAGGGGCAGTGGCAGAGCTGGGGGGCTGCAGGGCTGGAATAGCAGGGGGCTGCGGGTCGGACTGAGGGGCAGTGGCAGAGCTGGGGGCTGCAGGGCTGGAATAGCAGGGGGCTGCGGGTCGGACTGAGGGGCATCGGCAGAGCTGGGGGGCTGCAGGGCTGGAATAGCAGGGGGCTGCGGGTCGGACTGGGGGGCAGTGGCAGAGCTGGGGGCTGCAGGGCTGGAATAGCAGGGGGCTGTGGGTCGGACTGGGGGGCAGTGGCAGAGCTGGGGGGCTGCAGGGCTGGAATAGCAGGGGGCTGCGGGTCGGACTGGGGGGCAGTGGCAGAGCTGGGGGGCTGCAGGGCTGGAATAGCAGGGGGCTGCGGGTCGGACTGGGGGGCAGTGGCAGAGCTGGGGGGCTGCAGGGCTGGAATAGCAGGGGGCTGCGGGTCGGACTGGGGGGCAGTGGCAGAGCTGGGGGGCTGCAGGGCTGGAATAGCAGGGGGCTGCGGGTCGGACTGGGGGGCAGTGGCAGAGCTGGGGGGCTGCAGGGCTGGAATAGCAGGGGGCTGCGGGTCGGACTGGGGGGCAGTGGCAGAGCTGGGGGGCAGTGGCAGGGCTGGGGGGCTGCAGGGCTGGAATAGCAGGGGGCTGCGGGTCGGACTGAGGGGCAGTGGCAGAGCTCGGGGGCTGCAGGGCTGGAATAGCAGGGGGCTGCGGGTCGGACTGGGGGGCATCGGCAGAGCTGGGGGGCTGCAGGGCTGGAATAGCAGGGGGCTGCGGGTCGGACTGAGGGGCAGTGGCAGAGCTGGGGGGCTGCAGGGCTGGAATAGCAGGGGGCTGCGGGTCGGACTGGGGGGCAACGGCAGAGCTGGGGGGCTGCAGGGCTGGAATAGCAGGGGGCTGCGGGTCGGACTGAGGGGCAGTGGCAGAGCTGGGGGGCTGCAGGGCTGGAATAGCAGGGGGCTGCGGGTCGGACTGGGGGGCATCGGCAGAGCTGGGGGGCTGCAGGGCTGGAATAGCAGGGGGCTGCGGGTCGGACTGGGGGGCATCGGCAGAGCTGGGGGGCTGCAGGGCTGGAATAGCAGGGGGCTGCGGGTCGGACTGAGGGGCAGTGGCAGAGCTGGGGGGCTGCAGGGCTGGAATAGCAGGGGGCTGCGGGTCGGACTGGGGGGCAGTGGCAGAGCTGGGGGGCTGCAGGGCTGGAATAGCAGGGGGCTGCGGGTCGGACTGAGGGGCAGTGGCAGAGCTGGGGGGCTGCAGGGCTGGAATAGCAGGGGGCTGCGGGTCAGGACTGAGGGGCAGTGACAGAGCTGGGGGGCTGCAGGGCTGGAATAGCAGGGGGCTGTGGGTCAGGACTGAGGGGCATCGGCAGAGCTGGGGGGCTGCAGGGCTGGAATAGCAGGGGGCTGCGGGTCAGGACTGAGGGGCAGTGACAGAGCTGGGGGGCTGCAGGGCTGGAATAGCAGGGGGCTGCGGGTCGGACTGAGGGGCATCGGCAGAGCTGGGGGGCTGCAGGGCTGGAATAGCAGGGGGCTGCGGGTCGGACTGAGGGGCAGTGGCAGAGCTGGGGGGCTGCAGGGCTGGAATAGCAGGGGGCTGCGGGTCAGGACTGAGGGGCAGTGGCAGAGCTGGGGGGCTGCAGGGCTGGAATAGCAGGGGGCTGCGGGTCAGACTGAGGGGCAGTGGCAGAGCTGGGGGGCTGCAGGGCTGGAATAGCAGGGGGCTGCGGGTCGGACTGAGGGGCAGTGGCAGAGCTGGGGGGCTGCAGGGCTGGAATAGCAGGGGGCTGTGGGTCAGGACTGAGGGGCATCGGCAGAGCTGGGGGGCTGCAGGGCTGGAATAGCAGGGGGCTGCGGGTCAGGACTGAGGGGCAGTGACAGAGCTGGGGGGCTGCAGGGCTGGAATAGCAGGGGGCTGCGGGTCGGACTGAGGGGCATCGGCAGAGCTGGGGGGCTGCAGGGCTGGAATAGCAGGGGGCTGCGGGTCGGACTGAGGGGCAGTGGCAGAGCTGGGGGGCTGCAGGGCTGGAATAGCAGGGGGCTGCGGGTCAGGACTGAGGGGCAGTGGCAGAGCTGGGGGGCTGCAGGGCTGGAATAGCAGGGGGCTGCGGGTCAGACTGAGGGGCAGTGGCAGAGCTGGGGGGCTGCAGGGCTGGAATAGCAGGGGGCTGCGGGTCGGACTGAGGGGCAGTGGCAGAGCTGGGGGGCTGCAGGGCTGGAATAGCAGGGGGCTGCGGGTCGGACTGGGGGGCATCGGCAGAGCTGGGGGGCTGCAGAGCTAGAATAGCAGGGGGCTGCGGGTCGGACTGAGGGGCAGTGGCAGAGCTGGGGGGCTGCAGGGCTGGAATAGCAGGGGGCTGCGGGTCGGACTGGGGGGCATCGGCAGAGCTGGGGGGCTGCAGGGCTGGAATAGCAGGGGGCTGCGGGTCGGACTGAGGGGCAGTGGCAGAGCTGGGGGGCTGCAGGGCTGGAATAGCAGGGGGCTGCGGGTCAGACTGGGGGGCATCGGCAGAGCTGGGGGGCTGCAGGGCTGGAATAGCAGGGGGCTGCGGGTCGGACTGAGGGGCAGTGGCAGAGCTGGGGGGCTGCAGGACTGGAATAGCAGGGGGCTGCGGGTCGGACTGGGGGGCATCGGCAGAGCTGGGGGGCTGCAGGGCTGGAATAGCAGGGGGCTGCGGGTCGGACTGAGGGGCAGTGGCAGAGCTGGGGGGCTGCAGGGCTGGAATAGCAGGGGGCTGCGGGTCGGACTGGGGGGCAGTGGCAGAGCTGGGGGGCTGCAGGGCTGGAATAGCAGGGGGCTGCGGGTCGGACTGAGGGGCAGTGGCAGAGCTGGGGGGCTGCAGGGCTGGAATAGCAGGGGGCTGCGGGTCGGACTGAGGGGCAGTGGCAGAGCTGGGGGGCTGCAGGGCTGGAATAGCAGGGGGCTGCGGGTCGGACTGAGGGGCAGTGGCAGAGCTGGGGGGCTACAGGGCTGGAATAGCAGGGGGCTGCGGGTCGGACTGAGGGGCAGTGGCAGAGCTGGGGGCTGCAGGGCTGGAATAGCAGGGGGCTGCGGGTCGGACTGAGGGGCAGTGGCAGAGCTGGGGGGCTGCAGGGCTGGAATAGCAGGGGGCTGCGGGTCGGACTGAGGGGCATCGGCAGAGCTGGGGGGCTGCAGGGCTGGAATAGCAGGGGGCTGCGGGTCGGACTGGGGGGCAGTGGCAGAGCTGGGGGCTGCAGGGCTGGAATAGCAGGGGGCTGCGGGTCGGACTGGGGGGCAGTGGCAGAGCTGGGGGGCTGCAGGGCTGGAGTAGCAGGGGGCTGCGGGTCGGACTGGGGGGCAGTGGCAGAGCTGGGGGGCTGCAGGGCTGGAATAGCAGGGGGCTGCGGGTCGGACTGGGGGGCAGTGGCAGAGCTGGGGGGCTGCAGGGCTGGAATAGCAGGGGGCTGCGGGTCGGACTGGGGGGCAGTGGCAGAGCTGGGGGGCTGCAGGGCTGGAATAGCAGGGGGCTGCGGGTCGGACTGGGGGGCAGTGGCAGAGCTGGGGGGCTGCAGGGCTGGAATAGCAGGGGGCTGCGGGTCGGACTGGGGGGCAGTGGCAGAGCTGGGGGGCAGTGGCAGGGCTGGGGGGCTGCAGGGCTGGAATAGCAGGGGGCTGCGGGTCGGACTGAGGGGCAGTGGCAGAGCTCGGGGGCTGCAGGGCTGGAATAGCAGGGGGCTGCGGGTCGGACTGGGGGGCATCGGCAGAGCTGGGGGGCTGCAGGGCTGGAATAGCAGGGGGCTGCGGGTCGGACTGAGGGGCAGTGGCAGAGCTGGGGGGCTGCAGGGCTGGAATAGCAGGGGGCTGCGGGTCGGACTGGGGGGCATCGGCAGAGCTGGGGGGCTGCAGGGCTGGAATAGCAGGGGGCTGCGGGTCGGACTGGGGGGCATCGGCAGAGCTGGGGGGCTGCAGGGCTGGAATAGCAGGGGGCTGGGGGTCGGACTGGGGGGCATCGGCAGAGCTGGGGGGCTGCAGGGCTGGAATAGCAGGGGGCTGCGGGTCGGACTGAGGGGCAGTGGCAGAGCTGGGGGGCTGCAGGGCTGGAATAGCAGGGGGCTGCGGGTCGGACTGGGGGGCATCGGCAGAGCTGGGGGGCTGCAGGGCTGGAATAGCAGGGGGCTGCGGGTCGGACTGAGGGGCAGTGGCAGAGCTGGGGGGCTGCAGGGCTGGAATAGCAGGGGGCTGCGGGTCGGACTGGGGGGCAGTGGCAGAGCTGGGGGGCTGCAGGGCTGGAATAGCAGGGGGCTGTGGGTCAGGACTGAGGGGCATCGGCAGAGCTGGGGGGCTGCAGGGCTGGAATAGCAGGGGGCTGCGGGTCAGGACTGAGGGGCAGTGACAGAGCTGGGGGGCTGCAGGCCTGGAATAGCAGGGGGCTGCGGGTCGGACTGAGGGGCATCGGCAGAGCTGGGGGGCTGCAGGGCTGGAATAGCAGGGGGCTGCGGGTCGGACTGAGGGGCAGTGGCAGAGCTGGGGGGCTGCAGGGCTGGAATAGCAGGGGGCTGCGGGTCAGGACTGAGGGGCAGTGGCAGAGCTGGGGGGCTGCAGGGCTGGAATAGCAGGGGGCTGCGGGTCAGACTGAGGGGCAGTGGCAGAGCTGGGGGGCTGCAGGGCTGGAATAGCAGGGGGCTGCGGGTCGGACTGAGGGGCAGTGGCAGAGCTGGGGGGCTGCAGGGCTGGAATAGCAGGGGGCTGCGGGTCGGATTGGGGGGCAGTGGCAGAGCTGGGGGGCTGCAGGGCTGGAATAGCAGGGGGCTGTGGGTCAGGACTGAGGGGCATCGGCAGAGCTGGGGGGCTGCAGGGCTGGAATAGCAGGGGGCTGCGGGTCGGACTGAGGGGCATCGGCAGAGCTGGGGGGCTGCAGGGCTGGAATAGCAGGGGGCTGCGGGTCGGACTGAGGGGCAGTGGCAGAGCTGGGGGGCTGCAGGGCTGGAATAGCAGGGGGCTGCGGGTCAGGACTGAGGGGCAGTGGCAGAGCTGGGGGGCTGCAGGGCTGGAATAGCAGGGGGCTGCGGGTCAGACTGAGGGGCAGTGGCAGAGCTGGGGGGCTGCAGGGCTGGAATAGCAGGGGGCTGCGGGTCGGACTGAGGGGCAGTGGCAGAGCTGGGGGGCTGCAGGGCTGGAATAGCAGGGGGCTGCGGGTCGGACTGGGGGGCATCGGCAGAGCTGGGGGGCTGCAGGGCTGGAATAGCAGGGGGCTGCGGGTCGGACTGAGGGGCAGTGGCAGAGCTGGGGGGCTGCAGGGCTGGAATAGCAGGGGGCTGCGGGTCGGACTGGGGGGCATCGGCAGAGCTGGGGGGCTGCAGGGCTGGAATAGCAGGGGGCTGCGGGTCGGACTGAGGGGCAGTGGCAGAGCTGGGGGGCTGCAGGGCTGGAATAGCAGGGGGCTGCGGGTCGGACTGGGGGGCATCGGCAGAGCTGGGGGGCTGCAGGGCTGGAATAGCAGGGGGCTGCGGGTCGGACTGAGGGGCAGTGGCAGAGCTGGGGGGCTGCAGGGCTGGAATAGCAGGGGGCTGCGGGTCGGACTGGGGGGCATCGGCAGAGCTGGGGGGCTGCAGGGCTGGAATAGCAGGGGGCTGCGGGTCGGACTGAGGGGCAGTGGCAGAGCTGGGGGGCTGCAGGACTGGAATAGCAGGGGGCTGCGGGTCGGACTGGGGGGCATCGGCAGAGCTGGGGGGCTGCAGGGCTGGAATAGCAGGGGGCTGCGGGTCGGACTGAGGGGCAGTGGCAGAGCTGGGGGGCTGCAGGGCTGGAATAGCAGGGGGCTGCGGGTCGGACTGGGGGGCAGTGGCAGAGCTGGGGGGCTGCAGGGCTGGAATAGCAGGGGGCTGCGGGTCGGACTGGGGGGCAGTGGCAGAGCTGGGGGCTGCAGGGCTGGAATAGCAGGGGGCTGCGGGTCGGACTGGGGGGCAGTGGCAGAGCTGGGGGGCTGCAGGGCTGGAATAGCAGGGGGCTGCGGGTCGGACTGAGGGGCAGTGGCAGAGCTGGGGGGCTGCAGGGCTGGAATAGCAGGGGGCTGCGGGTCGGACTGGGAGGCAGTGGCAGAGCTGGGGGGCTGCAGGGCTGGAATAGCAGGGGGCTGCGGGTCGGACTGAGGGGCAGTGGCAGAGCTGGGGGGCTGCAGGGCTGGAATAGCAGGGGGCTGCGGGTCGGACTGAGGGGCAGTGGCAGAGCTGGGGGCTGCAGGGCTGGAATAGCAGGGGGCTGCGGGTCGGACTGAGGGGCAGTGGCAGAGCTGGGGGGCTGCAGGGCTGGAATAGCAGGGGGCTGCGGGTCGGACTGAGGGGCATCGGCAGAGCTGGGGGGCTGCAGGGCTGGAATAGCAGGGGGCTGCGGGTCGGACTGGGGGGCAGTGGCAGAGCTGGGGGCTGCAGGGCTGGAATAGCAGGGGGCTGCGGGTCGGACTGGGGGGCAGTGGCAGAGCTGGGGGGCTGCAGGGCTGGAATAGCAGGGGGCTGCGGGTCGGACTGGGGGGCAGTGGCAGAGCTGGGGGGCTGCAGGGCTGGAATAGCAGGGGGCTGCGGGTCGGACTGGGGGGCAGTGGCAGAGCTGGGGGGCTGCAGGGCTGGAATAGCAGGGGGCTGCGGGTCGGACTGGGGGGCAGTGGCAGAGCTGGGGGGCTGCAGGGCTGGAATAGCAGGGGGCTGCGGGTCGGACTGGGGGGCAGTGGCAGAGCTGGGGGGCTGCAGGGCTGGAATAGCAGGGGGCTGCGGGTCGGACTGGGGGGCAGTGGCAGAGCTGGGGGGCAGTGGCAGGGCTGGGGGGCTGCAGGGCTGGAATAGCAGGGGGCTGCGGGTCGGACTGAGGGGCAGTGGCAGAGCTCGGGGGCTGCAGGGCTGGAATAGCAGGGGGCTGCGGGTCGGACTGGGGGGCATCGGCAGAGCTGGGGGGCTGCAGGGCTGGAATAGCAGGGGGCTGCGGGTCGGACTGAGGGGCAGTGGCAGAGCTGGGGGGCTGCAGGGCTGGAATAGCAGGGGGCTGCGGGTCGGACTGGGGGGCAACGGCAGAGCTGGGGGGCTGCAGGGCTGGAATAGCAGGGGGCTGCGGGTCGGACTGAGGGGCAGTGGCAGAGCTGGGGGGCTGCAGGGCTGGAATAGCAGGGGGCTGCGGGTCGGACTGGGGGGCATCGGCAGAGCTGGGGGGCTGCAGGGCTGGAATAGCAGGGGGCTGCGGGTCGGACTGGGGGGCATCGGCAGAGCTGGGGGGCTGCAGGGCTGGAATAGCAGGGGGCTGCGGGTCGGACTGAGGGGCAGTGGCAGAGCTGGGGGGCTGCAGGGCTGGAATAGCAGGGGGCTGCGGGTCGGACTGGGGGGCAGTGGCAGAGCTGGGGGGCTGCAGGGCTGGAATAGCAGGGGGCTGCGGGTCGGATTGAGGGGCAGTGGCAGAGCTGGGGGGCTGCAGGGCTGGAATAGCAGGGGGCTGCGGGTCGGACTGGGGGGCAGTGGCAGAGCTGGGGGGCTGCAGGGCTGGAATAGCAGGGGGCTGCGGGTCGGACTGAGGGGCAGTGGCAGAGCTGGGGGGCTGCAGGGCTGGAATAGCAGGGGGCTGCGGGTCGGACTGAGGGGCAGTGGCAGAGCTGGGGGCTGCAGGGCTGGAATAGCAGGGGGCTGCGGGTCGGACTGAGGGGCAGTGGCAGAGCTGGGGGGCTGCAGGGCTGGAATAGCAGGGGGCTGCAGGTCGGACTGAGGGGCATCGGCAGAGCTGGGGGGCTGCAGGGCTGGAATAGCAGGGGGCTGCGGGTCGGACTGGGGGGCAGTGGCAGAGCTGGGGGCTGCAGGGCTGGAATAGCAGGGGGCTGTGGGTCGGACTGGGGGGCAGTGGCAGAGCTGGGGGGCTGCAGGGCTGGAATAGCAGGGGGCTGCGGGTCGGACTGGGGGGCAGTGGCAGAGCTGGGGGGCTGCAGGGCTGGAATAGCAGGGGGCTGCGGGTCGGACTGGGGGGCAGTGGCAGAGCTGGGGGGCTGCAGGGCTGGAATAGCAGGGGGCTGCGGGTCGGACTGGGGGGCAGTGGCAGAGCTGGGGGGCAGTGGCAGGGCTGGGGGGCTGCAGGGCTGGAATAGCAGGGGGCTGCGGGTCGGGCTGGGGGGCAGTGGCAGGGTTGGGGGGCTGCAGGGCTGGAATAGCAGGGGGCTGCGGGTCGGACTGGGGGGCAGCGGCAGGGCTGGGGGGCTGCAGGGCTGGAATAGCAGGGGGCTGCGGGTCGGACTGAGGGGCAGTGGCAGAGCTGGGGGGCTGCAGGGCTGGGGGGCAGTGGCAGAGCTGGGGGGCAGTGGCAGGGCTGGGGGGCTGCAGGGCTGGGGGGCAGTGGCAGGGCTGGGGGGCTGCAGGGCTGGGGGGCAGTGGCAGAGCTGGGGGGCAGTGGCAGGGCTGGGGGGCTGCAGGGCTGGGGGGCAGTGGCAGGGCTGGGGGGCTGCAGGGCTGGCATGGTGTGGCAGAGGTTGCATGCTGATAAAAGAGCAGGACCGTGCAAGGGGAAGGTTCACAGCATTAAGTCCAGAAGGGCCCTAAACCAGGGGGTCTCAGACTTTTGTCCTGGTGACCCCTTTCACACAGCAAGCCTCTGCGTGCGACCCCCCCTTATAAATTAAAAACACTTTTTTATATATTTAAAATCATTATAAATGCTGGAGGCAAAGCGGGGTTTGGGGTTGAGGCTGACAGCTCGTGACCCCCCATGTAATAACCTCACAACCCCCTTGAGGGGTCCCGACCCCCAGTTTGAGAACCCCTGCCCTAGACCATCTCCTGGCCGCCTGCGTAGCACAGACCCCCAAATGGCACCCAGCCCTCCCTCACTGGCCCAAAGCCTGTCGTTAGATCAAAGCGTTGCCATCCTCAGGAACTGAGGGGCCCCAGCACCTGATTGATTAGCTGAGACTTGCCCAGAGGGTCCCCATGCTGCAGAGGAAGGCAAACCCCCTGAGGTCCCTGCCCGTCTGAGCTGGGGAGAAGTTCCGTGCCGAGCCAACCCTCGCCTGCAACCAGTGAGCTCGGACTCCCCACAGCTCCACCAGGAGCAACAGAAAAGGGGACATCCCAGCGCAGGAAGCCCAGGAGCTGCCACGTAAAGTGTCACAGCTGGGCCCTGCGGGAGGCCTGGCCTCAGCACGAGCTGTGTGTTCGTGAGGAGACACCAGAGCAGACGTCAGCCTTGGGGAAGGTCCCCTTTCTGGTGGCTGAGGCAGCTCTCGTTAATACAGGGGCAGCTCCCTCTGTGCATCCCACCCTGCTTGGGACGCGCCATGCCTCATGGCAGCCCACAAGGACCAAGCCCCATGCAGCCAGAACGCCCCAAGGCACAGCCTAGGCAGTGCCAGCAAGCCAGCAGCCTGGGCTGCAAGGGAGATGGGGCCCCGAATCCAGCAGCGTCTCTGGACCTCGGCTGGTGGCTGTCAGGGAAGTTCACTGAGGGCAGCAGAAATGAAGGGGCAGAGGGGCTGGGCTCATGCTCGCTATCGGGAAGTGGAGGCAGGAGAAACCCTTAACTGTGCATTTCCTGGTTCTCCCGCGGCTGAGTTTTGCTCAATTCCATGTTCTGCGGGGGATGACGCACCACCAAGCTGCCGGCGGGTTTTGCCATTGACTATGGGATGGGGGGTTTGGGGCTGTTGCTGGCTGTAGCAAGGTTAAACGGTCCCTGGAACTGCCACTAGCAGCCTCTGGTTTCCACCAGCTTAGATTGGCCTGCGTGGGTCTTTTATTAATAAGCGCATGACCTATTGTGATCACATGACACAGCCCCCAGATGAGAGGTCTCCAAGTAGCACCCAGGAACTGCAGGAAGTGGTATTAGTCAGTCAGAAGGGGGCGCTCTCCCCAGGCAGTCAGTGCTGACGCCAATGCCCCAGCGTGGCACTAGGGGGCGCTGTGCTGCTGGAGGGGCTGCCATTCAGACAAGCAGTAAAACTGATCCTTTGGGGATTTTAAAACTCCCCAGGTTGTTTCCCCAAGGTTGGGGCAGAGAATCCCAGTGCCCTGGCCAAATTCCAGCCTGGATCCTACTGTGCCACACCAAATTCCCCCTGCAGCTTCAGCTGGCTCCAGGATCCTTTTCTTCTCTTCCCCTAAGTTGTTGCACAGCGTGGCCATGGGCGGGTGAACAGCTGATGTGCTCCGCCCCAGCAATGGCTGCATTTCCGCAGTGAGCGAGCGATCCAGCCACTGCATCCCTTTCAGAATACGTTTGTGACTGAGCCTGGAGGAGCCCGGTCTAATGGTTAGAGCAGAAGACTGGGAGGGCTCCTGGGTTCTATCACTAGCTCTGGTAAGGAATGTTGTCTGTGCTTAGAGGAGGAGCTTAGCAGTCAGGACTCCTGGGTCCCTGGCTTTGCCCCTACCTGGCAGTGAGACCTTGGGCTGGTCACTCCCCCTGTGTGCTTGTCTCCCCCTCTGTGTGATGGGGATTATAGTGCTTACCCAAAGCCCTTTGAGCCCCCCACAGCGACGTGTTATTACAATAATCCTGGGGAATCAGCCCCAAGGCAGCAGAAACGGACAGTGGGGACAGACTGCAAATGCAGGGCTGGCGGGCTGGCTGCTCCCTGAGCACTGCCTCCCCTTACGGATGCCCTGGAGCAGGGGAGGGTAAACTACGGCCCAGTGACTGCATCCGGCCCTTCAGATGTTGAGTTCCCACTGGGGAACGGGGTCTGGGGCTTGTCCCGCTCCAGCCGGTGAGCGGGGTCAGGGGCTTGCCCCACGCTGTGCGTGCCATGGATCCGCACAGCTCCCAGAAGCAGTGGCATGTACCCCATCCAGCTCCTACGCGTAGGGGCAGCCAGGGGGCTCTGCACACTGCCCCTGCCCCAAGCACCTCCCCCACAGCTCCCATTGGCTAGGAACCACAGCCAATTTGAGATGCAGGGGCATCACCTGCAGATGGGAGACAGAGTGGGGGACATGCTGCTGTTTCCGGGAGCTGCTTGAGGTAAGCGCCACCCAGAGCCTGCACCCCTGACCCCCTCCCATGCCCCAACCCCCTGCCCCAGCCCCATCCTGCCCTCTGAACCCCTCAGTCCCAGCCCAAAGCATCCTCCTGAACCCCAAACCCCTCATACCCAGCCCAATCCCAGAACCCTCACCCCCCACACGCACCCCAACCCCATGCCCCAGCCTGGAGCTCCCTCCCACATCCTGAACTCCTCATTTCTGGCCCCACCCCAGAGCCCACTCCCCCAGCCAGAGCCCTCACCCCCTCCCACACCCCAACCCCCAATTTTGTGGACATTCATGGCCCGCCATACAATTTCCATACCTAGATGTGGCCCTTGGGCCGAAAAGTTTGCCATGCCCTGCCCTGGAGCCTGGCTAAGACCCCCGGACAGTGGAAGGCAAAGCCTTGGAGAAGAGGTTGTGCGGAGCATCTGTGACCCCCATAGTGCCAGGCTTCCTAGTTGCCACAGGGGTGCAGTCCGGTCTAGTGCTGGGCAGGAAGCAGCGGTGCCCTCTGCCCCTCATCTGAACACCTGCTCAGTGCTCAGACCACTGGGAGCCCCCAGCTCCCATCGGGATAGGATGGATCCTTTAAAGGCACCGACAGCGACCCCACTGCCCCGGCTGCTGGGCCAGCTGCCACAGACTGTGGGCTCTGGCACCAGCCCCGTCTCGGCGTGACGGGGAAGGGAGCAGAGGTAGTGCTTTCCACACCCCCATTCTGGCTGGACACCCCTGCCAATGCCCCCAGGCACCATCACCATCGCCTGACTGTGAAAGCCGCCCGCCACCCTCAACCCTGCTCCTCTGCTGGGCCCTGCATGGGATGGAGAAGGTGCCACTCCCAAGGGATCCAAATCCTGAGGAGGTGTCGCTGACCCTGGCTGGGGCTGGGTGAGGTGCAGCCCTGATGGGAGCTGCTTCACCTTCTGCCAGGATTCGTGATCTTCACACCAGCTGGAGGGCTGGCCTCAGCCACCGGGCCCGATTCCCTCCTCATCACTCCGGTGTAAATCAGGAGTGACTCCACCGGGCCCGATTCCACTCTTATCACCCCAGTGTAAATCAGGAGTGACTCCAGGCCTGATTACCCCATCATCACCCTGGTGTAAATCAGGAGTGACTCCACCGGGCCCGATTCCCCCCTCATCACCCTGGAGTAAATCAGGAGTGACTCCACCGGGCCCGATTCCCCTCTCATCACCCTGGAGTAAATCAGGAGTGACTCCACCGGGCCTGATTCCACTCTTATCACCCCAGTATAAATCAGGAGTGACTCCAGGCCTGATTACTGCATCATCACCCTGGTGTAAATCAGGAGTGACTCCACTGGGCCTGAGTCCCCGCTCATCGCCCTGGTGTAAATCAGGAGTGACATTACTAAGATCGGTGGTGCACAGCAGTGTCAGACGAGCGGGAGTGAGAGGAGAATCTGGCCCCTGTCAAGCGGCTCCACCTGGCACCCTCTGGTACACGCCCAGCCTGCAGCGTCAGCCCCATCGGGCACAGGGGAGCGAATTCATCTGTGCAGCCGAACAGATGGCAGAGCTGCTTTGTATTCACTCCGCAGGTTCCTGTAAGGGAGGGGCTGCAGGTGTCTGAGCTAGTGCGTGGGGGGGTGCACCAGTATGTGGGCGTGGAGGATGTGTCCAGGGTGGTGGGGGAGGCGTGTGAGCGTGTGTTCTACACGTGTATTTGTACGTGAACACAGGAGAGCGTGCCAGTGTGGATTCTTTGTGGGGCGTGTTCATGAGCGAGTGTAAGACTGTAAAATGGGTGTGGGTGTGTGCCTCTGTGTAAGTGGCATTTAGAGTGGGGGTGTCTGTTTGGGGGCCATGGGCCCGTGTGGGAGTTGCCCTGGGCTGAGTTCGGAGCTGTCTGGGTTTCCCTGCGGAGGGGAGGGTGCCCACGGCGCGGCTGTGGCCCCCACCCCGTGGCAGAGGAGCACCTGGTGGTGACAGACACACTGGCTCCCAAGGAGGAGGTAGCCCCGTCTGTGTCTGCTGGGCTCAGGCATGAGCTGCCGGGGGCAGTCTGCTCCCGGAGAGTGAGGGTCTGCCTGAGCAGGAGAGCCCTTGGTTGCCCCCCTCCATGGCCCGGGCAGCCAGGCAGCTCCCCAAGTGGGGCACTTGCTGGCACAGGGGCTGCACTGATGGAGGAGAAAAGCCCTGGGAGCTGGGCTAGACACCAAATGGGCACCTAGCACACACACTCTGCACACTCGTACCTGCACACCGCTACACACATGTATACCTGCAGATCAACACACACACACATGTACCTGCAAACCTCTACACACACACACACATATGTACCCCCACACTGCTACACACACCCCGCACAGCACTACACACACACACACCCTCATACCTGCACACCGCTACACACATGTATACCTGCAGATCAACACACACACACACACATGTACCTGCAAACCTCTACACACACACACACACACACACGTACCCGCACACCACTACACACACCCCGCACAGCACTACACACACACACTTGTACCTGCACACTGCTACACACATGTATACCTGCAGATCACCACACAGGCACACACACACATACCCGCAAACCTCTACATACACACACGCATATGTACCCCCACCTGCTACACACACCCCGCACAGCACTACACACACACACACCCTCATACCTGCACACCGCTACACACATGTATACCTGCAGATCAACACACACACACATGTACCTGCAAACCTCTACACACACACACACATACGTACCCGCACACCACTACACACACCCCGCACAGCACTACACACACACACACTTGTACCTGCACACCGCTACACACATGTATACCTGCAGATCACCACACAGGCACACACACACACAAACACATGTGCCCACAAACCTCTACACACACACACACACACGTACCTACACACCACTACACACACACACCCGGCACACCACTACACACACATACACTCGTACCTGCACACCACTACACACATATATACCTGTAGATCACCAGTCACATACACACAAACACATGTACCCGCAAACCTCTATACACACACACACACACACACACACGTACCCACACACCACTACACACATGTATACCTGCAGATCACCACACACACACGTACCCGCAAACTTCTACACACACACACACCCCCGCACACCGCTACACACACCCCACACACCACTACACACACACACACACTCGTACCCACACAGTGCTACGCACACATGTGTACCCACACTCATACCTGCTCACTGCTCTACACACATACACACACACCCCCATACCCGTTCACTGCTACACACACACACACACTTGGACCTGCTCGCTCGCTGGGTTATCTCGAGGAGCCATTCCCTGGGAGGCACAGCTGGCTCCTCAGGAGGGTGCCCCAGGGCCCGGCTCAGAGGAATGGACTGGATTTCCCCAGGCCTGGAGCAGAGCTTCCCGCTCAGAGGCACCAGCAGCCACAGCCACAGCAGGACTTAGGGGCTCACAGCCTCCTTCGCCGAGCGCCAAGGTGAAGGCAGGCCCAGGGCTCTAGCAGGGCTCGGACAGTGTCCTGATGCCACCCGCCGGAGACCCTGCCCAGCCTCTGCTGGGTGCCATCCTGCGCCATCCCAGGAGCCCAGGGCCAGAGTAAACTGGCCTGGCTCCACTGGTGTTACCCCGCTGCCCCACTGACCCCGGTGCAGTTACACCTGTTAGCTGAGGATCCGGCCCAGCGATGAGCAAGGTCTAGCACGTCCCCTCTCCAAGTGCCCAGGACAGGCCACCCAGGGTGCTCTGCGCAGGACACTGCGCTTGCTGCTGGCCAAGGAAGGAGGTGAGGCTCAGGCCCCAGGCTGGGCCAGCGGGGCAGGACCATCGTTCCCCTTGCCCAGTGCTGCTGTGATCCAGCGCCAGAGACGCTGAACACGGAGCCCCCCGGTGCCACGTACACGGAGACGCTTCTCCGGGGGGAGCCACGCTCGCCCGGTTACAGGGATTCGCTCAGCACTTACACCCTGCCCGGGGAGCAGGGTCTGGGGGAGTCTGACGGTGGTTCTGCTAACGCCCCAGTCCAGCCGTCCTGAGCCACCTCACCCCCACAGCCCCTTGTGGCTGGCTGTGCCGTGGCTGGCTCTCCTCACCTAGCGCCCCCTGCTGACAGCTGCGCCAGCCCCGCGGTGGTCACCTCTTCCCACAGCTCAGCCTTCGGCCAAGTCTCTCCCAATCCCCACCTCCCAGGGTAACAGAGTCTAACAAATAATTCCAAGCCCTTGTGTGAGCTCTCGGCCCCGACTCTGGGCCCAGAGGTCCTTCCGCTGCTTGTCTCAGGCTTTCACAGGGCTTCCATCTGCCGAGCTCCATGGTTCTCAGGGTTCACCCTCCTTTCAGGGCAGGGGCTCACAGGGTCCCCCTGCAGCCCATCAACAAGTCCCCCCGACACAAACTGAAACCACTTCTGCCTCTCCAGGCTGAAACGCCTATTTCTCTTGAGTTTCCCCTGCTGCGTCCCTCAGCTGAATGTCTCCCCGGGCCAGAGCCAGCACCACTGCAGCTTGCTCCACACTGCTGGCTTCTCCAACTCTCCTGGCCTCTTGCCAGGTTCTTCACTTGGGAGAGAATCCCAGGGCCAGCCGGGCTCCCTCTCCGACCCTGCCAGCCTCTCCCCTGCCAAGAGAGGGAGAGCAGCAGCCCCCTTCTGCTCTGGGTAACCACCCAGCTCCTCCCTCAGCGGGGCTCATCTGGAACTGGGCCTGGCCCATGCTCCAATAAACTCTTTCAAAGCCACCCTTGCACATCCAGACTGTGACTTGCTGAAGCCCATGGGCCAGGGCCCTTGGCTGTGCCCATGGGACTCATGCCATCAACTGTGACACAGCTGCGCCGATCACGCCAGCGGAGGATCCGGCCCCAGAACCACACCTGATGCTGTCAGCCACCTGGTTCTGGTGCCGCCTAACCACTGTGCTGCAGAAAAGCTGTATCCCGACACATCGGGGACTTGGTTTGGAGAGGCTGCTTGTGTGGATGATGATGCACCCCCGGGAAAGCTGAGGGTTGCATTCAATTTAGGGCTTGGCTAGATGAACAGTTACTGTGCGTCAAGCTAGGGTGTCAATCCACAGTGCACCAGCCTGCCATGCACTAACCGGTCCTCTGATCCCCTCCTGTTTCGAAGTGGGTGGATCAAAGCTCACTAGGGAACTGTGACGTTGCACTCCATATGTTTTATGGAAATATGCTAATGAGTGTGACTATAATGTAACTGGAATATGCTTCATGCAAAAGGTCTCTTGTAAGGTATCATTACAAAGCTTATAATCTACTGAGTATGGTCATTCTATTTGTATGCATGTATCATTCTTGTATCTGAAGTTAGAAATATAAAGTATAACTCTGATGTACTACTGTAATTATGCAAAGTGTGAGCTATTGATGATGGTTTAGAATCTTGATGGCTCTCATTGACTAGGACAATTGGTTGTAAATGGCTCTGTTACTTGCAAGACTTCCTGTGTTTGTATAAGCCAACCCAGGAAGAATGGTAGAATCCATCTTAAACCTGGTGCTTTTCCATATAGAAGGAAGGGTGGGATCCAGAGAGACAAAAAGGGGGTGGAAGAGAACAAAGGATTGTCCCAGTCATGAGAAAGCCCCTGCTTTTCACCTAAGATGCCTGCTGGAACTAACAAGGACCGTACCGGGGAAAGGCTGGGCCCAGACTAGGAAGGAGTATAGTCTGTGAAAGAAGCTTATTGGACCATCTCTCTAAGGGTGAGATTTACCTGTAAACAGTTTCTTAATGTATTAGGCTTAGACTTGCGTGTTTTGTTTTATTTTACTTGGTAACTTACTTTGTTCTGTCTGTTATTACTTGAAACCACTTAAATCCTACTTTTTACACTTAATAAAATTACTTTTGTTTATTGATAAACCCAGAGTAAATGATTAATACCTGGGGGAGCAAACAGCTGTGCATATCTCTCTATCAGTGTTATAGAGGGCGGACAATTTATGAGTTTACCCTGTATAAGCCTCATACAGAGTAAAACAGATTTATTTGGGGTTTGGATCCCATTGGGAACTGGGTGTCTGGGTGCTGGACAGAGGTGACCTGCTGAGCAGTTTTTGTTTAAAGTCTGCAGCTTTGGGGGCGTGGACCAGACCTGGGTCTGTGTTGCAGCGGGCTAGTGTGTCTGGCTCAACAAGGCAGGGGACTGGAGTCCCAAGCTGGCAGGGAAAATGGGCTCAGAAGTAACTTCAGCATGTCAGGTGACAGTCCCAAGGGGGTCTCTGTGACTGAACCCGTCACAGGAATGGTTAGCGGGTGGCAGCAGGGGTGCACGGCAGGCTTGCACGCTGTAGATTGACACCCCAGCTTGCTGTGCAGTGAGTGTTCATCTAGACCAGCCCTTAGAGTTAGATCCATTCTTAGGCGATGCTGATGCCTGTCAATAAAGTTCTTAGTGAGCCCCTTGAGTGCAAGCTGCCCCGTGGAGACATCTGCAGTGGTGAAGGGGTTATCTATCCATCTCCATACACCCCTCTCATCCATCCATCCCCATACACCCCATCCATCCATCCCCATACACCCCATCTGTCCATTTATCTCCATACACTGCATCTCTCTATCCCCATACATCCCTCTCATCCATCCATCCCCATACACCTCATCCATCCATCCATCCATCCCATACACCCCTCTCATCCATCCATCCATCCCCATACACTCCATCCATCCATTTATCTCCATACACCTCATCCATCCATCCATCCATCCATCCCCATTCACGCCATCCATCCATTTGTCTCCATACACCACATCTCTATCCCCATACACCCCTCTCATCCATCCATCCATCCCCATACACCCATCTATCTAATCTATCTATCCATCCCCATACACCACGTCTATCTATCTATCTATCCCTGTACACCGCATCTATCTATCTATCATCTACCTACCTACCTACATTCACCACCATGCATGGAAACCTGCAGTGAGTCATGCAAAGAACGTGTAGGTTAAGCAAGGATGCTGGTGACAGGTGGAGAGCGGTAGCCATGCATGGGAAAATGACTGTTCTGCACAGAATGGTGGACAGTCCAACCTGGGAAGAAGAACCAAGGAAGAGGCAGCGTTGCCTGGAGAGGGGAGACCACGCATGCCCCAGTGGTGGGGGAAGCAGCAAGTCAGAGGGCAGGACCCTGGTGCACAAGGCCACCAGTGAGCCCTGCTGAAGAAGCACTGATGTGCTAAGCTGACCATGCTTTGGAGCCTAGGTGGGACCTGGGTATTTTCCGTGTCCTTCCGTGGGCAGCCCTGAGCTGTGCAGTAGGGGGATATAAATCAGTATTACTCAGTGGACTGCAGCGGCGTGAGGCCGATTTACACCTGCTGAGGATCTGACCCCAGTTTTGACCCCAGTTTCAGGTCATAGCTGTTGATGAGTCTGGTAGCATCATCCTAGCCAGCATCTCACAAACCCATCCTCAGGGACTGCCAGCATCTCTGCAAGGGAGAGAGGGGCACTGGCAGAGCTGGGTGCGGGGATCCTAGGGTTGGGCTAGCAGGGGGCTGCAGGTCAGTATTGAGGGGGTACTGGCAGGGCTGGAGGGGGTGTGAGGAGCCCAGGGCTGAGAAAGCAGGGGGCTGCGGGTCGCCATTGAGGGGCACCGGCAGGTCTGTGCCAAGGGAAGCTTGCCTGGCCCTTGCTTGCATTCTGCCGCCTCTCAGAGCATTATGTTCAGCCACAAATGTTTAAGAGAACAAAGTAAGACAAGTAAAAGCCCTGGTTGCGCAATATTCCTCATGCCATCCCCTCCCCCACTTGGCCTTTCTGCTTGGTGAGATTAAGTGATGAAATATTAATCAGGAGTAATTATCCCTCCTCAGGCACCACTCTCTCCCTGCAATGTGTGTTCCCAGCCCTGCTCTGCTCCCTGCAGCCCCTGCCCTCAGCTTCCCAGCCGGCATGGAGCCCCACGCACGGGTCACCGGCTGGAGCGTGGAGCTGGCGATTCCGTCTGTGCACGTGGAAAGCAGCCGCTGAGGATCGAGGAGACGGGAGCAGGTGATGGGCCAGGGCCTCTCGATCCATGCAGGGGGAGAGCGGGGATCGGGGCCGTGCCAGGAGGGCCATGCAGCACGGGACAGCACTGGGGGGAAGATGCCATGAGGGAGTCTCCCTGCCCCCTAGCACCATGCGGCGGCACTGGGGTCAGCCCATGGGGTGGGTAAACCAACCTCAGCTGAACGCCACATTCCCCAAATGAGACACGGGAAACTCGGTTCACCCTGACGACACTACTGGGGTCAGCACTGACTGTGAGGGGAGAGCGCCCCCCATTGGCCCACGCACCCTATAGCACAGCGCCCCTAGCATCGCTCTAGGGTCAGCACGGACTATGATGGGACCACCCACCTCGCTCCCTGCAGACACTGGGTTTCCTTGGGAAAGGTCTCCCATCCCAGCAGTGACCTGACCAGACCCCCTGCCGGTGCGTGGGATCCGCTGCGCTCCTGGGGGTGGGGGACATGTGATGTGCACATGCCCATGGGTGGGAACCCAGCACAGGTCCTTCTCCCCCTCCAGGACTCCTCCATCTGCCTCGCCACCTTCCCTTGGGCCCCTGCCCAGTGGAATCCCACCCCAGGCGGGTTCTGGGAGTCTCCCAACAGCTGCCAGGTGCCCTCCGGCCAGTGCCAGTCTGAGACCCGCTGGGAGGCACGGCAGTCACAACTCACCCGGCAGTTGCCCAGCTCCTCGGCCGATAGGATGATGGTGCCACACTTTTTCCCTGGAATCCCACTGCAGAAGAAAAGAGAGGGCGTCTGAGCCACTGGGCTGGCCCTGCCCAGAGAGCACCCCCCAACCCTGGGCTGGCCTTGCCCCAAGATCGCCCCCTGGCCCATAGGTATGGAAACTAGGAGTGCCGGGGGGGGGGGAAGGGGGAGGCTTCAGCACCCGCAGGTTTTATGCGGGGTCCCGGCTGCCGGCCCTGCACACTGCTCCCTGGCTGCTGGCCCCGTGCCTGGGACTCTGCACCCGGGACTCTACTCCCTGGCCCTGCACTCGAGACTCTGCTCCCTGGCCCTGTGCCCACCCCAAGCTGTGGCCCCAGCCTCAGCCTCCTAACCCCATCCGGGTCCCGCCCTCCCAGAGACATGGCCCTGCTCTTGGCCCCAGCTCCGGGGGCTGGGGGAGCGTGAAGAGGGTAAGGGGCGGTAAAAAGGTAAAAACTGCTTTCAGTAAAAAGGTAAAAAGTAAAAACTGCTTTCAGCTCCCCCACTATTAAAAGTGTTTCAACACCACTGCCCAGCCCCCAGCCCAAGAGCCCCCCTCACCTCTGCCCCTCTTCCAGTGGCTGCTGGCGCACTGCTGGCCGCATGCAGGCTGCACTGCAGGAGCAGTGCCTGGCCAGAGACGGGCGCTGCCACCAGTGGGCAGGGAGGGGGACTTGCAGATGCATTTGGGGGCTGTAATCCAGCATGCTGTGTCTGCGCAACACCCTGCCTAGCTAGTTACCAGGCGTGCACTGGTCCCAGCAGGACCGCTGGGAAAGAGACCCCTTCCTCACCCCAACTGGCCTTGTCTGCACCAGAACGCCCCCGAGGCGTCGCTCCCTGGGTGCAGCCCTGGCACAGACAGGGCTCAGGCTGTTCTCGCCCTGTGCGCTGGGTGCCCTGCACTGGCATGGACTCCAGCTGGGCCCTGGGCAGTGTCATCTGCTGGGACAAAGGCCCATCTCACTGCAGGGCCCCTGCCTCCCCTGCAGGCCTGGTGGGTGCCTGGACAGCTCCCTGGGCTCCAGTCTCTGATCCGGCTCCCAGGCTTGCCCGGGGCCACCCCTGAGCAGCCAGCCCAGTGGCAGTGACCTTCACACCAAGCTGCCGGGCTCCTGGGGGCTCCTGTTTTTTAAGCTCAGTGGAGTCTGTTTCCATCCCCATCAGGCTGGAAGAAAGAGCTCAGAGGCCTGGGTTCTAGGCCCAGCTCTGCCACTAGCCTTCTGGCTGACCTTGGGTAAGTCACCTCACCGCTCGGTGCCTCAGTTTCCCCACCTCTCAGAAGGGGCTGATTGGCCTGACCTCCTGGAGAGCTAGAAAAATGCTCTGGGCAGTGCACTGGGTGGAAGGCTGGCTGCCCCATCCCACTGGCACTGGATTTGACCGTCCTGCTGGACAGGCTGGAGTCGAGCAGGCTGTTGATGCAACGAGCATGGCTCTCGATGGACCCTGCTGGCAGTCAGGGGGAGCCCAGATCCCAAAATCAATGGACGAGGGGGAGCCAGTGTCAGACACAGGAAATGGTTCTCAGGTAGACACCAGGCCACCCTGGCCAGGAGTGCTTTGCAGAACTGGCATTAGAAGGGGCCAGGTAAATGGTTTAAATGCAGGGGCTGGCTGTAGGGGCTCTGAGGGAATTTCTGAGAGGCTCTAATGAGCATCCTGATGGGGGCTCATCATCCACACCTGGCTTCCCCGTCAACTGACCGTAATCAGCCCGGCTCTGTTGGCTCCAGCAGAGCTAGGACATGACACCAGTGAGGACCTGATGCCAATGGAACTATAGTGGGTTGACACCAGCTGGGATCTGGCCCATTGGCTCATTGGAGCTTTGGATGGTTTACAGCGGCTGGGCTGGCCCACTGGCTCCTGTGACAGGTATTGCAATCCCAGCCAGTATTTGGGGGACCCCATTGTGTTAAGTTTCTGTTACTGTGGGCCAGGCACTGTATGCCGCTCCAGGGGGAGGGGCCACCCCAGCTCCTCCCGGAACCAAAGCCGGTGGGAGGCTATTAGGTAACTCACTCAGGCTGTAAAGGACCAAAGGACATGAAAAGAGGAACTTCTTGACTTGCCGGCACACCAGTGGTGGGAGCCTGCGTAACAAACCAAAGCAACTGGCATTGCTCATTTGTGACCATAAATTTGGTCCAGCTGGTGTTACTGAAACCCAAAGGGACGATTCCCATGATTGGGATGTTAAAGTCAAGGGTTATAACTTAGTTAGGAAGGATCGAGTGGGCAAAAGGGGCGGGGGAGAAAAATGGCAGAAAATGATCTTGAATACTAATGGCCAACGTCCTAACAGATAAAGCACGAGGTGGGGAATTAGTTGGGGTCTGCTTCAGACCCACAAATCACACTCGGGAACGGGATGAGCAGCTCCTCACGCACCGATCTATCATGTGGAGGCATACGTGTGATTTTGGAGGACTTCCATTTGAGTGACATGCAGGAGGTCTCCTGCTGCCAGCACGAAAACATGCTTGGAATTTCTAAACATTACAGATGACAATTTCCTAACTCAAAAAGTGTTCCAGCCAACACAGGGGATTCTATATTAGACCTGGTCCTAACAGACACAGAGGAACTGCTCACAGAACTAAAACTCAACGCTAGCTTAGGTACAAGTGATCATGACTTGCTCACATTTATAATGTGCCAGCAGAACAGAGACCAGACCAGTAATAGAGACACTTGGCGTGCTGCTAATGGGGCCAATTTCACAAAACAATTATGAGCCAAACCACCTGGGAAGAAGAATTCAATCAGAAAAATGTGAACGCTAATTGGGAATCATTTCAGCACATCTTCCTGGATGCCCCAAAAGTCATAAGTGAGGAAGAAGGCTGCACTTCATTAAACACCATCCTGGTTTGGAGGGGAAGTAAAGGCAGCTAAAGCAAAATGCATATACGGAACACACAGGAGAAAGGGGAAGCTGACAGGAACCAGCAGAAGTCAGAAGCAAGGGAAGCCGTGATGGGGTGTGCACTCACACCAGCACTGACAGGGTTAACCAGGGCCTGAGAGGCAGGTTAGGTTACCTCACCTCACCTGACAGCAGGAGGGCCAGGGTTAACTGAGAGAGAAGCCAGCTGGGGAAGGGCTGTTTAATGACCAGGACATGGGCAGTCAGGCCTAATGGTTAGAAGCCAGTGCCAAGCCCAAGCTCAGAGCTGGAGACAGCATCGGGGTCAGGCACCGGATCAGGGCCCTGGAGTGTAGCAGGAGCTGGGAGCGGGCAGGGGTCTGTGATGTGGAGACCAGGAGGAGGCAGGGCTCAGGAGGCAGGTAAGCAGGAGGGGTCTCTAATAGCAGCCAACCAAGGATTCCTCCAGTAGCTCAAACAACTTCATAGCTTCAAACTTCTTCCTGGTTTAAATAGAGCTCCTCAGCCAGAGATGCTGGATTTTCCCCCAATCAGAAGCTTTGGGGGCGGGGCCCTTTGCCATGTAGCACTTTGCCGGTTCCCTTCTGCAGTGGGTCAGATGCGGTGCTGGGTGGCAGTTGTGGCTGATCACAACCTAGCGCCCCAAGAGCCGGGTTCAAGGCCTGTAATCTGTCGCCTCTCCCCTCGGGAGCCTGCCAGCCGGTCGTGGGCTGGGGTTGCGGGGAAGGTGTTTACCAGGTCAGGAGGGCGGATGTGCCACCAGCTCCCAGAAGCGCTCTTCAGGGCTGTAGCCTTCCCAGTCCCCAACACACCAGAGTTTATCCTGTCTGATTTTGGCATGAAGGATCTCACGGACAACGTACTTCTTGTGGTCTTGAGCACGTACTGCTGGGGGGCGGGGTTGGGAGCAGTGAGGCAATGGGTCCAGAAGGGGAGGCTCCAGAAGTAATATGTGGAAAACTGGGTGTAATCGGCGAGAACAGGGCAAGTTGAGTTCAAAGGTGACAGGATTAATTTGCTAGCAAATTCAGTAGGGGCCAGGGAACGGATAGTCTAATTTATGAGATGGCCTGTTTGTGGGTAGGTATTTCATTGACAGCTAGAGCTTCTGGCTCCTGACAAGGCAGGCCCCTCCTGTCATCGGTGGTCCGCATATTGTTTGTAGCAATACTTGGCACCCTCCAGGTGCACTTTTAGGTCATCTTGGATTTGGCGTATCTTTTGTCTCCAGTCCAGGGCTGCTGGGTTGTGGGAAGCTGTGAGTAGCTTTGGGCAGAACTGGGGATGGACTCCTGTAGCGGCGTGAGCACCTGCCTCTCATGAGTGCCCGATGTGACGCAGCAGGGACTGAGCGGGGCGGACTGACCTAGGAATGTTGCTGGGGAGTTTCTTGGGACTGTCTGCATCGGTGGTGAGATAGCAGGGGGTGACTTCACTGGCTGGGACGATACCTGAACCTGTAACCTGAGCCAGGAGGGGGGTTGGGTCCAGGTGACACCTTCTGCCCGGAAAACTGGACAAAGGTTGGAGGAGGAGCTGTGGGGAGGCTGGGTGAGTCGGCTGGAGGGGGGTTAGTTTTTGGAGTAGGTTGGGGAAGAGGAGGGAGCCCCCAGAGTTGGGGACTAATCTCCCTGCCCCCCAGAAGGACCTCACTAAGGGGTCCTGTTTAGGCCTGCAATATCTGGTCTGGACTGTGTTCCTGTCGTCTCTAATAAACCTTCTGTTCTACTGGCTGGCTGAGAGTCACGGTGAATTACAGGAAGTGGGGGTGCAGGGCCCTGACTCCCCCAATCTCCGTGACACCCCCTTTGTGGTCAGCTGGTTCTTTCAGCACATTTCAGCGACTCAGCCCTCTGGCTAAGTCACACACACTGTCCCACTTCCGGGGTATATACTCTCTAGCTCTCGCTCATGGCCCTGGTCCGGGGCTGTAGCACCAAGGCTTCTTCCCTGAGGCCCTGCCTTCTTTAACAGCCCAACTGAGGCCCACCTCCATACCTTCGGATGGTGTCCTTTTGGCAGCGCTCCCTGGGCTCAGTCTTCAACCAGACCAGCAGGGCCCATCACGGTATCCTTGCCCAGCCTGGCTAGGTTCTGGGCTCAGTCCCCTGGGTGCAGCCTGTTCGCATTGACCTGTCCATGGTCCTGCTGCTCTTCCCAACAGCCAGCAGGCACCCGGTATTCGGCAGCCTTCCCTGGGCTCAGTCCTGCCTGCAGGGAGCTGTCTGTGGTCCTGCTGCTCTTCCAACCAGCCAAGCACCCAGTGCTCCCTCTTCGAGCTCCAGGCAGCAACTGACTGCTCTGCCGTTGCTGCTTCCTTTTACAGGGCCCTTCTGGCCCCTGATTGGCCGCTCCAGCAGCCCCTCTGATTGGTTGTTTCTCTGCAGCCACTCTAGGCTGGACTGGAGGACTTCTCCTCTGGAGAACATCTGAAGGACTTCTCTGCTCTTTTCTGGGGCGGGGTGAGGCAGGGCCACGAGACCTTGAGCATGGTGGTGGGAGGGGGGTCTCCGGACCTAGTCCAACCTGTCACAAATCCATAATTCGAAACACAGTCACATGTTCTGCATTAATGTACACAAACTCTGCGGGCGGCAGCAAGGCCCAGTTGTTCTGATGGAAGTTGATGTAACATTGAAGATACTACTCCAGGATCTGGTTGGCTCTCTTCGCTTGATCATTAGTCTGAGGGTGATAGGTGGAGGAGACGCGGGAGCGTATACCCAAAATCCAGAGTGCTTCTCCCCAAAAGTGGGAGATAAATTGTGCACTGCAGTCAGAGATGATGTGCTCTGGGAGGCCATGGAGGCTGATGACTTGTTCCATCCAGAGCTGGGAGGAGGGTAGGCCAGTGCAGGGGATGAAGTGTGCCATCTTCATGAGGTGGCCCATGACTCTCAGGATGGTCATGAACCCATTGGACGTATGTAGTTCTGTCTAGGGGGCAGGTGGAATCTCCAGGGGTTGCAGGAGTCCCAGGGGTTGCAGGAGTCATTGTGCGGCGCCTTGGAGTGGGTGCATACATTGCAAGAGACCACATAGGCCTGCACTGTGGCTCATATGCAAGGCCACCAGAAGACATGAAAGATGAGCTGCTGAGCGCAGAAGTGACCAAAATATCCTGCCAGGGGAAGTCATGGCATAGTGCTGCGGTCCTCGGAGGCCTGGGGAGAACATATATACACCCCTTTACGTAGGTTACCCTGTCTCTGACATCATGGGGTTCCCTACTTATGGCTTCCTGCTCGACTGGCAGGATCCAATAGATCCAGGCTGATCTTCTGACGGGGAGCAGATCTTGGTGGGGAGCTGCACCCAGAAAGTTACAAAGTGTGAGGATGTACGAGGTTTCCAGTTCAAGTCATTTTGGTGAGTGTAATATTCGCCCTTCCAGGACAAAGCTATTGTTGGTTCCTAGGCAATAGGAGATTATGAAATTAAAGTGTGTAAACAATAAGGTCCACCGAAGTCAATGTTGGTTAACAGCCATGGCCCTACGCAGACATTCAAAGGTCTTATGGCCAGTGTACACCTGTAGGGGATACCAGGCGCTTTGTAGATTGTGGCACCACTCTTCAAAAAGCGGTCTTGCCAGGAGTTCTCTGTCCAAAATGCCATCGTTTCGCTCTGCAGGTGTGAGTTCCCTGGAGTAGAAGGTGTTCGGAGGCAGTAGTTGTTGAGCACCACTCCAATTGCCACGTTGGAAGCATCTGCCTTGAGGATGAAGGCTGGCATGGTGTCAGGGTGGCCCAATACAGGAGCAGTGGTAAATGTGAGGTTTAATTGTTCAAAGGCCTGCCGGGCCTCAGGAGACCAGACGAACCTGATGTTTTTGCAGAGCAGGGTAGGGAGAGGGATGATCTGCTCCGAGAACATCAGGCTGAACCGCTGGTAGAAATTCATGAACCCCAAGAAGCGTTGGCATTCATGAATATTCTGTGGTGGCGCCATTCTGGACTGCCTTCACTTTGCACGGGTCCATTTTGATACTGGCAGGAGATAGGATGAATCCTAGAAATTCTACGGAGGCTCTAGCTAGTTAAGTCTAGCTAGACAAATTAGAGGATTGGGCCAAAAGAAATCTGATGAGGTTCAACAAGGACAAGTGCAGAGACCTGCACTTAGGACGGAAGAATCCCATGCACCGCTACAGACTAGGGACCGAATGGCTCGGCAGCAGTTCGGCAGAAAATGACCTAGGGGTTACAGTGGATGAGAAGCTGGATAGGAGTCAACAGTGTGCCCTTGTTGCCAAGAAGGCCAATGGCATTTTGGGATGTATACGTAGGGGCATTGCCAGCAGATCGAGGGACGTGATCGTTCCCCTCTATTCGACATTGGTGAGGCCTCATCTGGAGTACTGTGTCCAGTTTTGGGCCCCACACTACAAGAAGGATGTGGAACAATTGGAAAGAGTCCAGCGTAGGACAACAAAAGTGATTAGGGGACTGGAACACATGAGTTATGAGGAGAGGCTGAGGGAACTGGGATTGTTTAGTCTGCGGAAGAGAAGAATGAGGGGGGATTTGATAGCTGCTTTCAACTACCTGAAAGGGGGTTCCAAAGAGGATGGATCTAGACTGTTCTCAGTGGTAGCAGATGACAGAACAAGGAGTAATGGTCTCAAGTTGCAGTGGGAGAGGTTTAGGTTGGATACTAGGAAAAACTTTTTCACTAGGAGGGTGATGAAGCACTGGAATGGGTTACCTAGGGAGGTGGTGGAATCTCCTCCCTTAGATATTTTTAAGGTCAGGCTTGACAAAGCCCTGGCTGGGATGATTTAGTTGGGGATTGGTCCTGCTTTGAGCAGGGGGTTGGACTAGATGACCTCCTGACGTCCCTTCCAACCCTGATATTCTATGATTCTAAGTCTCGTTGTGTGCCTTGGCTTCTCTGCATACTTGTGTTATTTGTTTATATTCATCCTTTGTCATTTGACCTAGTTTCCACTTATTGGAGGACTCTTTTTTTGAGTTTCAGATCACTGAAGATCTCCTGGTTAAGCCGGGGTGGTCTCTAGACATACTTCCTGTCTTTTCTACACAGTGGGATAGTTTGCTTTTCTGTCCTTAATAATGTCTTCTTGAAAAACAGCCAACTTTCTTGAACTGTTTTTCCCCTTAGACTTGCTTCCCATGGGGTCTTACCTACCAACTCCCGCTGAGTTTACTAAAGTCTGCCTTCTTGAAATCCATTGTCTTTATTGTGCTGTTTTCCCTCCAACCATTCCTTAGAATCATGAACTCTACCATTTCATGATCACTTTCACCCAAGTTGCCTTCCACTTTCAAATTCTCAACCAGTTCCTCCCTATTTGTCTCTCCCCTAGTAGCTTTCTCCACCTTCTGAAATAAAAATGTCTCCATTGCATTCCAAGAACTTGCTGGACAATCTGTGTCTTCCGTGTTATTTTCTGGGTAACGGAAGTCCCCCCATCACCACCACGTCCTGTGCTTTGGATCATAGCTGCCAACTCCATGGGTGCTCCGGCGCTCAGCATCCACCAGCCACAGCTGTTCAGCGGCTGGCAGGAGGTGCAAGTTCAAGAAAGTTGGCTGTTTTTCAAGAAGATACTATTAAGGGCAGAAAAGCAAACTATCCCACTGTGTAGAAAAGATAGGAAGTATGTCTAGAGACCACCCCGGCTTAACCAGGAGATCTTCAATGATCTGAAACTCAAAAAAAGAGTCCTCCAATAAGTGGAAACTAGGTCAAATGACAAAGGATGAATATAAACAAATAACACAAGTATGCAGAGAAGCCAAGGCACACAACGAGACTTAGAATCATAGAATATCAGGGTTGGAAGGGACCTCAGGAGGTCATCTAGTCCAACCCCCTGCTCAAAGCAGGACCAATCCCCAACTAAATCATCCCAGCCAGGGCTTTGTCAAGCCTGACCTTAAAAATATCTAAGGAAGGAGATTCCACCACCTCCCTAGGTAACGCATTCCAGTGTTTCACCACCCTCCTAGTGAAAACGTTTTTCCTAATATCCAACCTAAACCTCCCCCACTGCAACTTGAGACCATTACTCCTTGTCCTGTCCTCTTCTACCACTGAGAATAGTCTAGAACCATCCTCTTTGGAACCACCTCTCAGGTAGTTGAAAGCAGCTATCAAATCCCCCCTCATTCTTCTCTTCTGCAGACTAAACAATCCCAGTTCTCTCAGCCTCTCCTCATGACTCATGTGTTCCAGTCCCCTAATCATTTTTGTTGCCCTTCGCTGGACTCTCTCCAATTTTTCTACATCCTTCTTGTAGTGCGGGGCCCAAAACTGGACACAGTACTCCAGATGAGGCCTCACCAATGTCGAATAGAGGGGAACGATCACATCCCTCGATCTGCTCGCTATGCCCCTACTTATACATCCCAAAATGCCATTGGCCTTCTTGGCAACAAGGGCACACTGTTGACTCCTATCCAGCTTCTCGTCCACTGTCACCCCTAGGTCCTTTTCCGCAGAACTGCTGCCGAGCCATTCGGTCCCCAGTCTGTAGCGGTGCATTGGGTTCTTCCGTCCTAAGTGCAGGACCCTGCACTTATCCTTGTTGAACCTCATCAGATTTCTTTTGGCCCAATCCTCCAATTTGTCTAGGTCCCTCTGTATCCTATCCCTACCCTCCAGTGTATCTACCACTCCTCCTAGTTTAGTATCATCCGCAAATTTGCTGAGAGTGCAATCCACACCATCCTCCAGATCATTTATGAAGATATTGAACAAAACCGGCCCCAGGACTGACCCCTGGGGCACTCCACTTGATACCGGCTGCCAACTAGACATGGAGCCATTGATCACTACCCGTTGAGCCCGACGATCTAGCCAACTTTCTACCCACCTTATAGTGCATTCATCCAGCCCATACTTCTTTAACTTGCTGACAAGAATACTGTGGGAGACCGTGTCAAAAGCTTTGCTAAAGTCAAGAAAGAATACATCCACTGCTTTCCCTTCATCCACAGAACCAGTAATCTCATCATAGAAGGCGATTAGATTAGTCAGGCATGACCTTCCCTTGGTGAATCCATGCTGACTGTTCCTGATCACTTTCCTCTCGTGTAAGTGCTTCAGGATTGATTCCTTGAGGACCTGCTCCATGATCCATGAGGGCTTGCCCCATTAAACCCTATTTCAGCTGCTCCCAGGGGGGCGGGGGGCACAGGCACAGACTTATCCTGTCTTCCTGTGGCAGCTTTCGGGGAGTAAAGGCCCTGGGGTGTCAGGGTGATGGGGCTATCCAAATGTTAGGGGAGATGACCAGAAACTCTGAAGGGCTTTAGGAGCACAAGTCCCACGGACTTTCACATCCCTTCTGAAAATGACCCCGTCACAGTTAGGCTGTCAGAGGGTGCTGGCAGGACCAGCCCCGTCCAGAAAAGAGCCCAACTCAGGGCCAGGTGTTGCAGGGCTCAGCCCCCACAATGGACGTAACGTCAGGCCTTGCATGATGCCGTGATGTGGTGCTGTTAATAACAGGCCCCGCTTCGGTTGGCAGGGAGGTTTGAACTCGGAACTGCCAGTGGGGCTGATGGTGCAGGAGGTGGGCCTTCTTCAGTGAAATGACCGGGCCTGGCACCTAGGAGCAGCAACGGACCCACTGGGAGGGGACAGTCTCATGCTGTCCTGGTGCTGGAGTTCTTGGCATTGCAGCACCGCATGGCTCCCTGCTTAGGTCTGGCAACAGGCACCAGGCTGACAGCGCTGGAGACCGATGGTTTCTAGCCATGGATCCAGGGCATTGCCAGGGCAAAGCCCCCCTACACGCTGCCTCCTTGCGGGGCTGCCTGTGCAGGAGGGGATGCCGGTGAAGCTGTGTGACTCACCCGTTGGAGACGGACGGCGTGGGCTTCCCTGTTCTGGAATGTAACGTGAACGCTCCCATCCTGCCAGGAGACAGAGAGAGGGAGAATTAGCTTGGACCATTCCCTCGGCTCCCTGAGAACACACTCTGCCTGGAGCCGATAACCACCGGGAGAGCCAGGCCAACGCTCCGGAACCTATCCCCTGGGGTCTACCCAAACCATCTTCTGGGGACAAGGGAGGACCCAGAATGACACAGACACACCCAAGCATGTGTCTCACCATCCCCCAATATTTCACCAAAGGCGGGCATGGGCGGTCTCTGCCGAAAGCGACGCACTGGCTGATTGCTGGGCTGTGGCCAGATGTTCATACTATGTCACATGGAGGATCCTGGGTTCCAAACCCACAGAAGTGAAATGTGTCACTTGCGGCAGGGATCTCAGAGCTGGCTCAACGCTGAGAACCACGGGCCTGTGCCTACTGTCTGGAGACCACGCAGGGCAAAGCACCCCATGCAGAAACGCTGACAAGGGGCCCATCAGGACTGAGCGGCAGCTAATGAAACACCCTGATTATGAACAGAGACAAGCGCCTCGGGCTACGTGAGAAGGGAAAATGGCTCCAAATGTTGTTCATTACAGAGGAGAGACTCTGCCAGTGGAAGTGTCTCATGAGAGGTGGATCCCAGCACTCTCCACTGAACCAGCGCCGTTTGGACTGACCATTGGGTACGGAAGGAACCTGTCAATACGTGTGGGCTCTGGACTGGACATCACGTTTGCCTTGTACCTGGAACCTCGTGTGTCCAAACCCTTTTATGTGCTTTTATGGACAGTGGCTGGTTTCAATAGCCAGGGTTTCAATGGCCAGGCGCCAGCGAGGAGAGCTTGGGCAGCTGCGGCGGGATGGTAACGTGGTGCAGGCCACAGCCTGGCTGACAGTAGGAAAGGGCCCAGTAGCTGCTCCCCCCCGAGGATCCATGCCCACGTGCCCAACTGTGCCACAGCAGGGACCTGGAAGGCTCATTCAACTCCCTGGCATAGAATGGGAACCCCAGACAGGTGCATAGACAGGCTGCCAGGGACACACTACCCCACTGGCAGACACTGGCACTGGCGTCCCTTCTTAGGTTAGCATGGCAATCTCCCTCGGGCTGGCATGAAGAGCCCTGCGGCCTGGCACTGGGGCTGTCTTAGGCCTGCGCTGTGAGGGCAGCCCCCTACCGTAGAGCTTCACACCTACGGCGGCATCTCCAGTGAGCCAGTCCCAAGCCCGGCACCCTCCTTCAGCTGCCCTGTCTGCCCATCTCGCTCCCACCCCGAAAGGGACCCCACCCCGATTCAGTTCCACCAACTGCAGAGGCCACTAAGGAGCCTCTGAAAGCGGCAGATTCCAGAGCCCTGCCTGCCACTGGCTGACCCAGCACCCCCTCGGAGATGCTACTGCAAAGGATTCTGGGGCACATGTGGGGAACTAAAGGCCCCCATGTGGGGATGACTGTAGGGTGGGATCCAGAGGGGGGTGGGGAGTGCACTTCAGGGCCAGGGCAGAGCTGCCGAGAAGCCTGGCACTGAGCCGTGCCCCCAGTTCCGCAGACAGCCGGCTCGGCCGGGCAGCAGGGCATGGAGAATGGTGCACTGCAGAGCTGGCCCCCCTCCCCCTGTCCCTCTGTCTCTGTGGAGCTCTGCTCTCTATCCATGGACACTCACTGACCGAGCCCAACGGGAATGCTTCGGACGGGGGAGATAAGATCACGAAAGGAGGTGGCAGAACCTGTGCGTTTGCCAGGGGTTAAACTCCTGGGACCTTGGCAAGCTCACCAGCCTGTCTCCAGCACCCCTCCAAGTGCTTTAGCAGGCGCCAGGGCTCCTACGCCGGGCAGGGAGCGTGGGGCTGGAGGCATGGCTGGGGGGTTGGGTATTGGACATGGGGAAAGCTCCCCTCCAAATCCTCACCCTAAAGCTCACAGAGACTTTGCAGCAAAGTCACCTGGGGTCTGGCCAGCGTTTGCCCTCCACTGTCCCTTGTCTCTCACTGCCCACAAGGCTCCTGGCAGTGCCAAAGCCGCAGGACAGAGCGCTGGGGTCTGCTGCTCATGCCAGCCTGAGCAGATGCACCAGGAATCACGGGACGCTGTGCGCCAGAGCAGGATGCCCATCATCCGGAGGAGGAGCCAGCCAGCTCCATTTCCCCTAGGGTGCTGTGCAGCTTCACTTTGAGCCCTCGCAGGGGCCGGCTCTTGGGCACAGCAGAGCAGATTCCGAAGTGGTATGGATAGGTGCACCCCACTGACTCGAATAGAGCTTTGCCCCCTTGCACCAGATGAGATGTTAGCCCAGCTAGAGCACCAAGGGTGATGTCGTGGTGTGGGCGTCTGCTATAGACCACTGGACCAGGAGGATGAGGTAGACGAGGCTTTCTTCAGACATCTATCAGAAGTTTCCAGATCACAGGCCCTAGTTCTCATGGGGTAATTCAATCACCCTGACATCTGCTGAGAGAGCAATACAGAAGTACACAGACAATCCAGGAAGCTTTTGGAGAGTGTTGGGGACAATTTCCTGGTGCAAGTGCTGGAGGAACGAACTAGGGGCTGTTCTCCTCTTGACCAGCTGCTCACAAACCGGGAAGAATGGGTAGGGGAAGTAGAAGTGGGTGGCAGCCTGGGCAGCAGTGACCATGAGATGGTCGAGTTCAGGATCCTGACAAAAGGCAGAAAAGAGAGCAGCAGAACGTACGGACCCTGGACTTCAGAAAAGCAGACTTTGACTCTCTCAGGGAACTGATGGGCAGGATCCCCTGGGAGGCTAATATGAGGGGGAAAGGAGTCCAGGAGAGCTGGCTGTATTTTAAAGAATCCTTATTGAGGGCGCAGGAACAAACCATCCTGATGTGCAGAAAGAATAGCAAATACGGCAGGCGACCAGCTGAGCTTAACAGTGAAATCTTTGGTGAGCTTAAACTCGAAAAGGAAGCTTACAAGAGTTGGAAACTTGGACAGATGACTAGGGAGGAGTATAAAAATATTGCTCAAGCATGCAGGGGTGTAATCAGGAAGGCCAAAGCACAACTGGACTTGCAGCTAGCAAGGGATGTGAAGGGTAACAAGAAGGGTTTCTACAGGTATGTTAGCAACAAGAAGAAGGTCAGGGAAAGTGTGGGCCCCTTACTGAATGGGGGAGGCAACCTAGTGACAGAGGATGTGGAAAAAGCTGAAGTACTCAATGCTTTTTTTGGCTCAGTCTTCACAGACAAGGTCAGCTCCCAGACTGCTGCACTGGGCAGCACAGGCTGGGGGGGAGGTGAGCAGCCCTCAGTGGTGAAAGAACAGGTGAAGGACTATTTAGAAAAGCTGGATATGCACAAGTCCATGGGCCAGATCTAATGCATCCAAGGGTGCTTAGGGAGTTGGCTGATGTGATTGCAGAGCCATTGGGCATTATCTTTGAAAACTTGTGGCCATCGGGGGAGGTCCCAGGTGACTGGAAAAAGGCTAATGTAGTGCCCATATTTAAAAAAAGGAAGAAGGATAATCCAGGGAATTACAGACTGGTCAGCCTCACCTCAGTCCCCGGAAAAGTCAGGACCCAGCAAACAGAGCTGGAAATGGGGGAGTTTGGGGGGAAGACGAAGAGCCAGGCAAAGGAACAGACAGTCTAGTGAAGGGAGTGTGTAGTTTTCTGGCAGTGTTGTGCTGCTTGCTGGGGGCACCAAGGGAGGCAGTGGGGGCTAAAGACATATCTGGCTTCTGGCTTCAAGACTAAGCTCGATAAGTTTACGGAGGAGATGATATGATGGGATAGCCTCATTTTGGAAATTAATTGATCTTTAACTACTAGTGGTAGATATGCCCAATGGCCTGTGATGGGACACTAGGATAGGGTGGGATCTGAGTTACTACAGAGAATTCTTTCCTGGGTGTCTGGCTGGTGAGTCTTGCCCACATGCTCAGGGTTTAGCTGATCACCATATCTGGGGTTGGGAAGGAATTTTCCCCCAGGGCAGATTGGCAGAGGCCCTGGGGGTTTTTTGCCTTCCTCTGCAGCGGGGGGCACAGGTCACTTGCTGGAGGATTCTCTGCACCTTGAAGTCTTTAAACCACGATTTGAGGACTTCAATAGCTCAGACATAGGTTAGGGGTTTGTTACAGGAGTGGGTGGGTGTGATTCCATGGCCTGCATTGTGCAGGAGGTCAGACTAGACGATCACAATGGTCCCTTCTGACCTTAAAGTCTATGATTCTAGGAATCCATTTTGAAGCACTTGTAGGAGGAGATGGTGATCAGGAACAGACAACATGGATTCAACAAGGGCAAATCATGCCTGACCAACCTGATTGCCTTCTATGATGAGATAACTGGCTCTGTGGATATGGGAAAAGCAGTGGATGTGATATATCTTGACTTTAGCAAAACTTTTGATACAGTCTCCCACAGTATTCTTGCTAGCAAGTAAAAGAAGTACGGATTGGATGAATGGACTATAAGGTGGATAGAAAGCTGGCTAGGTCATCAGGCTTAATGGGTAGTGATCAACGGCTCCATATCTAGTTGGCAGCTGGTATCAAGCGGAGTGCCACAGGTGTCAGTCCTGGGACCGGTTTTGTTCAGCATCTTCAATGATGATCTGGATGAGGGGATGGACTGCACCTTCAGCAAGTTCTCAGATGACACTAAGCTGAGGGGAGAGGTAGATACACTGGAGGGTAGGGATAGGGTCCAGAGTGATCTAGACAAATTGGAAAATTGGGCCAAAAGAAATCTGATGAGGTTCAACAAGGACAAGTGCAGAGTCCTGCACTTAGGACGGAAGAATCCCATGCACTGCTACAGGCTGGGGACTGGCTGGCTAAGCAGCAGTTCTGCAGAAAAGGACCTGGGGATTACAGTGGATGAGAAGCTGGATACGAGTCAGCAGTGTGCCCTTGTTGCCAAGAAAGGCTAATTGCATATTGAGTTGTATTGGTAGGAGCATTGCCAACAGATCGAGGGAAGTGGTTATTCCCCTCTATTTGGCACTGGTGAGGCCACATCTGGAGTATTGCGTCCAGTTTTGGGGCCCCCACTATAGAAAGGATGTGGACAAATTGGAGAGAGTCCAGTGGAGGGCAACAAAAATGATTAGGGGGCTGGGACACATGAATTACAAGGAGAGGCTGAGGGAACTGGGTTTATTTAGTCTGCAGAAGAGAAGAGTGAGGGGGGATTTGATAGCACCCTTCAACTGTCTGAAGGGGGGTTCCAAAGAGGATGGAGCTCGGCTGTTCTCAGTGGCGGCAGATGACAGAACAAGAAGCAATGGTCTCAAGTGGCAGTGGGGAAGGTTTAGGTTGGATATTAGGAAAAACTTTTTCACTAGGAGGGTGGTGAAGCACTGGAATGCGTTACCTAGGGAGGTGGTGGAATCTCCATCCTTAGAGGTTTTTAAGACCCGGCTTGACAAAGCCCTGCCTGGGATGATTTAGTTGATGTTGGTCCTATTTGAGCAGGGGGTTGGACTAGATCAGGGGCTGGCAACCTTTCAGAAGTGGTGTGCCAAGTCTTCATTTATTCACTCTAATTTAAGGTTTCGCATGCCAGAAATACATTTTAATGTTTTTAGAAGGGCTCTTTCTATAAGTCTATAATATATAACTATACTATTGTTGTATATAAAGTAAATAAGGTTTTTAAAATGTTTAAGAAGCTTCATTTAAAATTAAATTAAAATGCAGAGCCCCCCGGACCGGTGGCCAGGACCCGGGCAATATGAGTGCCTCTGAAAATCATCTTGCGTGCTGCCTTTGGCACATGTGCCATAGGTTGCCTACCCCTGGACTAGATGATCTCCTGAGGTCTCTTCCAACCCTGATCTTCCATGATTCTATTATTCTAAAGTGCAAAGCAGAGCCCTTCCTTGCCCCTCCTTCAGAAAATCACAGGGCCAGATCTGCAGCTAGGGTAGCCTTCGGAAGTAAATGGAGCTTTGCTGATTTACACCAAGAGTTCAAAGCCTACACAAACATTAATGAATGAATCCCATGGGAACCAGGCCAGGAGCAGCATCCCCATTTCACAGACTGGAGAAACTGAGGCATGGAACAGGGCAGTGACTTGCCCACGGTCACACGGGGAGTCAGTGGCAGAACAGGGACTTGAGCCCAGTTGCCCTCGGCATTAGCCATGAGTTGAGACTCTGCCTTCCCCCACCCCTTCCCCAGTTGGGTCACCCAGGCTGAACCAACTCCACCCTGTTGGTACCGCCCTTCGCAGCTCTCCCCACCCCCACTCCAGCGCAGCCCAGCCCAGCCCCATCCCACCTGCCCCAACGAGGTCTGTGCTCCCTGTTGGGATCACTGGGCCTCTCCAGTGACCCTAGCCGTGAGCCCCACTGTGGGATGGGAGCAGAAGTTCAAGTGGTGTCACAACAACCGGTCACAACAAAGGGCGGTGGGCAGACGTGTGACACAGACTGAGACAGTCCAGCCAGAGAGGCTCCTGCTACAACCCAAGGGCCGTGTTAGGAACGTGCCTGGTATGAGAGAAGGGTGGGACTGGAAATCAATGGACCAAAATTGGTGTGTCAGAAACAAGGCCTGATTGGTGAACGAAATACCGAGGGGCCGAGCTATTCATCCTTTTGGGGCTCTCAAAAGGAATCTGTGGGAGAAACTGGCTCCTGCCATGCTGGTGAGATGCAAGACGAGAGATGGGGAAGGAACGAGCTTCACCATCACCGCACCATCCCCACTGTCTCTAGGCACCTCTTCAGCTGACTCCTGAGAGATGTCCTGAGCAGACTGGAGCAGGGGACCCAGATGACACCAGCACGTCCACCGGCTCTGGCTAAACTCCAACCCCAACCTGAGATGTGAGACTTCGCCCTCTCCCGCCCCGTGTGGCCTTTTCCTTCCCCCCTTATTTCTTCTCTTTTCTGTCTCACTGCTTTTGCCTCTGGCTTAATTGGCCACGTCTGTATATTGTCCAACACAGCTGTAAGCCCGGGGCCAGAACAAGGCAGCTAAAAGCAGTGCCCTAAACAGCCCGATGATGGTACGAGTCGCCAGGTCTCAAACCGTGGGCTGGGCCTGGAGTTTTCCAGCACTGTCATTGCAAGTGAGAGTCAACCCAGGAGACAGGAGCTGCGTTTCCACTCCTGGCTGTTCTGTTCTCCCCTCGTGTGTGTGTTTGGCTGAGTTTGTCTGCTAGGAACCAGGATCAGACTAACAACCCCACAAAGGACCACTCCAGCCCAGCCCGGCTAACTTCTGCTCTTTGCCCCAAGGACAGTTCATATCAACTCTGATACCATCAAAGGCTATGTCTACACTGCACTTTTGTCGGTAAAACTTTTGTCAGTCAGGGGTGTGAAAAAACCACACCCCGACCAACAAACGTTTTACCAACGAAAAGTGTCGGTGTGGAGATGCTCTCCCACTGACAAACCTGCTGCCCCCTGTTGGGGGTGGTTGTATCTGGTCGGCAGGAGAGCTCACACCTGCCGACAAAGAGCGGCTACCCTGCGTGCCTTACAGAGACAAGACCTCGGAGGTCCAGCTGTGCCGCTGTAAGGTGCGCAATGCAGACACAGCCTTTGCTGCCAGACACTGGGGTTTCCCTTCTAAAGACTCCCACTGAAGGGAGAGGCCCTGGCAGAGGGTGTTACAAGGCAAGACTGACTTTACACTGCAAAGGCTTTAACTGCTTTCCCTTCTGTCTCTTTTCTAAAGGGCTGAAGGGGTTTTGAGGGGCATCTTTGCCATGGGACTGAGCTGGCCGAGTCACTGTACACCACCCTGACCTGCGTGTAACATTTATTCCCATTTATTCCATCCCTGCCCCCAGCCTCTCCCTGGCTCTGCTGCCTGTCTCTCCTCCCTCCTCTCTTCCTTGGCAGCAGGCCATTGCTCCAGAGACAGTGAGTAATTCCCTTCCCGCGCTCACACTGTTACCTGGCAGGGATTTATAGCCGCTGCTCGGACCTCTTCCTCCCCCTCCCCCTTTCCTGGGCTGTACAAATTCAGCTCCCGGAGCCCTCGCTACACATGGCTCACCCGCTGCTCAGGGCAGGGACAGGAACATCCAGCATCTTATTCTGAAGCCCGACCAACCTCCCCACCTGCCCGGGGACCTGGACGCAAGTGAAATGAGCGAACCCCGCAGCCCCGCCTCCCACCACACACAAACACCTTTGTGCCCCGACGCCCCGAGCTTATTGGTTTAACACTGAGCCCTGGCAATGGACTTGTGAGCGGCACGGCCAGGAGCTCTCCACCCAGCCTGCCGCATTGCAAGGCAGCACATGGCACATGCCCGCCAGCAGCACCGGGCATTTGGGGTCCTCTCATGGGGCACAGGCGAGGCTCAGAGTCAACGCTGCTCATGGCTATCAGACACGTGCCCCTTTTAGCGGAACGGGACTCACCCAGGCAGCGCTAGCGAGTGGTCAGAGCAGGCAAAGGGGCACGGGAGCCAGTTCCAGATCAGAGAGGGGAGTGTGGTCTGCTGGAGGAGAGCAGAAGCAGCTGTTGAGATAATGAGCCGTCAGCTTCCCTGCATGTGCCACTCTGCTCTGACATCGAATCCTCTGTCCTGGGCAGGCTGGGCCCTTCTGGGAAACTCAGGGGGGCACTGGAGGCTTTGGCTGCTTCCAAGGTCCTGGCAGGATCGTCCCAGCTCCCAACACCCTTGTTCAACGTGCCACTTCTAGGCTGCTCGGAGAAGCCCTCAACCTCCCCTGATTACAAAAAGCCGATCTCATTAAGGAGCCCAATGTACCTGCCCCCAGACAACCCTGCTGCCTCAGGGGCCCGATCCTGCCTCCAGGAGCTCAGGACGCTCAGCTCCCCTGCAAGTTGGGCCACTGGTGCTGTCGGCTGCTGATGCCTGAAATGCAGAGTCAGGATCCAGGGGCTCAGGAGAGTTTTTGTTTCTATCAGGGAAATTAACCCCCAAAGAGACTCCGGTGACAAACGGCTGCCGAGAGAGGGAATCCGACCAATCCAAGGAGGCATGTGGAACATTCACTGTGGAGTTAGACGAGGCGCTGGCGTTAAGTAGAGGAGGCTGAAAGGCAAATAAATCCAAGGAGCTGGGAAAGCCTCTGCAATCAGCCAGCTGGGGCTGGGGTGGGTATTAACAAGCCATCTGCTGCTCTTCTAGGGACCAGAAATGAACAGAAGGAGAATCCCAGAAGCCGGTTGGATTTGCGACCCGGGGTGAATTTAATGCTGGTGTTGGGTGCCAGGCTGACAGCCCCAGCGTGGGCACAGATTGGTACAGCTTCCTCCCATCCTGCCCCTGCTGCCTGTATGTCCCCCCTTCTCTGGAAGGGACGAGCAGGGAGACGGTCTCCCAGCTTAGTCGGGAAGTAGGCTAATTAGTGTTTGGTGTCATTTTTCTGCTGGGGCCGCTTGCCATGAGTCACTGGTCTGAGACCCTGCAAACTCATTCCATGCAGGGGCCCCCAAACAGCCACGGGATGGCGACGACTTGCAGTCACTCCCCATCTGAGCTGGGTGTAAATGCCTGCCAATCAGCTGAGCCAGCCATTCCCACCCTAGGCCCGTGGCCCCATGAGCTGCCATGTGGTGCCGTCCTGCACTGGGTGCCCTGCGTGCGCCACCCCCTGCAGCAGCCACACTGGGGGCTCCACATCCAAGTGCTGTGAGCCAGAGGCAGGGACTCTCCCACGTGGAGATGGCGGGTGTCAGAGGCATCAGCCTGCCTGGCTCCTAGGGGAGGACACAGGTTAGGTGCCGAGGTGCTAGGCCCCGGGTAGGGAGGACAGAGTGAGGGAGTGATGCCAGGTGGTGCAGGGAGGCAGTTCCAGACAGCAGCGGATGCAGAGGAGAAGGCTCACACAGTGAGGACATTGTCCTGGCGGATGCAGAGGAAGCTATGCCAGGCAAAGGGAGCAGAGAGAGCCAAGGTGCGTGGGAGTGGATGGGAAGGGGCTGTCATGTCCTGGAGACTTCCCCTCTGGACTCCTCATCGGAGCAGCCCGCTCCCTGGAGAGCCCTCACCAGGCTTGACACCGCGCTTGGGACTTTGGCTGGGTGGATGGCACGCGGCGTGGAACCGATTCCTAACAAGGTCTTGGTCTCAGTCTCAGAGCTTTGCCGTGTGGCGCTACCCCGTGCTCGGGGACAGAACAGGTGCTCAAAACAAGGAGGACAATTATGTTCTGCAGGCTCTCAGGAGCCTGCCGTCCCCAGGCAGCCACCCCCTGAAACTGTCAGCACAAAAGCACAGCCGAGGAGACAAAGGGAAAGCATCTGCGCTGAGCTGCTGTGCCCGCTGCTCTGCAGTCAGAGCCTCTGAACTCTCCGGGCACCTGGAGCCCGTTCCCCAAGTGAGCTGAGCGCCAAAGACCAGCCAACACCTCCTGGAGATGCAGCAGAGCTCGTGATCCAGCTTGTCCAGGGCACATCCAGGGCCTCGTCTGCTCCCTTTGATTAGCCAAGTCTGGATGGAAATGGGTTCCGCATGTCCTAGCAGCTCATCTGCCCTTGCAACAGGAGAGCAGTGCTGGCCGTTCGCAGAGGGGCTGGCTCCGGGAGGGCTGGCCCCACACACAGTGAGGGCAGGAGCGCTGAGCAAGTCCCCTTCTGGGACGTCAGACCTAGCCTGGAAACACCAGGGGTGTCTCTGCAGCTACCATGGGACCAGCCAGGCTGCTGCAGTGCGTCAGGGTGTGTCCCCATGTCCCGGGTGAAAGGCGGCAGGCTGGGCAAGGCTGGCTACATGGGGAAGAGTGGGAGAGAGAGAGAGAGCCTTTGAGCTGGTGCCCCAGCAAGTGACTGGGGAAGGTTCCCCTTCTCTCCAGCCCCAGCCAGGCCCCAGGGAACAGGTCATGTTACTGTAAGGGGACTGTTGCCCCCTTACTAACAAGCAGCCCAGAGAGAGCAGACCCTGTCCTGGGAGCAGAGCTGTAGCAACCAGAGCCAGAGGGAAAGCAGTGGACGTGTTGTTCCTTGACTTTAGCAAAGCTTTTGACACGGTCTCCCACAGTATTCTTGCCAGCAAGTTAAAGAAGTATGGGCTGGATGAATGGACTATAAGGTGGATAGAAAGCTGGCTAGATTGTCGGGCTCAACGGGTAGTGATCAATGGCTCCATGTCTAGTTGGCAGCCGGTGCCAAGTGGAGTGCCCCAGGGGTCGGTCCTGGGGCCGGTTTTGTTCAATATCTTCATAAATGATCTGGAGGATGGTGTGGATTGCACCCTCAGCAAGTTTGCAGATGACACTAAACTGGGAGGAGAGGTAGATACGCTGGAGGGTAGGGATAGGATACAGAGGGACCTAGATAAATTGGAAGATTGGGCAAAAAGAAATCTGATGAGGTTCAACAAGGACAAGTGCAGAGACCTGCACTTAGGACAGAAGAATCCCATGCACCGCTACAGACTAGGGACCGAATGGCTCGGCAGCAGTTCTGCAGAAAAGGACCTAGGGGTTACAATGAATGAGAAGCTGGATATGAGTCAACAGTGTGCCCTTGTTGCCAAGAAGGCCAATGGCATTTTGGGCTGTATAAGTAGGGGCATTGCCAGCAGATCGAGGGACGTGATCGTTCCCCTCTATTCGACACTGGTGAGGCCTCATCTGGAGTACTGTGTCCAGTTTTGGGCCCCACACTACAAGAAGGATGTGGAAAAATTGGAAAGAGTCCAGCGGAGGGCAACAAAAATGATTAGGGGGCTGGAACACATGAGTTATGAGGAGAGGCTGAGGGAACTGGGATTGTTTAGTCTGCGGAAGAGAAGAATGAGGGGGGATTTGATAGCTGCTTTCAACTACCTGAAAAGGGGTTCCAAAGAGGATGGCTCTAGACTGTTCTCAGTGGTAGCAGAGGACAGAACGAGGAGTAATGGTCTCAAGTTGCAGTGGGGGAGGTCTAGGTTGGATATTAGGAAACACTATTTTACTAGGAGGGTGGTGAAGCACTGGAATGGGTTACCTAGGGAGGTGGTGGAATCTCCTTCCTTAGAGGTTTTTAAGGTCAGGCTTGACAAAGCCCTGGCTGGGATGATTTAGTTGGGGACTGGTCCTGCTTTGAGCAGGGGGTTGGACTAGATGACCTCCTGAGGTCCCTTCCAACCCTGATATTCTCTGATTCTATGAGGGGCCAGAGAAGCAGCCCAGGGAGCTGGAGGCAGAGCAGCAGCCGTGCTGAGGCAGAGTGGGGCTGGAGCTGAAGCTGGGGCTGGAGCTGAAGCTGGGGCTGGAGCAGTCCGGAGTCGGGTGTCTTGAGCAGCTGGGGAGAGCAAGGGGGGACCCTGGGCAGCGGGTCCAGCACAGGGAGACACCTCAGCCAGGAGGCTCTGCAGGCCAGACTCGGAGGGGGATTGGTAACCCTGACAGGGCGGGGGCAACGGTGGGAAGAAGGGCCCTCCCACCTAGAGCCTGAGGGCATGTGGCCACCACCAGAGCAAGTGTCCAACCCACAGCACCCCTGCAGCACCGCCAGGGCCTGAGGAGGAGGCCTGGGACCTACAAGGAACAGACGGCGAACTGCCCGGACGTTCCAGAGATGCTGTTTGTGATGTTCCCTGCCACAGAGCGGGCTGATGTGTTTCCTTTAACCTTTCCCGTTTTCCTTTACTCTTTTTAAAATTTATGGTTGATTAAATAACTTGCATTTGCCTCAAATTGTATGTAATGGTCAGTGGGTCAGAGAAGTGCCCAGTGCAGAGAGAGTACCCCGGAGTGGGGACACCCTAGCCTCTGTCCTAGGTGACCACAGCAGGGTTGGGGGTCGAGCCTGTCACGGAGTCCCTTAGCGATGCTCTGGAACTGCTCCTCATGAAGCCAGTCAGGACTCTGGGGCAGTTGCCTTTCTGTGAGCAGCCTGTCTGCAGGACACACAGCTCACACAGCTTCCACCTTCCTGGGTCTGACCTCAGAGCATTCAGCATCCTCTGCCCCTCTGTGCGCTTCCCACAGCGAGTCCGCTCAGGCGGGGTCCTGGGGAAGCCAGAGGGTCCTGCACCCCAACTCCACAGTCAGACGTGACTCTCAGCCAGCCAGTAAAACAGAGGTTTATTAGATGACAGGAACATAGTCTAAAACAGAGCTTGCAGGTGCAGAGAACCGGACCCCTCAGCTGGGTCCATTTTGGGGGGCAGTGAGCCAGACAACCACATCTGCCCTTCACTCCATGTCCCCAGCCAGCCCCAAACTGAAACTCCCTCCAGCCCCTCCCCCTCTGGGCTTTGTCCCTTTCCCGGGCCAGGAGGTCACCTGATTCCTTTGTTCTCCAACCCTTTAGCTCTGACTTTGCAGGGGGGAAGGGCCCAGGCCATCAGTTGCCAGGAAACAGGGTGTCAGCCATTCTCTGTGTCCAGACCCCTGCACACAGCTGCCCTCTAGGGCTCTGCAATGATCATACACCCTTATCCCACCACCTAGAGACTCAAGAACTGCACAGGGGAAACTGAGGCACCCCCACACTATTCAGAGGAAACATTAAGAACAGTTCCACTTCGTCACAGAGCCCCCCAGGATTCCTGGGCCCAGCCTTGTTGGGGTTACGAGGACTCTGCCAGACAGGAGAGTGGAAGGGGAGTCCTCAAGGACAGGGAGGCCACTAGGTAAAGGAAGTGGGAGCGAGGACTCAGATCCTTTCGCTAGCCCACTTCACTGGGGTAGTGCAGAAGCCAGGAAAGTTCCCCACAATAGCGGGACTATTCCCCCGCTTACATAATCAAGACTCTTCCCAGCCTGCAGAGCCAGGAAGCTAGTTTAATGTGAGGTCACCTCTCCCACCTTTCCTGCAGGGCCAGCAGGTGGTTCACAGTGATGCTCCCATCTCTGTGTCCTGCAGGATCCCAGCCCTTGGCTTCCTGTTGAATCAGGTTTGGTTGCTTCTGGGGAGTGAGCGCAGGGCGAGTGTTACTGAAAAACCCGACAGTAGCCAGAGTCCGCAGACCCTCCACACACCATGGCTGGGCTGGCTCCCTGCCCACCCCCCTGTGCACTCATCACCCCCAGGCCAGGCCATGTGCTCTGCAGGACCCTGCCCCTCGGGATGTCCTGGCTGTGCACCATCCAGTGGATGGGGACAGCAGAAGGGGGGGCTGGCGTGGAGGGCAGGTGTGTGGGGCAGTGCTGGCAGGCAGGGGAGGGGGATGGTGGGCTGAGGAAGGCTGCCCTGCTGGGCTTGTGCTGGGACAGCCTGGCAGGACTGGAAGGCAGCCAGAAGACCCAAGGCAGGGAGGTCTCTTACCCCAGCGAATGGTTACAGCCCTGCTCACGGGCAGGCCGGCTCCAGCTCCAGCTCCAGCTCCAGCCCTCACAGCTCGGTCCCGCACGCTCCCCCAGGCAGGCACACTTGTGTGTGCTCTCACGGGGGCAAGCATGCCAGGGCAGGGCTGGTGATGGAGCAGTCCCCGGAGCAGACCCCTGCCTCTGAGAGCTGTTGGGGGTGGGAGGATGGTCCAGTCATGAAGGCACTGTGCTGGGATTTGGGGCATCAGGGATCAATTCCTGGCTTCCCGTGTGACCCTGACCATGTCTCTGAGTCTCAGTTTCCCCATCTGTAGCACTGGCCTTGATGGTTATTTCACCAGTGTTTGTGAGCTGCTGAGGATCCCAGCAATAGGTTGACAGGAATCTGCCCCTCTCCAAAAGAACTGCAAGCCCCGGCTCTTTTGGCCTTGCCAATGGATTAATTCCTGCTGGCTGGGAGTGCTGCAGGAAGCAGGGGGTTTGTTCTGGCTCAGCAGCATCTTAGCCGGCTCAGATTAAGTTTTGGGAAGTGTCCAAATGGGCTCCGCATAAAGATGTTTAATAATAACTGCCAATAATAGTATGTTCTGTGTCTCACACCCACGCACGCCCATGCCCACGCATGCCCACAGCCACGCACGCCCATGCACACGCATGCACACGCACACCCACACCCACACATGTGCAGGTACACACACACACACACACACAGGTGCTCTCTTCCTTGCTCTCTGACACATACAATAAACAGAATTTGGCATCCAGTCCAACAATTAGGGCAGCAAAACCCCCACCTGCCAGAGGGAATTCTCAGCTGCCACACTGCTCTGAAGCAAGCTCCTGCTAGCTAGAGTGAAACGAACCCTCCAGGAGCAATTCTGAAGGGTTGCAAGTAGCCTTAAAATAAGAGACAAACCCCGCCCCGTAACTCCAACCTGGCACCGGCTGCAGGTGCTAAATAAGGTTACCTGCCATGCAGCCCCCTCTCTGCCTCACCCCACTCCCCAGAACTGTTCTTATCAAGCACTGTGACAATCCCCTGGGTCTGATCTGCGGGTCCCTGGGAGTGGTCTGGGAGCAGCGGGGGCACCGAGCCATCCAGCGCATTTCAAAATGGGAAACGCTCCTCTCCAGGGAAACAGATCCCCCTTCCCTGAATGGCAGCAGCACTAGGGGGACCCAGCTGGAAATGGTGCGATCCTTAGGGGCTAGACGGATTTAGTCCATCTCAGGAGCTGGCCACCAGCCGGTGGTGTTTCCAGTGTCCCAGTCACTGCAGTACCAAAGCAGGTCCCACTCTTTCCCCTCCTGCACCCCGTGCCCCAGCACAGAGCTGTTATCCCCCATGGAGCACAGACGACTAAGGGGGAGGTGGGATTCTCAGCTGGCCTAGACGTTCCCACGCCAGCTCTGCTTGAGCTGCAATCCCAGCTGACCCTGTACGCGGGCAGCTGGCCCGAGCCACCCTGCTGCTTACAGGTGGTGGCGTGAGCAGGTCAAACGGAGACGAACCCTGTGTGAATTGCCTAGGTCACAAAGGAGTCCAGGGCTGAGCAGGGCATTGGAGCCAGGTCTCCCAGCGCCCAGCCTAGGGTCCGGACCATTGGCCCCCCTTCCCTTCAAGTCTAGAGCCGGGAGAGTGCTTCATGGTGTGACACAGCCCTATGCTTGGGCAGGCCTGGGGAGGGGCAGGGAAACCCGAGGGACCCCCGGCAGCAGACTAAGCCAGTGCCGGAAGCACCCAGCTTGCACAGGGAGCAGTGGCTGGCAGGCTTCTCGGGCCTCATGCGGGGCTCTCCCTCCAGGGCTCTCCCTCCTCTGCTGTGACGGACAGGCGGGCACAGCTGGGGAGACCAGTCCCACCTCCCATGTCAAAGCAAGTCACACACGCTTCCTGCCTGTGACACAGGTCAGCAAGGCCCTGCTTCACCTGGGACTGACGCCCCAGCACTGCCAGCTCCACATGCCAGCCTGGCACCGGGCATTTGCCTGCTGCACTGATGCTGTGCAGGGGTGGGAAAGGCCCCAGGAAGAATGACTCTGCATGCTTGACTTGGTTCATTAGCCCTGGGGTGGTCCATGGTGGGGGAGTTGTGCATTTCCTATCAGACAAAGAAGGCCTGAAAAGTGTTTTCTTAAAAGATTTGCCTGCTTGTTTGTTACATTAGAAATTCAGGTCTCATCCACCCTACCCAGCTTTGCCTGGGGCTCTCTCGGGATGGCTGGAAAGCTAGCAGGATTATGACTTTGCAGGTACCAAGGAAGTGAAACCTCGGCCACCGAGGGGAGAAGGGAGAGTTGGTCAGGCTGGTCGAAGCACTTTTTGGGGGGGGGTGTCATGGAGTCCCTGGGCGATGCTCTGGAACTGCTCCCCATGAAGCCAGTCAGGACTCTGGGGAAGTCTCCTCTCTGGGAGCAGCCTGTCTGCAGGACACACAGCTCACACAGCTTCCACCTTCCTGGGTCTGAACTTGGAGCATTCAGCATCCTCTGCCCCTCCGTATGCTTCCCACAGCGAGTCCGCTCAGGCGGGGCTCCTGGGGAAGCCAGAGGGTCCTGCACCGCCACTTCGCAGTCAGACGTGACTCTCAGCCAGCCAGTAAAACAGAGGTTTATTAGACGACAGGAACATGGTCTAAACCAGAGCTTGCAGGTGCAGAGAACAGGACCCCTCAGCTGGGTCCATTTTGGGTGGGCAGTGAGCCAGACAACCATGTCTGCCCTTCACTCCATGTCTCCAGCCAGCCCCAAACTGAAACTCCCTCCAGCCCCTCCTCCTCTGGGCTTTGTTCCTTTCCCGGGCCAGGAGGTCACCTGATCCCTTTGTTCTCCAACCCTTTAGCTCTCACCTTGCAGGGGGGAAGGGCCCAGGCCATCAGTTGCCAGGAAACAGGGTGTCGGCCATTCTCTGTGTCCAGACCCCTGCACACACCTGCCCTCTAGGGCTCTGCAATGATCATACCCCCTTACCCCACCACCTAGATACTTAAGAACTGCATAGGGGAAACTGAAGCACCCCCACACTATTCAGAAGAAACATTAAGAACAGTCTCACTTCGTCACATGGGGTCGAAGCACTTTGGGGGGGGGGTTAATGGGTATTTAACTCAAACTCCTGAGAAACTCTTGGGAGAAAAGTGATCTTTGTTAATATCTTGGCACTGACACTCTGTCAGTTTCGGGTCCCCAGTCCACAGCTCTGGGTCCCCCGACGAGATATCCAGCAAAAGCTGGGAAAGCCAATCTTGACATTCCCAAGATTTCAAAGGGAAAAAACAAAACGCCTCAAATCACCCCCCTCCGGGTCTCCTTTCTCTGTCAGCAAGGAGCAGTGAACAGCATACGTCAGGTCGGCTTTAAACACCAGAGTCCCTTTCAGTGGCTGAAGATGCCCAGAAATCCCAGTGGAGGTTGCCATGGTGACCCTTGGGGAATTGCATTATCCCCACATAGATCCCTAGCGACTGATCGCTGGCCCTGGCGCCATTGCACCTCCCAACCCCCATTCTCTAGTGTAAGAATTCGCACACCCCTTGTGCAGGGCACTGTCCCACATGCATGCTGGGAGCACAGTGCAGCCGGCTAGTGACTTACCCAGGGAGTTTTGGGTGGAGCCGGCACTAGGACTCAGGGCTCGCGAACCCCTGGCCCATCCTCCCCGCCCGCCATGAGCGCCTGCTGCTGTTGCTGGGCCAAGGTGGCTGGTGCGGTTCTGGCTGCTGGGCATGGGAGACAAAGGCCGGTGGAGGCCAGCAGTTGGGGAGAGAAGGGGCAGGCGGGTGAGCGGCTGAGCCGGGAGCCAGGCTGCTTGCGCAGTAGAGTCCGAGTTGCTCTGGGTTTACAGGCCAGCCCTCAGACACTCGGTCCTATTTACACTCTCAGCCTTGCACCGCTGGGCTAGCAAAGCCTCACCTGCTCACGAGAGGCCGAGCACAGGAGGAAAACACCTGCTGGCTCCGCACTGATCATATCAGGACCTCAGGGAGCGAGAGGCAAGGGGGGAACCAGGGGAAAGTCACCAGGACGATGTTGTACAATCCCGTCTCCAGCAGCCCACGGTGGCTGTGATTCTCTTGCCTGGCTCTACACCGTACAAACGCAGCTCAGGGCCTGGTCCCTCCCCCCCCACCACCCGCCCCTCAGCTACTGGGTGTAACCCAGAAGTAACCCCACTAGCCTGATGCCCCTTGAACTCACCCCCTGTAACCCAGGAGAAACCCCACCTGCCAGATGCCTCTCGCACTCACGCCCTGTAAACCAGGAGTAATCCTACTGGCCCGATGTCCCTTGCACTCACCCTTCTGAATCCCAGGAGTAACCCCACTTGCCGAATGACCCTCGCACTCATCCCCTGTAAGCCAGGAGTAAGCCCACGGGCCCGATGCCCCTCACACTCAGCCCCTGTAACCCAGGAATAACCCCACTGGCCCAATGACCCTCGCACCCACCCCCTGTAACCCAGGAATAACCCCACTGGCCCAATGACCCTCGCACCCACCCCCTGTAACCCAGGAGTGAGCCCATGTGATTAAGTGGGACTGTTCTTAATGTTTCCTCTGAATACTGTAGGGGTGCCTCAGTTTCCCCTATGCATTTATTAAGTCTCTAGGTGGTAGGATAAGGTGATGTAATTGTTGCAGAGCAAAGGGCCAGTGTACATAAATGCCTGACACTCTGTCTCCTGGCAACTTGGGCGGGGAGGGATAGCTCAGTGGTTTGAGCTTTGGCCTGCTAAACCCAGGGTTGTGAGTTCAATCCTTGAGGGGGCCATTTAGGGATATGGGGCAAAAATTGGGGATTGGCCCTGCTTTGAGCAGGGGATTGGACTAGATGACCTCCTGAGGTCCCTTCCAACCCTGATATTCTATGATTCTATGAACTGATGGCCGGGGCCCTTCCCCCCTACAAGGTGAGAGCTAAAGGGTTGGAGAACAAAGGGATCAGGTGATCTCCTGGCCAGGGAAAGGGACAAAGCCCAGAGGAGGAGGGGCTGGAGGGAGTTTCAGTTTGGGGCTGGCTGGGGACATGGAGTGAAGTGCAGACGGGGTTGTCTGGCTCACTGCCCCTCAAAATGGACCCAGCTGAGGGGTCCGGTTCTCTGCACCTACAAGCTCTGTGTTAGACCATGTTCCTGTCGTCTAACAAACCTCTGTTTTACTGGCTGGCTGAGAGTCACGTCTGACTGCGGAGTTGGGGGGCAGGACCCTCTGGCTTCCCCAGGACCCCGCCTGGGCGGACTCGCTGTGGGAAGCACACGGAGGGGCAGAGGATGCTGAAGGCTCCAAGGTCAGACCCAGGAAGGTGGAAGCTGTGTGAGCTGTGTGCCCTGAAGACAGTCTGCTCCCAGAGAGGAGGCTTCACCAGAGTCCTGACTGGCTTCGTAGGGAGCAGTTCCAGAGCATCGCCTAGGGACTCTGTGACACCCTGTCATGGAGTCCCCGGACGATGCTCTGGAACTGCTCCCTATGAAGCCAGTCAGGACTCTGGTGAAGCCTCCTCTCTGGGAGCAGACTGTCTTCAGGGCACACAGCTCACACAGCTTCCACCTTCCTGGGTCTGACCCTCAGAGTATTCAGCATCCTCTGCCCCTCCGTGCGCTTCCCACAGCGAGTCCGCTCAGGCGGGGTCCTGGGGAAGCCAGAGGGTCCTGCACCCCAACTCCGCAGTCAGACGGGACTCTCAGCCAGCCAGTAAAACAGAAGGTTTATTAGACAACAGGAACATGGTCTAAAACAGAGCTTGTAGGTGCAGAGAACAGGACCCCTCAGCTGGGTCCATTTTGGGGGGCAGTGAGTCAGACAACCCCGTCTGCACTTCACTCCATGTCCCCAGCCAGCCCCAAACTGAAACTCCCTCCAGCCCCTCCTCCTCTGGGCTTTGTCCCTTTCCCTGGCCAGGAGATCACCTGATCCCTTTGTTCTCCAACCCTTTAGCTCTCACCTTGCAGGGGGGAAGGGCCAGGCCATCAGTTGCCAGGAAACAGGGTGTCGGCCATTCTCTGTGTCCAGACCCCTGCACACACCCGCCCTCTAGGGCTCTGCAAGGATCAAGCACTCTTATCCCACCACCTAGATACTTAAAAACTGCATAGGGGAAACTGAGGCACCCCCACACTATTCAGAGGAAACATTAAGAACAGTCCTGCTTCGTCACACACCCCACTGGCCCGATGCCCTTGCACTTACCCCCTATAAACCAGGAGTAACCCCACTGGCCCAATTCTCCTCACACTCATCCCCTGTAACCTAGGAGTAACCGCACTGGCCTGATTCCCCTTGCACTCATCCCCGTGGAAATCAGGAGTAACCCCACTGGGCCTGGTCCCCACAATGCTCTCCCCCATGTAAATCAGCAGTGACTCCCTGGAGCTCAAACCCCTCACTGAGCAGCATGGGGCACCATGAAGGTCCAAGCTGCTCGCCCCTGCCCTTCTGTCCCCACACGCAGCTGCCCTTTGCCCCATGTTCCCAGCACTCACGTCAGCGGCTTCTCCAGGCGGCTTCCTGCTGAGCCAACGATCTCCCCCAGTGTGCAGAACGCCTGGCCCAGGAAATCCTGGCGGGGCAAAGGACCATGATGAGCACCAAGAATCCGGATTCTCCGCTCAAACCCCTCAACACATCGGCCCTGCTGGTGGCCTTCGCTGGAGCAGGGCAAACCAATCAGTTTTCATGAGAACGGGTCCTCACGGGGCAACAGCACCTTTGCACCAAGCGGGGGTATTGAGGGAAGAATTCCGGTCTAGGACAGATGCGGAAATGTTTGTGCATTTGGCGCCTGGGAAACTGGCTCTTTGCAGGGCAAAACTTTGCAATGCAAAAGGTGATTTATCTGCGGGGGGAGGGGGGATCACCTTGGGTTTCCATGGGAGACAGCAGGAAGTGCGAGGAGGGAACACAGGAAATCCCACCCCCCAGGATGGTCACAGCACCTCGTGCCCCACCACGAGGGAGCCTGTGTCACAAAGCTCTGCGACTGGGATTTCCCGTTCATGCTACTAGCAGAGGGCCATCCGAATCCCACTGGCAGCCTGGGGTCTCACTGTAAACGTACTGATGAGATGGGCCTGAACCCAGATTCATGGACTCCTGGCTCCCCTGCTGGCCCCTGCTACCATGACGGGCTGCAGCCACACCCTGGCTCTGGGTCTCCCAACCGTGGGCACATCTGACAATGACACGGGCACACAGAACAATCCCTGCCCCAGGTGGGCAGGGCCCTGGGAAGCTGGCGATGTAGCCTGGCATGGGCTGACTATTCCCCATGGAGAGCCATCTCCACCCTCAGGCTCTAGGCACCTGCTCAGCCAAGGCACCTGCAGCCCCCCTCGGCCCCAGGAATCCCCAGATGGAGTAACAGGGAGGTTCGGTCTCCAAGGCCCAGTCAACCTCAGACTGCCAGTAAGGGGGGCAAGTGGCATGGTGGTGAGGCAGCTGCCTGGTACCTGGCCAGAGACCCTCAAACTCACTCACATAGGGGCCACTGGGTGTCTGCCAGCCGTGAGGCCAGGCATCACCATGCCACTGGCAGTCCTGGCACCAGGCCTCCTTGCCAAACCCTGGTGCCCGGGTCCCCGCTGGGGCACTAGGCTGGAGTGTGCAGGGCAGGAGGGGTGAGAGCAGCTCTCATGGCGGGGCAGGCGGCAGGGAACATGCTCTTACTCACATGCTTTGAGAGGTCAGGGCTTTTGGAATCCACGTCGTACCTGCGGGGGCGGGAGGAGAAAGCACATGATGCGTGGCCATAGCACCCCCCACTCCAGCAGGACCTGGCACTCCCCATCACCACCAGGCAGCTGCTCCTAGGGCAGCGCACGGCCTCCTGCTTGAGGGCAGGGCCTTGAACCCGGGTCTCCCACGTCCCATGGGAACGCCCTGGCCCCAAGCTATGGGCTAGGCTGGGGGGTCGCTTTCCAGTGTCCGGGGCTGGGAGATCTGACCGTGATACGCACGGTATGTCCCCCCCGGCATGCACCAGGCCAGCGCACCACTGAGATGTCACACAGGCCGTCATGACAGGCTCTCACTGAATGTTGATGGGATTTGAGCACACGAGCAAAGCCCCAGCCAGGGTCGCTCGCTGTGCCCATGTGTGGTTGTTATTGTAGGGTCTTCCCTGAGCTGTAGCGTTTGCCATTTTCCCCTCAGAGCCTCTCCCCCACCCCACTCTGCAGGGCCGGGACCCCAGCACTCACAGGTCGAAGCGCAGGCTCTGTTTCTCTTCGAAGAAGTAGTCGAGGATGAACTTGCGCACGAAGTCGGGGTTCAGGGTGTTGTCGATGACCTCGGTCCTGCCAAACTGCAGGACGAGAGGGATGCCAGTGAGCCGGGGCGTCATCGTTGGGGCTACAGGACATGGTCCAGGAGCAGTTGGGGAGCAGAGTCTGGGACCCCAGTTCAATGGGGACAGTTAGACTAGGCCTGAGATCGAGTGAGCTGGCAGCTGCCCACCCCTCTGACCTTTCCCAGGCCGGGAGATGGGGAGGGAGGAACAGAGCCTGGCGGAAGAGAGACTCATTGAGGGGGTAGATGCCTCGTGGTGTCTCCAGCTGCTAATTTCTGGCTCATGCCACAATGACCCTGGTGCAGGCAGCTGCCCTGGCACAGAGCCCATGCAGGGAGAGTTCAGGAGGCTCTGTGATTAAGCCCCAAGGCACATCAATTAAGCAGCTGTTAATTATACGTCATGTGTCCCCCTGAGCACAGAATAGCTGGGTGGACTCGCACACCTCTCCCGCCAGCTGCAAATTCATGGCTTCTCAGGGTGAGACTGTGACGAAGTGGGACTGTTCTTAATGTTTCCTCTGAATAGTGTGGGGGTGCCTCAGTTTCCCCTATGCAGTTCTTAAGTATCTAGGTGGGGGGATAAGGGTGTATGATCATTGCAGAGCCCTAGATGGCAGGTGTGTGCAGGGGTCTGGACACAGAGAATGGCTGACACCCTGTTTCCTGGCAACTGAAGGCCTGGCCCTTCCCCCCTGCAAGGTCAGAGCTAAAGGTTTGAAGAACAAAGGAATCCGGTGACCTTCTGGCCCGGGAAAGGGACAAAGCCCAGAGGAGTGGGGGCTGGAGGGAGTTTCAGTTTGGGGCTGGCTGGAGACATGGAGTGAAGGGCAGACGTGGTTGTCTGGCTCACTGCCCCCCAAAATGGACCCAGCTGAGGGGTCCGGTTCTCTGCACCTACAAGCTCTGTGTTAGACCATGTTCCTGTTGTCTAATAAACCTCTGTTTTACTGGCTGGCTGAGAGTCACGTCTGACTGCGGAGTTGGGGGGCAGGACCCTCTGGCTTCCCCAGGACCCTGCCTGTGCGGACTCGCTGTGGGAAGCACACGGAGGGGCAGAGGATGCTGAATGCTCCGAGGTCAGACCCAGGAAGGTGGAAGCTGTGTGAGCTGTGTGTCCTGCAGACAGGCTGCTCCCAGAAAGGCGACTGCCCCAGAGTCCTGACTGGCTTCATGGGGAGCAGTTCCAGAGCATCGCCCGGGGACTCTGTGACAGAGACAAAGCCCAGAACAGGTGTGGGGGGCGTGTGCGCCTGCAGCTAGTACATAGCGGGGTCCTGGCTGTGGGATGGGGGTTGTCACGGAGTGTGGGGGAGTCCAGGCCCTGCCCCCTCCCCCTGGGACCCACTGAGACTCTCAGCCAGCCAGTAAAACAGAAGGTTTATTGGACAACAGGAACACAGTCCAAAACAGAGCTTGTGGGGACACCCAGGACCCCTCAGTGAAGTCCTTCTGGGGGAGCAGGGAGCTTAGACCCCAGCCCTGGGGTTCCCTGTGTTCCTCCACCCAGCCCCAAACTGAAACTAAACCCACCGAGCAGGTTCCCTGCTGCAGCCTCTGTCCACATTCCTGGGCAGAGGTGTTACCTCCCCCTCCCCCTCCTGGCTCAGGTGACAGGCTCTCAGGTCTCCCGTCCCCAGGGCACATTCCCAGGTCAACACTCCCCCCTCCCTGCTGCGTCACATCGTCACATCTCTCCCCCCTTCGAGACTGAACTGAGCGGGGTCACTGTGACCAGTGACCTGGGGAAGTTCGGGGCCCCCTCTCCGGGACAGCGCATCCGCTATCAGGTTGGCACTTCCCTTCACATGGACCACGTCCATGTCGTAATCCTGCAGGAGCAGGCTCCACCTCAGGAGCTTGGCGTTGGCTCCTTTCATCTGGTGCAGCCAGGTCAGGGGCGAGTGGTCGGTGTACACGGTGAAGTGTCGCCCGAAGAGATAGGGCTCTAGTTTCTTGAGGGCCCACACCATGGCCAGGCACTCCTTCTCGATGGCCGCGTAGTGTTGCTCCCGGGGTAGCAACTTCTTGCTCAGGTACACGATGGGGTGTCTCTCCCCCTTTTCATCCTCCTGCATTAACACCGCCCCCAGTCCCGTGTCGGAGGCGTCGGTGAACACCACAAAGGGCTTGTCAAAGTCTGGGTTTGCTAGAACTGGGCCACTGACCAGAGCCTCCTTCAGCGCCCGGAAAGCCTCCTGGCACTGCTCGGTCCAGACCACCTTGTCTGGCTTCCCCTTCTTGCATAGCTCAGTGATGGGGGTGGCTATGGCGCTAAAGTGGGGCACAAATCTTCGGTAGTATCCTGCCATCCCAATAAAGGCTTGGACCTGCTTTTTGGTGTGGGGAGCGGGCCAGTCTCTGATCACCTCCACCTTGGCCGGTTCCGGCTTTAGGCGGCCGCTCCCCACCCGATGGCCCAGGTAAGATACTTCAGCCATCCCCACCTTGCACTTCTCCGCTTTGACAGTCAGCCCAGCCCCCTGGAGTCGGTCCAGCACTTGTCTAACCTGGGACACATGGTCCTCCCAGGTCTGGCTAAAGACACAGATGTCGTCAATATACGCCACGGCAAAACTCTCCATCCCCCTCAGGAGCTGGTCCACCAGGCGCTGGAAGGTGGCCGGCGCTCCCTTGAGGCCGAAAGGCAGGGTCAGAAACTCATAGAGCCCCAGAGGGGTGATAAAGGCCGATTTCAGCCGGGCATCTGCATCCAGCGGCACTTGCCAGTAGCCCTTTGTAAGGTCCATGGTGGTAAGGTACCGAGCTCCTCCCAGCTTGTCTAGGAGCTCGTCCGGCCTGGGCATGGGGTAGGCATCCGATACAGTGATGGCATTGAGCTTCCGATAGTCCACACAGAACTGGACCGACCCATCCTTTTTGGGGACCAGCACCACCGGCGAGGCCCAAGGGCTGGCCGATGGCTGGATCACCCCCAAAGCCAGCATGTCCCGGACCTCTCTTTCCAGGTCCTGAGCAGTTTTCCCTGTGACTCGGAAGGGGGAGCATCTTATCGGCGGGTGCGACCCTGTCTGCACCCGGTGGACAGTCAGATTAGTGCGTCCAGGCTGGTTGGAAAACAGCTGTCGGTACGGATGCAGCACCCCCCTGACCTCAGCTTGCTGGGCAGGGGTGAGCTGATCCGAGAGGGGGATTGTTTCCAGGGGGGAACCAGCTCTGGTCCCAGGGAATAGATCTACTAAAGGGTCATCTCCCTGCTCCTCCCACTGACCACACACAGCTAACACCACATTCCCCCTGGCATAATATGGCTTCATCATATTCACATGGTACACCCGGCGGTGGTGGGCCCGGTTCGACAGCTCCACCACATAGTTTACCTCATTGAGCTGCTTGACGACCTTGAACGGGCCCTCCCAGGCGGCCTGTAGTTTGTTCTTTCTCACGGGGATGAGAACCATCACCTGATCCCCGGTGGCGTAGGCACGGGCCCGCGCCGTGCGGTCATACCAGACCTTCTGCTTCCTCTGGGCTCTGGCCAGATTCTCCCTGGCCAGGCCCATGAGTTCAGCCAGTCTCTCTCGGAAGGTCAGGACATACTCCACCACTGACTCTCCATCGGGAGTGGCCTTCCCCTCCCACTCGTCTCTCATCAGGTCCAGGGGGCCCCTCACCCTCCTTCCATATAACAGTTCGAAAGGCGAAAATCCGGTAGACTCCTGGGGCACCTCCCTGTACGCGAACAGCAGGTGAGGTAAGTACTTGTCCCAATCCTGCGGGTGCTGGTTCATAAAGGTTTTCAGCATCATCTTTAGCGTCCCGTTAAACCTCTCCACCAGCCCATTGGACTGGGGATGATACGCTGAGGCCCAGTCATGCCGGACCCCACATTTCTCCCACAAGCACCGGAGCAGGGCCGACATGAAGTTGGAGCCTTGGTCTGTCAAGACTTCCCTGGGGAACCCCACTCGGCTGAAAATGGTCAGGAGCGCATCTGCCACGGTGTCTGCTTCAATGGAAGCTAAGGGCACTGCCTCGGGGTAGCGGGTGGCGAAATCTACCACCACCAGAATGTATTTCTTCCCCGACCGGGTCGTCTTGCTGAGAGGCCCCACGATGTCCATGGCCACCTTCTGGAAAGGCTCCTCTATGATGGGCAAAGGTCTCAACGCCGCTTTCCCCTTGTCCCGGGCCTTCCCCACCCTCTGACAGGGGTCACAGGATCGGCAATACTGCCGGACGGTGGTAAAGACCCCGGGCCAGTAAAAGTTCTGTAGCAACCTCTGCCGGGTGCGCCGGATTCCCTGGTGCCCTGCGAGGGGGATGTCATGGGCCAGGGACAGGAGCTTGCGGCGGTACTTCTGGGGGACCACCAGCTGCCTCCTGATCCCACAGGACTCCCCTTCCCCTGGGGGAGCCCATTCTCGGTACAGGAACCCCTTCTCCCACAGGAACCTCTCCTGGCAGCCTCTCCTCATGGTCCGTCCCTCACTGAGGTCGGCCAGGTCCCTGAGCTTCTGCAAGGAGGGATCTTTCCTCAACTCGGCCTGGAACTCAGCGGCTGGGGAAGGGATGGGGCCCGGTTCCCCCTCCGTGGCCAGGTCTGAGGCCGCAGCCTCTCTGAGCCGTGCCCCTCGGCGCTCCCTCCCCACCCGAGTAGGGTCTCGCGCCTCCAGTGTGGTACCCTCCCCAGGGTCAGGTCGCAGTGCCCCTCGCCGGCTCTGGCTACGGGTCACAACCAGGGCGGTCTGGGGGTCGCTTGGCCAGTCCTCTAGGTCTCCCCCCATCAAAACTTCAGTGGGCAAATGGTGGTGTACCCCCACATCTTTGGGGCCCTCCTTGGTCCCCCATTTCAGGTGTACCCTTGCCACGGGCACCTTAAATGGGGTCCCGCCCACCCCCGTCAGGGTCAGGTAGGTGTTGGGCACCACCCGATCTGGGGCCACCACCTCGGGCCGGGCCAGCGTCACCTCCGCGCCCGTATCCCAGTATCCATTGACCTTCCTCCCATCCACCTCCAGGGGAACAAGGCACTCTCTCCGGAGGGACAGCCCCGCACCCACCCTGTAAACCGAGCACCCTGAGTCCAGAGCCTCCAGCCCTCTGGCGGGGCTGGCTGGGGGTACTCTTCCCTCCTGAGCAGGTGGCAAACTGGTAGCCCCCCTTTCCTGGGTCGCCTGCCCCTCGTCCAGCTGAGTCCCTACCCAGTTAACCCTGGGTAGGTTGGGTCTGCTCAGTTTGTCCCTGAGCCCGGGGCACTGGGCCCGTACGTGGCCTCTCTGGCCACAGTGATAGCAGCTCAGGTCACGTTGGTCCCCTCGAACGGGTCGGAGGGGCCCGACACCAGGCGTTCCCCTTTGGAGGGGGTTCTCCCTATTTCCCCGCTGGGAGGCCCCATGGTGACTCTCTCTCTGCATCGGGGGGGGCCTGTTCTTTTGGGACTCCTCCCGGCTACCCCCTGACCGACTGTTCACAAACTCGTCGGCCAGCTGCCCTGCATGCTGGGGGTTCGCGAGCTTTTTGTCCACCAGCCACAGCCTCAGGTCGGAAGGGCACTGTTCATACAGGTGCTCCAGTACAAACAGGTCAAGCAGGTCCTCTTTAGTTCGGGCCCCCGCTGTCCACTTGCGGGCATATCCCTGCATCCTGTTGACCAGTTGTAGGTAGGTGACCTCAGGCGTTTTACGCTGACTCCGGAACCTTCTCCGGTACATCTCGGGGGTCAGCCCAAACTCACGGAGCAGGGCCTGTTTGAACAGTTCATAGTCCCCTGCCTCTGCCCCTGTCATCCGGCTGTAGACCTCCACGGCTTTGGGGTCCAGTAAGGGGGTGAGGAACTGGAGCCTGTCTGCAGGGTCAACCCTGTGCAGCTCGCAGGCATTCTCAAAGGCCGTCAGGAAGCTATCTATGTCCTCCCCCTCCTTCCGCTGGGCCAGGAAGCACTTATCAAAGCTCCTTGCAGTCTTGGGTCCCCCCGCACTCACCGCAGCCGGGGCCCCACTGCTCCTCAGCCTGGCCAGCTCCAGTTCATGCTGTCTTTGTTTCTCCTTCTCCTGCTGCTCATGTTGACGTTCCCTCTCCTTCTCCTGACGCTCCCTCTCCTTCTCCTGCTGCTCATGTTGACGTTGTTTCTCCTTCTCCTCCTGCTCATGTTGACGTTGTTTCTCCTCATGTTGACGTTGTTTTTCATGATCCTCCAGCTCCCTCATTTTCCTCTCCCTCTCCCATTCCAGCCGCATCCGCTCCAGGGATGGGGAGCTCCGCTGGGAGGATCCCCTGCTGGCTGCTGGGGTCAGGGGGCCCTCGGTATTCGCTGGGCTTCCCACAACCCCTCCCCCAGGCATAGGTAGGAAGGGTCTCGGGGTGTCCTGGGCAGCAGTCTGACCCCTCCCAGCCTGGTCAGGCCCCAGGGCCCACGCTGCGTCCGCCGGGCAGCTTCCCTCAGGGACAGGGATCGGGTCATCCAAGCGATCCCTCTCCTCCAGCTGGGCAATCAGCTGTTCCTTGGTGGACCTCCCGACGCGCAGCCCCCTCTGCCTGCACAGCTCCACCAGGTCGCTCTTAAGGCGTTTAGCGTACATCTCCCGGCTGGCCACTCGCAGGCCGGGCAGCTGTCCACGGTTTCCAGGAAAAGCCCCTAGTGTGCCAGTCCTTCGTGAGGTCACCACCTCTTTGCCAGGGTCGAGCTGCAGACTCCTCCGCCCCTGGGACCGCTCGCTGCAATCCCCCGGGGGACCCTGTTACTGCAAAAGTCCTTCTCTCTGGTCACACACTCCCAGGGGTTAACCGCCCCCTGAAACCGTCTCTCTCTGAATCTTCAGCACGCCTGGTCCCCGTCAATCCCCCTTCGTTTTACTGTTCCCCAGTCACTTACTGCAGGAAGCGCCGTTCACGGGGTGCAGTAGATCCCACCGCTGCCACCAGTTGTCACGGAGTGTGGGGGAGTCCAGGCCCTGCCCCCTCCCCCTGGGACCCACTGAGACTCTCAGCCAGCCAGTAAAACAGAAGGTTTATTGGACAACAGGAACACAGTCCAAAACAGAGCTTGTGGGGACACCCAGGACCCCTCAGTGAAGTCCTTCTGGGGGAGCAGGGAGCTTAGACCCCAGCCCTGGGGTTCCCTGTGTTCCTCCACCCAGCCCCAAACTGAAACTAAACCCACCGAGCAGGTTCCCTGCTGCAGCCTCTGTCCACATTCCTGGGCAGAGGTGTTACCTCCCCCTCCTGGCTCAGGTGACAGGCTCTCAGGTCTCCCGTCCCCAGGGCACATTCCCAGGTCAACACTCCCCCCTCCCTGCTGCGTCACATCGTCACAGGGGTCTGCACCGGGAGCCATTCCAAAGAGAATCCAGACCCAGAGCCACCAGCAGCAGCGTCAATGAAAGGGAAAATGACACCAGGGGCATGATCCTGGAACTGGCGGAAGATGCTGATGCCCCTCACTCCCAACCTGCAGCCCCCTGCTAGCCCAGCCCTGGGCTCCCCCCACCCCCCAGCTCTGCTGGTGCCCCTCAGTGGGGGTAAGAATTCAAGACCTTCACATTCATGTCATGTGTGATCTAAACTGAAGTTCAGCTCCGCTCTCCAGCGGGCAGATGCCAGCAGCCCAGTGGAACAGGTGGGGAGGACCTCGGGGTGTTCTCAGGCGCCCTGGGCATTGGGCCCACCTGTCCCTGTGCGTGTGGCAGCGTCCTGAGTGCAGGCCGGGGACGCAGGCATGTGTGTTCTGGGAGCACACAGAGACGTCCGGGGTGCAGACGCTTGCCCGGAGCAGCAGCAGCAGCCTTGCGCCTAGAAGCTGCGACCCGGCTCCCACCGCGCTCGGTGCTGTATGTCCGCCCCTGCCCCGCAGAGCTGGCAGCACAAACAGACAAGACAGCGGGAGGGTGGGAAGGGAAGCAGAGACCCAGAGAGAGAAAATGACTTGACCAAGGTCCCACAGCTGGTCATTGGCAGAGCCAGGAATGGACACCAGGGTGAATTCCTGGCCCTGGTGAAGTCAATGGCAAACCTCTCCTTGATCCAGCAGAGCCAGGATTTCACCCCAGGGCTCTGGGCACCGATCCCGTACCCTCTCACCCAGACCTTGCTGTCTCCTGTCGGGACAGTGGGGCTTCCCCCGGCCCAGCAGCCACGTGAATTGAGTGGCCAGAGCTGGCCCCTGGGCTTTCCTGTTTGATGCTGCCTATGGGAGGGACATACAAGCCTGCTGAGTGTTTCCTGGCACCCCTGGGGCTGCGGCAGGCACTGGCAAAGGTTACTGGGATTCCCACCCCTCCTGGTGCTCACAGAGACTGTTTGGTGAGCCCACTCTTTAATCTCTGGAAAGTTCTGGGCTAACAATGCAGTAACCCACCCTGCTCCACTCCCGTCCCCAGGTAGAGCCGGCACATCGGTCCCCAGCCTGTGGGGGGCGCTGGGACCTCTGAGGCATCTGAACGCGTGACAGCTGCTCCAGCGAACCCCTGAGGTACAAACAAGGCGACTCCATCCGCAAATCCTTGGGGCAGGGGTGTGTTTCAAGGTGACAATGCAAATGCCCCAATTCCTGAGCACGATACACATGCTGGGCTAAATCCTCCGCTGGTGTAAATTGGCATCACTCCATCACCTTCCATAGCGCTATGTCCATTTACACCAACCAGGGACCTGGGCTACAGATCAGAACCCTCACAGCCCCCCTCCCCTGAGAGCATAGGCAGTTGCAGTATCACTAACCCAGCCTTACTGATGAGGAAACTGAGGCACAGAAAGGGAAAATGATTTGTCCAGGGTCACCCAGTGAGTTGGGGGCAGGGTGGGGAAAGGACCTGGGGGTGTCGAGATCTGGCAGTGATGGGTTGAATAGAAATGCCATAAATAGATAGATAGATAGATATTAAAAACACCGATGAGTATGCAAATAAATTGCGTAAATCTAGCTTCCCCTGTTTTCAAGGTTTCCCTGCTTTCTGCATTTCTCCCCAAGGGATTGATCAGTTTCATGCTTTTTCTCTAGTCAGTTTCATTTCCGGCTTCTCCTCCCCTGGTGCAGGAACACTGGGCCAGACCCTCCCCAAGTGCAAATCCCCCTGCATCCGTCCCAGAAAATGCAGCAATGTCGATTTACGCCAGCTGAGGATAGGGTCAGTCTCACTGGCAGGATGCTCGCCTGCTGCCCGCCCTCCTGCAGGGGTGAATTCCTCCTTGGCACAGTAGCCCCTGGGGGCTTTCCTGCTTCTTCCAGGCAGGTGTGAATCAAGCCCCTCGAGCGCTGTGACCATCATCCCCCTCAGTGGAAATAGAGCTATCGCAGCACTGGGCCCCATTTACACCGACCCTCCGCTCGGGGATCAGTGTCACCTCCCTGGCAGGGTGAGTGGGAGTCAGCCCCAGTTAGCTCCCCCCCGAGTCCCTGCATAGACCAAGAGTACCCGGCTCCATGAGCTGCATGGGATGGGTGAGGCCAGAGGACAGGAAATAACTGGCATTACTGGGGAGAACTGATAGTTTTATAATGGTGACCCCCGACAATTACCCTCCCAGTGGGCCAGTGATGCTGGTAGCCTCCGACAGGGAATATGAGGCAGAGAAGTGAGTAGCCCACTCAAGAGTCACGTGGGCTCAGGCAACAAGGGGCCATTCTGCCCACTTAGTCTGACCTCATCCAGGGATTCCTGCAGCCAGCCCATAGTGGGCAGGTGAGCTAGCAGCTCCGTGCTGGGGCCAGGGTTAGCTCTCAGGAGCCCAGACCCATGGCCTCTGCCTGGACACCTGCCACTGCTCTCACTGGCTGGCCAGGGGCCTGAGCCGAGCCCCAGGGAAGTCAGTGGAAAGTCTCCCCCAGCCAGATCCTCAAAGGTATGTAGGCTCCTAACTTCCACTGAAGTCAATGGGAGTTAGGGGCCCAAGTGCCTTTGAGGAGCTGGCCATGCTGGCTCCACCGGCCGCTAGATCAAGCCAAGGAGAGGGACCAGCTGACTCGCTGTTAAACAAACAACAGTTTAAACTCCCCCTTGACTGTCCCAGCACCTCCTCCCCTCAGCTGGCACAATCTGCTGCCAATTGGCTGGCTCGTTAAGGCCCCGTTGTCTCCAACAAGGCTCCAAAATTACCTTTCCTCCCTCTGCGGCCTGTCACCTGCATGCAGCTGTCGCTTGGCTCAGCTATTGAGGCCATGTCTGCAGGGTTTGCGCTAACTGGGCCGCCGAGCTGCCTGGGACTGCGGGAGCCGAGTCTGGGCTCTGGGCGTGTGGTGGGAACGGAGAGGCAGGCCCCGCACCTGGGGAGGCCCAGCTGTTCCTGGGGCCATTGAGGAGCCGGGGTGTGTGTGTGTGTGTGTCAACGTTCGCTTTCCTGAACTAAGGAGGGTTGGACCAGGCTGGAGTGCAGATGGGAGACTTCCCAGGAAGACGCAGGGCTTAGCTACACGTGAGGGGCGCCCCCCCGGCGTAGGCGACCTCTCCCCCCTGAGGGAGCAGCTCGGCCGATGGGAGAATTCTTGCACACCCTGAGCAATGCAGCCAAGCCGACCGAATGCTCTAGCCTCGAGCAGGCCTCACTGCCTGAGTCTGGGCTGGCCCTTCCCACGCTGCGGCTGAGGGCCTGGTGCCCAGCGTGCCCTGATCTAATCTCAAACGGCCCTGGAATCTTCACAGCTGAGAACGCGATGGGGCCACCTCGGTCTGGTAAAGGGAAGCGCAAGCCTGGATCTAGGGTAGGGTGAGATTTAGCCTCTGCCAAGGAGCCCCTGGGGGTGGCACTACTCTGTGCGGGGGGGGAAGGGCAGGAGCTGGCCAGCGTCTGCTTTCAGAGGTACTGAGAACATGCAACTTCCAGTGGAATCAGGGGGGCTCAGCACAGCTGGAATTCTGGCCTCAAGGTGGGGCTGGGTGCCTTGGGAGTCGGTCGTGGGGGCTCTCCCCCATGACCATGACCTCAGCATGGCGCGGCCTGTCCCAGGGACAGCTCCACCTCTGATGGGAGCGCTGCCTAGGTGTCTAGGCGAACCAGCCTGGTAGAGCCACCCGGGAGCCCTGGGAGGGGCCATTCTGGCGAACAGAGGCTGGGGGCGTGGGCAGTGTCGTGGGCAGAGCATGGCCTGGCTGGGCTCTGTGCCAGCTCCACCCATCTGACCCCCAGTGCCCCGGCTGGAAAATGGGGGTATTTTCTGTGAAAATTTTTTGAAAGAAATCAGGACATTTTCATTAAAAGCCACATCCTGTCTGGCCCACTTGCACACGGAAGCACTGCTTGGGCACACGTGCGTACAGGCACACAGCCACCTGGCAAACCTTTCGCGGGAAAACCAAGTGTTCTGCTCTTAAAAGCCCAGTCTCCAGTCAGCCCATCTTCCCAGCATCCCCTGGCTGGGAGCTACATGGCTATTGCCCTCTAGGCCTGCCCATGCCTCGCTAATGCACTCACCCCAGGCCCAGCTAAAGTGCCTTTTAAGGGCCTGCCACTGACATGGTGCAGCTTTGCCAGGCATCCCTCTGGGTGCTGCTGAGCCTTGGGACCCTGCTAGCCCCACCTGGTGAGCTGAGGGGGAGTGGGACCGAACGGGCACAGACTCCTTCCGGCCCAAGCAGAAGGACTGGGGCACGAAGGGCCCGATCCAGCCCCTGGCCATACAGCTGCAGCTCCCCTTGCCTTCCCCTGGAGCTGCATGCACGTCTCTGAGCCCTGCATTGCACTGTGCCCACCCAGTCCGTTCGCCCCACGGAGGCAGCATTGTCTAATGGTTCTAGCACCAGACTGCACGTCAAGAGATTTGGCTCCATTCCCAGATTCCTCACTGACTGGCTGTGTGAGCTTGAGTGAATCCCTGCCCCACTCGGTGCCTCAGTTTCCCCATCTCTACTAGCCCATCCATGAGTTCAGCCCCCCAACCCCTCCAGGAGAAACTGCTCTGAACAGGCAAAGCCCCGTGTAACTGCAATAGAAATATAAATGGCTCTTGCTCCAGGAGCAGAGATCCAGGACACTGGCAGGGCGGGGGGGGGGAGGAAAATACCTTGGCATCATTGCCATGGGGCACACAGAGCCTGGCCAGCACTGCCCAAGGCAGATGGCGCCCGCCCCAGTGCTGGCCTGCCGGGGATTGACCCTGGGGCCGTGTGAGGTGCAGAACTGCGCCCCCCCCGGCCACCGTGAGCTCAGCAGTGTGTTATCTCTGGAGCTCGGCTGCCAGCACTGGTGTGCCCTGTTTCTAATCACAGCAGCCGCCTTTCCATCACCTTCCGCACCTGGGGCCACAGGCAAAGGGGGCGTCTCTCTTGCGGGCAAGTGCACGGTTCAGGCTGAAGGGGGCGGGAGCGGGCTGTTCCCACTGCTCCGAGCACGTGTAGCAGACCCTCAGCTGCAGGCTGCCATGTGTCTGCACCCGCCCCGCTGCCGTTGTGCTGGGGGCAGAGACAAGCCCAAGAAAGCAAAGCCCCCAACCCAGACAGTCCTAGATCCCAAGGCCAGAAGGCACCACTGTGATCATCTAGTCTGAGCTCCTGCTTAGCAGAGGCCACAGCCCTGCCGCCAGCAGCTCCAGCATCGAGCCCAGAACTTCTGCTTAAACCAGGGCAAATCCATTCAAAAGAGCTGCCCGATCTCAGGTTTAAGCCCCAGGTGATGGCGAATCCCCCAAGTCCTAGGGCAGCCATTCCAGGGTCATTTCCCATGTGAATTTGTCTGTCTCCAACTTGCAGGCATTGGGCACACACTCGGTGAGTCTTAAGACGTCTGATTTGTTCTCCAGCTCCCGGGGCCATGTTGGGAATTTCCGGTTTCATTTCCAGACAAGGACATTTCCAAAACAGAAAGCAAAAGAGCCCCAGAATGTATCGCTTTTCAAAATCTCCTGACTCTTTCTGAGCGCTGACTCTTGTCCTGCCATTGTCGGCTAGATGAAAGACCCTCTGCTCCGAGGCCTTGTCTCCAGGGGGCACGCTGAGTGGCGTGGTGCCAGCGCAGTGAGAACACAACGTAATGGTGTCATTTCCCTGTTCTGGAAGAGTCCGGGCTAGCTATTCCAGGCCACCCTGGGAGCTATTCCAGAACAGGTTACTCCACACTAGCCATGCTGGTCGCTTTCCCCATGTCGACATGGCCTCGGGAGTCTTCTCTCTACCTAGGTACTCAGAGGCCCTGATCCAGTCTCTGCTCACACCAACCGCCTGGCCAAGCAGGGAGGGCTCCCTTTAGAACTGAACAGGAAGCGAAACCCTTTCTCCAGGGTTTGGGAGCCAACCTATAGATGTGAGTAGCCAATTCCATCCCTGATGCTGAACTTTACAGGGTCTTTCCAAAACCCAGGAGCCGGATCACTTCTCCGCAGGCGTATAAAACGACCTAGAGAACCCTACTGCCATAGGATTTTCCCCTAAGGCCCATGGGCTATTTTAATGCTTCTAGTCTGTACTGAGTTTTATTTGCTCTCTCGAGTGTAACTTACAACAGAGGCAAAAGTGGGAGGGTTTGGTCACAGCTGAATTCCAGCAAGGCCCAATTCTGTGAGGTGCTGAGCTCGGTGGATGCTCAGCCCCTCAAGGGTCAGTAGCAGCTTTAATACCTATTTACTGTTTGATGCCTCTTTTTCCCTGAGGGCCACAGAGTGGGTTCCATGGGCAGCTTTGCCTGGGCCTGATCCCAAAACCCACTGGAGCAACGGGGTGCCCATCGGGAGCGGGAGCAGGATGTTTGGGCGAGGAGCCTGAACCCGCTGCAGAGGGAGCGTCCGGCCATCCAGCTGCTGTGACGGATTATTCCGTACCCTTGTACAATTGTAACGCAAGGGCTAGCTCCCATGCTGGTGCTGCTCCCCCCTTATTTGCATAAGGAATTGCTAGCCCGTTAATGACTCATTAGGGACATTGCACACCACACAGCAGCACCAAGGAGCTGGATTGCACAGGAAACCTTAGCACAATCGCTTCAATACAGACAGATGCAAAAGGGCTGTGTCTGACCCTGCAGGTGGCCGAGCGCCCTCTGCATTTACTGAGAGCCCTCAGCACCTGGCTATTCCTCACGTGCCAACATGACCGGTATCAAGGGCCCGGGTCCTCAAGGGATCCCATTGGAAGTTAGGTGCCTTGGAGGACCTGGACCAAAGTATCGCTTATTTCCTTTCCTATCCAGGAAGAGCTGAACCATTTATACCAGTCTAACCCCATCCACACTAGGGGGCGCTGTGCTGCTGCGACTCTGAAAGTTCAGCTGACGTGGCCCCCCTTCGGGGTGGAGGTCTGCGCCCAGTCCGCGGGGTGAGACCCCGTCCGACATCCCGCCCTTTGCATCGGTCAGCGGAGCGGCGGGTACCACGCAGGAATCCGTGACGCCTCATCATTCCCCTAGGACACGGGGGATTCACAGATCGTGTGACCAGCCCCTCTGACCTCCTGCATCCAGCCCAGAGCCTGCAGCTGAGCCAGAGCAGAGCTTTGAGGAAGAGACAACTGACCTGGATTTAAAAATCTCACCTGGTGACTCCACCCTGCCCCCATTGGTAAGTTGATCCAACCATTAATCACCCTCACCATCAAAAATGTGCTCCTTATTTCTCGTCAAACGTGTCTAGCTTCGGCTTCCAGCCATCGGATCTCATTACTCTTTGGCGGGCGAGCTGGTAATCTAATAATGCCAGCGCAGTGCTGGTCCGCTAGTCCTTCACAGGGGTAAACTGTGGCAAAGGGCCTTGACACCAGTGCAAGGCAGAGAGTGATCTAAGAGATTCCCGCCCCAGCTCCAGCCATGTGCTGTGAGCACTGATCACTCCTCTCCATGCCTGGCGGGGCAGAGCACAGCGAGAGTCGAGGGACGGGGAGAGGTGCCCCACAGTCATGGCTGGTTGGAAGAACACTGACAGCAGGGTTAGTTTTCAAACCAGCCTGAATGACACTGGAAAGAAAAATTAGATCTTTTCCTCCAGAAAAACAGCCTTTCTCCCAGACAGCTTTGTTAACCCTTGCCTTGGCGCTTTGTTTATTATTCCTCGCGCCTTCTACACAAAGCCCCTGCCCTGGGTTCGAGGGGCAGATTTGAAAAGGCGTTTAGGTACCTAACGAACAGCTAGGTGCGCAGTGGGATCGTCAAAATGCCAGGTCACTGACGGAGCATCTGAGCTTGTCTGCTGGCACCTTGTGAGGAGACTCAGGCAAAAGCAAGGAGCTGGTTTGCTCGAGGCGTCTGCTCCCATTTCATGAAGCCAGGGGGCTGGGCATGGCACGTACAGACCCACACCAGAGCGAATTGTTGACCACCCGGTGGCCTTGGAGGACAAGAAGACAGGCTGGAAATCCAGAGGGGAGGCCTCCAACCAGTGGGGCTGCACAGGGCGGAAACTGGAAAATAAAGTGTTTACTCCCCTGTTCCATGTGAGGAAAAGGCAGACAAGGAGCTTTCTCAAGGACAAAATAAGATCTCAGCCATCGACACCCAGGCAGGGCAATGAAAGAGGTAGCGCAGTTCGCCCAATGATCAGTGGCAATCTGCCACCCAAAGAGAAAGCACCAGGGATTTCCTGTCAGGAACCCATGGCCACCTAGTATTGCCACAGCACCCAGATTCCCCCTCTCCAAAGAGCACAGGCCCCTCCTACTTAGCCTAAAGGAGAATCATTGTTTGCAGTGTAGGGCTTATGACACACAACTAAGAAGAGCTGATTCCACCCACTAGAGGGCAGTGTGTCATCCATAGTCTCCAGTTCTTTACACTATTTAAGCTTTGCCAACCCTTGTGTCCCTTGTCCCACCAATAACGTGTATTGAATTGCATCAGGGAAATAAATATACATGTTGCTTGTACACTGTCTCTTCCTCTAGAACTCAGTACAGCCAGGTAATGACTAATTTCATGAGAATGGCTTTTCTTCTTTCACTGCGTTCTCATCACTGTTCTCGCTATCAGCCAAGGAGCCTCGGTATTTATCAGAAATATTTATACTCTCTTGATTGAAGACGCCAAACACAATATCCAATTAAGGCTCATTTTCAGGGAATTGGAAGCACTTGCCAGCCAATTTGAACTTTATCAGCTGACTCATTCTCCGAGACGTCTGTTCCGCTTTTGGAATGACACAGAGCACCCTCTAGTGGTTACCACTGACGTGAGCCAGCAGCTCACCTGAGACCATGGGGTGGCGTTGACCAAGTGCCGGCTTTGCACAGCCAAGGTCATGAGTTTGAGTCCTGCTAAAGGGAGGCAATGAGGGGCAGGGTACAGCCCAAGCCGACAGAAAATGCTGGGCATGTCCCTGCCATGCTGTGTAACCGGGGCACTGCCCCTCGCTATGCTTCAGGCTGTGCAAGGGGGATAATGCCATTACCCACCAGCATGGGGCGCTCTAGGCCTGACGGTGCTACAAGCATAGCACTCAGAACCAGGACGTACTGGGGTCAGTTCCTTCCAGCTGTTCAGCCGGGTCTCTGGTCTTTTACTGGATCCCTAGGGGCTGGCCTGGGCCGGCTGGCATCGCCTTGGGGCTCACAGGAAAGATTCGGCAGCAGGGCTCTTGAAGCTATTCCTGCAGAGGCTTGGGCCAACAGATGCCACATGCCTCCCCCAGCCCGTAACTGGGGCAATGGCACTAACAACACCCCACTCAGAAGAGGGGAGTGAGGCTGAATTAGCCCTTGGCAAATGCCTGGCGATTCCCGGCTGGAGGGTGCCCTAGCAATGCAGGTGTCAGCAGAGTCTGATGGGGGGGAACCCCCTCTGCGGAGGGGCCAGAACAAGGACCATGCACCCATGGGCATAGGTGGAGCTCATATGGGCCTTGTGCTGGCTCTCTGCAGTGCGTAACCTCACCCGGTGTTCTGGGGATCTCCTGGCCTTACGACTTCCCAGAGAGGGCAGAGCACACACTGCTCAGATGTTTGCTGTTGGATCCTGTGTTCCAGACATACAGCCCGATGCTCTGCTGGTGTTACGCTGACTTTCACCAGGCGGGGATCTGACCCCACTGGCTCCAACACAGCTCCACCCATTTACCCCCGCTGGGGATCTGGCCCCATTGACGCCAGTGCAGCTCCGGCCGATTCACACTAGCTGGGGAATCTCTTTGTGTTACCCATTATCTGAAACCATTTCCGGCCGAGCCCAGCCCACGTGCTTTAATTATCAAAGACGTCCTCGCGCGGCCAGCTGTTGTCTGTCGGAACGGTTGCTGCTTCCGATCGTACCGTGTGCGGGGCACTCCGTCGGCTGGGGCCCTGGAGACGCAGTGCTTGTTAATATCCCCATCCAGAAATGCGATGGATCCCTGACGCACTGCCCCATATCTGTGCTGCCTTCCTGTGACCAGCCTTGCTCTGGGACATCCCCGCCCCCATTTTCCTCTAGCAGGGCTGGCTCAGTGGCTCGAATGGTGGCTGCCAATACTTTCACGAAGGAGGCTATTGCTGGGGGGGGGGGGGGTGTGGGGGGGTGCTCAGCCTCACTCAGGGCACGTGCAATCCCGACCACAGCGAGCACCACTGAGAACGTTACAAGTGTCGCAACTTGAGTCACCAGTGCTGAGAAGCGCAGTGGGCAGGGACCCAGGCAGGGATTTCCCTACACCCCCCCTGAATTTTCCCAACACCCCCCTCCCCCCTGTTTTGTGAACTCGTTACATGCAGTGTTGCCACTTTAGTGATTGTTCAGAAATTTGAATTGAAATTGAAACATTAATACACACTTTAAAAGCATATAAAATATGTGTCTCTGAAAAAGTATCATAGATTTGAAAAGTATGAACACAGACTAGCTTCCTTATACAGTTTTTGTTTCTTGTGACTGTCAGTGCATTCATTCGGTGATGTTGGCCAACCTAATAATTTCAAATTATGATTTGTAAGCAAAGTCGAAAGGAGCTCTCCCTGACAGCTAGTGATGAGCTGGGGGCTGGGGGGAAAGGCTTCAGGACCAGATTGTATTTACATTCACACCTCATCTACCTAGGTATCCAGCAAACAGAGCTGTGTTGCCCAAGTGATAGATTTTGGCTGGGGTTGGGTTACAAATCACTTGAATGCGGGAGCGGGGGGGGGGGGGGGGAGGAGGGGGAATGAAATGTTGTTTTTATAGGAGAAAAAACAATAGTTATTGTAGGAGTAAAGGGCAGTAGAACTGTCCTTAGCCTGTGCTGATTGAGGGCATCGAGAGAGAGGGTGGGGACAGGTGTTTTGCTTGATGGTCTGCCTGAGTCACAAGTACTATTTGACCTGCCCCTCTCCACTGTTTAAAGACAGAGCTGATTAGGCTCCATAGAGAGTCTTTTGGTTTGTTAAGTGACCACTAGAGCTGAAATCTCTGATAATCAGGTCTAAGTGCTTAGACCTGCTGTGGGACAGGGTTTCTGTGGAAGAGACGGCCCAGTCTGCTCTAGCACTGAGGTTCCCCCAACCCCGAAGAGCTGAAATCACTGCGGGTTGGGTGGAACCGCGAGAGACCGACTCACAGAGGTCACAGTGCCAGGTGGCAGCAGAAGGTGACAGTGCAGGGCCATTGGGGCAGAGCAATAGAGTGAACAGTGGCACGACAAACAACAGCAGCCAGAGCACTGGACTTAGGGTGACCAGATGTCCCGATTTTATAGGGACAGTCCCGATTTTTGGGTCTTTTTCTTATATAGGCTCCTATTACCCCCCACCCCCTGTCCCGATTTTTCACACTTGCTTTCTGGTCACCCTAATTGGACTATGTTTTAGTGACCTTTCTCCAGAAGCTATATTTGTGACTGGGAAACTTATATAAATATATATTTCCAAGTAGGCCAAGATTTTTAAAACGCATTATTTGCCAAGATCATTATCTCACATTATCACTATCTCAAAAGGTCATTATCTTGGGGAGTTTCTGTACTAAACTTTTTTATTATTATAATTATTTTTTATGTAAGAATGGCTATATTGGGTCAGATCAATGGTCCATCTATCCCAGTATCCTGTCTTCCGACAGTGACTGTTCCAAGTGCTTCAGAGGGAATGAACAGAACAGGGAATCATCAATTGATCCATCCCCTGTCGTCCACTCCCAGCTTCTGGCGAACAGAGGCTAGGGACATTCAGATCATGATGTTGCATCCCTGCCCATCCTGGCTAATAGCCATTGATGGACCTATCCTCCATGAACTTATCTAGTTCTTTTTTGAACCCTGTTATAATTTTGGCCTTCACAACATCCCTGGCAAAAAGTTCCACGGGTGACTGTGCGTTGTGTGAAGAAATATTTCCTTTTGTTTGTTTTAAACTTACTGCCTATTCATTTCATTGGGTGACCCCTGGTTCTTGTGTTAAGTGAAGGGATAAATAACACGTCCTTATTCATTTTCTCCTCACCAATCAAGATTTTATAAGACTCTATCATATCCACTCTTAGTCATCTCTTTTCCAAGCTGAAAAGGCCCAGTCTTCTCTCCTCATATGAAGAAAAGGAGGACTTGTGGCACCTTAGAGACTAACAAATTTATTTGAGCATAAGCTTTCCTGAGCTACAGCTCACTTCATTGGATGCATGAGCTTATGCTCAAATAAATTTGTTAGTCTTTAAAGTGCCACAAGTCCTCCTTTTCTTTTTGCGAATACAGACTAACACGGCTGCTACTCTGAAACCTCTCCTCATATGGAATCTGTTCCATACCCCTAATCATTTTTGTTGCCCTTCTCTGTACCTTTTCCAATTCCAATATATCTTTTTTGAGATTGGGTGACCAGAACTACACGCAGTATTTAAGATGTGGGCATGTCATGGATTTATATAGTAAAAGTGGAGGAGCTTGGTTTGCCAGACTGATCAACTAAGCCAATACTGACAACCTACATGAAAAGGCTGAAAAACACCAGGCTTCTGGACTGCATCAACGTGCAGAAAGCCTTATAAGCCAGTCACTGTCAAAGCCAATTTTAGAAGAACTTAATGAGGCTGTTAAGAATGCTGGAGACACAACTCAGTTTATGTGAACCAACATGGCTATTGCATCATACTTTCTATTTAAGCAAGACATACCACACACTGCAAACTAGAGGCCTATGTTAAGTGCATTGTCACGTGTTCATCCTGAAGTTGGACACTGGTTCCGAACAAGACTGGCAAATGCTCAGTATCTTTCTGCAAAAAACTCAGCTGACTCTCTTGAAACACGTGGTGCAACAGTGAAAGACTCAGGAGCTGAAAAAGTGAAGAATTCTCTCACTATATTCAAACTATGAGCATACATGGCCGACAAATGCACCAGTGCAAATAGGCATCAAGTATTAAGTCATTATGTATGTTATCTTGATGTCCATGGTAGGCCAGTAGATGCATTCTAGATGTTCAGGTTATAGAAGACACATCAGCTGTAACTGTGACATCTTAGAAGAGTTAAATGCTTGTCAATTGGACCCCAAACAGATGGCTGCTTGTGCATTTGATGCAGCTACAAACTTCTCTGGAAGACATGGTGGAGCACAAGCTTTGCTGAGAGAAAAGTGTAACCCTAATCTCTCCTATACACACTGTAGAGGCCATCTACTCCAGCTAGCATTCGTACAAGCTGCAGAATCTTCAAAGGACATTATACCCTTTTTTCAGCAAGAGTCCAAAAGGACTGAACATTTTGGAAACAAATAGAAGATACACTGGGACTGAAGTTCAAATGAGTCCAACCTGGGAAAACCTGCTGGCTTTCTCATGAGTGATTCTTGGCAGTTGTCTTAAAATTACTGGAACCGTTATTACTGGCTTTAGAAAGTATCCACCAAGATAGGACAGATCTAAGTAGTGAGGCTGGTGGACTACTTTTGTTACTAAGTTCAGAGAAGACTATCGCCATTCTCTCTCTTTTAAATCTACTGTTGAAACCACTTGGGTCAGGAAACAATGTGATCCAGGCACCTGCTACAACAGTAGTAGATCTTTGTCCAGAAATAGAAGCTATCCTTGGATCAGTCAGAGATATCCATTGAAAATGTACTGGAAGAAGCAAAGACTTCAGTCCAGAAGCTGATTAATGAAGGTCCTTATATTGACTCCGTAAGTGAAGAGGACAAGAAGTGTTTGTTAAGCCAGCTGGAAAAGTACAAAGACTTGATTCTTACAAATCTACAATAGAGATTTCTGGATTCTACTCAACCTCCACGTAGCTTTTACAGATGCCTGTCTCATAAAACACCGACAGTTGAGTGGAGTGAGGCGCTACCAGCTATGGGGCTGCCATGTGCCCGGGACAGAATAGAGAATTTTGAACACAGAGTGGAATATCATACAATGAACGAATGAAGAATTAACTTCAACTTCTTTATCATCACCAGTGGTTTGACCCAATCTTTGTGCTGTTTCCTGGGATGAAAGTAGGAATTCATCTCTCGCTACTCCCAGTCACAACAGCTACAGTTGAGCATATTTTTTCCTCATTGAATAGAATTTTGTGTTCTGAAGGAAGTCGCCTTCTGCCTGATCATGAGCATATCAGGAAGGACTGGAAGTAACAGACACACAAGAAGACACCAAAGAGTGCAAAATTACAACAAGAAACCAAGACGGATGTAGATGTCGTGCTTCATAGTAGTTTGAGTAGCCAACTTTAATTTTTGTGATGGTTTTAAAACGTGAGTTAAATCTAATAAAATGGTCGTGAAACTTTTTCAGTTTTTACTGTACAGCCCACCTTTGCCCTCATGGTCTCAGCCCTCATCGGCCCTCACCCCCCCCACCCGAATATTCCAACACCCCCCCTAATTTCAATTCCTGGGGAAAACACCCAGGAGCCCTGGGTTCTATTCCTGGCTCCCATTGATCTGCTGCAGGACCTTAAGCAAGGTGAAGAGGATGGGTCACTGATACAGAGCGATCTGGATGGCTTGGTAAGCTGGGTGCGAGCAAACAGTATGCGCTTTACTATGGCCAGATGTAAATGCATCCGTCTAGGGAACAAAGAATGTCGGCCATAATTACAGGATGGGGGACTGTCCTGGGAAGCAGAGACTCTGAAACAGATTTGGGGGGGGGCCATGGACAATCAGCTGAACAGGAGCCCCCAGTGTGACCCTGAAGCCAAAAAGGCTAATGCAACCCAGGGATGCATAAACAGGGGAATCTCGAGTAGGAGCTGAGAGGTGATTTTCCCCTCTATATTTGGCATTGGTGCGACCACTGCTGGGATCTTGTGTCCAGGTCTGGTGCCCACAATTCCAGAAGGATGTTGATAAATTGGGGAGGGGTCAGAGAAGAGCCATGAGAATGATTCAAAGTTTAGAAAACCTGCCTTATAGTGATGGACTCAAGTAGCTCGATCTATTTAGCTTAACAAGGAGAAGCTTATGGGGTGACCTGATTACAGCCTGTAAGTACCTACATGGGGAACAAATATTTAATAATGGGCTCTTCAGTCTAGTGGGGAAAGGGCTAACACAGTCCAGCGGCTGGAAGCTGAAGCGAGACAAATTCAGACAGGAAATAAGGGGCGATTTTTTAACAGGGAGGGTAATTAACCCTGGAACGATTTCCCAAGGGTCATGGTGGAGTCTCCATCACAGACCATTTGTAAATCCAGCTGGGCTGTATTTCTAAACACTCTGCTCTAGGGATTATTTGGGGACAGGTCTCTGGCCTGCACTATACAGGGGGTCTGAGTGGATAATCACCGTAGTCCCACTTGGCCTTGGCATCTATGAAAGTCACTTTCTCTCTCCTCTCACCCTTTGTCTGCCTTAGCGAGGCAGGCTGTTCGCTCCCTGGGGCCCGGCCTCGTACTGTGCAGCTGCAGTGCAATGGGGCCTGATGGTGTGACTGGAATACGAGTAATCAGCATGTCGGGCATTGCAATGATGCTCGACAGCCACAGATCAGGGCTGGTATCAATGAGGACATTTACCGACGTGGCTAGATCTCTCCCCCTGGACACTCTTCTTCCAGAAGAAGTACGTCTACATGGAGTGTTTCACTGGCAAAGCCGTGTCGGTACATTTCCCCATGTAGATGACCCCGAAGGCACAATGACCTGGAGACAGGGCAGGGAGGGTCCCAGCTACGCCAACCAGCAAGATGCAAGACCCACCCCTTTGATCCAGAATTCACTTGGTTCCAGTTAATTGCTGCCAGGGGCACAATGGGGCCGTGCGGGGGTGGGGATCGCCTCCCTCTATTGTGAGTAGAGCGGGAGGAAATTTTTTGCCTGGAACTTTTTCACCACAAACAGGGCGAATAAAACAGTTTGCAAATTTGTGTTGATTTCACCAAATTGTTACACTTGAAAAAAATCAAAAGAGCCAAAATGGTTACACTTTGTGATTCAAAACAATGTTCATTTCAAAATTTTCTACAATTTTCCTTTAACAATAATCTCAAAACACAACATTTTGTTCAACCCCAAACAATTATTTTTCTGACTTTCTGGCTCACTGAAAATTTTCACCCATTTTCATTTTGTCTTGATCCCCAGCAATTGCTTTAATACTTTTCAGACCCGCCAGCAAACTGAAAAATCCGGTTTTCACCCAGCTCTAATTGTGATGTGGGGCTCTGGTTTGCATTGGCCTGGCACTCAGTGCACACAGATTAACTTAACAAGAGTCTGCTCTCATCATTTTTTGTAAATCACAAAGGTTATTTTTGTTCTCTCATCAAAGCACCCCTCCTTACACACTATCCTGCAGGGCAGAAATGAACCAGAAGGATCATTGCACCAGTGATGGGAAGCCTGTGAAATAATAAACCAAACTGGCTGTGGCTGTATTTACTTTCTGAGTTACAATTCCTTAGACCAGGTTCCCAGCTGCTGTAAATCCATGTAGCTCCACTGGAGTCAATGAACCTAGGCCAGTTCATTCCGGCTGAGGACCTGGACCAGTGTGCAAATCTGGGCTCATGTCACATTGTAAAGATACCAACCACCACTGTGAGGAACATGGCATATAAATGAATAGATAGATGGTTAGAAGGGTGGGGGTGGATGGAGAGAGATGACAGGGTATGTACGGAGATGGATGCATGGAGAGATGGCTGGCTGGTGAAGAGATGATGGATGGGAGGGTGTGCAAGGGGATGGATGGGTGGTGAAGAGAGGGACAGGTGGGAGGGTGCGTATAGGAAGGGATGGATGGATGGATGGGTGGATGGGAGGGTGTGTAGGGGGACAGATGGATGGGTGGAAGAATGAATGGTGAAGAGATGGACGGGGGAAGGATGCATACAGGAAGGGATGGATGGATGGGAGGATGGATAGATGGATGGTGAAGAGATGGACAGGTGGGACTATGTGTACAGGAAGGGATCGATGGAGAAATGGATGGATGGACAGGTGGGAGGGTACATACAGGAATGGATGGATGGATGGTGAAGAGATGGAGAGGTGGGAGGATGCGCACAGGAAGGGATCGATGGAGAAATGGATGGATGGATGGGAGGATGGATGGATGGATGGAGATATGAATGGGTGGATGGATAGGTGGGAGGGTGCGTACAGGAAGGGATGGATGGATGGATGGGTAAAGAGATGGACAGGTGGAAGGGTGCGTACAGGAAGGGATGGATGGATGGATGGGTGGATGGATGGATGGGTAAAGAGATGGACAGGTGGAAGGGTGCGTACAGGAAGGGATAATAAATAGAATAAAATAGAATATCAGGGTAGGAAAGGACCTCAGGAGGTCATCTAGTCCAACCCCCTGCTCAAAGCAGGACCAATCCCCAACTAAATCATCCCAGCCAGGGCTTTGTCAAGCTTGACCTTAAAAACCTCTAAGGAAGGAGATTCCACCACCTCCCTAGGTAACGCATTCCAGTGCTTCACCACCCACCTAGTGAAAAAGTTTTTCCTAATATCCAACCTAAACCTCCCCCACTGCAACTTGAGACCATTACTCCTTGTTCTGTCATCTGCCACCACTGAGAACAGCTGAGCTCCATCCTCTTTGGAACCCCCTTCAGGTAGTTGAAAGCAGCTATCAAATCCCCCCTCATTCTTCTCTTCCGCAGACTAAACAATCCCAGTTCCCTCAGCCTCCCCTCATAAGTCAGGGATGGATGGATGGATGGTGAAGGGATGGACAGGTGGGAGGATGTGTACAGGAAGGCTGTGACAGGGTCCATCCACTCTGGTGGGGAGGGGCTCTGCCGAGGAGGCAGGCAGTGCATAGACCCTCTGCCCATGGGATGCTGGATCTCAGCTCAGCCCCGCGCTGAACCAGGTGGCAGGAAATAACAATGAAAACAAGCCACAGGGTTGACCCAGACAAGCAAAGACCTGAATGTGCCTGGCAGACACCCTGCCCAGTGCTCTGCAAGGCCTCTCCTCCCAGGGAGAGCAGAGGTCACACACTACACTTCTTGGGGCCTGGGTGGCACGCACAGCACCTCCCCACACACAGACAGGCAGGCCAGATAGCCCCAGAGGACACCACACACACACACACACACACACACACACACACTCTGCAGGACGTCTTCACCCTAGACACATGCACACGACACTGCCAAGGCTGGGCGCGAAAGAGGCCAGCTGAGAGGCAGGTCTGGTTTTCTGAGCTCAGCCAAGCACGGGGCAGGATGTGGGGGGTGGGAAACAGGCTGAATCCTGCCCCTTCCCCCCATCCCACTGGGATGTTCCTCCGGACTTTCCTTACTCATTTTGCTGGATATTTTGCCCTTTTCTGGGGACCTTTCAGTGAGGCTCTCAACGTGCTTCACAGACAATCCTGGATTCCCTCCCACAGTTCCCACATCAGCAGCATTAACATCCTTTTGCAGATGGGAAACTGAGGCATGTCATGGTGAAGAGATGCACCTGAGGATACAGAGCAAATCAATGGCAGAGCTGGGAATGGAGCCCAGGAGGCCAGAAGCTCTCACCACTCATCCCAACTGTCCCTCTCACCCCTGCGCCCCGCCCAGGACCCAGGGTCTCCCACAGAAATAGAAAAAAATGGGACAATTCTTACCTCCCTCCACTGCTTGGTCTCTATCCCCTGGGTGTAGAGCACACACACTGCGGGGAAAGAGAACAGGACACAGGTTAACGTGGGCCGTGGCACTGTGGGCAGATGGACTGGCAGGCGCCTTTCCTTTGGGGCATCTGGTCCAGCAGCCTGGAGCCTTCTCCCACTCCGAGGAAGGAGAGGGTGGGGCTCTAGAGTCGCCTTTGTGAATTGGAAGGCAAAGATTTTGGTCCCTCAAGGGGGTCTCTCTGGCTCCCCCCCCACCGCACACACACTCCCCTCCCCACTAGTTAGCGTTAGCTGCATCACCACGAGCACCCAGCGGCTCCCACCAGGACCAGGGCCCCATTGCTCTACAGGCTCTACTAAGAGAGATTCCCCACCCCAAACAGACCAGACAGACAGAGGGTTGGAGGGGAAATTGAGGCACAGAGAAAGGAAGTGACTTGACCAAGGTCATCCAGCTGCTCAGTGTCAGAGACAGGAATAGAAGCCTGAGTCTCAGCCAAATGCTCTGCCCTGGGGCCATGCTGGTGCTCCATCAGTGCATTCATTATTGCAGACATCGTTCCTATCTGGGGGTCACCGTGCGCTGCTCTGAGCGCAGTTACACCCCTCAGACACCTGCTGCCCCTGTCCCACGGATCAGCACCAGGGAGGCTGAGTCTAGGCCCAGCTGCGTACCCCAGATTCTTCTGAAATGGTTTCAGCACAGGCCAGGCCTTCCCCAGTGCTGACACGGCATCGCTCAGAGGCCTGGGCAGAGTCCCCATGGCAGCCTCGCATGTGCCCAGAGCAGGGACTGACAGTGCTACCCGACTGCCTTTAAAGAAGCCCAGAATCGCTGGCCAGGCCCAACACACATGGGACCAGAACCTGGGGACCTCTGCTGAGGGTCGGGGAGGAACAGGCACCGGGGCTGACAGGAGCCATGCTGAGCTTGCCCGGTTGGCAGCGTCTCCTTGCCCATCTCAGAGGGGGTGGAATGAATCGCCCAGGGGATGTGGCCGGCGGCTTTGTGGCTGCCACATGAAGCAGAAAGACAAACCAGAGATTATTCTGTGTCATGGCAATGGGAAACTCTGGAGCCCAGCACAGCCTGGCCCGGGGAGCCACTCCCTGGGCAGCTCCAGGCCAGCAGCACAAGCTGCTGCTGGCCTGGGGATCCCCACCCAACGCTACCCCACTCCCCCACCTTGCCTGAGCACTGGCTCCGCTACTCCCATTGGCCAGGAACCGCAGCCAATGGGAGCTGCGGGGGTGGCACCTGCGGGTGGAGGCGGCACACAGAGCCACCTAGCCGCAGCAGAGACAGGTTGCCAATTGCGGGGAGCTGCCTGAGGTAAGCGCCACCTGGATCTGGCACCCCAAAACCCCTCCCACGCCCAAACTCCCTCCCAGAGCCCACGCCATGCACCCTCTCCCGCACTCCGAACCCCTCATGGCTGGTCCTCTGCCTAGGAGCATCAGGAACATGGTGCCATGTGCAGGGAGCCACCGGCCCCGCACCAGCCAGACTATAAACTGGACTTTCTATGAAGATTAGAAATGCTGGTTTATAGAGCATTCCGGTTGGTACCGGGCCGGATAACACCGCTTTTCCTGTATTCGAACTGTAGGGACGTGTTCATAGAATATCAGGGTTAGAAGGGACCTCAGGAGGTATCTAGTCCAACCCCCTGCTCAAAGCAGGACCAATCCCCAATTTTTGCACCAGATCCCTAAATGGCCCCCTCAAGGATTGAACTCACAACCCTGGGTTTAGCAGGCCAATGCGCAAACCACTGAGCTATCCCTCCCCATTCCGTGTTCGGACTTTACTGAGTGCTTGGGAGCAGCTGCCGCCGTCAATCTCACCCAGAACGTCCGTATCCCTTATCGGACGGTGACATGTGAGCCGTTGTATTGTGAGCCTGTGACACTGGCACCCACCAGCCTGGAGAGAGACATTAGCTAGCGCGGAGGGCTGGGCTCCAACCAAAAGTGTGATGCTTGGCCCCCCAGGAGAGGTCCATCGACGCCAGGTGGACTATTGTGAGACGTTGAAGAGGATGAAAGATGTTGGCTGTTCTGCCCTTGCCCCGGGAAATGCGAGTGGATTCCTCCCACTGGCTGAGTTTGCAGCTCAGAGCACACGGTAGGAGGGGAATAAAAACTCCTAACAAGGAGGAACTGGATCTCTGTGCTGCTTGGACTCGGGTCAGGGGGAGGGACGGGAGGGTTACTAGACATATGTAAGAGATCCCCAGGAGCCTTAAAGGACATATAGAGCTCGTTTATTATAGAAGCTTCTACAGCAGAACCTCAGAAATATGGGAATGGAGACTGTTCTTAACGCTGAACAAGACATTACGGACGTCAGCCACGGGGCAGGGTTGGGGCTGCAGATGTGGGGGGATGGGGTCAGGGCCCCGGGGGGGGGGGTTCAAGGTGTCTGACCCTTGGGGCGCCATGGCTCCCGGTGTGGGGCTCAGGGTTTCTACCCTGCACCAGGGCTCAGGGCTTTAGACCTGCGGGTAGCTTCAGCCCCACAGCTCCATTCCCAGCTTCAGCTTCACGGGGAGCACCAGGGCTCAGGGCTTCTCACAGCACTGCTCCTGGTTTCAGCTGGTGGGGGGACACTAGGGCTCAGGGCTTTAGTTACACGCATGGGGGGAATGCTGGAGCTGAAACCAGTGCTCCCCTCATAGCTAAAGCCCCAGTGCCCGGAGCCCCCCTCAGGGCTGAAGCTGGGAATGGAGCTGTGGGGCTAAAGCACTGAACCCCAGAGCTCTTCCCACCCCAAGTCTAAAGCCCTGAGCCCCAGTGTTCCCGAGGGTCAGACCCCAGAGCACCCCTCCCCCCCTCACCATGTGGCTGCAGCCCCAACTCCGCCCTCCCCCCATGGCTGAAGTCTGAAGCCCTGAGCCCTGCAGGGCTAAAGTCCCAAGCCCCCCGCCTCCTACTGGGCCTTGGAGTTTTTATAGTATGTTGGAGGGGGGCTCAGAAAGAAAATGGTTGAGAAGCCTGCAGTACAGTATTTGCTGGGGTTTGGTTTTGTCTCTGCACTGCCTGATTGCATATTGCCAGTTCCACACGGGGTCCGGTTGACCGGCCAGTCCGTAACTCTGGTGTTCCTATTGTAAGCGGGGGAATAGTCTTGCTATTGTGGGTAAACTTTCCTGGCTTCTGCACTACCCCAGTGAAGTAGGCTAGTGAAAGGATCTGAGTCCTCGCTCCCACTTCCTTTACCCAGAGGCCTCCCTGCCCTTGAGGACTCCCCTTCCACTCTCCTGGCTGGCAGAGTCCTTGTAACCCCAACAAGGCTGGGCCCAGGATTCCTGGGAGGCTCGACCCCCAACCCTGCTGTGGTCCCCTAGGACAGGGGCTAGGGTGTCCCCACTCCGGGGTACTCTCTCTGCACTGGGCACTTCTCTGACCCACTGACCATTACATACAATTTAAAGCAAATGCAAGTTATTTAATCAACAATTAATTTTAAAAAGAATAAGGAAAAATGGGAAAGGTGAAAGGAAACACATCACTCCGCTCTGTGGCAGGGAACATCACAAACAGTGTCTCTGGAACGTCAGGGCAGTTCACAGTCTCTTCCTGGTAAGCCCCAGGCCCCTTCTCCGGCCCTGGCGGTGCTGCAGGGATGCTGTGGGTTGGACACTCGCTGTGGTGGTGGCCACATGCCCTCAGGCTCTAAGTGGTGGGACCTTTCTTCCCAGTGTTGCCCCCGTCCTGTCGGAGTTACGATCCAAGCCTGGCCTGCAGAGCCTCCTGGCTGAGGCGTCTCCCTGTGCTGGGCCTGCTGCCCAGGGTCCCCCTCGGTCTCCCCAGCTGCTCACTGCACCCAGCTCTGGACGGCTCCAGCCCCAGCCCCACCACTCGGTCTCTGCACGGCTGCTGCTCTGCCTCCCGCTCCCTGGGCTGCTTCTCCGGCCCCTCTGGCTCTGGTTGCTGCAGCTCTGCTCCCAGGACAGGGGCTGCTCTCTCTGGGCTGCTTTTCTGGCCCCTCTGGATCTGGCCCAGCTCTGCTCCCCAGCTCAGCTTTGGCCCCTGCTTTCTCCTTAGCTCGGCCCCACTCGGTCTGACCCAGGCAAATCCAGCTCACACGGAGGACGGAACCTCCCTGGCCTCCTGACTCCCTGATTAGCCTGCCCGCCCTGTCATTCAGGCTGACCTGGAGCATTGGCCTCTCCCCATTGTTCTGGGGGCTGTCAGTCTCAGGGTCCTGATTCCCCATCGACCCTTCCCCCTTTTAGTACTGGGAGCTAGCAACCAAAACACCCCCTCGAATGTTAGTGAGGGGGCAACAGTCCCCTTACACTATCTTTGAGGTTCTGCTGTATTATACAAATAAGTTACAATCTTAAGTTTCAAAATGTCTCTCTGTTCACCTGCTTTAACCCTGTCAATAATTCTCATGTCCTTTCCCTACTGTGACAAAGCTCTGTCCTTGTCTCCGTGGGTCCTGCGTTTCCTGGCAGATTTAGCTAACCTCAGAGGCTCACTGCGACCCTCCACGTAACCCTTCGCTCTCTAGAGACAAGGGTCACAGCCTACTGAGCCATTTTCATCATAAGCCAGCGAGGGAGGTGAGGAGAAGTTATCCTTCCTTGCACAGTCTCTGTTGTCTCCCAGTCTCAGTGATTAATCGGGGGGGGGGGGCAAAGGGGGGAGCTCGGGCCCCCTCTCTACTCCAGGCTCCAGCACAGGGACCCTAATAGTATCAGCTATGGTAGCTGACCTTTTAGAAACATGACACGTACAATTCGCTGGGCTACTTCCCCACAGCAGCCCCCACTTCCTCAAGCTCCACTTCACCCTTACCTCAGGGCCTCCTTCCTTGTGTCTGATATGGTGTGTACTGCTCAGTCTCTCCAACAGCACAACTTCCTCCCACAGCTCCTGACATCCATACCCACCTGACCAACTGGGAGGCTTTTCACTAGTTTCAGCCAGTCCCTGATTGGCTTCAGGTGTCCCAATCAACCTAGCCTTCTCCCTGCCTTCTGGAAAGTTCTTAATGGGCCCCAGGAGTCTTAATTGACCTGGAGCAGCTGCCATTTAACTTATCCTGGTACCAGGGATTTGTTTAGCCTGGTGCTAATATATCTATCTCCCACTACTTTTCTATAGCCATTTGGCCTTGCCCCGTCACACTACTTAATACATCTGTAGATAGTTTGTTAGAGGATTGGCTGCAAGCCTGGTCTTTGGGGTGAGATCTGAGGTGCAGTTGACCTGGGGTAAGTGACTGGTCCTTTGGGACTGGGAGTGACCTGAACCTCGCTGTGATCTGTGGTGAAGGGACCAGCTACCACAAAGGTGGATGGGCAGCGAGACAAATTGGCGTGCCCAAGGGGACTGTCTGCCACTCCGTGTCCAGATGTTGCAGTGCCAGAGACATTCACACTTGATACTGGGCAACTGGAAATCTAAGGACACAACTTGGCCAAGGTGGGGTGTGGGCCCTGCTCCCTCCAGTCTGCCCTGAGGTTGGTATGCTGGCTCTCGCTCACTGCTGGCAGCTGTACTGATGGATTCAGTCACTAGGAACCAGACTGAGACCCAGCAAACTCATCTCACACAGGGACCACCAAACAGTCACCTCTGGCCTGGATGGGACTTGAATCAGTGACGGAGGCTCTACGGCCCCAACCCCCCTCCCCCCGCCCCATAACTGCTCCAGTGCAGCCTCACGTGCACTCCTGTGTGCTTAGCGTGACTGTCCCTGCAGTGCCATGTGCTGGACGACACGCTGCCCCCCAGCCCCCTTCCCCCAGGTCTCTGCTCCCTGCAGGCCGGGCCAGGCTCACGCTGCACCAACGAGTTAAAAGCTAACCCGAGGGGATCTCTGGCTAATTTCACACTGGGCTGGGGATATCGGCAGAGGAGAGACACTCTCAGCAAATTGTCATCTGGAGACAAGTCAAGGAGCCGTGGGCTCGATTCTAATGCTATTTACTGAACGGAGCAGCTGTTTGCAAGGCAATCTGCACACGGGGCTGCCAGAGGGCGTTCGGCTGGGCTTGGCGTAGTTCATCCCAGGAATGTGAATATCCTAGTGGCGCATCAGAGATCAGCTCCAGGTCCAGCTGGTCACACTCTGCACTCAGTACTAGCCTGCTGGACCCTGCTTCGGACCAGGAGCGCCCCAATCCCCAGCGCTGAGACCTGCTGCCCCTGAAGTCCCACACTCAGTGTCCCCTGCAAGGGGTTCTCTGGGGCTGGGCTGGAGTGGATGTGGGGGTGGTGGGTAATTGGCACCTATATAAGAAAAAGCCCCAAATATCGGGACTGTCCCTATAAAATCGGGACATCTGGTCACCCTCGGGCTGACTGATACCAGCTTGCCTTGGCCCCACTGCTGTGCAGGGGCTCACAGACCGATGTGCGCAGGCCTCTGGCCACTGGGCTGGGCTGCTCCTGTGCTGACATACCCCACCCCAGCTCTCCCTGGGGCCCCTGACCAATAGGGAGCAGAAGGGACCGAGACCCTTCCCTGAGAGCCCGCCCCCCTCAGGCCCAAGTCTGCAGCCCCCGGAGGCGGAGGGAGGTTGAAGAAGCCGCCCACCAGGGTCAACAGCAGTTGTACTGGAGACCCCCAGCCGCCCTGGGCTCCTTTAGCACATCACTACCAGGATGTGAGCAGTGAGACCTAGCGGTCAGAGCAGGAGCTGGGGCAGAGTCCCAGACAGGCCAGAGGGCAAAATTGAGAGTCGAGTGAGATCACACACGGGAGACCACACACGGGAGACAAACTTAGAGCAGAACCACAGATCGATAACCAGCGTTGGGCCAGGACAGCGGGAAGCTTTCCGACCACAGCCAGGTGGGTCTGTCCTATGGATGACTTGCTGTGCCCTGTGCCCCGGGCCCCAGCATTCTGCCAATCAGCTCCCAGGACTGGGGCCTCTGGCTGAAGCCAGCTCCTCTTCTGACCCCAAGTGGCAGATTGGATCCTACAAGCTCTAAAGCACCCCCGGCCCTGGCCAGCACTACCCCCCTTGGTACTTACTTGGGTCAGACTTGGAGAAGGTGTCCTTGTCCAAGAGGTGCCTGGAAGGAAGCAGAAGAGAACAGGTGATGGTGAGGCTCTGGCTGCTCCCCAGCCAAAGGGGTCCCCATAGACTGTCTCTGGGCAGAGGCATTTCACAGCCCTGCCAAGCCCCAGCGTGAAGTGGGCATGATCCACATCTGGGTCGTAGCTCCCTCCTGCTGCCAGCCTCCTCTAAGCTCCTGGCCCTTCAACCCTGGCCTCCTGCTCAAACTGCTCCTCTTCCTCGGCTGCCAACGCAGCTCAGTTCACTTTGCAGCACTCCCTGCACTGAGCCCCTCAATCCCAGCCCTGGCTCCCCCCCGCGCACTGCTCAGCTGATGTATTTCACTCCTCACTCATTGCCCCTCTGCTGTTCCAGTCCTGGGCTCTCTCCCACCCAGCTCTGCCAGTGCCCCTCAGTCCTGACCCCAGATCTGGGCTCCTCACTACGGCTGTGCCAATGCACCACAGCCCTTCTGACTAAGACAGGGCTTCTCTCTACGTCCACAAATGCCAAGAGAGTCCAGGAAAAGCTGCTGCTAACACAAAGATGCCAAACCCAACATTTGCGGCCCTGTCTCTCCACCAGTGAACTGGGGGCTCAGCCGGACCAAACACCTCACAGCCGGACCGGTGGTAACGATAGCATGGCCACCCATCGATGGCGCCAGGCAGCTGTGGCCTGTGTGCCATGAATTCAGCGGGTCTCAGCCTCCTTTCAAACACACAAGCATTGACAGAAAACCAACGTGACAACTGGCTTCCTCGTTTGCAGCCTCAGCGGAGAGCCCAGGGGTGAGTGGGCTGTGGAGACTGGAGGACAAACCTGACAGGGCAGGGCTGAGATGCCGTGGCTGCCTCTCCCGGGCTGTGATGGGCAATGTGATTATTGATGCTGGGATGGAGCCTAGGTGTGCCAGCGAGGGTCAGAGCCCATCACACCAGGTGCCACACACATGTAATGAGAAGCCAGGCCCTGCTCTGGTGAACGTACAATCTACATAGCTGCCTGTTCGCTGGAGCCAACTGGCACCTTCCGCCAGCACGCCCTGGACCTCAAAGGAAATAAACCAGCACTCAGGAGCTCTGCCAGACCCCAGCTGGGGTAAACCAGCACCCAGCCCTACAAATCAGAGCAGCTGATTAGCACCAGCTGCGCGTCGGCTCGTGGTTTTCAGCAGTTGCTGGTTCTAAAAGCGAGGGAAGGCAGCCCCAGCCGACGTCAGTATTTTCTCTCTGTCTCCATCCCCTCTCCCCGTCCCTAGCCCCAGCGCAGGCAAGTTATCAGAATATCACGTGTGCTTCTCATTACTGTCTCCTGCATACTTGGGATTTACCAGCCCTCCCGCTCCAGGGAAGGGCTTCCCCTGCTCACCAGGCATCTGCAGTGGGCTCAGACACCGGGGAGGGGGATCCAGCCACCAGCGTAGCAGAGAGAGGACAACGCGCTTTGCATGGCAGCCCCTCAGGCAGGTGCACATAGACCTGGCGAATCTGCGTCCAGCCCGTTTTCCACACAGTGGGGGAAGCTGAGCTCTGCCGAGTGCCGCGCGTGGTACAAGGAGCAGGACTGGCTGGGCCGTGGCTAGGATACAAGATTGAATGGTTGCCAGCAAGCAGAGGGAATATCCCAAGTGGGCTTTGCTAATGCACAAAAAGCAAAGTAGCCCAAGGCCTTCCCGGAGCCTCGTCCCCTGGGATCTCCTGGGGCAACAGGGCTCTACCAAAGGGGGCGTGTGGTGCCACAGAGAAGGCTGAGGACAGGAGTCCTGGGTTCTAGTCCCTGCTCTGGTGCTACCTCAGTGTCTGGTCTGAGGCTGCTGTTTAGTGCTTTGAGATCCCCAGTGACGATCGCCATTACAGCATACAGATTATTGATTCCTCCATTGATAAGATGTGCATTTCCCTTCGACCGCAGGGAGACTGTCAATCAGAACAGTGGTCCAGATCCTCAGTGGATGTCTGGAGGTCCAGCTCTCTGGTCCAGACGTTGCACTCGGTTACACCAGTATAAATCAGGAGTGAACCCACTAGAGAGATTTCAATGGACTTACTCTGGATTCACACCACTTTGACAGTTTTATTGTCTCACCAGTGTAAATCAGGAGTGACTCCACTGGGCACCATTCTCCCTTCATTCCCCTGGTGTAAATCAGGAGTGACTCCAGTGAAGTCAGTGAAGGGACACTGGGGTAAGGGAGAGAACCCAGGCCCTGTTCTCAGCCAGTGCCCGTGCTCCCTCCCAGAGGACGCAGCCCCTTTGCAGCACTGCGCACCCTGCAGCACCCCACATGGCCCGATGGGCGATACCAGGCCTCGGACACTTGGCACAGGGGACGCTCAGCCTCTGTCCCCATTGCCCGGCTGCCCAGTGCTCCCAGGGGCTGCTGGAAACCGACCCAAGAGCAGGCGCCAGCACAGGACCAGTCAGGATGGGGAGGCAATGGCAAGGGATGTGGCATGCCATGGCAAAGGCTCAGCGGGGCAGCTCTAGCAAAGCTCCCTGGCATGGCCAAGGTTAAAGAAAGGAGCGCACCCCTCCCCTTCCAGTAGCTGAGCGTTTCCGCTCCTCACAGTGCGATGTGCTAGTTCCGCCCCCCGCCCCCCGCAGCTGACGGGAGAGTCCCTGGCACCAGGCTGGTGGATCAGCTCTGCCATTGCCCAGCTCGGAGATCTGCCCACGAGCTGCATCGCCCCTTCAGCATGGTGATCAGGAGTGGAGCACTCACTCGGGGCACCCCCATGCCTGCAGGGCAGTGGGGAGATCACCCATGGCTTCCCCACACACACCAGCATATCGCCCATGGGCTCAGCTAGGCACGCCCAGTCCTGCCTACTCACCAACCTGTGCAAGCTCTTCCTGCACCACTGACTGCCTGGGGTCACTCGCCCTCTCTTACACATGCTCACACACACCATTCACAGCAACCAGCAGCATTTCCACAGGTCACATACAACCCTGTGTAATATGTTGGGGAAGAGTCAATACCGCTTTTGTAAAGGGAAATTATGGCTCGCTAATCCATTAGAATTCTGTGAGACGGTCAACAAATGTGTGGACAATGATGATCCAGTGGATATAGTGTACCCAGACTTTCAGAAAGCCTTTGACAGGTCCCTCACCATAGGCTCTTAAGCACACTAAACAGTCATGGGATAAGAGGGAAGAGCCTCTCTTGGACCAGTAACTGGTTAAAAGACAGGAAACAACGGTTGGAATAAATGGTCAGTTTTCAGAATGGAGAAGGGTAAATGGTGGGGTCCACCAGGGATCTGTACTGGGACCAGTGCTGTGCAACGTATTCATAAATGATCCAGAAACGGGGGTGAACAGGGAGGTAGCAAAATTTGCTGATGATACAAAAGTCCCAAGTTGAATGTGAAGAAATTGCAAAGGGATCTCACAAAACTGGGCAACAAAATGGCAAATGAAATTCAACACTGATAAGCGTAAAGTAATGCACGTTGGAAAAAATAATCCCAACTATACATATAAAACGATGGGGTCTACATGAGTTGTTACCACTCAAGAAAGAGATCTTGGCATCATCGTGGATAGTTCTCTGAAAACATCCACTCAATGTGCAGCAGCAGGCAAAAAAGTGAACAGAAGCATTAGGAACCATTAGGAGAGGGAAAGATAATAAAACAGTAAATATAATGCCACTATATAAATCCATGGTACACCCACACCGTGAACAGTGTGTGCAGATCTGGTTGCTCCGTCTCAGAAAAGATATATTAGAACTGGAAAAGGTAGAGAGAAGAGCATGAAAAATTATTAGGGGGATGGAACAGTTTCTATATGAGGAGAGATTAAACAGACTGGGATTATTCCACTTAAAACAGAGATGACTAAGGGGGGATATGATAGAGGTCTATAAATCATGACTGGTGTGGAGAAAGTGAATAGGGAAGTGTTATTTACCCCTGCACATAACACAAGAACTAGGGGTCACCTGATAATATTAATAGGCAGCAGGTTTAAAACAAACAAAAGGCAGTATTTCTTCCCACAACACACAGTCAACCTGTGGAACTCCTTGCCAGGGGATGTTGTGAAAGCCAAGACTATGACAGGGTTCAAAAAAGAACTAGGCCTGGTCTACACTACGGGGGGGAGCAGGGGGATCGATCAATTTAAGATACGCAACTTCAGCTACGAGAATAGCGTAGCTGAAGTCGATGTATCTTAGATCGACTTAGAATCACTTACTTTGCATCCTCACGGCGCGGGATCGACAGCCGCCGCTCCCCCGTCGACTCCGCTTCTGCCTCTCACCCTGGTGGAGTTCCGGAGTCGACGGCAGAGCGATCGGGGATCAATCACTACCTGCCGATCCGGTGGGTAGTGTAGACGTGGCCCTAGAGAAGTACCTGATGGATAGCAGACAGGAGCGACTAACAAGGGAATTTTGTGAGGGAGTTTAGAGGGGGAGTGTGAGGAGGGGGCTAGATACACTCAACATTTTTTAAACTTAAAAGCCAAAAACACCCCTTGATATAAACAAAACATCAACAAAGTAATGAGCTGCAGGAGTAAAAAGAGAATGCAGGCAGAAGCCCAGCAGCAGAGTGGGGGCTACCCAGTTTATTGCACCCAATGCAGCATGTAGGATTCCCTGCCCTGTGGGTGGGTGGCGTATGTGTACATTCGATGCGAGGAGCTCCTGGCCCTCAGAGACCGTGTACGGGCTTTGGAGACCAGAGTGGCTGAGCTGGAGGAGCTAAGGGAGACAGAGAGGTACATAGATGAGACTTTCCAGGACACTGTAGAACGGTCCCACCCCCCCCATTTGACAGCCTCTGTGCTGTTGAGGAGGATGAAAGTCTCAGGGAAGGAGAACATCCAACTGGAGCAGAGGGAAATGATCCCTCCTTCCAGATGATGTTGTGGTATCCTCTCGCACTGAGGATACCTCTCCAGGGGAGGGAACTCCAGTCATTAGGAAAAGACAGGTGTTAGTAATGGGCGATTCGATCATTAGAAACATAGAAAGCTAAGTTTGTGATGACCAGGAGAACCGTATGGTGACTTGCCTGCCTGGTGCGAAAGTTGCGGATCTCTCGAGGCATCTAGATAGACTTATGTGCAGTGCTGGGGAGGAGCCGGTGGTCGTGGTACATGTAGGTACTGTGACAAAGTTCCTGCTCTACCTTGGTGGGTCTTGCGCTTATTCATAGAATCATAGAATATCAGGGTTGGAAGGGACCTCAGGAGGTCATCTAGTCCAACCCCCTGCTCGAAGCAGGACCAATCCCCAACTGCATCATCCCAGCCAGGGCTTTGTCAAGCCTGACCTTAAAAACTTCTAAGGAAGGAGATTCCACCACCTCCCTAGGTAACCCATTCCAGTGTTTCACCACCCTCCTAGTGAAAAAGTTTTTCCTAATATCCAACCTAAACCTCTCCCACTGCAACTTGAGACCATTACTCCTTGTCCTGTCCTCTTCTACTATTGGAGGATTTGCTCGCCTTGGAGCTTCACGGCAGCCCTCAGCTTGGCCGTTTTTCTGAATTCACAGTCCAGGTCGACTCCTCCTGTGTCTGACCAGGAGTTGGGAGGATTTGGGGGGAACCCGGACCCGCCCTCTACTCCGGGTTCCAGCCCAGGGCCCTGTGGACTGCAGCTGTCTAGAGTGCCTCCTGGAACAGCTGTGCGACAGCTACAACTCCCTGGGCTACTTCCCCATGGCCTCCTCCCAACACCGTCTTTATCCTCACCACAGGACCTTCCTCCTGGTGTCTGATAAGGCTTGTACCCCTCAGTCCTCCAACAGTCCGCGTTCTCACTCTCAGCTCCTAGTGCCTCTTGCTCCTAGCTCTCACATGCACCCAGCTCCAGACTGCTCCTTTTTAAAACCCAGGTGCCCTGATTAGCCTGCCTTAATTGATTCTAGCAGCTTCTTGATTGGCTGCAGGTGTTCTAATCAGCCTGTCTTAATTGTCTCCAGAAGGTTCCTGATTGTTCTGGAACCTTCCCGGTTACCTTACCCAGGGAAAAGGGACCTACTTAGCCTGGGGCTAATATATCTGCCTTCTATTACTCTCCCATAGCCATCTGGCCCGACCCTGTCACAGTACCAATGCATAGGCACTGACTCCGTAGGTGCTCCAGGGCTGCAGCACCCATGGAAAAAAAACAGTGGGTGCTCAGCACAGACTGGCAGCCCCACAGGTCAGTGCCTCCCCACCCACCGGCAGCCCCGCTGATCAGCGCCTCCCGCCCACCAGTGATCAGCTGTTCCACAGCGCTGGTGGGGGAGAACCGGAAGTGAGGAGGATGGGACAGAAAGAGGCGGGGGCACGGGGAGGCATAGCCACTGGTGGGCCTGGGTGGGCCACAGGCCACCCATTTAGGATCCAACCAGGCCCACCCAATTCAGGGCCAGAGCCTCCCGAATCTGCAGGCTGGGTCTCCCAACCCTGGCTGTGTGTCTGTCTGCCTGCCTGCATTGCTCTCTGCTGCCCCGATCTCCAGCCCCATGCCTGGCATGTGCCTTGTGGGGGCAGGCCTGGGCGGAGCTAGAGCTGGGGCCGGAGACCAGGGCAGCAGCGTATGGGGCCAGCAGGAGAGGGACGCAGCGGGACACCAAGCCGGGGTCCGAGGGGTGGGCGGAGCTCAAGCCCCGGTGGGGCCTCCCTCTGCCCCATGAGTGTGCTCCGCAGCCTGTACACCCTGGGCAGCCTCATCTTCAGGTCCCCAGTTAGCAGTAAGGGCCGGCTGGAGGGGGTGGGGGGAGATGGGCAGGGGCTGGGGCTTGGAGGAAGGGGTGGAGTGGGGGCGGGCCCTGGGCAGAGTGTGGGTTGAGCACACCCCCCGCCCCCCCGGCAACTTGGTAAGTCAGGGCTTATGTACCAATGACATAGGGAAGGGTAGGAGAGAGGTCCTGGAGGTCAAATTTAGGCTGCTGGTAAGAGACTGAAGTCTAGGACTCCATGGCCGCATTCTCTGAGATGCTCCCAGTTCCACGCACAGGGCCAAGGAGACGGGCAGAACTGCAGGGTCTCAATGCGTGGGTGAGACGATGGTGTAGGGAGGAGGGGTTTAGATTTATTAGGAACTGGGGCACCTTTTGGGAAAGGGGGAGCCTGTACAGGAAGGATGGGCTCCACCTAAACCAAACTGGAACCAGATTGCTGGCACTTAACATTAAAAAGGTCTTAGAGCAGTTTTTAAACTAAGGGCTGGGGGAAGCCGATAGGTGCAGAGGAGCACATGGTTCGGACAGAGACATCCCTTAGGGGAGGATCTATTAATGGAGATTCTCTTTGTCCTAGTAAGGAGGAGAGGATGGAAGACAATAAAATACAGGATCTGATGGGAAAAAGTCAAATGAAAAAGAGTCCCATTCAATTACATCATGTAATGGCAGACAGCTGAAAAGTGACAAGTTTTTAAAGTGCTTATATACCAATGCTAGAGGTCTAAATAATAAGGTGGGTGAACTAGAGTGCCTCGTATTACATGAGGCTATTGATATAACAGGCATCACAGAAACTTGGTGGAATGAGGATAATCAATGGGACGCATCCGACGAAGTGAGTATTCACCCACAAAAGCTTATGCTCCAATACGTCTGTTAGCCTACAGGTGCCACAGGACTCTTTGCCGCTTTCAGCAGGACACAGTAATACCAGGGTACAAAATTTCTCAGAAGGACACAACCGGTCGTGCCAGTGGGGGAGGGGCACTATATGTGAAAGAAAGTGTAGAATCAAATGAAGTAAAAATCTTAAATGAACCAAACTGTACCATAGAATCTCTATGGATAGTAATTCCATGCTTGAATAATAAGAATATAGCGGTAGGGATATACTACCGACAGCCTGATCAGGATGGTGAAAGTGACTGTGAAATGCTCAGGGAGATTAGAGAGGCTATAAAAATAAAAAACTCAGTAATAATAATGGGGAGATTTCAACTATCCCCATATTGACTGGATACATGTCACCTCAGGATGGGATGCAGAGATAAAGTTTCTTCACACCTTAAATGACTGCTTCTTGGAGCAGCTAGTCCTGGAACCCACCAGAGGAGAGGCAATTCTTGATTTAGTCCTAAGTGGAGCACAGGATCTGGTCCAAGAGGTGAATATAGCTGGACCACTTGGTAATAGTGACCATAATATAATTAAACGTAACATCCCTGTGGCAAAGAAAACACCACAGCAGCCCAACACTGTAGCATTTAATTTCAGAAAGGGGAACTACACAAAATGAGGAAGTTAGTTAAACAGAAATTAAAAGGTACAGTGCCAAAAGTGAAATCCCTGCAAACTGCATGGAAACTTTTTAGAGACACCATAATAGAGGCTCAACTTAAATGTACACCCCAAATTAAAAAACACAGTAAGAGAACCAAAAAAAGATCCACCGTGGCTAAACTACAAAGTAAAAGAAGCAGTGAGAGGCAAAAAGGCATCCTTTAAAAAGTGGAAGTTAAATCCTAGTGAGGAAAATAGAAAGGAGCATAAACTCTGGCAAATGAAGTGTAAAAATACAATTAGGAAGGCCAAAAAAGAATTTGAAGAACAGTTAGCCAAAGATTCAAAAAGTAATAGCAAAAAAAATTTTAAGTACATCGGACGCAGGGAGCCTTCTAAACAACCAGTGGGGCCACTAGATGATCGAGATGTTAAAGGAGCACTCAAAGACAATAGGGCCATTGCGGAGAAACTAAATGAATTCTTTGCATCGGTCTTCACAGTTGAGGATGTGAGGGAGATTCCCAAACCTGAGCCATTCTTTTTAGGTGAAAAATCTGTCCCAAATTGAGGTGTCAATAGAGGAAGTTTTGGAACAAACTGATAAACTAAGCAGTAATAAGTCACCAGGACCAGATGGGATTCACCCAAGAGTTCTGAAAGAACTCAAATGTGAAATTGCAGAACTACTAACTGTGGTTTGTAACCTATCATTTAAATCAGCTTCTGTATCAAATGACTGGAGGATAGCTAGTGTGATAATTTTTTAAAAGGGTCCAGAGGTGATCCTGGCAATTACAGGCCTGACATCAGTACTGGGCAAACTGGTTGAAACTATAGTACAGAACAAAATTGTCAGACACATAGATGTACATGATTTGTTGGGGAAGAGTCCACATATTTTTTGTAAAAGGAAATCATGCCTCACCAATCTACTAGAATTCTTTGAGGGGGTAAATAAGCATGTGGACAAGGGGGATCCAGTGGATATAGCGTACAGTAACTCCTCACTTAACGTCGTCCTGGTTAACGTTGTTTCGTTGCTGATCAATTAGGGAACATGCTCGTTTAAAGTTGCGCAATTCTCCCTTATAACATTGTTTGGCAGCCACCTACTTTGTCCACTGCTTGCAGGAAAAGCAACCTATTGGAGCTGGTGGGGGCTTGGAACCAGGGTGGGCCGGCAGCCCCCTATCAGCTCCCCACTCCCCTAAGTTCCCTGTGCCAGGCAGTTCAGCTGTCCCTCCCCCCACTGCCCTGTGCTGCTCCTGCCCTCTGCCTTGGAGCTGCTCCCCGGAGCCTCCTGTTTGCTGTGCAGGGGTGGGGGGGAAGAAAGGGGGCTAATGTCAGGATGTCCCCCCTCCCCCGCTCCTGAACCCCGCTTACCCCTTCTCCGTATAGAGCAGGGTGGGGACATGACAGGGCTCAGGACCGAGGGAGCCTGCTGGCTGCAGAGGCTGTCTCAACTTGCTGATATACTTAAAAAGGCAGTGTACTTATAGTGGGGTCATGTACTTAAAGGGGCAATGCACATCTCTCTCTCTCTCCCACACAGAGTGTGTATCTCTGTCTGCCATGCTGTCTCCTCTCCCTCCATTCGTGCTTGTAGAGTGTGAGGCTACATTAACAACAGGTGTTAACCCTTGAGGGCTCAGCCGAGTGCTAGTTCATCATTTAGCAGCAAGGCATTCCCTGGGAAATATCCCACTCTCTTCCACCCTCTGACTCCACCCCCTCAACCAAGCTTCACAATCATCATTGCTGTGTACAGTATTAAATTGTTTGTTTAAAACTTATACTGTGTATGTATGTATATATATATATAGTTTTTTGTCTGGTGAAAAAAATTTCCCTGAAACATAACCCCCCCATTTACATTAATTCTTATGGGGAAATTGGATTTGCTTAACTTCGTTTTGCTTAAAGTCACATTTTTCAGGAATCAGAGTAACAGCCGTGTTAGTCTGTATTCGTAAAAAGAAAAAAGAAAAGGAGTACTTGTGGCACCTTAGAGACTAACCAGTTTATTTGAGCATAAGCTTTCGTGAGCTACAGCTCACTTCATCGGATGCATCCAATGAAGTGAGCTGTAGCTCATGAAAGCTTATGCTCAAATAAACTGGTTAGTCTCTAAGGTGCCACAAGTACTCCTTTTCTTTTTTCATTTTTCAGGAACATAACTAAGTTAAGCGAGGAGTTACTGTATTTAGATTTTCAGAAAGCCTTTGACAAGGTCCCTCAAAAAAGGCTCTTAAGCAAAGTAAGCTGTCATGGAATGAGAGGGAAGGTCCTCTCATGGATGGGTAGCTGGTTAAAAGAAAGGAAACAAAGGGTAGTTCTCAGAATGGAGAGGTAAATAGTGGTGTCCCCCAGGGGTCTGTACTGGGACCAGTCCTATTTAACATATTCATAAATGATCTGGAAAAAGGGGTAAACAGTGAGGTGGCAAAATTTGCAGAGGATACAAAACTACTTAAGATAGTTAAGTCCCAGGCAAACTGTGAAGAGCTACAAAAGGATCGCTCAAATCTGGGTGACTGGGCAACTAAATGGCAAATAAAATTCAATGTTGATAAATGTAAAATAATGCACATTGGAAAACATAATCCCAACTATACATATAATATGATGGGGTCTAAATTAGCTGTTCCCACTCAAGAGAGAGATCTTGGAGTCATTGTGGATAGTTCTCTGCAAACATCCACTCAATATACAGTGGCAGTCAAAAAAGCTAATAGAATTTTGGGAAACATTAGGAAAGGGATAGATAAGAAGACAGGAAATATCATATTGCCTCTATATAAATCCATGATACGCTCACATCTTGAATACTGCGGGCAGATTTGGTCACCCCATCTCAAAAAAGATATATTGGAATTGGAAAAAGTTCAGAAAAGGGCAACAAAAATGATTAGGGGTAGGGAACAGCTTCCATATGAGGAGAGATTAATAAGACTGGGACTTTTCAGCTTGGAAAAGAGATGACTAAGGGGGGATATGACAAATGTCTATAAAATCATGACTGATGTGGAGAAAGTAAATAAGGAAGTGTTTAAAACAAATAAAAGGAAGTATTTTTTCACACAACGCACAGTCAACCTGTGGAACTCCCTGCCAGAGGATGTGGTGAAGGCCAACACTATAACGGGGTTCAAAAAAGAACTAGATAAGTTCATGGAGGATAGGTCAATGAATGGCTACTAGCCAGGATGGGCAGGGATGGTGTCCCTAGCCTCTGTTTGCCAGAAGCTGGGAATGGGCGACAGGGGATGGATCACTTAATGATTACCTGTTCTGTTCACTCCCTCTGAAGCACCTGGCACTGGCCACTGTGGGAAGACAGGAGACTGAGCTAGATGGACATTGGTCAGATCCAGTCTGGCTGTTCTTATGTGTGTGTTTTGTGTCTCCAAGGCTGTGTCTTTGCGGGTGCACCTGTGTAAAATAGCACGCAGCGCTGCAGCATTTGTTTCTGAACTGCAAAAACGTCCTCTGGTCCCTGAGAAGGCAAGAAGGAAACTCGGTGAACCAGAACGTGCAGCTCTTGCATGGCAGCTGGACCATTGTGCCAGCTGTTTGGGTGCAGGAAAGTGTCATGGTTTTGATGCCACAAAGTGACAAGCCAACCACACTGCACCCAGACGTGGGACTGTGTGACAGCACCACCTTCCGCAGCGGGTTTGTGTCTCCCTCCTCTGGGGTAGCAAGTGGGGAGTGGACAGCACACCTTCAAGAGATGCTGCACTGTGTGATGTTCACGAGTCCCTCTTCTCACTGACTCAGGGAAGAACCAATTACCCCGTGCTGGGTTAGCAGCCATGGTGGTGCTGCAGGAGACAGCTCCACTGTGAGACAGCAGAACAATGAGGCTGTAGCCACAAACAGGAGAGGGGCTTGAAAAGTCTCTCCCCAGTCACACCTTTGCCAGTCGCCCCTCTGGCCTTAAGGTCTATGACCCAGAAGGTCAGTTTCATTATCCCTATTTTACAGGTGGAGACACTGAGGAAGTGACTGGCCCAAGGTCACCCATTAGCTCACAGCTAGGAGTAACCTAGATCTCCTGATCGTCAATCCAGTGCGCTGGGCACAGGCCCTGCGGCTGCCACTGCTTCGAGCCACTGGGGCCCCGTGTGCTTAGCACTATTAATGGGATTGTTGTTCTGACCCAAAGCCTGGTCCCATTGCCATTGCTGTGCGGTCCCATTGCCACCGGGGAAGCTCTGCAGGGTTAATTCACGGCAGACTTTGACCCCTGGAGTTTTCAACTTAAGTCCATTCTCATTAGTGCCGCCGAGAGCGGTGCTGGTGGGGGCAGAGCCAGGACTCCTGGGTTTTCTCCCTGCTCCATTCTGCTATCCCCTCCCATCGTCATGCCCAACCCTGACCACCTGCCCCATGGCAGCTGTCCAGCCTTCACTGCGCTGAAGGCAGCAGGCTGAGACTCGGGGCCTGACCCGAAGCTCCCTGCAGTCAGTGGGAGCCTTTCCCTGCAGCAGACAGCGGAGCAAGCAGGTGTTAGAGGAGGGTTAATGACATTCCCAGCCCGCGAATGCTCATCCCAGCGGCTTATCGCCCCCACGTGCAGGACACCAGCGAACGCGCCTGGCGATAGGCTGCAGTCCAAAGCCAGCGTCGCTCTGCAGACCCCATAATTCCTCCAGGCTGGGGCTCAGCGGCAGGAGCCGGGGGCTGGTGGTTTGAGGTGACGGACGCCCCCCTCACCAAACCAGGCTGCTGGGTTTGAGAAGGAGAGACTGGCCCCCCTGTACCTGCCCCCGCTGAACGGCTCAGGGCTCAGGAAATATAGGCCACGCTCTGTGCACTCCCCAGGCGGGTGCTGCAGGGCTCTCTGAGCTAACCTGAGAGGCTAACAGGGGTGGCTGGCCCTTTAAGGGGAGCTGGGCGCAGCCACACCTGTGACAAATCTGCTACCTCCCAGCTGAGATGGATCCACTAGGGAGCCGGTGATTATCGAAGCCAGCACAGCTCGGCTGGGAAGAGAGCTTCCAGGAAGGCCCAGGTCCGGGGGGAGAGCTACAGGAAGCAAGCTGGCTCCTGTGAGAGGTGCTGGGGCCAGGTCTGACCCCAGGCAAGTGGCCTGTAGGGTGGGAACCTGTAGGGAATAGGCAGGTCCCTGCATGAGACCAGGGTTAGGAGCAGGGATAACAGGTGTGAGGAAAGGGCCTGCCCCAGACTGTGGGTCTTGGGTCCCTCCCACCTGGGCTGTGGAACCCCTCGCCCTCCATCAAACGCCCTCTTCCCCCTTTCACTCCTTCACCCACCCAACAGAAAGACACATCTGATGGTTAAAGAAGGTGGAGGCAGGGGAGAGCAGGACTCCTGGGTTCTAGTTCCTGCTGCAGCTGAAAGACACTTTGGGCAAGTTATCGAGGGATGGGGGGCATGGATCAGCGTTCACATCACCCTCCCTGTCCGTAGCCGGCCTGGGGAAGCTAATGATCCAACCAGTGGACCAAATTCAGTGATGAATCCTGGTCACATCCCACCTGAGGCACATTGCACATACACTAAGGCGGCCGACGGACAGACTGTACCTGTCAGCTACACACCTGGGGTGGGGGCAGGGGGCAGTACGGTAAGATCTCACCTTATGGCCCCCAACTGCAGTCCCTGAGCACAGGTCTGGCTTCCCCCTAGCCCCCCATGGCACAAATAGGAAGAGACTTCAGTGTAGGGGGAAGATCAGGGGCATGGCTCTTCTTGGCTTAGCAGGTCTCATGGGGGTGGATCGGGGGCCTGCTCAGAGCACACTGTTTGTTAGACAGAGGGCCAGATGCCCAGCCAGGCTACACTGGTACAGCCCCATCAATTTACCAGCCACAGCAATTAATGCTAGCAGAGGATCTGATCTTTTCACACAACGCACAGTCAGCCCGTGGAACTCCTTGTCAGAGGATGTTGTGAAGGCCCAGACTATAATAAGGTTCAAAAAAGAACTAGATAAGTTCATGGAGGATCGGTCCGTCAATGGCTATTAGCCAGGATGGGCAGGGATGGTGTCCCTAGCCTCTGTCTGCCAGAAGCTGGGAATGGGTGACGGGATGGATCACTTGAGGATTCCCTGTTCTGTTCATTCCCTCTGGGGCACCTGGCATTGGCCACTGTCAGAAGACCAGATACTGGGCTAGATGGACCTTTGGTCTGACCCAGTATGGCCGTTCTTACACCACATATATATTCATTTGCAGATTATTTATCAGGGCAGAGCCTGAAGCCATGAAGGTGGGAAGGGGCTGGAGCCAGGACTCCTGGGTTCTATTTTTAGCTCGGGGAGGTGAGTGGGGTCTAGTGGATTAGAATAGAGGGGAAGGGAGCCAGGACTCCTGGGTTCTGTTCCTAGCTCTGCTCTGCCACTGACTTGCTGTGTGTTCTTGGGCAACTCATTTCACTTCTCGGTGCCTTAATTTCCCCATCTGTGAAAGGGGGACAGCACAGCCCTGCCTCCCAGACATTTGTCTGCCATATTGGTCAGACCCAAAGCCAGCAGAGACCATTGCAATAACCTAATCTGGCCTCCTGCATAACCCGACTGTGACCCGCCCAGGCGTGAGCCCAGGATGCAGAGTTGTCGGCTGCCCGGCACCTAGTGCAGGGAAAGGGAAATGATCTCGAGGCTGTTGTTGGCTTTGGCTGGGAAGATTCAGGGTGCTGGACCCGGGACGGGACGGCAGTAGTGCTGGACTGACGTAGCACCTTTCTCCCAGGGATTGCGGAGCACCTCCCACGGGCAGGCAGGTATCAATCATCTGCTTTTACAGCCAGTGAAACTGACTTACAGGGGGCAAGTCCAGGGTCACAAAATGAGTTGGTGGCAGAACTAACAAGAGTCACCAGGAGTCACAATCCCCCCGGCCTGCCCTGACCCCCAGGCCACACTCTGCCTCAGAGCCAGGACTGGGACCAAGGAGTCCTGGCTGCTAGGCCCTGCTCCCAGGTGGAGCCTTCAGTTGTTGATTTCTGGCTATTTTTAAGCCACTCTTCAGGTCGTCTCAGGCCAGGAGATGTCCCTCTTCCTGGAGCTGTCTCTCCCTCCGGACCCTGTGCCTGCTCAGCACTGTCAGGCCCTCAGGCCTAGTTAGAGAGATGCTGAGAGGTTCTTTGGTCTGGCTTCCCTGGGCTGGAGTTTCCCACCATGTCTCTTAGTTAGCCCAGACAGGTTTCAGGAGGTTTTCTCATTAGAGCGAGAGGTCATTCTGTCAGCATCTGATCCTCCCATCAACCAGGACTGGGAGCCATTCCAGCTTGGAGCATCGATTCACAGCCAGCTGCACTCCAGTAGCCCTAGGAGTTTTCTTTCCGCCCCGGAGAACTGCAAAGGCCACCAGCTAAGATCAGCTGAGCCGGAAGGACCGGGGCGGGGATTTTGATTGTATGTTTTGTGGTTTTCACCGTGATCCACACACCTGGAAATGCTGTCTAGTTGCTAGAGCAGGGCAGTAGGCACCAGGGCTCCCAGTTCAATTCCCTGAGAAGGGATGTTAACCACAAAACTCTGGCCATCCTCCTACTCAGAGAATTGCTCTCCTCCCCTGTGATATCTCTTGTACAGGTAAGCAGCAGTCTCATTCACTTCCTGCTTGGGCTGTTGTTACTGTCAGCTGTTCAACAACTGCTGTGCTCCACTCTAGAGGTGGCTGCATTTCATGAGAGCCCAGTGGAAACTGAAATCATTCATAGGGAGAAAGAAGAGACGAGGAGGCTTCCAGCAAGTGGTCCATGAGTCTGCTAGTGTCTTCCAGCCCTTTGGTTCCAGCAGTAGCATTTGATACTCTTAGATTCACAGTTCCCAGGTGCAATCCCTGCAGATGGCCTGTCCAGGAGTGCTGTTACCTATAGCTCTTGCAATGCAGTTCAGAACTTGCCTGCCAGCCCAGCATCCACTGAGTGGGGACACCCCAGGCACTGTGTAAGGAAGGAGGGTGCTACTCCAAGGGGCTGCAATGCAGCTAAGCCCCTGGCTCGGAGGGGTGCTCAGAGTTGCAGTGACAATGGGGGTCTAAACCCGAGCAATGTGATGTGACCCAGTAACATGGAGCCACACAGCTGCCTCCCAGCCCACAGCAGCAAGAGCTGGGCAAGGGGGCGGCGGGGAAACAGAGCATGGACACTGGGGAGGGGAGGCTGGAAGGCTGATTGTAGGCAGTGTGGATGGGGTGGGTTTGGAACTGTTTGGGGAGAGCGCGGGGGGGGGGGCAGGGAAACCCTTCCAGAGACCTGGGGCAGCAGCAACAGTGCAGACCTTGAGAGAGGGTGGGGGGAGCAGGCAGCTGAGAGGTGGCAGTGGGGGGTGGTTGGAGGAGAGGAGATCCTGGAGGTAGATGGGGACCATGAAGGCCCTGGGAGACTGATATTCTATGATTCTATGATTTGGGGTGGACACGCCAGAAGGCAGCTATGCCCACATCAGAGAGCCTGGAGGGGGCTCAGGGAGACTCGGGGGCCCCTGTGAGCAGACGGGTGATTCCACCCAGGGCAAGTGGGGAGAGCAGGAGACATGGGGCTGCAGCAGGGACAAAGCACCAAGAGGGCTCTGGTTCCTGGGGAAGCTCATCCAGGGATCCCCAGCCGGGAGGAGCTGTTTGCTGATGGCTCAGTCCTGCCCCTCCTCCCCCACTCCATGTGATGCATTAGATCAGCCCATCGGAGCATGTCCCAGGACTTGGCAAGCAGCCCCCAGACCTGTAATGGCCATCAGCTGATTTGTTAGCTGAGACAGATTGGCCCATTAATCACACGCGGGCAGGCTAGGGAACCAGGGCCCGGAGCTCGGCCGGCGATGGCAGGAGGGGCGGGTTGGCTGCATCTCCCCCGCTTCCCCTTGGGAGGCCTGATCTGACGGGAGTGCCCACCGCAGCATAGGTCACCGGGCTGATTAGACGCCACAGCCCCTGTGCTGGAGAGGTGCCCAGGGATGAGCGCCAGGCTCTTCGTACCCAGGGCAGCTCAGTTGCGGGCAGAGTGTTCCCATGACTCTCGCCTTCCTTAGCTGCTCCTAAGCTCACCAGCGGGGGCAGCTGAAGGGCCCCCAAGTCTCATGCCACAGCTGCCTGCTGAGCTCCAGAGCAGGTGCTGCAGAGATCCCCTAACTGGGCCGTGCACAAACTGTGCATGAACTGTCCCAGACCTGCTGCTCCTTCTTCCCCGGAGCCCTCCCCGGACGCAGCTGGGAAAGGCCCAGGGAGCTGGGGGAGCTTTGTCTCTATTTGTACCATCACAGCCACTGAGCTCGGTGCTGCACATCCCAGCGTAGGGAAGAGCCCCTGCCTCGGGGAGCTGACAGTGGAAACAGACAAGCTCAGCACAAGGGAGCTGGGGGCCGGGGGCAGCGCAAGCAAGCGCCCGAGGTCAGCCAGCAACTCCTGGGCAGAGCCAGGAATTGAGCCCGCAGTGCCCGAGGCCCTGTGCTCTGCCTCAGCCACAAGCCCGGTGCTCCGCTTGACCTGGAAATGCTGGGTCCGTTTCCTGCCCTCACACTGCTGAGCACACAGAGCGCCAGGCACCTGCCAGGCACAGCTATAGAATGACGGTCGTGTCAGCTGAGCATGCCTGCACCTCCGCCGTCCCGCCCCGTAGCCGAGCAGGGGACTCCAGGCTCCAGGACCTTCCGGGCACCCAGCTCAACCAAAGCCAAATCCTTCGACCTACTGAGCCAATATCCTGTGGCCAAATGGGGAAGAACCTTTGGAAGCCGGGCCGCCGTCTCCTTAACCGACTGGCTGATCAGCCCTGGGCAGAGACAGGATGACGAGATTCCTCAGCGCGGCCTCCCCTTATCTCCGGGGCTCTCCAAAAATACTCCTAGCGCCCAGATGCCTCTACCAAGGGCAAAGTGGCAGCCAGAGATGCTGTGCCCAGCTCCAGTCATTCTGCAAATGCAGCCGAGCAGAGATAAGCCCCCGCTCCCCCGTCCCTCTTAGCTCCATGCGGCTGTACGTCAATAACTCACTGGCCACTTCCTCAGGCACTTCTTAGGGGCCCGATCCAGAGAGGTGCTGAGCACATCCACATCAGCTCCCGGCAGGACCATGTCCTTAATGCATGTAGGAATTTATCCTTTAGGAACCATGTGCGACTGGCCAGCTTGGCTGGCTGCTGATGGCATTCCAGCCACCTAGAGGGCAATCGGAAGAAAGAAAACACAGGGATGACGTGTATGTACCTCGGCATGTTCGCTGACGCGCTCCAACAGGGACCCATGTTCAGCGGGACCCCGCAGGGCCCCATGTAGGAATCCTGAGCTGCTCCAGGAGCAGGCCTGTCAGCCAGAAGGGATGAAGAGAAGAACACAGCAGCAGAGACCATGGGGAAGCTCTGGCCTAGCCCAGCACCAGCTGGCAGGAGGCAATGAAGGGTCTAGCACGGGAGTGTCAGCTCCGGAAGAGCTCTCCACCACTCCGGAGCTCTGGCGTGGGTCAGCCTCTGCCCGCTTGCGTTGCCCTGGAGAGCAGTGTGAGAGCTTTGGTACTGGGGACTCTCAGTACTCCCGTCCCAGCCTCGCTGCAGGGAATGGGGACCGAGCTCTGGCTGGGGGGAACCCCCGCTCGGAAGATCCAGCCGCCCCAGGACCAACCAGAGCCAAAAGGAGTTGCTACAGAATGCAGTGGCTATGGGAGCACAGGATCTGGGGGAGACAGGCCAACCACAGTGTATAACTAGACCCCAGGGAGATGGTCCACATGGGACCTAATCCTGGCAGGTCTCTTCTGTCTCTGTTATGATTCTAGGAGTCAGTCCATGGAGAGCTCTTAGCAGTGCTCTTCAGTCCCAAAATCCACCAGCAGGGGGCGCTGCGGGGCACAATCCAGGGACACCAGCTGTAAGGGACTCCCAGGGACTCAAATACCAGCCTCTGCCAGGAGGGGGCGCAGGAAGGGAAAGGTGCAGGAGTGCTGGCTGTTCCCAGAAAGTTCCCAGCTACTCCAGGGCCAGCCTCTGCCAGCAGGGGGTGCTCTGTTATTGAGTCCCGTGTGGAAGGGTCTGGACAAAGTGGAATTTTAAGGAAACAAACACACCTATGATTGGTTAGGGGGGCTGATTTTTTGTTTTTCTCCTAAGGGTCAGGCTGATTGGGGTAATGCAAGAAGCTAAGCAGAGGAAAGTGGGGGGGAATCTATCAGTCCAGGTCCTTAACAGAAAAAAATCAAATCAAATCTCAAATAAACTGGACAAATCCCACTTGACATCAGTGTCTTGGCTCCCCCACCCGTTTTTCTTTGTGAAAACCAAGGCCAAGTTGTGCAGCTCCAGCCAAAGCCCCTTCTCTTTCTGACCCAGTGATGTCCACAGGAGAGGGGTTCAGAATTAACTCCTTCGCTCGTTACAGTGGCAAAGCAGACATCAATCACCATGTGAGGAACTCGGACACACACAAGAGACAGGAGGAAAAATTATCGGCCAGATCCTCAGCTGGTGTAAATCAGTGTAGCCACAGACTGCCAGATTCTGCTCTCACACCAGTTACACCAATAACTACTCCAGTGACCTCTACAGAGTGACTCTTGGTTCACACCAGAATACGTGAAATCAGAACCAGGCATGTGGCCTGATTCTGATCTCATGGAGCAGGTTTAACACCAGACTAATTCCATAACTATAGGTTAGTGAAGGAGGGAGGAGCTTTCAGGTCATAAATGTGTTCAGAATCTGAAATTCTTCTCAAGTTCTCCACCCCACCCCACCCCCCAATGAAATGGAATCATTTATCCCAAACACTTCTTAAGAAGCAGGCTCTAGGTGAATTACGGCAATGTGATATAATCACAATGAATACAGGCAGGGTTAGAAAAATATCCAACTTCTGCAGAGCAGAAATAATGTATCTTATTCTAGTTTTTGTATCTTTACTCCTTCCTGGGGCAAAAAAACCCCAAACGAAAACAGCTTCCTACCCAGCCACTGTTACAAGAGGAACATACCCTATGGGTTATATATAAGGAGCTAATTATCTGACCTGCTAAACAAATGAATGGTCGGGTGAGTTCTGCGGCCAGAGGCACTGCGAAAGCGGGTGTGTGCTGCTTGCATTGCTGCCTTGGCGAGAGGATGCGGACCTGTTTGGTGGGCGCTGAGGCGAGCCATCAGAGAAAGGCTCTAATCCTGTCTAGAGGCCCCATGCAGGGCTGCTCAGCTCTGGGGCCCTGCCAGCTCCAGGGTTAGGCAGTGCCCCTGGAGTTTTTACTTACAAGTAGAACAGAATCAATGGGCATCCCATGTCTGATTTACAGCCTCCGTAGACAGCGTTGCTACTCCCAGCCTTTGCCCCTCTGCAGACACGGTGTCCCTTAGCTGCCTAGACCTCAGCCTCCTCCCCTGCAGCTCCCCCCACACCAAGGACCCCCGAACCCAGAACGGCGTCCCTGGAGAAATCCCCCAACTCTGTCTCCGTTTGCTCCCAGCCGATATTACAGCTGAGGAATCGAAATCTGAGCTGGAGGCCGTGCGTGAGGCTAGCCCAGGCTGCCGAGAGATGCAGAAACGGGACTCGGACCGACTGACACCCTGATGGGCTTCACGGCTGTTCCCAGGCTAGCCTGAAATTCTCTCACACACGTTCTAAAGCTGAACTTTGGGACGGTTCCAGGCCAGATCCCAGCTCTGCCAGTCTCCACGCTGCACCCGTTCTGTTCCTCAGTGGAGATGGCTATCTGAGCGCAGGGGAGAGCCGAGGGGCGTGGGTTAGGAGGAACTTCATAGGTCTGCTGGGGATGGTGCTGGGGATGGACCTTCCCTCAGCCCTCAGGCTGGACCCGACATGGGCAGGACATCCCCAGAAAGCTCAGCTAGGGCCCGCCCTCATTCCTCCCAGACCTCGGCACCTCTTGGACCCAGGCTGCACTTATCAGCAGAAGCCCACCTGAGTCCCAGCCAGGCTGCAGCCTCCAATCAGAGCAATAAGGTCCAGGAGAGCATTCCGTCTTGTAGGGACTTCCCCAAAGCTCCAGGCATTGGACCAGATGCTCAGCTGGTGTAAACCAGCGTAGCGATATTGATGTCAATGGAGCCGCAGTGATTTACACCAGCTGTGTGGGTCTGGCCCATTGTGAAGCTTGCTCTTCGCTGGATTCGAGCAGCCTGATTCCTCTCTCACTGACCCTGGTCCTACATGCATGTGATTCCACTGACTGCCCTAGAGATACCGGTGTAAGTTAGAAGAGAATCAGGCCCCAAGACATTGTCACCCCGGCAGGAACTGCTACCTGCTTTGTCCATACCCCCTGCTATCTCACCATCACCGGCCCCTGCCAGGCTACACCTGGAAAGGGAGGCTATAGGCCCCTTTCTCCGCTACTTTTACCCAGGTTGTCATGGCAGGGTCTGATTGGCAGCCCTGGGGACCGACACGCTCTGTGTTTACAGCATGGGTACAGCACAGCAGGGCTAGCTATCACCGGTGGCCCCCCCCGTCTAGGTGTGAGAGGGGGTCCGGGCTCCATGGCCATTCTACTGGGACTCCCGCCCGGAGACAATTAGCGCCAGCAGTGCTGGTCGCTGTGGTGACGTGGACGTGTGTCCATTAGCGACTGGACTGAGATCTGCCAACCAGGCGCCGGATGGCATCAGCTTCCATCCACATCAGCGCACACTGGATTGGAGCCTGTAACCTGGGGGCAGGTCTCACTCCCAGTCCCCACAAGCCATCCAGCCCCACAGAAAACATCAGGCCAGATCCTCAGCTGGTGTAAATCCCTGGAGCGACACCAATTTATGCTGCCTGAGGCCTTGGCCCGGTTAAATGACTCAGCCTGTCACAATCCTCTCTCTGGGCTGGGCGCTGGCTCCCCTCTGCCCAGGAGCTAGGTGGCTCCCAGAACAGCCGGTTTGCTTTCTGTTGCTCCTCAGCTGTGATTTGTCATTAAAATCTATTAGCTTGGGGCATCGTACATTATGGATTGGAATTTATATTCACCACAGGGCTCTGGCAGCCTGCTTTTTAATTGCATCAGTGAAATATCCTTTCCCTTCTCCCCGCAAGCAGGATCATTCAGAGGCTTCCGGCAATCTAGGAGCACAAGTTCCAGTGACTGTCAGCAGATCTCGTGCTCCTGAGTCAAGGCATTTGGGAAACAAAACCCACCTCTGCAGCTTGGAGCAGCAAAGACAAACAGCCCTGGCTGCTCTCACCTGCCCCGATATTCCCCAGACAGTCCCTTCCCCTCCTCACCACCCTGACCTTTCATCTCTCCGCAGCTCCTGCTGCATTCCTGGCCTCAGGCTGGTTTGCCCACCAAAGTCACCGTCACTGGCTGCCTCCCTGACCCCTTCCACATTCCCCGCTGTGACACACACGGCCCATCCCTTGAGCGTGCACCTGGGCGGGGCCCTGCTGCCTGAGCTACGGACCAGCCCTGTGAGCACAGGGGCAGCAACAGTCTCACAAACCGGTCCACATGTTCCAGCCACCAGCAGGAGACAAAGCCACACTTGGCCACATGGGCCGGCTCAGGACTGACGGGCTCCTGCCAGAGGATTTCAGGTCATTGCTCTGTCTAGTTCCTGGCCCTGCACCGTACCACGTGATCTGACAGCCCACCTCCTACAGGAGAGCAGGAGCCCTAATGCGCTCCCTGGTCCAACCTCCCAGTGAGGCCATCTCGTCTTGCATCCTGCTAAAGGATCAGTGCTTGGAGGACGGCAAACAGACACCGCCCACCCAAAATGCAGCTGTCCTGTGCAATGGTAGAATGACAGATGAGGAAATTCCTTCCTGGCCCCTGCTGGGCCCGCATCCTTGGAAATTTTGGCCGTAGTCTGTTCTACTTAGATGCCAAAGCTGGAAGGGTGTGTGCCAAGGCAGCCATTGGTAACCTAGCACACGAATGAAACACCGCCCCTACTTCAGGGTGCAAGGGAGAAGCCCTGCCGGCACAGATGGTACCTGCACATCACTAGGTGTTCTGCAATAGCCGCACTGAGTGGTTAGCGCAAGGGACTAGCATTCAGACCTGGACTTTCTGCCACTGAAAGGACCAGACCCGCAGCTGCTGTCAATTGAAGTCAGTGGTGTTACACCATTTACACCAGTTAAGATCTGGCCCTCACTATGTGACCTCAGACGAGTCATTTCCCTGCTCTGTGCCTCAGTTTCCCCATTTGTCACTAGGGGTAGCAATCCCAGCCTGCAATCACAGCGCTGGGAGAAAGTTGCTGTACAGGCGGAAGGAATTCCTATAATACCAGTAAAGGTGAACAGGGAAGGCTGTTGCATCCCGGGTGTTATGTAAGCAAAGGCAACAGCTGAGCAGAATTCAGCAATCTGAGCTGGAAGACAGCACATCCACAGTGAGGAGCCAGGATTTCCCATGGCGACGCGCTAGGCTTTAAAGGGGGAACACGCTTCCGACACAATGTGCTTTAAAAGAAAAACTAGTTATGTGGGCGAGCTGCTTTCTGACCGGGCAAGGCAGACGACGTATCTGTTCCTTACGCCGCTCCGATTGCTGCAAGTCAACAACACGAGGTAGCTCCAGCAGCCCAGGAACAGCTAATCCATCACTTGTGACGAAGAGCGGGGCAAGAAAGAGTCCGTTTGAATGTATTCAGGCCCCCAGTTAATCCCTCTTTAAAGCCATTTGAATCTGGCACAGAATGTCTACTGTTGATTGTTGCTAGAAACGGAAAGGTCAGCAGCAAATGAGCCACTGTCATAGGCAAACTGCAAAGCAACACTGAAAACTGAGGGACAACTGACACGCCAGGGGGAGGAGGGATTGCTGGCTGCGCCATCCTTGGCTTCTTGAGCACAGACAAAGGAAGCCTAAAAGGTCTGTATCTTTCTGCCTGTCTGTGTGTCAAGGTGGGGGTGTCTGTCTATCTCTGTGTTCTTTTTTTAAAAAATTATCTTTCCCTTGCTTGTTTTTCACATTTGAAATTCAAGTCTCGTCTACTCTGGTTTTCCTGGATGTCTCTATGGACAGCCAGAGAACTGGCAGCATTAAGTCATCACAGGTACCTCTGAGCACTGAGAGGGGGAAGGGATTTTTAACTCAGGCTATTTCAGACTCTTTGGGTTTGTTTTTTATTCGTACCTTGTTAACACAAAGGCCTAACACACAGTTGGGAGGAAAGATCTCTATGTTAAAGAGCCAAACAACTCCACCCTTTCCATTAAAGAGAAAGGTCACGCTCTGGTCCTCCAGAGAAGACCTCCAGCAAAAAACATGAAAAACTTGATAGTAAAAACAAGCAGGGGAAAAAAGCTTTTAAAAAGTTCAGTCATTCTTTACAGATCATAAAGATGCACAAACTATTTCTCCACATGGAAGGTCAGCACAGAATCCTGCTCCAACCAGCCCCGCTAATCAGACTCGAGGATGGACTCAGCACAGAAATGCACTGAAATAATCTTTTTAAAACGCTGCCTCCCCTCCTCCAATCATGGGAAGCCATCAACCTCAGCGGGGCCTGGATTGGACCCCACATCACTTCCTGGTCTGCTGACCCCTTGACACTGTCAGCCACATGCTGGGATGTCACCGCGTGGTGCACTCGGCAATGCCCGTTGCCCTCATGCAGTCTAGTGAAGGTTCCGGTTACAGCTGGGCTCGAAAGGGGGAGTCACGGAGAGCGGCTTGAGGGGATGGCGAGGAGCAGGCTGCTGCCGAACTGAGTGGCGCCAGCTCCTGCTTCCGTGGAGCTCAGCACAGTGAGAAGCTGATAGCTCGAGCCATGTGCCAGCTAATCCACACCCTCTGCCAGTGCTCCTCAACCCCCATGACAACAGTGTACTGCCCATCCTGGGTCCCTGCCCAGCTCTGCCAGTGCCCTTCCAAGCTCCACCCCAACCCACAGCCCCCTGCTGCCCCAGCCCTGGGCTCCCCCTGCCCAGCTCTGCCGGTGCCCTGCCACCCCAACCCACAGCCCCCTGCTGCCCCAGCCCTGGGCTCCCCCTGCCCAGCTCTGCCGGTGCCCCTTCACCCCAACCCGCAGCCCCCTGCTGCCCCAGCCCTGGGCTCCCCCTGCCCAGCTCTGCCGGTGCCCCTCCACCCCAACCCGCAGCCCCCTGCTGCCCCAGCCCTGGGCTCCCCCTGCCCAGCTCTGCCGGTGCCCCTCCACCCCAACCCACAGCCCCCTGCTGCCCCAGCCCTGGGCTCCCCCTGCCCAGCTCTGCCGGTGCCCCTCCACCCCAACCCACAGCCCCCTGCTGCCCCAGCCCTGGGTTCCCCCTTCCCAGCTCTGCCGGTGCGTCTCACTCCCGACCCGCAGCCCCCTGCTGCCCCAGCCCTGGGCTCCCCCTGCCCAGCTCTGCCGGTGCCCCTCCACCCCAACCCACAGCCCCCTGCTGCCCCAGCCCTGGGCTCCCCCTGCCCAGCTCTGCCGGTGCCCCTCCACCCCAACCCACAGCCCCCTGATGCCCCAGCCCTGGGTTCCCCCTTCCCAGCTCTGCCGGTGCCCCTCACTCCCGACCCGCAGCCCCCTGCTGCCCCAGCCCTGGGCTCCCCCTGCCCAGCTCTGCCGGTGCCCCTCCACCCCAACCCACAGCCCCCTGCTGCCCCAGCCCTGGGCTCCCCCTGCCCAGCTCTGCCAGTGCCCCTCCACCCCAACCCACAGCCCCCTGATGCCCCAGCCCTGGGCTCCCCCCCCACCCGCCAGCTCTGCCGGTGCCCCTCCATCCTGACCAACCCCCAAACAAGAGCTCCTCTTGCTTTTCCAGTCCTCTGTCCCCAAACCAATAGCTCTCTCAGTGCCCTTCCTCCTGACTCACAGCCCCCTGTGGTACCAGTCCCGGACCCTCCCGCCCACTCCCAGCACCGAAAGCTGCACCAGCGCACCTCAGTGCTGACTCTGACTCCCCTGCTTTTCCAGCCCTGGGCCTTGGCGTGCCCGGGACAGCCTGGGTGGCTCTTTCCCCGCAGGCTCGTGTCCACGCTCAGCTTGTGTCTAACCTGGGTTCCAGAGGCAGGAATGGGGTGGGGACTGACTGTCCCTCCCCCACACTTGGGGCTGAAGAGCCTCACGACAACCCTGAACGGCACGGTGACCCTGTGCGCCAGGCCGCAACACCCAGCGTGGGGAGCTGGGCCCAGCCCCATGGGACAGGAACAAGCGCAGCCCAGTGAGCGCAGACCTCACTCACTCTCCAGCCCCCCACCAATGACCCTTCACCCCCCTAGCTGCAAAACCCAGCTCCTCCGCTGCGGGGTTCCATCACCTCAGTAGTGAGAAGCCGCAAAACCTCCAGGGTCAGTTACAACATCCCAGCGCCATGACACACTTACCACATGGGAGACAGTGTTATCGAGTGGCCAGAGCACTGGGCTGAGACTCAGGAAACCTGGTTCTAGTCACAGCTGGGTGACTTTGGGCAAGTCTCCCGGTGCCTCAGTTTCCCCATCTGTAAAATGGGGAAGATGAAACTGACCTGCTCTGTAGACCACTTGGAGATCTCGGGATGGAATGTGCTAGAGAAGAGCTAAGGACTATTACCATTCAGCCTTGCTTGTGTAGATGGGACCATGACACATTCCAGCCACCTGCCAACTGAGTCTGGGAACAGAGTAATTTTGCTAGTGCGGACAGGACCCAAGGCAGCAGTTGGATCCAGGCCTCACCCGGAGGGCAGATTGCAGGAGTGGTGGACATCAGGGCCAGTGAATCCCACCGGTGGGAGAGTGGGCAGACAGTGGGAAAGCTGGTCAGGAAAGGTTTCTTCTGCCCGTGAACTGTTTTGATGAAAAGGTTTTTTTCATTTTTGCCAAATTTCTTCTTTGAATGTTTGTGAGGTATTTTGTCAAAAAATTGAAAACTGATTTCTTTTCCTGTTTTTGGCAGCTGAAAATTTAAACTTCCTTTGCCCACCCCCGCACCCGAATAATTTTGGGGTTTTGTTGAAACTTCCGTAGCTCTCTCAATTGCTAGGCCACGTAAACCGAGCTCCCAGAAAGTCCCCGCTGCAGCACAGAGCAAAACCTCAGTGCCGGGACGCAAAGAATGAGCATAATCCTTAGCACCTCCACAGGGCTATTCATCTTCAAAGCGCTTTATGGACATTGACTAATTAATCCTCGCAGCACCCATGCAAGGCAGGAACTCAGCCATACCAACCCTCAGGGAGGGTGGGGAAACTGAGGCACGGAGAAGGTCTGGGACTTGTCCAAGACCACACAAGAAATCAGTGTCAGAGCTGATAACAGAATCCAGGAGTTCTGAGATAGGATTAGATTAGATTAGATTAGATTAGATTAGATTAGATTAGATAGATGGATGCAGTGTGTGGGGATAGATAGATCACAAGAGCATCCTTCTACCTATACTGTGCCCTTCCAGATACAGGTCTCCTAAGCCTCACTCCACGCTCCGTCTTGCAGGAGTTGGATACGTCCTGATGCTGCTCAGAAGGGCTGGCTCAGGGCAGGTGCTGGCAGTAAAGCCGTCCCCACCAGGTTAGAAGGTGCCCCTCTTCCTGCAGTCTGGCTTATCTCCGCCTGGCAATGTCTGACGCAAACACACGCCCAGGCAAGCTCCAGCTCTAAGTGCAGGGAGAAAAACAACCAGGGGGAAGCACCTGCTGGGGCTTCTTGCAAAGAAATATCAGAACTTGCTAAAATAGCAGCATGAGGAAAAGAACTTCCCGTGCCATTGTGGAATGAGGGGAGCCGGGGGTGGCTGGCCCAGGTTCCGGGCCCAATCCTTTGGGGGGAGGGATAGCTCAGTGGTTTGAGCATTGGCCTGCTAAACCCAGGGTTGTGAGTTCAATCCTTGAGGGGGCCATTTGGGGCAAAAATTGGGGAATGGTCCTGCTTTGAGCAGGGGGTTGGACTAGATACCTCCTGAGGTCCCTTCCAACCCTGATATGCTATGATTCTTGGCTGGGGTAAGCCAAAGCCAATGGAGCTGCTCCTGTTTACACCAGGCTCACTCTCTCTCTTCTACACAAATTTTTCCTTCTTTAATCTCAACCAGCAAAGGAAGAAAAGGCCTGTCTCTCGTTCTAAACAGCATTAGGGATGAAGCTGCTTACTGAGCGTGACACACCTAGAACAAGGCTCAGAACAGACCCCAGCAGTTTAAGGCTCCCCACTTACTCCCTGCATGTTAAGTCTGAGCATAGACGCACTGGGGCCAGACTGCTCTCCGAGAGTCACTGGTGTAAATCCGGAATGACTGGGCCCAATTCTCTTATTTTCCCCAATGTCAATCAGAAGTTACAATGGAGTTACTCCAGATTTACACCAGGATAACTGAGATCATGGTTGGGATACACTGGCATAAATCCAAAGTAACTCCGTTGCTCTGGATTTACACCAGCGTGTGACTGAGATTGGAATCTGGCCCATGCATTAACCCGTCAGCCAAACCCAGCACCTCACAGGGACACAGCTTCTGCTGGTGCCTGGCACACTTTGCCCGGATCATCATTTGGGGGCCCCCACTCACTTGCCCCCGGGGGAAGGGGATGGGGTGGAAATCTCCAGGAGGAGAGACAGACACCTTCTGATGTCCCCTTCCGGCTGAATAAGCCAGGGGGCTGGCAGCCCCACACCTGCAGGATTCCCAGGAGAGGACTCCCAGGCTGCACTGTCTTTGCTGGGAGATCTCCGCGGAGTCAGTGGGAAGAGACCTTGGGCCAGATGGGAGCCACTGGGACTTTGGTGCCAAAATCCCCTTAAAAACCTGTCCCATGTGCTTCTCTCCTCCCCAGAACAGGACAGTGCACCCCCTGCCCTCCTCTGCAGGCTCCCAACCCCTCCTTTAGGGGGCTGAGTCCATCCCCGGGTGCTGGGCCCTCTGCACAGAGAGCTCGGGGGCACACAGGGAGGAATCTGTTTGACTGAGTAAGGACTGCAGGATGGAGCCTGCACTAAAACCCCAACCCCTGATCCTTCCACTCCCACCGGATCCAGGCCACGCCAGGGATCCGGACTGCAATCCAGGTGTCTGCTTCTCCCTCAAAGAAACTTCCTCTCCGATCCCATGCCATGGAGGGCACGAATCGGAACGCCCTGGGGTGCCTGGCCCCTCTGCAGCCAGCCTGCTGGGTTTGCTGGCCAAGGCGCCCTGGAGAAGTAAACACTGGGGGGGGGGGGGAAGTAGGGTGCACAGGCTCGGGGGGGGGCAGGGGGCAGCTGTACTAGAGCAATGGGGGCTGCTGCTGATTTCAACTCTGAGAACAACCATGTCCCCCCAGCCAGGGCTGGCTGGGCATCTCGGGGAACCACCCCAGGGCTGCCCGTGTGCTGGAGGCAGCCCAGAGCTACGCACTTCTCAGGAATAACACACACTGAGATGCACCCCCAGTGAGTCACACTCACACACCCAGAGAGAGACACACTCACACGCAGTGAGACACAGACACACGCTCGCACACAGGGAGCAGTTCTGTCCCCAGAGTGGCTCCCTGCGTGGGGCATGGCCTTGGGAGCCCCCCCGGCTGGCCCTGCCACCAGCCAGACCCGCGCCTGCCAGGAGCCCCCCGCGGTTCGGACCCCCCCCCCGTATAGCGGGGGCGCAGAGACCCATTGACCCAAACTGCAAAGCCTGGCTGGGATGGAAAAACCACTTCCCGCCGGGGGCGGGGGGAGCGGCATCGGGCAGCCCCCTCGTGCCAGCGCCTATGGGGCTGGCTCATTGCTCCCAGCCCCGGCGGGCTCGCACCCCCTGCTCTCCCCAGCCCAGCGGCAGCGGTGGCGAGCTCCCTGCACGGGCACAAACTTTCCCGGCCCCCGCCCGGGCCCGCGGCGGCGCCCATCCCCGCGGCGGCGGGGCTGCGCGTACCTGCAGGAGACGGTGAGCTCCACCTTGGTGGCCGGGATGCTGCCCGCGATGGGGTCGAAGTCGCTCACTGAGGCCATGTCGCCCCCCTTGTCCATCGCCTCCTCCATGGGCGTCCAGCCGCGCCCCCGGGGCCTCCCGCTCACAGCCCGGGCGCTGCGGGGGGCTCAGAGCCGGGCACGGAGCGGGGCATGGCCAGCGCCGGGCGCGCAGCCGGCTCCTCGCTCTGCCTGCACCGCCGGGGGCCGGCTCCGGAGCGCTGCCCGCCGCCTGCCCGGCTCCGCCCCTCAGCCCCCGCCCCGAGGCGCTGCCACCCGGCCGGGCTGGGCGGAGCGGGGAGCCCGCAGCCCTGGGCAGGGGCGGGGAGGAGCCTTTCGGCGGGTGCTGTGTGAGGACCGGGGAGTGGGGCGCATGTGAGGGTCCCGGTGGGTCTGCCTTTGCTGGGGGCAGGTGTGCACCTGGGAGGGGTTCCCTGCGCCCCCGGGCCAGGCCTCGTGCTGCCTGGTGCCAGTCTTGGCTGGGGGCCCAGGATCCCTGTGCCTGCAGGGGGAGCCCTCTGCCAGGGGGTGTTTGCTGTGTGCACGGGCGTGTGTTTGGGGTGCTGGGTGGGTGTGCTGTGCGTGGCTGTTGTATGGGGGGAGGGTCTGTGTGTCTGAGAAGGTGTTTTGTGGGGGGGGGGACATGTCAGTTTGGGGGTGTATTTGGCATGTCACTGGGGTGCATTTGGTGGTATGTGTGTGCGTTTGCGAGAGGTGTGTTATCTATGAGGGAGGAGTTGGTTGTGTATATTTCACATCTGTTGTGTGTGTCTCTGTGTGTGTTGCTACTGAGAGACAGGCAGCGAGGTGCGTTAAGTCAGAGAGCAGGCCCTGCCTTCCATTCCCCTCGCCCCCAGCCGGATCTAGGGGAGCAGCACCAGACACACTCGGGGCACAAGGCACACGCATGTCCTGCAAACTCAGGCTCCCTCCTGCGTTCAGCCTTGGCCCTGGGCCTTTGGCTCAGGGGCTCCTAGACAGTCTCCCACTCAATTCTTGCTCCCCAGATCTGCACTCTGATGGACAAGCAACCCCATGGACTGCTAGGAAGAGCCAAGGGAGACTAGCAAATCTCCCCACTGACCCAAACCCCCACCCGTGAATTACTGGGGGTGGGGGTTGGTCCCTAATCACCTGCTTTCCTTCTGTTGCCCACTCTGCTGCAGGTAGGGCTGGAGCAGCAAGAATCCGCTGGGGCTAAAATCCCTGTAACTCTACCCGAGTGAGGAGCACGGGGCAAGAGGGAACGTGGCAGGGTAGATGGGCCCAGACTCTCAGCTGGTGTAAGTCGCTGTAGCCCCAGAGATTCAGTGGAGTGACACTGACTTGCACCAGCTGAGGATCTGGTCCAGGGACTTTCATGGGACCACTCCAGTGTATGCCAGCTGTGGGGCGGGCACCTGCCTTCTAAGAGGCTTCCCCACCCTGGGTGTCTGGGCCAAACCCGGGAAGCACTCGCCCCCCCGAGTAGCTGCCAGAGTCAGTGGGGCTGCTCATGTCAGGGACGGACTTGCAGGTGTATTGTCTAAAAGTGCCAACTTTTGGTGGGCCCAATCCTGCATAGCCTTATTCCAGTCGTCCCACTGGGCCCGATTCTCTTCTCACTTATCCTGGCATAACCCCATTGACTTCAGTGCTTATTCCTGATTTACACCTGGGGTGAGAGAATTGGGCCCACTGGGACTACTCACAAGAGCAAGGCGCTGCAGGATCCGGTTCTGTGGGGACTGATGTACATTAGTCCTGTGTTGGATGTGAACCTCTAGGGCGTGTTTTATTCCTTTGCCTGGGAAGAAGCACTGCTGAGGTCAGCAGTAGCAGCTCTGGGCTCTGGATCTTGCACCTGTCCCAGCAGCTCCCAGTCCAGGATAAAGGCCTTTACGCCAGTGCTTAGCCCTTGCTATCATTTCACCTGCGCTGGCTCTTGGCAAGGATGGGACCTCCCCCCTTGGGGTTAGCATCCAGGAACAGATTCTGGGCACTGGTTTCGGGTTGCAGAGCTCAGTTCTGCTGCACGCCACCAGGTGACACTGCAACCAACCCATCGCGGGGAGCCAGGTTAGCTCTGTGAGAACACAGCTCCCCCCTGCCAGTACGCACCACAGGGGAGAGGCCCCCCCCCGGCACAGTCCATCAGCTGCGTGGGCAGCAGTCAGCCTGCTACCATCTGACTGAGGCCACGAGCCGCTATGGCCTCACGTTAGCACCCCTGTAGGCTGCCCCAGTGACATATGAGGGCCTTAAAGGAGGCGCGAATCTCAGCACAGCCCCTGTGTAAGAGCTATCGGGGCAGCCCTACATCTGTCCTGCTCCATGCCCCAGGTGCAGGGTGTGTTCAGGGCCGGAAGTAGACACCATGGGGCAGGCTGGGCTGGATTGCACTGTGGGAACTGTGGGAAGTCAGCTCTGACTCCCTCCGGGGCTGGGCTGGGCAGACCCCCAGCTCCACCAGGATATGGGAAGCACAAATCTGGCTTTGGGCCCCTTGGCGCCTGCCCATCCATTCTGGGATTCAGCACAGAGACAGAGCAACTGAGACCCCGGTGTGGTGTTTAGATGTTGCTTGTAATTATTAGGATTGGGAGCACTGGCTGTTGGGAGTCTGAAAGGACAGGAAACAGGAAGGCGGGGGGAGGAGTTGAGAGGCTGGGAGAAAGCTACAGAGGGTGCAGCAGCAGCTTGGTAAAGAGGTTTCCACTTTGAAAATAAAGTCCTGTTGAAGCTTGTTAGTACCTTGCCTGGTTGATACAACACCCGGGCCAGCATGCTCCTGGGGCAGAGCTTGGGGTGTGGAGCTAGGGGCCAAATACCTTTGAGGATCGGGGCCTTAGTTCCCCACCAAGGGCCTGATCCTGAGTGCACTGAAGTCCCTGGGAGTCTTTTGGTTGACTCCAGTAAGATCAATGGAAGCTCTTGGGCCTGCTTCTCTCCTGGCTGGATTAGGTCTTCTGCGTCTCCATCATCTTCCCTTGCCTGCATCCCTTGCCTGCAGCCCTGTGTCCCTGCACCCCAGCACAGCACACTGCTAACCGAGGCCAGACTCTGACCAGGACGGGAGAATCATAGAATCATAGAATCATAGAATATCAGGGTTGGAAGGGACCCCAGAAGGTCATCTAGTCCAACCCCCTGCTCGAAGCAGGACCAATTCCCAGTTAAATCATCCCAGCCAGGGCTTTGTCAAGCCTGACCTTAAAAACCTCTAAGGAAGGAGATTCTACCACCTCCCTAGGTAACGCATTCCAGTGTTTCACCACCCTCTTAGTGAAAAAGTTTTTCCTAATATCCAATCTAAACCTCCCCCATTGCAACTTGAGACCATTACTCCTCGTTCTGTCATCTGCTACCATTGAGAACAGTCTAGAGCCATCCTCTTTGGAACCCCCTTTCAGGTAGTTGAAAGCAGCTATCAAATCCCCCCTCATTCTTCTCTTCCGCAGACTAAACATGTGAACTAGATAGGAAACGCCTTCGTCTCTGCTACATCTCACTCGTGCAGCAGGGTTCAGAGTTTGGATCAATTTTTAGGCAGTTTTAAAATATCCCCTTCTCCTGGGAAAGGATTTGGCAACATTTTTCAATGAAACGTTTAAAATCACACACATCAATTTTTTAAAAAAATCTAAATCTCACTCATTCAGACTGTCAGCTTGACAGCCCTGGATCCTATATTTAAAATCGCTCCCTTTACCTGTATGGCTGATGATAACTCTGGGGCTGACTGAGACTGAAATAAGCTCAAAAAACCCCATTTACTTGTCATCTGGTTTTGCTGTTTCACATTTCACTCCTCTTAGACTGGGGAATCAGAGCAGTGGGAGCAAGTTTGCATCTGCTCAGTTTCCATTCAGTGATGCTCCCGGTGGCTCCTGCAGCAGGGGAACGTTGGGTGCAGTCAGCTCCCAGCTCTGCAGACATAGGTACATCTGTCAACCTCTAATACTTCTGCGGGGCCATTAGTATCTGAGCAGCTTACTCTCTTTACCATATTTATCCGCACAACACTCCTGTGAGGTGGCCAGTCCTTTATCCCTATTTTACAGATGGGGAAACTGAGGCACTGAGAAGCTAAGTGACTCGCCCATGGTCACAGAGCAGGGAACTGAACCCAGGTCTCCAGCTAGCACCCTAACCACTCAGCCATCCGTCCTCTCTGTAACATCATTATTTAGGAACATCAGACCAGGGTCTGTCTAGCCCAGTCTCTTGTCTCCAAGTTGCTTCAGAGGAAGATGCAAGGCATCCCCTTATGGACAATTACTGAATAGCCTGGCCGTGGGTTGGGCAGAGAAGTTGGATGGCAAAAAACACCATGGGGTCAATTTCTTCCTGCTCCCCCTCAATTAGCGGCTGCTTTGTGCAGTAAGGCAGGAAGGTTTAAACCCCTTTCCAATTTCTAAAGACCTACTCATCTTAGCCTTGCAAAGAGGCCCACCTCGGTAAGCAATGGGACTACTCACCTGTGTAAAGTTCTGCATGTCCATAAGTGCTTGGGCTGGGCATAAATACACAATTCTTTTTAAATCCTGATTAGTTCTTGGGGCCAGATCCTCAGCTGGTGCAAACTAGCACTGAAGTCAACAGAGCTGTAGTGACTTTCCCCAGTCAAGGAACTGACTGACCCTTGATCTCAACGATACCTTGTGGCAATGAGTTCCACCAGCTAACTGTGTGAGACGGGGTTTTGTTTGATTGCTTTTATGTTTTATTGCCTTTCAGTTTCACAGAATGTCAAAGTACAGTTCTACTGGAGGATGTTCCTGCCTGCCATAAAGCGGGTCTTCGATCTACAGACAGTCACAGACCTGGCTAACACTGATGGGTGTGCTAACCACACTTCTATCAGGATAAATGGAATGAGCAATTAAGCCCCTTTATGGAGTGAAATAGCTGGAGACAATAGAAGTCTCAATTGAAGCACTTGGAGGAGAGAAAGGTGATCAGGAACAGTCAACATGGATTCACTAAGGGCAAGTCATATCTGACCAACCTGATTGCCTTCTGTGGTGAGATAACTGGCTCTGTGGATATGGGGAAAGCAGTGGACGTGATAGGTATTGACTTTAGCAAAGCTTTTGATATGGTCCCTGTTAAGGTTCCTTCCTGACTCTGAACTCTAGGGTACAGATATGGGGACCTGCATGAAATACCCCCTAAGCTTATTCTTACCAGCTTAGGTTAAAACTTCCTCAGGGTACAAACTTTGCCTTGTCCTTGAACCCTATGTTCCCACCACCAAGCGTGTTAAACAAAGAACTGGGAAAGAGCCCACTTGGAGATGTCTTCCCCGCCCCCAAATATCCCCCCAAGCCGTACACCCCCTTTCCTGGGGAAGGCTTGATAAAAATCCTCACCAATTTGCATAGGTGAACACAGACCCAAACCCTTGGATCTTAAGAACAATGAAAAAGCAATCAGGTTCTTAAAAGAAGAATTTTAAAGAAAAAGTAAAAGAATCACCTCTGTAAAATCAGGATGGTAAATCCCTTACAGGGTAATCAGAAGAAGGCTAATGGCATATTGGGCTGCATTAGTAGGAGCATTGCCAGCAGATCGAGGGAACTGATTATTCCCCTCTATTCGGCACTGGTGAGGCCACAACTGGAGTATTGCGTCCAGTTTTGGGTCCCCCACTACAGAAAGGATGTGGACAGATTGGAGAGAGTCCAGTGGAGGGCAATGAAAATGATTAGGGGGCTGGGGCACATGACTTGGAAATTAGGAGCAGGGAAATTGCCCACTGTTGGTTGCTCAGCTGTGTTCAGGAAAACAGGATTTTGTGGGCCTCCTTGTAAATATACGGGATTGCATCCGAGACATACCTGACTCCATCATGAATTTCTCCTCCTAATGGAACCAGTCTTGCAAGGCCTCCAGTATTGGCTAAACTGGTCGGGCTCCAGGAGGGTAGTAATCATAGACTCATAAGACTGGAAGGGACCTGGAGAGGTCTCTAGTCCCGTCCCCTGCACTCAAGGCAGGACTAAGTATCATCTAGACCATCCTTGACGGGTGTTTGTCCAACCTGCTAGTAATATTATTCCATTATAAAAAGTGTAATTTGTTATTGTTATTAAATGAAGTTTTCTATCCACATTAGGTTTTTGCCAAGCCTTTGAAAAACGTAACAGAGACTGAACTTTGGGGGCTAAAGGAAGATGATAATATCGCTTTCATCTCATGCTAAAAATAAACTGCAGAAGAATTTACTATTTTTTTGCCACCCGACTTCCCCAGTTCACATGCGGAACTGCACAGCTAATGATATCTGAAGCCCTGGCATAATTTGCATGAGAAAGCACAGTTAGGACCTATCACTGCCTAAGGAGGGCAGGAACGCGCTGATACAGAACCCCTCCACCCCCAGACACGATGAGTTCAGTGAGATTTAACTCTGAAAATGTCGATGAAAATAGCAGTTAGTGTCCAAGGTGTCGAACCTCTTTGCCTCCAAGTTCTTTTCTCTAGTTCCCGACTGGTGCCTAATGCCTAGTTCCTTTGAATTTCTCCCTGGCAAATGTTGGAGCTGTTAAACAGAAAAGCCATGCATGGTTTCGTTAGCATGGGGGAGGGGGGATTAAAATTAAACAGAAGAAGGTTTATTAAAATAATCTGTTAAAGATGAGAGCAATTATTTCCTAACATCCAAGGAGTTTAAAAGGAAATGCAAACCGTTGCTGAGACACAGTGCCCTACATCCGAAGACTGGGTTGGTTGGTTTATGTTTGATTTATTTCTCAGAATGACAGGGGAATGTTTTAGGCTGATTGCCCTACAATATATTGGGCTGAATACTATTTTACCATGGGACGTATCTGGCACCCGTTACCATCGCATCTGAGCGCCTCACAATAATCACCGCATTTACCCCGCGGCCCAGCACACAGCACTAGGCCCCAGCACTCAGATGGGGAGCAAAGGCCCAGGGGATTAAGACCTGTCCACACTACAAAGTTAGGTCGACCTGCATCAGCCTGTTTCAGGCTCACTGTGCACTGTCTACACCGGAATTTGTCTCCAGCCGGTATAAACGCCCGTTACGGTGACACAATAACACATCTCCCCGAATGCCCCAGGGCCCCGGCGTAGGAAGATAGGCCCACATTAGACCTGGCTGAACTGGGGGGTTACATTAAGTCTGGATGTTAGCGTGAGTGATGGGCCCAAGACATGCGGTCAGACAGAATGAACTCATGAGACTGGTGGACCACCAGCACCATCGTACGTAAGGCTTGGCTTGAGTTGGAAAGACAACGTGGCTAACTGGGCACCGGGTGCAGCAAAGAATTGGCTTGTTCCATTTATTCTAAAGAAATGGGGGCAATGGGCAATGGGACATAGAAAGGACACCTTGAAAAGAAAGGGGCCCTGCCTTTCATCTTGTCTTAACCGGGCCAAGGGGTAGGGTTCAGCCCCAAACCTCCCTCATCTGGCGCTAGCTAAGGTCCGATAACCAGCCATCACATCACTTGTTTTGGTCACTAAAAAGCAAGGTTTCCTAGGGGTTCTTTGTCAGGGCTTTCCTGTATCTCGCTGGAGCCACTCCATGGCAGACAGGCATCTCCCAGCCCAGATCCCATTCAGAGTATTTTGGCCAATACTTATAATTGTGTTGCCAGGGTGTGGGGTCGAAGTGTGTATATGCTAGACGTTTGGATGTAACCGACACCAAGCGGCCTTTGGACTAATGCAGGAACGCTGCTTGCATGGGAAACTGAGTCATGGTAACCCTTAGGAGAATTATTTCCAACGCACGGTCGACCTACTTCCATTGATGCGGGGCGAGTATGGACCCTGCATTACCTGAGTCAACCCTACAGTCCTCCAGCAGCCCCACGATGCCCCCGTCACCACAACAGTGGTCACTCCGGTCACAGTTGGACCCCCACTGCCCAGGCATCCCAGCCCACCCCACCTCTAAAATCCCCTGGGTGTTTTTGAAATGCCTTTTCCTGATTGCCCACCTTGGAGAACAGCCTAGCAGCTCCCCATTGTGAGCATCTGCCCACACTGGCTCCACGCACACAGAGCTACTAGACATGCTCCTGCCTGGAGCAGGGAGCCCTGGATCTCCTCAGCCCGTGGGGAAAGGAGGTTGTGCAAGCCCAGCTGAGGAAATATAGACAATCTGTGTGCAGGCTGGACAGGGGATGCTGAAACCGGGACATGCCAGGGATGAGCTGCAGGAAAGTGAATGAACTTTGCCCAGGATACCAGGAAGGTGAGGCAGGGCAGCAGCAAACCTGGTGTCACCCCGAAGACTTGCCACTTCTACAATGAGCTGCATGCCGTACTTGGGCTCCCCCACACCCTCAGGGAACCCGGGACACTTTGGGGGAGCCCCCTGCACTGAGCAGGAGAAGGGGGGTAAGCAGAGGGAGACACAAACCACGTGGCGAGCCAGGAGCTGTGAGGGAAGCCAGTCCCGCCAGGCAGGGCAGATGAGCCTGCTTAGGAGGAGGGCGGAAGCCTAGATCTGTTATCAGCTCGGTTTACCTTTCTGCTGCTTGAACCCTCCTCTCCCTCCCACTCTTCCCCAGGTGCCCAGCCCATCCGAGCAGCTAGAGAACAAAGGCATGGAAGTTCAATTGTTCCCTTGACTGGGACAATGTTAGTTTATTCCCTGGCAGGTGTGGTTATGCAGCGGGCTGCAGACTGGGGCCCTGTGCTCAGACAGAGGGAGGAGCAGGAGGCAGAGGAGACTTTCCCACGCCACGCAGTGAGTTCGGAGGCACCATTGCCCAAAACCGGCTCGCAGCACCCGAGCCTGGGCGGCTTCAGGATGCCCACAGCAGCTGGGTTCCCTGTGCCCGCGTCACCCGCTGGAGAGAGATCGGCTGCTGCCACCGCTGCCTGTGGACACACTTTCCCTCTACTCAGCCCCGGGGTGCCCAGTGTCTGAACCTTCCGGGCCACCGTCCCCGCCTCCGGGCCGTACTCCCCAGGCTCGGGCTGCAGGGCGGCGCTGGGCCGTAGTGCGGCACCTGCCGTTTCTGATTGAAAGACGGTTCAGGCGCTCTGAGCCGTAGCTTTCTCTGTCCGGTGTGACTGGCCCAGTGCTGTACGTGGCTCTTGTAATCAGTGGCCTCCAACCTGGCGGCCTCCAGGCGTTCTCCCTGCACACGTCTGACCCAGAGCAGCGAAAGAAAAAAGCGGCCCAGGGAGGCTCTTGTGACAGCTCCAGCAATTCCCTGCAGTGTCCCAGGGAATCTCCCTGCAGTATCTGTATCCTGGTGGGCCAGGGATTGTCTGTAATTCCAAGGCAGGGGGGCCCCAGCCTCCCGAGCTAAGGACAGTGCGGGGTGATCATGCTAATTCTCTCAGGCTGTAACCTGTCCAGAGGGGAACCATCACCTGTGGAGGCTGCACAGACTGATTCAACCTGGATTCTCTGGAGACCAGAGACAAAGAAAGGACTTTTGGATAAATAGCCTGAGTTGAAAGTGGCTCGGGGCTGCTTTCTGATCCAGCAAACGGACAAGCCCTTCCCTCCCAGGGGCCCCAGTCCTTCCTGGGGAGGATTGGAAGGACTTGCCCTATCTATGGGGGTGCTTGGTGTGACCTAAGGCTGTTATGAACCTGTGACCACAGAACGCCCCTGGCTGGGGTTGGAAGCACTGACCCCTGCCAGAGGCTCAGTGGAGATGGGCTGATCTCTGGTAGGTGTGGTAGCATGCGTGCAGCTTTGCATGTTTTCTCTGTAACGCTTGCGCCTTCAGAATAAATGTGCTTGCTTAGAAAGAGCTGGGGGGTAACTTACAGCTGTGGGCAATTTTGCTGTTCAGAGCCTCTGTGGAGAAAGCCAAGTAGGACTGCCCTGAGGGGGAATTCCCAGTGTAGGAGAGACCTGTGTGTCTGTCTAAGAGAGGTGACGGTCGAAAAGCCTGGAGCCTGGAGCCTGGAGTGGGTGGCCTTGCTGGGCCATGGAGGGGGAATACAGGTGCAGTTGCCCTGCACCGTGACAGATTGTTCGGTGAGATCCTCCAGTCTCTACTGCGGCTGGCTCTAAACCCAGAGATCAGATGGGCCACATGTTGGACACCATGGAGAAGGACCGAGACTGGAGAGCTGGAACTACGGGAGAGGCAAAGGGGCTGAGAGGGGAGGAGGGACGTGCACCAGGACCTCATGGGTTTGCTCAGGCCACAAACTCAGATGTTGCAGAGCATTATTGAGCTAGGTGACCAAAGACCCTGGACACAGCAGCCTATCCAATCCCTCTACCCCCCAGCATAACACGTGGCAGCATGGCATGAGCCCTTACCTCTACCATGCCACGCCAGGGGCCAGCAAGAACCTTGACTACACCTACACTGACCTGAAAGCCATGGGTTAGCCACAATGTACGCCGCGTTTCTACTGTGACAGAACCGTTACAGGACGTTTGTAGTGCATACACCGTAAACGTGTTTTGTTTACTGGGGTTTTTACTTGGCTCTTTAAAGCACTGGTCACCCTCTTACAGTGCTGCTGTAATGTTTTTACCGTGTGTAGCTGCGCTTTGACCTTGTTTCCTGTTTCTTTGTGCACAATAAAGTTCTAGTTTTGGAAACTCAGAGGATATTTATTAGTTTGCATTAGTATTATACGCATAATAGCTGCCTTACAAAATTCTTAATGGGCGTAGATAATCCACCCATCTCTAAGCTCCCCCACACACACACACACACACATGCACTGGTTTGTGAAAACATCACACAACACTACAGTGATTGACTGTTAAAATGTTCTTTTAGGGTCTCCCTCAGCCACATAGCTCCACGGGTGGCTTTTCAAATAGGTCTTGTGTCCAGCTGTTCAGATTCACAGCTAGCCAGTCCACCTTGCCCCTCCGCCTTGCTGGTTGCCTTTCCCCCTTCGCCTCCCAGGTACTATACCCTTCAGCTGTAACGATGGGGATGTTTGCCTCACTGAGCTCCAAGCTACTTAGCGAAGAACACCAGCGACCCCTTCATCTACCACAAGCACATTCGACAGTCCCCTGGAACCAGGTGAGCTGGTAAAGGAATCTTTCCTTGGCACCAGTATAGGGTTTCAAGAACCAGTTGGCTGGACCCCTGGCATCTCTACCGGCATTTCAGCATTGCTAGGGGAGTGCGCCGGCTGGGGCAGAATGTCCCTGCTGCACGTTTTGGAAAAGTGCGGTGTTGTTAAAGGTGCCATGCACCTTCCCTGATGTCCGCGGAGCAGCTTCAGTTTTCAGAGGTTCAGAGATTCCAGGCCAGAAGGACCCATTGTGATCATGTAGCTTGACCCCTGTATGGCACAGGCCAGGGAACTTGCACTAGTGCTAGCCATGGAAATGTATCCCCTTCCGTTCACATACGTACCGGCCAAGCGACACAGATAGGTGTGGAATCCCCATCACTGGAGGTGTTTGAGAATGGATTAGATCAGGGGTGGGGAACCTACAGCCCACGGGCCGGATCCTGTCCCGGTCATGGAGGGGCTGGAGCTGTGAGCGCCGGCATGTCCCGCCATGGGGGGAAAGCCGCGAGCCTCTGCACAGAGGCACGGGAACTAGGGGTGTTGGGGGTGCTTCAGCACCCCCAGGTTTTGGTCCCAGCTGCTGGCCCCGTGCCCAGGGTCCCGGCACAGCCGTACTCCCGCCCTGCACGTGGGGTCCCGGCTGCTGGCCCTGCACCCAGCATTCTGCCTCTGACCACAGCTGTGTTCCCAGCCTCAGCCTCCTTACCCCGTCCGCATCCAGCCCCCACCCCGAAGCCACGGCCAGTCTTGGCCCCAGCTCTGGGGAGAGGGGGCATGGATGGGGTAAGGGGGGGTTCCAGGTAAAAAGTTTGGGGACCACTGGCTTTCAGCACCCCCACTGTAGAAACTGTTCCAGCGCCACTGCTCCCCCCCCCCACCCCACGGCAGGTGAGTGGCCCACGATTGATTTTTTTCTGTGGGTCAATGGCCCATGACAGAAAAAAGGTTCCCCACCCCTGGATCAGACAAACCCTGTCAGGATGGTCCAGGCTGACTTGGTCGACAGGGCAGGCGGTGGGCTAGATGACCTCTTGAGGTCCTTTCCAGACCCACATTTCTATGGTTATAGACACATGTTGTCTATCACTCCAACGCACAGCTGCCAATCTGCCTCCCATTTCCCGCCTGCTGTCAGCAGCTGCAGTCGTCTGCGGCAGGACATACCTAAAGGCCTTACATACTTGGAAGACAAGAGCTCCCGCTGTGGCTTGCCAGCTCCAGACTGATTGCCCACCGCCCCAGAGCAATCCGGCACAGTGCCATCAGCACTTGCTTCTCCGCTGTCAGAGCAGCTCTCGGGGTGTTCCGGTGTCCGTGCGCGGGGGAGTGCGGCACACGGATCCAGGAGTGTGGCCTGTCACGTCCGAAAGTTCCTCAGCCCCTGCTCCTCACCCCAAACCCGCCCTGTGATGTGATCCCGCTGGTCGGGGCTTGTTTCTTGGGTCCCGAACCAGCGAGCCCCTGCCTGGAGCTGCTCTGTGAATGCCACAGCAACCTGGCGTTTCTATTCACTGTGTCCATCAGCGTCCTCCAGCGACCCCTGCCGAACACCTCCCCTTCTCCTCGCACGCCCGCTCACCCTCGCACTCACTGAAGTGCGACAAATACTGGAGACCCCTGTGTCTCGTCTGAGCCGTGGCCACTAGAATTGCGCTGAGCCAGGCAGCGTCCCTGCTTCTGCCAGAGAGATGGCAGAGACCTAAAAGCTTTGTGGGGGACGTAAAATGATGGGATGGAATAAGCATTCTGCGCTGGGGGAGCAGCATCGCAGGAATTTGACCCTTTGTTCCCAGAACCCCCTGGGGGATATGGTGGCCTCCCACAAAGCCCGGCCAAAATGTCCCACGAGGCATGGCAGCGAACAGCAGCTCGCAGCGCACTGGGACGCCTCCCCATGGTGCATCCACACTCCCGCTTGCGGTGAGGACACGGCCCTGACGCAAGCAGCCGAGTGTGCGCACACCCAGCTGGGGTGTGACGTCAGCAGCAGTACGCTGACCAAACAGGGCCTGCCTGGACATGGCTACCAGCCGTTCCCAGGGGCACACCGGGCGTCTGTGGCAGAGCAGGAGGTGGACCCAAAACCCCAGGCAGGATCCTAACCCCTGGGCCAGCCAACAGGCTCCTCTTCAACTCCAAACCAGGCGCCTTCCAATGAAGCTGCTTCTGAGTGTGAAAAGCAGCGTCCAGCAGGCGCCGGAGAGCTCCCAGCACGTGGGGTGTGCGGCGTTGCGCTCCATACGATTTCATGAATATATGCTACTGAGTGTGACTATAATGTAACTGGAATATGCTTCATGCGAAAGGTCTCTTGTAAGGGATCATTACAAAGCTTATAATCTACTGAGTGTGGTCATCCTGTTTCTATAAATGTATCACTCTTGTATCTGAAACTAGAAATATGAAGTATGTAAGCCCACTGAGGCTTACATCTTGCCGGCTTCTCTGAGTAGTTACTACAACTCCTGAGGAAGCTTGTAGAAGGAAGGTAACATGGATGGGGAGCGTTCAGCTGTTGTGACCTGCACTGGATGTGCCATGTTTGTCTTTCTTCCACAGGACAGAAGCGACTTTGTACAAAGTGCAAGCTGGTCTCCATATTGGAAGGGAAGGTTCAAGGTCTGGAGCAACAAGTATCGATGCTGCATTGCGTAAGAGAAACTGAAGATTTCCTGGACAGACGTCAGGATATGCTTCTACGGACACAATGTTCTGAAGATTCAGAGCAGGCTGCACAGCAGGGACAGGAGGACGGGGAAGAAATTTGGCAGCATGTGACCTCCAGAAGAAGAAAGGGGAGCATCCATGTACCAGCAACGCAGATACAGGTAAGCAACCGTTTTCATGTTCTCTCCACAGGTACTAAGGCGGAGAGTGGACTAGATGATACATCTGAGGGGAGGGAACAGAAGGAGACTCCGCCGATTGGAAGGCATGAGATGCACTGTCCTAGGGTTGGGGATTCCACGACCACCGCTCCCAAGAGAAGGAGGCGGGTGGTGGTGGTTGGGGACTCTCTCCTGAGGGGGACTGAGTCATCTATCTGCCACCCCGACTGGGAAAACCAAGAAGTCTGCTGCTTGCCAGGAGCTAGGATTCACGATGTGACGGAGAGACTGCCGAGACTCATCAAGCCCTCGGATCGCTACCCCTTCCTGCTTCTCCACATGGGCACCAATGATACTGCCAAGAATGACCTTGAGCGGATCAATGCAGACTACGTGGCTCTGGAAAGAAGGATAAAGGAGTTTGAGGTGCAAGTGGTCTTCTCATCCATCCTCCCTGTGGAAGGAAAAGGCCTGGGAATGGACCGTCGAATGGTGGAAGTCAACGAATGGCTACGCAGGTGTTGTCGGAGAGAAGGCTTTGGATTCTTTGACCATGGGATGGTGTTCCAAGAAGGAGGAGTGCTAGGCAGAGACAGGCTCCACCTAATGAAGAGAGGGAAGAGCATCTTCGCGAGCAGGCTGGCTAACCTAGTGAGGAGGGCTTTAAACTAGGTTCACCGGGGGAAGAAGACCAAAGCCCTGAGGGAAGTGGGGAAATGGGATACCGGGAGGAAGCAAGAGCAGGAGAGCGTGAGAGGGGAGGGCTCCTGCCTCATACTGAGAAAGAGGGGCGATCAGCGGGTTATCTCAAGTGCCTATACACAAATGCAAGAAGCCTGGGAAACAAGCAGGGAGAACTGGAAGTCCTGGCACAGTCAAGGAATTATGATGTGATTGGAATAACAGAGACTTGGTGGGATAACTCACATGACTGGAGTACTGTCATAGACGGATATAAGCTGTTCAGGAAGGACAGGCAGGGCAGAAAAGGTGGGGGAGTTGCACTGTATGTAAGTGAGCAGTATGTCTGCTCAGAACTCCGGTATGAAACTTCAGAAAAACCTGAGAGTCTCTGGATTAAGTTTAGAAGTGTGAGCAACAAGGGTGATGTCGTGGTGGGAGTCTGCTATAGACCACCGGACCAGGGGGATGAGGTGGATGAGGCTTTCTTCCAGCAACTCACGGAAGTTACTAGATCGCACGCCCTGGTTCTCATGGGAGACTTCAATCACCCTGATATCTGCTGGGAGAGCAATACAGCGGTGCACAGACAATCCAGGAAGTGTTTGGAAAGTGTAGGGGACAATTTCCTGGTGCAAGTGCTGGAGGAACCAACTAAGGGCAGAGCTCTTCTTGACCTGCGGCTCACAAACCGGGAAGAATTAGTAGGGGAAGCAAAAGTGGATGGGAACCTGGGAGGCAGTGACCATGAGATGGTCGAGTTCAGGATCCTGACACAGGGAAGAAAGGAGAGCAGCAGAATATGGACCCTGGACTTCAGAAAAGCAGACTTTGACTCCCTCCGGGAACTGATGGGCAGGATCCCCTGGGAGAATAACATGAGGGGGAAAGGAGTCCAGGAGAGCTGGCTGTATTTTAAAGAATCCTTATTGAGGTTACAGGGACAAACCATCCCAATGTGTAGAAAGAATAGTAAATATGGCAGGCGACCAGCTTGGCTTCACAGTGAAATCCTTGCTGATCTTAAACACAAAAAAGAAGCTTACAAGAAGTAGAAGATTGGACAAATGACCAGGGAAGAGTAAAAAATATTGGTCGGGCATGCAGGAGTAAAATCAGGAAGGCTAAATCACACCTGGAGTTGCAGCCAGCAAGAGATGTTAAGAGTAACAAGAAGGGTTTCTTCAGGTATGTTAGCAACAAGAAGAAAGTCAAGGAAAGTGTGGGCCCCTTACTGAATGAGGGAGGCAACCTAGTGACAGAGGATGTGGAAAAAGCTAATGTACTCAATGCTTTTTTTGCCTCTGTCTTCACGAACAAGGTCAGCTCCCAGACTACTGCACTGGGCAGCACGGTATGGGGAGGAGGTGACCAGCCCTCTGTGGAGGAAGAAGTGGTTCGGGACTATTTAGAAAAGCTGGACGTGCACAAGTCCATGGGGCCGGACGTGCTGCATCCGAGAGTGCTAAAGGAGTTGGAGGATGTGATTGCAGAGCCATTGGCCATTATCTTTGAAAACTCATGGCGATCGGGGGAAGTCCCGGACGACTGGAAAAAGGCTAATGTAGTGCCCATCTTTAAAAAAGGGAAGAAGGAGGATCCTGGGAACTACAGGCCAGTCAGCCTCACCTCAGTTCCTGGAAAAATCATGGGGCAGGTCGTCAAGGAATCAATTCTGAAGCACTTAGAGGAGAGGAAAGTGATCAGGAACAGTCAGCATGGATTCACCAAGGGCAAGTCATGCCTGACTAATCTAATTGCCTTCTATGACGAGATAACTGGCTCTGTGGATGAAGGGAAAACAGTGGACGTGTTGTTCCTTGACTTTAGCAAAGCTTTTGACATGGTCTCCCACAGTATTCTTGCCAGCAAGTTAAAGAAGTATGGGCTGGATGAATGGACTATAAGGTGGATAGAAAATTGGCTAGATTGTCAGGCTCAACGGGTAATGATCAATGGCTCCATTTCTAGTTGGCAGCCAGTATCAAGCGGAGTGCCCCAAGGGTCGGTCCTCGGGCCGGTTTTGTTCAATATCTTCATAAATGATCTGGAGGATGGTGTGGATTGCACCCTCAGCAAGTTTGCAGATGACACTAAACTGGGAGGAGAGGTAGATACGCTGGAGGGTAGGGACAGGATACAGAGGGACCTAGACAAATTAGAGGATTGGGTCAAAAGAAATCTGATGAGGTTCAACAAGGACAAGTGCAGAGTCCTGCACTTAGGACGGAAGAATCCCATGCACCGCTACAGACTAGGGATCGAATGGCTCGGCAGCAGTTCTGCAGAAAAGGACCTAGGGGTGACAGTGGACGAGAAGCTGGATATGAGTCAACAGTGTGCTCTTGTTGCCAAGAAGGCCAATGGCATTTTGGGATGTATAAGTAGGGGCATTGCCAGCAGATCGAGGGACATGATCGCTCCCCTCTATTCGACATTGGTGAGGCCTCATCTGGAGTACTGTGTCCAGTTTTGGGCCCCACACTACAAGAAGGATGTGGAAAAATTGGAAAGAGTCCAGTGGAGGGCAACAAAAATGATTTGGGGACTGGAACACATGAGTTATGAGTAGAGGCTGAGGGAACTGGGATTGTTTAGTCTGCAGAAGAGAAGAATGAGGGGGGATTTGATAGCTGCTTTCAACTACCTGAAAGGGGGTTCCAAAGAGGATGGATCTAGACTGTTCTCAGTGGTAGCAGATGACAGAACGAGGAGTAATGGTCTCAAGTTGCAGTGGGGGAGGTTTAGGTTGGATATTAGGAAAAACTTTTTCAGTAGGAGGGTGGTGAAACACTGGAATGCGTTACCTAGGGAGGTGGTGGAATCTCCTTCCTGAGAAGTTTTTAAGGTCAGGCTTGACAAAGCCCTGGCTGGGATGATTTAATTTCTGTTGGTCCTGCTTTGAGCAGGGGGTTGGACTAGAACCTCCCGACGTCCCTTCTGTCATGGAGTGTGGGGGAGTCGAGGCCCTGCACCCCTCTTCCTGGGATTCACTGAGACTCTCAGCCAGCCAGTAAAACAGAAGGTTTATTGGACAACAGGAACACAGTCCAAAACAGAGCTTGTGGGTACAACCAGGACCCCTCAGTCAAGTCCTTCTGGGGGAGCAGGGAGCTTAGACCCCAGCCCTGGGGTTCCCTGCGTTCCTCCACCCAGCACCAAACTGAAACTAAAACCCCCCAGCAGGCTCTCTCCTTCAGCCTCTGTTCACATTCCTGGGCAGAGGTGTTACCTCCCCCTCCCCCTCCTGGCTCAGGTGACAGGCTCTCAGGTCTCCCATCCCCAGGGCACATTCCCAGGTCAACACTCCCCCCTCCCTGCTGCGTCACATCGTCACACCTTCCAACCCTGATATTCTATGATTCTATGATTCACGGTGTCCGTTGCCTCCTGGTGCCCACCTCACCCCACGTGGAGACCTATGTGCGGGCGTTGGCGAGGGTGGTGGGGCCCACGGCCATTGTGGCGGCCTCCAAAATGTATGGCAAGGTTGTCTTCTTCTTAGCATCGGAGGCCGCCACGCAGGAGGCGGTGGAGAAGGGCCTGGCGGTGGTGGGGTGTGTTCGTCCCCCTGGAACCGCTAGAGGACCTGGGCATCCGCCTGGTCCTGACCTCCGTCCCTCCCTTTCTTCCCAATGCCGCCCTGTTACCCGCCCTCTCCACCCTGGGGAAACCCATCTCTGTGATCAGCCCTCTCCTGTTGGGCTTCAAAGACCCCGCCCTCCATCACGTCCTCTCGTTCCGCCTACCAGGGGGCCCATTACCGGGTGCACTACTCCACGGGGGAGGCCCGGTGCTACCTCCGCCAGGCGATGGGGCCCATCCGGAGGGACTGCCCCCTGGCCCGGCGAGGGGGGGCACCCGGGACCCCTGAGCCCCAGCAGGGTGCCAGCCCCGTCATCGCCGGCGCCCCTGGCTGCCCAGCGCCCGGAGCTGCCCCTCCTCCTCCTCAGTCCACCAGTGCTCCCGCTCGAGCCCAAGGGGTACTTCTCCTAGCGCGCCCAGACGAGCGGGAGAGCCCCACCTCTGCTGCCTGCACTCCGGTGGGGCCCCTAGAGGAGGGTGCGGCAGGGACCCCGCCGGCCATGGGAGAGGGCCCGCCCCAGGGGGAATCTTCCCTCCCTCATGCTGCCCCACCGGGCGCCATGTCGGGGGGCTGCCCCTTGCCTACCTGTCTCAGTGGGCCACGGGGCTGTGTCAGTGATCCCTCCGGAGGAAAGCCGGGGGCTAGTGACCCCGGCCCCCCCATACACTGCGAGAGGAGCTGCGGGAGTTCCTTGAGGATGTCCGTGGCTCCCGTAACAAGGCGCAGCTGCTCTCCAGCGATGGGGGGACTTCCATCAAATCCTCCGGGCCGCGAGGGCCCTCATGGGGGAGGGTAAAAGGACCGGGAAGCAGGCCGCCACGGCCTACCAGCGGGTCCGCCTCTTCCGTGACTCCTTACTCACCTACGGGGTAGGTCACGGACTGTTGCCCGGCCTGTTGGGAGCCACGAGCGTCCCTGCCGGCGAGGATCCCCCCCAGCCCTCCTCATGGCACCTCTCACCATCACAATGTTGAATACCCGAGGCTGTAGGATGAGTCTCCGCAGGTGCCAGGTGCTCTCCTCCCTTCAGGAGCAGGGGTACTCTGTGGTTTTCCTGCAGGAGACCCATACAGATCCAGCCGCCGAAGAGAGCTGGTAGCTGGAATGTGGGGACAGGGTCTACTTTAGCCATCTCACAGTTCGTACGGCTGGAGTGGTGACCCTGTTCTCCCCCGACCTACGGTCTGAGGTGCTGGGGGTCGCCAAGGCTGTGCCGGGCCGTCTGCTGCACCTCTGGGTCCGGATGGAGGGGCTCGTGGTCAACCTCGTTAATGTCTATGCCCCGACATCGGGCCCGGAGCGGTTGCAATTCTATCAGCAGGAGTCCGCCTTCGTCGGCACCTTGGATCTTCATGAGTGCCTGGTCCTGGGTGGGGACTTTAACACCACCCTCGAGGAGCAGGATCGCTCAGGGACCGAGCAGCGCCCGGCCGCCAAGGACATCCTCCGGGAGATAGTCGAACACCACTCCCTGGTGGACGTCTGGTGCGACCATCTGCCGGATGACATTTCCACATTCGCCTTTGTCCGGGTGGAAGTCCATTGGTCGTGCCACTCCCGGTTGGACCGCATTTATTTATCACGCTTCCACCTTTCATGAGCCCGCTCCTCCAGCATCGGGCCGGCCCTATTTTCTGACCATCATTTAGCCACCGTGACGGCCTCCCTCTGCGCGGAGAGGCCGGGGCTGGCCTATTGGCATTTCAACAACAGCTTGTTGGAGGATGCGGGCTTCGTGACATCCTTCCAGGAGTTCTGGCTGGCCTGGCGAGGGCAGCGGCGTGCCTTTCCCTCGGCGCGACGATGGTGGGACCTGGGGAAGGTGTGCGCCCGGCTCTTCTGCCGTGACTACACCCGGGGCACCAGCTGACGGAGGGATGTGGCGATAGAGCAGTTGGAACGGGAGGTCTTAGAGCTGGAGAGACATCTGACCGCCAGCCCCGAGCATCCGCTCCTCTGCGGAGCGTGCCGGCAGAAGTGGGAGGAGCTCCAGGCCCTCGAGGACCATCGGGCCCAGGGTGCCTTTGTTCAATCCCGCATCCGCCTCCTTCGGGACATGGATCGCGGCTCCCGCTTCTTCTACGCCCTGGAGAAAAGTAGGGGGGCCAAGAAACACGTCACCTGCCTTCTGGCAGGAGACGGCACCCCCCTCACGGATCCGGTGGAGATGTGCGGGAGGGCGAGAGCCTTCTACACAAGCCTTTTCTCCCCGGATCCTACCGATCCTAACGCTTGCAGAGTGCTCTGGGAGGAGCTCCCTACGGTCAGCACGGGCGACCGAGACCGGCTAGAGCTGCCTCTCACTCTGGCCGAGTTCTCGGAAGCCCTCCGCCGCATGCCCACGAATAAATCTCCAGGCATGGATGGGCTGACCGTGGAGTTCTACCGCGTGTTCTGGGACATCCTTGGCCCAGACCTAGCCACTGTCTGGGCTGAGTCTTTGCAGAGCGGGGTCCTCCCTCTTTCGTGCAGGCGAGCCGTGCTTGCCTTATTGCTGAAGAAGGGGGACCTCTGCGATTTATGAAATTGGCGTCCCGTCTCGCTCCTCAGCACGGACTACAAAGTCGTGGCAAAAGCAATCTCGCTGCGGCTAGGGTCCATGCTGGCGGACATGGTCCACCCAGACCAGACCTACACTGTCCTGGGCCACAGCATCTTTGACAACCTATATCTGGTCTGGGACCTTTTGGAACTTGGGTGTAGGGATGGTCTGTCGTTCGCCCTCCTGTCCTTGGATCAGGAGAAGGCGTTCGACAGGGTGGACCACGGGTATCTCCTAAGCACTCTACAAGTGCTTGGCTTCGGACCCCAGTTTATGCTGTACGCCTCCGCAGAGTGTCTGGTCAGGCTCAACTGGACCCTGACCGAACCGGTCAGCTTTGGGCGAGGAGTACGGCAGGGGTGCCCCCTCTCGGGCCAGCTGTACGCTCTGGCGATCGAGCCCTTCCTCTATCTCCTCCGCAGGAGGTTGACGGGGTTGGTGCTGTGGGAGCCGGAGCTGCGGCTGGTCCTGTTGGCGTATGCTGATGACGTGCTCCTCGTGGTCCAGGACCCGGGCAACTTGGCGCGGGTGGAGGCTTGCCAGGCCGTCTATTCGGCAGCCTCCTCCGCACGGGTCAACTGGGTCAAGAGCTCTGGCTTGGTGGCAGGGGACTGGTGGCAGGCGAGCTCCCTCCCACCCACACTTCAGGCCATCCGGTGGAGCGTGGGTCCACTGCTCTATCTCGGCGTTTACCTTTCTGCCACGCATCCCTCTCCACCGGAGAACGGGCACAATTTAGAGGGTGGGGTGATAGAGCGGCTCTGGAAATGGACAGGACTACTCTGGTGCCTCTCCCTTCGAGGGAGAGCACTGGTGCTTAATCAGCTAGTCCTGTCCATGCTCTGGTACGGGCTCAACACCCTGGTCCCGGCCCCGGGTTTCCTGGCCAACCTCCGGACATTGATTCTGGAGTTCTTTTGGTCAGGACTGCACTGGGCCCCTGCAGGGGTTCTCCATCTACCCCTGGAGGAGGGAGGGCAGGGCCTGAAGTGTCTGCACACTCAGGTCCATGTCTTCCGCCTCCAGGCCCTGCAGAGGATCCTTTATGGTGCAGGTAGTCCGGCGTGGAGCGTACTGGCGTACACCTTCCTGCACCACTTCTGAGGGCTCCGATACGACCGGCAGCTCCTTTATCTCCATCCGAGAGGTCTTCCGCGAGACTTCTCTGGGCTGCCGGTCTTCTACCAGGACCTCCTCCGGACGTGGAAACTGTTTTCAACGACCAGGTCCATGGCGGCCACTGAGGGGGCAGATCTCGCGGAGCCCCTGCTACACAACCCCCAACTCCGCCAGCCAGTGTAGGTGGCGGAGTCCACCTCGGTGCACCAGAGGTTGGTCCTGGCAGAAGTCACAAGAGTCGGAGACTTCCTGGATTACGACCGGGGAGACTGGCTGGATCCCCTGACGCTCGCTCAGCGCATGGGGCTCTCCAGACCTCGTACTCCCCGGCATGTACTTCAGGAGGTGAGGGCTGCTTTGCCGCCTGCTGCTCGGGTTTATCTTGACCGGGTCCTGCACGAGGGCACGCCCCACCCCTCCTCCACCCTAGGCCTTCTGGACCTTTTCATCGGGCCCCTGCCCCGTGGACCCAACCGACCCCCCCCACCCCTTCACCATGAGCCAGCTGCACGAGATGCAGCCAGTCTGCTTCCAGACCGTGCCAAGGAAACATCTATACACGCTCGTGCTCCACACCTTCCACACCCTCACCCTCGTGTCCCGCCCCGACACAAAATGGTAGTACCTTCTGCCACCTTTGGAGGGTGAGGAGCCCCGGTGGGCCGGCCTATATTCCACCTTGGTCCCGAGGCCCACCGGGAATATCAGTTGGCGGCTCCTTCACGGAGCCGTGAGCACAGGCGTGTTCTTGGCACGGTTCACCCCTATCCCAGACACCTGCCCCTTTTGCGGCGTGAGGGAAACCCTGGCACACATATATCTGGAGTGTACCAGGCTTCAGCCCCTATTCTGACTCCTCAAGAATATTTTATTGCGTTTTTGGTTGCACTTCTCCCCTCACCTTCTTATTTATGCACTCCCTATCCGTGGCCCCACAAAGTCACGGGATCTCCTGGTCAACCTGCTCCTGGACCTAGCTAAAATGGCCATCTATAAAACCAGAATGAGGAGGTTGGCTGAGGGAGTGTCCTGTGACTGTGGGGCCTATTTCCCATCCTCCGTCCGTTCATGTATCCGGGCAGAGTTCCTCTGGGCGGCGTCCACTGACTCCCTTGACGCCTTTGAGGAGCAGTGGGCACTGTCCAGGGTTCTCTGCTCAGTGTCCCTATCCGGTTCCCTTCATTTGACCCTTTGACTGCACTCCTGTCCCTGTTATTTCATTAGTTGTCCCCCGGATTTATTTGGTGTCCAGGTCCTGTGGATCCCCTCTTAGGCTGGGGGGGGATCCTTTAGCCTTAGACTGACTTCGCCCGCCCACTTCCCGGATCCCAATAGGATCACTCTCCTGTAGCCATCTGGCCTGACCCTGTCTTAAAGGATTAAGCACCAACAATAGCTTCTTGAGGTCCAGCGTAAAGGTTACAAGCAAAACAAAAGCACCTGGGATTAGCACAGAGGAATCCACAAGCCCTAAAGAAATAAACAGAGAGAAACCTCATTGCATCTCCCTAGACATTCCCTGACCTACTGACATAGCTGGGGTTTCAAATGAGGAGTTCTAGATATGAGCTGATGAGCTGCCATACCCAGAGTTTTTTACAGCATAGTTTCAGCCCTGTCCTTGTTCTGTCCCCTCTCTCCGGAGAACAACAACAGACAAAGGGAAAGTTTTTTTCCAGTTTTAAAAAGTTCTAGCCTTCCCACTGGCTCTTGGTCAGGTGCTCACTCTCTTTCTTTTACTTATGGACTTTTTTAACCCCTTACAGGTAAAGCAACTAGAGAACAGCTACTACCAGGGATTTTATAGCTAACTGGCTGGCTGGGTGTCCATAAAAGGGAGGTACCTCTCCCCTTCATTTATCACAACTCCCCATATACAACAGTGCACAATTGGCCCAATGTACTGTGAGGCTTTTTTTTTTTTTTTTTTTGCCTTTCTCTTATGCACCATCATCCACTGCCAGAGAGTGTCAGAGAACAGTCTGGGGGTTCCTTTTCAACAATACAACCCAGAACCAACTTGAAGCCCCCACCCAGTGACCTGGGAAAATGACACAGAGGAAATAGTTCCCCACTGGCAAGCACAGAGTCTGCGTGTAGAAAAGAAACTTGTAATGAAAGGAGGGAAGTCACCCGACATTAATTAGGGAAAATGCCACAAGCAGGATTCATAATCATAGAACTGTGAGCAGGACACCAACCCCAGAGTGTGTGGGACAGAGCCTTCCGCCTTGTGTTCTTGAGTCCTACAACCAACAGTTCCTTTTCTGTGCCCCCTCTGCTCCCTCACCACACCCCACTCACAGTGGATATCCTTGGTCAGAGAGGACCCAGGGTTCAGAGGTGCAGCTGTGTGAGTTCACCTCCCACCCAGGGAAGAAGGCATCTGGCTTGCTCCACCATCTGAGTAATTGCTCTGGCCGGCCACCTCACCGGCCACTGCTCCTCATCGCCTGGCCACTCCACCAGTCACTGTTCCTGGCCACCCTGCCAGTTACTGTTCCTCGCTGTCCACTGACTGCTCACCACTTTCACTGGCTGCAACACTGCCCCACCTCAAGTGATTTCAGCACTTAAAATAACAAAAGGCTCCTAATGAAGCTTATTTAGCCCTATCTTCGAACAGTGGGGAGGAACAGGTTAAACCAGACCAGGGATCCTTAGGGAGAGTCCACACCTCCTGGCCAGGACACCTGTCCCCACCTCCTCTTACTTGCACAGCGGTCTGGCATTCAAGCCCCTGGCTTAGCAAGGTCCTTTCAGCTGAGGGTGATCCCCTCATTTGGGACAAGTTATGCATGGTTCTGCTACACTTTATTCATACAATAAAGACAACAACACTGATAAGAGCATTTCACTCCCCCTGCACTGAGTGCTACAGTGATTTGTACCCCAACACCAGTCTTTGAGCACTTCATCACTTTGAGCAACACCATTCTATCTGCTGGATATCTAGGTAGAGTAGGTGTGTTCATGTAAACACAATTTGCTCTCCCCCTCCCAGCTAGCGGTCAGGGGAGAGTTCATTCAGACCCTGCTTACACAGGAATGACCTAATTAATATCAGGCTACAATCCCTGAATGGGAAAACATGCATCTTTTTAATAACGCAAACTGCTCACTCCCAGTTTAATACTTATTATGAAGATCACTCATTCCTAGGCACCTCTGCCTGCAGCATCCCTCTCCCACAGGACAAGAGATCAAGGGTTGTCAACACACAAATCCGAAATAATGAAATCCATTTCCCATCATTAGATATTTCGGTGCCAGTCCGTGTATGGACACTTCTATTGTAGATGAAGAGGGTCCTGTTTCTACTGAACTTAAATTGGTAAAGTATCAAAGTCCAGCTCCTAGGCACTATGGTACAAACAATAAATAACAGTAAACAATGGAAACAGGACACCTGTAAACCCACAAACAGACCTGCATTGAAATAATTACAGGTGTGAATTAAAACCAATGCAGCTATTCCCATTTTGATTTATGTGTAAACTAGCCCCTAGCCCTAAGAGGCGAGTTTGTTCTCATCAGGGGAGGGCTATGCGCTGAGGTACTGCAGTGCTTTCCAATCACACTGTCGGCCCAGGTTCAGTGACATGCCCCAGCTGCCGTGCACTGATCCAGCAGTGCCAAGCAGCCTGAAAGCGTTGGCCCATGTTACTCAAACGACTGAAAGTCCTTGCCATAAGCACGGTGCTGGAGGACCGTGCAGGAGAATGGCGATTTGGCTCAGAAAACCCACTGGACTTTTTACAACATTCCAGCCCCGTTTCCACTGGCCTTTGGTTTGGTAAAAGCTCCTTCCCTGGAGGCCAAAAGCTGAGGCTGCCTGCACTGATCCCTTTCAGGCATTGTCCTGATGCCGCATGGAGCCAGCTGGAGCTGGGAGTCATGGGCCTGATTCTCCGTTGCCCTGCTGGAATAGCAGCACTTTAGCCGCACTGTGGAAATGAGGACGTGACAGCTGTGACTTTGGCTAACTCCAGTGTCTGGCATTCCAGAGCACAAGCTGCTACAGCCGGAGCTAAACATCCCACCTTTACAACTGTACCAGCCTCATGTCCCCTGTGGATCAGGCACAGAGGGGGACTCACCAGTGGATGACAATTACTTAAGACATCAGTGAGTCACCCCTTCATCTCATCACCGACAGCCTCTTCTGTAAGAAGCAGCCGTGTGTTAGCAGAGCATGATGGACAAGATATTCCCATATCGATGGCTCTGTGAACACGGAGGTTAGGGAGCTAGTGCTTGGGGAACAGGAATTTCCCCCTTTTCCATTGCGGGACATGAACGGGAAATTCAAGCTGCACCAAGGTCCAATCAACTGCCTGGGGATCTGCATTACATTCAGCTGAACTCCTCCAGTGCATCCTATGGGAACACTAGGCAGCAGCCACCATAGGGTCACCTGACACTGCTCAGCATTTTGCATGCTGGGAATTTCTTAGCAGGAACAAGAGCCAGTGGGCCTGAGAAAACTGACCGGGATCAAACAGAGGAGCTGCCCCGGGACAGATTCAAGGGTAGAAGCATGGTGAGCAAACATGCAGCATGAGGCCCAATGGCCACATCACCTTAGGCCTTTTTAATGTAAAAAGTCTAAAAAAATCTACATAAACCAAAAATCACAGGTCTAAAGAAAAGAGGGATCTCACCCAATTTGTTCTGGGTTGCGTATATCCACTTATTGCAACCTCACACCATGGCAACACCTTTCCTTGGCAAATTGTTCTGTGATGCTGTCCAGCTCTAACCTGGCAGTCTCGTCTCTCTCAGCTGCAAGAACAGCAGGGTCACTCAGCCATGCCTGCAACAGTGTTGAACACCTGTAGTTTTTGACACGTCTTAACGTGCTCACCATGAGTCCAGCACTAGCCACTCCAATTGGTATGGGGAGAAGGAGTCACCACAACCTTTCCATTTCTGGCAAAGCATCATCAAAAGAACTTGACACTATGACATTCAAGTAGCTCTGGACTCCAAGAGACAAACTAACCACCTCGATGTCCTCTGGAAAATAATACATCTTGAAAGAGACAATCTTGTGAACCAAGTTGAAAGAAAAAATCTGAGCCTTTTCCTTGGAGTTTAAGAATCTCCTTTGATTCTTCCAAAGTTCTATTTTGAAGTCACCTGTGATGGAGAAAATCAAATAGAGTAAAAACTTCTTGAAATCCCTCACATCAAGATTTTAGTTCCTTGATCATAATGGCTAAGACCTCAAAATATTTCCTTCTATGGTTATCCTTTGCTTCTAATACAGAATTTTGTGCAAATTCACTATCCACGCGGTGTAACTCTCTTCCTGTGGCTTGGAGAGTTTGCATTTTCAAAACCCATTGCTTTCCCCCCTCCCCCATTCTGAGAGTCTTTTACAAGTTCCTCATCCTTTTCTTCAGATCTGAGTTTGCTGAGCTCATCCACTGGACTCGCCAATATTTGGAGGATTTGGAACAGGTCAATTTTCTTTGACTGAAGGATTCTGGAGACTGCAATCATGATAACTAAGATCCTATGCCACCATAACCAATTGAGGTAGAATATCCAATCCATCAAAGACAGGTTGCTTTTTGCTTGATGTATGTCCTCGCTTCTCCTGCATTCAGCGACAGATTCATCCTCTAGGCATTCAATTACACTCTGAAAATGTCCCATGGGTGCCTCAGTGGCTTTCCTTCAAGCTGCCCATCTACTCTTGTTGAGTGGCTTTAGATGTAAAGGTCTCCCTCACTCTTTCATCTGTCGCATCAATCCTGTCAACTTCTACAGAGGCCTGAAGTGCATCACGAGGTTCCTCTTCTCTTTGCAAAACTGCACTCTCGCAAGCAAGGTTGAAGATAAAGATTATTTTTAGACTTCATTGTTAGTTTTTCCCATTAAAGAGAAATATGTATATATTTCCTGCAAAGTTGCAAAGAAAACCTTCAGGTCTGGACTGGCCTTATCTTCAGCAGCAAGCACCAAAACTAGGTGAATTGAATGTACCGGGCCATGGATGTATGATGCATACACTTTGTCTTCCGTGCCTGAGAAATATTTGTGCTTGCAATCCTCCATGAGCTCTGGCCATAACACAGCCCTATCAGATCCCTGTCCAGACATGCACTGTGAGGGAGGGATGTCTAATCCATATTTGCAGAATAAAACGTGAGTTAACTAGTCACAGCTGGACCAGGATGTAACATCTGCCTCACCTACTGCCCCAAAGCGTACACAATGCTCTTGTATATCTACTTGCCCTTCAGTATGATCAGCCTTAACAAATCACGCAAAATGGCCATTTGAGCAGGATAGCTAATATCCATGGTTGCGTCTGCAATGACAATAAAAACCTTAGCTCCTTTGCAGCTATTAAGTATGCGCCTCTGGTGTCTGATGAAAAAAGACTTATAAGTTTATCAGTAACTGTCTTACTCAAGTATTTAATTCTCTTGGGCCTGGTCTACACTGGGGGGGCGAGGGGGACGATCTAAGATACGCAACTTCAGCTACGAGAATAGCATAGCTGAAGTCGACGTATCTTAGATCGACTTAGAATCACTTACTTCGCGTCCTCGCAGCGCGGGATCGACGGCCGCCGCTCCCCCGTCGACTCCGCTTCCGCCTCTCGCCCTGGTGGAGTTCCGGAGTCAACGGCAGAGCGATCGGGGATCGATTTATCGCGTCTACACTAGACGCGATAAATCGATCTCCGATAGATCGATCACTACCCGCCGGATCGGCGGGTAGTGTAGACGTGGCCTTGGTGTCTCTGATCTGATGGGAAAAGGTTGTATTACCTCTGGCAAGTAGCTTAATGATGCTCAAGTAAATACCACAGCTGGTGCTCTCCAACACTTCCCAGTGGCCATGGAAGGGGAGACCTAACTTAGTGACAGGTTTGACTGTGTCGAGGAACATCTGTAGGACTGCTTGCCATGCCCTATTCTTTTCAGATGCTTGTTTATCAAAACATTCATTGATACTATGACAGTTTGCGACCTGTAGAGCTGTCACATGTGACTGCATGTTGTTATATGCTCCTCTCACAAACAGACCGCAACTTTAGCATACTCGTCCAATCCTTGGAACCTGGTACCCATATTGATTTTCGAGTTTCTGTATCCCCTAACAACCAACACATGTGACAGTATGCCTCGTCCGAAAGCTAGGAGTCTGCTAGCCACTTGACATGCAAATCTTCATGCAGAGCAGTTTTCATTCTGTAAAATGAAGATGAAAAGTGGCAGTTTGTAGGAAAAGACGGAGACTGTCCTTTTGGCAAATCTCTTTCCGTGGGCGGACAAGGACCAAGCTGTACAAGCATATGCAATTGCTTGGGTGATGAAACTGAATCTTGAAATCGTCTTTGATGAGATGGGAACTTCAAACCTATTTCAGCAGGAAGATTGCTGTGACCTGCTTCATTGTTGACCTGCTCATCTACATGGCCTTTGGGTTTGCTCCTTTCGGGGTCATCCACGGGGTCTTAAGATAATCTATGAGACCTTCAGCTTTGCTGGTCTGTGGCTCATCTGCAGCAGTCTTCCGCTGTGCTGGTTTCGAAGCAAATTTGGTTTCCTTAAGCCCCAACACCGTGGCAGACTCATGCTGGTTGAAGGGAGACGCAGTATTTGACTTTCGACTTCACACTGCAGGGCCTGAAGGAAGTTTACAAAACGATAGCTGCTGCCGCTTAGGATCTCAGGAGGCAGTTTGCAAGGACCAAATCTCACTTTCCTTTCCTAAACCCAGACTGGTCTTTGTGTTTCTGAGTTTAAGCCGTGTTAGTCTGTATTCGCAAAAAGAAAAGGAGTACTTGTGGCACCTTCGAGACTAACCAATTTATTTGAGCATAAGCTTTCTGTAGCTCATGAAAGCTTATGCTCAAATAAATTGGTTAGTCTCTAAGGTGCCACAAGTACTCCTTTTCTTTTTGTGTTTCTGGTTTTCATTTTCCAGCATAGGCCAGTGTGAGATTAACGAAGTTGGCAGGAGAGGCCTAAATGAAGTGTATTTCTGTACTGCTTAGTTTACCCTTCAGTTGCAAGCGTAATCCTAAAAAGGAGTGGGTTTTGGTGCAGAATCTAGCAAAGATGAGAAGAGCTAGAGAGGGGCTGGCTGGGGAGAGTGCTGTGGGGCTGGGAGAGGCCGGGGCTGGCTGGGGCGAGCCCCTCCCCGCGTCCTGCCATCCCAGCCCAGATACCCCTTCCCCTCCCTGCGTCCTGCCATCCCAGCCCAGTTGTCCCCATCCCCACAGAGAGGGGCAGGGGGTATCTGGGCTGGGATGGCAGGAAGCAGGGAGGGGTGGGGGATATCTTGGCTGGGATGGCAGGAGGAGGGAAGGGGAAGGACTCTGTAGCCCACTGATCTGGGCATCCCCTGGGCAAGAGGAGATCTATGTTCGTCCCAGTGTCACACCTGGGAGAGTGGGAATGGGAGCTCTCGCTCCACATGCATGGCCAGATCTCTGACTGGAGGCTTTCAGATGTGGGGGGGCTGTCGCCATCCCCTTTGTTCTCTGGGTTGGTACATTGTGCAGCCGGCTCCTTGACCACACTGGGCTTGCTATGAAATATCCTTGAGAGACAAGTCACCAGCATCAGGCAGTTATTGCTCGGAGTCAGTAACAGGATAGTACGGGGGGAAAGGGCAGCACGAGACCCATTTCCACAAAGCCGTCTCTTGTCGTGTTGGTGAACCCACCTGACAAGGAACATTTGCTTCCAATGTTGCACCTTTCCTCTAGGAGCATTGACAGGGTGATCTGAAAAGTAACAAAACTTTACACAGCACTAAATCCGCCCACCCATTTGTCTCAGTTCCTTACCTTGCTGTTCTGTATCTTCCTTGACTTGCTTTGGGTACAGCATTCCAGTCCTGGGGCTGGGAAGGTCCAGCTGGTACTAAACAGGAATGTATTTTGCCTTTGACACGTTTCTCATTTGCTAATGCCAAAGCTGACTTCAGCTTCGCAAGGTGTCATGAGATACTCAGCATCAGTGAACAGGATGATAGAAAGACATTGGGCAGTTCAGGTCCTCTGACTGCTAGGAATAGAGATCTAATGATATAGTGATAGTGAGTGCTTAATGCATGTTTGTATATGTGGGGTGTAAATTGTACATATTGATATATGAGAGAAAGAGAGAGACTAGCCCAGAGTATCTCGGTCGACACTTTGGGAGAAGGGGCTCAGCTCCCTAACTCTGAGAGAGGGTCCTTGGCTGTGAAGCCAGCTGGAGATACTCCCATAGACTGTATAGAAACCCCTAATTCAGGGCTGTGGACTTCATGAGGCAGGAGGCCATCTAAAGTTGGGATTGCAGCAATGAGGCTACCTCCTCTGTGTGACCTAGCCCCTCATTGCTCTGTGCCTCGGTTCCCCAGCTGGCAAAGGGCTGGATTTGGGGCCTTCCCCTCTGATGGGAAATCTCCTGGGGTGCGTTCACTTCCTGACTCCAGCCCCGGCTGCCCACTGCCTCCGGGGCTCAGTTCTCCCTTCCTCTCACTGTTTGTCTGGAGAGATCATTCTCTCTCCAGAACAGCGGCTGTCTCTTGCTGTGTGCGTGTACAGCCCCTAGCACAATGGGGCCTGATCCCGGTAGGGCCTCTGGGTTCTGCTGTAATTAAAATACTGGTAATAATAAGCAGATGAAGATGACAGCTTTGCTGGAGATCTGCTGATCACACACAAGTCCTGCCGGGCTCCCCAAATTCTCTCTCAGAGCACTCCTGAACCTTTCCTCCTGAAGGATCCTCTCCAGATTTGAAAATAATACACAGGGACCACTTCACCCTGCAGCTACCTCTGGGGTGGAGCATGTTCAACCACACAAACTAACACTAACATCTGGAGACAAGCCTTGAGGAACACGCTTTGGATGTGTCCAGCTGCAAGGTCAGAGGGAACTGAGAGAGGAGGAATGTGACTGGATGCTGTGGACTGCGGCTAGGACACCAGCTCTCCTGAACATGGGATCTGTTCTTACTGTACATTGCCAGCGCCCCAGCTTTACACGGGTGCTTGCATGTGTGTATGGCACAGCTGGAGCTTCCAGGACCCACGTGATAACAACTCCCTGAAAGCAGGACAGCCCCAGCAGGACAGCCCCTAACCACCCTGATAGCACTGAGCCAGAGGCCGAGAGAGCCAGCAAATGAATCACCAACCCCGATCCTGCGGGGCCTCGGTGCTACCTGGAAGTGTCCCATCCAAGCATTAGCCCAGCTCAACTCTGCAGAGCTTGCCAAGAGCTAATGTGCTCTGTGGATAAATTGCTTGGCTGGTGGAGAAAAATATCTGGCCCTGTGCAGAAGAATGATGCCGCGCTCGACATTTCTCCTTCACTGCTGCCAAAAGGGTCAAGTCCCGGGCTCTGAAAGAACAGTGGGGGTGGATCTATGGCCATTTCTTGACACCTTTCCACTGACTCTGATCCTCTCTCCTGGAGCTCAGCGCATGAGGGGGCGTCCGCCTGAACCTGCAAAGGGATAACCTGTCCACTGCATCTTGTGTGCACAAGCCTGGAACTGAAGTGACAGTGACAGAAGAATTAGATGCTAGGTGGAACATCCTGGCCTGATCCTGGGAGTGCCCATGTGCAGAACTCCCCTCAATGCGGCGCTCTGAGCACTTATCCTTCTGTCCCTCACCAAAACTGGGAGTAGCCATGGCCTCGTCTACAGGGGACAGCTGCTTTGGCTGGGCCTGTGGTGTGAATTTGAGCCCAGAGAATTTAACCCTCTGCGGTCTCCCTGTGAAGATGCTATGCTTCTGGGTCAGAATGGCTTTAGGCAATGAAGAGTTGCAGCGCAATAAAGCAGCCCTGGGAGCACTAGCTCACTCCCCGTCCACACTGGCAAGGCACGTAGAGCGCTCTGACTCCACGGCTACAGCTCTGCTGGTCTCCACCTCGGCCAGTGTGAACGAGGTGTTGCATTACTGCGCTCTGATCAGCCTCTGAAAATGTCCAATAATCCCCTTAAGTCAAGTGGCCACTCTTGTCATTGTTTTTGAATCGCTGCAGGAATGCGGATATGCCCTCTGAAAGCTCCGTTTCTGACAGCCGGCAGCTTATCTGCTCCGAGACAAAGCAACCATTAGTGTGGAATGCTGTGTGTGAGAGAGAGACGTGGGTGGGGGGGGTCTGCTGCTGTCTGAACTTACAAGACAGCACGCTGACATGCTCTCAGCCCCCCAAAAACCCACTCTCTCTCCCCCCACATACACACAACACACTCCCCATCACACTCCATCCCCCCCACTTGAAAAGCACGGTGCAGTCACTTGCATGCTGGGATAGCTGCCCACAATGCTCCGCTCCCAATGCTGCTGCAAGTGCCGCAAATGTGGCCACGCCAGTGCGCTTGCAGCTGTCAGTGTGGACAGACCGCAGCGCTTTCCCTACGGCGCTCTCCAAAGGCGGGTTTAACTCAGAGCGCTCGACATCTGCAAGTATAGCCATGCCCTAAGTCTGGTTTAGTTTAAGTCAATTGAGAACAGGGTTAAGCTGAGCCGACCTAAGCCCCTCTCAAATCAGAAGCAGTTTGAACCAGTTTAACTGCAGCAGTTTTAAAACTGATTCAGATGAAGCTGGTGCAGGGTTCCCATGTGCACAGGGTCTTTGCCAGAAGCTCTTGGCAGCAGAGACTTTCCTTGTATTGGATGTGCACAGGCCCTCGCACAATGGGGCCCGATCCTGAGTGGGCCCTCTGGATGTGCCTTAGGAATAACAATCCTGGGCCAGATGTGAAGGGGCCCCTTGCTCACTGTCAGGTCAACTATCCAGGAAGTATCGATCCCTTTGGCTGCGCCTTAGGTGGGGTGACTCAGGCACTGCTGGTATGTCTGCCCAGCCAGGAGCTGGGAAACAGCATTTCTTTCCCTGGCAAGTTTTCATCGGGCATATATTGATTTTTCTCTCTGGCTTGTGTTTCTAATGGGGCTTGACATGAACATGCTGCCTCTATGTCTGCTGCCTTACTTATGCTTTGTCCCTGGCCAGGACACTGGGACAGCGCAGGAAATAAGTGGCACACCAGCCCCGGAGCATGGCGTGCTGAGGATGTATGTGTAGGTCCTACATTAACTGTTACTGAAGTGAGCATTTTACCTTTCTCAGTGAGGAGGCTGTGGGTTTAAAGCACTGTGACACTGTACCACAGCCCTGCCCAGCTGGGAATGTCCCCTTGTCACTGTGCGCCATACAGTGGCTCCTTGGAACTTCACAGCGTGAGCAAGGAGAGCTCACAGATCCTCCTGCTCCAGCAGGCCAGGCCCAGACCACCTGAGCTGCAGGATCATTTCCATTAACGGGACAGGGCCTTTGACATACAGCGGAGTAATTCTGACTCCACGCAGTAGGGGACGGGGTGAGACAGAGACCAGCCAGTCCGTTTCCTCCCCCACAGGCTGGTGTGAGGTTCAGTTACCAAGCCCTGGTTATTCCCTTACCGAGCAATAGAAATAGTGAGCTCCCTGAGGGCTGGCAGGGCCCATCGAATGGGGTTTGCAGCCCCACTTGGCATGCACTAATATGCTGCAAATCGCTCCCAGCCGCCCCTGAGTTCCACCACTGAGTGTCTCTCTCTTGGTTACCCTGCTGCTTTCGCTTTGCTTGGAGGCTGGCCCACACCTCCTGCCACCCCGGGTTCCCCTCAACACCTTCCCTTCGCTGTCCCATGCTGTGAGCAGCCCCAGCGTGGCCATTGCCTGGTGCTCAGAGTGACGAGCTAGGCTTCGTTTCCATGCCCAGCGTCACTCTCCCAGCTGTCTCTTGCTCTCCAGCTGCCTATTGTGGTAAGGAGATGACACTGGCTGTGGTTACTTCAGCAGAAGAGGCTCCTGGGCAGCGATTTCCCATGGTGCTCACCGGTTTTCCTATCATTCGCTCTGCCTGGGCGATTACAGGGGCTTTTATTAACTCTGGGGTCACTGGGTGCAGGGCAGCCTCATCTCAGCATCAGCCACGGCACGCCCCATGGACCCAGGCTCACAAACACAGCCTGGCTTGGGGAAAATATTTATTCTTGGGCTCAGTGCTAATTCCAGCTATGAGTTATTTCCAGCCAAGCCTCATGCTGGGTCAGAGGGACAGGATTTGAATTTTACAATCAGCAAACAACAGAACAAAAACACAAGCAATGTGAAACCCAGCTCTTGAGCAGCAAGAAAACCTCCCTGAAATCCACAGTCCCAGCATCTTTATCTTCTCTGGGGGGTTCTTCATAAAGGAGCTTATTTGGCATAAAGTGAATTGGGAGAATGATCTTCCCCATAACTATCGGTCCCCAGGCAGCATTGCCACATTGTGCTGCTGCTTAGAGCAACATTAAGTGGCAGTTTCCTAGCACCTTTCATTGGGGATCTCTCCGCTCTTTGCCATTGCAGAAATGGAAAAGGTGCAGAGACGGGCAACAAAAATGATTAAGGGTCTGGAACACCTTCTGTATGAGGAGAGATTACACAGACTGGGACTGTTCGTCCTGCTTTGAGCAGGGGGTTGGACTAGATACTTCCTGAGGTCTCTTCCGATCCTGATATTCTATGATTCTATGTTCTACTTAAAAAAAAGACAGCTGATGGGGGATATGATTGTGGTCTATAAAATCATGACTGGGGTGGAGAAAGTACATAAGGAAGTGTTCTTTACCCCTTCACAATACACAAGATCTAGGGGTCACCTGATGAAATCAATAGGCAGCAGGTTTAAAACAAACAAAAGGAAGTATTTCTTCATACAACGCACAGTCAACCTGTGGAACTCCTTGCCAGAGGATGTTGTGAAAACCAAGATTATGACAGGGTTCAAAAAAGAACTAGATAAATTCATGAGGATAGGCCCATAAATGGCTATTAGCTAGGATGAGCAGGGATGGTGTCCCTAGCCTCTGTTTGCCAGAAGCTGGGAATGGGTGACAAGGGATGGATCACTTGATGATTACCTGTTCTGTTCATTCCCTCTGGGGTACCTGGCATTGGCCACTGGCGGAAGACAGGATACTGGGCTAGATGGACCTTTGGTGTGACCCAGTATGGCTGATAAATTCAATCTCATATCCACCTCAGTGACATGGGTCAGCATCATTGGTGGGGAAACTGAGGCATAGAGAAGGGAAGTGACTTGCTCAAGGTCACATAGGACATCAGTGGCAGAGTGCTGGGCCCACTGGGGTGAGTAACTCCCATATTCTAGGGGGAGAAGTGGGGCTTGAGAGTTCTGAATCCCCATCTTCTGCTCTGATACACAGCTGCTTCCCAAGAGATCTGGGGAACACATTCCCCAGCCCCCCTGAATCTGCTGGTGGCCAAAGACATTGTCAGTTCTAGGGCTGTTGTCCCCGCTGGCAATGGGTCCAAAATTATCCCAATTTGCTGGTAAGCCCAAGTAATTAACATGTTCTTGTGGGCATGGTGGGTTTCTTTCTAAACTCCATTGCGGCCTCCTTGTAAACATCCTTGCCTAGAAGCAGATGGACTTTGGCATGAGCAAGACGGGGCTGGCTTGGCAGAGGTCTCTGGAGTGGATTTGATCCTAATGTGTCCGGAGGCTTTGACAATGGATGCATAATAAATGAGCGAACAACAACTGTCCTTCCTCCTGCATGGCAACCAGAAGGTAACCCTGGCAACGCTGGTGCTTCACCATCTCAGAGCCAGAGCCCCAAGCACGGCAGGCTCGGAAGATCCTGCAGCACTTTCCGGAAGGCCCTTAACCCCGTTAGCAGCCTGGCCAAATGCTGCAGATGTTGCACCAGAGTCCTGCTCCTCCAACTTCCCTGCGCAGCTGTCAACCACACCCCAGAGTCAGTGTCCAACTGGGGAGGGGGCGGTTCCTTACATAAACCACACCCACACCACACCCTCTCTGGCCACACCCACCTCCTCCAATCCTCCCCGGGGCTTTGTTATAACACTCTACACCACATGTAATAATGAGGCGAAAGCTGCGGAGGGTCCCACGAGCTCGCCCTCCTGTCCCCACACACCCCTAGGGCCAAGATCCAGCCAGGCAGGGCTCCTGGCACAGCTTACAATGGCCCTCTCTCCACCCCAGCCTCACGGGTCCAGACACAGTGAACACTGGGGCCTTCTTGCTTTGGTCTCTCCACACAGTACCCCTCCTGCCCAGCGTCCCCCCATCCGTCTCTCCCTTCTCTATCCCCCGTCCTCCCCCTGTCGTTGCACATCTGCCTGGTGCCCCAGCCCCATCCCTTAAAGGGACAGTGCTCCACCGCACATCGGAAGGCCAGTCACTCCTTCATCGACCTTATCTTGTGCCCATTCCAGCAGCAACTGAAGTCAATGACAAACTCCCATTGACACCGGAGAGCACAAGCCCAGCCCCCTTAGAAAATGCTACCATTCATAGGTGCCAACTGGGTCCTGTGCACTCACTGGCAGCCCCATCAGCTCCTCCCCTCCCGCCCAGCGCCTCCCGCCCACCAGCAGCCCCGCCAGTCAGCGTCTCCTTCTCCTTCCCAGCGCCTCCCTCCCACCGCAGTCAGCTGTCCCAGGTATGCAGGAGCGGGAGAAGCAAGGGCAGGGGCACTCAGGGGAGGGGCAGAACAGAGGCGGGAAGAGGCAGGGTGGCGGTAGGGCCTTAGGGGAAGGGGTGGAGTGGGGGCAGGGCCTGGGGCAGAGCCGCGGGGAGCACACACCCCGGGCACATTAGAAAGTCGGTGCCTATGCTACCATTCCTTGGATGGCTTTTCCGTAATGCGGATGTTTCTCACGGTAGCAACCTTCCTTTTCTCTCTCTGCAGCGACCTGTCACTAGGTTGTTACTGGTGCCCCCTTTGTCCCAAGGGGCTAGTCAAAGTTCAAGACCCTGTAGATTGTTTCCTGTTGGGAGGAGAAATTGAAGGTGGAGTCAGGTATCTTTCATGCAGTTCTGCTTATTTACAAAGGATGCACAAAGTGCTGTTCCCCAAACACTGAAGGAATCAAACAAAATGAGGATTTCTTTGGCCCAGATCCATAAAGGAACGTTCATAGATTCCAAGGCCAGAAGGGACCATTGTGATCATCCACTCGGACCCCTGGATAACACAGGCCAGAGACCTGCCCCCAAAGAATCCCTAGAGCAGAGCTGTTAGAAAAACAACCAGCCTTGATTTACAAATTGTCCATGATGAAGAACCCACCTTGATCTTTAGTAAGTTGTTCCAATGGTTAACTACCCTCCATGTTAACAATTCACACCTTATTTCCAGGCATGAGATCATGTTGTACCTCTCTCTGCTAGATAGAAGAGTCCATTGTTCCCCATGTAAACACTTACAGACTGATCAAAACACCACTTCACCTTCTCTTTGTTAAGCTAAATAGACTCAAAGAGCTCACTCTCTCACTATAAGACATGGTTTCTAATCCTTTTAATCATTCTTGCAGCTCTTCTCTGCCCCCTCTGCAATTTATCAACATTCCTCTTGAATTGTGGACACCAGAACTGGACCCAGGATCCCAGCAGCAGTCGCATCAGTGCCAAATGCAGAGGTGACATTACCTCTCTGCCCCTACTTGAGATTCCCCTGTTTACACATCCCAGGATCACGTTAGCTCTTTTGGCCACAGTGTCCCACTGGGCGCTCATGTTCAGCTGATTATCTGTCAAACCCCTGAGCTTTTCAGAGTCACCGTTCCCCGGGACAGTCCCTGATCCTGTATGTACAGCCTACAGTCTTTGTTCCCAGATGTTTCCATTTACATTTAGCTGTATTAAAAACACATTGTTTGTGCCCAGCTTACCAAGTGATCCAGATCGCTCAATATCAGTGACCTGTCCTCTTCATTATTCACCATTCCCCCAATTTTTTTGTCACCTGCAAACTTTATCAGTGGTAGTTTTATGTTTTCTTCCAGGTCATTGATAAAAATGTTGAATAGTGAAGGGCCAAGAACCGATCCCTGCGGGACCCCACTGGAAACACACCTGCTTCGTGATGATTCCCAGTTTACAAAGACCTATCAGGTAGCCAGTTTTAATCCATTTAATGTGTGCCGTGTTAATTTTACATCATTCTTGTTTTTTAATCAAAATGTAATGCAGCACCAAGTCAAACACCTTATAGAAATATAAGTATATTACATCAACATGATTATCTTTATCAACCAAACTTGCAATCTCACCAGAAAAAGATATCAAGTTAGTTTGACATGCTCTATTTTCCATAAACCTGTGTTGATTTGCATTAATTACATCACTCTCCTGTAATTCTGCATGAAGATTTAGGCACCTAAGTCTCAGTTAAACCCAAGTTTAACTCAGTTAAGCCTAGGTCCCTGTTTTAGCTGCACTGCAATACACAAAACTCCCTCTGAACCCTGTAGATACTTGGTGAGTAGAATCATAGAATATCAGGGCTGGAAGGGACCTCAGGAGCTCATCTAGTCCAACCCCCTGCTCAAATCAAAGCAGGACCAATCCCCAATTTTTGCCCCAAATCCCTAAATGGCCCCCTCAAGGATTGAACTCACAACCCTGGGTTTAGCAGGCCAACGCTCCAACCACTGAGCTATCCCTCCCCCTGAGTAACTTTTTGAAGTAGAAGTTCTTTAGGCACCTACATTTCTGCCTCTGGGCCTGCGCACTGCTGCCTCCCTAAGCGTCTGGACGCCTCACGGCTTAATTAAAACAGCTGTTAAAGGGCTCTGCTTGGAACATGTATTACTTCTGATTTATATTTCCAGCTTTGTTATTTATTGACAAGGAAAGGTAAAGTAATGAGACATGCCAAGGCTTTGTAGGATCACAGCTAATGGAGAATAAATCTGAATTCTGAAGGAGTGCATGAATATTAAGACTGCGTCTTCACTTCTGAGCACATTAGCGCTGCCGAGTTAATTTCCTTTTAAAACCATTCTAGTGTGTGAGACACTAGAGCACTTCTCATAAGCAAACTAGAGAAATGTGGGCGAGATGGAATTACTGTCAGGTGGGTGCACAAGTGGTTGAAAGACTGTACAGACCCCAGTTATCAATTATCAGGGGGAGCCGTGTTAGTCTGTATCCACAAAACCAACAAGGAGTCCGGTGGCACCTTAAAGACTAGCAGATTTATTTGAGCATAAGCTTGTTGTTTTTACTAGATATCAATGGTTCTCTGGGGGAAGCGTATCTAGTGGGGTGCCACAGGAGTCAGTCCTGGGTCTGGTACGAGTCTAGATTTTCGTTAATGACCTGCATAATGGAGTGGCGAGTATGCGTATCAAATGTGTGGATGACACCCAGCTGGGAAGGACTGGGAGCACTTCAGAAGACAGGACTGGAATTCAAAACAACCTTGAAAAACTGGAGAATTGGTCTGAATTCAACAAGATGAAATTCAGTAATGACAAGTGCAAAGTACTACACTTAGGAAGGGGGGAAAAATCAAATGCACAATGGGGGATAACTGGCTAAGGCGATGTCTACACTGGCAATTGAACAACAAAAGTTTTGGCGACATCAAGCAAACGCTGTTCATTGGGGGTGGACGTTTTTTGTCGGCAAGAAAACTACGCTGCATGACTTTTAGCGGCATGGCTGTGTAGTGGAGACATAGCCTACGTGGCAGTACTGCTGAAAAGGATCTGGGAGTTGCAGTCATAGGAGTCAACAAAGTGATGCAGTTATGACAAAGGCAAATCTCATTCTGGGGTGTAGCAACAGGAGTGTCGTACATAAGAGATGGGAGGTAATTGTCCCGCTCTTCTTGGCTCTGAGGAGGCCTCAGCTGGAGAACTGTGTCCAGTTCTGGGGGCTGCACTTGAGGAAAGATGTGGACAAATTGGAGAGTCCAGAGGAGAGCAACCAAACTGCTAAAAGGTTCAGAAAACCTGACCTATGAGGCAAGGTTAAAAAAACCTGGGCCTGTTTCATCCTGAGAAAAGCAGGCTGAGGGGGGAACCCAACGACACTCTTCAAACATGCTCAGGGCTGTGTCATGGGCTGCTCTACTCACCGACGGGAGGCATCCCCATGGGGCGATTCTGGGGATTAGCACCACCTGGTTCAGTGCTCCTATGGCCGCTCTCCTCCTGCTCACGGAGCTGCAGCACGGCCGCATCGTGACGCGGGCTCTGGCCAGGTCACTTTGATTCCCCTTCTGTGGGAGCCTTTCCATGTCTCTCGCACAAGCAGTCCTCACGCCCACCACCTGATTGTGTCACACAGTATACTTGCCTGCAAGTTAAAGAAGTATGGGCTGGATGAATGGATTATAAGGTGGATAGAAAGCTGGCTAGATTGTCGGGCTCAACGGGTAGTGATCAACGGCTCCATGTCTAGTTGGCAGCCGGTATCAAGTGGAGTGCCCCAAGGATCGGTCCTGGGGCCGGTTTTGTTCAATATCTTCATAAATGATCTGGAGGATGGTGTGGATTGCACCCTCAGCAAGTTTGCAGATGACACTAAACTGGGAGGAGAGGTAGATACACTGGAGGGTAGGGATAGGATACAGAGGGACCTAGACAAATTGGAGGTTTGGGTCAAAAGAAATCTGATGAGGTTCAACAAGGACAAGTGCAGAGTCCTGCACTTAGGACGGAAGAATCCAATGCACCGCTACAGATTAGGGACTGAATGGCTCAGCAGCAGTTCTGCAGAAAAGGACCTAGGGGTTACAGTGGACGAGAAGCTGGACATGAGTCAACAGTGTGCCCTTGTTGCCAAGAAGGCCAATGGCATTTTGGGATGTATAAGTAGGGGCATTGCCAGCAGATGGAGGGACGTGATCGTTCCCCTCTATTTGACACTGGTGAGGCCTCATCTGGAGTACTGTGTCCAGTTTTGGGCCCCACACTACAAGAAGGATGTGGAAAAATTGGAGAGAATCCAGCGGAGGGCAACAAAAATGATTAGGGGACTGGAACACATGACTTATGAGGAGAGGCTGAGGGAACTGGGGATGTTTAGTCTATGGAAGAGAAGAATGAGGGGGGATTTGATAGCTGCTTTTAACTACCTGAAAGGGGGTTCCAAAAGGATGGCTCTAGACTGTTCTCAGTGGTAGCAGATGACAGGACAAGGAGTAATGGTCTCAAGTTGCAGTGGGGGAGATTTAGGTTGGATATTAGGAAAAACTTTTTCACTAGGAGGGTGGTGAAACACTGGAATGCGTTACCTAGGGAGGTGGTGGAATCTCCTTCCTTAGAAGTTTTTAAGGTCAGGCTTGACAAAGCCCTGGCTGGGATGATTTAATTGGGGATCGGTCCTGCTTTGAGCAGGGGATTGGACTAGATGACCTCCTGAGGTCCCTTCCAAGCCTGATATTCTATGATTCTATGATTCACTCCCCCAGTGACTCAGGCAGCCTTCCCAGTCACTGCCCCAAGCAGCCCCCCTCTGCAGTGCATGTGTAAGCGAGGGAACAGTCCTGCTATTGTGGGGAACTTTCCTGGCTTCTGTACTATCCCGGTGAAGTGGGCTAGCGAAAGGATCTGAGTCCTCGCTCCCACTTCCTTTACCCAGAGGCCTCCCTGCCCTTGAGGACTCCCCTTCCACTCTCCTGGCTGGCAGAGTCCTCGTAACCCCAACAAGGCTGAACCCAGGAATCCTGGGGGGCTCGACCCCCAACCCTGCTGTGATCACCTAGGACAGGGGCTAGGGTGTCCCCACTCCGGGGTACTCTCTCTGCACTGGGCACTTCTCTGACCCACTGTCCATTACATACAAGTTAAAGCAAATGCAAGTTATTTAATCAACAATTAATTTTAAAAAGAATAAGGAAAAATGGGAAAGGTGAAAGGAAACACATCACCCCGCTCTGTGGCAGGGAACATCACAAACAGTGTCTCTGGACGTCCGGGCAGTTCACAGTCTGTTCCTTGTAAGTCCCAGGCCCCTTCCCCGACCCTGGCGGTGCTGCAGGGATGCTGTGGGTTGGACACTTGCTCTGGTGGTGGCCACATGCCCTCAGGCTCTAAGTGGTAGGACCCTTCTTCCCAGTGTTGCCCCCGTCCTGTCGGGGTTACGATCCAAGCCTGGCCTACAGAGCCCCTTGGCTGAGGTGTCTCCCTGTGCTGGGCCTGCTGCCCAGGGTCCCCCTCTCTCTCCCCAGCTGCTCACCGCACCCAGCTCCAGACGGCTCCAGCCCCAGCTCCACCACTCTGTCTCAGCACGGCTGCAGCTCTGCCTCCCGCTCCCTGGGCTGCTTCTCTGGCCCCTCTGGCTCTGGCTGCTGCAGCTCTGCTCCCACCACAGGATCTGCTCTCTCTGGGCTGCTTTTCTGGTCCCTCTGGATCTGGCCCAGCTCTGCTCCCCAGCTCACCTTGGGCCCCTGCTTTCTCCTTAGCTCGGTCTGACCCAGGCAAATCCAGCTCACACGGAGGACAGGACGAGGACGGGACCCCCCTGGCCTCCTAATTAGCCTGCCCACCCTGTCATTCAGGCTGACCTGGAGCACTGGCCTCTCCCCATTGTTCTGGGGACTGTCAGTCTCAGGGTCCTGATTCCCCATCGACCCTTCCCCTTTGAGTACTGGGAGCTAGGAACTAAACACCCCCACGGAATGTTAGTAAGGGGGCAACAGTCCCTTTCCACATGGCAGCCCAGGTTCCCCTCTCCTCTGGGCTCCAGCCAGGGCCCTAGATCTGCAGCTACCCCAACCTTACTGCTCTCTTGCCAGGACGACTTCCTGCCATGCTTCTTTAAGCTTCCCCTCCATCAGCCTTCCTCAGGCCCCTCTCTTAGGCCCACTAGGAAAACCTTCCTCAGGGAGGGAGACTGCAGACTTCCTCCCTGCCACCCCCGCACTGGGGCCAGCCTCCTGGTATGTCACAGGTGAGCTTCCTTCTAATTAGTGCCCTCTACACAGCCTAAATCTCCCTTCCGTGCTGCTTAATTGGCTGATTGGGGCTACTTGGCCTAATTCACTCTCTCCGAGCCTGTGTGGGGAGCAAACCCCATCACAGGCTGTTACACAGGACGGTGACCAACTGTTCTCCATGACCACTGAAGGTAGGACAAGAAGTGATGGGCTTCATCTGCAGCCAGGGAGATTCAGGTTAGATATTAGGAAACACTGTCCAACTCTAAGGACAGCTAAGCTCTGGACCAGGCTCTCAAGGGAGGCTGTGGAATCCCCATCACTGGAGGTTTTTAAGAGCAGGTTGGACAAACTACTGCCAGGGATGGTCTAGGGTTACCCAGCTTTGCCTCCAGCGCAGGGGGCTGGACTAGCTGGCCTCTCAAGGGCCTTTCCAGCCCCACATTTCTATGATTCTATCTAAGCCCAGAGCGGTTCACAGTCTGGGAGAAGACAGGCATTTGTCCTCCTACACCACGTGAGGGGCCTGATCCAGTAGGGGTGCTCAGTGGCCCATTCAAAATGCAGCCCCCAGGGAGGAGGTGGTGTCCGCCCACCTGGTCACTTGTAGCCCAGTGGTTCGAGCCCTCACCTGGAATATGGGAGCCGCAGGTTCAATTCCCCTCTCTGCCAGATGGGAAGACAGGAGTTGAACTGGGAGCTCTCAGCAGCATGCTCTAATCACTGAGTGAGGGGACAGTCTGATGTGGGGATGGCCTTCATCTCTCCTGCTGAAGCCATTGCACTGTGGATAGCTAACGAAAGAGGGATTGGAGATTGGAGCTAGGCACTGGACCCTGGGTGGGCAGCTGCTTCTCCTCCAGCTCTTTTGTATGGGATAAGGCAGGTGCCTAATGTGACCGTGCACCCCATAAGGCTTTATGGAAATATGCTTATGAATGTATATATGACATAACCGGAATATGTTTTATGCTACATATGCCATGTAACATATCTCTGTAAAGGTTATGATCTACTGAATCTATTCATCATATTTGTATGAACGTATCATTTTTGTATTTGAAGTTATGAATATTGGCTGTGTACTTGCTTGATTTTTAAGTAGCCTTAGTAAAGCATTTGATCAGTTTCTTGAGAAAGGAATGTGCAAATTAAGTGCCCAATCAAGAAGCACTTAACGGACAATGGATCTTGGAATGCTCCAATCCACATAAGAAGTCTACATGAGGACGTTCAAGGTAGCATGTGAACCATGGCTGCTACCTGTAAGTTTTGAGTAATGCATGGACATGTGACTTGCCCATGTGACTCCAAAACTCCATCTTGTAGCTGGAATTCTACATAGGGAGAGAGAGGGGTGTCCACCCACAAGAGTCAGTCTATTTAAACCCCTGGGAGACCCCTCCATTTTGTCTTCAGCTGGCTCAGGAGATAGCCTCTCCACCCCAAAGGATACCTGAAAGAAACTGGAACAAAGGACAGTAACCACAGGGCTGTGAGTAATTGCTGGACCCAGACTAGAAGGAGACTAGTCTGTAAAAGGAAGCTTACTGGGATTCCTCTAAGAGCGAGGTTTTATCTGTATTCAGTTTTCTTACTGTATTAGGCTTAGACTTGTGGATTTTATTTTATTTTACTTGGTAATTCACTTTGTTCTGTCTGTTACTACTTGGAACCACTTAAATCCTACTTTCTGTATTTAATAAAATCACTTTTTAATTATTAATTAACCCAGAGTATGTATTAGTACCTGGGGGGGAGGGGGGGAGCAAACAGCTGTGCATATCTATCTGCGTTATAGAGGGCGAACAATTTATGAGTTTATGCTGTATAAGCTTCATATAGGGTAAAACGGATTTATTTGGGGTTTGGACCCCATTGGGAGTTGAGCGTCTGAGTGTTAAAGACCGGAACACTTCTTAAGCTGCTTTCAATTAAACCTACAGCTGTTAGGGGACGTGGTTCAGATCTGGGTCTGGGTTTGCAGCAGGCTAGTGGGTCTGGCTCAAACCAGGCAGGGCACTGAAGTCCCAAGCACAGAGGGCAGGGAAAGCAGGGGAAGAAGTAGTCTTGGCACATCAGGTGGCAGCCCCAAGGGGGTTTCTGTGATCCCGTCACACCTAACTCACTCCCACAAGAAAGGCCTGAGACCCCTGAGGTGGCGGGATCCTGTTCCTGGGTCGCTAGGCAGAGCTGGGGCATATCTCCAAGAGGGGGGCAGGCTCAGCTCACACCCATGGCACTGGTTCTCCCATGGGCTCACTTAGATGGCTCCCTGCCGAGTGTGCTGCCAGGCTCCTGGCTCAGTTTGTGGGCTGCAGTGTCGTTCTGTGATTTTCTAGGCTCCTGAAAGTTAGGTGTCACGATGCTCAGTGTTGCAACGCCTAAGTCCCTTTGTGGAGCAGGGGCTCATCCCCAGCTCCGAGCCCTCTTTCAACCAGCACCCAGCCCAAAAGCTCTCTCTGTGCTTTATCCAGGACCACACACTCCGTGCTGTGTCTGGCACTTCCTTGCTGCCTTCTCTCTCAGCGTCTCTGGCGTGTCTCTTTTCCCCTGTCTCTCTCACACACACACCCTTCTGCTCAAGACAATACCGAGCCGGGCCCCGCTCCCACACAGTCCAGGGTCCTGCATTGTCCACCTATGCCTATCTTTGGGTGGAGGCTGCTGCTGTTTCATAAAGGAGCTTCGCTGTTTCTTACAGCTGTCTTACCGGGGTGGCCATTAGACCCACCACTTCACTGACGTGTCACCCCACCTGCAACATGATTAGCAATACTGTGTGAACCCAGGCACTCCTGCAAACACCTCAGCTTGTCTCTGTCCATTCCCATTTCATGCTCCATCCCCCACTTATCCTTTCACCACCAGCAACCCCCAAGAGGTGCCAGCCAGCGGCACTGTGATGCCCATAAAGATCTTGCATTACAAACTGATCAAATAGTGATTCTCTGCCCTGCTAAGCCATTGCTGGAATCAGTGTGTTCTGTGTGACTGTATCCCCCAAGCTAATTCCATGAAATTCCCTGAGCAAATATATTTGAAATGAATCCACTGACAGAAAAACGCTGTCTGTGCACAAAGACTGCTCAGCCCCCTGTTGTTCTGCATTGCTGGGTCAAGTGAAAACCAGCATGACACCTGCAGCTGAAGGAATTGGTGAATGAAAGTGCAAGATTTGCCATGTGGGATACTTTGCCTATAGCATTTTGGTAGACACCAGGAGTTGGCACGGTATGTGAGCAGGAGGGTATATTCCCAGTATCTATCTGCAATCTCTGTCTGCACCAGGCGAGATCATAGTCCCATTGAAGCCAATGGCAAATTGACTTCACAAGACCAGGGTTTCACCCCTCAAGTGTCTGTCCTCGGTTCGCTACCCCTTCCTGCTTCTCCACGTGGGCACCAATGATACTGCCAAGAATGACCTTGAGCGGATCACTGTGGACTACGTGGCTCTGGGAAGAAGGACAAAGGAGTTTGAGATGCAAGTGGTCTTCTCGTCCATCCTCCCCATGGAAGGAAAAGGCCTGGGTAGAGACTGTCGAATTGTGGAAGTCAACGAATGGCTACGCAGGTGGTGTCGGAGAGAAGGCTTTGGATTCTTTGACCATGGGATGGTGTTCCAAGAAGGAGGAGTGCTAGGCAGAGACGGGCTCCACCTAACGAAGAGAGGGAAGAGCATCTTCACAAGCAGGCTGGCTAACCTAGTGAGGAGGGCTTTAAACTAGGTTCACCGGGGGAAGGAGACCAAAGCCCTGAGGTAAGTGGGGAAGTGGGATACCGGGAGGAAGCACGAGCAGGAGGGCGCGAGAGGGCAGGGCTCCTGCCTCATACTGAGAAAGCGGGGCAATCAGCGGGTTATCTCAAGTGCCTATACACAAATGTACAAAGCCTGGGAAACAAGCAGGGAGAACTGGAAGTCCTGGCACAGTCAAGGAATTATGATGTGATTGGAATAACAGAGACTTGGTGGGATAACTCACATGACTGGAGTACTGTCATGGATGGGTATAAGCTGTTCAGGAAGAACAGGCAGGGCAGAAAAGGTGGGGGAGTTGCATTGTATGTAAGGGAGCAGTATGACTGCTCAGAGCTCACGTATGAAACTGCAGAAAAACCTGAGAGTCTCTGGATTAAGTTTAGAAGTGTGAGCAACAAGGGTGATGTCGTGGTGGGAGTCTGCTATAGACCACCGGACCAGGGGGATGAGGTGGACGAGGCTTTCTTCCAGCAACTCACGGAAGTTACTAGATCGCACGCCCTGGTTCTCATGGGAGACTTCAATCACCCTGATATCTGCTGGGAGAGCAATACAGCGGTGCACAGACAATCCAGGAAGTTTTTGGAAAATGTAGGGGACAATTTCCTGGTGCAAGTGCTGGCAGAACCAACTAGGGGCAGAGCTCTTCTTGACCTGCTGCTCACAAACCGGGAAGAATTAGTAGGGGAAGCAAAAGTAGATGGGAACCTGGGAGGCAGTGACCATGAGATGGTCGAGTTCAGGATCCTGACACAAGGAGGAAAGGAAAGCAGCAGAATACGGACCCTGGACTTCAGAAAAGCAGACTTTGACTCCCTCCGGGAACTGATGGGCAGGATCCCCTGGGAGAATAACATGAGGGGGAAAGGAGTCCAGGAGAGCTGGCTGTATTTTAAAGAATCCTTATTGAGGTTACAGGGACAAACCATCCCGATGTGTAGAAAGAATAGTAAATATGGCAGGCGACCAGCTTGGCTTAACAGTGAAATCCTTGCTGATCTTAAACACAAAAAAGAAGCTTACAAGAAGTGGAAGATTGGACAAATGACCAGGGACGAGTATAAAAATATTGCTCTGGCATGCAGGAGTGAAATCAGGAAGGCCAGATCACACCTGGAGTTGCAGCTAGCAAGAGATGTTAAGAGTAACAAGAAGGGTTTCTTCAGGTATGTTAGCAACAAGAAGAAAGTCAAGGAAAGTGTGGGCCCCTTACTGAATGAGGGAGGCAACCTAGTGACAGAGGATGTGGAAAAAGCTAATGTACTCAATGCTTTTTTTGCCTCTGTCTTCACGAACAAGGTCAGCTCCCAGACTACTGCACTGGGCAGCACAGCATGGGGAGGAGGTGACCAGCCCTCTGTGGAGAAAGAAGTGGTTCGGGACTATTTAGAAAAGCTGGACGAGCACAAGTCCATGGGGCCAGATGCGCTGCATCCGAGACTGCTCAAGGAGTTGGCGGATGTGATTGCAGAGCCATTGGCCATTATCTTTGAAAACTCATGGCGATTGGGGGAAGTCCCGGACGAATGGAAAAAGGCTAATGTAGTGCTCATCTTTAAAAAAAGGGAAGGAGGAGGATCCTGGGAACTACAGGCCAGTCAGCCTCACCTCAGTCCCTGGAAAAATCATGCAGCAGGTCCTCAAGGACTCAATTCTGAAGCACTTAGAGGAGAGGAAAGTGATCAGGAACAGTCAGCATGGATTCACCAAGGGCAAGTCATGCCTGACTAATCTAATTGCCTTCTATGACGAGATAACTGGTTCTGTGGATGAAGGGAAAGCAGTGGACGTGTTGTTCCTTGACTTTAGCAAAGCTTTTGACACGGTCTCCCACAGTATTCTTGTCATCAAGTTAAAGAAGTATGGGCTGGATGAATGGACTATAAGGTGGGTAGAAAGTTGGCTAGATTGTTGGGCTCAATGGGTAGTGATCAATGGCTTCATGTCTAGTTGGCAGCCGGTATCAAGCGGAGTGCCCCAAGGGTCGGTCCTAGGGCCGGTTTTGTTCAATATCTTCATAAATGATCTGGAGGATGGTGTGGATTGCACCCTCAGCAAGTTTGCAGACAACACTAAACTGGGAGGAGTGGTAGATACGCTGGAGGGTAGGGACAGGATACAGAGGGACCTAGACAAATTGGAGGATTGAGCCAAAAGAAATCTGATGAGGTTCAACAAGGACAAGTGCAGAGTCCTGCACTTAGGACGGAAGAATCCCATGCACCACTACAGACTAGGGACCGAATGGCTCAGCAGCAGTTCTGCAGAAAAGGACCTAGGGGTTACAGTGGACGAGAAGCTGGACATGAGTCAACAGTGTGCCCTTGTTGCCAAGAAGGCCAATGGCATTTTGGGATGTATAAGTAGGGGCATTGCCAGCAGATGGAGGGACGTGATCGTTCCCCTCTATTCGACACTGGTGAGGCCTCATCTGGAGTACTGTGTCCAGTTTTGGGCCCCACACTACAAGAAGGATGTGGAAAAATTGGAGAGAATCCAGCGGAGGGCAACAAAAATGATTAGGGGACTGGAACACATGACTTATGAGGAGAGGCTGAGGGAACTGGGATTGTTTAGTCTGCGGAAGAGAAGAATGAGGGGGGATTTGATAGCTGCTTTTAACTACCTGAAAGGGGGTTCCAAAGAGGATGGATCTAGACTGTTCTCAGTGGTAGCAGATGACAGGACAAGGAGTAATGGTCTCAAGTTGCAGTGGGGGAGGTTTAGGTTGGATATTAGGAAAAACTTTTTCACTAGGAGGGTGGTGAAGCACTGGAATGCGTTACCTAGGGAGGTGGTGGAATCTCCTTCCTTAGAAGTTTTTAAGGTCAGGCTTGACAAAGCCCTGGCTGGGATGATTTAATTGGGGATCGGTCCTGCTTTGAGCAGGGGGTTGGACTAGATGACCTCCTGAGGTCTCTTCCAACCCTGATATTCTATGATTCTATGATTGTCTAGGCTCCGTCTCTATACACAGCAACCAGCTGCCTGCTAGGGAGGGGCTCCCTGCACCCCCTGGCTTGGTGGCTAAGCGCAGTGCTCACACCCATTTGTCTCAGAGGTCACCGTCATTTACTCGTGGTTTTACAGGGGCACACTGAGGCCCCAGTCAGGGTCCCATTCTCAAGCTTTCCTCCAAAACTGCCAAGGTTAGAAACTGACTTTTTTGTTAAAAGAAGGCCTGAGTCTCTGCAGTCACCTGATTCCGGGAGCTGGGCCTTCAGGAAAACCCCAAACGCTGTAAGGCTGCCATAAGAAGGGGCGAGCTGGCCGCACGGCATGGGAGGGCAGGTCCCATTGGCTCATGATTCTAAATCACTTAGGCACTTGGAAATCCCAACCCCTCTGCTTCCCCCTCCCTTGTCATTTAACCCCCAGGCCTAGATCCTGCAGCCGGAGCCCCATGAACAGGTGCTTGACCCAGTGACAGGACTTCTCACAAGCATGAGCCGCCCCCTGCAGGTCCAACGGCAGGACTGGGACTACAGGCCCCGTCCTGCAACGTGAGGTGTAAGGACAGGCCCCGGAGCCCACACGGAGTCCCAGAAAAGTCCACAAAGCTGTGGGCGAGTGCGGCCAGGTGCTTGCGTGCAGCACATTGCAGGCTGGGGGCTGGGGGACTCGGTCTCCAAGGGGAAGTCGGCCCAGTGGTGCAAAGCTGAAAGTTCGGCGCCCTGTGGAACCTCTACCCTGAGCCAGGCGCCCCGGCTCCCTGCACGAGGCTCGGGGAGAGGATTCACAGATGCCAGCCCACTGGATGGGGAGGTGCCTGAGCCAGCCAAGAGGCAATGCAGAGAGAGGGGATGCCTAAGCCCCGCCCCTTAAAGGGGCCAAAGTCCAGGGGGGTTGGGGGGGAAGGCTGTCACAACAGGATGGGACTCACAACTTCACCCATCTCCTGGAGTCGGCACCTGGGCCAGGTCACAGCGGGGAGATATTCCCTGGGCCAGCGAGAGCGAATGACTCTGTGCCCGTGGTCCCAGCACGTCCCCTGGGCGTGGGGCAGTCGGGGCTCAGGCCCTGCACCGCAAAATAGTCACACAACGTGGAACATCCTCAAAGGGGGACAGATCGAGCCCAGGGGCTGGGGCACTTGCCTGGGATGTAAGAGACCTGGGTTCACGGCCTGGCCCAGATCAGGCAGAGGGGCTTTGAACCTGGGTAGTTGACCTGCTAGGTGCCTGCGCTAATCGGTGGGCCGTAGGGGAGCTCTGTTTCGTGCAGGAGCCAATCCACTGAGCCCCACTTCCAGGTCAGGTGCGATGGCCGGGGAGCACCTAGCGTGAGTGCTGCTGGCTTGGAGGTGAGTTAGGCGCCGGCAACTCTCTCGGTGGAAAGCAGAAGCCTGCATGGCAAGTGTGGGGGGGCCGGGGGGGGGTGCTCAGGAGCTGAATTTGTGACTTAGGTCCCTGAAGGGGCCGTTAGGGACCCACTTCGGGCCTGAACGCTCCAGGATAGGGCACCTAAGAGTTACTCACAGTGACACCCATGCTCCTTTCTGGATCCAGCCCTAAGGCGTACAGAAAGGCTGGGGGAGAACGGAGACTCACACCAGCACTGTCAAGCCCTAGGGCCATGCCCTAAGCACTGGCCCCCCTTCCCTCTCGTTAGCCCTGCAGTGTGTGTCTCAGCATCACATCCTGCCATACATCCTGATGTACCTCAGTCACTGGCCCAGGTGATCAGAAAGCTTCATGTCACTCTACGCTCGTTAGCTTCACCGGTATGAACAATCCCCACCCCTCCCTGAGCAGCGTATTAACCCACCTAAGTCTGTTCTGCCTACCTCGCTACCACCTCTTGGTAGGGTGACCATACGTCCCGTTTTGCCCGGGACAGTCCCGTTTTTAAGCCCTGTCCCGGCTGTCCCAACTTTTTTGGCAGAAGTGGGCGTTTGTCCCGTTTGCTCTCGCCAGCTTGATCAGTGGGTAAGAGCAAATGGGAGAAACACATCGTTTTGTCAAAAAAAAGGGGGTGGAGGAATGTGCGGGGGGACGAGCGGCAACGCCAGCCCCGCATGGGGCGGGAGGCAGGGCCCAGGCGGGGCAGGGCTGGGGTGAGCAGAGACACCAGCCCCATGCTGGGGCGGGAGTGGGAGGGCTTGGGCCAGCCCCACACAGATGTCCTGTTTTCCCTTTGGAGGCGGATTAACTACAGCAATGGGACAGGAGAACCCCTTCCATCCTCCCATCCGCGCACGTCGTGTGCACGGTGAAGCATCGACAAGCCCCCGGGTGCAACGCACGGATTGCCGGAGTGGGGCCTGCAGCCGCGGCACTAGATCTCCTGGTTTGCAGTGAGGCAGAGGAGGCCCTTGTACTGAGCTGCTCTCTGGTGGCGTGTGTGGAGCCTCCAGCTTGCTTCCCATACGGCTGTCTGGAGTGGGGGCAGCTGGATTTTATTTTCCTGGAGCTGTGTTTTGGGGCAATGGGTCCTGATCAGAGGAAGGCACTTAACTAAGGTCTCTGGATGTAGCAGGTGGTCTGCTGCACTGTAGTTAGTTTCTGGGGATAATCTGCAACTGGAAGCTCACAGAAAAATAATTACATTTTCTATAAGACACTGTAACAGCTTAAGCCAATAAGAGGTAATTACGTGGTAATTTTCACATCGTTACAGAGCAATTTGAAGGCTGTTGCAATGTATTACAAAGACCCTGATTGCACCAGCGTCACTGAGCAAGGAGAAATATTGCACTTCACTTCCACTGAATAAAGCGACTAGCTGGCGCAGGGAAGCGGGGGCTTTCCAGACCTAGGTGCGGTTCTGGGCCAGGTTGCTGGCGATGTGAGGGATGCTGTTGCCCTCTGGTGGCTTTCGAGCTGCCTGCATGCCCAGAGTTTGGGGGGTCTCAGAGCAGTGACCCCATCCCCACTACAAACACAGGCTGAGATTGTCAAAGCAAGCAAGGGCAGGGTTTCTCAAGCTGGGGGTCATGACCAACAATCAGGGATCGTGACCTCCCTGCCCTTCCCATATTGTTAGAAATAGGGCCTCACCAAATTCACCATCCATTTTTGTAAATTTCAGTCATAGCATCTTGAAAATCTTGAATTTCATGGTTTCAGATATTCACATCATAAATTTCACGGGGTTGTAACAAAGCAGGACTATGTATTAAAAACCAGCAAAATATAGACGCCCTTACGTCGGCATCTCTTAAAGTGGAGGTCCTGACCCAAGAGGGGTCGCAAGGCTGTTGTAGGGTGGGGGCAGTACTGCCACTCTTGCTTCTGCGCTGCCTTCAGAGCAGGTGACCAGAGAGCAGCTGTCTGGAGGCCCAGCTCGAAGGCAGCCCCCCCGCCGCCCCCCCAGCAGCACAGGAGTCAGGGCAGCAGTGCGCCTGGGGGCAGGGCTGCCTCAGAACTGGGCGCCTGGCCAGCAGCCTCCGCTCTCCGGCCTCCCAGCTCGGAAGGCAGAGCAGAAGTACTGGTGCTAATATCACGACCCCCCCTTGTGACCCCCTTTTGGGTCACAAAAGACCAGATCCCACAGTCCATGATGCGTTTTTCCTGGCCGTGAATTTGGTGGGCCCTAGTTTTAAACCTCCACGGGCTGGATGAGGCAGACCGGCCTGGGTAGGTGGATGGGTGGGGATAGATAAACAGGAAGGAAGGAGAGACTTAAACAGCCCCCCGCTGGTCCCAGCCTTCTGACTGGCAGCCAGCTCTGAACTGGCTATGTGGGGAACTCTGCGCTACCCACCTGGATCTCTGTGATGAGCGGCTGCCACAGCCGAATTGCTAACCTGGGTTCAGTGAGGGGATCTAACGGGCTGCTGTGCTGATTGCAGCTTCCCCTCTGCTGTGGTGAGTGGGTGACTGGCTCAGGCGGGAGTGCGCAGCAGGGGAAAGCAGCGGTGACAGGGGCTGCAAGCTGCAAGCGATCAGCGCCTGGTTGCATTTCCCCAGCAGTTCCTGCCATAGGACTGCCCTGCCAAGCTCTCTCTTCCTTCAGCTGCCCTCACTTGGGTCCCATCCTCTGCCCTTTGCAGCGGGTTGAGAAGGCCCTGGCTGGGAGTGGGAAATGGGTCAGAGATCCTGACCTAGGGATGGAGGAAGAACTGGCAATGGGAGCGCGTTCTCTGGGGCAGTTTGTCTAGTGGTCAGAGCAGGGAATCGGAGAGCCAGGACTCCTGGGTTCTGTTCCTGACATAGGAAAGAGCGTGATCTGGTGTTCTGAGCAGGGGACTGGCGGCCTGGCATCCTCACCTGAGCTCTGCCTCTGACCTGGGGGAACATCCCAGTTATGGAAGCCCCAGTGACCCACATCTAGGGCAACCCCATGAGGAGGTGACCTGCCTGTTTGATGACTCCCAGCCTCTGAGCCTGCGTCCCTGCTGACGGCACTCAGCCAGGCTCACAGAGAGTTGCAGGCCCCAACTGCTTCTGTAGTCCTAGGTCCAAAACGGACGTGCCAGTGACCCAGCTTGGCTGCCCCCAAAGCCCCCAGGGGCCGAGCCCCCACCAGGCAGCGCTCACAGAGCTGACCCCGTGCTAACACTGCCCCCAGCGAAGGAGCTGCTCCGAGCCCTCGCACAAGCTGGCCCCCCAGAGGGATGCTCAGGCTAGGTGTGGGGATGTGCAGCTCACCTATGGGGCGCAGTCCTGCTTAGTGCCCACCTACACCCTACACCTTTCAGCCCCACAGCAGACAGACTGGAGGCAGGCCACTGAAGGGAGTGGGGGGCACACAGCCCCTCACCCCCCGAATATAGCCGGGGCCACGCAGGCTGGGAAGCTGGGCAGGGGGAGCTCACTCACCTGGATCTGGATCACGCACCTGGCGGCTGTGATTGCAGAGCCCTTGGCCATTATCTTTGAAAACTCGTGGCGAATGGGGGAAGTCCCGGATGACTGGAAAAAGGCTAATGTAGTGCCAATCTTTAAAAAAGGGAAGAAGGAGGATCCTGGGAACTACAGGCCAGTCAGCCTCACCTCAGTCCCTGGAAAAATCATGGAGCAGGTCCTCAAAGAATCAATCCTGAAGCACTTACATGAGAGGAAAGTGATCAGGAACAGTCAGCATGGGTTCACCAAGGGAAGGTCATGCCTGACTAATCTAATCGCCTTTTATGATGAGATTACTGGTTCTGTGGATGAAGGGAAAGCAGTGGATGTATTGTTTCTTGACTTTAGCAAAGCTTTTGACACGGTCTCCCACAGTATTCTTGTCAGCAAGTTAAGGAAGTATGGGCTGGATGAATGCACTATAAGGTGGGTAGAAAGCTGGCTAGATTGTCGGGCTCAACGGGTAGTGATCAATGGCTCCATGTCTAGTTGGCAGCCGGTGTCAAGTGGTGTGCCCCAGGGGTAGGTCCTGGGGCCGGTTTTGTTCAATATCTTCATAAATGATCTGGAGGATGGTGTGGATTGCACTCTCAGCAAATTTGCGGATGATACTAAACTGGGAGGAGTGGTAGATACGCTGGAGGGGAGGGATAGGATACAGAAGGACCTAGACAAATTGGAGGATTGGGCCAAAAGAAATCTGATGAGGTTCAATAAGGATAAGTGCAGGGTCCTGCACTTAGGATGGAAGAACCCAATGCACCGCTACAGACTAGGGACCGAATGGCTAGGCAGCAGTTCTGCAGAAAAGGACCTAGGGGTGACAGTGGACGAGAAGCTGGATATGAGTCAGCAGTGTGCCCTTGTTGCCAAGAAGGCCAATGGCATTTTGGGATGTATAAGTAGGGGCATAGCGAGCAGATCGAGGGACGTGATCGTTCCCCTCTATTCGACACTGGTGAGGCCTCATCTGGAGTACTGTGTCCAGTTTTGGGCCCCACACTACAAGAAGGATGTGGATAAATTGGAGAGAGTCCAGCGAAGGGGAACAAAAATGATTAGGGGTCTAGAGCACATGACTTATGACGAGAGGCTGAGGGAGCTGGGATTGTTTAGTCTGCAGAAGAGAAGAATGAGGGGGGATTTGATAGCTGCTTTCAACTACCTGAAAGGGGGTTCCAAAGAGGATGGCTCTAGACTGTTCTCAATGGTAGCAGATGACAGAACGAGGAGTAATGGTCTCAAGTTGCAATGGGGGAGGTTTAGATTGGATATTAGGAAAAACTTTTTCACTAAGAGGGTGGTGAAACACTGGAATGCGTTACCTAGGGAGGTGGTAGAATCTCCTTCCTTAGAGGTTTTTAAGGTCAGGCTTGACAAAGCCCTGGCTGGGATGATTTAACTGGGAATTGGTCCTGCTTCGAGCAGGGGGTTGGACTAGATGACCTTCTGGGGTCCCTTCCAACCCTGATATTCTATGATTCTATGATTCTATGATCTAGGAGACCTGGTTCGACTCCCTGGGGCTTTTGAACATAGGACTACATGTGCCAAAGCAGCAGCCTGGCCCCTGGTGCTCTGGGGGCTCTCGCCAGTGCTTGTCGTGAGAAGGGCTGCCGGTCGACTTGAGGAGAGGGGTCAGGGCAGAGAATCCCAGTGCCAGAGAGGCATCTGGCTCTGGTCAGTCAGACACCTGAGGCCCAGATCAATGGGAGTTCAGTGCCCACATATCTGTGAGGATCCGGCCCAAGCCCCACATCTCTCTGCAGCATCTCCTAGTTGCTGGTGTAGGCAGCTCGCTGCCCGCTCAGCTCACTGGTGTCTGAGAATCCCTGGTGTAGGTGCCCGGGGCTGAGACGTGCCCTGCGTGCCAGAGGGTGGGCATTGCAATTGGCCTTGTGAAGCTGGGCTGGTCCCCAGCAGGAAGCAGTCAGCACGGTGCAGCACCAGCCTTCGGGGAGCAGAGTCCGTCCAGATAAGAGGATTAACCCAGAGCCTGCTTCCCTCCTGCCCAGCAATTGCAGGCTGCATTCTCCTCCGCACAGAGCCCTTTGCACCCCCAGCTTCCAGGGCAGATCCTCAGCTGGAGCACACCGGGGGGGTGTGTGTTGATTTGCACCCGCGGTGGGGCCGGCTCCCATCATTAACCACTGACCCTGTGAGGAAGAAGCTCCCCGGTTCCCAGGCGGAGGAAGCAGAGCAGCAATGGTGGGCATTATTCTTTACCCTGCCGTCGTCCTGTGCTACTTCTACCAGGTGTCCCGGGGGACCCAGCGTGACCGGCTGGTCTTGGACTCCAGGGCTTCCTTCAATGTCTTCTGCCTCTTTGCCATTGTCCAGCCCGTCTGCCTGGCCGTGGGCGGCTACACCGGCATGCTGGCGTATTGCATCGCTGCGCTGCTCTCCTACGCCCTTCTGCCCCAGCCAGAGCACGGCAGAGACGTGGGACGGGCAAGGCGCCAGGATGGGAAGGCAAAGAGAGCCTGAAGGTGACCTGCAGCCACGCCATGGCCAGGACCCTCGGGGTGGCACCATCTCTTCCCCCTGCTGCTGCTTCTGTGCAGCTGCTCTGCACAAGTGGGTCCTTCCCTCCCCTGCTAGGCCCAGGGCACTAGCCCATGCCCAGGAAGAGGAGCAGGAGATGCCCTTGCCCGGGGATCGTGTGCCCAGCCAGGTGTGTTACGGGTGAGGGTAGGGGCGCACTAGCTATGCCATCCTCTGATGCATTTGACATTGGCCGCCATTGGACACAGGCCACTGGACTCTGGACTCTGCCCACGGCCTCCTGAGGTGCCTACGTCCAACCTGTGGCACCACGGACACCCTCACACCCCCGCCAGCTGCTGCCTGACCCATGGGTGCCCAGTATCCACCAGCAGCCAGGCAGAGCTGCCTAAGTCCTGACACTGTCCCCCAGCAGTGAGCTCCTTGGCAGCCTGGCTCGTGCCGAGGCCCGGCCTGCAGGATTCTCATGCCGGGCATGGCCCGTCTGTCTCGCCGGGGGGATGGGGTCCAGCTAGGAGCAAGCCCAGGCCCTGCGGCCGGTTTGAAGCCTGACAGCCCCGATTTCCTGTGGTTTGTCCTTGTCTGGTACTGATCTAAAACTCGACATGGCTTTGACCAGTACCATAGGGGACACACTGAGGGCCCCATTGTGCAGCGTGCACGTCTCTGTGTGTCCCCCCTCCCCATATGTGTGAGACCAGCCTGCCGGGGGCGGGGTCATACTGCTGGGGGCGGAGTCATACTGCCAGGGGCGGGGTCACGCTGCTCCAGAAGTCCTGTATTGTAGGGATCCATCAGTGGCCCCCTACCCAGCAGGTGTGCTCGGAGCTTGGCCAAGTGTAACCCACACACCTCCTGGGGGTGGGGTTCTGTCCCATCTAGTGGCACCAAGACCACTTAGAGAGAGAAAGAGATTCATGAGTCTACTGTACAGCCTCAGCTTACAGAACAGCCAGGTGGCTTTCAGCTCATGCGGTAGAGGCTCATGTGTTGGATCATATTAAAGAAGTTCTGTATTAAAATCACAAATGAATTTGATTCCCCATAGTTTAAATTCCAGGGTATTACTAATGAAGAGGTCTCTTGGTTTTTGGTACTCTTTCTCTCCCTCTATGTGTGAAACTTGCAAGCTGCTAATTGCGTTAGTACATTCTAAGACAGAGTCTGTTCTCAAAGCAATTCGCACAGAGAGAGACTCAAAGCAATAGTCTGTAACAACAGAAACAGCACCCAGAGACTCCCCGCCCTTTTGTTGTATTAACAATTGTGAGAGATGGAAGATGTATGCGGATGGATGCTTGGTGTGGATAATAACTGAATGATCAGGGAGGTGCCAGCCTAAGAATCCCGGGTCCATCGGCTGAAGAAGGCGTCAAGTGGAAATAACCAGAGGACCCCCCGGAGGGCAGACTGGAATCCACCCAACAGCCTCAAGGATGGGAGAATCAAAGAACAAGATAACATCTGGAAGCACGGAGCCGTCAGGAATGTGCCACCTGCTGATTGATTCAGCAACAGCATGATGAAGCAATTCCCGTAGACTGGCCTAGGAAGAAATTCCTATAAAAATGGACTCTAGAAAGTGAGAACTTTGGGGTCTGATTCTGCAAACCAACTTCCAGGAGCATCAGATGAGCATCTGACAAGGCCCTGCTCCCTCCTCGTGTCCAGGCCACCTGGCCAGTGGCTTGGCGTGAGCAACTCTAAGGCTGGTAACTATGATAACAACCTTGCAGAACGTGTGTGTGTGTGTGGGTGCGTGTGTGAATAAATATGAGATTGAATGGAATGTTATAGCTATAACTAACTGCTTACTATGATTCGTTCTGTATTCACAATAAATGTGGCATTTTGCCTTTTCCCCTTTAATAAGATCCTGCTGGTTTTTATTTTATTGGTATAACACATGCGCTAACACAAGCTCCAGAGATCCCAGGTTCGATCCCACCGACGACCAGGGTCTGTCGGTGTTACACAAGGACAGATCAGGGGTGCAGCGTTGGGGCACTCCCCCACATTATGTGGGAGACCCAGGCTTAGATCTCTGCTCTGCCTGCCTTGGCCAGGGGCACCCTACCTTCAGGAACTTGAACCTGACTCGCCCCCGATGCCCAGGAGTGCCTGCGCCACCCGACTGCAGAGCCGCTGGCCCAATGAGCGTGTCTTTCATTATACAAACAGAACACCTTCAGCAGGAGCGCTGGAGAGATGCCCCCCGCCCAGCAGGCAGGGCCCTCTCCTGGGAGGTGGGAGACTAAAGTCCCTGCTCCGGATCAGGCAGAGCAGGGCTTTGATCCCAGCTGGGCGCCCGCTGGATGGGCACTGGGCCCTGGCTGTTCACAGAAAGGGCTGGCCTGGGGGAGGTAGTTGACTCCAGGACGGTTCACGGCTGAGAAGGCCGAGCAGAGACTGGCGCCTCCTTCCTGCCTGTCTGCGTCTCTGCAGATTTGGGCCCTGAGCCCCATCCCCTCCCTCTGCCTGTCACCCCTGGCCGGCTCCCTGCTCAGCACCCTGGCATTATGGAACCTGTTCTGGGGTGCCTGGCTGGCTCTCCCCATGCATTGCACACGGCGCCTCCGTGCCTGATGGGGGCTGTGAATCCGACGGGGCAGCCGAGCCCCTAGGAGCTGGGCGAAGCCAAGGTCCCTTGGTGATTCTAGCACTCAGGCGCATGCGTTCGGTCCTGGAGATCCCGGTTCCAGTCTCACTCTGGGCACAAACAGGGGGGTTGTGCCAGGACTGGCAGTAGGGGCTGCCTGGGGGCTGGGCTGGGTGAGGCCCCTTCTCTAACCCAGCTATGTGCAGGGCAAGGCAAACCTGGCCATGGCTGCTCTCGAGGGCTGCTGCACCCCTCAAAGTGGGTTCGTGCTCTGGCTGTTCCCACCCTCTCCAGGGGCCCCACTCCTGGTCTCTAGAGCTGAGGATAACAGAAGTGCCACAAAAGCACTAAGAAGTGTGATAGGGCCAAAAAGACCCCCCAGTTCCCCAGTGGGGTGGGAAGGGGAAGGTTTCTCCTCTGAGTATAACAGATCTTTCTCACTAATGTGCTGCCCTGCGGCTCGGCGTAGCCCTGGCTTTGCGGTCACTCTATAGGTCCTGGCCAGGTGTGGGCAGCTGCAAATGGCTGTTGTGTCACTGGATTCACTGGGCTGGGACAGTCTGGGCCCTTCCTCGGAGCAGTCCAGTGGGGCCGGCAAGCAGAACCGGGCCCTTCTCCTGCCCTGTCTGTGACCAACCTTATTTCTACTGAGCCTGTGAGCTCTCCAGGACAGGCAGCCTCTGCCCAGTACATCTGTGTACACAGCCAGGGCTGGCTCCCTGGGGCCCGATCCTTGAGTTGGACCCCTGGCCGTGGCTGTAATCTGAATAATAAATATTAGCCCCTAATTCTGTGGGCATTGTGGCCTTCCACTATGAAATATAGGATGTGGGTTTGTGGCCATGCATGGATCCCTCTCCTGTGGAATGCAGTCCCTGGTTTTGGGGCCATGTGCTTATCCGTCTGGTGTGGGTATGTGTGTATCCTTCCTCTATGAAAAATGGTCCCTAGGTATGAATTATTTTTGATCTGCAATTACATGAGCCCTCCCTAGTTAGAAGCCAGCTGGCGGGGATTGAAGGTCGGCTGGATGCGCCAGTAGGGTGAATGCCAGCTCCAGGGATGCCCAGGGACAGTCTCATACATGTTGCAGCTGCCATTATTGCGATGTTCTGCATATGCAGATCGGATGGTGGAGCTGGCTCTGCTGTGTAAGGAGAAGTAATGTGGTGTCGGCTGTCCCATGCATTATTCATTGGATGAAATGAAAACACTCAGTCTCTGGGGCTGGCTGGTCTCCAGGCTCCAAGAGGCTCTGGCATGCTTATATGTGGATTACAAACCAGAGCCCTCCAGACCGTACCGCTGTGGGAAGAAGGGCCAGCTCCTCAGCGGGTGTAAATCTGCTGAGCTCCGGGGAAGCCAGAGGGGTCGACCTGTGCGGGTTTGTATCCGCTGAGGAGCTGGTCCGTAACTTGAGGTAAAATGTCTGCGGAGAGCCGTAGTTCCATCCACAGCACGGCACTCAGAGAAACCAGCTCGACTGCAATGAGTTGGATGGAGGAATCGATATGCTGGAGCAACCCCAACTCTCAGAGCTCCAGGGAAGACAATGGAGCTGCACCTATTTACACCTGCTGGGGATCTGGCCCAGTGAACCTTGCCCTGGCCTACTGCTGAGGGGGGATGACAACGATTAGTGGCAGAATGGAGTTTGCATTGTAATTATGGTGAAAGAGACTTGCCCCCACGGACTGCCAGCATCTGCTCTCCTCGGCTTGGGCAGCAGCTCCCCACCGGGCAGGGAACAGGCCAGAGTTCAGGGCAGGAGCCTGGGGAGAGAGGGAAACCCGCCCACTTGGCTCTGCGCTGGGGAGAGGCTGACACGGGCAGGATTCACAGCAGGCCCTCGGAACTGCCCACAGACGGCCCAACCCTGGGACACAGGGCGGACTGTGGGGGGGCCCCTGGCCAGCAGCGGAGTGCGGCCAGGTCAGGTAGGCTGGGGTCGGGGTGGGTTTTGCCATCAGTGAGTCCTCCCCAAACGCACCCTGATCTTCCTGCTGGACACCCTGTGGAAGAGCCCAGGCCTCCTGGCAACTAGCCTGAAGTGTGCCCTGGTGACCTGCCCCATGGTGCCCCACTTTGGACATGCCCCGCCCATCCCTGCCACGTCACGAGGTGATCCCGACACACCCGGCCTGTGTTCCTGTCAAGCCAGCTTTACAGCAATGTAACTCCACTGACTTTAGGGGAGTCACTCCTGATTTACACCAGGGCCAGTGAGAGGGGAATCGGGCCCAGTGGTGTTACTCCAAATTTACACCAGGGTCAGGGAGATGGGCATTGGGCCCAGTGGGGTTACTCCTGATTTACACCAGGGTCAGGGAGATGGGCATCGGGCCCAGAGCCCTTTTCCAGACCATACCTTGAATTAGCACTAAGTCACCCGTAACTGTGACCCAGCTTGGCAGCAGCAGAGTGAACGAGCAGGCTGGCGACCTTGCTGTGACCAGCTGGCGGCCTGGCGCCCCGGCTGAGCAGCTCCCCTGGCACTTTGCAGCACTCCGCCAGGCACGGCTGTCCTGCACACAGGGGTAAGCCTGGCCCATCACCACCTTGCAATCCTTCCAAATCCCCACGTGAGGAATCAGTTACATTCAGACTCCAGTGCCCAGCCATATGTGGCATTTGAAGTCCTTTGCTTGTGTTTTCCCTATTATTTAATTGAACCAATGCCTAAAATAACTCCAACAATTACTCCAGCTAATGGCTGTTCTGTTTATCAAAAGCCTTTATTCTCCCCAGGCTTTGTCTCTAGGATGATTAACTTGCTGCAGGTCTCTGCTGGAGCGGGGAGGGGAACTGTTTAGGGTGGCACAAGGGGCTGGAACTAACTGGGAGCAGTGTGGTGAATGGAGAACAAGAACATTTGGACTGAATATCACATCCAATAGCAAGAGTTGACATTCCGCTTAAGAGGAGGGGGAAATCGGCCACCCTCGCGAAGGTGGAATGGAGAATACACTATCAGGAATGATCCTGTGCCGATCGCTCAATAGATGACATGACATCCAGGTATGGGATGGAACATGGCCCTGCCTACTTTAGCTCTCCAGTGTAGAAGCGAGACTGTCAACCTTTTATACTCATGAGTTGGAGCTCATGAGAGCCATCTGATCTGGTTGGCAGGGTGAGTCAGCAGAGCAGCTCTGCACCTCTACACAGGGGGTTGGTCACTTACAAGTATGAAAGTGGAGCCAACAGCAGGATTTTGAGCCTGAGCTATTTTGAATCTCGTGAGGCTGGGGAGGTTTGGGTCACATTCTGCTCCCCCTGGGATTAGATTCAACACCAGAAGAAACCAGTTTTCAGGCTCTGTTTTGGCTATTGCCAAAATGCCATGAGACCAGCCATCCTCCGCCCAAGATGGTGGCAATCTGGCTGGGACAGCCTGGGAGATATCAGTGCTTGACCCTTCCAGACACAAACCCTCAGCCTCAAGCCTTGGCCTCACCCAAATTTGGATTGAATCCCCACTCCCATGGCCCAGCTGGTGTTTACCTGGGCAAATCCCCTGTAAAGGTGCATGTTAAAACGGCAGTTCAACCTGCCAACCCATGAGAGTGCTGAGATCAGGCTGAAATCCGTGGTGATGCTTCGCTCCGAATTCACATTGTGCATCTGGGTTTACACTGTGCCCTGGGTCTAAAGCAGGGAGTTTGGATCTGACTCTTAAATTCCCCCTGCCAGCCTCAGCCAGCCTTGCATCACTGTGCAGAGTATCTGTGTGCCATCAAAACAACTGCTGTGTTCCCCCAGAGGAAGCTGCATTTCAGTGATGGGTGAAGCAATTTCTATATTTAGTCTATAAAGTAGGAGAGCGTTTTCAGAGCCTTCTGGATGAATATAAAAGTACGTCATTGTCACGATCCTTATTATCCCCAGCTCAGAGTTTCCTCCCTTTGGCAGAGGAGAACAGAGCCAGGTGCTTCATTTTTCTTCTGCACTGTTGAATCTGGCATCTTTTTTTTATTTTAAGCTGGTATTTAAAGATACCCTGTCATGAAGCGAAGGTCTCCAGGCAGGGATGTAATAACTGACATTTCTATTGAACCTCTCAAGGAATCTCAGAGCCCTTTGTAAGTGAATTCAGGTTCACTAATACCCAAGGAGAGAGCTTGGTCTTATTAACCCCATATTACAGATGGGGAAACTGAGGCACAGAGCGGGGCGGTGACTTGAGCAAAGTTCCCTACTGAGTCAGTGATAGAGCAGGGAAGACAACGCTGGTTCCCACCACTAAGTGCTCCATCCCACTCCCCTCTCGGGCCTGGATACAGAACCCCAAAGGAGAGCTCGATGGAAAAGTTCAACCAAAACATTTTTTTATTGGAGTGTGCTGATTTGTTGAACTTGTAGAAACGGTTTGGGATCGATGAAGGTCTAAGGCTGGGCTCAGAGCCTCTCGTCAACTGACGCAAGATGGAAAAATGTCCAAAAACTCCAAAGTGTTTGTGGAACTGAAATTCAGCTTCCCAGCCAGATCTCCCCACCCTAAACACTATCTCTGTCTCCCAAATACTAGACAGCACTCCCCTGCCAGAAACAGGAAGAGAATCCAGGAACCCTGCGTCCCGATGCCCTGGCTTGGTGCTAGGGGGCGCTGTGCTGCTGCTTTATGGAGCTATAGAACAGATCCTGACCTGTAGCACCGCTGGACGCGACCTGCAAAGGGGGAAAAGAGTTTCCTCTTTGACCTCTCTAAGGGTGGCCTGGAAGGTTTTACTGTTTACATAGAATGGGTGCCAGGCAAGGGGAATTCTGCTTCCATTTACATTAGAAATCAGGTGTGTTAACCCTGTTTTTCTATGGGTGCCTGGAGACCTAACAGGATTATATCACTGGGACTGGGATTACCTGTCTGTTGTGCAGCGCCCAGCAAAGCGGGGCCCCAATGCAGACTGAGAGCTCCAGGTGCTAGCACAATAATTATTGATAATAATCAGTCAAAGTTCATAGGGACCAAGAGACACTTCCCTAAATCAAGAGAGTCAGTTTATGCCCGATCCTCAGCTGGCGTAAATCACCATTGCTCAGTTGAACTCAAGACCATTTACACAAGCAGAGGAGCCATCACTTTAACTCAAAGGCCAGGGAACCAGTTGGGAGGAATGAACTCTTTGTTAAAGTGTGATGAAGCTGCCGCTCCACCTCTCTGTGTTCTTCCCTACAGCAAAAGGGAGAAGACTTGAGAGCCCTGATAGCTCCCTGATGGCAAATGAACCATTTATAAAAATCCAAAGGCCTTTCAGTTCTGCTTTGTAAATTATAAAGAGAAACGGCAGGGACCAAATGCGAATTACCAGTTACACAGCCCCTTAGCCCGAGCCTCATGAGCCTGAGTCAGCTGCCACAGACCAGCTGTGGGTGTTTAATTACAGGGTAGACACACGCAGAGTGACAGAAAGGAGGCGCTATTATCCCCAGGTGGGGAACTGAGTCACAGGGAGCCTGAAGGTCAGAACTTTCAAAAGAGCACAGATCCCGTGGAATCACTAACGTAAACAGCTAGGTTTTCAAAGGAACCCAGCATGGGGGGAGGAGAAACAAAGTCACAGAATCACCCAAGGTCATTAGCTGTGCTGGGAGTAGAACCCCCAAGTCTCCTAATCTAGTCCCTGATCCACTAGACCACGCAGGCGCCCCTCAAGCAGCTGATCTCCTCCCCTAGAGCTGGGGGTAGAACCCAGGAGCCCTGACTCCTAGGCCTCTGCTCTAACTACTACGCCCTACTTCTGGAGCATCCGCTTAGCCCTCGTGCACAGCTCTGCCCACAGCAGCCCTGCGGTTCTCGGTGCGGTTCCTTTTCTGGGCAGAACCCTTCACCGACTGACCCACTCAGGGGCTTCGGGGCTTGGGGGGAGGGCAGGTTTATGAAAGGAAATACCACCCTGTGGCACAAATCGGACCTGCCCCATACCGACCGGCACGAGCCACGTGACCCAAACACCTGGGAAGGGGAAACTGTAGCGTAAGAGCAGTGGAAATGTTGCTGTTGTTGCCGTTAGTGACAGGAACACAGAAGAGAGAAAAAACAAAACGTGTGAAAACAGCCGGTTCCCGCCGTTGTGCCTGGCGTGCAGCTCGCGAGAGAGACCCCCCTGGAGAGGCGGGAGCCATAGCACAGCTAGGAGTGGACATGCCGGGGAGCCCTGACTCCTGGTGGATGGGCAATGGCCAGTGGAGAGGGGCGACTCCCACAGCCATATGGACAGGGCTGAGCTTGGGCAGGGCCCGGGCAGTACCTGGCTGGGGGTGAAGCTGTCAGGGCTGGGAGAAGTTTGTGACACTGGGCATCCACACAAGCTCAGCGCTGGGCAGGCCTGGGGGTGCCCCTGGATGGGAGACCCCTGTTTGAACCCCTCTTCATCAGGCAGCAAGGGCAGTTGGACTGGGGTCTCCCATCCCTTGGGGAGTTCCCTCAGCTCTGATATGGGAGTCACCACCCCCCTGGTGTGGCGTTGGGTGTGAATCCAACCCAGTGGGGCCCAGCGGCAAGCAAGGCAGGAGAGCATCTGGCCTCGCCTGGGGTGAGGCTTGAGCTGGGGCGTAGGTGTAAATAGGTGTTTGGGCACCTGCCGGAGGCAGAAATGCAGCTACCTAGGGGACTTTTATAGCTAACATGGAGGCAGCTGCAGAGCCAGGCAGCAGCTGAGCAGGGGGTTGAGGATCTCGGCACCTGAAGTGGGAGTTGGTGCCCAAAGCCCTTTTGTGGTTCTGGGCCTTGGGCTTTTTCTAGGGCCTTCAGGGGCCAGATTTTCCAAAAGTGAGGAGCCCCACCCTCTGAAAAACCAGGCCCCTTCCAGGCAGGGTGTCCTAATGGATAGAGCACTGGACTGGGACTCAGAACATATGGACTCTGTTACTGACTCTGCTGCTGGGCATGTCCTGTTACTGTTCCATGCCTCAGTTTCCCCATCTGTAAAACAATAATGACCTCCTTTGTAAAGCACCATGAGGCGACAGATGACAAGCACTAGCTAGCAGCAGGGGATTAGTATTGTCTGCAGCTGAACACCCACAGCCACTAGCCACTGTTGAAAGCATAGGCCCCGGCGTGTGAACGGGAAGGGGGGTAGGCATTTGATTTGTCATTCCCTCTCATCCCTTGGGCCATGACACAGATGCTTAGGTGATGTCACTGGGTTTCACCACCTCACTAACGGATTTCAGCCACTAACTGAGAACATCTTAGACCCGAGAGGAACATGAGGCTTCCCATGAAAGGGTTAATCTGTAAACACCAGCTCTCAGCTACTGCTAGTCTAGCACAAGCAGCTAGCCCTCTGGATCAGCCTCAGCCAGGGACAGCACATGCTGCTGAGCTAGTGAGTTCCCACCTACTACCCCTGCGGTGGAAGGAGATTTACTGAGAACTGGTCCCTCCTACTTATGGACCCTTGCAGCCCGGACACATCCCAGCTGCTGGAGACGCGCTCGGGTCCCACCTTTGCCAAACCGGCCCTGTGATCAGCCAGCTGGTGTCATGTCGCCTCGTGCAATGGGCGTTTGCACAGCCCAGGGCTGGGGAGCTGTAAGGCAACAAGTAGCAGCGCCCTCTGCTGTCTGGGCCGATGGTCTCCTGGGTGCCAGGCTCCGTGTTGGGTTGGGTTCTTTGAAGGTCCCAGATGAAGGGACGCAGGAGAATAGTGTGATGAGCTGGCTGGTGTCTTTGTCAACACTGTCCTCTGGTGGTCACAGTCTGAATGGCCCAACCGTGTGTCATAGGCACGCTGGACTAGATCCACAAAGGGGACTTGGGCTCCAAGGTGCAATGCCTGGGCTGTCCGGCCGCCCAGGGGAATCACAGCCCCAAGCTCGGCGTCTAGTCACGGGGAGAGTCGGGCACCCAAGAACGGGAGCCACAGACACCAGCCCACTGAGCTGCATGAGCAAGGCAATCGGAGACACCAAGGTGAAGGGTGCGGCCTAAGCCCGACCCTCAGGATCCTCAGCCCATAACCCTCTCCTGAGCCAGGTCAGCTGGGCTGGGAGAGACCTAGCTTCACACCCTGCTCCAAATCCGGCTGAGAGGGTTTGAACCAGGATCACCCCATCCCAGGCGAAGGCTCCCACCAGTAGGCTGTGGGGCAGAGGGGCTGGGGCTCCTGCCGGCTGTGTTTTGGGTGGGACCTGATCCAGTAGGCAAGCCCCTGCTCACTCCCTCACCGAGCTGTAGCACTCAGCACCGTACGTATACGCACACACACATGTAATCCAGTGCAGGGACAGTGACCTGAAGGTGCTCCACGGGATTCTCCAGTGCAGCCAGGCAGAGGGGCTGTCCCAGACTTTCCAGGTCCCAGAAAGAACTACTCCATCTGGACCGAGGGGAAGCATTGAGTGCTGGGCCCCAGAGACTTATGCAGCTCCGTCTGCATGTGAAAGATGAAGATAGGCTGCAGCCTGCCCTGTGTGATGTGCTCCGGCCACAAGGAGGTTTGGGCCATCAGCTCTCCAAGTTGTGGTGACATTTGGCTCTCTGCTCCGCGGGTCACAGCTGAATGTGCACCATAGGAACCCCTGTCCAAGAAGGCTGGGAGTTAGCCTTGCTGGTGTCAGCCAGGGGCTTGGATTGCAGGTTTAGCTGGTCGAAGCCCAATGACCAGAGGTGCTGAGCGCCGGTGACTCGCCCTGATTTCCGCAAGGGGAGCTCCAGTGCCTCTGGAAACCACACTGCAGATAGCCTGGGCTGAGCCAGCCCCAGCCCCTGTGTCACTGCTTGGAGACTGACAGGTGCTTCCCTGCTGAGAGAAGCATCTCCACAAAGCACGGCAGGCGCCCATGGGACCTGGAGCATGAGAGCTCGGTGTGAGACAGCCGTGTACTGTGTGTTTCTCCCGGTCCTATGCTGCAGCACAGTGACTGAGCTCTGCTCGGCATGCCGCAAATTCACAAACAGGAGATTAGTTTAAACCTCAAGCAATTTATTGCCTCTGTCCCCACCTAGAGCTACAAATTACATCTATTCCTTGCTTGGTGTCCCTGGTTTCCTCTGTGCGTCAGCTACAGAAAGCAATGGGAGGTGGAGAACTGTTCGCAGGACTTCCTTCCCGAGCTGTAGCTCACGAAAGCTTATGCTCAAATAAATTTGTTAGTCTCTAAGGTGCCACAAGTCCTCCTGTTCTTTCTGCGGATACAGACTAACACGGCTGCTACTCTGAAACCTGTCATTCCTGTGGGAAGCATCCAAACTTTGCCCAACCAAGGGCCACGATGGCCATTTGCTGGGAGTGGCACTGAATAGAGATGCAAATTGGAGCCAGCCTTGTGTATTAATAGGGGCAGATGGCTCACGGAGACTGGAGTGCCCCCATGCAGTGCTGGATCTGGATCCAAATGGAGCAGTCGATGCTGCATCGCCCCCCGGCTGGATGGGCAGCCCACACAGTCCCACCTTGCACTGAGCTGTGCACAGCCTCTGCAGGGGCGCCACAGCATATGGGAGGAGCCCCACTGCGGGTTGTTACTGGGCAGCTGAACGTGGGACCCCAGCACTCAGAATAGGAGCCGCTGCCGTTTGTGCTGCAGGAGCAGAGTTGCATCAGATTCACGTCCTCTGTAGACCAGCCACGAGGGGCAGCATCGCTGCTGTGGTGTATTGAGGACTGTGCTGGAATTGCAAGCTAATCATTTTCAGAGCGGGGGAGGGTTCCTGGTCCTGTTTGCAGGCCTGCAGGCTCTGTAGGGCAGTGTGCAATCCAGGCCTACCTGCTAGCGGTCAGTCTGCAGCCAGCCAGCCTAGAAGAAGGTGGGCTGAGTAGGGCCTCGTGCCTTAGGGAGCAGCCTGCTTTGTCTCTCTCTGTGTTTGGGCTCTGTGAGCTATCGTTTGCAATTCCAGGGCACCAGCTCTTGTTACGTTGTAACCTTCCAGTCACAACATTTATGTTTTTACCTAACTTCTGCATGTGTGAATGTAACACTCCTCTCCTTGCAAAGCTCCAGCCCTGGGGGAAAACTCCTTCTGATTGGCTGCAACCCCCAATGCCCCATCTCCATGGAAAGAGCAGCCAATCAGGGCGGCTGCAGGAAGCAGGCAGCGCTCTAACCCCATCCCAGGAGCTGACATCATTTTCATGGGAGGTGAAAGAAAGAGCTCAGCCGCTCAGCGCAGCCCTGCTCCCCCTCCCCTCCTCTGAGCAATGGGTCGGTCTGCTCCCTGCTCCCCTTCCACAAGCAATGGGTCAGTCTGCTCCCCCTCCCTGCAACACCTGGCAGGGGAAGAAGCGGGGAGGGGAGCCAGCTGCAGGAGGAGCGGGTGGGGGAGGGGGACACAGAATGAATGAGTTGGGGGCAGGGAGGAGCTGGTGGCTCTGCCCCATCAGGCAGCAGTGAGAGCTGGGGTGGGGGGCAAATCCCCTTACGCTGTACAAGAGGGAGCTGGTGACGCTTGTTGCCCCAACACCCAGTTCATTAATCCAAACACAGTGTTGTCTTTTTTTAAAAAATGCAAGATTCTAGGGCCAAGCTCATGATCGTTGGGGGGGGTCACATGGGGGCTGCCTGATCCTGTGTGCAGTGCACCAGCTGGGCCCACCACAGCTACACACCCCAGCATGGCCTGCTCCAGCATGGTCCCTATGGCGTCTACACTTCCCAGCATGCCCTGCTCCAGCAAGGTCCCTATGGAGGCTACATGTCCCAGCACACTCTGCTCCATCTTCCTTAAGTAGCCTGGCCGCAGTTCAGGCTTGTTCCTCCTCACAGCCAGGCTGTGGCTTGTCCCCATGGCAGAGAAAGCACTGCTGCCCTGTTAGCCCCTGGGCCGTGCTTGGGCTGGTCCAGCTAGGAGGGCTCAGGAATTAGTCCCTGGGCAAGTTTGCCAGACACCCAGCCTGGGCCCTTTGCCCCACTCTCCTCTTTGCAGCGCTGTCCCCTGGGCCCCTGCAGTCCTCATCCCCAGCACAGCGGCTGTGGAGTGACACTGGCCCCTCGAGGGCACATTTGAGACTGACTGTATGCCCAGGTGTTTCGGCTATTTGTGAGCCATGCCGCAGCTCTGCCTGCGCCGGGCTCTCTAGACAAAGCTGCTCCGATCTCAAGCTGTGGGCTCCTTCCCCTGCTCCTCCCTACTGTCTGCTACATTTTAGTGAATGTGGTGCCCGGAAAGGAGCCAGCTCGACAGCCCTGGAGACCAAAGGCCTCTGACTAGCCACCCCTAGGGCAGCCTTCGCAGCCCTGCCCAGCAGGGACCCCCTTGCCACAGCCCCCGGGGCCACCTGGCTGAGACTGCCAAGAGAGGGGCTGCTTGATGTCACTGCCGCTGGCTCTGTGACGCGTCCGGGGAAGAAAAGCAGGGATTCACATGCTGGGTCGTTAGAGGAAGAGGCCTGGGAAGCCTGTACCTGTACCTCTGGGGCCAGAAGAAACCTGTGCAACATGGACACAGGGCAACAAAGAGATGCAGAATAAAACCACCAGCTGAGAAATGCGGTGCAGCAGGCAGTGACTCTGGAGCTGATGATGTAGACGCCCAAACCATCTGGATCAGGGGTTGGCAAACTGACTTTGCACCATTCTGATGGGAAGCAAAACCGGCCCCAGGACCGACCCCTGGGGCACTCCACTTGACACCGGCTGCCAACTAGACATGGAGCCATTGATCACTACCCGTTGAGCCCGACAATCTAGCAGATGCTGCTGCTGTGACATGGGCATATAATAATCAGCTGTCAATCGTAGCAACCACAATAAATCTCAGGCTGGAGGTGAACCGTTCAAGCAGTATATGTTTGCTAATGTTTTAAAGAAAATCACACCACTGAACAGGTGGAAGTCACTAGCTCAGCACCTGAAACTGGAGTTTGTTGATGTGCTAAACCAGCTTTTCACAACAGTAGCCTCTTCATTTGGACTAATTGACTCCAAGTTGAGAAATCAACTGAGACTTGAAAAGGCGAGAAAACTTGTCCCTCTTCCAGTCTATGAATAAAAATTAGGAGGGACAGGATGAGATCTACTTGATTTAAAAGTTTGAAGGCCAGCCTAAGTTACTTAGGAGACTTGTCTCATTTTCGGGAAATGTAGGCGAGTAGGAATGTAAGCTCCAGTCACTTTCATTTGGGCATATTTAAAAATTTTCCCAGGTTGACCTGAAATAATCAGTTTAATTCACTGATTACAGTTAATCCCTCTGTTCCTTTAATAAATCATTTAGTTGGAAATGTGAAACATGTTTGGATAAGAGAAATGTATGTAGGTTGATTTGTTTAATAAAAATAAATATATTCTCTTTTATGTGTTTAAATCCTAATTACCATCCTAATGCAGCTTGACAAATTGTAAGCAAAAGGTTAATTAGTAAATAAGCAATACCTCATTCACCACTTTTTAACATACTAAAAATGTACAATTAATAAGAATCTGAAAATATTAAGTTATGTAATTGCTTAAATAAACGTATATAGTTACAGTATACCCTCCTAGGTAGCAAAAAGATGTGCTAAGTCTAGTGTCAAGGCTCTGTGTAGTTGTAAATCAACATGGTTTAATGGTTACATCAACCAATGAGAATACCCCTTTCTTCAGAAAATAACTGAAGGACAAATGGAAAAGATGATTAAAATCAATTATTTAAATTGAGGCTTTCCACTTGGTGATTTAAATCAAGCCAGCCTTCTGCATAGCGATGGCTAGAACAACCCCTGAAATTCTGCAGTGGCTCGGAGGCTGCGTTACAGACAGAGGAATCATAGAATATCAGGGTTGGAAGAGACCTCAGGAGGTCATCTAGTCCAACCCCCTGCTCAAAGCAGGACCAATCCCCAACTAAATCATCCCAGCCAGGGCTTTGTCAAGCCTGACCTTAAAAACTTCTCAGGAAGGAGATTCCACCACCTCGCTAGGTAACGCATTCCAGTGTTTCACCACCCTCCTAGTGAAAAAGCTTTTCCTAATATCCAACCTAAACCTCCCCCACTGCAACTTGAGACCATTACTCCTTGTTCTGTCATCTGCTACCACTGAGAACAGTCTAGATCCACCCTCTTTGGAACCCCCTTTCAGGTAGTTGAATGATCCCCCTCATTCTTCTCTTCCGTAGACTAAACATCCCCAGTTCCCTCAGCCTCTCCTCATAAGTCATGTGTTCCAGTCCCCTAATCATTTTTGTTGCCCTCCGCTGGATTCTTTCCAATTTTTCCACATCCTTCTTGTAGTGTGGGGCCCAAAACTGGACACAGTACTCCAGATGAGGCCTCACCACTGTCGAATAAAGGGGAACGATCACGTCCCTCGATCTGCTGGCAATGCCCCTACTTATACATCCCAAAATGCCATTGGCCTTCTTGGCAACAAGGGCACACTGTTGACTTATATCCAGCTTCTCGTCCACTGTCACCCCTAGGTCCTTTTCTGCCGAACTGCTGCCGAGCCATTCGGTCCCTAGTCTGTAGCGGTGCATTGGATTCTTCTGTCCTAAGTGCAGGACTCTGCACTTGTCCTTGTTGAATCTCAGATTTTTTTTGGCCCAAACCTCCAATTTGTCTAGGTCCCTCTGTATCCTATCCCTACCCTCCAGCGTATCTACCTCTCCTCCCAGTTTAGTGTCATCTGCAAACTTGCTGAGGGTGCAATCCACACCATCCTCCAGATCATTTATGAAGATATTGAACAAAACCGGCCCCAGGACCGACCCTTGGGGCACTCCACTTGATACCGGCTGCCAGCTAGACATGGAGCCATTGATCACTACCCATTGAGCCCGACAATCTAGCCAACTTTCTATCCACCTTATAGTCCATTCATCCAGCCCATACTTCTTTAACTTGCTGACAAGAATACTGCGGGAGACCGTGTCAAAAGCTTTGCTAAAGTCAAGGAACAACACGTCCACTGCTTTCCCTTCATCCACAGAACCAGTTATCTCGTCATAGAAGGCAATTAGATTAGTCAGGCATGACTTGCCCTTGGTGAATCCATGCTGACTGTTCCTGATCACTTTCCTCTCCTCTAAGTGCTTCAGAACTGATTCCTTGAGGACCTGCTCCATGATTTTTCCAGGGACTGAGGTGAGGCTGACTGGCCTGTAGTTCCCAGGATCCTCCTCCTTCCCTTTTTTAAAGATGGGCACTACATTAGCCTTTTTCCAGTCGTCCGGGACTTCCCCCGATCGCCATGAGTTTTCAAAGATAATGGCCAATGGCTCTGCAATCACATCCGCCAACTCCTTTAGCACTCTCGGATGCAACGCATCCAGCCCCATGGACTTGTGCTCGTCCAGCTTTTCTAAATAGTCCCGAACCACTTCTTTCTCCATAGAGGGCTAGTCACCTCCTCCCCATGCTGTGCTGCCCAGTGCAGTAGTCTGGGAGCTGACTGGGAACTTGAGACCATTGCTCCTTGTTCTGTCATCTGCCACCACTGAGAACAGCCGAGCTCCTTCCTCTTTGGAACCCCCCTTCAGGTAGTTGAAGGCTGCTATCAAATCCCCCCTCACTCTTCTCTTCTGCAGACTAAATAAGCCAAGTTTCCTCAGACTGTCCTCATAAGTCATGTGCCCCAGCCCCCTGATCATTTTCGCTGCCCTCCGCTGGACTCTCTTCAATTTGTCCACACCCTTCCTATAGTAGGGGGCCCAAAACTGGAAGCAATAGAATCATAGAACTGGAAGGGACCTCAAGAGGTCATCTAGTCCAGTCCCCTGCACTCAAGGCAGGATTAAGTATTATCTAGACCATCCTGCTCTTAAAAATCCCCAGTGTCCAACCTGCTCTTAAAAATCCCCAATGATGGAGATTCCACAACCTCCCTGGGCAATTTATTCCAGTGCTTAACCACCCTGACAGTTAGGAAGTTTTTCCTGATGTCCAACCTAAACCGTCCTTGCTGCAATTTAAGCCCATTGCTTCTTGTCCTATCCTTAGAGGTTAAGAAGAACAATTTTTCTCCCTCCTCCTTGTAACAACCTTTTATGTAATTGAAAACTGTTCTCATGTCCCCCCTCAGTCTTCTTTTCTCCAGACTAAACAAACCCAATGTTTTCAATCTTCCCTTATAGGTCATGTTTTCTAGACCTTTAATCTTTTTTGTTGCTCTTCTCTGGACTTTCTCCAAACCTTTCCTGAAATGTGGTGCCGAGAACTGGATACTCCACTTGAGGCCTTATCAGCGCGGAGTAGAGTGGAATAATTACTTCTCGTGTCTTGCTTACAATACTCATGCTAATACATCCCAGAATGAGGTTTGCTTTTTTTGCAACAGTGTTATACTGTTGACTCATATTTAGCTTGTGGTCCACTATGATCCCCAGATCCCTTTCCGCAGTACTCCTTCCTAGGCAGTCATTTCTCATTTTGTATGTGTGCTACTGATTGTTCCTTCCTAAGTGGAGTACTTTGCATTTGTCCTTATTGAATTTCATCCTATTTACTTCAGTTCGTCCAGATCATTTTGAATTTTAATCCTATCCTCCAAAGCACTTGCAACCCCTCCCAGCTTGGTATCATCCACAAACTTTATAAGTGTACTCTCTATGCCATTATCTAAATCATTGATGAAGATATTGAACAGAACCAGACGCAGAACCGATCCCTGAGGGACCCCACTCATTAGGCCCTTCCAGCATGACTGCGAACCACTGATAACTACTCTCTGGGAACGATTTTCCAACCAGTTATGCAAGCACCGCATAGTAGCTCCATTTAGGTTGTATTTCCCTAGTTTGTTTATGAGAAGGTCATGTGAGATAGTATCAAAAGCCTTACTAAAGTCAAGATATACCACAGCTACAGCTCCCGCCATCGACAAGGCTTGTTACCCTGTCAAAGAAAGCTATCACATTGGTTTGACATTATTTGTTCTTGACAAATCCATGCTGACCGTTACTTATCACCTCATTCTCTTCAAAGTGTTTGCAAATTGATTTCTTAATTATTTGCTCCATTATCTTTCCGGATACAGAAGTTAAACTGACTGGTCTAATTCCCAGGGTTGTCCTTATTTCCCTTTTTATAGCTGGGCACTGTATTCCCCCTTTTCTAGTTTTCTGGAATGTCTCCAGATGTCTCCAATACTCCAGATGTGGCCTCACCAGTGCCGAATAGCTTCCTGGCAACAAGGGCACACTGTTGACTCATATCTAGCTTCTTGTCCACTGTAATCCTCAGGTCCTTTTCTACAGAACTGCTGCTTAGCGGTCCCTAATCTGTAGCAGTGCATGGGATTCTTCCTTCCTAAGTGCAGGACTCTGCACTTGTCCTTGTTGAACCTCATTAGATTTCTTTTGTCCCAATCCTCCAATTTGTCTAAGTCACTCTGGACCCTATCCCTACCCTCCAACATATCTACCTCTCCCCCAGTTTAGTGTCATTTGTGAACTTGCTGAGGGTGCAATCCATCCCATCATCCAGATCATTAATGAAGATGTTGAACAAAAACCGATCCCAGGACCAACCCTTGGGGCACTCCGCTTGATACCAGCTGCCAACTAGACATCGGGTCGTTCAAGGAGTCACATACATTTGCAGGGTACCACAGGTGAGTGGAGAGATTTCTTCCGAGCAACCAGCTCCCTACAGGAGTCACCTTTGCACACCCAGTGAAACCAGACACCCCTCTACCTAGTTAGCATTTCCAGGGCCAGAGATCATAGCAGCAGTGAACTTGCCTCAGCCTACTCCAGCTAGTGTAAGAGCAGTCCCCTTGAAACAAACCAGTCATTGTTTGCTTACTTGCCTCTCTTCAGGAGACTGCTGTCCCCCCAGTAGAGAAGCTCTTCAATCAGAGGCCCTAGAAGCTATTAAGTTTTGCCAGCAGATAAGCACACAGCAGGAGGTGCTTTCAGTGGCATTTGAGGCAGATCCTGAAAGCCTTATTTCAGCGGGAATGTTCTTCCACTTTAAAAGAAGTTGTATTAAAGCAATGGAGTTGCAGGTCCATTGACGCTGTTGACTCCTGCCCCACATCAGCAACCATGTTCTCTACAGAATGCATTTCAGACCTTTATTTTAAGAAAATCCATGTATTACAAAGAGTATAAAGAGCACACTGGTCTCACAAGCACGCACACACACGTCTTCCTGCAACAAGGAGCTGTAAGGGGGGACTGAATTAGATTTCACAGAAACTCAGTTCTCTGAGAGAGGGGGAGTCAGTATCCCCATCCTAGAGGCCATGGAAGAGTCTGCTCTTCTCCAGGAACCTGTAGATTCTCCTTACAAGTTAATTCTAAAAATGAATGACATTTAAGGTAGCCCCACCTGCTGTAGTAGACTCTTGGGAGCTGGGGAAAAAGTTCCCACTGCCTGTTCTCCTAGTCCAGTTTGGCACATTAATCATGTTCCACTGTACTCTTGGTTCAAATGATCCTATAGATTAACATGGCCTTTTGGTTGCCTTGTGGAAAAATAAGAAAGTCACTGATTGCCCAGCTCGCAGAGCATGTTAAAGGGGATGCCGTCAAGCTGGCTAGGCCCAACGTTTACCAACAAATGTCAGACTCTCCTGATTAGAATCTTCCTTAACTCGACATGCCAACTTCCTCACCCTCAAAGGAGAGGGTGCTGCAACCCTGTTATTGCTCCTTTGCTGCTGAGACCCAAGAGCCATCCTGCACACTGGATTGCCGTGCAGTTGTGAGCATGCATGGCGTGCCAGCCATGTGCTCTGTGGGGCCTTTGCATGAGACAGTTCCCAGAACAGAGAGCAGAGGGGTGGCATGGTGGGTACTTGCACCCTGGGCACACCAACCAAAACAGGGCTCAGCAGGGGTGATTTCAGGCCACGAGGCTTTGACAAGAGACCCTTTCCCCAGCGTGGCAGGAGGCAGCTCAGAGACACAGCACTGCTAGCACTCTCAAAAAGAATCCGGTTCACTTTAGTTCCTGGGCAAACTAATTGTAGATATTTTTAAATCCACTTTACTTAAAAAAAAGAACAAAAGCTCTGCCTCAAATAGATTGTAAAGTACGTAAACGTTGGGCCTAAGCCACTCGCTTGCATTCCCTGGAATGACAGGACAATCCCATGGGGGATAAAGGATTTAACACATGGGAGCGGCCAACACATTAACTGCAGAGAACTCTGGTCTAACCCGATGGGTAAGCCTTCAGAATCTTCACATCATCGACTGGGCGATCTTGGGCATTTGTCTCCACCATGCCCACTCTATTCACCATCCCGATCCCCTGGCAAACACGGCCAAAGATAGTGTGCTTCCCATCGAGCCACTGGGTTGGTGCCAAGGTTATAAAGAACTGACTACCATTTGTGTCTGGGCCGGCGTTAGCCATGGCAAGGATTCCTGCACCTTTGAAAGAAAGGGTACGAGTTAGTAACCTGCCCTAAGACTGAAGATCTGAAGCCAGTTTCAGTTAAAAACCAAACCAAACCCAAAAAACAGATCAGTCTCTTCCTAAGCCAATTACTTCTGGTAGCAACTAAGGATCCAGTCATATGGCTTAATTACCAGAATCAAACAATGAATTTAAATACAGCAAAAAGCTTCTTACAGTTACTCTCTACTCCTGTTAAACATCCTTTGTGTGCTCAGCTAGGGTAATTTTAATTAAGTGAGACTCCCATACTGTGATTTGTTTCCATGCGGACTCCAGTGCATTCTAACTCCTGTATAAACAACAGAAGGGGGCCCAAGAGCCCTCGCATTTGAGGTCTTTAAGAGCTGAATTATAATATAAGAACAGTTCAGCTGTACTACACAGGAAGCCTATCGCCACACTGCACTCCCAGCCGAATTTGGAACATTGTGTTTGTAACAACCCAGCCAACCTTTACCTTAATTCACAGAAATAATTTTAAGGAGGCAAACATATCATTCAGCCCTCGGGATTTGTGATTTAGCACAAGGAGTTCTGCTGGTGTTAGACCACTGATTAACTATTCTTGGGAAGAGACTACTTAGCTGAAAACAGGACAGCTGCAGCATTAACTCTGCAAGCTTAGGGTCATAGCTCCTTGATTCCATTCGTTTAAAGAGGAGAGGCTGCCATGTTACTGTTTATTTGTCCGCATGGCGACCCTAGTTAGTTGTTACTTTTTCATTTCCTGCCAACAGTCTCTTTAATGCTTCATTTGTCGTTAAGAGCTACCAACCCTGCAGCCCTCACTCTACCCAGACTCCCAATGACTTCTGCATAAGGACAGTGGGACTGAGCCCTAAATTGGTGCTATGCCCAACCTGCAAGGTTAACAAAACAAAAACACCCACACAAGTCCATCAAATGGGACTTACCTGTAAATTTTAGTTCTGGATGAAGTTCATCTTCAAACTGCTTCCCATAGATGGATGCACCCCCTCTACCTGCCCAGCAGAGAAAAGCAGATATGTCAGTTCGGAAAGCCATGGTACCCATTCAGGACTACTCTCACCATCATACAAGTGCCAGCCAACAGTCTAAGAAATGGGGTTTGATCAATTCTATTGCCGACGTGTGATGCTCAGCAATAAAGACTAGAGAGACAGACGTATAAATTATCAGCCAGCACAGGAACAGTGGGGTGGCCAATAACTAAGAACATACGAACAGCCAGACTGGATGAGACCAATGGGCCATCTAGCCCAGTATCCTGTCTTCCAACAGTGGCTGGTGCCAGATGCTTCAGAGGGAATGAACAGAACAGGGCAATTATCAAGTGATCCATCCCATCATCCAGTCCCCGTGTCTGGCAGTCAGAGGTTGAGAGATAACAAGAGCCCATCTTGGCTAATAGCCATTGAAGAACCTGTCCTCCATGAACTGATCTAATTCTTTTTTGAATCCTGTTATACTTTTGGCCTTCACAACATCCCCTGGCAACAAGTTCCACAGGCTGACTGTGCGTTGTGTGAAGGACTACTTCCTTTTGTTAGTGTTGAAATTAACAGGCAGCAGGTTTATCGGGTGACCCCTGGTTTTTATGTCATGTGAAGGGGTAAACAACACGTCCCTGGTCACTCTCTCCACCCCCGTCGTGATGGTACAGACCTCGATCACAGACCCCGCATCGTCTCTTCTCCACGCTGAACAGTCCCAGTCTTTTTAATCTCTCCTCACACGGAAGCTGTTCCGTGTCCCTCATCGTTTTTGTTGCCTTTCTAATGTATCTTTTTTAAGATGGGGCGACCAGAGCTGCATTGCACTGTTCAAGGACTGGGTGTACTATGGATTTATATTGTGGCATTCTGATATTTACTGTCTCAATAACAACAGAGTAGTACTCATGTTGTAGGAACCTGCAAGTCTAGAAACTGGGACCACTGTGGTTAGGGGCCGCTGCCGCTTTCACATTGCCACTGGGCACTTACTCTGCTTCCAGGTAACGTATCTAATAAGGCTCCGATGGCCATAGAATCGAAGCATCTCACAATCTGTAAAATATTTAACCTCACACCCTCCGGGAGGTAGGGCTGTACTATTAGTTACACTTTACAGATGGGGAACTGAGACCCAGAACAACTAAGGCTATATCTACGCTAACGGTAGCGTGTGGAGCAGGGGCAGGCAACCTATGGCACACGTGCCAAAGATGGCACGCGAGCTGATTTTCAGTGGCACTCACACTCCCTGGGTCCTGACCACCAGTCCCAGGGGCTCCACTGTTGGCCTGAGGTACCAGCTGCTGGCCCTCTGCCAGCCAGAGTTCCGTCCGCCGGCCCCGCTCAGCCTGCTGCCAACCCCAGGTCACGGCCACCGGTCCCAGGGGCTCTGCTGCCGGCCTGGGGTTCCGTCTGCTGGCCCACTGCCAGCCGGGGTTCCGTCTGCAGGCCCCCTCAGCCCACAGCTGGGCCCAGGTCCAAGGGGCTCTGCTGCTGGCCTGGAGTACTGGCCACCGGCCCCTGCCAGCTGGGGTTCCAGCCACCGGCCTCACTCAGCCCACCGCCAGCCCTGGGTCTCGGCCACTGGTCCGGGGGGCTCTGCTGCTGGCCTGGGGTCCCAGCCACCGGCCCTGCCCAGCCTGCTGACGATGCCGGGTCCTGGCTGCCGGCCCGGGGCTCTGCTCCCAGCCCCAGGTGTGGCCCTCTCACCCCAGCCTGGGGCAGTGAAGGGTGCAGACAGGGCCAAGAGTGGGAGCAGTTCAGCATGGATTCTTATTACTGGCACGCAAAACCTTAAATTAGAGTGAATAAATGAAGACTCGGCACACCACTTCTGAAAGGTTGCAGACCCCTGGTGTAGAGTATAGGCATGACACATCGAGTTGCACACTACACTGAAAGGCTCTGGCAGCAGGGAAAGGCTCCAGCAGCTCCCCCCTGCCAGAGCCTTTTCCCCACTGCCTCCCCCCACCAGAGCCTTTTCTCCGCTGCTGGAATCTTTCACTGCAATGGGGAAAGACTCTGGCAGTGGGAGGCAGCAGCAGGACACGACAGGGCTGAAAATACCAGTGTCGAGGTAGGAGGCCCTGCTTGGGGGCTTAGACAGCATGTAGGGTTTATGCCCTGGGGCTTCAGGCACGTCAGACACTCTACTCTACTTGCCTAAGCTGCGCCTCACCATCTACACTCCTGTTTATACCCAGGCTAGCTGGACGAACTGTATCTGTACTCTACATGCAGCCTTAAGTGTAGGCTGATAACCTAAGTGACTTGGTTGGCGTCATACAAGAAATCTTTATGGGCGCAGGGAACTGAACCTGGGTTTCCCCAAGTCTCATATTAGTGTCCTGAACACTGGGGCATCCTTCCTCTTTGCTTTCCACCTCGTTCAGCCCTCTGGCCTCCCTGGGATGGACAGCCCTGGGGGCCGCAGATGAGGGCACAGGCGGGAGCGGGAAGTGTCACCACGCACGAGGATTACACACAGGCTTCCTTGAGGTCTGCTCGCGCCCCCTAACAAGGAGGTTTCGCTCCCACAGACACTCGCGCCCCCTGCACCCGTGAAGCGCCGACGGGGCTCCCAGGGGGTACCCAGCCCAGCCGTTTCCACTGGGGGCCTTACCTGTCCCGGTGGGATCGCCCCCTTGGATCACGAAGTCTTTAATGATCCTGTGGAACTTTGTGCCGTTGTAATACCCGCGCCTGGCTAACTCCGCGAAGTTCTTACAGGTCTTGGGCGCGTGTTTCCAGTAGAGCTCCAGCGCCAGGGTGCCCATGCTGCGGGAGGGAGGGAGACCGACAGGGCTCAGGGGCTGCCCAGGGCCGGGAGCTGCGGAGCGGCGACCCGACCCCCCGGCAGGCCCTGGGAGCCCTGCGGGGCCGCCCTCAGAGCCCGGGGACTCGCCCCCGCCCCGGCGCGGGGATCACCCCCGGGCGGACTCGGCCCAGCCGCCGGGCTCCGGGGGGCTCCCCACGCGGGACACTCCGCAGCTGCCCGCCAGAGGCCGGCGGGGACGGGCACGGGCCCTGCTCTGACCCCGGACGCGGCCCCCTCCGGCGGCCAGCCTGCGGGGCGCGAACCGCGTCAGGGCGCCGCGCGGGGCCCGGGGCCCGCCCGCTGGGCCGAGCGGAGAGACCCGGGCGCCCCGCGCCGCGCCGGGAGCTCCCATCGGCCTCTTACGTGGTCTCCATGGAGACGGCGGGCGGCTGCCAGGAGTCGGGGGGCACCGCGGCCATGCTGCTCCCACGCCGGAAACACTGCGCCCGGGGGAACAGCAGCGTGTTGCGCACTTCCTGTGTCACAGCCAATCCGCTCCCTCCTCTCTTAGAGCGGGGGCGCCGGGTTCCTGACCCGCTTGGGGCCGAGTGGCCAATGAACGCTCGGCTCTGAAACAGGCTGGGGGCGGGGCCACCAATCAGCGCGCTGGGCGGTAACGTTGTTATTGTGACGTCCAGGAGGGAGAATTCGAATTTAGCCACGCCCCTTCCATGCCGCGACTCTGCCCCGGCTGCGGACGGTGTGAAGGGGAGAAGCAGCGCCCGGGGCCGGGGCCGGACGGACGGAGCGGGTGAGCCGTGGGCGGGGGCAGCGCCGCCTCCTGCGGAGCCGCAGGGATGCAGGCTGGGGGGGCTCGAGGGTAGGGGCCTGGGCTGGGGGGGGGGGTGCTGTGCTGGGGGGCTGGGGGGGGGGGTGCTGAGCTGGGTGGTGCTGGGGGGCTGGGCTGGGCTGGGGGGGCTCGGGGGTAGGGGGCTGGGGTTGGGGGGGCTGGGCTGAAGGGGCGGGGTGGTGCTGGGCTGGGTGGTGCTGGGGGGCTGGGCTGGTGGGGCTCGGGGGTAGGGGGCTGGGCTTGGGGGGCTGGGCTGGGGGGCGGGGCTTGGAGGGTTGGGGGGGGCTGGGCTGGGTGGTGCTGGGGGGCTGGGCTGGGGGGGCTCGGGGGTAGGGGACTGGGCTTGGGGGGCGGGGGTTGGGGGGGCTGGGCTGAAGGGGCTGGGTGGTGCTGGGCTGGGTGGTGCTGGGGGGCTGGGCTGGTGGGGCTCGGGGGTAGGGGACTGGGCTTGGGGGGCTGGGTTGGGGGGGCGGGGGTTGGGGGGGCTGGGCTGAAGGGGTGGGGTGGTGCTGGGCTGGGTGGTGCTGGGGGGCTGGGCTGGTGGGGCTTGGGGGTAGGGGGCTGGGCTGGGGGGGGTGCTGGGCTGGGTGGTGCTGGGGGGCTGGGCTGGGGGGGCTCGGGGGTAGGGGGCTGGGTTGGGGGGTGGGGGTTGGGGGGGCTGGGCTGAAGGGGCGGGGTGGTGCTGGGCTGGGTGGTGCTGGGGGGCTGGGCTGGTGGGGCTCGGGGGTAGGGGACTGGGCTTGGGGGGCGGGGCTGGGTGGTGCTGGGGGGCTGGGCTGAGGGCGTGGGGTGGTGCTGGGCTGGGGGGCGGGGCTTGGAGGGCTGGGGGTGGTGCTGGGGGGTTGGGCTGGTGGGGCTTGGGGGTAGGGGACTGGGCTTGGGGGGCTGGGCTGGGGGGCGGGGCTTGGAGGGTTGGGGGGTGCTGGGGGGCTGGGCTTGGGGGTGAGGATTGGGGCAGGGACTAGAGTCACTCTCACCATCCACCAGTGGTGGGCGAGACCCCCCAGAACGGTTGCGATGACCCACCAGGGTCCTGGTTAAAACCCAGCCAAGGGACTTGGCCTCCCTATCGGCCCTTTAGCTTTGCAGGGTGTTGCCCACAGAGGAGAGGAGCCGGCCCTGGTGAGAGGGGCTGTTGTTACTCAGTTAATTTGTGTGTTGGTTATTCTGTTACGTGGGGGCCATGTTGCATCAGTAGGAGGTCAGGCCCCTAGGCTCAGCAGTAGCTCACTCCTAGCTTTGGATGCTGGAACTTGTTGGAGATGGGCAGAGTTGGCCTCTATTCTTCCAAATGTGCGGGGAGATGTTTGACTTGCCCCTGGGTTTCAATGTCCGTGTACCCAAGCCTGGCACCTCTTGGGCATTTGATGCATGCCAGGCCCGCGCTGTTCAGTGTCTTCTATTTCTGGCTCTGTTTGGGTGGGGAGATCACAGTCTTGGTCATGGCTGAGCTTATACAGCTCTGGGAGGGGCGTTGGGATCCCCAGGGTGCAACCTGGAACTGGGGTAGTACTGTGCCCCCTTAACTCTCCAGCCACAGCTGTCTTTCACATTGCTTTGCTAGTGACAAGCAGCAAACCCCTCCAGGCGCTGTGATCACTCAGCACAGCTGCATGTTGAGCCCCCACCCAGCTAGATTGCATGAATGCTCCCAGAGCCACTCGCAAATCACACAAAGAAAGGCACCAGCCAGTTCCCCTCAGCTCCTGAGCCTTACACCCCAGAGCTGTACCATCTTGCCCTGGTCATAAGCCTGGCCAGTGTAAGTTTGTTACCCAGTCTGCCCCTCCCTCAATGTGGAGAGGTCTTGCACTAGTCTTTGTAACCTGAGCTGAGATTTCCCAAGCACTTCAACCAAAACACCCTGTTTTTGGTAAAATATAAAACAGATTTATTAACTACAGAAAGATGGATTGTAAGTGATTATAAGTGGGAGGCATAAAAGGTCAGAGATAGTTACCTTAAGAAAATAAGTGCACAATCTAAATCTTAAACCTTATTACATTAGGCAGCATTTAAATCAAGCAGTTTTCTTACCCCACTGGACGTTACAGTTCTTAATACATGGGCCTCTCCCTTAAGCCTGGACCAGTCTCGTCAGATGAAGTGTTTGTCTTCTCAGTGTTCTTGTTGCTTCCAGCGTAGGTGGGGGAGGAGAAAGGCCAAGGCACGATGTCACTGTCCCTTATTTTATACCCTCAGTCCATGTGCCTGGAAAATACTAGCCCAGACATGTCCTGGTGGGCTTTGTTGAGTCACAGGGTTGAGCAGTCCCCTTGCTGTGGTCTTGTGCAACTGTTGTTGAATTGTAAATCCCTTGTTTACAATTCCCCTGCTGATTAATGGTTGTTGAACAGCCTCCTCTGGGCGGGGATCACCTCCTTCCTATACCTCTAGCAAACTTACAGCATATTTCAGTATCAACCATACAGCAAAATCTCAGAACTTGATGCACCCAACGATATATGAACTTGATATATACTAACGATATATGTATTTTGACAGAACAATGGGTTTTAGCAGATCATGACCTTTCATACGATATCCTGCTTGATGTGCTTTGTATGAAATATATTAAAGTTATATGATAGGGGTGAATATGGGGGTTCCAGGGTGCTGCTTCGAGGTACAGAGTGCCATAGTTGGACCTTACTCCTTCTTTTCAGTCATCCTGTTACCAGTTGCCCTCTGTGCAGATGCTTTGGAAGCAGTGGGGCATGACCAAGAGTATTAGCAGACAATGGGGCTGCACAGTTGCTCTTGTGAGAGCACGTCATCCTTTGCAGACAGCAGCAGCCCCTAGGCCCAGCTTAGCTGTGTCCTAGACCTGGCTTATGGTAAACACTTAGGTCGACATAGCTACAGTGTTCAAGGGTGTGAAAAATCCATCCCCCTGAGCATCGTAGTTACAGCTAGGTCGATGGAGGAATGCTTGTCAGAGGCAAGAAGTTTTGTGAGATCCTTTTGTTTCCTATCTTTTAACCAGTTACTGATCCATGGGAGAACCTTCCCTCTTATCCCATGACTGTTCACTTTGCTTAAGAGCCTGTGGTGAAGGACCTTGTCAAAGGCTTTCTGAAAGTCCAAGTATACTATAGTCTCTGGATCACCCTTGTCCACATGCTTGTTGACACCCCAAAAGTATCCTAATAGATTGGTGGGCATGATTTTCCTTTACAAAAGCCATGTTTATTCTTCCCCAACAAATGGTGTTCATCTGTGTGTCTGTCAATTCTGTTCTTTACTATGGTTTCAACCAATTTTCCTGGTACTGAAGTTAGGCTTATTGGCCTGTAATTGCTGGGATCAACTTAGCTGTCTTCCAGTCATCTGATACAGAGGCAAATTTAAGCGATCAGTAATGTACTATGGTTAATAGTTCTGTAGCTTCATATCTGAGTTGCTTCAGAACTCTTGGTGACTTATTACTAAGGCTATGTTTTAGTCACAGGTATTTTTAGTAAAAGTCATGGATAGATCATGGGCAGTAAACAAAAATTCACAGCTTGTGACCTGTCCGTGACTTGTACTATATGCCCTTGACTAAATCATGGGCAGGGCGGCGCCTCAGGGACTGCCGTGGGTGCTCTGGTGGGGGGGAGGGTGCCTTGGGGACTGCTGCAGGCGCCATGGGGCAGAGGGGCTGGTCCTGGGCTGGTGGTGGGGGTGGGTGGGAAGGTGTGTGTGGGGGGGGAAAGCAGGGCAGTCCGAGACTGCTGCCGCTATTTGCGGGGCGGGGGGGGCCCAAGACTGCCCCAGCAGCGGCCAGAGTGGCTGACTCCAGGACTGCCCAAGCCTCTCCAGTGGTCCTGGGGTCAGTCACACCAGCCACTGCACAAGTCATGGAGGTCCCGGAAAATCATAGAATCCGTGACCTCCGGCTCTGTGACAGACTTACAGCCTTACTTATTACTATTTAATATATCAATTTGTTCCAAACCTGCCTCTATTGACTCCTCAATCTGGGACAATTCCTGACATTTGTCACCTAAAAAGGATGGCTCAGGTGTGGAACCTCCTTCACATCCTCAGCCGTGACAACCGATGCAAAAAATTCATTTCGCTTCTCTGCAATGGCCTTGTTTTCCTGGCGTGCTTCTTTAGCAGCTCAAGCGTTCAGTGGCCCCGCTCATTGTGGGCCAGCTCTCTGGTTTGATGTACTTTAAAAAAATGGCTGTTAGTTTTTGAGTCTTTTGCTAGTTGATCTTCAAATTCTTTTTTGGCCGGCCTAAGTACAGCTTTACGCGTGGCAAAGTCTATGCTCCTCTCTGTTTCCCTCAGTAGGATTTGACTTCCGATTTTGAAAGGAGGTCTCTCTGTGTCGAACCACCTATTTTACTTTCCTGTTTAGCGATGGTGGCTCTTTTTTTTTTTTTTTTTTGGTCCTCTTACTGTTTGTGTGTTTGGGGTATACATTTAGTTTGGTCCTCCATTACAGTGTTTTTAAATGGTCTCCATGCAGCTTGCAGGCATTTCACCCAAGTGCCTGTTCCTCTTAATTTCTGTTTAACTAGCTTCTTCATTTTTGTGTAGTTCCTCGTTTTGAAGTCAAATGCGACTCTGGGTTTCTTTAGCACTTTTCCAACTACCAGGATGTTAAATTTAAGTACATTATGGTTGCTATATAGTCACCTCTTGGACCAACTTGTAGCCTCCACAGGACACACTCAGTATCTGTGTAGATTGCAAATCTACATAAGAACGGCCATACTGGGTCAGACCAAAGGTCCATCTATCCCAGTATCCTGTCTGCCGACAGTGGCCAATGCCAGGTGCTTCAGAGGGAATGAACAGAACAGGTCATCATCAAGTGATCCATCCCGTCACCCATTCCCAGCTTCTGGCAAGCAGAGGCTACGGACACCATCGCTGCCCATCCTGGCTAATAGCCATTGATGGACCGATCCTCCATGAACTTATCCAGTTCTTTGGTGAACCCTGCTTTAGCGTTGGCCTTCACAATATCCTCTGTCAAGTCCACAGGTTGACTGTGTGTTGTGTGAAGAAATGCTTCCTTTTGTTTTAAACCTGCTGCTTATTCATTTCATGACCCCTAGTTCTTGTGTTATGAGGAGTAAATAACACCTCCTTGTTCACTTTCTCCACACCACTCATGATTTTTTAGACCTCTATCATATCTCCTCTTAGTCGTCTCTTTTCCATGCTGAAAAATCCCAGTCTTATTCATCTCTCCTCATATGAAAGCTGTTCCATGCCCCTAATCTTTTTTGTTGCCCTTTTCTGAACCTTTTCCAATTCCAATATATCTTTTCTGAGATAGGGCAACCCCATCTGCACACAGTGTTCAAGGTGTGGGTGTGCCATGGGTTTATACAGAGGCGATATGGTATTTTCTATCTTATCTGTCCCTTTCCTAAGGGTTCCCAACTTTCCGTTTGCCCAAGAGGCCGTCGGAAAAGCTGAGTAGATGCAGACATTGATCTCCTGAGAAGGTGGAGCTTGGGTTGGACAACGTATGGAATCACTCTAGGGGCTGGGACTCAGGAGACTTGGGTCTGTTCCCAGTTCAACCACTGCCCTGCGGGGTGACCCTGGGCAAGACACTTTACATCTCCGTGCCTCTTTTTTTCCATCTGTAAAGTACTGATCATCTTGGTAAAGTGCTTTGAGATCTGCTGATAAGTGCTAGATAAGAGCTAGATGTTCCTGTTCTATATCATCTTCTAGCCAAGGATTTTTCTACAACCTTTAATGAAATTAGCCTCATCACACCTTATCAAATAGTTGCATATTATTATCCCTGGAGAAACTGAGGCACTGAGCAATGACATGACCTTCCCAGGGTCAAACATGGAGTCGGCTGCAGAAATAGGAAGACTCTTTTTTTTTTTTATTTTTTTTTAAACTCTATATTTTTAACTGGATCAGTGACTTTTTTTGGCAATTAAAAATAATAATCAAGAAGCCCTATTTGTTTCCCTTATTTGAAGAATTGTGTTTGCAGATGCTAAATGGGGTGACTTCCCAACTATCCACTCCAGCAATAAATCCAGGCTTTTTATTCTGACTCTCACAAATCAGGTGCATCTTATGCTGCCTGTCCAGAGGGTATCTGCTCCTCCTGCCCATTAGCAGCCAGCCAGGAGCTGCTTGGGAGACTGTTGGAAATGGGCTAACCCAGAGGAGCACTGGAAATCCAATGTAGTAAGATGCAGCAAATGATGGAGAAAGGATTCATGTGTGAGTGAAGCTGGTGCGTCTTGCCCGAGGGAGGAATAAATGTTTTATCCCTTTTTAGGAAGGGAATCTCTCACTTGTCAAAGGCTTAAGCTGACTTGTAAAGAGAGATTTGTATCAAGAAGGAGAAGGGGCATGAAAGAACAGAAAGCCAGCTAAGGGAATAACTGTTTTTCATGGTTCCTTAGGTGGAAATATTGAGCTTTGAAATGATGGGGGATATCTGAGCGTCCTTCTGCTCAAACGCATGGACCGGAATGATTGTGTGGAGAGATGCCGTTCCCACAGCACACGAGCTTTTGAGAAGTAGATACGCTAGTGCTGGCAGCCGGAAGGGAAATAACTGTCCGTAAATTATAATTGCCTCAGATTTGTGTCCTAAAGCATATTGTGCAAACACTGCACCACGTCAGGATAGGCTAAACCATGATTTACCCCACCTCCTTCAAACTGCAGCTCTAACGCAGTTCTGCTTTGAGATCAGAGCTTGCTAGTGGTTAGAAATCAATGGGAGATAGGTGCCTAAATACCTTGATACATTTGTGGAGCTGGGCCTAAGTCCACAAGGCAGGATCTTTATTGATTGTGGTGAATGAGACAAAGCGGATAGACTGGTTGTCAGTGCCTCGGTGACAGTTGCACCGCTGGTCATTATCTGAGGCCGTCAACACCATGTGACGTCAGTGGTGGGAGATTTTCAAGGCCTGATCCTAGGAAGTGCTCAGCACCATCCCTCAGTTCCCTTGGACGCTGATTGGAGTCGCTGGTGCTCTGAAGCTCTCGGCATCATGCTCTACCCGTGAAAGCCGTTCAGTTAACAGAGCTGGTGTTCAAGAGTGTGACTGCACCTCAGACCGCTGTGCCTGGTCTAGAGGAGTGAGCTCAGGTAGGGCTTGCAAAATCCACTGTGTGGTGGTGACTAGACATCTGGCCTTGGTAAGCTGAGGGTAGAGGCACCAAGGGGTCATTGATTTGTATGGGATTTAACTTTTTTCTTTTTTTTTTTTTTTTTAAAGAAACCCCTAAGCTTCTATCCCCTCTGCTGGCAGAGAACCTTGTGACCAGGCCCCAGGGCAGCGCTGTCTGCCTGAGGCCTGATCTGCCCTGCTACGTTAGGTTGATGCAAGGCGATGTACATCTGTGCATGTGTCTCCTCTCAAATTTGTCTCCGGCCAACATAAGCGCCCCATCCCAGCGACGCAGTAACACCCCCTCCTGGAATGGCTTTGAGCCAGGGTCGCCCTTCTGAGCCGTAGGGCAAGTGTAGATGCTGTGCGACCTGTCGGCCCGAATAGTCCTCCAGCAGCTGTCCGACAATGCCCCATTCCCTGATCACAATTATGAGCTGCACCTCCTAGGGTCACTGAGACCAGAAGGCCCCCGCCCCTCTTAGAACAACCTGCCTATTTTTGAAAGGCCTTTTCCTGGTTGCCTGGCTTGGCGAGTAACCCAGCAGCTTCTCCTGGCCCTGTGCGGTGCTCAGGCTCTGCAGTCACAGCTGTGGACCAGCCGTAGACACAGCCGTAGACCTCTCTGAGCAGATTGCATGGGTACAACTGGAACCCACAGCAGTGCTGCGTGAAAGCCAAGGAACCACCCAGCTGTACTACAAGGCCAGGCAGCACGCGCTCATTCTGGTGCTGAGCCACACACCTGCTGCTTTTACAACCAGCCACCTGCTTGGCAGAGACCCCACCAGCATCCTGCTCACCACTACGGATACCTTGGAGGAGTCGGAGACACAGATCCCTGCCATGAACAGCATGGCGGAGGAGGAGAGGGTAGATGTGGCCAGGGGCTCCAGCCATGCTGCGAGTCAGGATCTGTTTGAGGTTCCTCCACAGTCTAGCCAGTCCCGCAGGCTGAGCGCGGATGAGCCTCATGAAGGGGAAGGGACTTTGCATGTCTGTGTGCATGGATTTTCCCTAACAATCTTTAAATGTAAAGAGGGTGCCTAGCCCATCCCCAAATGAACAAGACAAAGCTATCTACTTTCATTGGTTTGCTCGTAGGAGAAATACAGAAGTAGAGGTACCGCTTGCTTTTCATTCCCCTGTTGTTTGGGGGAGGGGGCGGGGGAGTAGGCAGAGCACTTGATGTGCATAGGGGTGTCCCTATATCCTCCAGAGAGACCTTAATGAAACTTGCACGGAGAGACTTTGTAATCCTCTCCCAAAGATTTCTAGGGATGGCGGCCTCCCCTCTGCATTAGGACACTTTCCCATGCCAATCTGCGATGAGATCAGCTGGCACCATGCAGTAAACAGGCTAGTGGCATGCAGGCCTGAGCAGCTTTGGGACACCAGGAGCAGCTGTGTCACCCTTGTAGGCCTTGCTGGAGCCCTAAGCATAATTAACAGTGTGAACCAGAGTAGGCCTGGCATTGTCAGAATAGTAACCCACTAGATGTCAGCTCACCAAGTAAGCACCTTTCTGTTTGGAGAGTAACTATGTAAACACATTCCCCCTCTGTAGGAGAATAAGGGGACAATGACAGGAGACTGGATAAGGATGTTTTGTTCAAACTAGCAGGTACGAGGATTAGGGGGGTAGCTAACTACATCTTGAGTGTAATAGGTAACTTGTTTGGATCAGTGGCTAAAAGAAGCAGTCACAGGAGGGGTATCTTTGTGCTGGTCTAGGGGACAGAATCCTGGGGTGCTGTTTGAACCACTGCCATTGCCATGGGCCGACATGGGTTGGTGTACCTGGAGCACCTATGGCGAACTAGAACTGTGCTTCGTTGGCTGTAAACCTGCCCGAGCGTCTTTGCTGCTGACCCGAGTCTGGGCCTTTCTTTACTTGGAGGTCTGCCGAGTCAGTGAGCTGCATTCTCTGCGTGTGCAGCTCACACCGGAGCGCCAAGGGCCGCAGCCTCAACCCTCAGCAGTGAGTTATCAGCGAAAACCACCTGCACTTGTGGAAACCAGCACCAGCGTGCAATGCCATTGCCTGAAACTCACGCCCATGGAATCAGAGCTACAGTTCCTTCCCCTCACCCTGCTGGGCAACACTCACCATGGCTGGGGCTGGAGAGCAGGGCTGTGCCGAGGCTCTCCAAGTGTTTATAAGAATAAGGGATGAGAGTTACAAAACTTGTTTTTCCCTTTCCGGTGTCACTGTAAATCCAGTGTCATCCCCCGTCCCCCTTATCAGCACCTGCTGCTATTGCAGCCTTGAAGGGTGCCCCATCCACACCCACAGATCCCCTGACCCTGTTGAGCAGAAAGAGGACTGGGGGGACACGTTGTGCAAATCCTGCATGCCGGTGCTGCATTGTCCTGTGACCAAAGGGCCTGGAGAAGGAAAGAGGAGACAGGAGAGAGGCTCAGGACAAGGAGAGGGAGGTACACCGGGACATAATGGGTCTTCACAGGCAGCAAACCTAAATGCAGCTGACCCGTGTTGACCTTCAGGTCCAAAAATCCACCTCGCCACCCTTTGCAGTCCTCGGAGCACTCCACGGTAGCAGTTCCCTACATCCCCTAACGCACCCCATGGCATCCCAGGCTGCAGTCCTGCCTCTGCCATTCCATGCTATGGGACAGCAAGGAAAACCACAGCTCCACGTGCACTGACCTGTGAGAACCACAGCTGGTGAACATGTAGCCACAACGGTCTGAGCACTGAAGCGGACAAAAATGTTTGCCATCTTTCCAGTTGCAGAGTCCCCTCCTGTTACTTTGTTTAAAGTTTGTCTTGCTTTCCTGCTGTTTTTTGATGCACATTGTTTGTTGCCACTCAAATTGCTATTTTTAGAGAATAAAATTCTTTATGAGTTCACAGCAGGCTGCCTCGTGGTACTCCAAGCACGCAGTACTTGTAAATGTACTTCAAGCACTACACTGTTCCAACAGCACCCAAACCTCCAGGCCCTGAGAACAACCAAGCACAGAACACTGCTGTGACTGGCCGCTAAAGTGCTCTTTCAGCTGTACAGCTCCACACTGAGCACTTGCAATGGTCCTTATGTCTGCCTGTTCAGAGTCAGCAGACAGACTCACAGATAGTATGCAGGCCCCAGCAGGCAGCAGGTTTGTCACTGAGATCTCCTGTAGTGAGTAAACAGCGCCAGCAGCCCTTCGGCCGACCAAAAGCCCTTTCAACAGTCCTCCTGCACCAGCTGAGCTGGTAGTTGACTCTTTCCCTGGTGCTGTTGAGGTGGCTAGTGTGCAGCTTCCTATAAGCAGGGGGGTAGGCTGGGTTCCCCAGAGTCGCTATTGGCATTTCAATACCACCACTGGTAATCTGTTGGTCCGGAAAGGAAGTCCATACATTCAGCTTTCTGAACAGTCCTGTGTTCTTAAAGATGCAAGCGTCATGCATGGTCCCTGACCAGCCCACAGAGCTGTCATAGAATCATAGAATATCAGGGTTGGAAGGGACCCCAGAAGGTCATCTAGTCCAACCCCCTGCTCGAAGCAGGACCAATTCCCAGTTAAATCATCCCAGCCAGGGCTTTGTCAAGCCTGACCTTAAAAACCTCTAAGGAAGGAGATTCTACCACCTCCCTAGGTAACGCATTCCAGTGTTTCACCACCCTCTTAGTGAAAAAGTTTTTCCTAATATCCAATCTAAACCTCCCCCATTGCAACTTGAGACCATTACTCCTCGTTCTGTCATCTGCTACCATTGAGAACAGTCTAGAGCCATCCTCTTTGGAACCCCCTTTCAGGTAGTTGAAAGCAGCTATCAAATCCCCCCTCATTCTTCTCTTCTGCAGACTAAACAATCCCAGCTCCCTCAGCCTCTCTTCATAAGTCATGTGCTCTAGACCCCTAATCATTTTTGTTGCCCTTCGCTGGACTCTCTCCAATTTATCCACATCCTTCTTGTAGTGTGGGGCCCAAAACTGGACACAGTACTCCAGATGAGGCCTCACCAGTGTCGAATAGAGGGGAACGATCACATCCCTCAATCTGCTCGCTATGCCCCTACTTATACATCCCAAAATGCCATTGGCCTTCTTGGCAACAAGGGCACACTGTTGACTCATATCCAGCTTCTCGTCCACTGTCACCCCTAGGTCCTTTTCCGCAGAACTGCTGCCTAGCCATTCGGTCCCTAGTCTGTAGCGGTGCATTGGATTCTTCCATCCTAAGTGCAGGACCCTGCACTTATCCTTATTGAACCTCATCAGATTTCTTTTGGCCCAATCCTCCAATTTGTCTAGGTCCTTCTGTATCCTATCCCTCCCCTCCAGCGTATCTACCACTCCTCCCAGTTTAGTATCATCTGCAAATTTGCTGAGAGTGCAATCCACACCATCCTCCAGATCATTTATGAAGATATTGAACAAAACCGAAGGGTCAGAAGTGTCCCTGGTGATCCACCCCAGCTCGCGTGACCATAGAAAAGTAGCCCTTTCTGTTGACACACTGTTGGCCACCTACTGCCCCATCCACTATGTCCTGAACATTGCCAAAAGTCCCTGTCCTGCATAGCAGGAGACCATTAATGGCCCTGCACAGTTGCAGGACAACAGCCCCCGCTGTGTATTTTCCACGTCCCAAATGATTTCTCAGTGACTCGTAGCAATCTGGCATTGCCTGCTTCCAGATCGCCACTCGCTTTGCAACTGTCAGTGCAGCCTTCGTTCTGGTGCCCTTGCGCTGGAGGGCTGGGCAGAGTGCCCCACAGATCCAGGAGTGGGGGGGCCTGGGGCCTCTGAAGGTTCTGCAGCCACTGCTTGTTGTCCCAAGCGTGCGTTGCAATGCAGTGCCGTCTGTTGGTGCCTGCTTCTCGGGCCCAGAAGCAGTACTCCGCTGTCTGCAGCTGCTCCGTGAATGTCCCCAACAGCCTTGAACTGATTTGCATTATAGCCCTTAGCAAACTGCCCTCGGAGAAACCCTTGGGTTGCCTGTTAATCGCAGGAACGTCATGCGCCCTGTGCGTGCAGCGTCCATGAGAACGGGGCAGAGCTGGGTGGGCTCCATGCTTCTGTCAGAGGCTGCAGACGCCAAAAAGTGCTGCGTGGGGTTTTTACAAAGTGCCAACCTGTACGGGGCTAAGGATGGCGTATGGGGCTAGAGAATGTTGCCTGCTGGGAACCTGACCCTGGGCTCCTGCTGATGCCGGGGCTAGTCATCTCTGTCCCACAGCGCCCTGGGATGCTGCGACCGCAGCGCATGGTGCACGGTGTCTTGACACGAGCACTCCTGGCGAGTATACAGCACCAACGCAAGCAGCCAAGTGTGTGCACGAGCTTCGGCAGCTGTATGCTGATGAGACTTGCCTCAGTCAGTTTGTAGTGCAGCCGTGTGAGCACCGGGATCCATGACAAGGATCAAGTCACTTTCACTTCCTCCATCTGTCAGCCGCAGGGCGCCAGGGAGGCTGAGATGTACCAGAGTCCTACTCAGAGGCTGGTAGAGAAGATGCAGTGTTCAGCACCCTGGAGGGAACTGGGGTGAGCTGTACCCACCCCCTGTTAGGGGACCTCCCACCATGTTTCTTAATGCCTCTGGTTTTCAAGTTTACTCCTGTGACGATAGGTGTCTGAGCACAGGTCGGGGGTTGTGGATTCAGTGCCCTGCTCTGCCACTGACTCACTGTTTAGCCTTGGGAAAATTGCTCCCCCCAAGCCGACCTGATGGGCTGCAAGGGTTAGTCACTGTTTGTCCAGGGCTGTGAACCTGTGCAGCGAGAGGCAGGATTGCCCAGTGGTTAGGGCGCTCCCCTGGGACTTGGGGCATCTGCATCCAATTCTCTGCCCTGCAACAGACTCCATATGGGACCTGGGGCAAGTCCTTTAGCCTCCGTGGGCCTCTGTGCAATGGTGCTGCCAGCCCTGCCCTGCCTCCTGGGGGCGTTGGAAGGGGCAATGTGCTGTGACTGTGAACTACTCAGTGGCTGGGGGCTGGTGGATATCGACGAGGTAAAAGGAAGGGTTGTGGAGGCGCTAAGCGTCAGCAGAGGGAAAACGTCCCAGTTTGCTCCGCTTGTGTCTGTTTGCCAAGGCCAGGAGCACTGTGGATATTTCAAATTAATGCTGCGATGCTCTGCCCGATTTACTTACGGGAAATCGGTGCTGCCAGCCTGACCTGAGTGAGCAGGAACAACGAGCAGCGTGGGGCTGGCCTGAGGATGAACGAGCACCTAAAGAGCTCCGCTTCCAGTTTGGGGGGGGCTTGTCGGCAGACGTGGGACTCAAACGCTTCTGGGAGGGGGAGTTGCCCCTGCTTATTTTTGTGGCTTTTCAAGTGATTTTCTCTCCTCTGTTGCTGTTTGAGGGCTCCCACAACTGCAGGGGAAACTGATTTACGCAGGGTAGCAACTCCATGCCCGTGAGAACTGTCCAATCGTTCGTGTCTGTAAACGTCTGCAGGGCCTGCCCAGAGGAACGATGATGCACACGCAGGGCTGGCAAATGCCCAAGCTGGAAAAAACAGAGACAAATGGTTATGTTTAAGTTCCCTAGTAAGGGGTCCTCTTGCCACAGTGGCAGGTGAGGAATGTTCCTGATTGAAGTGATGGCTCATTTGAGAGTGTTCGTTTGACCACAGCGTCTCCCAGGATCTTGCTGTATCTCTGTCCGCAGGCTGAGAGTTTTCAGGTGGAGATGTGTAATGGCTTGGAAGCTGTTACTGCTGATCCAAAATGACCACCCTGTGGTTGCAATACAGATGCCCCTGTGGCCGGTTAAACCCCCCTTATGGGATGTCTCCTGATATACTGGGGTTTCACTGAGCCCACCTGCTCCACTAGCCTGGGCTCCATCTCCCTGTTTTGCTGAGTCAGGCTCTCCGGCCGCACGCACACACAGGTAGGGAGCACTAGCTGTAGAATCACACAGAGGCTGCAAACGGCTCTCTATGAGATGGTTCAGCTGGGAAATTGCCCAGCACTCAAGTGCAGCTTCCCTCTGGAAAGTACACCCAAGATAATACTGTCTTGCGCTGTATAGAAAGATCTGCACAGCGCAAGCTCCTAAAAATTCACCTTTTCCCTCAATGTGAAGAGAGATATGCACAGCTTCTTGCCCCCCCAGTTATAAATTGCACAAACTTTTGTCTTTGGGGGGGGGAGGATTTAGCATCTCTGAATGACAAAAGTTTTGTCACTCAATTGCCAGTGTACACACCCATTGTAATTGTTACATAGTCAATATTCCTAACTTCAGATACAGAAATGATCCGGGCACATAAATTGGATAATTGCATTCAGGAAATCATAACCTTTCCAATGAGACCTTACAAGACCCATCTTGCATATTCACATCATAACCATATTTCTATGAAGAATATGGGGTGTAACACCTTGCCATTTGCGTAGGGTGGGGTAGATCTAATTCACCCTTTCGCGTATTTCTCTTTCAGATAGTCCCTGGTCCAGCTCAGTGCTCCCTAGAAAGATGGAGATGGCAGAAGAAGAAGGTAGGGGCTGGAACGTGACTGACAAAGTGGGTTTGGCCTGGTTTTTAGGTTCGTTGCTGTGCGGAGAAACTCCGGTAACTTATTCCTGCTGCGGTTCGCCAGGCGACTGCTCCATTGGAAGAAGCTTTTAGCATGTTGGTAAATCTGGAGGTGACTTGTTTGCTTGATTTGGTTTTGATCCCCCCGCTAGCCCCGTAACACGACTCTCTCCAGCTGCAAGCGTGTCTGTGCAATCTCATCATGGCTGTCCTTGTACCCAGAAAGGGGCGGGCCCGGCCCGATAACCTGACTGAGGGGCGGTTTGGGGCTGCCTGAGAGACTCTGGACAAACATGAGTGGCACCAAACTGAGAGAACAGGCTACTGGGAAATTAGATTGATGGGCAGCTTTGATTTAAAACCTCCAGGTGCGTGAGGGTCCCCTGACGGCGACCAACTCTGGGATCACTGTGCAGCACTACTGCACACTACCAGCCCAGGTGTCATGATTCTGGGCTTGATCCTGGTCTCTCCTCAGTGGAATGCTATTGCCTTCGATACCATCGCTCCTGCTTTACACTGGTGCAAGTGGGAGCAGAATCAGGGTGCTGCGGAAAGCGGGGTTCAGTTCCCAGCTCTGCACAGACAAGTCACCGAGGGCTGGTGGTGTAATTGTAGGGGTCCTGACCCAAAAAGGAGTTGTGGGGGGGAGAGGGCGGGGGAGTCACAAGGTTACTGTAGGGTGGGTTGCAGTTCTGCTACCCTTGCTTCTGCACCGTCTTCAGAGCTGGACAGCCAGAGGGCGGCAGCTGCCCCTCTCCCTGTCCTCTACCTTGACTCCAAGATCTTTCTTGAGCGCTGACATCATTTTGAACGTAGACTTGGGATTCTGGTTTCCGATCTGCATTGCTTTGTATTTAACAACACTGAATTTCATTGGCCATTTTGCTTTCCAGCCATCCAGTTTAGTGAGCGCCTAAGTTCCCTCTAAGCCGTGCGGCCATGCAGCAGCCTATGAAGAGTTGCTCAGGCTGCGGCGGGGAGAGGTGCCCCTCCCCTGACACCAGCCCAGCTCTGGGCCTGCTGCAGCTGGGGCAGAGACACCCAAACCCAGCCAGGTGTCCCAACCCCAGCCCGGACCTGAGCGGCTGGGTGAGAGGCGCCTATCCCGCGGCCCCAGCCCAGGTGCAGCTGCTGGGAGAGAGAGCGGGGAGGGCCTCTCTTCCTGCCGTAGCCCCGGGGCAGCCTGCACCCCAAACCCCTCATCCCCAGCCCCACCCCAGAGCCCGCATCCCCAGCCGGAGCCCTCACCCCCCTGCATCCCAACCCTCTGCCTGAGCCCCTCATCCCCAGCCCTGAGCCCCCTCCCACACTTCGAACCCCTCGGCCCCACCCCCGCCACGTGGATTTGGTTATGCGCACCAATAGGGAGGTGATGTGTCCCATGTCACCGCCATAGTGGTGCACATAACAAAATTCATTCCACACGCGGACATAAATTAGAGGGAACACTGGTGAGAGCCCTTTGTAACTCTTCGCTGTCAGCTTTAAACTAGCAATTTTGTATCATCTGCAAATTTTGCCACCTCACTGTTTATGCCTTTTTCCAGATCATTTATGAATATGTTGAATAGGACTGGTCCCAGAACAGACCCCTGGGGGACACCACTATTCACCTCTCTCCATTCTGAAAACTGACCATTTATTCCTACCCTTTGTTTCCTATCCTTTTAACCAGTTACCCATCCATGAGAGGACCTTCCCTCTTATCCCATGACAGCTGACTTTACTTAAGAGCCTTTGGTGAGGGACCTTGTCAAAGGCTTTCTGAAAATACAAGTACCCTGGATCCCTCTTGTCCATGTTTGTTGACCTCCTCAAAGAATTCTAGTAGATTGGTGAGGCATGATTTCCCTTTACTGAAGCCACGTTGACTCTTCCCCCAACATATTGCGTTCATCCTGTGTCTGATAATTCAGCTCTTTACTATAGTTTCAACCAATTACCAATTAATAATGGATCAATATTTCTTTCCAGATATAAAATTTATCACCGATGAGAAGTTTGACTTTGGTCTGTCTTCTCCTTCAGACAGGTAAGATTGAAGGGCCAGAACCTCAGCTGGTGTCGGGCAACCTGGCAGTGAAGCCAACAGCTGAATTACACCAGCTGAGGGTCTGGCCCAATATCCATTTCCCTTAAAGGTTTCTGTCGTTGTGTGCATTGAAGGGCCCTCCCAGGTTTCTGATCACACCAATGGTGTGGCGTGAAAGCCTTCTGGGAGGGCAGAGCTCTGTGACGCATTAGTCCATGTCCCTCCCGCCTCACTCCGCGCTGGCAGGTGTTGGGCCTTGCGGCTCTGGGAACCTGCGACGGGAGGAGCAAGAAAACCAGGCTTGTGGTGCTTCAGCCTTAACTTGCCAAAAAAGCTAGGCCCGGCCCCGCAGATCATTCAGCCACAAGCATCCCTCTGGGCCGGCTGCTCCTGGGCGCGGAGCCTGCTGACGCAGAAGCAGGCCTCCTGGCTTCGGGGGGCTAGTCGTGGCCAACAGTTGCTGGATGAGGCCCTTGAGTGGTAGATCTGATCGGCCTCTGCAGAGCCGTAAAGCTGCCAGGTCAGACACATACGAAGGGCAGGGCAAATCCCTCCCCCAGGCGGGTCAGCCAGGTTCTGACTGACTCAGTTAGTAACCAAGGTGCAGCTGGAAAGACAAAATACTTCCCTGCCTCTGGCTGTAGCATGAGCCATGTGGAGCTGGGCACTCTCCGCTCCATCCAGGCTCTGGTGACCGTGGCTTTGCCCCCACAGCCGGGAGGAGGAGGTCCGGCATGTCGAGAGGGGCGTGGCACAAGGGCTCGACCTGAACATGCAGCAGAGGGAGGACCAGGGCCGGAGCAGAGAGTGCCTGGCCCGCTGGAGCCCACTGAGTGCTGAGAAGCTGGAGGAGATCGTGAAGGAGGCCAACTGGCTGGCCGTGCAGCTGGAGAGGTGCAGCCTGCGGGAGAAGGAGAATGCCAGGGCTGGGCTGCTGGGAGACATGGCGCTGGGCCCAGCGGGGGAGCCCCTTGTGTCCATGCGGCTCCCGCACAAGGAGCGGGCGAGCCCCCGGAGCCCCCGGCGCGAGACCTTTGTGGTGAAGAACAGCCCCGTCAGGGCGCTGCTGCCCACCGTGGAGCCAGGGACGCTCCTCCCCCCAGGGAAAAGCCCCTCGCCTCGCGCCAGAGCAGCACCGACTCCCTCCCGCCTCCGACACAAGCTGGGCAGCTGCTCTGCTGGTGGCGAACGGCTCCATAAGAAATCCACCCCCAGCAAAGGCCCCGCTCTGTCTCCCACAAAGAGAACCGAGAAGGTAGATGGGCCCCTGAGAGGGGGAGGTGCTGGGGGGCCTGCGCGGGGCTCTATCTTCCATGGCCAGCTCTGGCGGGGGTTAGTCTGGAACCCAGCCTTTCCTGCCAGAAGGGGGAAGGAGCATTCTCCCCTATCCACCACGAACCTCCTGATCTGCTGCTCCGTGTCTGGGTCCGGTGCTGCTCTGGAGCTGCACAGCGCTCATGCCAGGACCCAATGCTTGTAAATTTCTCTGCTGCCCAGGTTCCCAGTAGCAGCCATGAAACTGACAGAGGGGTCTACTTTCAGAGGGCAGGTGCCTGCAAAGAGCTTTGAGCAGCTGCGCCGGCCCGTCTGTCTGCAGACTCAGGCAGGCAGCGCTGCACCCAGGTCATGTGAGGGAGGTTTGGCCTTCCAAGCATAAGATCAAGAAACTCTGGTTCAACAAACGAAAATTTGAATTCTGCCTAAACTGGCTTTGGCCCAGCCCTTCCCGGAGGGAGGGCTCCCATTTTCCCGTGGCAAGTCACAACTTTCCTGCTGTGCAAACTGCTGTCAGCTTTCCCTCCTGTAAAGCGGAACCAGCCCCCCAGCATGAAACGTTCACTTCTCGGTGTCCTCAGGTTGGGGTGCCCGCTGCTGGCCCTGGGGCTGAACTGGGGCATCCCATGCAGGAGCTGGACTCGTGGCAGAGCCTCTGGGGGACCTGTTTGAATGGTGCAGGCAGCAGGTGCTAACGCGCAGCGACCCGTGTGGGGCATCGGGGTGTGGGCTCTCCTGAGGCCCTGGGCTCACATCGCTGCTGGGCTGTCGGGATTCCCAAGCTGAGTGGCGCTGGGCCAGGTCAGCACAGGGGTGCGGGACCTCTCAGGAGCACCGAGGGGCTGCAGGAAGGTGGATTCTGGCATCTGAGTCAGTGTGAGGCTAGGGGGCGCTGTGCTGCAGGGAGCGGGGGGGGCTCAGTAGGGGGCGCTCTCTCCTATGCCCCTAAGGGACGCAGCTCAGTGGGAGGCTATCTCCCCTTGCAGTCAGTGCTGACCCCAATGCCCCAGCCTGGTGCCAGGGGCCCTGTGCTGCTACACAGGGCTGTCGTTCAGGTGGGATCTAACCCGCGGCCTGGCACCAGGAGCGGGACCTCCAGCACCCCGCACAGATCACAGCGGGGGACGCTTGTCGTTGTGTGCTGCCTCCTGACCTCCCACAGAGCTACAGCTGGAGACAGTATTCACCCCCCGCCTGTCTGCTGCGGAGCCTTGTCCTGCACCCCACCAGGGGCCGCCTGACCCCCCAGGTTATTGCTCTGTCAGTTTGAAGACTGCAGGCTCCGGTCGCCAGGGAGAGGCAGGTGTGCTGATCTCCGCTGTACAGTGCGGCCCAGGCTTCACCTCCCTTTATCCCTCTTGCCGCACTAGCTGAGCCTCCAGGACCGGCCGCCCAGCTGTGCATCGCCTGCCCGGGGGAGGAGAGAACCAATGGGCCCCAGGCCATCTCCCTCCCAGCCCCGCCCTGCACAAGAGCCCTCGACGCCCCGCAGGAGAGCGGAGCCCCTCCAGAAAGCAAGTGCAGGTAACCGGGCTTGCGAGCAGACTGCTGAGCATGGGGGTCGGGGGCTGATCCTGCTCGCTTCACCTCAACTGCGGGGGGATCCGGGGGTCTGCATCCCCTGTGTGCCACCGAGCCCTGCACCGTACAGCCCGTAGTGGGCACTGGGGGCAGCGTGGCCCCATGCAGAGGAGCAGGGGCTGCTCCTCCCAGGTTCAGCTGTAGCCCATCGGCTGTGCTGCCCGTCTCCCTTGGGGGGAGGATTCGGGATCCCAGTGTGTAGACGTCCCAGGCAGGATGTGTCCCCGAATGGCCCCCATGCTGGATCTGTGCCGTGTGTTTGCAGGTCCCTGTTGCTGCCCCTGCCAGAGCCGGCCTCAGGGTGTCTCGGCCCTTCCTGCACGCAGGGTCCCTGGGAATCCACTCCCACCCTTGGGCGGCCCTTCTCCTCCAGCAGGGAGGCAGCGTCCCCTAGTGCCCTGCTCTGGGAGGGGCCTCCCTCCAGTGCGGAGAAGAAAACAAAATGGGTTTTTATGCCTGGAAAATAATTGTCATGTGCCAAGCGGGGCGGGCTGGCTGGCACCGGGCTGCCCTCCACCATGGGCCAGCTCCAGAGGAGTGCTGCTGAGCCATCAGAGCCAGGAACAAGCCTGCACTTCCCAGGAACCAGCCATCAAATCAGGTCCCTCCAGCAGCCCAAAGAGTCAGCCCCGGATGTCGCCCCGGTCTCGAGTCAGCCACTGCACTTTGTGCTGGCAGTTGTTGGCAGCCACATTTCGTGGCTCGGAGACAGCCAGGGCCAGAAGTGAGGCTCCGTCGGGTGCTGGGCCTTGAAGTGCTGTGGCTCGTGGCTGCAGAGGTGGGAAGGGGGTGCAGAATCGGACCCCAATCACTGTCACCTGCAGCCGCTGGCGAGATTGGCTGCTGCCTGGAGTGGGAGCTGAGGGAGGGCAAGGGAAGATGGGGATCGCAGCAGTGGAATCAGTACAAACATGTTCAGACCCGTAAAGTCCCCCTGGCTCCTCGGGCAGCGGTCTGCACGCAGCGATGTCTGGCCCGGGAGCGGGATCAGAGGGTGAGGGGGAGTCCAGGGCCAGGCTCGGGCTTTAAAAGCCAGTCAGCATCCGCGACTGCAAGCAGGGGCGGTAACAGTGGGGCCCCAGGTGATGGGGGCTATTGACAGAGTCCTGAGGGACGGCGAGCGGGGTGGGGAGGGGTCATCTCCCTGAGCGAGATTGAGCAGGGGGGAGGGGTAGCAGCAGGGCCCTCCAGTGACTGGGGGTTGAGGGGGTGGCAGAGCCCCTGAGGGACTGCGAGTGGAGGTGGGAGTAAGAGCCCCCCCACCCAAGGAAAGGGGAGCGGGGGGCTCTCTTGGGACCTGCCTGAATACAGCCCTATCAGCTCCTGCTTTCCTTTCTGACCCGTCAGGTCAGGCTAAGGCCTTCAGGGGTGATGCTCCCCAGCTCCCAGCCAGCGCCAGGCCTGCCCCCAGTGCACACGCCCACCAGACCCAGGCCAGGAGTATGGCTGCCCCTGTGCCCACGAGTCGCCGCCTGGTGCCCAGCAGCATCCCCAAGCTGGCCAGCCGCGTCATCGTCCTGAGCAGGGCTGCCGTGCCCGGGAGGCCCAGCCAGCCGCAGCCCGCGGGCCGTGGCTCAGCTGGCAGGAGAGTGCTGCCGAGCGCAGCCGGACAGAGAGGTGAGAGCTCCGGCGGGTGCAAGCATAGCACGTTGCTCGCCCCAGAGGTGGGGCTGGGACAGACCCGCGGGGAGCTCCCGTGTCCTGCTTGCACTGGGCCTGAGCGGGGCAAGACTCTGCATTAGCAGGGGGCAAGGCAGCCCTTCCCTGGGCAATTAGTACCTCCCCCATAGACACCACCGAGCAGTGCCTGCCACCGAGCCAGCCCGGCTGTGCCCATGCTAGGCCCCCCCCCGAGCAGGGCCGTATCCCCTAGTCCTGCTTTGACTGTTGGGAGCTGGAGCCGCTTGCAGAGTATAAACGGGGGTGGCCTGCCCTGCCCCTTGGGATCCTGCCCCAGACTGGAGCTTTCTGGGCGCACACAGCTCTAGCTGGGCTGCCCCTCCCCCCAGGACAATGGAAGCGTCTGTGTCTCTGCATTGTTACAATGGTCTAAGCGGGCGGCTCGTGCCCTGATGCCCATAGGATGCTGTTCGGTGGCACCTGGAGCTGGATCTCCATCTCCAAGCAGTGACGCTGCCTGCCCGTTACTGCCAGGTTTGCCAGAACCTATTCTCTCACCTAGCCCAGGCCATCTGGTGCTGGATGAGAGATCTCGGCAGCCTCCTGTATCCTTGTGCCCTTGAGGCTCAGATGCTCCAGCTGGGCTGGGCTGCGCTTCCTGCTGACTTTTCCCTTTGCCTGCAGGCCCCGGCCCTCAGCGGACGGCCCCTCCAGGAAGCAGGCTGCAGCCACCCCGGGAGGTGACCTTGCCCAGGTCTCCGAGGTAAAGCTCTCCCACTGTGTGGTGTGTGAGCCGTATGGGAGCAGAGCTGCAGATCAGAGCAGCCCCTGCGAGCTGTTTGCCCCAGGGCTGGCGCCGCCTGCAGGTTTCCTACGTAACTGCACGGACGCTTCAGAAGCAAGGCTGCCCCTGTCGGTGAGAGCAGCATCCTTGGTTACCAGCCACCTCCTATGGCAGGAGCTGTCCGTCTTGCCCTGTGTGCTCTGCAGCCCATCAGTGGCCGTCTCGTGAATTAACCCCACAGCCACTTGTCCTCCCCGCAGGCCTGGGGCTGTTCCCTGCACTAAGGGCCCAGCACCCCAGTTGGGCCAGGTTTGCAGCAGGGCTCCGCATGGTGGGTGCTGAGCTCTCTAGAAAATCTGGATCCGTATCGTCCCAGCACATGGGCTTTGGTCTTTAATCCTTCTCCACCCGGCCATCTGCACCCATTGATGGATGTCTGACACCCCCAAGCCCATGCAGCCTGCCTCACGCGGATTCCTGCCGTGACACTGGGCTGTGATAAAACGGTTTGAGACCAGACTCAGCCAAGACCCCGATCCTCCTTATGCTGACAGAACTGGACTGACCCTTCACCTGCCCGCAGGGCATCCGTTAGCAGCACATGTCAGCTTGGAGGACATGGGAGAACTCACGGCCGCCACCTGCTAGGCGGGCAGCCTGAACTCCCCGGTTTTGAGCCTCTGCTCGGGGGGGGGGGGGGGTCATGGTTAGTTTTACTTTGTTTTTTAGTTCGAGGAGGGGGAAATGCTGAGCTTGTGTTGTGCGTGTGGACTGAGCAGGTTGCTGGACCGTACTGGCCGCGCCTGATCTCACGTGGCAGCTGCATCCGTACGTGTTCAGGGGTTGTAGACAGTGGGCCAGGAAACGGGGCTTCCCTGGAAAATCAAACTCCAAAATAGTTTGATTCTGAAATGCTGCCACGGTGCTTTGTGGGAGTTTTAGTTCGGGTGCCTTGTGTCCCCATTGTCCTCTAAAGGTTGCGCTCCCTGGTCAGACTACATTTCCCATGGTGCACCATGGAAAGGGGAGGCAGTGCCTTATGGGAATTGTAGTTTGGGTGCCTCACACTCCCAATCTGTGTGTGCCAGGCTCCCTGATTGGATTCTGTCCAGGGGCGGCGAGTTGTATGGGCCCGTGGTGCCCAGGCTTGAGCAATATTCAGGGCCTGGGGGCCAGGCTCCACCAACGTTTGGGGCCGGCTCTCGCCCCCGGCCCCACTTGCCACCCCCGCGCACCTCCCCTGGGTCCCAGAGCATCCCTGCCTCTCCCCTGTAGCTCCACGCTGACTCTGCTCTTCTAGCTCCTCGCATCAGCTGCCACCTAGTGCCCCCCCTCACTGGTGGCAGGGCAGGCTGCCCTTACCCTGCCCTTCCGCCTCGGACCCTTCCCTTTCCCGGCAGGGCCTGCCCCTGCCCACAGTCACCGCTCCTGCCCCACACTGGGCAAGGGGCAGCCCCATCCCTCACCCCCCAGTGAGGCTACAGTGAGGGACAGCAGCCGGGGAGAAGGCGCATGTGTGATGGCAGCCCCCCCGGCACCCACCACAGGGGAGGCGAGAGGGGGCTTCCTGGACCTGAGAGGGACCCTAGGAGCACGTGCAGTGACAGTGGTGTAGGGTGAGGGGAGAAGGGGGGCCCCGCCCCCAGAGCTCACTGCTGCCGGCAGGGAGAGAGCTGGGGAGAGTCCTCCTCTCTGGCCCCAGCCCCAGGGCAGCCTGTCTGCACCCCAAACTCCCCGCACCCCAAACCTGTCATCTCCAGCTCCACCCCACAGCCCTCACCCCTGCACCCCTCCCTCCACACCCCCTCCCATCCCCAAACTCTCTTCCAGAGCCTGCACCCCATACTCACCCCTACACCCCCAGCCCGGAGCCTGCACCCAGCACCCAAACTCCCTCCCAGAGCCTTAGGCAGGTGGGGGGTGGAGTTGGGGGGGGTGGGTTCTGGGTACCACCACCATTTCTACAAACCTGCCACCCCTGATTGTCTCCATTACGCGCTGTGGCCCTTCATTTGCCATCATGTATGGCCTCCTCTCACCAAGAGGGGAGACCATGGTGGGAAATGTCTCAAAAAGCTAGATTACAATTGGAAAAGGTTCAGAAAAGGGCAACAAAAATGATTAGGGGCATGGAACAGCTGTGTGAGGAGAGATGAATAAGACTGGGACTGTACAGCTTGGAAAAGAGACGGCTAAGGGGGGATACAATAGAGGGCTATAAAATCATGACTGGGGTGGAGAAAGTGACTAGGGAAGTGTTATTTACTCCTTGTCAGAACACGAGAACCAGGGGTTACCTAGTGAAATGAATAGGCAGCAGGTTTAAAACAAACACAAGGAAGTATTTCTTCACACAACGCACAGTCAACCTGTGGAACTCCTTGCCAGAGGGTGTTGTGAAGACCAAGACTATAACAGCATTCGAAAATAAGTTCCTGGAGGTTCAGTCCATCAATGGCCACTAGCCAGGCTGGGCAGGGATGGTGTCCCTAGCCTCTGTTTGCCAGAAGCTGGGAATGGGCGACGGGATGGATCACGTGATGGTTCCCTGTTCTGTTCATTCCCTCCGGGGTGCCTGGCGCTGGCCACTGTGGGCAGATGGGACACAGGGCTGGATGGACCCTTGGTCTGACCCCGTCTGGCCGCTCTCATGGTCTTAGCCCTGCCAGGGAGCCCAGGCAATAGAGGAGAACAGGTGCATGAGGCCCCGCGACTGCATTTCAGAATCAGAATATTTAGTTGTGGGGTGAATTTTTCAACAAAAACTGGAAAATTTATTTGGAAATTAGACACTTCACCCCAAATTCCTGTAGCTGAAAACTCAAGTGTCTGACAAAATTGTTTTTGGCGGACGGAGGAGTGGCACTACTTGTAGACCCTGGCACAGGGCACTAGGGCTCTGGGCAGCTGGCCCTGGCGGGCAGGTTAGGCCCACAAATGAGTTGGGTTTCCAGGGCTGCCTTTGCTCCCGCTGTGGGTTCCTTCCTCTGAGCACATCTCCACGATTGCAGTGGGGCTGGATCATCCTTCCCGCCCCAAGGGCCTTGTTCCCTTTCCGTTACATTGCACGGGCACAAAGGTCCCAGCGTGGGGATGAAAATCCGGCCCAGCTGTAGTGCGGGCGGCAGAATCTGGCCCCAGATTCTGGTCACTGTTGTTTTTACCAACCCAGCAAAACGTGTGTGTGTGTGTGTGTGTGAAACAAATCTGTGAAAGCTGGGCCAGATCCTCAGCTGGTGTAAACTGGTGTCTCTCCATCAGCTGCAGTAGCTACCTCCATTCCCTCTATTGTAACGTTAACCCTTCCCCCTCCAGCACTCCCACCACGTGCCATGAAGCTGACCCGCAACCCGTCAGTCTACCTTCAGCCTGAGCAAAGAACCCCCCTGGGATCACGTGCTTTGGGCTCCTTCCCCCGTCCCCGGGTGGCAGCACAGCTGGGAATGTCCCTTTGCTCTGCTCTGGATTCTCGGGGTGGGGGGACTAGGATCCTGTGTTAGACAAGACCCTCTCGGGCGGTGTGGCAGCGCCCCCCAGGCTCTGTAACTGGGGCCTGAACCTCGGAGAGGCCCCGGGAGGTAGTATCCGAGCCGAAAGCAGCTGTTCTTGGGAGCCAGCTGCAGCCACCTGGGGCCCGATCTTCAGAGGGGCTGCAGGTTCCCGGCGGTTCGGATAATCTCCCCTTTCCCCTCCCCCATGCTTCAGGTGGGTCTGCAAAAGCTGGCCTTGGTGTGGCACTGAAATGCTGTGAACTGAGCCCCGTGGGGCAGCTCGACCCAGCTCCCTGGCACTAGTGTTGTTAAGAGGAGCTGTTTTTGTACTCTGTTTGTGGGCATTGAAACACGAACGCTTGCCGGAGGGGTCGGCTCTGTACCCGACTCTCTCTCATACACTATTTTTAAACAAACCGGGCGGCTGCTGGTCTCTTTCCCGCAAGGCAGCGGCGGGGCTGGGGAGAGAACACACAAGCTGAGCAGGGCCCTGGCAAGCAGAGTCCAGCCCCATGGAGAGGCCCTCCCCGGCCAGCCAGGTGTGGCAGCTGGGCTCTGGCTCCCTTTCCTTGCAGCGTAACCGCCCTCTGCAGGCCGGGGAGAGTCGGGCCCAGGGCATTACTGCAGGAAGGGAGCTGCTGGGGCTGCGCTGAACCCTGCGGCCTGGTCACCTGGCACACGTGCTCCCGCGAGCAGAGCAGCTCCTGTGTGACCGTCGCCTGCCAGCCCGGGCAGGGAAGCAAGTTCAAGCCAGATGAGCTTAGGCCCCCAGCAGGTTCTAGGAACCCTCCTGAGCCTTGGGGGCGCTGCTGCTCCGGCTCCGTTGCACCAGCTCCCTGCCCACACCCTGACGTGATCTCTTCTGGCAGCCCGGGGCCTCCAGGTGCTCTGCACACAGCTCCATGGGGAGCCAGGCACCGGGGCCCTGAGCAGGGCCAGTGGGGTCTTTCCATGGGAGTCAGTGATCTGTATCAGACCTAGTGTGACACTCCCAAGGTCACCCAGCAAGCCAGTAGCAGAGGTGGGAACAGAACCCAGGAGTCCTGGCTCCTAAGACCATGCCCCAAACTCAACCCTCTGGACCCCACTTCCCTGCAGAGCTGGGAACAGAACCCAAGGACCCTGCCTTTGCTCTGGCCCTTCCAGGGGCTGCGCCCTCCCCAAACAGGGGAGAAGCTTCAGCATTGGCCAAAGTGGCCTCTCCGCCAGGCCAGCTCTTGGGTTTGAACTGACACAAAGGCCGAGTCCTGCAGTAAAAGAACCCACCTGGGCTGCGCCCTCGGCGGAACTGTCGCTGGATCGCCCTAGTGGGCCCCACGCCTCGCAGGGGGCTCTGGCAGCCAGGTGCCTGGCCAGGCCTGCGCCCACTCAGCGAGAGCCTGGGTCCAGCTGATGCAGGGCTTTGGTGACACAGCAGTGAGGGTGGGGTAACCAGACGGGCCTGACCTTGCTCACAGGTAACCCCAGGGCCGTGTACCAGGGGGCTGGGACCAGAGCCAGGGGGCTACCACGTGCACTACAGACCCCCCCAGCACTGGGCTCAGTGAGGGCTGTCGTGTGAGCCCAGCACTAGAGCGGCGTCTGGGCCTGAGCCCCCCTGGCTGGGTCTGTGCATCCCAGATCCTCAGCTACCCGCCTGCCCCCCACAGTGGGCGTCCAGGAGCCGAGGGCAGCAAGCAGCCAGCCCAGTGCGTGCGTCTGCCCAGAGCTCGTGGGGTTAGTGCCAGAGCCCGGCAGTCGCTCCTGCCACAGCTTTGCCCAGCTGGTCCCGGAGCACATGGATTCACGCAGGAGGCCACAAGTCGGGGCTCAGCTGCTCTTCACAAACAAAACCCAGACCTGGCAAGGGGCAGCTGCAGCCTGCTCCAGTCCAGGGGGCCACAAAACCAGCATGGAGCCAGCCATGGGCTGGGCCTGTCCCTGCCCCCCTGCACAGCATGTTCTTGGTGGGAGGCAGGGCTGAGGTCAAATGTGGGGTCCAAGTGAGGGGGTCCGTGGGGCAGTGCACAAGGATAACACCCCCAGCCTGTGGTGGGGCCTAGCCGGTCTCACGGCACAGGACACCCCTTACGCCCGGCAGTTGGGCCCTGCCCAACTACACCCAGCCCAGCTCCTGCCCAGCCCAGCCATGGGGCTGCTGAAGCCCCATGAGGTGTGATGGTGGGATTCTCGCCTCTCCCCCATCAATACATGATTCTCCAGCCCCCATGGGTGTGACCGTGCGCCTCCTGAGACCCCCAACAGCTCTGCCCTTCAGCACCTGCCAGGGGACCCGGGACCTGGCTCGGTGAGTATGGGGGGCCTAGCTGGGGCATGGGGGATTTTAGCAGCAGCAGGACCAAGTTGCAGCTTTACAAACAAAACCCCAGGAAGGGTTCAAACTCACAGACCCCTGCTGTCCTGGGCACCGTGGCGAGTGCCTGGCAGGTTGGGGGTCCTTTGTGCAGCTTGGGAGGGGCTGAGCGCCTGTCCTCAGAGAGCAGTGTCCTGCACTGGATGCTCCCAGATTCCCCCCACCCTGCTGCACTGGATCAAACCCCGCTGCGGAATGACGCTGCAGCACACGGCCGGGGTCAGGCTGGTTTTTTAAATAAAAAAGCGTCCAGGAAGCGCCATCAAATTGACAATTACACCAGAGTCCACAGCGGTGTCCCGTCCCCCCGCGCAACACCTCCCCGTCTACCTGCAGCAGGGACAGGCCGGCAGTGGCCCAGGGGCTGGGGACGCACATCAAAAAGCACTTTCCAAAAGCCCTGGTGGGTGCCACCTGGGCCAGCACTGGCCGGGGGGGGGTGGGCTAGAAAACAAAGGCTTTGAGGCAGAAAGGCAGGTGTGGCAGGGCCCCTGCCCAGTGGCACAGGAGCCCCTCATTCACTCAGCATCAGGGGGGTTAGCCCTCCCCCTTTGTGGTGTGTGTATGCGGCGGGGGGGGGGATTGTACAAAATAATCACAGCCTGGCCCACACAGCTGCAGGGGTCTCCCCCCCCCCCCCCCCCCCCCAGTCAGCCTTGGCTAAGGGCCTGGCGCTGCCAATGGGGGCCTGGCAACCCTGCCAGCGTAGCTGGCTTTAAGGGCTTGAGCCCATAGCAGTCCAGGAGCATCTTTCCTGGGACGGCCCCCCCCACCCCATGGGCACCTGGCCCATCCTCCCCCCCAGCCAGCTGGAGACTGCTGCTGTCGCGTGCCATGGGTGCAGAACGGGGCCCTCACCCGGCTGCCCCAGGGGCCCTGCCCCGAGCCCCGGGGCGTCGTATGGCAGGGGCAGAGCGTGCTGGGGACACAGCTCTGGGGACACGGGCACGCTTCAGGCCCAGCACCACCATGGCAGCGTGTTCAGGCATGGGGCTGGTTCACTGTGGGGCCAGCCCAGCCCCCCACCTCATGGGGGCCCACGGTGAGATCCTTGGGGTCTGGGCCAGAGGCGCTGGGGGCACTTGGCCCTCTGCCAGGCAGCCCCACATGGCAATGGCCAACCCCTGTTGGGCTGTTTTAGGGGCTGGGGGGACTACCCCTCAGCAGGGCAGTGGTGGCCATGGGGAATAGGGGCAACTAGCCCAGGGGCCCAGTGGCAATCAAGACTGTGCCTGCAGGGCCGAGGGGCCGCGCTAGCGGCTCTGCACAGTGACTGTCCGGCCAGCCGCCTGCCTGCAGCTGGGGTGGGGCCAGCGTGGGGCTCAGCACATTTGCCAGGAGCCGAAGTGCAGCTGTTAAGTACGTCCATGGTCCAGGCCCCCGCCCCGCTCAGCACCGGCCAGCAGGGGACTGCACTGGGCACAAAAACCTGGCGGGTCAAGGCGGCGCCCTGGGTCCTTTCGCTCCTCGTTGAAGGGTCAGTGGGGCACCTGGCAGCAGCGTGGGGCGATGCAGCTTGTGCTCCAGGCGGGAGCCCTGGCAGCTGGTCCCCAGGATGGAGGGTCCCCATCGGCTGGCGGCTGGTCCCGAGGATGGAGGGTCCGGATGAGCTGGTTCCCGGGGCAGAGGGGCCCCGTCGGCTGGTCCCCAGGGCAGAGGGGCCCCGTCGGTTGGCAGCTGGCCCCAACGCAGAGGGACCCTGGCGGCTGGCAGCTGGTCCCCATTGGCTGGTGGCTGGCCCCCGGGGCAGAGGGGCCGCGTCGGCTGGGCCCCGGGGGCCTGCTCAGATGGAGGTCTCGTCGCTCCTGCTCAGTGATCAGACACACACCGAGAGGGGGGGAACAAACACACAGACGTATGGTCATGAGCAGCTGGGCCGGGCCCCCGGCAGGCTGGCCAGGCGGGCGGCAGAGCCACGTGGCGCACATGTTAATGGAGGAAATTAAAGAACAGAAATCTGGGCGGTTGGGGGCAGGAGACAGAGAGGGGAGGGGGGGTTAGTGCGAGAGTGGAGAAAGCAGTGGAAGAGTTAGAGACGGCGAGCGCCAGGCAGGGTCTTGCCCCCACCCCGAATCAGCCCTGCCCAATTGGGGCCCCAGACTCCCAGCTCAGAGCCCTGGGCTCAGCCTCAGGCCGGCTGCTCGGGGCGGGGCAGGCTCCCAGCGGCTGGGGGCAGCTCAGCCCGTCCTGTGACTCACAGGGGGCGGCCGAACCCCGCATGGAATTGGGGGTAGGCGGAACTGAGGCTCTGGCCGCACAGCCCAGTCCAGCTCTTGGGATTCGCCCCGGCCCGGGGGCAGGATCCGGGCCCAGAGCATGGGCAGAGCCATGGGGACACTAGGCCAGGGGAGGAGACACCAGAGGAAGGAGCCTGGCTGGTTTGAATGGGCACAGCCCCAGCCACCTTCCAGGGTGATGGAGGCTGACGCCGGCGCTGTGGGCGGAGTGGGAGGTTGGGGTGATGCGGGAGCAGCTCCAGAGCCTCCCCCCACAGCCAGATCCAGGGCAGGGCTGTGGCACTGGCTGCCCTGCAGGTGGGCACCAGGAGGGGTCAGTGGCAGTGGCCCTGGCAGCGGGCTTAGCCCCGGGCACCTACTCACTCGGAGCCGGAGGAGTCCTCGTCCACCGTGCCGGCCTTGATGCTCATGGTGATGGGTGTCACCCCGTTGAGCTGCTCCTGCAGCGTCTGGCGGGGCCGTGGCAGCACCCTGCCCCCCCGGCTGCCCTCACTGCCCGTCGAGGAGCCGTGTGATGCCACCGTGCCCGGCGGGGGGGCTGAGAGCTCGCTGGGCACATGGCGGAGGCTGTTCTCGCTGATGGTAGGGAGGCACTTCTTCTTCAGGATCCCTGCAGGGGGAGATGGGGGGGTGAGGCCAGGGCAGAAGGGGGCGGGGGCCCAGGCAGCTGGGGCGGGGACAGATGGGAGGGGTCGTGAGGCCAGGACGAAGGTGTGGGGGACCCTCCCGGTTCCTGTCCCGGGCAGGCGCCCTGTGCCGAGCTACAGACAGAGGAATCGCCCCATGGGAGCAGAGCCGCCCCATCCAGCCTGGGCTCCCAGATCCTGCAGCCAGCAGGGCTAGAGCAGGTCCTGGGGCTTTGCCAGGCTCGCCTCACCCGCAGCACCTGCCTCTCTGCAGCATTGATCAGCCCCGACCTCGCAGGAGCCTGCGACCACCAGCTGCCACACGGGTCCAATGCCACCCAGCTAAGGGCTGGAGAAGCCATGCCAGGCTCTGCCGTGTCTATAGGGGAACCCCATCCCTTATCGAGCCCCCGTCTCTGCTGTGTCTATAGGGAAAGCTCTGAAGCCCCTCTAGCCCCTGGAGCGCCCCACCCCCACTCAGCGATATCTGTGGAGGACCCCCTGCCCCGCACAACACCCTCCCCCAGCCTTGCAATGCTGGGCCCCCACCCTGGGTGCAGGGGGTGCTGGGTTCCCTGCTTACCTTTCTGGGGCTGGGCAGCAGGGTTGGGCAGCGGAACCGGCACGTTCTTGTCCAGGGCCTCCCCGTTCTCCCTGGGTGCCTCCTCTGGGGGTCCCAGCTGCACCTGCCCCGCAGCCGGCTCCACCCGCAGCATCTCGGGGCCGGTGTGCCCGTCACTCTCACTGGCCGTGGTCACAAACTCCCCCGGCCAGTAGGGCTTGCCGTGGGCCAGCACGTTATCCGCTGGGGAAGAGCACAGTGAGCTGAGCCGGGGACCCCCGGAGCCAACTCCCCACCACCCCGGGGCTGCTCCTGTGCACACCGAGCCGGCAAGGGGATGGCAGGGGCCCAGCGTGAGGCAGGCGTCCATCCTGGGGCAGGCGAAAGGAGAGCAGGCACCTGGCATGGGGCAAGCGAGGAGAGGGCAGGTGCCCGGCGTAGGGCAGGCGAGGGGACGGCAGGCACCCGGCATGGGGCAGGCGCCCGGTGTGGGGCAGACGAGGGGACGGCAGGCGCCCGGCATGGGGCAGGCACCCCTCACAGCTGTAGTGTCCCCTGCCCCGGGGTTACAGGACAGCCAGGGGAGGGGTGGAAAGGAGCCCTCCAGGCGAGCAGCGCACTGCCCAGCCCCACGGCTTAGCCACCTCCCGTCCTGCCAGCTGGGGGCTCAGAATGGGGCTCCCAGGTGCTGACCCACTGTGGGGGCTGCTCCCGCCCCTGCCAGCCCCCTGGTCCCAGCGTTACCTTTGGGGGCGCTGTGTGGCGGCAGCTTCTCGCTGGGGGGGCCCAGCAGGTTCTCCCAGCAGGGCTCCCCCGGGAACGCCTCGTCCTCCTCGCTGTCCGAGGAGTGGGTGGAGGCGTAGGAGCCGCTCTGGTCGTCCTCCAGGGACAGGTCGCTGTCCGAGTCCGTGTCGTGCTCTGGGGCAGGGACACACAGAGAGCTCAGCATGGTGCCAGCGCCCCCATGGGCCAGCCGGACGCACTCGGCAGGGCCAGCTCCCCCCACTGCCCTGCAGGGCCCCCCCCAGCCTAGGGCACAGCCGGGAGACAGAGCCTGGTGCCGGGCTCCAGACATCCCGGTTCTGCCCCCCGAGCCAATGGGACCCCCCGGTGTGGCAGCCACCAGAGGACGCTGTCGCTGGCTGCCCGCCCTGCGTCACCCAGCAGAGGGCAGCACGGCTCCACCCTTGCTCACCGTTCGGCTGGTCCTTGGCCGCCAGGAAGAGGGCGCCGGGGTCCGTCTGCCCGCTGGGCGCCTGGCAGCTCTTCAGCCCAGACTCCTCCCTGCAAAACACGGGCGGGACGCTAGAGCCACGCAGGGCCAGCCAGGCCGGGCTCCCGAGCCGCGGGGCCCAGCGCTGCCCGGGGGGCTGGCTGCCCTGGAAGGGCGAGCGGTACCTGAGCACGAAGGGGAGGTAGCTGTGCTGGCTCTTGCCTGAGCGCACGGTGCTGTGCAGGGAGCCTGTGGACGCGCCGAAGGGCATGTGGTACAGCCGGCCGGCCACATACGCGTCATTGCAGTTGTAGGCCTGGGGGCGGGGGTCAGAGAACAGGGGGCCAGACGGTGAGTCGCTGCTTCCTCTGACACTTCCCACTTGGCCTGCTGCCCCTCCCCAGCACCTCAGCCCTGGGGCCCCCCAGCTCTGCCGGTGCCCCTCACTCCCGACCCGCAGCCCCCGCCATCCCAGCCCTGGGCTCCCCCCAGCCCCCCAGCTCTGCCGATGCCCCTCACTCCCGACCCGCAGCCCCTGCCAGCCCAGCCCTGGTAGAGATGACGCCGCCCAGGGCAGAGAGCCAGGCCGAGGCACCAGTCACTCCGGCTGTGCGGGGCTGGGCACTAACCGCTGTCAGGGTGGATTTGGTGGTGAGTGCGGGGTCTGTGCTGTGCTTCTTGCTGCAGCTGAACCTCAGAGCCTTCCTCACGTCCTTGCTGAAGACGATGCAGGCGAGGAAGATGAAGGGGCCCTGAGGGAGGATGCGAGGGGCAGGTCAGAGCCCGCTGGGGCTGAGCTGGGCCGGGGGGCCCGGATGGAGCTGAGGGGGGTCCATGAGCCAGGCCCCCTGCCCTGACGTACTGCCACGCTTCCTGCCGGGGGGTGATGGCTCTGGGGGCAGGTGCCCACACAGGGGTCCTCCACTGGGGACCTCTGCACCAGGCCCAGATCCCCCCCCAGCCGTCACAGCGCAACCCCCCCACCCCCACCCTGGCACCATGGTGTGAAGCTGGCTCACCACAGGGCCGGGCACAGGCCCCGCCAGCTCGGAGCCAACAGGGCCACGCCGGGCTGCTGGGGCCTCCGTGCCACCTCTACACAGGCTCGGCTCCTGGGCCAAACGGGGGAGACCCCCACCCCTGCTGGGGAAAAGGCCCCGCCCCCTGCCCGGCTGTACCTGCAGGCAGTTGAAGCCGGCGAAGAGGTAGTGGAAGAGGATGGCGTCGCTGTTGACGGAGAGCAGGGCCAGGAGCCACGTGGCGCTGACCAGCAGCAGCACCAGGAATGCCGCCCGCAGCCCCGACCTGTGCGGGCAGAGGGGTCAGGCCAGGCCAGAGATGCCGACCCCGCCCACACCGACCCCTCCCGCACTGTGGGACGCAGCAGGGAGGGGGAGCGTTGACCTGGGAATGTGGCAGGGGGGTTTCACTGGGGATGGGAGACCTGAGAGCCTCTAACCTGAGCCAGGAGGGGGATGGGGGAGGTAAAACTGGACAAAGGCTGGGGGGGAGCTGAGGGAAGCTGGGTGAGACGCTGAGGGGGATTTTCAGTGGGGAGTTGGCTGGGGAAGAGGGGAGAGCCCCAGAGAAGGGGGTCTAAGCTCCCCACCCCCCAGAAGGTCCTGTTCAGGCCTGCAAGCTCTGGTCTGGACTGCGTTCCTGTCGTCTCTAATAAACCTTCTGTTCTACTGGCTGGCTGAGAGTCACGGTGAATGTGAATCGCAGGAAGTGGGGGTACAGGGCCCCTGACTCCCCCACGCTTCGTAACACACTGACCCCTGCCCATGCCCACACAAACCCCTCCCCCGCCCACCCCCACACCAACCCTGCCTGCACCGACCCCTCCCCCCAAGAAACACCCCCCCAGTTCCCTCCCCCTGGGAGCAGGCCTCAGTCAGCACCTCCCGTGCTGCCCTGCCAGCCAGCGCTTCCCGGGGGGGCGCGGGGGGTAAGACTCACACTGGGCCCCTCTTCTCGAAGCCCCGCTCCTGGGCCAGGCAGGCGGCTTTGGTGGCCAGGACATGGAGGAAGACGCTCGTCTGCGCGGGGGAGAGGGTGGGTCAGCAACAGGAGGCAGGGCCCAGGGTCCCCCAGCCCCTCCCCATGGCCCCCTGCCCCTCCCCACAGTCTGCCCAAGTGGCTGTAATGCGGAGCCCAAGGCCCCCCGGCAGGGCCCCAGCCCAAGGCCCCCCCCCAGGCAGAAGGAGGCTGTTTCTTGGCAGGATGCGCTTGCGCAGGCATGAGCCATGGGAAGCAGCCCCTGGGTCAGAGCCCTGGTCCGGCTGAGCTGGGACACTTCCAAGGAACCCATAGTGAGGGGGTTCCCTTCCTGCCCCCACGTGACAGGAGGAGTCTGCAGGCCAGTGGGAGGAAGGGCAGCAGGTCTGCATGGCCCAGGCCCTCCCCTCGCCCCTCATGGCTCTCCCCAGCAGGGGACCTCAGCGGGGAAACTGAGGCACTGAGAGGCAAAGAGGCCTGTCCCAGGTCAAACAGAAAGTCAGTGACTGGCCTGGGAAGAGAACCCAGGAGTCCTGGCTCCCAACCCCCCTGCTCTAACCACTAGACCTCCCCCCCCAAGAGCAGGGATAGGAGCTAGGAGTCCTGACTCCTAGTCTCCCCCCAACCAGAGTGAGGGGGGGCGGTGCAGCGCACGCGGGTCAGTGCCGGGTGCCCAGTGAGGGTGTGAGGGGGGGGCAGCCTGTGCACTGGGGGGCAGGTAACGAAGCGGCGGCTGCTCTGCACAGGATCGACCAGCCGTGCCCGCGGGGGTGGTGGGGGCACCCCATGTGCGGCCCCTGCAACTGTGACGTCAGCAAAGGCTTCGACCCACTGCCCAGGGGAGACTCACGGCAGGGTGAGTGAGGGAGATACCACTGCAGAGGGACTGGGGGGGGTGTGCCTGGGTCAGCTAGAGGAGATACCACTGCAAGGAGACTGGGGGTACCCGGGCCAGACCATGCTGCTGTTGGTCTTGCTGCCCTTTGATCCTCCCCGTGTCTCCCCAGCCCCATGCACTAGCCTCCGAGCCCCTGCTGCCCCCATACGCACTGAGACGGCGAAGGCGATGGGCCCGGCGAAGCTCCAGACCAGCGTGTCATAGATGGAGAGCCAGCAGAAATCGGGGTTCCCGTAGCCCTCAGGGTCCAGCCCCACGGCCAGTCCTGTGAAGAGAGGAGCCACATGGCTCATCACATCCCATCCTGGCAGAGTACGGAGGAGCCAGCAACCCATGAGCCCTCTGCGTCGCTGGCGGACCAGGCACCACCCATGCCAAGGGCCCCGTGTCTCCACTGAACACGGAGCGATCGGCCCGGTGTTAACCAGGGAGCAGAATGGGAAGGATGCGGTCAGTCTTCCCGGAGTGCTTGGGAGCGTTCCCACCCAGAACGGCTGTATCCCTTATCGGACGGTGACATCTGAGGGGTCGGATCGTGAGCCGGTGGGACCAGCAGCCTGGAGAGACGTTAGCTAGTGCAAAGGGCTGGGCGCCAAGGAAGGGGTGACGCCCTGCCCCACGGGAGAGGTCCATGGATACCAGACCTGCCACTGGATCATCCCTACGTACCGTCAGCGAGAGGACAGAAGAGGAGTCAGGGGAGTGGGTTCCCCCCAGCTGCTGAGTTTGCAGTTTAGAGCACAAGGTGGGGGGGAATCAAACCCCCAAACGAAAGGGACCTGGGATCTTTGAGCTGCTTGGACGCTGGGGGGCCAAGTGTTTGTAGGCATATGCAAGAGATGTCTGGCTGCTTAGCCTGGGTTAGCCCTAAAGGACACAGAGCTGGCTTCTCAGAGAAGCCTCTATTACCTTTTGAACCATAAGGTTGGAACTCGTTTGTGTATCTCTGTTACCTGCTGTAACCTCATCAGTAACCCTCGTTACCTCTTCCTAGCTAATGACTCTGTAGATAGTTTGTTAGAGGTTTCGCTGCAAGCCCTGTCTTTGGGGTGAGATCTGAGGTGCAGCTGACCTGAGTGAGTGACTGATCCTTTGGGACTGGGCGTGACCTGAACCTCGCTGTGATCTGTGGCGTGAGGGACCAGCCACCACAAAGGCCGGCTCACCGGGGTGGCGACAGAGCGGAGTGCCCAAGGGGACGGTCTGTGACTCCAGAGGAATTCACACTAGAAAGATAACTGGGTGGTGCGGGCTCAGTGCTGAACTCCCAGCCATCGTGGGGTTGGGGGGCGCCCTGCTCCTACCAGCCTGCCGAGAGCACTCCCCTCCCTGCCTTGCCCAGCGGCGGACAGTGGAGCCCCAGCAGGGAGGCGAGGCAGCGCCGGGGCTCACCTGTGATGAAGGCTGGCACGCCCCAGCCCACCATGTAGTAGAAGCGCATGGGGCTATGGTTGATGTCCCGCACCTCGGTCAGCATGCGGTAGAGGTGCAGCGCCTCCAGCAGGAGCCAGGCGAAGGTGCACATGTAGAAGAAGTGCAGCAGGATGGCGATCACGGTGCAGGCAAACTGCGGGGAGGGCCGGGCGTTAGGGGGCAGGGGGAGCCGGCACAGCCAGGGAAAGGCCCCAGGACACCCGGGTTACCATGTGCCCCACAGGCTCTAGGGCGCCCTGCTGCCCCCAGCTAGGAGACTGCACCCTGCAGGGCCTCCATGCCTGGGCTCAGCCAGCCCCGCCGGGGCCCCATGCGCAGGGCCCTGGGCCCAGCCCAGCCGCTACCTGCTCAGCGCCCCACCCCAGCCCAGTCGCGCCGCAGGAGGGTCCCCGGCCAGCCCAGCCCCCCGCAGCGCCCGCCCGCAGGCTCACGGGGACGTCGGCCTGGTTGATGCCCAGCAGGAAGACGAGCTCGGCGAGGAAGAGGGCGGTGGCGGTGTTCTTGCGGATGCTGTGCTGGTTGCCACGCAGGGCCCGCGGGCCGGCCAGCACCAGGAAGGTGAGCAGGAGGCTGCCCAGCGTCACGGCCACGGAGGCGTAGGTGATGGTCTGCAGCGGCAGGATCTCCCCGTTCTGGGGGGCAAAGGGGGCTCGTTGGGCAGCAACCAGCACACAGGCCCTGCCCCCCAACCAGCTCAGGGCTCAGAGATCACCATAGCCCCGCCCTCTCTCACACGGGGCTCCACCCATGGCTCCACCTCCTTGGGAATGGGGCTCCTCCCCCTTTCACCCCTCACACTGTGGGCCCACCCATAGCTGCACTCCCTGGGGGATGGGGCCCCACCCCACCCCATCCCTCCTTTCATACTGTGGCCTTGCCCATGGCTCTGCCCCCTGGCTATCTGGGCTCCGCCCCCTCTCACCTCTAATACTGTGACCCCGCCCATGGCTCCGCCCCTGGGTTGGGGCCCCGCCCACTGCCCGCTCACCTCTCTCCTGGAGATGTCCATCAGCACGGCGAAGCTGGTCATGTGGCTGCACTGGCAGCTGACGTGGCTCTGGTTCCTGAAGACCAGCTCACAGCCCCTGGCCGACCAGCCGCCCGCCCCACCAGGCCTGGGGAGCAGGAGAGCCGGAGTCGGGGGGGTTCTGGGGGACCCCGGTGGGGTAACAGGGCCTGCGAGCCCAGAGCCCCCCCGCAGGTGGGCGGGCTGGGGGTGCTGGGCCCAGCGCGGGGTACTCACAGTATGGAGTGGTTCCAGAAGACGCAGATGGGCTTGGAGCGCTCCTCCGTCTCCAGCAGCCGGAACTGCACGGTGATGGGCTTCTCCAGTGCCCGCGGCCCCCGCTGCTCCTCGTCGTGCACCATGATGCTCACCACCGGCGTGTTGATGATGGGCCGTTTGGGGACCCTGCGGGAACAGCTGGCACAGTGGGACCCAGCGCCACGTGCCCCGCCTCACTCGCCTCGGCCCCAGCGACAGCCCCCCAGCTATCTGCCCACCCACCTTTCCCCCTGCGCCTCTGCCACCCCCCACAGCTACCTGCCCCCGCATGTGCCCCCCGCCACAGCTACCTGTCCCCCTGCGCCTCTGCGACCCCCCCCAGCTACCTGCATCCCACCTGTACCTCCCCTCCCCGCCATAGCTATCTGCCAGAGGAGATGGGGGAGGGTCCAAGCCCAGTTCCCAGCGGGGCCGTGGAGACCAAGTTCCCCTGGGGACCCCACAGGGCAGGGCCATGGCACGTTGGCTGAGGGTAAACAGGGGCCTTCACTGCCTCTCCGTGCCCCACCTAGCACCGTCTTCTCCCCAGCACCTCCCGGCTCCTCTCCCCAACGCCCCCGCCCCCCCCCCCCGGCCCTGGGAACCTCTCCCCAGCGCCGTGGGTACCGCAGGCTCCGCTTGTCCGTGTCGTACTGCTCTGGCAGCAGCCCCGCCAGGGTGCGGTAGATAATGACGCTGGCCACGGCCTGGCCCTCACTCAGCTCCGGATGCCTCTTGTGCCGGGTCACCAGCGCCGGCTCCTCCTCCTCCTCCTCTGCGGAGCTGGGGGGCAGCTTGGCGCTGACCATGAGCGGGTCTGGAGGGAGAATCATGGTAGGTGAGAGCAGGGCCGGACCTTGCTCCCACGAGGGCAGCACGGACCTAGGCAAGGACCAGTCACGCCGCACTCCCTGCAATACAGGCCGGTGCCCACAGACAGCACCAGGTTGTGCCACGTTCCCCCAGGACTGCAGCGGGTCTAGGATTACAGCCCAGCCCTGGGCTCCCCTACAGCTCTGCCGGTGCCCCTCACTTCCGACCCACAGCCCCCTCAATCCCAGCCCTGGACTCCCCTACAGCTCTGCCGGTGCCCCTCACTCCCAACCCGCAGCCCCCTCAGTCCCAGCCCTGGGCTCCCCCCCAGCCCTGCCGGTGCCCCTCACTGCCGACGCGCAGCCCCCTCAATCCCAGCCCCCACAGCCCTGCCGGTGCCCCTCACTCCCGACCCGCAGCCCCCTCAATCCCAGCCCTGGGCTCCCCCCCAGCCCTGCCGGTGCCCCTCACTGCCGACCCGCAGCCCCCTCAGTCCCAACCCTGGGCTCCCCCCCAGCCCTGCCAGTGCCCCTCACTCCCGACCCGCAGCCCCCTCAATCCCAGCCCTGGGCTCCCCCCCAGCCCTGCCTCAATCCTGGGCTCCCCACAGGTGCTGCCCAGCTCCACCCCTGCTGGTGCCCCCCGGTGGGGCACTGTCACTGACTCACCTTTGCCCTCAGGCGCCTGGAAGACGGTTTCGGGGAGGATGACGGTGGTTTCCAGGTCCGCGGGCTTCTCACCCCGCAGCGCCTCGTAGTGGGGCAGCTTGGCGCCAGCGAAGTTCCCCTTGTCCAGCCGCACTACAGAGATGACTGGCCGAGAGACCCCCTCATGAGGGCCTGGGCCTGCCCCCGACGAGCTCACCCCACCCTCCTGCCCGTGCTGGCACCAGGCCAATGTAGGGCCACGATTCTGGGAGCCCTGGAGACTCCCAGGCCCAGCCATGGGGGCGCCGAGTACCCACCCTCCCCGGCCAGGGACTGCTCAGGAGCGGGCCCTGGGGTGGATAAGGCTGGGCAGCCAAATGTGGCCTGGCGCCAGGCTGGGCTCCCTCACACGCTCGGGCTCCCCTTCCAGCTCCTGGGCACAGCAGCCTGCGCCCCCATGATGCAACAGCCAAGCCCCCACACGACAGCCACGCCCCCCACATGACAGCCACGCCCCCACGCGACAGCCACGCCCCGTGACAGCCACGCCCCCCACATGACAGCCATGCCCCCACACGACAGCCACACCCCCACACGACAGCCACGCCCCCCACTTGACAGCCACGCCCCCACGCGACAGCCACGTCTCCAGTGCACCGCCCTCACCGATGTTGGGCGTGACGAGGGTGAAGGGGCTCAGGTAGGTCTGGCGCAGGTTCTGGGCCAGGGTGCTGGCGTAATCCTCATAGCACTTCAGCAGCCAGGCCGTGCCGCCCTCCGTCTGCTGGATCAGCTCCCAGTGGCGCTTGTTGCTGGGGCCCAGCAGGGCACTGCCCACCTGCAGCAGGTTCTGCAGGGGGGGCACCATGAGCATGGGGCCCTGCTGGGCTGACACACTGGGCACCCCCGGGTGGGGGTCCAGAGCATGGGCCTGGCTCGGCACTGTGGCAGGCTCGTCGCCATGGTGACCGAGCCCCTGGTCCCACCCCTCTGGGGCTGAGCCAAGGTCACGGTTCGGGTCTCAATGGGGCCACCTGAGGATCCAGCCCCATGGAGTCAGGGTGTCTGGGGCCCTGCCTGACCTGTGGGACTCACCTGCCCCTGTGGGACCCTCCCTGGCCCATCTCCCCAGCTGGGTGTTTTGCTTGTGGGTGTGAGGGGGAATCACCTGCCCCGGGCCACAAGAGCCCCTGAGGTCCCCTGGGCAGCCTGCATCAAGCGACACTGGGGCCCCACATCCTTCCCGTCAGCCCCCTGTGCCTGTGCCCAGGGGCAGCCTGGACAGGCATGGCAGTGCCCAGATTCTTTCCCAGGTCCCCAGGCCGGCTGCTTTGCATGGGGTCAGTCTCCAGCTCCATGGGGTCGGTTTGCCATGGGGCACATGCGTGGCCCCAGCAGGGGACCGTCCTCTGACCACAACAAGCCCCCCGTGCCCAGGAGCAGGGGCACCAAGGTCCTTCCCTCCCTGGCAAATGCTACCTGAAGCCCCCACCCCTGTGCCCGCCTGGCAGGGCTTCCCCGCGCCACCCCAGCCACTCTCCCGACCCGCTGGCACCTCGGTGAAGTGGACGTCCTGTGTGGCAGCCAGGCCGAAGCCTTGCTGGTGGCTCTCGTGCTGCAGGAGGCGGGCACAGAGCTGGTACGCCACCCGCACGTCGCTGCCGAAGTAGCTGGTTGTGTGCTGGGTGGCATTGTGCAGCTGCAGGGCCACCCGCTGCGCCAGCCCCAGGTCCAGGAGCGACTCGTTCCGCAGCAGCCGCTCCGCCTGCGCCAGGCAAGGCAGTCGTCAGTGCTGGGCACCGGGGAGGGGCACTGAACGTAGCCTTGGGGCTCAGCACCAGGGGAGCGGGGGGCCTCAGACTGATTATGGCCTGGGGGCTCAGAGCCGGGCGCTGGGGAGGCAGGGGAGTCCCAAGGGAGCCTAGCTGTAGAATCATAGAATATCAGGGTTGGAAGGGACCTTGGGAGGTTCTAGTCCAACCCCCTGCTCAAAGCAGGACCGATCCCCAACTAAATCATCCCAGCCAGGGCTTTGTCAAGCCTGACCTTAAAAACCTCTAAGGAAGGAGATTCTACCACCTCCCTAGGTAACGCATTCCAGTGTTTCACCACCCCCCTAGTGAAAAAGTTTTTCCTAATATCCAACCTAAATCTCCCCCACTGCAACTTGAGACCATTACTCCTTGTTCTGTCATCTGCTACCACTGAGAACAGTCTAGAACCATCCTCTTTGGAACCCCCTTTCAGGGAGTTGAAAGCAGCTATCAAATCCCCCCTCATTCTTCTTTTCCGCAGACTAAACAATCCCAGTTCCCTCAGCCTCTCCTCATAACTCATGTGTTCCAGTCCCCTAATCATTTTTGTTGCCCTTCGCTGGACTCTTTCCAATTTTTCCACGTCCTTCTTGTAGTGTGGGGCCCAAAACTGGACACAGTACTCCAGATGAGGCCTCACCACTGTCGAATAGAGGGAAACGATCACGTCTCTCAATCTGCTGGCAATGCCCCTACTTATACATCCCAAAATGCCATTGGCCTTCTTGGCAACAAGGGCACACTGTTGACTCAAATCCAGCTTCTCGTCCACTGTCACCCCTAGGTCCTTTTCTGCCGCACTGCTGCCGAGCCATTCGGTCCCTAGTCTGTAGCGGTGCATGGGATTCTTCCATCCTAAGTTCAGGACTCTGCACTTGACCTTGTTGAACCTCATCAGATTTCTTTTGGCCCAATCCTCTAATTTGTCTAGGGCCCTCTGTATCCTATCCCTACCCTCCAGCGTATCTACCTCTCCTCCCAGTTTAGCTGTCATGATGTCCTCCTCAAGGATGGGACTGGTCAGCTTGTGGGAAAACCCCCTCTGATTCGCTGCCTTCCCCACTGCCCCGTCTCCTGGGAAAGAGCAGCCAATCAGAGCTGCTGCAGGAAGCTGGCAGAGCTCCCCCCCGATACCGTTCCCATGGGGGGGCACTAAACAGCCCAGCGGGTCAGCCCGCTCCACAGTGAGTGACAGGGCAACTCATCGGCCCCCCACCCACTTGGCCTGGGCAGAGGCAGAGGGGGGTGAAGACCCCTGAAGATGCCACTGGCCTGGTGGGGGAGAGGAACCCCCAGCACCCCCATCCTGGGAGAGGGGGTAAAGCCTGAGGGGGGCTGGGGACAGAACTGGGGGGCCAGGATGAAGTGTGGGGCAGGGCAAGGGGAGCCTGGCAGCACCGACGGCCCCTGCACTGGGGCTGGCCGAGAGCACAACACGACCTTGTCCAAAGCGCCTGGCACTGGGGAGCCAAGTCCGGCGTCAATGACACCTGGGGCTGCCCGTACAGGGAGCACCCCAGGTCTCGCCTCGCCAGGTGGAGCAGTGCATGCTGGGGCCCCCCGGAGTCACAGCCAGGGCACTGGGAGCTGCCACGGGGGCCCTGGCAGGGCTGGGGCTGGGCTCCCCGGCTCTGTGGGCGCTGGGCAGATGCCACTCACCAGGCTCTGGAGCTGGGCGAAGGGCAGCGAGGTGCAGTTGAAGAGGTTGGGAGCCAGCCAGCCCTTGTGCTCATCACAGTGCCGCACCGCAGTGCCTGCGGGAAGAGAGCAGGGGTCACCGTGGGGGGCCCCGGCCCTGCCCACCAGCCCCTGCTGCCAGCACGGGCCAGAGACTCAGCGCCGTCCTGCACCCCTAGCGTTTGGGCAGGCAGGCACAGGGCATCACGCTGCAGCCATGGCATGAGGGCGCATCGAGCACCGTCTCCCGTCGCAGCGGCACATAGTTACCCAAGGATCCGCGGGGACACGGTGATGCGGCGGGCAGCCCAAAGCGGGTGCGGGGCCACCAGATGTTGGCTTCGATGGCACGGGGGCAGCTGTCATAATTCACTGCACGGCAAAGAGGCAAATCAGAGCGAGAGCCCCGGGGCGCCCAGCAGGTGCCCCCAGCTGGGCAGGTCCAGGGGCCCAGTTTACCGCAGTGTGCTCAGGAGAGCCCTGGCTGCGGGGCACAGGGGCCACAGGACAGCCCTCGGTTGGGGGGTTGCTATCACAGACCCCGCCTGGACAAGGGCCTGCCGGGCGGTGGGCAGGCAGCGGGGTCCATGGGGAGTCTGGATAACAATGGATGGGGGGATGGGACATCACCTGGGGCCATGGCCCACATCCTGGCTGGGAGACCTTGGCAGCCAGCGGCCCAGGCACCCCTTCGCCAGTGTGGGGGGGCAGGGTGCCCACAGCTCAGGGGCTATGGTCCATTCAGCCCCCAGCTGACTCTGGCCCCCCAGAGTCTCCTTTATTTCCCTACTGGGGTGGCCGTTCCCCCCACACTGCCCCCAGTCGAAATCCTGTGTCCTGGGCATGCCCCCCACTGGCATCCTGAGTGGTGCTGGGCCCTGCCGCACCCTGGGGGGCCACACCCCGCCTCATGCTGGCAGTTGTGTCCTGCTCCTCCCTCAGGGTTGTGCCAGACATGCCATGGGGACTGTGCCCCACCTCGCCCTGGGGACCATGTCCCGCCATGCCCTGGAGGCTGGGCCCTTCCATGCCCTGGGGGCCGCACCCGCTATGCCCTGAGGACCACGCCCGCCGTGCCACAGGGGCCGGTCTGACCTTCGCAGCCGTTGGCGGTGACCTCGGCAAAGGGGTTGTCACAGCGGTCGCAGCGTCGCCCGATGACGCCTGGCTTGCACTGGCACTGCCCTGTCTCGGGGTCGCAGAGCCGTGCCAGGGAGCCCGTGGGGTAGCAGTCGCACAGCAGGCAGGAGTCGCTGGCCAGCGGGCAGTAGTGATTCTCCTGGGGGGCAGAACACAGGACTTTAGCCCCAGCGGGCAGCTGGCAGCCCTGCACAGCCAACCCCCATCTATTGACCAGGCAGCCCACAAGCCACCACAGGGCCAGATCCACCCATTGCCCCGTGCCCCATGGGGCTCCTCTCGGTGGAGGGGAGAACAGCTCCCACCCATCCAGCTAAGGCTGCTGGCAGGGCGTAGTTAGTGCTCTGGAGTGGGTGACACTGACTCGCTGAGACCCGCCAAACTCTGCTCACGCATGGACCACCATGCAGGCAGCAGGCACTGCACCGACCATGTCCCACTGCCAGCCCCTCGGCTGCCTGCTGTCCGGGGCCAAGGGCAGAGTCGTCCTATGGGGCAGGTACCACCAGAGACCAGCCCCACCTGCCCACCCCCAAGGCTGCAGAGGGCAAAAAGTCTCACACTCCATCTGGGCCCCCAACCTGCCTCATGGGAACCCCTTGCCCCGAGTGCTGCTCAACTCCCGGCCCCTGATGGAGCCCTTCTGGGAGCCCTGGGTCACTGGCACCCCCAAGCAGTGTTATCCCCCGCAGCTGGGCTGAGCACCCCCCAATCCTCCTTCAGTCGTATATCCTCCCAGCTAGCCCGCGCACGCCCCAGTCTCCCTGCAGTGGTATCTCCGCCCAGCTGACCTGGGCACCCCGCCACTCCCCTGCAGTGGTATCTCCCCACTGCTGACCCGGGCACCCCCCAGTCCCTCTGCGGTGGGGCCTCTCTCACTCACCCTGCAGTGACACTCCCCACTGGTTCTGTTGCAGTCGGGGTCGAAGCCTTTGCTGACGTCACAGTTGCAGGGGCTGCACGTGGGGTGCCCCCACCACCCCCGCGGGCACGGCTGGTCGATCCTGTGCAGAGCAGCCCCAGCTTCGTTACCTGCCTCCCCACTCAACAGGCTGCCCCCCCCACGCCCTTGCTGGGCACCTGGCACTCACCCGTGTGCGCTGCACCGTCCCCCCCCCACCCTCACTCTGGGTACCACTCCCACACATGCCTGGCACACTCACTGCATATGCACTGCACACACAATGCCCGCAACATGCTACCAGACACTGGGCACACACTGCCTGGGCGTGCACTGCATGCACCCCCAGTGTACACTCAGCGTACACCTGCACTGCACGCACTCCCGGCGTACACCAACCCTGCACGCACACCTAGCATACACCTTCACTGCATGCACACACAGCGTACACCCAGGGTATGCTTGCACTGCACACCCCCCCAACGTACACCAGCATACACCTGCATTGAACCACCCCCAATGTACACCAGCATACACCTTGTGACGCAGCAGGGAGGGGGGAGTGTTCACCTGGGAATGTGCCCTGGGGACGGGAGACCTGAGAGCCTGTCACCTGAGCCAGGAGGGGGAGGGGGAGGTAACACCTCTGCCCAGGAATGTGGACGGAGGCTGCAGCAGGGAACCTGCTCGGTGGGTTTAGTTTCAGTTTGGGGCTGGGTGGAGGAACACAGGGAACCCCAGGGCTGGGGTCTAAGCTCCCTGCTCCCCCAGAAGGACTTCACTGAGGGGTCCTGGGTGTCCCCACAAGCTCTGTTTTGGACTGTGTTCCTGTTGTCCAATAAACCTTCTGTTTTACTGGCTGGCTGAGAGTCTCAGTGAATCCCAGGAAGAGGGGTGCAGGGCCTGGACTCCCCCACACTCCGTGACACACCTACACGGCATGCACACCCAGCGTACACCTGCACTCTAAGCACCCCCCAATGTACACCCTTCATACACCTGCACTGCATGCAAACCCAGCATACACCCAGCACACACCTGCACTGCACAGAACCCTAATGTACACTCAGCATACACCTGAACTGCACGCACACCCAGCACACACCTGCACTGCATGCACACTCACTGTGCACATGCACACACATACACAATCACTGCATAACCTGCACAGCACACACAAACACTGTACATCTGCACTGCACACACACACTGTACACACACTCATTGTGAACACCTGCACGGCACACACGCTGACTGCATACACCTGCACTACACACACACACACACAATCACTGAGTACACCCACATGCCATGCACACACACATACTACATACATTTCTACTAGGTGCACACACAGCATATAGGTGCAGTGCGTATGCCTGGACAGCATGCACACACCCACCCTGAGTGCACACGAACACTGCACACAGCCACACACACACATTTACTGAATATACCTGCATAGGGCATGCACACTCACTCCATAGCTCTGCATTGCGCACGCACACACACACGCACACCCAGCACACACCTGCACTGCACACCCCCCCACACACCCACTGTGTGCGCACACCAGTCCTATGCCCACACAGCGTGTCTACGTGCACGGCAGACGCACGCCCCGCGTCCCGGCATCTCACTTGTTTTCGCAGTAGGGGCCGAAGTAGCTGGGGGGACACTCGCAGATGTAGCCGTGTGGGGCGCTGGGCTTGCGAGTGCACGTGGCCTGGTGCTCACAGGGGTTGAGGGCACACACGTGGGCACAGCTGTCTCCATAATAACCTGGGGCAGGAAGGAGGAGATGCCTGGAGGTTCAGTGTCCCAATGCCGCAGCCCGGGGCTCCCACGGCCGCCTGCCCCTGCTGGCTGAGAAGGAGTGATGCTCTGCGTGCAGTACAGCCAGGCGGCCTTGGCCGGAGCTGTCCTCCAGGGGGCTGGCCAGCCTTGGGGTGCCCCTTGCGTGTGACCAGCCCCAGAGCCGCTGGCCTGAGCGCCCCACGGCTCCCCAGCCTGACTGAGATGTGCCCCGCCGATCCCAAGGGGCTCCTGGGGGCTGTACTGGGGCGGGGCAAATACCCCTGAAGATGCACAGGGATCACCAGGCAGCATGTGACCCCCCTGGTGCGGGCACTGCAGGGCAGGGAACACTGCCCCCCGCCCAGTTCTTGCCCCTCACCTGGGTCACAGCTGCAGGAGAAGCTGTCCCAGTCGTCATTGCAGTAGCTGTTGGCTGGGCAGGGGCTGGAGTCGCAGGGGTCAGGGACGCTGCAGCCGTGCTCCACGCTCACCCGCTCGGCCTGGTTCACGTTCAGGGCCACGGCACTGGCCGACGTCTCGCCGATCCGCACCCCCTGCCAGGGCACGAGGGGCTCCGGTGAGCCTGGCATTGGCCCCGCCCCCCTCTGCCCCCCTCAGAGTGGGCCCGGAGCGCCCCCGAGAATGGGCCTAGAGCCCCCCGCCCCAGAACGGGCCCAGAGCCCCGGAGAATCAGCCCAGAGCCCCCCTGAGAACAGACCTGGAGCACCACTGAGAACGGGCACAGACCCCCTCCCCCCAGAACGAGCCCACAGCCCACCAAGAATCAGCCCAGAGCCTCCCCAAGAATCGGCCCACAGCCCCCCTGAGAACAGGCCCAGAGCCCCCTCCAAGAATGGGCCTGGAGCCTCCCTGGCAGCCCCCCAGCAGGGGGCAGGGTTCCCCCATCACCCCCTTGTTTGCGTGTTTCATGCTGTACCCCAGACCCAGCAGCAGAGGATGGAAACCAGCCCCCAAGGGCCCAACTGTGTGGCAGGCTGTAGCTGCCAGGACTGGCCACTAGAGGAGGCCACAGTCTGACCCTGGGACTTGGGGCCGGCGGGTGCCCGCGGACAGCGGTGGGGCTGCCCAAGAGCCAGGGGCTGTAGGTCTGGCCGTGATGCTGCTATTACCTGCCCGCCCAGGTGCCAGGTCCCAGCCGGATGGGCCCATCCCCTGGCTGGCACCCAGAGGAGGGTACGAACCGCCCGGCGCCCCCCGGTACCTGCATGCAGCCGCGGAATCCCTGCTGCACCCGGCCCCCCGCGCCCGCCACGCCGCCCACGCTCAGGTTCCCCAGCTTCAGCCCCTGCAGCTCGCTGCCGACGACCTCCAGCACCTGCCAGAGAGACCGGTGAGCGCTGGGCCCTGCAGAGCTCAGGGAGCCCAGGGCTGGGAGAGCAGGGCGGGGGCTGTCGGGCGGGAGTGAGGGGCACTGGCAGAGCTGGGGGGGGGGGGAGCCCAGGGATGGGACTGAGGGGGCTGCAGGTCAGGAGTGAGGGGCACCGGCAGAGCTGGGGGGAGCCCAGGGCTGGGATAGCAGAGCGGGGGCTGTCGGGCGGGAGTGAGGGGCACTGGCAGAGCTGCGGGGGAGCCCAGGGGTGGGATTGAGGGGGCTGTGGATTGGGAGTGAGGGGCACCAGCAGAGCTGCGGGGGAGCCCAGGGGTGGGATTGAGGGGGCTGCGGGTTGGGAGTGAGGGGCACCGGCAGAGCTGCGGGGGAGCCCAGGGGTGGGATTGAGGGGGCTGCGGGTCAGGGCTGAGGGGCGCTGGTGGAGTGGGGAGCCCAGGGGTGGGATTGAGGGGGCTGCGGGTCGGGAGCGAGGGGCACCGGCAGAGCTGCGGGGGAGCCCAGAGGTGGGATTGAGGGGGCTGCGGGTCGGGGCTGAGGGGCGCCGGTGGAGTGGGGAGCCCAGGGGTGGGATTGAGGGGGCTGCGGGTCGGGAGCGAGGGGCACCAGCAGAGCTGCGGGGGAGCCCAGGGGTGGGATTGAGGGGGCTGCGGGTCGGGGCTGAGGGGCGCCGGTGGAGTGGGGAGCCCAGGGGTGGGATTGAGGGGGCTGCGGGTCAGGGCTGAGGGGCGCCGGTGGAGCGGGGAGCCCAGGGTGTCTCTGTTGCTCTCACCCCGGCTCTGTTGTTGGCCCCAAAATTCAGTTCAAATGTGAAGAAACAGACACAAGGTTTAAAGGAACGACAGTGACTAACGCCCCCTCCCCCACGCCTTGCCCAGCTCCCCATCCTGCCCCCTACACCCTCCCCCAGGGCCCATCACACCCCACACACCTTGCCCCCACCCCTCTTCCCCCCTGCACCTGCCCCCCATCCTGGCCCCCACCCTTCACCCAGCCCCCCTTCCGCCCCTCCCCCCCTTATCCTGCCCAGCCCCCCTTTGTCCCAGCTGTCACGGAGTGTGGGGGAGTCCAGGCCCTGCACCCCTCTTCCTGGGATTCACTGAGACTCTCAGCCAGCCAGTAAAACCGAAGGTTTATTGGACAACAGGAACACAGTCCAAAACAGAGCTTGTGGGTACACCCAGGACCCCTCAGTGAAGTCCTTCTGGGGGAGCAGGGAGCTTAGACCCCAGCCCTGGGGTTCCCTGTGTTCCTCCACCCAGCCCCAAACTGAAACTAAACCCACCGAGCAGGTTCCCTGCTGCAGCCTCCATCCACATTCCTGGGCAGAGGTGTTACCTCCCCCTCCCCCTCCTGGCTCAGGTGACAGGCTCTCAGGTCTCCCGTCCCCAGGGCACATTCCCAGGTCAACACTCCCCCCTCCCTGCTGCGTCACATCGTCACATCTCTCCCCCCTTCGAGACTGAACTGAGCGGGGTCACTGTGACCAGTGACCTGGGGAAGTTCGGGGCCCCCTCTCCGGGACAGCGCATCCGCTATCAGGTTGGCACTTCCCTTCACGTGGACCACGTCCATGTCGTAATCCTGCAGGAGCAGGCTCCACCTCAGGAGCTTGGCGTTGGCTCCTTTCATCTGGTGCAGCCAGGTCAGGGGAGAGTGGTCGGTGTAGACGGTGAAGTGTCGCCCGAAGAGATAGGGCTCTAGTTTCTTGAGGGCCCACACCATGGCCAGGCACTCCTTCTCGATGGCCGCGTAGTGTTGCTCCCGGGGTAGCAACTTCTTGCTCAGGTACACGATGGGGTGTCTCTCCCCCTTTTCATCCTCCTGCATTAGCACCGCCCCCAGTCCCGTGTCGGAGGCGTCGGTGAACACCACAAAGGGCTTGTCAAAGTCTGGGTTTGCTAGAACTGGGCCACTGACCAGAGCCTCCTTCAGCGCCCGGAAAGCCTCCTGGCACTGCTCGGTCCAGACCACCTTGTCTGGCTTCCCCTTCTTGCATAGCTCAGTGATGGGGGTGGCTATGGCGCTAAAGTGGGGCACAAATCTTCGGTAGTATCCTGCCATCCCAATAAAGGCTTGGACCTGCTTTTTGGTGTGGGGAGCGGGCCAGTCTCTGATCACCTCCACCTTGGCCGGTTCCGGCTTTAGGCGGCCGCTCCCCACCCGATGGCCCAGGTAAGATACTTCAGCCATCCCCACCTTGCACTTCTCCGCTTTGACAGTCAGCCCAGCCCCCTGGAGTCGGTCCAGCACTTGTCTAACCTGGGACACGTGGTCCTCCCAGGTCTGGCTAAAGACACAGATGTCGTCAATATACGCCACGGCAAAACTCTCCATCCCCCTCAGGAGCTGGTCCACCAGGCGCTGGAAGGTGGCCGGCGCTCCCTTGAGGCCGAAAGGCAGGGTCAGAAACTCATAGAGCCCCAGAGGGGTGATAAAGGCCGATTTCAGCCGGGCATCTGCATCCAGCGGCACTTGCCAGTAGCCCTTTGTAAGGTCCATGGTGGTAAGGTACCGAGCTCCTCCCAGCTTGTCTAGGAGCTCGTCCGGCCTGGGCATGGGGTAGGCATCCGATACAGTGATGGCATTGAGCTTCCGATAGTCCACACAGAACCGGACTGACCCATCCTTTTTGGGGACCAGCACCACCGGCGAGGCCCAAGGGCTGGCCGATGGCTGGATCACCCCCAAAGCCAGCATGTCCCGGACCTCTCTTTCCAGGTCCTGAGCAGTTTTCCCTGTGACTCGGAAGGGGGAGCATCTTATCGGCGGGTGCGACCCTGTCTGCACCCGGTGGACAGTCAGATTAGTGCGTCCAGGCTGGTTGGAAAACAGCTGTCGGTACGGATGCAGCACCCCCCTGACCTCAGCTTGCTGGGCAGGGGTGAGCTGATCCGAGAGGGGGATTGTTTCCAGGGGGGAACCAGCTCTGGTCCCAGGGAATAGATCTACTAAAGGGTCATCTCCCTGCTCCTCCCACTGACCACACACAGCTAACACCACATTCCCCCTGGCATAATATGGCTTCATCATATTCACATGGTACACCCGGCGGTGGTGGGCCCGGTTCGACAGCTCCACCACATAGTTTACCTCATTGAGCTGCTTGACGACCTTGAACGGGCCCTCCCAGGCGGCCTGTAGTTTGTTCTTTCTCACGGGGATGAGAACCATCACCTGATCCCCGGTGGCGTAGGCACGGGCCCGCGCCGTGCGGTCATACCAGACCTTCTGCTTCCTCTGGGCTCTGGCCAGATTCTCCCTGGCCAGGCCCATGAGTTCAGCCAGTCTCTCTCGGAAGGTCAGGACATACTCCACCACTGACTCTCCATCGGGAGTGGCCTTCCCCTCCCACTCGTCTCTCATCAGGTCCAGGGGGCCCCTCACCCTCCTTCCATATAACAGTTCGAAAGGCGAAAATCCGGTAGACTCCTGGGGCACCTCCCTGTACGCGAACAGCAGGTGAGGTAAGTACTTGTCCCAATCCTGCGGGTGCTGGTTCATAAAGGTTTTCAGCATCATCTTTAGCGTCCCGTTAAACCTCTCCACCAGCCCATTGGACTGGGGGTGATACGCTGAGGCCCAGTCATGCCGGACCCCACATTTCTCCCACAAGCACCGGAGCAGGGCCGACATGAAGTTGGAGCCTTGGTCTGTCAAGACTTCCCTGGGGAACCCCACTCGGCTGAAAATGGTCAGGAGCGCATCTGCCACGGTGTCTGCTTCAATGGAAGCTAAGGGCACTGCCTCGGGGTAGCGGGTGGCGAAATCTACCACCACCAGAATGTATTTCTTCCCCGACCGGGTCGTCTTGCTGAGAGGCCCCACGATGTCCATGGCCACCTTCTGGAAAGGCTCCTCTATGATGGGCAAAGGTCTCAACGCCGCTTTCCCCTTGTCCCGGGCCTTCCCCACCCTCTGACAGGGGTCACAGGATCGGCAATACTGCCGGACGGTGGTAAAGACCCCGGGCCAGTAAAAGTTCTGTAGCAACCTCTGCCGGGTGCGCCGGATTCCCTGGTGCCCTGCGAGGGGGATGTCATGGGCCAGGGACAGGAGCTTGCGGCGGTACTTCTGGGGGACCACCAGCTGCCTCCTGATCCCACAGGACTCCCCTTCCCCTGGGGGAGCCCATTCTCGGTACAGGAACCCCTTCTCCCACAGGAACCTCTCCTGGCAGCCTCTCCTCATGGTCCGTCCCTCACTGAGGTCGGCCAGGTCCCTGAGCTTCTGCAAGGAGGGATCTTTCCTCAACTCGGCCTGGAACTCAGCGGCTGGGGAAGGGATGGGGCCCGGTTCCCCCTCCGTGGCCAGGTCTGAGGCCGCAGCCTCTCTGAGCCGTGCCCCTCGGCGCTCCCTCCCCACCCGAGTAGGGTCTCGCGCCTCCAGTGTGGTACCCTCCCCAGGGTCAGGTCGCAGTGCCCCTCGCCGGCTCTGGCTACGGGTCACAACCAGGGCGGTCTGGGGGTCGCTTGGCCAGTCCTCTAGGTCTCCCCCCATCAAAACTTCAGTGGGCAAATGGTGGTGTACCCCCACATCCTTGGGGCCCTCCTTGGCCCCCCATTTCAGGTGTACCCTTGCCACGGGCACCTTAAATGGGGTCCCGCCCACCCCCGTCAGGGTCAGGTAGGTGTTGGGCACCACCCGATCTGGGGCCACCACCTCGGGCCGGGCCAGCGTCACCTCCGCGCCCGTATCCCAGTATCCATTGACCTTCCTCCCATCCACCTCCAGGGGAACAAGGCACTCTCTCCGGAGGGACAGCCCCGCACCCACCCTGTAAACCGAGCACCCTGAGTCCAGAGCCTCCAGCCCTCTGGCGGGGCTGGCTGGGGGTACTCTTCCCTCCTGAGCAGGTGGCAAACTGGTAGCCCCCCTTTCCTGGGTCGCCTGCCCCTCGTCCAGCTGAGTCCCTACCCAGTTAACCCTGGGTAGGTTGGGTCTGCTCAGTTTGTCCCTGAGCCCGGGGCACTGGGCCCGTACGTGGCCTCTCTGGCCACAGTGATAGCAGCTCAGGTCACGTTGGTCCCCTCGAACGGGTCGGAGGGGCCCGACACCAGGCGTTCCCCTTTGGAGGGGGTTCTCCCTATTTCCCCGCTGGGAGGCCCCATGGTGGCTCTCTCTCTGCATCGGGGGGGGCCTGTTCTTTTGGGACTCCTCCCGGCTACCCCCTGACCGACTGTTCACAAACTCGTCGGCCAGCTGCCCTGCATGCTGGGGGTTCGCGAGCTTTTTGTCCACCAGCCACAGCCTCAGGTCGGAAGGGCACTGTTCATACAGGTGCTCCAGTACAAACAGGTCAAGCAGGTCCTCTTTAGTTTGGGCCCCCGCTGTCCACTTGCGGGCATATCCCTGCATCCTGTTGACCAGTTGTAGGTAGGTGACCTCAGGCGTTTTACGCTGACTCCGGAACCTTCTCCGGTACATCTCGGGGGTCAGCCCAAACTCACGGAGCAGGGCCTGTTTGAACAGTTCATAGTCCCCTGCCTCTGCCCCGGTCATCCGGCTGTAGACCTCCACGGCTTTGGGGTCCAGTAAGGGGGTGAGGAACTGGAGCCTGTCTGCAGGGTCAACCCTGTGCAGCTCGCAGGCATTCTCAAAGGCCGTCAGGAAGCTATCTATGTCCTCCCCCTCCTTCCGCTGGGCCAGGAAGCACTTATCAAAGCTCCTTGCAGTCTTGGGTCCCCCCTCACTCACCGCAGCCGGGGCCCCACTGCTCCTCAGCCTGGCCAGCTCCAGTTCATGCTGTCTTTGTTTCTCCTTCTCCTGCTGCTCATGTTGACGTTCCCTCTCCTTCTCCTGACGCTCCCTCTCCTTCTCCTGACGTTCCCTCTCCTTCTCCTGACGCTCCCTCTCCTTCTCCTGACGCTCCCTCTCCTTCTCCTCCTGCTCATGTTGACGTTGTTTCTCCTTCTCCTCCTGCTCATGTTGACGTTGTTTCTCCTTCTCCTCCTGCTCATGTTGACGTTGTTTCTCCTCATGTTGACGTTGTTTTTCATGATCCTCCAGCTCCCTCATTTTCCTCTCCCTCTCCCATTCCAGCCGCATCCGCTCCAGGGATGGGGAGCTCCGCTGGGAGGATCCCCTGCTGGCTGCTGGGGTCAGGGGGCCCTCGGTATTCGCTGGGCTTCCCACAACCCCTCCCCCAGGCATAGGTAGGAAGGGTCTCGGGGTGTCCTGGGCAGCAGTCTGACCCCTCCCAGCCTGGTCAGGCCCCAGGGCCCACGCTGCGTCCGCCGGGCGGCTTCCCTCAGGGACAGGGATCGGGTCATCCAAGCGATCCCTCTCCTCCAGCTGGGCAATCAGCTGTTCCTTGGTGGACCTCCCGACGCGCAGCCCCCTCTGCCTGCACAGCTCCACCAGGTCGCTCTTAAGGCGTTTAGCGTACATCTCCCGGCTGGCCACTCGCAGGCCGGGCAGCTGTCCACGGTTTCCAGGAAAAGCCCCTAGTGTGCCAGTCCTTCTTGAGGTCACCACCTCTTTGCCAGGGTCGAGTTGCAGACTCCTCCGCCCCTGGGACCGCTCGCTGCAATCCCCCGGGGGACCCTGTTACTGCAAAAGTCCTTCTCTCTGGTCACACACTCCCAGGGGTTAACCGCCCCCTGAAACCGTCTCTCTCTCTGAATCTTCAGCACGCCTGGTCCCCGTCAATCCCCCTTCGTTTTACTGTTCCCCAGTCACTTACTGCAGGAAGCGCCGTTCACGGGGTGCAGTAGATCCCACCGCTGCCACCAGTTGTCACGGAGTGTGGGGGAGTCCAGGCCCTGCACCCCTCTTCCTGGGATTCACTGAGACTCTCAGCCAGCCAGTAAAACCGAAGGTTTATTGGACAACAGGAACACAGTCCAAAACAGAGCTTGTGGGTACACCCAGGACCCCTCAGTGAAGTCCTTCTGGGGGAGCAGGGAGCTTAGACCCCAGCCCTGGGGTTCCCTGTGTTCCTCCACCCAGCCCCAAACTGAAACTAAACCCACCGAGCAGGTTCCCTGCTGCAGCCTCCATCCACATTCCTGGGCAGAGGTGTTACCTCCCCCTCCCCCTCCTGGCTCAGGTGACAGGCTCTCAGGTCTCCCGTCCCCAGGGCACATTCCCAGGTCAACACTCCCCCCTCCCTGCTGCGTCACATCGTCACACCAGCCCCCGGTTTGTCTCGGCCCCACCCGCTGCTCTGCATCCTCCATGCCCAGCTCTGTGCCCGCCAGCCCCCGCACCTGGTGCAGGCCGTAGTCGAGGGACAGGACAGCCAGGCCCTCGGCCTCCGCGCTCTCCCGCCCGGGCCGCAGCTCCAGCTGCAAATGATGCCAGCCGCCATCGTTCACCTTCACCTGGCGCAGCCGGAGCGCCCAGCCACGGCCGCCAGGCTGGGAGACGCTCATCAGCACGTGCCCCTCGCTCAGCTGGAAGAAACGGGGGCCATCAGAGGGGGCGGGGGCAGTGAGGGGAGTAGGGGGCCGGGGGGCAGTGGGGCGGGAACGGGGGGAAGCAGTGGGCAGTGGGGGGAGCAGGGAGTAGAGGGGCAGTAGGGGAGTGGAGTGGGAGGGGGGTATGTGGGGGGCAGGGGGCAGTGGGGGAGCAGGGGGTAGAGAGGCAGTGGGGGAGCGGGTTGGGAGCAGGGGGGCAACGGGCTCCAGGGGGCAGTGAGGGGAGCAGTGGTCTGGGGTCCCAGCTGCTGGGACATGCCCAGTGGGTGGCTCTCGAGGGCCCATGGGCGGATGCTCAGACTCTGGGCAGGGGCCCCTGGGGACGGGAAGTGTCTCCCAGATCCGGGTGCTCCCGCCCGCACTGGTGCAAGGGGCCCTGGGATGGGCAGTGTTAGCTGGAGGCCAGTGGGGCATGTGGGACCGTTCCCAGCCCCTGCCTCTCGCAGCCCATGTGGGGCCGATGCCAGGGGGCCCGAGCGCTCTGGCACCAGCCCAGCAGAGGGGGGGCTGCATCACTTCCCGGGGCACCGTGCCAGGAATGGGTCCCGCCCTCACCTGGGCAGTAGGGGGGTTAAGGTCCTGCATCCCCCAGGCTCTGGCACCCACAGGCAGTCCCTATGGGCTGACGGCCCCTCCAGCCGTGGCACCCACCAGCCAAGCGACGGCACCTCCCCCCGTGGCACCCGCCTGCCGGGCGACGACCCCTCCCCCCGTGGCAGCTGCCTGCCGGGCGACGACCCCTCCCCCCGTGGCACCCGCCTGCTGGGCGACGGCCCCTCCTCCCGTGGCACCCGCCTGCTGGGCGACGGCCCCTCCCCCGTGGCACCCGCCTGCCGGGCGACGGCCCCTCCCCCCGTGGCACCCGCCTGCCGGGCGACAGCCCCTCCCCCGTGGCAGCCGCCTGCCGGTGCCCCACCTGCAGGGTGATGGTGGAGAGCTGCCCAGCCAGGGCCCGCAGGAGGACGCCGTGGGCCTGGCGGGTGCGGAACATGAGCCCCATGTGCCAGGGCAGCGAGATGCTCAGGGCCAGGTCACTCCAGGCCACCAGGCTGCTGCCCAGGAACCGCTGGGGATTCGCCATCTCTGCAGGAGACACCAGCTCAGCCCATGGGGCCTGCTGCCCCCCCACAACAGGGGCCCACAGCCCTGCCCCCCAAAGAGCCATGCAGGGGCCTGGAGCGGGTCTGGAGGGGCCTTGCATCCTGGGGACCAGCACTCGGGCAGTGGTTTGTGGCTCCAGCTTTGTCCTGGAGCCCCCCACCTGCCCCCTCTGAGCCCCCCGCCTGCCCCCCCGAACCTCCTGCCTGTCCCCCCCGGAACGCCCCCAGCCTGTCCCCTCCCCCGTGAGCCCTCCGCCTGCCCCCCGCCCTGAACCCCCAGCCTGTCCCCTCTGGAGCCTCCTGCCTGGCCCCGAGCCCCCTACCTTGCCTGCAGTTCTTGCCCCCAAAGCCCAGGGGGCACTCGCAGCTGAACGTGTCCCACTGGTTGACGCAGGTGCCCCCATTGTGGCAGGTGTTGCTGTCACAGACGTTCTTCTTGGCAGAGCAGCCTGGGGGGGTGAGAGCCAGGCTGAGCCCCGGCTGATGGGAGGCGTTCCCCAGAGACGGGGGGGCAGGTGACGCTTTGGGGCTCAGGGAGGGGCACAGACCCAATGGCAGCCCCTTCCCAGGGTCTGAACCCCATGACTGAGGGCAGAGGTACGCCCAGAACCCATCCCATTTGGCTTGGCACACACACCTCTGTTGCACCCCCATCCTGCAGTAAAGGACACTTTGCCCCTCAGCTCCTATCCCAGAGACCCCCCTAACTCAGGGACCACCCAGCACCCACCCAGCACAGTGCCCCCCAGCTCCTATCCCAGAGCCTCCCCTAACTCAGGAACCACCCAGCACCCACCCAGCACGGTGCCCCCCAGCTCCTATCCCAGAGACCCCCCTAACTCAGGGTCCACCCAGCACCCACGCGGCACGGTGCCCCCCGGCTCCTATCCCAGAGACCCCCCTAACTCAGGGACCACCCAGCACCCACACGGCACGGTGCCCCCCGGCTCCTATCCCAGAGGCCCCCCCCGGAGCTGCCCAGCACCCACCCGGCACGGTGCCATTGTTGGCGATGAAGTCAGCCATGTCCAGCTGGCGATTATCGATCAGCAGGTTCCGGATGCAGCCCACGAACTGCCGGTTGCGCACCGGGAAGCTCTCTGGCAGGTCGGGGACCCCCCCGAGGAGCAGGGGGCCCGTCAGATCCAGGGACCTGGGCAATGGAAGCAGAGTCATACGGGGACATGACCATGCGGTGGGGGATTCCTCCCCATTCACTTTCCTGAGCCAGGCACCGGAAAACCCTCCTTTGCCTGGTGCTGGGCTACCAGGGGGCTGCGGGTCGGGAGTGAGGGGCACTGACAGAGCGGGGGGGCAGGGCTAGCAGGGGCTGCGGGTCGGGAGTGAGGGGCACTGGCAGAGCGGGGAGGGCAGGGCTAGCAGGGGGCTGCGGGTCGGGAGTGAGGGGCACTGACAGAGCGGGGAGGGCAGGGCTAGCAGGGGGCTGCGGGTCGGGAGTGAGGGGCACTGACAGAGCGGGGCGGGCAGGGCTAGCAGGGGGCTGCGGGTTGGGAGTGAGGGGCACTGGCAGAGCGGGGGGTGGGCAGGGCTAGCAGGGGCTGCGGGTCGGGAGTGAGGGGCACTGACAGAGCGGGGCGGGCAGGGCTAGCAGGGGGCTGCGGGTTGGGAGTGAGGGGCACTGACAGAGCGGGGGGCAGGGCTAGCAGGGGCTGCGGGTCGGGAGTGAGGGGCACTGACAGAGCGGGGCGGGCAGGGCTAGCAGGGGGCTGTGGGTCGGGAGTGAGGGGCACTGACAGAGCGGGGCGGGCAGGGCTAGCGGGAGCTGTGGGTCGGGAGTGAGGGGCACTGACAGAGCTGGGGGGGCAGGGCTAGCAGGGGCTGCGGGTCGGGAGTGAGGGGCACTGACAGAGCCGGGGGGGGCAGGGCTAGCAGGGGCTGCGGGTTGGGAGTGAGGGGCACTGGCAGAGCGGGGGGTGGGCAGGGCTAGCATGGGCTGCGGGTCGGAAGTGAGGGGCACTGACAGAGCGGGGGGGGGCAGGGCTAGCAGGGGCTGCGGGTTGGGAGTGAGGGGCACTGGCAGAGCGGGGGGTGGGCAGGGCTAGCAGGGGCTGCGGGTCGGGAGTGAGGGGCACTGACAGAGCGGGGCGGGCAGGGCTAGCAGGGGGCTGCGGGTCGGGAGTGAGGGGCACTGACAGAGCGGGGGGGCAGGGTTAGTGGGGGCTGCGGGTCGGGAGTGAGGGGCACTGACAGAGCGGGGGGGGCAGGGCTAGCAGGGGGCTGCGGGTCGGGAGTGAGGGGCACTGACAGAGCGGGGGGGCAGGGCTAGCGGGGGCTGCGGGTCGGGAGTGAGGGGCACTGACAGAGCGGGGGGGCAGGGCTAGCGGGGGCTGCGGGTTGGGAATGAGGGGCACTGACAGAGCGGGCGGGCAGGGCTAGCAGGGGGCTGCGGGTCGGGAGTGAGGGGCACTGACAGAGCCGGGGGGGGGCAGGGCTAGCAGGGGCTGCGGGTCGGGAGTGAGGGGCACTGACAGAGCCGGGGGGGAGGCAGGGCTAGCAGGGGGCTGCGGGTCGGGAGTGAGGGGCAGCAGCAGGTCTGTGCAGAAGCCGCTTGGCTTTCACTCCTCGGGGCCCCAGCGAGTCTCTTACTTCTTGGTGCCCGACTGCGTCCCCTGCGCGGAGCAGGAATAGTTCCCCAGCACCTGGCCAAACTTCAGGGCCACAGCCGCGTCGCAGTCGTCCACCGTCACCACGGCCACCTTCTGCTCCGAGGGGCCCTGGGGCACCCCCGACTTCCCAATGACGGGCTGTGAAGAGAGCCAAACCCCAGGGTGCAGCAGGTGGCTGGGGCAGGGCGTGCGGCACAATCCGCACCTCCCCGGCCCAAGGGATTCGGGCACCAGTCAGACATTCGCTGCCATCCCATCGTGAGAGCAGCCCAGCAGCCTCCTCCCCGAGTGGGGCCGCACCCCAGAGCAGAGGAGTCCCCAGCACTCCTGGGACCCAGATCTCGGCCTGCCCCTGCCCGCAGGAAGCGGCTGGAGAGTGACAAGACGGGAACCGGCTGGCAGCCTGCGGGCGTGTGGGGTCGGGGAGAGCAGAAGGCCCAGGAGCTGCCAGCAGAGCCGCTTTGCCATCACCCACCCGGCCAGCTCATGGCCCGACCTCCTCCTGCCCAGCTCCCTGCCCAGCCAGGCCCATGGGAAGCTGGCCCTGCCATGGCCCTGTGAGAGTTAGGCTACAGGACTCCCATCCCTCAGGCAGTGCAGTGAGCACCTGTGACCAAGTGGGAATTTTGATGCCTATGTGTGCCTCAGTTTCCCCAGTATTCTGCATGGTACTGGGGGCGTGTCTGCTCTCAGGACAGGCTTAGAGACACAGGTGAATGGTGCCCAGCTATCTGCACTGGGTGGGCTGTGGCAACCCCATCTCAGCCAGCCCCCAGGCCAGCGACACCTGGCGCCCAGCGCCCCAAAGGGGATGGATTCCCCGCCATCCACAGGGCAAATGGGCTACCCCCCCCCACCCCGGGGCAGGAGGGAGTGGGAAAGGAGCGGGAGCAAAGCTGGCTGTGGGTCCCTTGGAACAGAGCAAGGACAGATGGACGGACAGAGCCTGACCAAGGGGAGCTTGGCTGGGCTCTGGGCTCACAGCAGCCGGCACTTGACCCCTTGCTCTGCTGTGCCCAGTGGGTGGGTAAACCCACATGGTGCCAGCAAATGGCACTAATCCCAGCTGAGCCGCCACGTCTCCGCCAGGAGGCTGCCTTGGGCCCTGGCCACACGGGACACGCTGGAGTGCCAGTGTAGACACCAGCTGTGCCCGCGGGAGGGGTCCTCCCGTTGCTGCCGATCATCTGCCTCCCACCCCCAGCAACCTGGTGCCATCTGCGTCCACCCATTTCACGCTGCCCCATGGATGGCTCGGGGCAGCCCTCAGCCAGACTTGTGGGGCAGAACTCCTGGTGTGAGACCTTGGGGCCCACCCTGGGCAGGAGACTGGGAGCCCTGGGATTGGGGCCTCCACCCCGCCCCCAAGAACCCCTCCCCCTAGACCAAGAGCCTCAGATGCTTCCCGAGGGTCCCACCCCACAATTGCCTCCTCCAGCTCTCTGGGGCCCCAGGACAGGAGTCTGCCCCCTGCCCCCGCCCCCAGCCAGCTGAGAATTGAGGGGGCTGGGGGGGGATGCAGCGAGCTCAGCACCAGGATCAGCCCATAGCAAGGGAGGGGCTGGGCTGGGCCAGGGGCCCAGTGCTGCCTCCTGGGGGGGTCTGCTGGGACCTCTGACTGCCTTGGTGATCGCCTCACCTCCCCTGCCCGTGGCATGGCGGGCAGGCACGGCACTGACAGGCAGCTGCCCGGATGCCCTGCCCTCTGGGTGCCCGCCGGCGCCGCCCCACTCACCTTGTTGTAGTACTGCAGCCGGACCGTATGCCACTGCCCGTCGCTCACGCCGCCCGGCACGGACGGAGACACTGTGGTGGTCGACTCGCCTGGGGGGAGCAGGGGGACGCTGGTTACTGCGGGGCCCTGGCGAGAGGGGCACCCCAGGGGGATGGGGGGAGCCACGGCCTGAGGTGGGCCAGGGAACCCAGAGCTCCCCACCCGGCAGCAGAGAGCTGGGCCCTGAGAGGGGAGCAGGGCCTGGGGGCAGAGGGCTCTGCGGGGGGCTGCACGCTCAGGAGCCAGAGGGAGCCAGGGGGTGAGGGGAGGCAGGACCAGGGGAACTGAGAGCCAGGGCAGCTGGGGTGAGGGGTGGGGAGGGCTGGTGGACCAAGGGGAGCCCAGCCGGGGCCGAGGGGAGCCAGGGCCCGGGCCGAGGGGAGCCGGGTCATGGGGAGCCAGGCCGAGAGGAGCCAGGCCCGGGGCCGAGGGGAGCCGGGCCCGGCCAGGCCCTACCTGCCGAGAAGGTGAGCTGGATCTGCTCGTGGATGATCTCCAGGGCCACGAAGTCATGCTTCTCGTTGAAGCGCCCGTTGTACAGGAGCAGCCCGTTCCGCTCCTTCGTGGCGAACCTGCCCGAGGGGGAGAGGGTGAGAACAGCGTCCCCCACAACACACCCCCTGAATCCCCTGCCCTCACGGCCTGACAGGCTGAGAGAGCCCAACCCCCCCGGGACCCTCCGAGATGGGCAGGAGCCGGTGTAGTCAATTAGTTTGTGTCAAGGTCCAGACTCCAGAGAAAAAAATAACAATAATGATAATAAGTAAAGGAAAAGATTTCGGGGTCTGTTCAAAAGCATCTGGCTGTCCAGATTTGGCCTACTGTCCCCTGCTGACGAACCCTGGGCATAAGCATGGCCAGAGGACTGGTGCATGGAGGCACCTTGGCCTGGGTGGGGAATGGATGGCATCAGGGCACAGAATTAAGGTGGGTGTCGGGCATAGTTAAGGGGGTGTTGGGGCAGGGTTAGGGGGGGCACTGAGACAGAGTTAATGGGAGGGCATCCAGGCAGAGTTAAGATGGGTGCTGGACCAGAGTTAAAGGGGGCATTGGGTCAGCATTTAGGGGGGCATTGAGACAGAGAGAAGGGGTGCATCTGGTCAGAATTAAGGGGGCATCAGAGCAGAGTTAAGGGGGGAGAGTTAAGGTGATGGGCCCCCAAGGAGCGTGCTCCCTGTGCAGTGAGGCATGAGTTCAAGGCTGGGTAGTGGCGATCCCATCTTTGGTCACCCCACAGCAATTGGAGTATAAAGGTGACCATGGGCCTGGCTCCCCCGTGCTCCCCGATCCGCCCCCCGTCAGAGATCAGAGGAGTGGCGAGGAGCCTGCAGAGCCTGCAGCAGCCCTGCGTGCGTGGGGAGAAGCTGGGCAAGGTCCAGGGCCTGCGCCGTGGCAGCCTCACCTCCCTGAGGGCCAGAGACTCTGGGGCTGCTGGGCTGGTTCTGGGGCTCCCTCAGCCCCACGGGGGCCAAGAAGAATGAATATAATGGGGCTGGGACAGCAGGGGCTGTGGGTTGAGACTGAGGGGCCAGTGAGCATGGTACATGGACGTACCAGTGACACAGGGAAAGGCAGGTACAGAGGGGGGGTATGGCTGGACGGGGGCACAGGGGGGTATGGCTGAACGGGAGTATGGGGTGGGTATGGCTCAATGGGGATAGAGGGGTATGGCTGGATGGGGGTAGGGAGGAGGGTTTGGCTGGATGGGCTACACAGAGGGGTATGGCTGGACGGGGGTACAGAGGGGTTATGGCTGGATGGGGGCACAGGGGGAGTATGGCTGGATGGGGGTAGGGAGGAGGGTATGGTTGGACAGGGGTATAGAGGGGGTATGGTTGGATAGGGGTACCGGAGGGTGGTATGGCTCAATGGGGATACGGGGGGTATAGCTGGATGGGGGTAATGAGGAGGGTATGGCTGGATGGGTGTATGGAGGGGTATGGCTGGATGGGGGTACAGCGGGGGTATGGCTGGATGGGGTATGGGGGGTGCGACAAAGTGGGACTGTTCTTAATGTTTCTTCTGAATAGTGTGGAGGTGCCTCAGTTTCCCCTATGCAGTTTTTAAGTATCTAGGTGGTGGGATAAGAGTGCGTGATCCTTGCAGAGCCCTAGAGGGCAGGTGTGTGCAGGGGTCTGGACATAGAGAATGGCCGACACCCTGTTTCCTGGCCACTGATGGCCGGGGCCCTTCCCCCCTGCAAGGTGAGAGCTAAAGGGTTGGAGAACAAAGGGATCACGTGCCCTCCTGGCCAGGGAAAGGGACAAAGCCCAGAGGAGGAGGGGCTGGAGGGAGTTTCAGTTTGGGGCTGGCTGGGACAAGGAGTGAAGGGCAGACGTGGTTGTCTGGCTCACTGCCCCCCAAAATGGACCCAGCTCAGGGGTCCTGTTCTCTGCAGCTACAAGCTCTGTGTTAGACCATGTTCCTGTCGTCTAATAAACCTTCCGTGTTACTGGCTGGCTGAGAGTCCCGTCTGACTGCGGAGTTGGGGGGCAGGACCCTCTGGCTTCCCCAGGATCCCGCCTGGGCGGACTCGCTGTGGGAAGCGCACGGAGGGGCAGAGGATGCTGAAGGCTCCGAGGTCAGACCCAGGAATGTGGAAGCCGGGTGAGCTGTGTGCCCTGGGGACAATCTGCTCCCAGAGAGGAGACTTCCCCAGAGTCCTGACTGGCTTCGTAGGGAGCAGTTCCAGAGCATCGCCCGGGGACTCTGTGACAGGGGGGTATGGCTGTATGGGGGTACAAGGAGGGGTATGGTTGGATGGGGGTATGGAGGAGGGCATGGCTGGATGGGGGTACAGAGGGAGGGGTATGGATGGATGGGGGTACAAGGGGGGTAAGGCTGGACAGGGGTAGAGAGGGGTTATGGCTGGATGGGGGTATGGGGGGTATGGCTGGACTGGGGTACAGGGGGGTATGGCTGGATGGGGGTATAGGGGGTATGGCTGGATGGGGGTACAAGGGGTGATATGGCTGGACGGGGGTACAGAGGGGTATGGATGGACGGGGATACAAAGGGGTATGGCTGGATGGAGGTACAAGGGGGGGTATGGCTGGAGGGGGGCACAGGGAGGGATATGGCTGGACAGGGGTATGGAGGGGGGTGTAGCTGGAGACCAAATTTAGGCTACTAGTGAAGAGGTTAAAGTCCAGGACTCCCTGGGATCAGTCTCTGAGATGCTCCCAGTTCCACGCGCAGGGCCAGGGAGACGGCAGAGCTGCAGGGTCTCAATGCGGGGATGAGCCGACGGTGTATCGGGAGGGGAAGGTTATAACTGGGACAGGAGGGGCCGATACAGGAAGGATGGGCTCTGCCTAAACCACAATGGACCCAGGCTGCTGGCATGTCAAATTCAAAGGTCATAGAGGAGTTTTTAAACTAGGGGCTGGGGGAAGCTGACAGGTGTGGAGGAGTTCATGGTTCGGACAGAGACGTCCCTTAGGGGAGGATCTGTTAGTGGGGATTCTCTGTGTCCTACTAAGGAGGAGAGGACAGAAGTTGATACCTAGGGAGGTGGTGGAATCTCCTTCCTTAGAGGTTTTTAAGGTCAGGCTTGACAAATCCCTGGCTGGGATGATGTAGTTGGGGATTGGCCCTGCTTTGAGCAGGGGGTTGGACTCGATACCTCCTGAGATCCCTTCCAACCCTGATATTCTACGATTCTGTGAACGTACAGTTAGGAGCTGAAGAGAAACAGATGAAAAGAGCCCCAGACAACTAAACAGGGACACATTTTATAAGTGCTTGTGTACAAATGCTCAAAGTCTGAATACTAAGATGGGTGAACTGGAGAGCCTGGTATTAAATGAGGAGGCTGATAAAACAGGCATCCCAGAAACTTGGTGGACTGATGATAATCAATGGCACACGGTAATACCAGGGTACAAAATATCCAGGACTGACCGAGCGGGTCGTGCTGGTGGGGGAGTGGCACCGTATGGGAAAGCAAGCAGAGTCCAATAGAGTAAAAACCTGGAACGAATCAATCTGTGCCGCAGGATCTCCAGTAGGTAGAAAGGTCAATGCTCGGCCAATAAAAGTAGGGGAACTTGCTCCTGACCCCCTGAGCAGGATGGTGACGGTGACTGTGAAATGCTCTAGGAGCTCAGAGAGGTTATACAATAGGAAACTCAACAATAATAGAGGATTTCCCTATCAATGGAAGGGGAAACTGAGGCACAGGAAGTGACTTGGGCAAGAGCACAAAGGGAGTCAGCAACAGAACCCAAGAGTCCTGACTGCCCCCCTCCTGCCTACTTTTAACTATGACACCCCACTCCTCACCTCACCCAGAGCCAGGAGTTGAACCCAGGAGCCCCAGTCACCCATATCCTGCTCTAACCATTAGACCAGACATCTGCACAAGGCACCGTTGATCTCCAGCCCCGAGGAGCTGTTCCAGCTTCCACAGGGTGTGCTGGAAATTCAGGGGTTGGTTGGGGGGGGGGCAGGTCTTTCCTTCTATGACGAGATAACTGGCTCTGTGGATGAGGGGAAAGCAGTGGACGTGTTGTTCCTGGACTTTGGCAAAGCTTTTGACACGGTCTCCCACAGTATTCTTGTCAGCAAGTTAAAGAAGTATGGGCTGGATGAATGGACTATAAGGTGGATAGAAAGCTGGCTATATTGTCTGGCTCAACGGGTAGTGATCAATGGCTCCATGTCTAGTTCGCAGCCGGGATCAAGTGGAGTGCCCCAAGGGTCGGTCCTGGGGCCGGTTTTTTTCAATATCTTCATAAATGATCTGGAGGATGGTGTGGATTGCACCCTCAGCAAGTTTGCAGATGACACTAAACTGGGAGGAGAGGTAGATACGCTGGAGGGTAGGGATAGGATACAGAGGGACCTAGACAAATTAGAGGATTGGGCCAAAAGAAATCTGATGAGGTTCAACAAGGACAAGTGCAGAGTCCTGCACTTAGGACGGAAGAATCCCAGGCCCCGCTACAGACTAGGGACCGAATGGCTCAGCAGCAGTTCTGCAGAAAAGGACCTAGGGGTTACAGTGGACGAGAAGCTGGATTTGAGTCAACAGTGTGCCCTTGTGGCCAAGAAGGCTAACAGCATTTTGGGCTGGGGGCGCTGAGGGGTGGGGGCACTGGGGGCTGTCAGGTGCTGGGGACTGGGGGCACTGAGGGGTGCTGAGGGATGGGGGTGCTGAGGGATGGGATGCTGGGGGTACTGGGGGCACTGAGGGGGTCTGGGGACTGGGGGCTGAGGAGTGCTGAAAGCTGGAGGGCACTGGGGGGGGCTGGGCACGCTGAAGACTGGGGGGCACTGGGCTGAGGGGCACTGAGGACTGTTGAGGGCTGGGGGTATTGAAGGGTGCTGGGGCTGGGGGGCACTAGGAGGTGCTGGGGGCACTGAGGCTTACTTGGGGATACTGGGGGGTGCTCCCTGACCGCTCTGGAAGAGAATGTCACTCTGCAAACGGGGCTCTCCCCCCGGCAGGCAGTGCTGCCCCAGTGCAGCACTAGGGGGTGCTGTTATACAGGGCACAGGCAGGGGCTCGGCAGGGGGCTCGTAGCCAAATTCCAGACCAAGCCCATCAGCGTCAGCCAAAGCTCCTGCCCGCTCCAGATGTGCCTGTGGGCTGCCTGTTCACAACGGCTGCTCGGTTCCACCCCAGAGGTGGCTGCATTTGGACCCTGGCGGCTGAGATGGGAGAAGGGTCTGACACGGGTGCTGTGGGGCCCAGCTACAAATGTTATTACAGGTGCTGGGGCAACACCTCGCAGCCAAGCTCAGGGCCCTGCATTGCACAGAGCGTGAACCAGGCCATGCCCTGAACAGCTTACACCCTGACTAGATGCAGGCTAGCAGGGTAAACTGAGGCACGGCGAGGGGCAGTGACCGGCCAAGGTCACTCAGCAGGGCAGTGGGGTGTCCTGAGTCCCAGAGCTCTGCCATTGCCCCCGCCTCCCTGTGCATCCAGCACCACATGCCCATTGGCCCAGCCCCTCACCCGCCTCCTGGCGTGCCTCTGCTCTGTAGGGCCTGACCCGTGTCCAGCAATGGGCAGGTACCCGCCGGCCCCTCCTAGCAGGGATTTTCTGTCCCTTGGCCACCCTAACGCTGACTGTAGCACCCCCAGCCAGGACAGCAGTGCATAGGGTGCCCCCCATACGCACAGCCCAGCAATTTGCCAGGCTGTGGGGTTGCTGGAGGGGGCCATCCCCTCGGCACTCCTGAACAACAGGCCTAGCCCCAGCCCCCCATGCCAGCTGCGATTCATTACCCGCTGTCAGCGCGCAGCAGCCCCCCGTGGGGTGATGGCCCAGCCCCGGCCCCGCCAGGCCCAGCCCCTGCAACGGCTCCACCCCGGGGACAAAGGGCCCTGGCTGCCTGCCTGTGGCTGTGGATGGCTAGGCCTTTGTTCTGGGCTGACAATGGCTAGCACTGGCGGGATTATGGGGAGGGGAGCCAGGCCCATTGATGAGGGTTGTGATCTCATCGCTCCTTGGGATAATCCCTCCCATCCCCAAACCCTGCCCGTCCTGCTCTGCCTTAGCTGGGGGGAGAGTGGGGCAGGGCAGGGCGAGGCCGGAGGCAGGGGGAAGCAGCTGTTCCAGCCCCATCCCCAGCCATGGGGGATCCTCTGGGGGGCCAGGCCTGGGTAAGGGCTGCTGGCAAGCTCGCAGGAAGGCACCCGGGGGCAGACACCCCACCCCACTGGCAGCCAGCCCCCCACCACGTCCAGCCAGACAGGCCCTGGAGTGAGTGGAGGGGGCTCCGGGGTCGGGGAGGGCCAATGGAGGAAGACCCCCGGGTGTCCTGCTGGAAAACAATGGGCCCTTCTGGAGCAGGGGAGGGGAGGGGAGAGCCCTGGGCTTTGGAACAAAGATGCTATTTTGTGTCCACCTGCCAGACCCCGATCCCCAGGGGATCTGCTGTGGCAGGGGCTGGGGCAAGGCTGGCATCCCCCAAATAAGAGCTGCCATCGCGGGTCAGCCCAATGGTCCATCATGCCCAGTAGCCTGGAGCAGAGGCAAATGATCCCAGGTTGGGACTCTCCTTCCAGAGGAAGTGGCGGGGCCCCCATTATGGAGGAGCCAGGGGGATTCGAGGATGAGAGATACGGAGAGCGGGGCTGTGATGAGTGGGAGACTGCAGGGTGAATTGCTGCCTGGCACGAAAGTAGTGGAACCCGTGCGACATCTAGCCAGCCCGGCAGGCAGTGCTGGGGAGGAGCCGGTGGTCGTGGTACCTGTAGGTACCAGTGACAAAGGGAAAGGCAGGAGAGACGTCCTGGAGGCTGCTAGGGAAGAGGTTACAGTCCAGGACTCCCTGGGAGCAGTCTCTGAAATGCTTCAGTTCCACGCGCAGGGCCAGGGAGACGGGCAGAGCTGGGGGGTCTCGATGCGGGGATGAGCTGACGGTGGAGACCAGGGGCTCTCAACCTTCCCAGGCTCAGGAGTCTGATCTGTCTTGTGGACCCCACGTTACACCTCACTTCACAATGACCGGCTTACAAACCCAGACATGACCATACAAAAGTGTCACGGCCACTGGGACTGGAACAGGGATGACGTTCTCCTTTTTACCATGTCATTATAGAAAAAATGGGCTGGACTCTAAATCTTGTCGTCCAGGCAGCGTGTAGGGCCCAGCGCAGGACCAGCGCCGTCTGGATGACGTTTCAGTCTGTGCTGACTTCCCCAGTGCTTTCCATGGAGCCTGCTGTCAAACGAGGCAAATCTCCAGGGGAGTTGTTGTACCCCCGGAAGACCTTGCATACTCCGGGGGTACCCATCCCCGTGGCGGGGAATCATGGGTGTAGGGTTGGGGGGGTTCGGTTTATGACTGGGAAAGGAGGGGCTTATACCACAAGGATGGGCTCTGCCTAAACCCCATGGACCCAGGCTGCTGGCTCTCAAGTGGAGCAGTTTTTAAAGTAAGGGCCGGGGAAGGGGCAGAGACGTCCCTTAGGGGAGGATCTGTTCTGGGGCTTCGCTCTGTCCTCCCCAGGCGGGGAGGGGAGGAGCTGGGAGGGCCAGGCCTGTGGGCGGGGAGGTGCTGAGTGGGTGGCAGGGGGGTGAGTGGACTGTCCGATTCACTGACAACACGGAGGACGAGCTGGGGACCCACCTCAGCCCCAGCTCCGCAGAACCGCTGGGCCCAGAGTGCTATTGATACGCGGGCAACGGCTTCCCACCCCGGGGCCAGCACTCAAATGAGGGCGATGCCCCCCCGGAGGAGGTGCCAGTCATCCGGCCCCCCGGCTGGTGCCCCCCCAGCACTGACATGAGGGTGATGCCCCCCAGAGGAGGAGCCCTCCCCGGCACTCATGTGAGGGCGATGCCCCCCGGAGGAGGTGCCAGTCTTCCAGCCCCCCCCCGGCACTCACGTGAGGGCGATGCCCCCCCGGAGGAGGTGCCAGTCATCCGGCCCCCCCCCCCGGCACTCACGTGAGGGCGATGCCCCCCCGAGGAGGTGCCAGTCGTCCAGCCCCCCCCCCCGGCACTCACGTGAGGGTGGCAGTGAAGTGGAAGCGCTGGCGCAGGCCCGGGAAGGTGACGAAGGAGTGGGGGGGGAAGCTGCGGCTGCTCATCTCGCAGTAGGGCTTCTCGTAGTCCCCCGAGGGGCAGTCACACTTGAAGCCCCCGACCAGCAGGTTGGTGCAGGTGCCCCCGTTCTTGCAGACGCCCGGCATGCAGCGGCCCAGGTGGGCATTCACCTCACAGTGCTCTCCTGCAGGCAAGGGCAGCCGTCAGGGGCAGTGCCAGGGACCCCCCACCCCAGGGCACGTGCTGCTGGTCCCTGGCTGGCACTGGGAGCCATGGGCACAGCACCCTGCTGCACCCAGCCCCCAGGAGCTAATCGCCCTGCACCAGACAGCACCCCTGGCTCAAGCCCTCCCAATTCCCCAGTGCCCCATACAGCTCCCCACTGCCACGCATCTGGCACATGCCGTCACGCCCGTGCACCCCCAGCCCGGCGCACTGGGGTACCTGACCGAGCAGGGCACGTGCTCCGGGCCCCACTCACAGCCAGGGGCTTGTCCTTGCCCAGTCTGACATGGCTCCCTGGGCTGGCAGCACTGGTATGTGGGGGTGGGGGGGTCTGCAGAAAGCCAGGGGCTCCGCTGGCCGCCTGGCAAAGGCCCTGGGGCACGAGGCCGGCCGGAGCCTGAAGGTGCTTTGCAGGAGCAGGGACGTGGGTCCTGCTGACAGATCCCCAGCTGGGGCGATGCCAGGGAGCAGGCACTCGCCCCAAGGCTGCGGGCACGGGGCAGGGGCTGCGAGGCTCACGGGAGCGAGGACGCGGCGAGTTACAAGCGGGGCGGGGAACGTGCTCTTCTTGGGACGGGCAGGACACGAGGGGCAGCACTTCACAGTGCAGGGGGCCTGGAAAGCTGGGGCTGGGGCAGGCCAGAGGGCAGGGGCAGAGAGAACAGACCCCGGGGTGGGACCCCCACTCTTGGGTGAGAGGGGAGTAGGCAGGCTGTGATGTTATTGACTTGAACTGGGACCGTATAGAACATTGTTGCAACCAAGGTTGTGTGGTGGCACCAAATCTTATATAAAAGGGGGTCAAATGAGGTGTCTCAGACAAGGTTATGGTTTGCTGATGATGATGACGCTGTCTGTATGTGGGTATCATTTTTGTAGCTGAAGTTATGAATATTGGCTCTGTACTGTCTGTATTTCAAACTTATGCTCTGCTTCTGGGTGACACCCCAGAGAAGTTGGTGTCAGCTCTGCCTAGCCTGCTTGATGGCCCATGAAGGACCATCAGCTACACAACTGACCCATTGAGAGAAGGCAGATACACCTTGGGACTCAGCAAGGCATGCAGGGACCTGCCTATGGACAGAACTCTGAGGTGTTTCCAGGCCATGGGATGGACAGCTTGCCTTTGGGACACAGAAAGCAGAGACCACATGGCAAGAGACTATAAAAAGCTGCTGCAGGTCCTCCATCTGGTCTTCAACCCTGCTTCATAGCTCTGGAGGGACTTTGCTACACTGAAGCTCTGAACAAAGGACTGAACGACCCCTCCCAGCTGGGGACGTTCTGCAGAGACTTGATTTGAACCTGCAGCTTATTCTGTCACTGCTGCAAGCCTGAACCAAGAACTTTGCCATTCCTGTATGTCATTGATTCCATTTAACCAATTCTCGCTCTCATCTCTATCTTTTTCCTGTTATGAATAAACCTTTAGATTTTAGATTCTAAAGGATTGGCAACAGCGTGATTTGTGGGTAAGATCTGATTTGTATATTGACCTGGGTCTGGGGCGTGGTCCTTTGGGATCGAGAGAACCTTTGTTCTTTTACTGGGGTATTGGTTTTCATAACCGTTTGTCCCCATAACGAGGGGCACTGGTGGTGATACTGGGAAACTGGAGTGTCTAGGGAATTGCTTGTGTGACTTGTGGTTAACCAGTGGGGTAAAACCGAAGTCTTCTCTGTCTGGCTGGTTGGGTTTGCCTTGGTGTGCATAGAAACCCCAGCCTGGGGCTGTAGCTGCCCTGCTTGAAGCAATTTGTCCTGAATTGGCACTCTCCGTTGGGTCCCGCCAGAACCCCCATGGTTACCCAGGCAGTGTGGCCTGGAGCACTGGCCTGCACTCAGAGGAGCTGGGTTCTGTTCTTGCCTTTGCTAGGAGACCTTAGGTGAGTCCCCCAGCTCTGTACCTCAGTTTCCCCCAAACAGGGATAAGGACCCTGACCGCCTTGTGACACATTCAGAGCTCTACAGATAGGGAAACCGAGGCCCGGAGGAGCACAGAGAGCTGGCCTGAATTCCGATTCCGGGGTCCTGTGCCGGGCCCCTCAGCCGTATGCATGGCTCTGGTTGGCGGCTCTCCCTGCTGTCAAGCAGCCCCTCAGCGCACAGCAGATAAAGGAACCCGGGGAACAGAGATCTGGGAACACACAGAGATGGAAGCTCTGCCTCAGTGCCCCAAACCCGCCGCCCAGCTCCCCACCCTGCTCCCCCTCGGTAGGAGTGGGACACTCAGCCGACCAACCACACGCTGCACGCAGCCCAGCATCCTCCCAGCCCCTTGAAAGGCAGGTGCTTTTAACCCCCTCTATCCCACTGCCTCCTGCCGCTCAGACAGTGACCAGGAGGGTCAGTTTCTCTGCCCTGCTGCTGGGCTGCACCCCTGTAAGGGGCTGGGTACCAGCGCCAGCTTCCACGGCGACTGGCAGCATCCTGGGCCCTGCTCGCCTGGCTTGGCTGTACATCTAAGGGCCCAATTCTCAGCTGGTGCAAATCGGCACAGTGGGGCTGCACCAGCTTACGCCATCTTATGCCAGCAGAGAACTGGGCCCACCCTTGACGGGCCAGCAGCCTGGAACCCCGCAGAATCTGGGATGAATCACAGCAGCAGCTCTGCCCATCTGCGCCTCCTACTCTGAGCAGCCAGCATATTCCCAGCCCAGAGACCCTGCCCACGCCAGCCCTGCGCTAAGTGTGTGTCCTGCAATCCCATGTGACGAAGCGGGACTGTTCTTAATGTTTTCTCTGAATACTGTGTGGGTGCCTCAGTTTCCCCTAGGCATTTCTTAAGTATCCAGGTGGTGAGATAAGGGGGTGTGACTGTGGCAGAGCCCTAGAGGGCCAGCGTGATGGTGTCTGCACAGAGAATGGCCCGACACCCTGTCTCCTGGCCACTGATGGCCTGGGCCCCTCCCTGCAAAGGTGCGGACTGAAGGGGTTGGAGAACAAAGAGATCAGGTGGCCTCCTGGCCTGGGAAAGGGAGAAAGGCCAGAGGAGGGGCAGGATGTGGATGCCCACCTCACTGCCTTTGAGCAGGCTGGCGATTTGAACCAGGGGGACCCTGCGGAAAAGCCCCGGTGTCTAGCTCCCTTGCTGGGTCCCAAGGCCATAGACTCCGTCAGCCAGATGGGTGGGGAGGTGGACAGGCTCCCACTCCTGGTCCCAACCTATATGTCTGTGTGGAGTCTCCTTGGGCCAGGCCCCTCGGACCTCCAGTGGGAGCGGAAGGTGATGGTCAATGGGGAGACATTCCTGGGGTGGTGAGATCCTGGGACAGAGAGAACTGTTGTCAGGCCCTGGGTGGTGCAGCCTCAGATGCTGAGGGGCTGTGTGAGCTGGGTGAGGATCCCAGGGACGAAGCCCCTCGCCCTGCCTATGGCCCAGATCCCTGTGCAGACCCAGGAGGGGTGGGGCTGCCTGGTCGTTGGGGTTCTCCAGGATACCAGCTGCGAGACCCTGTTGGGGAGTGACTGTGTCTCTTTGGGACAGGATCCAGTCCCTGCTCCGGTAACTGCCAAGGGTTTGAATTTGAATCCAGGGAACCAATCGGTGGAGAGGGAAATGGTCAGTGAAAATGCAGATGACCTGACTGGCAGCAGGGAGGAGCTGCTAGGCTCAGGGTAGCTGCCTGCCTGTAACCAGACCCCTGGGGCTCCCCGCCCCCCTTGCACACTGGAGAGGGGGCTCAGGCTGGCTCTGATGCAGTGAGGAAAGCAGCGAGCTCGCTGCCTGCCCCCACTGGGACAGCAAGGGCAGCGCTGAGCACAGTGGGAGCTGAGACCCCAGCTGAGTCGGGGGAGACACAGGCAGGGCAGGGGATCTGTTGGGAGTGGCAAGGTGCTTGGTAAGGAAAGTCTGGATGAGCCTAGGAAGCCTTGTGAGCTGATGGCTGTGTCTAGTCAGCAGGGTGGGAAGGCGAGGAGAGTGGAAGATGAGTGTCCCTGGACCTTACTGTTAGCTGGGTGGAGAAGTGTGACAGTGAAGGAAATGTGCCTGTGAGGGGTATTGACTTGCCTGTGGAGGGAGCTACCCCGGTCTCCAAGCAGTTGTCTGTGACCAGTCTTGTGTGCTGGGACCAGGGGAAAGAGATCCCAAGCTATGTGTCTGGTGAAGGAGAAAGTGTGTCTGGCTCTTCTTTGTCTGTGGAGCAGACAGAAGGGGCCTTTCAGCCTGTGATGGTTGAGGGTAGTGCAGTTGTCTCAGAGCTGGTTCTGGATTCAGCTAAAGCCCAGGAAGGGAATGGTCCTAAGTTTGTGTCTGCTCGGGAGAATGGCACTGTAACTAGGTCGCATCCAGTTAGTGTCTATGTAAAATCCCAGAGACCAGACAATTCTGGTGCTTATATTTTGCCTGTTGCTAGTGTGTGGCAAAGGGAAGGAGAATGCTTCTGACCTTTTATCTAGGAAGTCTGTAAGTTTGCCTGAAAGGGGATTGTGTAGGAATCCGCCGGATGGGCCAGAGGTAATTCTGGATGTAAGGGAGACCCAGAAAGAGTCTGTTGTTGCTCAGGAAAGTGTTCCTCTAGAGCAAGCCCTAGGTGAAGAGGGTAAAAGCAGAATTTCTGTGAGGGGTGAATTGTTGCCTAGACAAGCCCTAGGGAAAGGAATCCTCATGGAGTCTTTGCAAGCAGTTTACTGCAACTGAAGGGTGTGAAAGTGATTTAATCAAGAACGTTTCAGTTCCTCACAGCCAGAAATTTTCTGTTGTGAATGAAGCCACTGACTTTTCTGTTGAAAGATCCAGTGTGGATAGCTATGAGAAGGTCTCAGATGGAGTGAAAGCTGTTAAGAAAGTTAAACAGTCCTATAACCAAGTGGCTGTGTTTGGCCAGCTTGTTGGGGAGACAAGGTTGTTGAGAAAGGAATGTCTCCATGCTAGTTCTGTAAGTGAACAGTATGTGGCCCAGGTCAAGATGGGGGCTCTTAACCAAGAAAGCCCGAATTGCAGCCCTCCAGACTTGGAGCGCTGGGAGAAGACCCGATCCCAGTTTGACCCCCGGGGGTTTCGGGGTGGCCAAAGGGCACAGGCCGCATAAACCTTCCCACATGCGGCCTGCAAGTGCTCTCGACCACCCCCGACCTAAGGGAGGGCGTGAAACTGGAAGGGCCTGGTGTAACTCCCACCAAGGAATGGGAGAGATGCTGGGGCATCCATGGGAACGTTGGTGGCTTCGAACTTCCCCACGTCACCAGCTAAAGTGACCCCACTCAGTTCGATCTCGAAGGAGGGAGAGATGTGACGAAATGGGACTGTTCTTAATGTTTCCTCTGAATAGTGTGGGGGTGCCTCAGTTTCCCCTAGGCAGTTCTTAAGTATCTAGGTGGTGGGATAAGGGTGTATGATCGTTGCAGAGCCCTAGAGGGCAGGTGTGTGCAGGGGTCTGGACATAGAGAATGGCCGACACCCTGTTTCCTGGCAACTGATGGCCTGGGCCCTTCCCCCTGCAAGCTGAGAGCTAAAGGTTTGAAGAACAAAGGAATCAGGTGACCTCCTGGCCCGGGAAAGGGGAAAGCCCAGAGGAGGAGGGGCTGGAGGGAGTTTCAGTTTGGGGCTGGCTGGGGACATGGAGTGAAGTGCAGACGGGGTTGTCTGGCTCACTGCCCCCCAAAATGGACCCAGCTCAGGGGTCCTGTTCTCTGCAGCTACAAGCTCTGTGTTAGACCATGTTCCTGTCATCTAATAAACCTTCTGTTTTACTGGCTGGCTGAGAGACACGTCTGACTGTGGAGTTGGGGTGCAGGACCCTCTGGCTTCCCCAGGAGCCCCGCCTGAGCGGACTCGCTGGGGGAAGCGCGCGGAGGGGCAGAGGATGCTGAATGCTCCGAGGTCAGACCCAGGAAGGTGGAAGCTGTGTGAGCTGTGTGTCCTGCAGACAGTCTGCTCACAGAAAAGAGACTTCCCCAGAGTCCTGACTGGCTTCATAGGGAGCAGTTCCAGAGCATCGCCCAGGGACACCATGACACCCTGCCCACGCCAGCCCTGCGCTAAGTGTGTGTCCTGCAGTCCCGCAGCCAAGAGACGCACAACAACAACCCCACCTGCTCACAGGCCGGCTCCCACAACACACCTGACAACAACAACCCCGCGTGCTCACAGGCCGGCTCCCACAACACACCCCGCAACAACAAGCCCGCGTGTACACAGTCCGGCTCACACAACAGACCCCACAACAAGCCCGCGTGCTCACAGGCCGGCTCCCACAACACACCCCGCAACAACAAGCCCGCGTGCTCACAGGCCGGCTCCCACAACACACCCGACAACAACAAGCCTGTGTGTACCCAGTCCAGATCACACAACAGACCCCACAACAAGCCAATGCACATGCCCGAAGGAGGAATAACCGCTGTGGTGACCGTTTTATCGCCAGAGCAAGGGGACGAAGCACTGAAGGAGCCCGGGTGAAATCTGCCGAGAGCTGGGGGAGCAGGTCACTCCTGTGATCACAGGCCAGCGGGTGCTGCCCTTGTTTGCTGGCTCAGGGCCTTAGCCTGGGAACCGTGTGGGGCAGGGGCTGTCACGCCATCTGTGCTGCGCCCACCCGATGGGGTCCCAACGTGCTGCTCGACACCCAGGATCAATAGCACGAATGGCCAGGGACCCGGGAGCCGGTGCCTTGGGAAGTTCTAGATTTATGGCTGTTTCTAGGGGAAGAGGCGCCAGGAATCACCAAGAAACAGATTCAACCTTTCAGCTGCAGCTAATACAAACTAACGTGCAAGGCGACGGCTTCGGCACGGCACCAGTGCCTGGGTGGCGATGCGCAGGACAGGCAGGCTGCACGCCGGGTCGAGCCGGGGCCGGCCCGGGCCGGGGCTGGGGGGTGGGATTGGTTCCTTTGCTATGACTCTGGCTGTCGAAGACAGAGATTTTGAACAAGCAATTGCCAGACGCGCCCCAGGGCAGACTCCCCTCGCAGAGCCAGGGCTGCAGCTGGGACCACGGCCAGGCCTGTGCCACGCAGAGACCGTCCCTGTGTCCGGGGGGGGGCAAGGAACTGGCACACTGGGAAGTGACCCCTGGCCTTTTAGCACCGCCACTGAGAGGCACTTCGCCCTGCTGCATTCTTCCAACACACACCCCACCACCACCACCACCCCAGCTCCTGCTTTCTAACTTCCTGCACAGGCCGGCACCTCCCAGAGGGCCCCTCGGCTTGGCCAGGGTCCCCCCCCGGCTTGCTGTCTTCGGGGTTTCCCAGCCGGGCAGCGGGAGGGGGAACCTGCCGTTTGGCTGTGAGGTTTCTTCCCCACTGACAGTAAAAGGTTTCACAGCAGGGTCCCCTGCGTGCGGCGCCAGGAACACTGGCCGCAGCACAGACCAGCCCGGCTGGCATGGATCGCAGGGGGCACAGGGAGCCCTTCTGAATGAGCCCCCCCAGCCTGCGCCCAGGTCTCCGCAAACACTGGGGCAGGCGTTCAGAAGTGCTCAGCACCTAGCAGCTCCCGTTGGGATCCTTCTCACTGGGGGCCCAGTGGGGATTCTTCATTGCCCCAGTGTGGGAGGGGAATTCTCCATTGCCAGGGAGCTCACAGCTTTCTACAGTCCCGGGTCACACTCCCTTCAGCGCCATCACCCCGGCTACACTTGGGGAAACTGAGGCACAGAGCGGGGCTAAGGGCTAAAAAGAGAATTTGTGACACAGCCAGGGAGAGAGCTCAGGAATCCCAATCCGACACCACTCCCCTCCCAGAGCTGGGAATAGAACCCAGGAGTCCTAGCTCCCAGCCCGCACTGCTGAAACCCCGAACCCCCGTGTCTCTCCCAGAACTTGGGCCAGAACCCAGGAGTCCTGCCTGCAGTCATGTGTTCTAACCACTAGTCCCCGCATCCCTGTGTCCATCCCAGGTGATGTGGGGGAGCATTTACTGACACCCGACCTGCGGTGCTGGCAGCCTCCTGGGGCAGGGCTTGGGGGCAGGTAGTGCAGGGACACTGGGGGTGCCAGGCCTGGTTTACCGGGGTCCTGGGTCTGCAGTGGGTATCACAGGGGCACGCCAAGCAGTTATGCCACTGCTGGGTTTGGAGGTCACCAGCTGCCAGGGTGAACAGGGATGGGGGGCTGGCAGCTGTGCAGCACGTCTGAGGGGAGGGAGGGTCTCTGGGAGGACACAGGGTGGGTGGTGTCCCTGTGTGGGAGCAGGCCAGACACTGGGGGCCCAGGCTCTTCGCAGGCGCTAAGAGGGGGCAGGCCGGGGGCTCGGGCTTAGAACAAGCGGCTGCTGCGTCCTCAGGCTAGGGCTGGACAATCCCACAGGTGGGGGCAGCCTGGCCAGTGCAGGAGGCTGCCCCACTCCATGGCCTGCCCCACGGCTCGCAGCACAGCCTCCAGCAGGGCTCAGCCCTCCGGCCCCGGCTCCAGCCCCTGGAGAATCTACTTGCGGTGGGGACGCTCCACTCCAGGGCTGGGGCTGGGGCAGAGACCCCACTGGGCCATGGGCCTCAGGGACACCCCCCTGCCCCACAGAGACATGCCCAACAGACATGAGACATGGCCACTGCCCTGGGCTGGACTTGAATTAGTGCCCTGGGTGGGGGCTGGGTGGAAGGCCCCCACTATGCCCCAGCCCTCCAAGCCAGCCAGCCCAGGCCCTGGGAGGTGGAGAGGGATGGCTGGAGAGCGGTACGGACGGGGGTACAGATGCGGCTGGCCGGACTGGGGTACGGATGGGATGGCCGGACGGGGGTATGGATGGGAGTACAGATGCGGCTGGCCGGACTGGGATACGGATGGGATGGCCGGACGGGGGTAGGGATGGGATGGCTGGAGAGGGGTACGGAGGGGGGTACAGATGTGGCTGGCCAGACGGGGGTACGGATGGGACGGCTGGAGAGGGGTACGGAGGGGGATACGGATGCGGCTGGCCGGACGGGGGTACGGAGGGGGGTACGGATGCGGCTGGCCGGACGGGGGTACGGATGGGCTGGCCAGACGAGGGTATGGAGGGGGGTACGGATGGGCTGGCCGGATAGGGGTACGGAGGGGGGTACGGATGCGGCTGGCCGGACAGGGCACGGCCGGGGCCGGACAGACAGATAGAGGCGCGTGTGGGGACAGACAGAGGAGCCCTCCCCCGCTCACCGGTGAAGCCGGCGTGACAGTGGCAGGTGTAGCCGCCCTCCCGGCTGTGGCAGCGCCCGTTGCGGCCGCAGGGGCTGGAGGGGCACAGGTCGATCTCGCTCTCGCAGTAGTGGCCGGTGAAGCCGGCGGGGCAGCGGCACCGCAGGCCGCCGACGGGGTGGATGGGCCGGAAGAGGACGGTGGCGGAGGCCAGGAAGGGCGCGGAGCTGTCGAAGCGCAGGACGGAGACGCAGCGCATGTAGTTCTCGCAGGGCTCCCGCAGGCAGATGTTGTCGTCGAAGGGCAGCACCCGCTGCTCGGAGACGGCGGCCAGCAGCGTGCGGTTGAGGTAGAGCCGCTCCTGCAGGTCCTGGGAGGGGATGTAGCGCCCCCCGCGGGCCCCGCCCGGCAGCAGCACCGACAGGCTGACGTTGAGGATGTGGGCGGCCGGCACGTCCGTGTCGTTCTGGATGTTGAAGAGCACCACGTGGTGGCGGGGGGCCGCGAGCACGGCCGCCACCCCCTGCAGGAAGAGCGCCAGCAGGGGCGAGAGGAACTGCTCCTGGGACATGTTCTCCAGGCGCAGCGTGATGCTGTGGGTCAGCGTCTCGTCCGTGATGATGGTCACCCGCAGGGTGCACTGGGCCGCCACGCTGTGCACGCCGTCTGCGAGAGAGGAGGGCACGGCGTGAATGGCGCCCGCGGGGCTGGGGCTCCCCCTGCCTCGGGGACAGGCTTCGACAGCTCCCGAGTCTCCCAGAAAGGCCCCAGGGCAGGGCTAGCAGGGGGCTGCGGGTCGGGAGTGAGGGGCACCGGCAGAGCTGGGGAGGGAGCCCAAAGCCTCATTCTTCTGGGAGCTGCTCCTGACACCCCCACATGAGCCCCCTTCCCCCACATGTCCCGGAGCCCCCGGCTGTCGCCTGCCACTGGCTTCCCTGGTGGCTCAGCACCACACTGGAGATTAACTTGTCACAGCCCCTCCCTGGAGGGTCCCACTGTGATGGGGGAGGGGCTGTGCAGTGTGACAGGGGCCTGTGCAGTGTGATGGGGAGGGGAGCGGGCTGTGCAGTGTGATGAGGGAGGGGGCTGTGCATGTCACAGGGAGGGGAGGGGAGGGGTTGTGCAGTGTGACGGAGGGCTGTGCAGTGTGATGGGGAGGGGAGGGGGCTGTGCAGTGTCACAGGGAGGGGAGGGGAGGGGTTGTGCAGTGTGACGGGAGAGGGAGGGGGTTGTGCAGCCTGCCCTCGGCCCCATCACTCCCCTGACTTGTTCCCCGTGCCAGGCTTGTTGGGGTCCCTGTGTGACACGAGGTTGCTGGCTCTCAGCTCAGGTCCCCACAGCACTGGAGCTGCTGGCCCTGGGACCCATCTCTCTGGAGCTTCACCCCAGACCCCGCTGGGGCCCTGAGGCACAGCAGCGGGGGAAGGGGGGGTTGCTGCCCCACTGCTGTTTGTGTGGCCCCTGCTCCGAGGGGCAAGCAGAGGGACCCTGCCAGGTGTCATGTCCCCCCCAGCCCTGTCTGCCCTGGGCCATGGGGCGCCGTCCCTTTGACCAGCTCCTCCCTGGTGCCTTCTACCCTGGGACTTGACCCTTGAACTCTGAGGATATGGAGAGCGGGTCCTGCTGCCGGGCCCCCGTGGCCAGCCTGACAGGGTTCACGCCCCCCGCCAGCGGGACCAGCTCTGCGGGTACCGCAGGGGCAGGAGCAGCTCCCAGGAGCTCTCAAGAGAATCAAGCTGCTGCTGCCCCTGCCCAGTCCCAGGCTGCACCCCAGAGAGAGCCAATCCTGGGCCGGCCTGACACACTGCTCTGAGCAATACCAGAGTGACTCCGGAGTGACCCCAGATCCCTCGGGGCTCGTCTACATTCCTTGGGTGGACACACACTTAGTGCAAACCGAGGGCAGCCCAGACCTGTGGGGCCCCGACTTTGCTGGTCCCCCCCCAGACCTGCCCCATGGGGGACCCTAGGAAGTGGGACACAGAACCACCAGTTCAAACCCATCTTGTTCCAAGCTCCTCCCCTTCACTTCCTGGCCACTCCCTATTCCAGGCCACCTCCCCTCCCCCGCATTACTATGTCAAGCCTGTCCCCTCATCTGGGTGCCCGCACATGCGCGCACAAGCCCCGCCAAGCCCTTGGGGAGAAGAAACGCAGCTCCCCCCACCCCATGGGCACAGGTGGGGAAACCGAGGCATGGGGGACAGGGACCAGCCCCAGAGTTGGGACAGAGCTGGGGACAGAACCCAGAAGCCCAGCCTGGCAGTGGGGCGAGGGACAGCAGACACTGTGGGTAGATGTCGTCCTGGAGGACAAGGGGGCGATCCAGGCACCCCCACTGGCCATGCTGGCACAAGGGCCGGGGCTGGAACCTGGCCTGGAGGGGACGGAAGTGAGGTCACTGAGATGCCTGCCCCAGGGGTGCCTGGGCGGCAGGGCAGGTGGCTGCGGAGAAGAACGAGGATGGATGCTGCCCCCAGCCTGCAGCCTTGGCCCAGGCAGTGGGGAGAGGGAACCTGGCTCATCCCCCATCAGCAGGCCAAGCCAAGCCCCGCAGCCCCGAGCTGCCAGGCTGCAGGGGTGTCGCCTGGCCCCAAGTTACTGAGCGATGTCCAGCCACGCCAGCCACAGGCACCACGGAAACACTCCCAGCATGCCCGGCCTGGTGCCCCTCACTGCCCGGCTGGGTGCCTGGGGCTGGCTGCCAGAGCTGGGGAGCTGCCAGCCAGGTTCCCTGCCGGGTGAGCCCCATGGCACAGCCGCGCTCCCCACGTCCTGCAGCCGGGGTGGCTGTCGGCATACAGGGCACATGGGTTGTGTCTTCAAACAGGCCCCCCAGGCAGTGGTGCCAGGACACCAGGCTGCCTCTGCGACCTCCAGCCTGCTGGTCTCTGGCCGTCTCCCCTCACCCCCCGTGCAGCGCCTGCAAGGCCCAGGGCTCAGAAGGGGCATTTCAGCAGGCACCCTCCTGCACATGAGGGCAGCAGCTGTGCGCCAGCAGGTGCCAAAGCAGACAGCTGGCAGCCAACACCCAATAGGAACCCTTTTCCCAGCAGCTGGGGGGCTGTTCTCACACGCTGGACCTCACTGGGGGCTCCCCCAACTCCTAGCCCACATCAGCCTGTGGCTACCAGGTTATGCCCCCTGGCTAGTCGGTATCTGTCTGGCTCCCAGCCCAGGGGACATGACAGACCATGCTGCCCATCTCAGCCCCAGCCCCAGCCACTCTCTGTGGCAGGTTAGTTCTAGCCACGGGAGCCGCCTGTCTTGCTGACCCCTGGGAGTCAGCCTGCGCGAGTTGCCCCCGAGCCCTGGGGGGGACTGAGGGGAAGGGGCACAGGCTGCACCTGGGGCTCATCACGCTTCTCCATGCCATAGCAGTGAGGCCTCTCTCTGTGGAGAACCTCCCTCAAATAGAAGCAGTGTAGGGGCTATGACACACAGCTGAGCTTCCAGCAGAGGGCAGCAGTCTCTGTCTCTCTCTCACACACACAAACACACCAGTTCATCACAACTCTTAGTGCTGTTTCAGCCGGGCATCTCAAAGCACTGTGCAAAGGCGGGTCAGTAGCATCGTCCTCATTAGGCAGCTGGGGAAACTGAGGCACAGCATGGAGGAGTGACACCTGAGGTCACCCAGGAACTCAGTGCCAGAGTCCTGATCTAACCACTAGCCCTCACAGCCCCCCCAGAGCCAGGGACAGAGCACAAGAGTCCTGACAAGGGATGTGGACAAATTGGAGAGAGTCCAGCGGAGGGCAACGAAAATGATTTGGGGACTGGAACACATGACTTATGAGGGGAGGCTGAAGGAACTGGGGTTATTTAGTCTGCAGAAGAGAAAAGAGTGAGGGGGGATTTGATAGCAGCCTTCAACTACCTGAAGGGGGGGTCCAAAGAGGATGGAGCTTGGCTGTTCTCAGTGGTGGCAGATGACAGAACAAGGAGTAATGGTCTCAAGTTGCAGTGGGGGAGGTTTAGGTTGGATATTAGGAAAAACTTTTTCACTAGGAGGGTGGTGAAACACTGGAATGGGTTACCTAGGGAGGTGGTGGAATCTCCTTCCTTTGAGGTTTTTAAGGTCAGGCTTGACAAAGGCCTGGCTGGGAGGATTTAGTTGGGGATTGGTCCTGCTTTGAGCAGGGGGTTGGACAAGATACCCCCTGAGGTCCCTTCCCACCCGGATCATCTATGGTTCTCTGACTCCCAGCCCTGTACTCAGCCCAGACCACAAAATCTGAAGGCACCTGCCTTAGGCATGGGGACTTCGCCCTGGTGCCAGCGTCCACCCACCCTCCACGTGCGCCCCCCCCCGAGGTGGCTGCAGCCCAGCAGCACCACGTCACCTGTGCAAGGAGCCACTGCTGAGAACCGTGACATCTCACTGTGGGGCCACAAGGGAGGCTCCAGCACCATGAACTGAGCCGCGGGGGGGAGGGCTGAGCAGGGGGGCTGAGTGGGGGGCTGAGCCGGGAGGGGCTAAGCCAGGGGGGCTGAGCTGGGGGGGGGGGCTGAGCCTGGGGGCTGAGTGGGGAGCTGAGCCGGGGGGATGAGTGGGGGGCTGAGCCGGGAGGGGCTAAGCCAGGGGGGCTGAGCTGGGGGGGGCTGAGCCTGGGGGCTGAGTGGGGAGCTGAGCCAGGGGGATGAGCTGGCGGGGGGATGAGCATGGGGCTGAGCCGGGGGCTGAACCAGGGGGACTGAGTGGGGAGCTAAGCGGGGGGCTGAGAGGGGAGCTGAGCTGGGGGGGGGCCGAGCCAGGGGGCTAACAGAAGCTGCAGGGCAGGGCGAGGAGCCGAGGAGGCGTGCACACAGCTGCAGACTGCTCGGAGCCTGGAGAGCAGCGTTACACGTCTGTGTGGTGCTGCCTGACTGAGGCTGCAGAGAGCTGCCCCCAAACACCCGTCTCAGGGCGATGTGAACAGCTCTCATTCACCACTGCTGTGTGTTCACTCTGAAGCCTAATGGTGACACGTTCAGTCCGGGCTTGGCTGTTTCACTGCCGGTCAGTTCTGCAGAATCTTTCTGCCTGTCTGGGGTGGAGCCTGGACATATGTGAGAGGGGCCCTGCGGCTGTGAGGACGGAACTTAAGGGGGAGGGTTTGAGGCCCTGGCACACTCCACGGGTCCTGTTTCCAAAGCTGCAAGGAACCAAACACAACATGAGGGGACCCCAGGGTCGTGACCTCACCAAGGAGGTCAAAGATCATCGCCCCCCACCAGGCTGCCGCAAAGAATGAGGAGAGGCCGGTTGGCCCCACAATGGCCCTGCCTGACCAGCGGGGAGACCACGCGCAGGGATCCAGTGCCCTCCTGCGACCTATAGAGCATGGGGGGCAGAGCGGCCATGTCACAGCTCCCCTGCAGGAGACATTTACTGAGTGCCCAGCCACCAGCCCATGTCTGTCTCAGCTATGTCTATCCTGGAATTCGCTCCCCCAGCCTAAGGGCCCCCCATCCAGGCCCCCAATTCTCCTGCCCCAGAAAGCTGATCCCCTCCCACCAGCCCCTTCCCACCTGCCTCCCTCTCCTCCCAGACGGGACATTCCTGGGTTGAGCCACCCACACACACCCCACGCCCCGGAGCAGGCAGCTGTTAGCTCAGCAAACACGGGGCCCTGGGTGCCCGGCGCTGAAGGGCTCTTGGGCTGGAGTGCGGATGCCTCGGATACCTGGGGTGGGGGCTGACAAACCCTCCTAGGCACAGGGGCCTTTTCACACTCCGCACCAAGTGGCCTCCCTGGGCCTGGGATAGCAGGCCTGCGGTTCGGGAGTGAGGGGCACCGGCAGAGCTGGGGGTCGGGAGTGAGGGGCACCGGCAGGGCTGGGGGGAGCCCAGGGCTGGGCTGGCAGGGGCTGCGGGTCGGGAGTGAGGGGCACTGGCAGAGCTGGGGGGGCAGGGCTGGGCTGGCAGGAGGCTGCAGGTCGGGAGTGAGGGGCACCGGCAGGGCTGGGGGGTGGAGGGAGCCCAGGGCAGGGGCTGTGGGTCGGGAGTGAGGGGCACCGGCAGGGCTGGGGGGGCAGGCAGGGCCGGGCTGGCAGGGGGCTGCAGGTCAGGAGTGAGGGGCACCGGCAGGGCTGGGGGGGCAGGGCCGGGCTGGCAGGGGCTGTGGGTCGGGAGTGAGGGGCACCGGCAGGGCTGGGGGGTGGGGGGATCCCAGGGCTGGGCTGGCAGGGGCTGCGGGTCGGGAGTGAGGGGCACCGGCAGGGCTGGGGGGTGGGGGGATCCCAGGGCTGGGCTGGCAGGGGCTGCGGGTCGGGAGTGAGGGGCACCGGCAGGGCTGGGGGGGTGGGGGGAGCCCAGGGCTGGGCTGGCAGGGGCTGCGGGTCGGGAGTGAGGGGCACCGGCAGGGCTGGGGGGTGCGGGGAGCCCAGGGCTGGGCTGGCAGGGGTTGTGGGTCGGGAGTGAGGGGCACCGGCAGGGCTGGGGGGTGGGGGGATCCCAGGGCTGGGCTGGCAGGGGTTGTGGGTCGGGAGTGAGGGGCACCGGCAGGGCTGGGGGGTGGGGGGATCCCAGGGCTGGGCTGGCAGGGGTTGTGGGTCGGGAGTGAGGGGCACCGGCAGGGCTGGGGGGCGGGGGGCGCTGGCTCTCGCAGACCCTCCTGGGATATGCACAGGGTTTCCCAGCTCCATTCATTGTTTGACAAAGGACAACAGCTGCCATGGCAACTGCCAGCACATCTCCCCTGCGCCCACAGGCAGGGCCCCGGGCTCGGCAGGGCCCCGGCTGGGGACTCCTCCTCCCTCCGCTGCTGGGGCTGAGGGCAGGACTGGCACCAGGCAGTGCGCCATCTCCCCCTGCTCCATGGGGGCGCCATGCTAGGGTCCTTCCCCCCATCAGGCAGGGGAGCAGGGCCTGGCAAGGACAGCCCTGGCTGAGGGGCTCTCGGAGCCGTGGGGGCATAGCCCAGCCTCCCCTTCCTAGTCCCAACCCCAGGGCAGAGCTAGCTGGTTCAGGGCCCAGGCCCGGGACTCAGCCCGTAACCCGGCTCCTCCCTGGGCAGCCCCCGCTCAGTGGCCCAGGCAGAGGCCCCCACTGTGGTCACTGGTTTCTGTGCAGACACTGGCCTGCGCTGAGCCCCAGCGAGCTCGTTACACGCAGGGCCCAGCGAACAGAGCACAGACGGTACCAGCCTGCCCTGGAGCGGGACCAGCAGCCCAAAGACAGAAGGTTCTGCTGGGCCAAGGCTGGGCCTGGCTGGACAGTGGGGTGATGCCACGTCCCTGCGCCCTTCATCTTCTCCCGCTGGGTCTGACGCCAGGGCCGTGTCCCGGAGCACAGGCCCTGGCCCAGTGACCCAGCCCTGCGTTGGCTTCCTGGGAATCCCTCCAGCGCAGTCCCCAGCAGCCCAGCCTGGCGGCTCCAGTGCCAGGCAGGGCCCAGCCATTTGCTGGGTCTGCGCAGCCTCACAGAGCTTCCCCCTCGGCCACAGTGACACCAGGCGTCCGCTCGGCTGCCCAGCACACGTGGGTTCAGTGGACAGCTGGGCTGAGTCCGCAGGGGTTTGGAACAGCCCGATCCCACCGAGAGACAAGGGCCGGGCGCACACAAGGGTCCCCCTAACTCCCTGCCCCCCAGCCCTGCCCGTGCCCCTCACTCCCGACCCGCAGCCCCTGCTAGCCCAGCCCTGCCGGTGCCCCTCACTCCCAACCCGCAGCCCCTGCTAGCCCAGTCCTGCCCCCCCCAGCTCTGCCGGTGCCCCTCACTCCCGACCCGCAGCCCCTGCTAGCCCAGCCCTGGGCCCCCCCAGCTCTGCTGCTACGCTGTCTCCCTCACTGCTGGGGCCAGGACAAGAAGCATGGGTGTAAATTGCAGCGAGGCCGGTTTAGGCTGGGGTGGAGGAAAACACCCTGCCAGGGCAGTCTCACCCAGGGAGGCTGTGGGATCCCCGTCATGGGGGGCTGAGCCCAGGCTGGACAAAGGCCTGCCAGGGTGGTGGAGGTTTCCTTGGCCCTGCCTCAGCGCAGGCTGCTGGGCTCGGTGACCCCCACGGTCCCTCCAGTCCCAGCTCTGTGATCCGCCGGCCGTTTGGGGAACACGCACAAACCCAACGTCGCTCCACATGCCAGCCCAGCGGGATTGGAACCCAAGTGTCCAGGTCCAGTGCTCAAGCCCCCTAACCTCCCAGCTCAGCCATCTAACCTGCCCCATGGGGGCCCTGCCAGCCCCCTATGGCCCAGCAACTGGTGCTGCCAGCCCCCACCGCCAAGCAGCTGCCAGCCCCAGCCCCTCTGAGACACGGCGGGCAGACGAGGCGAGGGAGTGGGAGCGCGCCCCACTGCTCTCGGCCCCCCACATGCCCAGCCCCTGTCCAGCGGCCCGTGGCTCTGGCTGGCCACGCTGGGTTGCCATGGAGGCAGCAGGAAAGGGCCAGCTATGCAGGGGAGGCTTTTGTTCCTCGCACTCGGTTCTCTTCTCTCTGACTCACGAGACAAACGCCCCCTTCCCCAGACGCTCAGACTGGGGGGAGGCAGCTGGGGGAGGGGGAGGCTGAAGGGGTGGCAAGGGACTGGGGGGCCCACGGGGAGCTGGGAAAGGGGCTCTGGGGTGAGCGGGGGAAGGTGACAGATGGGGAGCTGAAGTGGGGGCAGGGGCTGAGGGTGGGGAGCTGGGGGAGGTGCTGTGGGGCTGGCAGGGCAGGAAGGCTGGAGGGGGAGGGGAGGGGGAGCTGCCCCATTCTCTAGTCCCTGGCTCATTCTTCCGCTTTCCAACCCGGTGCCCCGAGCCCCTTTGTGCCTGGCTGCCCCCACCCCGCCCTCACCCGCCCCACCTTTGTGCCTCTGTGCTGGAGAAAAAGCCCCCCCCCCGGTGCCCTCCCCCATCTCTGGAGGGGTCACAGGGACGTGGCTGCAGCCAGATCCTCTGGCACCAGACTGGGGGTGGGGGGGGGGCTGAGTGATGGGGGTTCCCATGTGGATAACCATGGAGACAATGGCCCCATGGTGATGCTCCCAGCAGGCACCCACCGGGCGGGGGCCACCTGGGTCATCAGCCCCCTCCACGTCTGTCCTTCCCATGCGGCCTTAGGCCCTGCCAGCCCCACACTAGCCCCAGACACATGGCGGGGGGGCAGATTCACTGACTCCAGCTCTGGCTGGTTACATCCCAAGGACATCCCCCACAGACTCTTCTGCCAGCCCCCCACTCCGTGACCCTCCCCTCAGACATGCTGGGTCCCACCCTGGCCTACCCCACACGGTACCATGAGAGTCTCTGAGGGGCTGGGGTCCCCCGGCAGAAGGGGGGTACCTTGCTGGACTCAGACCGGGCCATTGCCGGGCACAGCGCCGGGCTGGGCAGGCCCAGCTCAGGACTTGGCTGCACCAGCGCTGGAGGGGTTAAAGAAGAGAGCCCCCTGCAGCCAAGGCCCTGAACCCTCCCACTCCAGACCCCAGAGGTGTAACCCCCCTCCCAGCCCCAGGTGCCCTCTGCGAGCAGGGGGGCAGCAGAGCCCCGGGATGGCATCAAGGGCACCCCCGGCCCATGCAGCTGACAGCTAACGCACAGTCGCAGGCCTGGCCAGGCGGGGGGGACATTAACAGCACGGTTGAGTTACGGGGGGGGGAGGAGGGTGTCTCAGATCCCCCACCCACCCCCTGCTCTGCCCCACACAGCCCACTGGCGAGATTGGCTCCGCCAGTGCCGCCCCTGCCCCCCAGAGCCAGAGGGGCAGGAACCATTAACGAGCCAGGAGGAACCCTGCCTGCGCCCCGCACAGCACAGACCCCCCCACAGCGCAAACCCCCCACAGTGCCCCCCGCAGCACAGACCCCCCACAGCATCCTGCCTGTGCCCCCCACAGCACAGCCCCCCACAGCGCAAACCCCCCACAGTGCCCCACACAGCACAGGACCCCCCCACAGCGCAAACCCCCCTCAGTGCCCCACACAGCACAGACCCCCCCACAGCATCCTGCCTGTGCCCCCCACAGCGTAGACCCCCCCCAGTACCCCACACAGCACAGCATCCCCCACAGCGCCCTGCCTGTGCCCTACACAGCGCAGCGCCCCCTGCAGCCCAGCCCAGCACTGTGCAGTGCAGCTGACCCAGCTGCCTGGGGGCAGCTTCCTCCAGGACACCAGGGATCAGCCACTGGCTGGCGCACAGCCCTGACTCTGGGGTGGAGCGGAGGTGTAAATACCTGCGCCTAGGCCAGGCCCTGCGGGCAGGATCTGGGCTGGGACGCAAAGGGTTATTTTGGCTTCCGGGTCTCAGCAAGACACTGGGATGGGCGAGAGCTAGGTGAATGGGGCCAAGCTCAGACACCAGGATACTGGCCCAATATCCCCCTTCCGGCTCCAAAACTCAGCCAAAACCCAAAACTCCACAGCTAACTCCCCCAGAGCTGGTTCCCACCCAGCTCCCTCAGCCAACCCTCACCCCCATGGCCATGCTCCCCATGAACAAAGGGGGCCCCCTCATTCCAGGGGTGCAAGGCAGAGGTAGTTGGGGGCACAGTGAGGGGGACCCCCAGCACCACCCGGGAACGACTTCATGCCCCCCGATCCCACCTGTGCATGGCACCTGCAACCCCCCCTTCGGTTCAGTAGGGTCCATGTGCCCCCCGTGCCCTGCGCTGCTCCCCAGCCCAGGGTCTAACCCTCTCTCTCCCCGTCATGCTGCAGGGAGATGGGGTCTGGATCCTGGGACAAGCTGTCACAGCCAGGACACTCCACAGGACCCAGACCCAGCAGCCGGGAGTGGAAGGTCCGGTCCATTCCCCACCCAGTGCCTGGCTGGCCGGTGCCAGGCGGGGGCGTGGACCTGGGGCTGACGAGGGATACAGCACCAGTGGACCTTATGTTATGAAGGAGCCTGTGATTTCCGGGAGCCGTGGAGAACCCGCAGGGAAATCAAGTCGGTCCATCTGTTCCACATCCTACGGGAGGGCGATGAGCGGCCAGGCCACGCCGGGGGAAGGGGACGCGGCCAGGGGAGCCAGGCTGCGGCTTTGTGACAGCGAAGGCTGGGGGGGGGGCAGGGGCGGCTGGAGGGAGGCAGCAGGAAAGGGTACAATTGTCCCAAATCCCTGGCTCCGGGCCCCTCAGAGCAGCAGCACAAGCCCCTGCCCTGGCCTTTCCTTTGGTTGGGACCATGGTGGCCGGGAGCCAGGGATCAGAGCTGACCCACACACCCAGGTCCCCACAAGGTAGGCCCAGGACCCACTCCCTCTGGGAGAGCTGGCTCCCATCGCTCTTAGTGCCTAGCGCTGAGCCAGCAGCTGAGCATCGCTTCATGGGGGGCTTGTAGCAGCATCCTCAGGCCACTGGTTGGGAAACTGAGGCACAGAGAAGGGCCAGAACCTGCTGACTGCATGAGTCTTATGCTGGTGACTGTTACATTACTGGTGGGGCACTGCATCGCTCCTTCAATGCCAGCCCCCTGCCAGCAGGCTGGCACAGGGCACCCAGACCGGGATCGGGCCCCGACTGCAGAGCCTGTACCCTTGAGGCACCGGTTCAAAGCCAGCTGGGGTCAACAGTGGCTGAATGTTATCGCATCTGTGAGCTGCTTAACCCCCCTTCCCAGGGCGCAGCCCCCGCTGCCACCGGCCCGCCCAGCACCAGCTGCTAGGGTGGCACAGACACAAACCCCGGGCCTGAGAATGGCAGCAGAGGAGCAGAGTTCTCCTGCCAGTGCTATGGGCACAGCAGAGAGAATGGGGGACTGGACACAGGGGGGCAAACAGGCCTCGGTAACCAATTGCCCCCGGGGCAGCCTGGGCCACAGGGGCAGCTGGGCCTGCCCAGGTCCCAGCTGAGCCAGGGGATGGAGGTTAGGGGGAGCATGGGGAGGGGGGGCCCCTTCCATATGGAGGGGCTGCTCAGTAAGGGGCAGGGGGTGCTGCAGGGGGGCCAGCACTCAGCGAATGGCAAAGGCCAGTCAGGGTGGCGCTGCCCTGGGGCGGGGTGGGAAGGGAAGACTTGGAGGCTGTGTGGCTGCCAGAAGGCGCCTGCCAGGCATGGACCAGCCTGGCTCTCTCGGGCACCAGCCAAGCTGGAGGGTCAGGGACGGGCTGGCATGCCGGCCAGCCCCCGACGTACACACACACACAAGGGTGGTGAGCGCTGCCCAGCGCCACGTCCCAGGGCACAGTGGGATTCCCCAGTGTCTGCTCTCTCCAGACACCAGGGAGGCCCTGGGGAAGGTGAGAGCCTGGCCAGCCGAGGGGTCCAGCCAAAATCGGGGGCATTTCAGTGACAGAAAAGCAGCAGCCCAACCATCTCTCCCTTTCCCCAGCTGGAGCATTGTCTGACAAGTCCACTTCCCCGGCCAGACAGCTCCAGCCAGCGCTCACAAGGGCCGGGCAGCGTCTGATCAAAGAGACCAAGCTCAACCGGCCAGAGGCCGGCACACAGCCATCGCCGCACTGCTCGATGCTGTAGCCTGGAGTGCCAGGCCCTCGAGAGTCGCCCCCGCTGCCAGGAGCCGGCTCAGTCTCACCCCAGCCAAGGGCTCCGTGGCTCCAGCGCTGCCGGCCCCAGGGGCTCAGGGAAGGGTGGAGGTCAGTGTAGACGTGCAGGCGGGAAGGGCCTGGCCCCCATGTGCCCACTGACGGGCGCAGGATGAGCAGGACCCAGACAGTGGCAAGACTCGGGTGCCCCCAGCTCAGTGCACAGCACGATCCAAGCAGCACCTGATTGGCAGGTGGCCCAGCGATCCCAGTGCTGTCACCTGGGACCGGGCTCCAGCCCTTCCTTTCCTAGGGGGCAGCCCCCCCACACCCTACCACGCCCTCCGTGGGCTTAGAGACTGGGCCGAGATCAGTGGGTATCACATCTGTCCTGGGCCTCCCCCTTTGGGTCTGCCCAGCCGCTGCCCCACGGTGGAAATTGTGCACTCTGAGGAATTGTGGGGAGAGTTTCCAGGGAAGGACAAGCATGCCAATCCCGCCCCCGCAAGACCCATAACAGGGAGTGGGGCCCCACCCACAATTGCCTCCCCAGCCCCCACCGCTGGCCAGCCCCACACAGACAGCTCCCACGACCCTGTCCAGACCAGGTATCACGGCATGTGCCAGGCACCCAACAAAGCAGGGGATCCCCTCCCTGGTATTGCCAGTGTGCCACCTGCCAGCCACCAGAGCCCTGGGGTGTCTGTCACTCATTGCCCAGCTGCCCATGGCACAAGGACATGACCGACTGTGCGGGTGCCCACACGGCTGCAAGCCTCCCCCCACCCCAGGCCTGGACCCTGGGAGCTCTCAGCCCCTCCCCCTCGGCCCACCCTTCGTGGGCCCAGGCCACAGTCCCTGCCCTGCCCCTTGGCTGGAACGGAAATACTGCCTTTGCACAGGGGCCAGGCTTCCTTACCCCATATGCAGTGCCCTGGGGTCCCCCAAACCACTGCCTCCCAGAGACACGCACATTGCTCCAGCCAGCAGCGGGAACACGACTGCCAAAGCTCTGCTCTTTGCCAAATGCTTGATAAACAGCCAGTAACAGCCTCGTCCCTGACAGGTGGCTTCATCCTTACATCAGCAGTAGGGAAACTGAGACACAGAGCATCAATGGCTGTCAGAAACAGAACCCAGGAGTCCTGACTCCCAGCTCCCCTGCTCTAGCCACCAGAACCCATTCCCATCCCAGAACTGGGAACAGAACCCAGGAGTCCAGACTCCCTGCTCTCCCCTCCCCCAATCCAACCCACTGAACCCCAGGGCCCCAGACCTCGGTGAGCCACGTCACACCCTGCCCCTCACCTCCCGCTGCGCCTGCCCATCCGGCTGGACCCACACGCGTGTTTCCCACTGGAACGTGGGGAGAAAAGATCTCGTCTTTGCAGCCATTTGGTAGGAAGGGACCTCTCTGGGGCGCGGCTCTGGGCTCTGCCTGGGGAGGAGACCTCCCAGGGCATCACAACTCGGGATGATGCTTCTCCCCCCTTCACCCCCCGCACCTCAGCTCCCCTGATCTCCCTGCGAACGGGGCTGGGCTCTGGGGTCCCCTCCAGCCTGACACCCCAGCAAGTCCATCGCCCTCCTCCCAGCTCCTGCAGGCTGCTCCCTGGTGTGGGTGCCCTGGGCACCTGGGGGGCTGGTCCCCTCCCTGCAGGGGAATGGGGTGCCCCTCTGCTCAACCCTGGGTCATACAAGCCTTCACTTCGCCTGGCTCAGGAGAGCTCTTCCCAGCCCCACAGGCTGTGCCCAGGCCACCTTCCCCTGCCAGCCCCACAGTGCAGCCTCATGAAGTGGCTGATGGGGTGGGTTCAGGGGGCAGCGCCAGATGCCGGGGGGATGGGCCTCACCGGGGTGCCGGATGCCCCTGACCTACTTCAGGTCTCTCCAGCGGCTTATGGCAGCAATCCGCTCCTTCCCAGTCAAGGCTCCTGTGCCCCTCGAGGCCCCACCCCCTAAACCATATAGGTCGAGCTGGGCTAATCTCTTGGCTTCTCGACCCACCAATCCCCCGGGCCGCCCCCCAGTACCCCTCTTCCCTCAGCGGCAGCCCTTGCCCAGAGCAGGGCAAGGCAGAGGTGCTCCGTGAGCAGCCCATGGGCAGCCAGGCCTCCGCCTGCAGCCCCACTGGTGAGCAGATGGTTCGAGTGTATTAGCTGCCACCAAGCCCCCGCCACCCCTCAGCCCCCACCCTCTCCGTCACGCCCTGGGCTTTGTGCTGGTGCGGGCGCAGCCGGGCCCCTGGCTTAGGGGGCAGCAGCAGGACAAGTCTGACAGGCGGAGGTGTATCCCCGGGAACACAGGGACAGCTGAAAACTGGTGGGCTATTCCCTGCAGCTTGGAGCTGGCCCAATGTGGGGAGCTGCAGGTCGGGCTGGCGGGGGGCAGCAGTAGCAAGTCCTTCCTCAGCACGCCAGTCACTGGCCCTGCAGCCCTGGCTCTCTCCCCCAGCCCCATGCACCAGGCAGCAGGGTTTGGGGGCTGCTGTCCACCCCACTCCTCCAGGCTGGCCCCAGTGGGCTTCTCTCGTGTGCTGCTGGTGGAGATGGGCCCTTTGCAGGGACCCCAAGGGGGCCGTGGAATCGTAGCTCAATGGGCCAAGGTGTTTTCAGGCTCATCTCCTGGGGAGAAGCTCGGGCCCAGACCCCCAAAGGCAGGTAGACACCTGACTCCCAGTGGGCTCTAGCCCCGGCTCTCCCCCCAGCCCCAATCAACCCCACATCTAATGCACAGACAGGCCCCCAGCCCCTTCCTCAGGCTCGTCCCCAGCTGGGCACCATGACCCGAGCCAGGCTGGTGGTAGGGCTGGGGGGCGGCTCCCTCGCTGTGTCTGCCAGGAGAGAAGCCAGCCCCCGCCACGGCATCCGCCCCTTGGCGGCAGGGCTCGGTGCGTCTCCCGGGGCCAGGAGGTTAAAGCTGCTGCGTGTCTGAGTTATTGACACCTCGCAGCATAGCCCCAGCTGGGACCGCCCTGGCAGGGGGCCCAGCTGCGACTGCTCTAATCACCAGCCCCCACAGCGAGAGCGGCCCGGCCCAGTGCCTACCTGCTCCGATCCCTCCCCCGGCCCAGCAGGTGCACGGCACGGCCCCCCCATAGAGAGGCTAATGGCAGGGCTCAGGCACAGCTGCTCCCCAGCCGCCCCCAGCCTGCAGCTGCCAGCTGGTCCCAGACCTACCCCTTCAGCTGCATTAAGGAGGGGCCCCTCGGTTGCGGGGCTCCAGCAGGGCCCAGCGGCAGGCAGGTCGGGTGGGTGAACACCCCCTGCTGCAGTGAGCAGCTACCCCTCCCCACCCCACGCCAGCTCAGCCGGGCCAGCCAGGCCCTGGGACGCCGAGAGCAGCCCAGGCAGCAGGCAGCACCAACTCTGGGCAGCCCCAATGCAGCTTTGGGCTCTGGCTAGCGCCCGTCCTCACCGCTGGCCCCGCTGGGCTGGGGAGAGGGATCCAGGCTGGTCACATGGCACAGATCATCAGAAATGCAGCTTCAGCAGCTTCCCCCACCCCCGCGGCACGTTTCGTCCCCCGGTGCCGCGTCCTGCCCCGGCTCGTCCCAGCCCGGCACACCCTGCCCTCCACCCCGCACAGCCCCAGCAACACCCTTGGCCAGCTGCGCCCAGCACCTTGCTGCTGCAGCTGCAGGCTCCCCAGCACGGCACCGCGGGGGGGCCACGTGTGCCCTGCCCCCATGCAGACGCAGCTCCGTGGCCCCCAGCAGCAGGCTGGCAGAACAGGGGCCCAAGCGAGACGCCGACAAGCGCCAACTCGTGCAGGGGAAATCCCGAGCCAAGCCGGGAGCAGGAGATGGTGCGCAGGCCCTGCCTCCAAGCCTGTGCAGGGAAGGCCTGGCGAGGTACACACCCCGCCCTGCTTCTCAGGCCCCGTGCCAGCCACTCACATGCTGGGGAAAGGTCCCAGACTTGAGACCTCAGATTCAGCCCTAGCCCATGGGCATGGCCAGCCCCTCCCCCCGACACTTGTCCCCAGGCCCACTCAGATCTTCTCTTCTCCACTGAGACTCCCACACCAGGGGGGCTGGGGGCAGGTGGGGCGGGGTGGCTGAGGCTAGCTGGCAGGGTGGCCCAGTGGCCAGGGGCTAGCTGGCAGGGGAGACACCGGGGTCAGCTCTGGCTCTGTCATAGGCCAAGCGTGTTCTACACCCCCGGCCTCTCTGGCCCAGCCCCCCCACCCGCAATTCCAAGGCAGTCGGGCACCGAAAGCCCGGGGGGGTGGGGGCCCACAGGAAGAGGAGCCGTTCCCAGAGGGTCGGGCCGGTCGCCCTGCGAGGGGCCGGCAGCGCTGCAGACAGACAGCAGGGACGGGCTGCACCACGCCCCCCGGCACCCACCGCGCCCCTCCCCCAGCACCCACCAACCCTCCCCTCCCCCAACACCTGCTGCACCCCTCCCCCGGCGCCCGCTGCCCCTCCCCCAGCACCTGCTGCACCACGCCCCCCGGCACCCACCGCGCTCCTCCCCCAGTGCCCGCTGCCCCTCCCCCAGCACCTGCTGCACCACGCCCCCCGGCACCCACCGCGCCCCTCCCCCGGCGCCCGCTGCCCCTCCCCCAACACCTGCTGCACCACGCCCCCCGGCACCCACCGCGCCCCTCCCCCGGCGCCCGCTGCCCCTCCCCCAGCACCTGCTGCACCACGCCCCCCGGCACCCACCGCGCCCCTCCCCCGGCGCCCGCTGCCCCTCCCCCAACACCTGCTGCACCACGCCCCCCGGCACCCACCGCGCCCCTCCCCCGGCGCCCGCTGCCCCTCCCCCAGCACCTGCTGCACCACGCCCCCCGGCACCCACCACGCCCTGCCCCTCCCCTGACACCCACCACACCCCTCCCCCAGCACCCACCACACCACTACAGCTACATTTAGGGGAGCAGGACGGGGCAAGCTGTCTGGCTAGCTCTAGGGATCGCCCCTTCCGTGGGCACCACCCCCCTGCTTGGTCCCCACCCCAGTACCACAGCCACACACAGCCCTTGTGATTACCCTGAGGGGGCCCAGCCACTTCTGTAGCAGAGCCCTGAGCGATGCAGCCCCACGGCCCCAGCGATGGCCCCACGCCTGCCTCCTGCACCAGAACCCAGAGCCTTGCAGATTCAGGCCCACTCAGATCTTCTCTTCTCCACTGAGACCCTGGAAGCTAGAGGAGGAGGTGGGGCAGCCTCCACCCGCCCCGGCTCTGCTGGCCCCTGGGCTGAGGGTGGCTCGGCCGTGGAAAGGTCATAGCCTCCTGCGCTAGCCCCGGGTGGTTGGTTTTGAGCGTGCAGAGGGGGGTGTCCCTGGCAGGCTGCCACAGCCTCCCTCATTGCCCAACCAGGGGATTCGCACTTTGGTTGGGCCTTAGCCAATTGCAGAGACCAATGAGCAGCTCCCGCCCCACCCCCCATCTCAAGGTGGACTGGAGGCCAGAGGGCCTGGCACAAAGTGGCCACCAGCGCGGAATATCCACTAGCCCCACTACAAGTCTGAGATCAGAGCCACTGGGCAGTTTGCCCCAGACCAGGGCACCTCCGCCGTGGCTCGGAGTCTTTGTGGTGAGGCTGGACGTCTGCATCCAAGAGACGCTGCTCCGGCCAGGACCCCGGCGTGGGCCCTCTGGCCTGCACGACACCGAATGGGTCCTTCCCCCCTTCTCTGGCTGACACCCCGGCCCCTTGAACGTCCAGGACAAAACCCCACTGACCTGAATGTGCCCCTGAGTTTGGCCTAGGCCCCCCCCGCCCGGCCGGAGTCTTACCTGAGACAGACACCCGCATGATGGCCTCCAGGGGCCTGTTGTTGTCCAGCGCCCGGCTCAGACGCAGCTCCCCGGAACTGCGGTTCAGCAGCAGCAGGTGCAGCTCGTTGCCCTGCTCAAAGCTGTAGGCGAGCGTGTCCGAGATGTCGGGGTCGTGGGCTGGGATGCGGCCGATCACCCCGCTGGGGAAGCTGCTGGACTTGTTGGTGATGTAGTTGTTGAAGAGGATCTCAAAGTTTCTCAGCATAGGGGGGTTGTCATTCTGGTCCAACAGGCGGACGTGCACCGTGGCCCGGCTCACCAGCGGGGCCGAGGTGGCCTGGACCACGATGACATACTCTGCCTTGGCCTCGTAATCCAGATCCATCAGCGCCGTCAGCTCCCCGGAGAAGATGTCAAGCTGGAAGACCTCGGGAATGTTGCCCTCCACGATCTGGTACATGACCTGGGCATTGGTGCCCTCGTCCGGGTCGCTGGCCGTGATCCGCGCCACCGCCAGGCCGATGGGGCTGTTCTCTGCCACAAAGACGTCAAACTCGTCCCGCTCAAAGACCGGGGGGTTGTCGTTCACATCCAGGATGGCCACCTGGATGTCGACGGGGGTCCTTGTGGCCGGGACGCCCTTGTCCACAGCGTAGGCTCGTAGCTCGTAGAGAGGGACGTTCTCTCGGTCCAACCGGCGCAACGTCCGCACGATGCCAGAGGTAGATTCAATTATGAAGTCCCCATCCCCATCATCCCCACTTTGGAAGGTGTAGAACACCCTCCCATTGAGCCCCGCGTCCCGGTCAGTGGCGGAGACCTGCAGGACGCTGGTGAAGGCCGGGACGTCCTCGTAGACAGAGCCCTGGTAGGCATCCCGCAGAAATTGGGGCGTGTTGTCATTGACATCGTTGACCAGGATTTCCAAGTAGGTGGTGTCTGATTTCTGCGGAATGCCATTGTCCCGGGCCGTGATGGCCAGTGTGTAGGATACTTGGTCCTCATAGTCCAGCTCCATCTGGGTAGTGACCGCGCCTGTGTCCACGTCGATCTGGAACTGGGGAATACTGTCCTCCATAAAGTAGGTGATACGGGCGTTCTCCCCCGTGTCCTCGTCCGTGGCACTGATGAGCACCACCGTGGTGCCAACCGGCCGGTCCTCATTGATGTTGACAGTGTAGTGGGAGCTCTGGAAGACTGGCCGGTGGGTGTTGGCATCAGTCACATTGACGAACACCTGGGCCGTGTCGAGCCGGGTGCCGTCGGAGGCCGTGACAGTCAGCAGGTATTGCCGCTCCAACTTGTAATCCAGCGGCAGCGCCAGGGTGATGAGGCCGCCCCCACTCTGGCTGGTGATGGAGAAGCGGTTGCGGGTGTTGCCATTGGCTATCTGGTAGGTGATGACGCTGTTGGCGTCCCGGTCAATGGCCGAGACGGTCAGGACACTGGTGCCCATGGCAGCATCCTCGTTCAGCCGCACAGAGTACTCCTTCAGGGTGAACTCGGGGTTGTTGTCATTCACGTCCAGCACAGTGATGCTGACACTGGCCGAGGAAGCCATGGGGGGGCTGCCGTGGTCCCGGGCCTCCACCCCAAAGCTGTAGAAATCCACCGTCTCCCGGTCCAGCTCCGAGGCCACCACGATCCAGCCCGTGCTGTTGCTGATGGCGAAGGGGAACCTGGTGCCAGCCTCCAACAGGGCATACTGCAGCCGAGCATTATCCCCGGAGTCCGCATCGATGGCCTGGATGTGTAGGACCGAGTAGCCGAGGGGCACGTTCTCCAGCACCGTGGACTGGAAGGGGGTGCTGACGAAGATGGGAGCATTGTCGTTGACGTCCAAGACCTGGATGGTCACCAGCCCGGTGATGTTGGACAGAGGGGGCCGCCCCCCGTCCTGGGCCCGGATGCGGAGCGTGTACTCCTTGCTCAGCTCGTAGTCCAGCTGGCTGACCACGTCAATGCTGCCCGTCTGGGCGTCAATGTGGAACTGGCCCCGGGTGTTCCCGCTCATGATGCTGTAGTGCACCAGGGCACTGCTGCCTTTGTCCCGATCCGTGGCCGTCACCCGCAGCACGTGGGAGTTGGTGGCCACGTCCTCAGGCACCTGGGCCACGTAGCGCTTCTCACTGAACTGCGGCGCATTGTCATTGTCGTCCTCCACGGCAATGTGGACAGTGGCTGTGGTGCTGCGGGGCCCTGGGTCCCTGCCCTGGTCGCTGGCCTCCACCAGGAGCTGGTAGGACTCCACAGACTCCCTGTCCACCAGCCCCTTGGTGCGGATGACCCCGGAGCGGGGGTCAATCTCAAAGGCTGCGTTGGCCCCGTCACCATCAAGGAGTCGGTAGAGGATGTTGGCGTTGGCACTGGCGTCCCCGTCGGTGGCCCTGACTGTCAGCACCTCGTACCCGATCTCCAGGTTCTCCCGCACGCTCTCCTTGTACTCCTGCTGCTCGAAGGCAGGGCTGTGGTCATTGGTGTCGCTCACCAGGATGGTGAGCGTGGCCAGGGCCGTGCGCCGGGGGGTGCCATGGTCCACGGCCGTCACCCGGAAGACGTGGGTGCTCTTGGTCTCACGGTCCAGCTCCTCGGCCGTGCTCACGGCCCCGCTCAGGGGGTCGATGGTGAAGAAGCTGTTGGAGCGGCTGTCGAAGAGTGCAGCCATGGAGTAGTGCAGCCGGCCCGCCTCGCCCTCGTCGGGGTCCGTGGCCTGCAGCGAGATCACCGGGGTGCCGGCTGGCCTGTTCTCTGGCACCGACACCTGGTAGGTGGGCGGCTGGAACTGGGGACTGGTGTTGACATTCCGCTTCCTCCGGCTGCTCCCCCGGCCCGGGGCCCCATCCGCGCCCTGGAGCAGCTTCTCCAGCTCCACCTGCTGCCCAGGGGAGCTCAGACCCAGACTCCAGCTGACCAAGACCCTAGCGCCCCTCCCCTGCCTGAGCCCCCCCGCCCCTTCCCCCTTCGCGCACCGCTCGCACAGCAGCCCCAAGCGCACCGGATGCCCCGACCGGAGACACATGGCCCGGACGGGGAGGATCAGCTCCCCCGAGGCCTGGGGGGAGAGGCTCCCCCCGGCGCCCCGCACCCTGCACCGCGGCTGGCAGCCTCCCCAAGCGGCCGCGGGCGGCAGGGGGATGCGGGAGCCGGGCTCCAAGCACAGCGCCCAGCTCCACCTCCTGTCCCCAGGAGCCTGGGGCAGCAGCAGCCGGCTCAGCAGCTCCCTCTCCCCGGCAGCCCCGCAGCCCTGCCCGGCCATGTGCGCCCAGAGGCCGGCTGCACCTGCCGGGCAGAGCCAGAGGGCGCAGCGCGGCGGCGGCCGGGACCGGCCCAGCAGCATCAGCCGCGTCCCGGCCGCGGGCCCCAGCGCGCACGGCCCGCGGTGCCCGGGCGCTGCGCCCTCCAGCCGCGGCACCCCGAGCGCCAGGAGCAGCAGGAGAGCGCGGCTGGGCTGGCAGCAGCAACCGCCCATCGCCCGCTCGCTGGGCTCAGCGGCGGCTCCTACGGCGGCGCTGCCCGGCCCCGGGCCTCATGCCCGGCCGGCTCCCTGCGCTCCCCGGCTCCCTGCGCCCCCCGATCCCCGTGCCCCCCCGGCTCCCCGCCCCCCGGCTCCCCGCGCCCCCCGGCTCCCTGCGCCCCCCCGATCCCCGTGCGCCCCCCCGATCCCCGCCCCCCGGCTCCCTGCGCCCCCCCGATCCCCGTGCGCCCCCCGGCTCCCCGCCCCCCGGCTCCCTGCGCCCCCCCGATCCCCGTGCGCCCCCCGGATCTCACTCCCCGGCTCCCTGCGCCCCCCGATCCCCGTGCGCCCCCCGGCTCCCTGCGCCCCCCGGATCTCGCCCCCCGGCTCCCTGCGCCCCCCCGATCCCCGTGCGCCCCCCGGATCCCTGCGCCCCCGGCTCTAGGAGACCGAGCCGCCCCCGGCCGAGCGCCCTGGCCCAGCTCCGCTCTCCCTGCCCGGCAGCCCCGGTTCTGCGGCGCGGCGGCGGGGGCTTGCGGGAGGCTCATTACCATAGACCTGCTCGGCGCAGCGCGGCGGCCCTTAAAGGAGCCACGGCAGCCTCGCCACCAGCCGGGGGACCCACCCGGGCCCCTGTGAGCAGCCAGAGGCACAGTGCTCTTCCCGGGCGCGGGGCAGGGGCTGGGGCGGCTCCTAGGGCAGCCAGCCTGTCTCCATCAGGCTCATTAGAGTCATCTACCAGGTGAGGGGCAGTGAAGTCTAATGGTCAGAGAAGGGGCCCAGGGAGCCCCAGGACTCCTGGGTTCCTCTCCTAGCCCCCCCTGCTCAGTCATGTCCCCATTGCAGAAGAGGGATAAGAAAGTGTGGGATCCTGGGCTGAGACGGGCCGCCATCCACAGAGACCAGCTGGGCAGAGCACCCTGGTCCGTACACTCCAGCCCTGGTCCATACCAATGTTCCCTCTAATTTTTGACAGGCCGTGTGTGCAAAAAATTTCTTTGGTGCAAATTGTTGTGCGCACAGTGTTTCACCATGTGTGTGAGGTTTAGGATCTGTATGCACACGCACAGCTTAGCGGGAATGGCGGTCCATACGCACCAGCCCTGGTCTGTACACACCAGCTCTCTCCATCTCCTCACACTCTGCATCCACACCAGCCAGGCTCTGTTATGGCCAAGGACTGCTCTGCTCCTGCTAGTTTGACTGAGGGAGGGGGGCTCCAGAGAAGTGGGGTTAGTGTGAACAGACATGGAGTTTGGATTCAGGGAATGCTGACATGCCCACACCCTGTGCACACACGTATACACACACATTCACTGTGCACATGCTGTGTGCAAACTTTGCACTCAACATAGACACCCACACATACACACAGTCACTCCTCTTCCAGAATTAATGCAGCAAAGCAGAAAGGAAATAGTTAATCAATAAACTCCAAACTCGCCCCAGTCCGGTAGCCCATCCTTGGTGGGCAGGAGGTCGCAGTGAAGGGACAGGACCTCAGGAGGTCATCTAGTCCAACCCCCTGCTCAAAGTAGGAGCAATCCCCAATTTTTGCCCCAGACCCCTAAATGGCCCCCTCAAGGATTGAGCTCACAACCCTGGGTTTAGCAGGCCAATGCTCAAACCACTGAGCTATCCCTCCCCCCATGACACCGTGGGAGACTAAATCCATGTATCAGAGTAGCAGCCGTGTTAGTCTGTATTCACAAAAAGAAAAGGAGGACTAGTGGCACCTTAGAGGCTACCCAATTTATTTGAGCATAAGCTTTCGTGAGCTACAGCTCACTTCATCGGATGCATTCAGTGGAAAATACAGTGGGGAGATTTATATACACAGAGAACATGAAACAATGGGTGTTACCATACACACTGTAAGGAGAGTGATCACGTAAGATGAGATAATACCAGCAGGAGAGCGGGGCGGGGGGGGGAAGAAAACCTTTTGTGGTGATAATCAAGATGGGCCACTGACTTCCTGAGGAAACTACAATCCATTGGTGATCTTCCTGAAAACACCATCCTGGCCACTATGGATGTAGAAGCCCTCTACACCAACATCCCACACAAAGATGGACTACACGCTGTCAGGAACAGTATCCCCGATAATGTCACAGCAAACCTGGTGGCTGAACTTTGTGACTTTGTCCTCACCCATAACTATTTCACATTTGGGGACAATGTATACCTTCAAATCAGCGGCACTGCCATGGGTACCCGCATGGCCCCACAGTATGCCAACATTTTTATGGCTGACTTAGAACAACGCTTCCTCAGCTCTTGTCCCCTAACGCCCCTACTCTACTTGCGCTATATTGATGACCTCTTCATCATCTGGACCCATGGAAAAGAAGCCCTTGAGGAATTCCACCATGATTTCAACTATTTCCATCCCACCGTCAACCTCAGCCTGGTCCAGTCCACACAAGAGATCCACTTCCTGGACACTACTGTGCTAATAAGCGATGGTCACATAAACACCACCCTATACCGGAAACCTACTGACCGCTATTCCTACCTACATGGCTCCAGCTTTCATCCAGACCACACCACACGATCCATTGTCTACAGCCAAGCTCTGCGATACAACCGCATTTGCTTCAACCCCTCAGACAGAGACAAACACCTACAAGATCTCTATCAAGCATTCTTACAACTACAATACCCACCTGCGGAAGTGAAGAAACAGATTGACAGAGCCAGAAGAGTTCCCAGAAGTCGCCTACTACAGGACAGGCCTAACAAAGAAAATAACAGAATGCCACTAGCCATCACCTTCAGCCCCCAACTAAAACCTCTCCAGCGCATCATCAAGGGTCTAGAACCTATCCTGAAGGACAACCCATCACTCTCACAGATCTTGGGAGACAGGCCAGTCCTTGCTTACAGACAGCCCCCCAACCTGAAGCAAATACTCACCAGCAACCACACACCACACAACAGAAGCACTAACCCAGGAACCTATCCTTGCAACAAAGCCCGTTGCCAACTGTGTCCACATATCTATTCAGGGGACACCATCCTAGGGCCTAATCACATCAGCCACACTATCAGAGGCTCGTTCACCTGCACATCTACCAATGTGATAGATGCCATCCTGTGCCAGCAATGCCCCTCTGCCATGTACATTGGCCAAACTGGACAGTCCCTACATAAAATAATAAATGGACACAAATCAGACGTCAAGAATTATAACATTCATAAACCAGTTGGAGAACACTTCAATCTCTTTGGTCACTCGATTACAGACCTAAAAGTGGCAATTCTTCAACAAAAAAACTTCACAAACAGACTCCAACCAGAGACTGCTGAATTGGAATTAATTTGCAAACTGGATACAATTAACTGAGGCTTGAATAGAGACTGGGAGTGGATGGGTCATTACACAAAGTAAAACTATTTCCCCACTTTTATTCCCCCCCTTCACCCCCCAGTGTTCCTCAGACGTTCTTGTCAACTGCTGGAAATGGCCCACCTTGATTATCACTACAAAGGGTTTTCTCCCCTCCCCCTCCCCCTCCCCCCCTCCCCCCCCACTGGTAATAGTTCACCTTAAGCGATCACTCTCGTTACAGTGTGTATGGTAACACCCATTGTTTCATGTTCTCTGTGTATATAAATCTCCCCCCTGTATTTTCCACTGAATGCATCTGATGAAGAGAGCTGTAGCTCACGAAAGCTCATGCTCAGATAAATTGGTTAGTCTCTAAGGTGCCACAAGTCCTCCTTTAAATCCGTGTAGCCAACTGCCCCCGTGTGTGTTGGGGGTGTGAGGAACCAGGCCTGAGCCCAGGAGCTGCTGACTTCAGTTTCCAGGAGAGGTTTGTCTGTGCAATGGCCTAAGTCAGCCTTTCTTGGCTGCCCCAGGCATCACTCACCAGGGACAAGGAAACTGGCCTGGCCCTGGGGTTCTGTAGCCACCAGATCATCATGTAAACAGGACACTCCAGCCTCCTGCACACCTGCTTCTGCTGCGTCCCAGGCTCCGGGGGCCAGAGCCTCAGCTGGTGTAAACCAGTGTAGTAACTTCCCTTTACACCAACTTAGCACTGGGCCCATTCAGTGTAAACGGACCATGGAGGAGTTGATCTTACGAGCTGGGGATTTTCAGAAATATGTTTTCAAAGTTTTTGTGGCATCAAATTAAAAAGGGGCGTTGCCAAGCTGTGGATCTGAGTCATTTCCCGGCCTCGGTGTGCTCAGGCTGCAGCCAAACACCTCCAGGAGCAACCAGCGCCTTTCAGGCAAAGGCGGACTGCGGCCGCAAACAAAGCATTCTCAGGGAGCAGGCTCTCCCTTCCTGCGCCAGCTTGCACCAAACAGTGCCTCCTGATTTACACCACGGTGGGTGAGAGGGGATTGGGCCAGGTGGGTTATTTAGTCGGGGATGGGTCCTGTTTTGAGCAGGGGGTGGGACTCGATGACCTCCTGAGGTCCCTGCCAACCCTGATAGTCCATGATTCTAAGAGTGAGCCCAGCGGGCTACTCCTGATTTACACCAGGGCGAGTGTGAGGGGAATTGGGCCCATTGGGTTACTCCCGATTGACACCGGGGTGAATGGGATTAAAGTCGGGTCTAACCATGCCAAGAACTGGCCTGTTGCCCTGCCTGGGAGCTGACTGGGGCCCCGGGTTGGCTGCCCCTGGGGGGCAGCGAGCGCCCAGGCTGCAGGGGCGAGAGGGGCAGGTTCAGACACCCCCTAGGCGTTAGCGTCACCTCTCGTGGGGAGACACTGGATCTGGACTCTGATGATGGGGGCGGGGGTCTGTTTGCGGGGAGAAGCGCTAAATCCTGGCGAGTGGCTTTAGCTGCAGCTGTCACTGACACGGGCTCGGGGTCCTCCTGCCGCAGGGCAGAAACTAACTGCGGGCTCCCCGGCGGGGGCTTTCGGCAGCACCTGATCCTCGCCCCGCGGGACCGAGCCCGGCTGTTTCTCCCGCACTGGGTTTGTTTGTGGCCTTGCTGCGGGCTCCAGGCCGAGGTCCGTGACCGTCCCCTGCCGCGCTGGTGCCCAGCACCCGCCGCCTGCCCGGCCCCGGCCCAGGGGCGCCCCGGCCGGGCCGCACGCGGGGCCCCGCAGCGTCCCCCGCGCGGGGCGGCCGCACGCACCTCGCGCCGGTGTCTGTCCTGCGAGGACACGAGCCCGGCCGCACCTGCGCGCGGCTCGCCGCCGGCGGGGCTGCGCCCTCTTAAAAGGGCGATGCCCCGCTCAGCGGCCAGGGCAATTGTCCCCCGCGCCGCGCGCCCCTTCCCGAGGCAGGGGCTGCCGCCGCCTTTGCCGGGCAGGCCCGAGACTGGCGTTGTCAAGAAGCCGCCAAAGAAAGCGGTGGCTGGGGCCCAAGCGGCCAGGCGAGGCCGGGGCCAGGGTGTGTTAATTCAGCCGCCTGCCGGGCCGGGGGCTCGAACCGGCTGCGGGGTGAAGCTGCCCCTCTCCTCGCAGCTGCTGAGCAGGGCGGGCTGGTGCCCGGCTGGCCCAGGGCCCGTGGCAGGGGCCTTTCCCGGCGCTCCAGCTCAGCAAGCAGACACAGGCGGAGCCTGAGAGCCCCAAACCAAGAGCCACAGAGGCCTCTGAAGTCCGGCTCCCGCCCGCAGGCAGCCAGAGGCCGGCGCGCCCCCATCTCCGCCGGAGCCAGTCCGCCAGCTTGGGCTGAAAGCGGCTGGGGCGGCTACTGACGAGCCCCTGCGGAGCTGAGGACAACAGTGGCTGGATAGCTGCAGCTTGCCACGAGGGCCGGAGCCCGCAGCCGCCGCCGCGGAAAACCCACTGGTTTTGCACAAGTGGGGTCAACCCCTGACTACAGTGTGTTGTGCCAAATCTCCATTAGCAGTTAACAGGACAGGGTCTCTGACACACAGCCACGCTGTTCTGTACCAAGCAGTAGGTGGCATGGCAGTGGTGACTCATACACCAGCCAGGCCATTGCATTGGGGTCAACTGGGAAAATATGACACCCCACCACCACCCCCTTCCTTGCTCATTTCGCAGCAAAGCAGCTGCCTGACCCCAGCTCTGTGTTGTGATGTGTCGAAGTGGGACTGTTCTTAATGTGTCCTCTGAATAGTGTGGGGGTGCCTCAGTTTCCCCTAGGCAGTTCTTAAGTATCTAGGTGGTGGGGTAAGGGTGTATGATCGTTGCAGAGCCCTAAAGGGCAGGTGTGTGCAGGGGTCTGGACACAGAGAATGGCCGACACCCTGTTTCCTGGCAACTGATGGCCTGGGCCCTTCCCCCTGCAAGGTGAGAGCTAAAGGGTTGGAGAACAAAGGAATCAGGTGCCCTCCTGGCCCGGGAAAGGGACAAAGCCCAGAGGAGGAGGGGCTGGAGGGAGTTTCGGTTTGGGGCTGGCTGGGATGTGAAGTGAAGGGCAGACGTGGTTGTCTGGCTCACTGCCCCCCAAAATGGACCCAGCTCAGGGGTCCTGTTCTCTGCACCTACAAGCTCTGTTTTAGACCATGTTCCTGTCATCTAATAAACCTTCTGTTTTACTGGCTGGCTGAGAGTCACGTCTGACTGCGTAGTTGGGGGGCAGGACCCTCTGGCTTTCCCAGGACCCCGCCTGGGCGGACTCGCTGTGGGAAGCACAGGGAGGGGCAGAGGATGCTGAATGCTCCGAGGTCAGACCCAGGAAGGTGGAAGCTGTGTGAGCTGCGTGTCCTGCAGACAGGCTGCTCACAGAGAGGAGACTTCCCCAGAGTCCTGACTGGCTTCATGGGGAGCAGTTCCAGAGCATCGCCCAGGGACTCCGTGACAACTGGTGGCAGCGGTGGGATATACTGCACTCGTGGATGGCGCTTCCTGCAGTAAGTGACGGGGGAGCAGTAAAACGAAGGGGGATTGACAAGGACCAGGCGTGCTGAAGGCTCAGAGAGGAGTGGTTTTGGGGGGCGGTTAACCCCTGGGAGTGTGTGACCAGCGAGAAGGTCTGTGCAGTAATGGGGTCCCCCTGGGGACTGCGGTGAGCAGTCTCAGGGGCGAAGGAGCCTGTGGCTTGGCCCTGGGAGAGAGAAGGAGTTTTGCAGTAACAAAATTCCCCTGGGGATTGCAGCGAGCGGTCCAAGGGGCGGAGGAGTCTGCAGCTCGACCCTGGCAAAGAGGTGGTGACCTCAAGAAGGGCTGGCACACTAGGGGTTCTCCCTGGAAACTGTGGGGAGCTGACAGCACACAGGCCTGTGAGTCCACAACAACTGGGGAAGAGCGGAGTGATGGCCTGTCACCGTCTCCTGAAGAAGGACATTGTAACCCTGTGCAGAAAGAAAGGGTTGAGCATTGGAAAGTTCACCAAAGCACAGTTAATCGTGCAGCTGGAGGAGGATGATCACTCTAAGGAACAGATTCCTGACCCCAAATGGGGCTATAGCAGGATCTGGGAGCAGCTGGAGTGGGAGCCAGGCATCCCCAAGACTCCTGTCCCCGACCAGACAAGGGTCTTCACGATCGGGTTCCCCATCTGGGGATCGGAGGCAGACGGGATTGGAGCTGAGTCCGAGAGAGCAAGAGGACTGTGAGAGACAGCAAGAGCCTGAGAAAGAGCTGCAGAAGCAGCAGCAGCATGAACTGGCGGTGGGGGAGCGGAGAGGCCTAGGGGACCTCCCCGGGGTGAGTGGGGATAGACCCCGGGGTGCCAGTTCCACAGGGAACCTCGAGACTAAATTGCTGCCCCTGGTTAAGGGGGGTGGGGGGATGTGGATGCCCACCTCACTGCCTTTGAGCAGGCTGGCGATTTGAACCAGGGGGACCCTGCGGAAAAGCCCCGGTGTCTAGCTCCCTTGCTGGGTCCCAAGGCCATAGACTCTGTCAGCCGGATGGGTGGGGAGGTGGACAGGCTCCCACTCCTAACCCCAACCTTTAGTCAGGCCCTGGGTGGTGCAGCCTCAGATGCTGAGGGGCTGTGTGAGCTGGGTGAGGGTCCCAGGGATGAAGCCCCTCGCCCTGCCTATGGCCCAGATCCCTGTGCAGACCCAGGAGGGGTGGGGCTGCCTGGTCGTTGGGGTTCTCCAGGATATCAGCTGTGAGACCCTGTTGCGGAGTGACTGTGTCTTTTTGGGACAGGATCCAGGCCCTGCTCCTGTAATGGCCAAGGGTTTGAATTTGAATCCAGGGAACCAATCGGCGGAGAGGGAAATGGTCAGTGAAAATGCAGATGACCTGGCTTGCAGCGGGGAGGAGCTGCTAGGCTCAGGACACCTGCCTGCCTGTAACCAGACCCCTGGGGCTGGGTGGGACAGAGAGGTGCTCCCCACTCCCTTGCACACCGGAGAGGGGGCTCAGGCTGGCTCTCATGCAGTGAGGAAAGCAGTGAGCTCGCTGCCTACCCCCACTGGGACAGCAAGGGCAGCCCTGAGCACAGTGGGAGCTGAGACCCCAGCTGAGTGGGGGGAGACACAGGCAGGGCAGGGGATCTGTTGGGAGTGGCAAGGTGCTTGGTAAGGGAAGTTTGGATGAGCCTAGGCAGCCTTGTGAGCTGATGGCTGTGTCTAGTCAGCAGGGTGGGAAGGCGAGGAGAGTGGAAGTTGAGTGTCCCTGGACCTTACTGTTAGCTGGGTGGAGAATTGGGACAGGGAAGAAAACGTGCCTGTGTCTGTCAGGGGTATTGACTTGCCTATGGAGGGAGCTACCCCGGTCTCCAAGCAGTTGTCTGTAAACAGACCTGTGTGTTGGGACAAGGGGAATGAGATCCCAAGCTGTGTGTCTGGGAAAGGAGAAAGTGTCTCAGGCTCTTCTTTGTCTGTGGAGCAGACAGAAGGGGCCTTTCAGCCTGTCATGGTTGAGGGCAGTGCAGTTGTCTCAGAGTTGGTTCTGGATTCAGCTAAAGCCCAGGAAGGGAATGGTCCCAACTTTGTGTCTGCTCGGGAGAATGGCCCTGTAACTAGGTCGCATCCAGTTAGTGTCTATGTAAAATCCCAGAGACCAGACAATTCTGGTGCTTGTATTTTACCTGTTGCTAGTGTGTTTTTGGGAAAGGGTGTCGCAACTCTGTCTAATCAGGGTGAGATCCTAGCCAGGGCACAAGGAGAGCATGAAGGTGATGTGATTGTGTTACCTATTGAGGGTGTGGAAACCTGTAGCAAAAAGGAAAAGATTCCTGAACTTGTGTGTGGCAAAGGGAAGGAGAATGCTTCTGACCTTTTATCTAGGAAGTCTGTGAGTTTGCCTGAAAGGGGATTGTGTAGGAATCCGCCAGATGGGCCAGAGGTAAATCTGGATGTAAGTGAGACCCAGAAAGAGTCTGTTGTTGCTCAGGAAAGTGTTCCTCTAGAGCAAGCCCTAGGTGAAGAGGGTAAGGGCAGAATTTCTGTGAGGGGTGAATTGTTGCATAGAAAAGCCCTAGGGAAAGGAATCCTCATGGAGTCTTTGCAAGCAGTTTACTGCAACTGAAGGGTGTGAAAGTGATTTAATCAAGAAAGTTTGAGTTCCTAACAGCCAGAAATTTTCTGTTGTGAATGGATCCACTGACTTTCCTGTTGAAAGATCCAGTGTGGATAGCTTTGAGAAGGTCTCAGATGGAGTGAAAGCTGTTAAGGAAGTTAAACAGTCCTATAACCAAGTGGCTGTGTTTGGCCAGCTTGTTGGGGAGACAAGGTTGTTGAGAAAGGAATGTCTCCATGCTAGTTCTGTAAGTGAACAGTATGTGGCCCAGGTCAAGATGGGGGCTCTTAACCAAGAAAGCCCGAATTGCAGCCCTCCAGACTGGAGCACTGGGAGAAGTCCCGATCCCAGTTTGACCCCTGGGGGTTTTGGGGTGGCAAAAGGGCACGGGCCACATAAGCCTTCCCACATGCGGCATGCAAGTGCTATCGACCACCCCTGACCTAAGGGAGGGTGTGAAACTGGAAGGACGTAAAACTGGAAGGGCCTGGTGTAACTCCCACCAAGGAATGGGAGAGATGCTGGGGCATCCATGGGAACGTTCATGGGTTTGGACTTCCCCAGGTCACCGGCTAAAGTGACCCCACTCAGTTCGGTCTCGAAGGAGGGAGAGATGTGACAAAGCGGGACTGTTCTTAATGTTTCCTCTGAATAGTGTGGGGGTGCCTCAGTTTCCCCATGGCAGTTCTTAAGTATCTAGGTGGTGGGATAATGGTGTATCCCATACCCATAGGGGGCCACGCTGCCTGGAAGGAGAGGAGGTAAACCCTGTGGCTGGGAGCATTCAAGGGCCTCTGTGAGCCTGCAGAGTGGGCTAGGCCTGGGGTGGGAGTGGGGGGTCACACTCCTCCCTCTCTGGAGGCTGTCAGAGACGTCGGCCTTCTGCAGCTTGTTCACTTAATTAGCAGCCTGGTTTTGGCCAGTGTCACTCAGGCGCTCTGCTGCAATGAGTCACCCACAGCTGGCCTGTGCCAGCTGCCTGGGGCTTGCAGGGTTCGGGCTAAGGGGCTGAATAACTGTGGGTCGCTGTTATTTGTCTGGAGCACACACAGCTCCACTTCTGTAGGGACGCTGACAAATGCCGCACTCAGAGCTGAGCCAGGGCTCAGCGTAACTAACGGGTGAACACCCAGAACAGGCATGGTGTGGGCGGCCAGGCTCAGGGCTAATCCAAGGGATGGAAGGGGATCAAGAGCTCCCCTGGTAGGTGCCAGGCGCGGAGGTGGTCAGTGAAAGGACACCGGCTGCACCTGCTCTGTGGCCTGTGCTAATACTTTGCCTCTCTCTGGAGCATGTCCCCTGCGGGATCTCAAAGCCTGTGGGGACATGGCTGAGTTTAGCCCCATGAGCACCGTTAGCCCCGGGGAATGGGAGGCGAGGTGCTTTATGGAAGGTCCCGGGGGGAGGCTGCGGCAGGCCGTAGCCCCAAGGCACTCCTGGCCCGGCCAGATAACAGCGTGCCCAGCATCTATGCTGGGAAACGTGGCCAGGAGCGTGGTCGGCAGTGATCTCGACACCCACTTGAGCTTGTCCTAGGCACTTCCATCGCCCCTCGCTGCACTGGGCCCTGGGCATCCCTGGACAGCTCCGATTCTCCTCTCACCTTCACTGCAGCAGCTCCCCGGGGAGGCAGCAGAGCGGTGGGTGCTCAGCACCTTCAAGACTCAGGCCCAACCCCCAGATCAGAGGCCATGTTTGGACACTGTCTGTTGGTAGCACTGCCTGAGCGCCCCGGGGCAGGGGCTGTGGGGACCGTGCATGCCCGGCTGGCGCACACAGCCTCAGAAAGCTGGGCTGGATTTCGTGCTTCGTTTCTCTTCTTATTCCTCCCAGAGCATCTGTTGTTTGAAGCCCCCGCCCCCGATTTCTGGTATTTGTGGATCTGTGATTAATGGGACGCGCTGGCTTAGCCCCAGTCCTGCTGGATTCTGGCGTTGCCAGATTACCACATCCACTGGCCAGCCCAGGATCACCTCGCTGGCAAAGCTGGCTGGATTCACCATCTCCTCAGCACTAGCCTCTCTTCCCGAGAGCCCTCTGGCTGGGGCCCGGCCTGGCTCAGCACAGCCGGGGCAGGAAGGCTCCAGCTGCAGCCACCTTACTCCCTAGCCACTGGGGCTGGCTCAGCGCATGGCCCCCAAAGCTCCCTTCCCCCCACGCCAGGAATGTGAATTCCAACCCCCTTTTGAATTACAAATTGGAGCTGCCTGCTTTGTCTCCCTCCAGTTGGGCATTGTCCCTTTGCCGAGCGAGCGGCTGGAAGCGGGGAAGGGAGCCTGGCTCCCCAGCCCAGCTGCTCTTTCATGTACAAAAAGTTTGGCCAGATTTTTTTTTTTTTGCAGCTACCGAGTTAACGGGATAAAACCCCAAAGAACTTGAGCATTTAACGAGCTTTGCAGGAAACCCATTAACCGCTTTGCCGGCCCCTGGCCCTGCCTGACTCTGCAATTACAGCAGTAGTGACCAGTGTCAGGGCGCCAGCAGCCCAGGGAGCAGCCGAAGAGAAGGGCAAGCCCGTGGCCTTGTGAGGGTGGCCATCTTGGTGAGGCCAGCACTGAGCTTCCCAGCAGATGGTAGAGAACTAAGGGCCAGGGCAGGGCCTCACACCTATTAGGCACCTCACTTGCTCCTATTGATTGCCAGGGAAGTTAGACACCCACCTACCTCGGAGGATCTGGGCCTAGACTCCCTAGGCAGGGCCTGTAACACCCTGGGGCCAGGAGATGTGCAGCCTCCCCCCCCCCCCCCCGAACAGTGAGGTCCGACGAGCTTTGGGGCAATCAGAGTGATTTTGCTCCAGTCCCACCTGCAGCCTGGCCGGGGCAGTGGGGTGCCAGCCCTGGACTAACACGCTGGCTGGACCAAGACTCCGAGGGGCCGTGTTGCGTCTGTCACCCTGATGGTGGCCAGCCCCTTGCAGCTCGCTGGTGAATACAGCCCCAAACATGGGGAGAGTGCAAGGATTGATCACTCTCCCTGGATCCAGAATGGCCCCCCAGGGCCAGATCCCCAGCACCCGGATCAAGGGCTGGGCTGGCAGACGGCCTGAGCCTGTTGCCTGTCTCAATGGAGATAGGCAGCGGGAACTGGGCAGTATCCCTTTAAATAGTCTGTGAGCCCCTCTAGCCACACTCCCGGCTTTGGAAGCCACCAGAAGCCAACTGGCTGTGCCCAGGGCCCCAGCGTGCAAGGTACTGCGCACACAGCACAAACAGCACTTCCTGTTCCAAAGAGCAGACCAAGGCCCTGCACGTTTGTGACTAGTCGGTGCACACAGAGATTTGGGACCCAACGGGCCAGTGTGTGTAAACAGCTGGCACCTGTCTGTATAAACATCCTGGGCCCGACTCATCCCGCTCTCATTTGATTGGCAGTAGGGGATTTACACCAGAAATGAGTTTGCAGGTTGCTCTAAAGACTATCTGCCTCAAGGAAAAACAGAAATTGGGTTTTCCCCCTTTTCTAAAGGGCAAATAAAACTTGCCCCAAGGGGAGAACTAGCTAAATCATGGCACCACATATACTGCAGGAATGAAGCTGGAGTCTGAGGGGAAGGGATTTTTAAAAGATGCTTATTGTACTCAAATGTCTGCCAGGCACTTGGGAGAAAAAGTCTCTGTGGTAAAGAGCCTCCCCCCCCTTCAGTTAAGGGCTGAAAAACTCTGACTCCACAGCTCCAGCTCCGCCAAGGAGGCCCCCAACAAATCCAGCAGTACGCCGGATATCCAATCTGAAGGTAAAACAGAAATGGGGGGGAGGGAGGGAGAGGAAGAAATCTCATCACCTGATGTTGGTCCATTAAACAATAGGACTGCCGCCGGCCTGGCACTCTCGCATTACCCACCATAAAGCAGTAAAACAAGGGGGACAGAACCCCACTTCCCTCCTTTTGTAGGATACTTAAAAACAGTGGCCCTGGTGCCTAGCCCTGCAACCCTTATTTCAACCTGACTGCTGTCCAGTCGTGCGCACGAGGGGAAGCAGGACTGTGGGTGCAAAAGGCACATGGATGGCAGAGCACGAGGAGACCCCGCTGGATACAGTAGCGTGTCGCAGATCCACAAGGCCCAAGTGACATTAACTGGCTAGTAGTTGAAGGAGCTCAGCTGTGGTCTTGAGCTCCGTGCCTGCAGGGTAAAGCAGGAGGCAGATTTGTGCGTGGCCAGCTCGTGGCTTGCGGCAGGGCAGGCATTCACGCCCCAGCTGGCCATTAATACCTTTGCTCCCCTCTGGGCAATGCAGCAATTAGTGACTTACCCTGCGATCAGCACCATGGTGTGCAGAGAGAAGACCCCCCCCAGCTGCCCTTTAGTGTCCAGGTCAGCTTCAGGCCAGCCTTACCTATCCGGGTGGCACAGGAACTGTCCTCAGCTGCTAAAGTGCACCAGCCCCATCGCCACACTCTCCAAGTGCCTCAGGCTGCACTGGACTGACACTCCACAGGCGGGGAGGTGGGGCAGCATGGCTCCCCCATCCAGAAGCGCAGACCCCAAGATGAAGGCCCAGCTCAGAGGTATGTGGATGCCTGATTTGCCCCATGTTAATGGGAGTTAGGGGCTGAGACAGCTTGGAGAAGCTGGGCCCAAGTGACTTGCCTGAAGTGGGGGGCTGGGAATTGAACCCCCATCTCCTGTGCCCCAGGCTGACACCCTAGCCATTGCACCACGCTGCTGTATTGCGGAACAGAAGCGTCACTGCTGACTGGCTAGTATGTACCCGACAGCAGCCTCCCCATGCCCCCTGGGTGGTGGTTTGCAGCCCAGCCGGGTGCTGCAGCAGCTGCCCCCTTCAGGCTAGCAGGCCAGCCTGCCCCCTGGCATTGCCCATCTTGGATGAGACCCACCTCTGGAGCTAGGCCCCAATCCAACAAAGCACATGCTCTGCGGATTCAGGGCCTTGTATCAATCACTGAAGCAGCCCACTGCTGGGCCCCACTTCTGCTCTCTGCCCGCACTGTGGGGAAGCGCTGCCAGCCCCATGGACAGCTGGGAACCAAGGAGCAGAGCGAGCGACTTGCAGCAGCACTGGGAATTGAACCCACCCATGTCTTTTGGTGCCTTCACCAGACCCGTCCTTCCTCTGCCTCACACCCAACACTGGGCCCTGCTCCAGTGCCTTCCGGCCACCCCCTCACATCCCCAGGGCTGCGTTATAGGGAAAGTGAGGCAAGAAGTTCTTGGGAATCCGATTACCCTCCCACGTCCTCTTCAGTGCTTGGCACAGCCTCTGCCATGTTCCTGGCCCCGAGAAAGGCGTGGCAGGGAGACGGCCCCCTGGAAGGGGGTTTTGCCCCACATGGCTGGTATGGGAAGGAGCAATGAAGCAAATGAATGAAATGCCAGTGGCATGGGCCTGGCCCAGGGGTCCACAAAGGAAGATGGCTGTGAGGCCAGGCCACCCTGACTTGAGTGCTGGTTGATTTAGAGTGTAGAGGGCTGGTGCACGGCCAGGGGCTCACCTTGTAGAGGGGAAATTGCACCTTTGCAGCGCAAGTCAGTCAGCATGAAATCAGCCACTAGCCTTCACTAGACTGAGCCACCCACCCAGCAAGGGCCGGCAACGCAGCATCACTGCACCGAGGAGCCAGGCGGCTGGGGCTCATGGACACACTTGGTTTGCAGCCGCAGAACAAACCAGGATGGAAAAGGAAAAGCACGAAAAGCCATTGATTTCCTTATCCTAGGCACTGAAGAGTTAACAGCTTCCCTGGCATGGAGATACATGACCTCAGCAGCGCTGCCTAGATCCATCCACCCAACTCTATCATCCTTTGCTTCCACAGCCCTTCATCCCAACCGCTCTACAGACACACAGCACTGGCTGCAGCCAATCAGCATGAAAAGGAAGACAGGCCAGTTAACTGGGCAACACCTCACACTCCCAGGAACTGCCAAGCCGATGCAAAGCAGAGAGGAGCCCAGTGCAGAAGGTCTCATCGTACAGAATCAAATCGTCCCCACTTCAAAGCAGAGAATCCTCACACGGCGCCTTCACCCCACAGCCACCGACCTACCAGAGCCCTGCAACGAGGCCTGGCCTAGCTCAGAGCATGAGCAGGAAACTTCTCCAGGCAACGAGTCCTGCACTTGTTCTCAGCTCTCCTCTAGCTGAAGAGTCTCCCCCAATCCCTTTGTGACTCCTTCCTCTGCACCGCCTCCTTGGCCTCTCGGGGTCGGCTCCTTGGCATTTGGTACCTGACCTGGTCTGGAGGATGCCCCGACCTGCATTTCCAGCTCTGATCCACCAGGGAGAGCACCACAGCCAGAGATGCTGTGCCCGCAGCGTGCTGGGTGGCCTTAGGCAGAGGCTCACTCTCCTGTTGAGCAGCAGGTGCCCAGAGACTGGGCTAGGCCTGCTAAGGAGAGTGAGCATCTGCAGGCCATCGGATCACTCGCCCGCCCGTAGGGGAACCTGAGTGGACAGTTCTAAGCTATGGGGAAAAAGCAGCAGGAGCCCAAAGAGCCAGTGGTGAGGAGCCGGGGCCAGCGGTCTCCCCACATTGCTTTATTGTATTGAATTGATTGAGAGAGACAATCCTACATCCATGCGAAGAGACTACGGCTACAGGAAAGCCACATACATAACAGGAGCCCAGCTTGGTTTTTCCCTTCTCATCTCCTTACCCTTGGGGTTCAGTGGGGGGCGGGGGCTGCTGAGAGCATGAACAGGACATCAGCACTTTGTCCTGCCCAGGTTCCTGGCTAGGGGCCCCCAGGGAAACCCTTTCCACAGGCTGCCGAACATAATTTGAGGGACATGGCTGCTGGGGAGAGTAAGAGCTGGCACTGTGAGTGCTTTCCACCTTCCAGGTGCTGGAGCCTCGACACCCCGCGAGGCAGGGGAGTTAAGTGCCATCCCACACTCCAGTGGGGACAGGAAGCAGAGGAGAGTGATTTGCCCTGGGTCATGCAGTCAGCTGGTGACCAAGCTGAGATCAGAACCCAGGAGCCCAGCTCCCAACCCTGCACTCCACACACCAGACCGCGCTGCCTCAGGGAGATGAGGGGGGAGCTGGGTTTAGGTGTCGTTCATGCCCATGTTCTGCATTCGCCCTTCCAGGACGCTATCGCCACCAGCTGGTTTCTTTCTGCTTCCTTCGTGCTGCTTCTTCTGTTTCTTGAAAGGTTCCTGGTCAATGGGAGCAGGTTTCACAAAGGGAATCATTTCTGTCAGCCCTGCTGAGAGACGCAGGCAGTTACCCATGGTGAGAGTGGGCCAGGAACACTTCCACTTTGCTCTCCTGGCCTGAGAACCATTCCCCTTTACACCACCAAGGGAAGTCCTGCCCAGAAGCCCTCATTCCTCCAGTCCCCACAGCCACAACCTTCCCTTCCCCTTCCCACCCCGCTGGCTCCCTGCTCGCAGGACTGGGTTGAGAACTCGCAGAAGAGTCACATGGGAAGCAGTGGAGCTGGGGGGAGAAATCCAGAAGAGGTATTAGCACTGGGAAGGAATGAGCAGACTGGACTTGCTCCAGGCCAGAGTCCCCCCAGGTCCTGCCTCTCCTATGCTACCAGATGGGGGAGGAGACAGCAGACAGGGAGATGTGGGTCAGAGCACAGAGCAGGGGTACCACATGAAGGGCTTTCCGAGTCGTACCTGGCGGCATGAAACCCTTCAGTTTCTCTGGCACGACGATGCCATCGTGTGTCTGGTAGTTCTCCAGGATGGCACAGATTGTGCGGGTCATGGCACACATGGTGGCATTTAGCATATGGACAAACTCCACCTGCAAGGACAAAGCCAGTGACCCTGTGAACAGGGCTCGTGAGGAGCCCTGGCCAAGGCCTGCAGGGTGCAGGCTAAGGAGCTGCTTCCCCTCCCTCCGAGGGGAGACTGATGCATCACTGACCAGGGAGCCCAATGGGAGGCACCACAGCAGCATTTCCGAATCAAGATTTCCGGTTGGGGCCCAAGTATTTCCATATCTGAATCTTCGTCCCAACCCACCCAGAGTTGTCCCCCGAAAACTGAAGGGGGAATGGGGGAGGAAGTTCCCATCAAAATTTTCTGTAGAAGACACCCCCATCCCCCCCAATTTTCTGACCAGCTCTAACTGGGCCCCAGCAGAGAGGATGGAGTGGCTGATGCCCGGAGCTGCTCAGCTCGCCCAGGATGGGACACTGCACTGGCAAGGAATACATTCACTTTGCAGTGAGTGGGAGAGCGAGAAGCGCTGGAGGAAAGATCCCAGCGGGGAGAGCAGCTCCCAGGCAGACACGGAGCATGCAGCAGCAGCAGAAGCCTGGGAGGTAACTGCTCCGAGATGGTTATTCAGTTGCCCCAGGACGCACACGGAGAGTAAAAGGGAGGTACTGAAATGCCACCTACTTTGTCCATCATTTTCTTGGTCTGCCCATAGCGGATCCGCAGGCGACGGGCCTGGTAGTCTGTGCAGTTGGAGCAGGAGACCAGCTCCCGGAAGGCGCCTGATCCTGGGAACCAAGCCTCAAGGTCCAGCTTCTTACTGGCAGCGTGGTTCAGGGAGCCTGCGAGGGAGGGAGGCAGTTACTTGGGCTGGCCGGCGAGGCAGCAGCTGCATGGTAGCAGGGAGAACGCACCGAATGCTGCCTCCGACCCAGCAGTCGCTTTGAAGGGACAGAGGACAAAGCCCTCCCTGCTAAGTTACCTGCCCAACTGCTGTGCTCTGGTTTCACCACAAATGATTATGGGGCCTAGAGACAGGCACCTTAGAAACTCCCGAGACCCAGAGTCATAGTGAAGACTAGTACTCAGGGCTCTGCAGGACTCTAGGCAATGGGGATTCTCCTGGAAGAGGAGGATCTAGGGCTGATTCTCTTCCAGCCCGCCCGCCACTGCTCTGGGGTGGGGCTTGGAGCGTCAATTCCTGCTGGCCAACTCTCTGGCCCATCTCGCGCTATGAACGTGGCTCCTGGACTGGGCTTCCCTGTTCTCACCTTCCTATGCCAGTCCTCAAGGGAGAAGGAGCCAGTCCTGAAGCCTGGCCAGCAAGCAGGGACCGAACAGGTGATCAGACCGACCAGTCACGAATGCCATTCCCACCCCCACTCAGGACGTACTTTTAGCAGCTCCCCTTCCCACACCCCAGTGCAGTGCAGCAGTTCTGGGGCACAGGGCCCGCGCAAAGAACCTGTAGTGCCCTCCCCTCTCGGTCCCTTGTCTTAAAGAGGGATGAAGGCTGAATAAGTGAAATGTGAGACGGAGCCTCAGGACACCAACCACTGCACAGCAGCCTCCAGGATCTGCCGGGTGATGTCCACTCCAAACTGCCGCCTGCCAAGGGGACCTGCCATTGCTAACAACAAAGGCAACGTCAAGCCAACACGCCAAGCCTTCCAAGAGGCAAGAGCGTCGTGCGCGGCTCTCACCCAGCTCATACTGGGTTATAAGGCATTTGGCCTTCTGAGAAACCAGGTGCACTGCCATATGGAAGCACAGCAAGATGACGGAGGCTGGGTCTACACTGCACAGCTGTATCAGGCGGGGTGTGAGAGAACCGTACTGCCAGCCAACAAGAGGGCTTCTGCTGGCCCAGCTGGCCCCCTCGGGAGGTGGTTTCACTATGCCAACAAAAAACTCCCAAGACCTGGCTCACCCATATTGACACCAGGGGGCTTTGCCAGCACAGAGCCACCAGGCAAAGCATCTGTGAGAGCTAATGGGCAGAAGGGGCCACCACATCGTCTAGTTTGACCTCCTGTACATCACAGACCACCCAGTGTAGACACGGCCTTAGCAAGAGGAGCTTCAGGCTCAGATTCCCGGCTAAGGCTGGTTCAAGCCACACCCGAAGCGTTCGATTTCAAGGGGTTCTTTGACACTGAAGACATCTCTCCCCTCCCTGCTGTCGCTTAGCTTTGCCTCTACACCAGCCAGAAGGGGACGTGGGAGCTCTCGGCACTTCCTCCTCTCGTGGGGACAAACCTGCCATCTCTGCAGCACCTCGCCCCCGCTGCCTGGGGAGGAGACAGGGACCAGAGACCAACCCCATCCGGGCACTTGGGTTCCTGAAGCATGTAGGAGTCCAATCGGGGCCCCACTGCTGTATGTTAGCGCAGCACCAAGCACTGAGAGTTCCTGCCCAAACTCCCTTACAGCGTAAGCGGAGACACAAAAGGGGGAACAAGACAGCTGGGGGTGGGGGAAGCACAAGGTAATGGTGACAGCGTAGCACGTGGATCAAACTGACAGTCTCAGCCCAGCAGTGCCTAATCAACACGCACACAGCTTTCAAAGTGGACTCCCCTGCGGTGCCCACACGGACGCTGCTAGCAGGTCACAGCAGTTCCTTCCCTAGAGGAAGGGACGAGCCATTTCAGACTCAATACAAGTCCATTATTAGCTTTTCCTACGAAGCCCAAGTGAGCTCTTGATCCCCCCAAGATTGTTCTGACCGTGGCTAGGCAGGGCACTACTCAGAGCGGGGGTACAGCCACTGCAGTGTATGTTCCTGAAGTGTTACTGCCCAGTGACCACCAAGGAAACAGGACACTTTGGGCTCCTTTCCGACCACACCAGCCACAGGTTTGAGCAGGCCGTGGGACAACAGCCGCTTTATCTTTATGGCAGCAGTGTGCAGAGGCTGAGCCCAAGGCCCATCGCGCTGGGTGCTGTACACATTCTAACCAGAGGCACAGACAGGGGCAGGGGCTTGCCCAAGCTCACCCGCAGGTCAGAAGCCGAGCCAGGACCAGAGCCAGGGCTGGCTCCTCAGACACTGCCCTGCCCACTCGACTCCTGTCTTGGCCCCTGTCCTTCGATGGCAGGCTGGTCCTTCACATCATTACAGAATCTCAGGGTGGGAAGGGACCTCAGGAGGTATCGAGCCCAACCCCCTGCTCAAAGCAGGACCAACCTCAATTAAATCCTCCCAGCCAGGGCTGTGTCAAACCAGGCCTTCAAATCCTCTAAGGAAGGCGATTCCACCACCTCCCTAGGTAACGCATTCCAGTGCTTCACCACCCTCCTAGTGAAAAAGTTTTTCCTAATATCCAACCTAAACCTCCCCACTGCAACTTGAGACCATTACTCCTTGTTCTGTCATCAGCTACCACTGAGAACAGTCTAGATCCATCCTCTTTGGAACCCCCTTTCAGGTAGTTGAAAGCAGCTATCAAATCCCCCCTCATTCTTCTCTTCCGCAGACTAAATAATCCCAGTTCTCTCAGCCTCTCCTCATAACTCACGTGTTCCAGTCCCCTAATCATTTGTGTTGCCCTCCGCTGGACTCTTTCCACATCCTTCTTCTAGTGTGGGGCCCCAAACTGGACACAGTACTCCAGATGAGGCCTCACCAATGCCGAATAGAGGGGAATGATCACGTCCCTCGATCTGCTGGCAATGCTCCTACTTATACAGCCCAAAACGCCGACAGCCTTCTTGGCAACAAGGGCACACTGTTGACTCTCATCCAGCTTCTCGTCCACTGTAACCCCTAGGTCCTTTTCCGCAGAACTGCTGCCGAGCCATTCAGTCCCTAGTCTGTAGCGGTGCATGGGATTCTTCTGTCCTAAGTGCAGGACTCTGCACTTGTCCTTGTTGAACCTCATCAGATTTCTTTTGGCCCAATCCTCTAATATGTCTAGGGCCCTCTGTATCCTGTCCCTCCCCTCCAGCGTATCTACCTCTCCTCCCAGTTTAGTGGTATCCCTACAGAGAGGAGCGTGTGCGCCCAGGAGCAGGAGAGCCGAGTTCCGTACCTGAGACAATATTGACGACGCGGTAAGGAATGCCCAGCGACTGGTAGAACTCCTCGGCAGTCGCAATCATTTCATCAAACATCTCCCAAGACTTGTTGTCATGAGGCGACGCGTAGACAAACTGCTCAATCTGGGGGTGGGGATCATAGAATCATAGAATATCAGGGTTGGAAGGGACCCCAGAAGGTCATCTAGTCCAACCCCCTGCTCGAAGCAGGACCAATTCCCAGTTAAATCACCCCAGCCAGGGCTTTGTCAAGCCTGACCTTAAAAACCTCTAAGGAAGGAGATTCTACCACCTCCCTAGGTAACGCATTCCAGTGTTTCACCACCCTCTTAGTGAAAAAGTTTTTCCTAATATCCAATCTAAACCTCCCCCATTGCAACTTGAGACCATTACTCCTCGTTCTGTCATCTGCTACCATTGAGAACAGTCTAGAGCCATCCTCTTTGGAACCCCCTTTCAGGTAGTTGAAAGCAGCTATCAAATCCCCCCTCATTCTTCTCTTCTGCAGACTAAACAATCCCAGCTCCCTCAGCCTCTCTTCATAAGTCATGTGCTCTAGACCCCTAATCATTTTTGTTGCCCTTCGCTGGACTCTCTCCAATTTATCCACATCCTTCTTGTAGTGGGGGGCCCAAAACTGGACACAGTACTCCAGATGAGGCCTCACCAGTGTCGAATAGAGGGGAACGATCACGTCCCTCGATCTGCTCGCTATGCCCCTACTTATACATCCCAAAATGCCATTGGCCTTCTTGGCAACAAGGGCACACTGCTGACTCATATCCAGCTTCTCGTCCACTGTCACCCCTAGGTCCTTTTCCGCAGAACTGCTGCCTAGCCATTCGGTCCCTAGTCTGTAGCGGTGCATTGGATTCTTCCATCCTAAGTGTAGGACCCTGCACTTATCCTTATTGAACCTCATCAGATTTCTTTTGGCCCAATCCTCCAATTTGTCTAGGTCCTAGGGAGGTCCTAGGGATGGGGGGGTGGGAAGAGAGAGAAGCAACGTATAGAGGGTCGGACTGCACATCTTAGTCTGCTGCTGCTCAGAGGTGAGGCAAGGCCCAGGAATGGTGGATTCAGAGAACGGGAACCAGAAGACAAGGAGATTATTGCAGTAGAAAATGTCTTCTCCAATGTCCATCTCATGGAATCCCAGTGTAATGAACTGATGGTGACGGGAAATGACAGAAGGCCTGGAAACTGACAGCAATTTATACTGACTGACCCCTAAAGGACCTTTGCAGTCTCACAAATCTGTAATTACTTTACTTGGAAGAGGCCAGCAGCAGCACCCAGAGGGGGCTTTCTGGAATAACTCTTGTTCTGAGGGTGTTGAACCTGCAGACCTCTCCTCAGATCATGCAGCGAGGGGGCTCTGCAGTTCCCCTCTGCTCCAGGGTATTACTCATTTTCCCTTCAAATATCCAACACCTGGGAGAAAAGACCCCAAGCCCATTCTTATCTACTAGCTGGGAAACGTTTGCAGGATGCTAACTGGCTAGCAGCACGTCCCTTTACCTTTTCAAACTGGTGCACCCGGAAGATGCCTCTGGTGTCACGGCCGTGCGAGCCAACTTCCTGCCTGAAGCAGGTGGACAGCCCAGCGTATCTGATGGGCAGATCTTCCGGCTTCAGCCACTCATCCCTGTGCAAAGCTGCAATTGGCTGTTCAGAGGTAGCAATCAGGTACTTCTCATCGACAGAGCTGTCCTCCGATTTCTCACTGCCCTTGCCAATGACCTGGAGACGGGGATTGAACAGCATTCTGTTAGCGTGCCAGAGCAGAACACACATCTATGGATACGTGCAATAGCCTCCGCAATGCAGACCTCGGCCCCAGGAACAGCAAGAGCCACAGGCTAGAAGGATCCTTTGCCATGGCAAACACTAACGGAAAACCGTACTTGGTTTGCCAGCATCAGGACGCACAGGCCCTTCCCTGCAGCTTACCTTGTAAAGCTCCTCATCAAACTGACTGAGCTGAGCCACCTCCTGCATCACCTCTTTCCTCATGAAGAAGGGTGTGTAGATAGGGGTGTACCCCTTGCTGAGCAGGGTCTGCAGAGCATACTGGATCAGCGCCTGCTCAAGGAAAACCAGGGCACCCTACAAACACAAGACAAGCCTCTCAGGTCACACGAAGGACCAATGGCTCGGATTCCAGAGGTGCTGAGTGCATGCAACTCCTGTCCTGGGAGCTGAGTGCCTCTGACGACCAGGCCAAAAGTGCCTACAATAGCTCAGCTTAGAGAATGGAGCCAATAATTAAGACAGAAAAAGGAGTCCAAACCGATGATACCTGAAGGCAAACAATGGTGATGGGCTTACCCCATGCAAGTCTTGGTCCAAAAGGTTTTATACACAGTCATGCCATGGAGCGTCTGCACTGAAAACATGCTCAGCAACAGTGGACAGGCAGCACTGGTCATATTCCCACGCACCCAGTCGGACACCCTTTGATTGTGGCACATGCAGCTGTCTTTAAAAAGCTAATGCAAGGCTGAACTCCACCCGCTGTGCAGAGGCTTTGCTCCCTCCCTAAAGGAGGGGAAAACTCCCTCTGCCTAGTACATGATCAGCGATCAAATTCAGCACCAGAAAATGCACTTGTGCCTACTAGTTCAGTAGATTAGATTAGTGGGAGGTACAACACGAATGGCAGGAAAGCAGCAGATCTCTGCCACAAAGGCAGGTGCTTTGTTCTATGCCCGTCTGATTCTTTTTCCTGCATCTCAGAACCAGGAAGGTTTGGGGCTTCGGGCTCTCACCTTCAGGAAGTACCCTCTGCTTCCAGCTACTATGGCCCCCTTTTCTCCCTCGTAGCCATCCACCATCACCACCAAGTCCACATGGGAGTACTTCTTCCTCACCGCGCAGTCTCCCCAGATCCTCTCCACGCGGTTATCTGCATCCTGCATGCAAGGCGAGAGAAGGAAAACATGGGCTCACTTGGACGGCCACGCCCGGTGCGGGGTGTAGAACCCTGGGCCAGTGTGTTCTGTGGAAGGTAGGTAAGGAATGAAGAGGGAGTGGTCAGGCCCTCATTCCTCTCCCTCCCTTTCCCCACAAGGGTCAGTGCTCAAACCTCAGGCATCTCCCAGTGGAGAGCATCAATACTTGTCTGAGCGCTTGCCACAGCTGTTACCGGACTCAACCCGAGGGGCTCCCTCACCTTGGGATTGGCTCTGCAGTCTCCTTAGCGACTAAATCCAGGCAACTGACAGACACAGCTTGGAACCCTAATGCTGATCCCAGCCGGCAGCATAATATGATGTCACTTGGCTGCTGGCCCAGCCCAATTGTATTCCTGGAGTTAAACATTCTTGCTGGGTGAATGCAATGGGCAAGTGCATATCCCAGCGTTTGGCTCTGCCCAAGTTTCCCATGTATGCACTAAACAATGGCGGAGAGTTCCACACTGTCTGAGCGGGTCTTTGTGTTCAGTGAGCTCCTTCGCTGCAGGACACCCTGTCTTGTAATGCAGATTTCATTCACTCCCTACCCGATCTCAGCAACCCCTCTCAACAGGGAGCTCACTGACTGCGTCTGCGGTCACTTTGATGTGCTGTGTATGGCTGTTTCAAGCTGACTGTACGGTACTTCCCAAAACCTGACAGAGACATCGTCTACACAGAGGGGATGCGTCTGGCTCCTACCTCATCGTTGCTGATGGGCACAGAGGGGTGGAGGAGGTTTCCAATTTCTCGGAGGCTTTCAAACCGCTCTGCCTCCAGTTTCACACGCTCAGCATCGCACTTCAGGATGGCTTCGTCAATGAGAACACGGACTTTCTTAATCTGGGTTACCTGAAGACCCTGTTACACACAAATCGCTGGGCGTGTCACTACACAGCTCAAACAACAGAGAAAATGAGCATTATGCTCTTGAAAAGGGCCAAAGAGTTTTTTTAAGTAGCGTAAACCACTCTGATCTTTGCCTAACCAGCCTGGCTTTTGCAGAGGTAAATCACATTTCACTAATCAAACAGACTTCACTGAATATGTCAATACAGTATTGGATAAAGGAAAGCCTGTTGACAATTTATTTAGACTGTCAAAGGCCTTTGACAAAGTCCCTCACAAGAGGCTACTACACAAGCTAAGTCATCAGAGTGAGAGACAAAGTATTGTCATAGATCAAAAACCAGCTAAGAGTCAGGAATCAGTAGGAATAAATGGCCAGTTTTCATCATGGCAGAAGATGAAGAGCAGGTGCCTCAAAGTTTCTCATTAGGCCCACCGTTACTTCATGTATTTATTAGTGATCTGGAAATGGGGGTGAGCAGTGAGGTGCAGATGACACGAAGTTATTTAGGTCAGTCCAATCCAGAGAGAACTGTGAGGAACTTCGGAGGGACCTAATCAAGCTAGAGGAATGAGCAGCACAAGGGTAGATGAAGCTAAATTTGATAAATGCCAAGTACTGCAGTTGGGATGGAATAATTTGAACTACTCCTAAACCTTACTAGGTTCTAAATTCATTAGATCAACTCAGGAAAGGGACCCGGGTATCACTGTAGCCCACTCAGTGGAGACTTCTGCTTAATTGCAGCTGCGGTCAAAAAGCAAATAATTCTTAAGATGCAAAAGGAAAGGGACAGGGATTCATATGGGAAATATCATGGTGCCATTACATAAACCAAGTGTGCCTCATTTGGAAAACCGTGCGCAGTTCTGGCCATCGCATCTCAAAAAGGAAGATTAAAGGGGTTCAGAGAACGGCAACAAAAATGATTAGGGCAACGATAAAACTGATCTGAAGAGAGATTGATGAGACTAGGATTGTTACTTTAGGAAGGTGGGGAATAAGAGGAGCCATGATATAAGTCTATAAAACTAATGACTGGTTTACAGAAGGGAGATCAGAAGCTTCTGTTCTCCCTGTCTCACAACACAAGAACAAAGGGACATGCAAAGAAACGGAGAGGCGGTAAATCCATAACTAATACAAGGAAATACCTTTTCACGTGTGTGATTGGCAAGGAGTTCCACAGTTCAAGGGATGTTAAGGCCAAAATCTTAAGATTAAAAAAGGGACTGAACACATATCTCTATGGATAAGAATATCTGGCTCTAATAGTGGATACCATTGAATTTTGGACACAATAATACACCACGTGCTTAAGTGTTTCTTATACCTGTCCCTAAAGCATCTCGTGCTGGCAAGCAAGATACTGTCTTAGCTGGCCAGGGGGCTGATCCAGTCTGACAATTCCTGTATTTACATTTTAGCTGAAAAACGGCACCTCCAGCAGCACTATACTTCTCGTCTCCAGGCAGGGACACCGGTTCAGTACAGACTGAGGAAAGAGAACCACCATCTGAATTGCCAATAGCACTTTGGTGTGTTCCTCAGAGGTGTCCTATTAAAGTATTGTCTCAGCCTGACCCTACCTAGCTGACAAGATCTAACCTGTTCACAGCACAGTGATTTGGCGGGAGGTCTCTGACTGCAGAAGTACAGAACAGTCAGACTTCAGGCCGGAAGATGGTGAGATAAACAGGAATAAAAGAAAAGGCAGGTGGTCAACTATCACTTTGCAGAGTGCCCGCAGCCCCGTGAAAGCCAGGGGCGTAACTCACCGCTAAGACGTCGGCAGTGAGGCCATCAAGATTTTGTGCATCTTCTGGTACCGACTCATCATCACCCACGGGCTCTTTTTTCTGCAAAGGGCGGAATTGAGAGGAACAATGAGCACGCTAAGAACATACGTTGAAAGCAGCGACATGGGTATGTGCTACAGTTGCTGCAGTGTGTGGAATCAGGACTGGGAGGAGAGGGCCCAGGAAAGGATCTCAAAGTTCACCTTACAAAGCCAGCCACAATATGACACAGAATGAAAAACCATGGCTAGATCCTGCAGGGTAGTGGATTCTTCTAGTCAGCTATACGCTTCGGCAGTGAATCTGACATGGGAACAATTTTCTCAGGTCTATTGACGCAACAACCTTAATTTGACATTGTCAAAAATTTCTATGGACATTTTTCAGGTCATTCATTAAGCAAACTTCTTCTTACTAGAGGTCATCAGCTGCAGGAAGATTAGACAGATTACACTGCTTTTCAATAAGACCATAACAAATAGTACCACATCAGCGCTACACTAGCACCGTATTACCAGGGAACACAGCTGCTATGATTTCATAGCACTCAACTCTCTTACCTTCATTTTCTCACCTATCGTTTTGCTGCACAGGTTCTTCAGTTTGTTCAAGTTGTCTGCACGAAATCTGCCTGGAAGGGAAGCATTGGAGGAAAAAAAATAGACCAGTGATCTCCATAGTGAAACTACACATTTGCTAGCAGATTCAGAAACCTGTTGAGTTGGTAAGTTGTTATCCCTGTAGGTGAAGTAACACAGACACAAACAGTTCAGATACACAGCTCATTCCCTCTTTGCTTCAATTAGCTTTATAGATCTTACTCAGAGCGTTGGCAAAATGAGAGGAGAAACTTGCCCTGAGCAGGCATTCCATAACACCGGAGAGAAAGAATGGCATCACAGCAGGAATAGGAGTTGAGAGATTCTCCTCTGCCACAAACTCATTGCATGCCTGTGGGCAAGTCAGTCCCCCTGTGACACCATTTTCCCAGCTATAAAGCAAAAGCAGTACTTCACTACCTCACAGAATCACCGGGTGGCTTAATTCAGACATGCACAGTTCCACTCACCCTCTGGCCCTGTGCAATGTTTTAGGTAAACTGTTCACTGTGTCATTAGTCGGGGTGAGGGAGGAGATTTTATGCCTTAGCTGGTAAATTTTCAGGGCTTGAAAACAATCCCTTCACCCCACTGGTCAGCGTAGAACAGAAAACCCATGGCAAGAGGGGGAGGCAACTCCTTCCACCCCTCCCAGATTCCAGAAAAAATGTCAATTTTCATTTAAAACGTTTCCAGTTTCTTACGGAGGCTAAGACAGGCTCCCAAATGTTACCATGTACCAAAGCCTACAGCAGGGGTCGGCAGCCTTTCAGAAGTGGTGTGCCGAGTCTTCATCAATTCACTTTAATTTAAGGTTTTGCGTGCCAGTCATACATTTTAACGTTTTTTAGAAGGTCTGTCTCTATAAGTCTATATATTATATCACTAATTTATTGTCATATGTAAAGTAAACAAGATTTTCAAAATGTTTAAGAAGCTTCATTTAAAATTAAATTAAAATGCTGATCTTACGCCGCCAGCCTGCTCAACCCGCTGCCAGTCTGGGGTTACGTTCACCTAGGCTGGCAGCAGGCTGAGCGGGGCCTGCGGCCAGGACCCTCGCTGGCAAGGGGCTGGCAGCCAGAACCCCAGACGGGCAGCGGGCTGAGCAGGGCCAGCGGCCGGGACCCCAGACTGGCAGCGGGCTGAGCAGCTCAGCCTGCTGCCGGTCTGGGGTTCAGTCCGCCAGCTCCTGCCAGTCAGGGTTCCGGCTACCGGCCCCACTCAGCCCGCTGCTGGTCTGGGATCCCGGCCCTGCCCACATAGAGTGGGTACCTACTTTCTCCCTGGTTCTAGCCCATTCTCTTCCTCTCTCTCTGCACTGAGCTGAGGGTGGGAGTGCACTGAGCACAGGACTGGGGGTGAAGGAGCAGGCTGGGGGTTGGGGTGTCAGGTCTGGCCAGGAGCTAGAATGAGGGAGGGGACTCAGGGCTGGGGCAAGAGGTTTGGATGTGGAGTGCTTACCTGGACAGCTCCCATTTGGTGCGAGGGGTGCAGGTAGAAATGTGGGGGGGGGGTGCAGGAGCTCCTGTTTGGTGCTCAGGGTGGGGATGGGAATGTGGGAGGTGCAAGAGTCAGGATATGGGGTGTGGGGGGCTGGGTATGTGTGGAGGGTGCAGGAGTCAGGGCAGGGGCTGGGGGCATGTGAGGGGGGTGCAGGAGTCAGGGCATGGGGTGTGGGGGGGGCTGGGTATGTGTGGGGGTACCGAAGTCAGGGCTGGGGTCATGGGGGGTGCAGGGGTCAGGGCAGGAGGCTGGGTGCGTGTGAGGGGGGTGCAGAGCTCAGGGCAGGGGGCTGGGAGTGTGTGTGGGGCGTGTAGGGGTCAGGGCAGAGGGCTGGGGGTGTGGGCTGGGGTTGTGGGGGTGTTAACTAGAGACAGGTACTAATGCATCCAGGAACTGCACCGTGGCTGGAACCCAAGTGCAGGAGCTAGAACAGGATCAGACTTGTCACTAGACTCTAGAGCTGGGGGTTTCTCAGGGGAAAGTGTGGTGGCAACCCTTGCTGGTGGCCGCGTTCACACTTTCCCCCAAAATACTTCATTAGCTTTAGGGAAAACAAATAAATACGCACATGCACATTGCAATTTGTTTACTCCTAGCTAGTAAGTTCCTTGTGAAAAGTGATATTAACAAGCATACAAGTATCACTTGTCACAGCCCTGCCAAGCCTGGGGACAAATTAAGCCCTGGCTGGGGGGCCGGGGGAGGCAGCGGGGGGCTGGAGCCTGAAGCCCCACCGCCAGAGCCTGGGGCCTGACGACGCACAGCCAGAGCCTGGAACTGGAGCCCAAAGCCCCGCGGCCAGAGCCTGCCGCCCCGCCACCCCAGGGCTGAAGCCCAAAGCCTGAGCCCCACCATCCCTGGGGGTACATGGGGTCTTCCAGGGGTACATCAACTCATCTAGATATTTGCCTAGTTTTACAACAGGCTACACAAAAAGCACTAGGGAAGCAGTACAGACTAAAAATTTATACAGACTTGTTATGCTGCTCTATGTACTGTACACGAACATGTAAGTACTGCACAAGATTTATATTCCAAGTGATTTATTTTATAATTCTGTGGTAACAAGGAGAAAGTCAGCCACGTTTCAGTACTAGTGGCTGTGACACTTCTGTATTTTTATGTCTGATTTTGTAAGCAAGTAGTTTTTAAGTGAGATGAAACTTGGGGTACGCAAGACAAATCAGACTCCTGAAAGGGGTACAGTACTCTGGAAAGGTTGAGAGCCACTGCTTAACAGCACTGCCCTGGACTTCACTGGTGGGCACCTCCCTCTATCAGCCTCCGGCTGGTCTGTCTAGTACTGTCGCTAATGGGGGTCTAGTTCACACCTTGTAAATACTGGTAACACTTATGCGGGGGGCAGGGGGGAGAAGGGCCTTAACAGATGTGTGATGTGCTTTGAGATCACTCAACCAGGAACCAAGCTCAGATTTACATTGATGGCTGATTTAAAAAAAATATATACCAGTAAAAAAAAAGTGGATTAAAAGTGGTGTCAGTGAATGATATTCTTCCAAGGTGCTCTGAATGCTAGGAATATCAGCAGAGAAACCAAAAAGCAAATTCCTCCAACCCTTCTCTCCCAAATACAAAGTTGCATTCCCAGAGACCTGACAGTGCAAACTGATTGAATAGTGCCTACTTTTGATCTGTGGCATGAATGAATCAGTTTCTACTCTAATTGCAGCTGGATTGCATCAGACTGCATGATTCACCAATCCCCAAGCAGCATCCTGCCAAATTGTGCTCCCCTGATTTAAATGCCAACACACACGTTCACAGCACAGCTACCGAATGCAGCTTCTCTTGCATCAAAGTGCTCACTCCCAAAAGCAGAGGGCAGCACTGCGACACTGCCTTCAGCCCAGAGCTTCACTACAGCAACCTCCTGCCTCACCGTCTGCATTTAAGCAGCGCTGCCCAGATACGCAAGACATTAATACAGCTTGTGCTGACAGCAAACAGTGCTGCCTGACAACGTGCATTAACCCAGCCCTCTTTCCATAACAAGGAAAGAGGTTCTTCCACATGAAGGCAACTACATTAAAAGTGGGGTCCATTTAGCCAATAGCTTCACATTCTAATAATTACTATTGCCAAAAAAAACCTCAGCAACATAAGCTTCTGTATCCTAGAAATAGTGGCCTCTTTTGCAGATTCCCAGAGTGATCTGTCTCCCATTACGACTACATAAATGCATTAAGCTACCATATTTACTCAACAAACAGGTGATCTTTAAATGGATCAACAAGTAACCCACAAAACACAAGGTTCAGATTAGAAAGATCCCCTTGGCTAGTCCCAGGCCACGTGACCTTTTCCGAAATCAGAGGCTGATTTAGTTCTTCTCTCTGGTCACACCTCCAGGAACAGAGCTGGGAAAAGCTTACTGGTCCCAAGAACACCTGTACTGGTCTGGCAAAGCATTTCTAGGACCGGTGAACCATGACACACCAGACCCGAAAACAGGTCTTTTCTTTCTGAGGCCCCCAAACATGCTACAAAAACTCCACGGCCTAGCTGTGCCACAATGTTTTTTCGGCTTATAAAAGTCAGGGCCAGCGTTAGGGGGTAGCAAGGGGGATTGCCCAGGGCTCCCACCATAGGGGGCACTCAAACTAAATTGCTCAGGCTGTGGTGTCAGTCCTGGGTGGTGGGGCTTGGGGCCCCAGGCTGCCGTCCTGCATGGCTGGACTTTGGCTTTCTGCCCTGGGCCCTAGTGAGTCTAATGCCGGCCACGCTTGGTGGCCACCCCTGAAACCTGCTCGCGGCCCCTTTGGGGGCCCAGGACCCCTGGTTGAGAACCACTGCCCTAACAGTCACCTCATTCTTACTGTTCTTATCTTCCCAACCCAACCTTCACTTATGACACAGCCACCAGTAATCTCAGGAACTGCTGAAGTCAGAAGTCAATGCTTTAGACAGCCAACAGATGGGTGCCAGTCTGTCAGATATTTCTAATGACTTATTGCTACAGGACGCGGGGGCGATCACGCCGGTTTGACTGGCTGCGGAAATTACGTGGAATTGGAGCGGGGAGAAACAGAACACAACGGTCACCGTGCAGACTGGATTTCAAGGTCAGGTAACCAGCTGGAGACCCGAGTGCATGCTCCACGCCTTGATGAAGTCAGGGGGCTCCTACCAAAGGCAGCAACAACGAAAGGCCCAGATTACGGCGGGCCCCAGCATCGCCGCTCCACCGACTCCAGCTGGAGGCGCCGGCGCTCAGCAACGTGCGCAGCTCGGCTGGCTCGGGAGGCACCGTGCCCAGCCCGGCCCCAGAGGGCTCTCCGCTGCCGGGGGCATCGCTGCTGCTCACCCTGAGGCCACAGGGGCCCAGAGCGGCCCTGCCTCGCCACGGGCACCTGGGGCACGGCCCTGCGCTGACAGCCTCTGTCACCCTCACGGCCTGCCAAACTTGGGGGGGCTATGGAGATGCAAGGACTGAAACCTTCCACGGGGGGGGCCTGCACCCAGAGCGCGGGGACCCCCCCGCTGCAAGGGGGGGAGGGGGGCCCGCACCCCGTGCAGGGGGGTCCCCACTGGCTCCAGGTGGGGGAGGCTCGTTCGCGCATGCGCACCGGGCTGCCGCGGACCCCATCTGGCAGCGGCCGGACCCGCTCCCCGCCCGGCACCTACATCGCCGCCAGGCCCCGTCCGCCTCCACCAGCGCGTCCACCAGCGCCGGGTCCTTGAAGCGCTTGATCTGCGTCTCGCGCACGCGGCCGGGGTCCCCGCCCTTGTCGGCGCGGAACAGGTCCAGGTCCAGCACCATCGTGCCGGCGGCGAGCGGCGCTGGGGCAGCAGGCGGCGGCACTGCGCAGGCGCGGCACTGAGGGCGTGGCGGAACGGCGGCCGCGGCGCAGAGCCGGCCGGGAACGGGGCGCATGCGTGGGAACGACAGCCTGGCCGAACAGCGGCTCAGCGCGCGTGCGCGGCTTTCCGGGGCGGGGCGGGGCGGGGTAGAGCGCGCCCTGCCGGCGCGGTGTGGCGTCGCAGGCAGCCCGAGCGCAGCGCGTGGGGCGGGGATGCTGCCGAGAGCCAGGGGACTCCTGCAAGCCGGGGGGGGGGCAGCGGGACCCCCAGCCCCCGCGGGGCCCGGGCTGCAGCCTGGCGACCCAGGGGGAAACTCTCCTGGGCACGTGGCCTCAGCCAAGGGCCTGCGCAAAACTGAGCAGCCTTGTCCCGCCCCCTGCCCCGCCCCTTCTCCGGGCCCCCCCAATCCGCCCCCCCCGCTGCTCTCCCAGCCCCCTCCCTCCCTCCTTCTCACCGGGCCGGCCGGGGGAGGGGGCTTGGGCTGAGGCAGGGGGCTGGGATGCGGGAGGGGGCTCCGGGCTGAGGCAGGGGGCTGGGATGCGGGAGGGGGTGGGGGCTCCGGGCTGAGGCAGGGGGCTGGGATGCGGGAGGGGGAGGGGGCTCCGGGCTGAGGCAGGGGGCTGGGATGCCGGAGGGGGCGCTGGGATGCGGGAGGGGGTGGGGGCTCGGGCTGAGGCAGGGGGCTGGGATGCGGGAGGGGGAGGGGGCTCCGGGCTGAGGCAGGGGGCTGGGATGCGGGAGGGGGTGGGGGCTCGGGCTGAGGCAGGGGGCTGGGATGCGGGAGGGGGTGGGGGCTCGGGCTGAGGCAGGGGGCTGGGATGCGGGAGGGGGAGGGGGCTCCGGGCTGAGGCAGGGGGCTGGGATGCGGGAGGGGGCGCTGGGATGCGGGAGGGGGAGGGGGCTCCGGGCTGAGGCAGGGGGCTGGGATGCGGGAGGGGGAGGGGGCTCCGGGCTGAGGCAGGGGGCTGGGATGCGGGAGGGGGTGGGGGCTCCGGGCTGAGGCAGGGGGCTGGGATGCGGGAGGGGGTGGGGGCTCCGGGCTGAGGCAGGGGGCTGGGATGCGGGAGGGGGCGCTGGGATGCGGGAGGGGGAGGGGGCTCCGGGCTGAGGCAGGGGGCTGGGATGCGGGAGGGGGAGGGGGCTCCGGGCTGAGGCAGGGGGCTGGGATGCGGGAGGGGGTGGGGGCTCCGGGCTGAGGCAGGGGGCTGGGATGCGGGAGGGGGTGGGGGCTCCGGGCTGAGGCAGGGGGCTGGGATGCCGGAGGATACAAACTATTAGTACCAGAAACTAGAGGAGCTGCGTCCCTTGATAGCAGCAATGCAGCACTTCCTGCCTGTTCTGAAAGATGGTTTCATTCAGCTTCTGTCTGATCCAGCTGATCAGTGTTAGGGGGTAGCAAGGGGAATTGCCCAGGGTCCACACTGGACAGGAACAGAGCTTCAAAATCTTCTGTGCTCTTCTTTAGTTTACGTTATCTCCGGAGCTGATAAATCAGCAAAACCTGACAGAACGGATAGAAATTCTAGAGACAGTTGTGGACGGAGATGTACCTGCTGAAACTCTTCAAGTTGATGAAAATGACATACAGTCAATCCAGGATGTTTTTGGAAAGTTTTGGGGACGACTTCCTGGTGTAAGCACCAGAGGAAGCAACTGGGGGCCGTTCTCCTCTTGACCAGCTGCTCACAAACCGGGAAGAATGGGTAGGGGAAGTAGAAGTGGGTGGCAGCCTGAGCAGCAGTGACCATGAGATGGTCGAGTTCAGGATCCTGACAAAAGGCAGAAAGGAGAGCAGCAGAATATGGACCCTGGACTTCAGAAAAGCAGACTTTGACTCCCTCAGGGAATTGATGGGCAGGATCTCCTGGGAGGCTAATATGAGGGGGAAAGGAGTCCAGGAGAGCTGGCTGGATCTTAAAGAATCCTTATTAAGGGCGCAGGAACAAACCATCCTGATGTGCACAAAGAATAGCAAATACGGCAGGCGGCCAGCTGAGCTTAATAGTGAAATCTTTGGTGAGCTTAAACTCAAAAAGGAAGCTTACAAGAGTTGGAAACTTGGACAGATGACTAGGGAGGAGTATAAAAATATTGCTCAAGCATGCAGGGGTGTAATCAGGAAGGCCAAAGCACAACTGGACTTGCAGCTAGCAAGGGATGTGAAGGGTAACAAGAAGGGTTTCTACAGGTATGTTAGCAACAAGAAGAAGGTCAGGGAAAGTGTGGGCCCCTTACTGAATGGGGGAGGCAACCTAGTGACAGATGATGTGGAAAAAGCTGAAGTACTCAATGCTTTTTTTGCCTCAGTCTTCATAGCCAGGGTCAGCTCCCAGACTGCTGCACTGGGCAGCACAGGCTGGGGAGGTGGTGAGCAGCCCTCAGTGGTGAAAGAACAGGTTAAGGACTGTTTAGAAAAGCTGGATATGCACAAGTCCATGGGCCAGATCTAATGCATCCAAGGGTGCTTAGGGAGTTGGCGGATGTGATTGCAGAGCCATTGGGCATTATCTTTGAAAACTCGTGGCCATTGAGGGAGGTCCCAGGTGACTGGAAAAAGGCTAATGTAGTGCCCATATTTAAAAAAAGGAAGAGGGATAATCCAGGGAATTACAGACTGGTCAGCCTCACCTCAGTCCCCGGAAAAATCATGGAGCAGGTCCTCAAGGAATCCATTTTGAAGCATTTGGAGGAGAGGAAGGTGATCAGGAACAGTCAATGTGGATTCACCAAGGGCAAGTCCTGCCTTACCAACCTGTCTATGATGAGATAACTGGCTCTGTGGATATGGGGAAAGCGGTGGATGTGATATATCTTGACTTTAGCAAAGCTTTTGATACGGTCTCCCACAGTATTCTTGCTAGCAAGTTAAAGAAGTGTGGATTGGATGAATAGACTACAAGGTAGATAGAAAGCTGGCTAGATCGTCGGGCTCAGCGGGTCATGATCAACGGCTCGATGTCTAGTTGGCAGCTGGTATCAAGTGGAGTGCCCCAGGGGTCAGTCCTGAGACCAGTTTTGTTGAATTTCTTTATTAATGATCTGGATGATGGGATGTATTGCACCCTCAGCAAGTTTGCAGATAACACTAAGCTGGGGGGAGAGGTAGATACGCTGGAGGGAGAGGGATAGGGTCCAGAGTGACCTAGACAAATTGCAAAAACAATGAGAAGCCCTTTAGTCTCTAAGGTGCCACAAGGACTTCTTGTTATTTTTGTTGATACAGACTAACACGGCTACAACTCTGAAACCTAGACGAATTGGAGGATTGGGCCAAAAGAAATCTGATGAGGTTCAACGAGGACAAGTGCAGCGTCCTACACTTAGGACGGAAGAATCCCATGGACTACTACAGGCTGGAGACTGACTGGCTAAATGGCAGTTCTGCAGAAAAGGACCAGGGGATTACAGTGGATGAGAAGCTATAAGATAAGCTATAAGATATAAGTCAACAGTGCGCCCTTGTTGCCAAGAGGGCTAACAGCTTATTGGGCTGTATTAGTAGGAGCATTGCCAGCAGATCAAGGGAAGTGATTACTCCCCTCTCTTGACTGGTGAGGCCACATCTGGAGTATTGTGCCCAGTTTTTGGCCCCCCACTACAAAAAGGATGTGGACAAATTGGAGAAAGTTCAGTGGAGGGCAACAAAAATGATTTGGGGACTGGGGCACATGACTTACGAGGAGAGGCTGAGGGTGTGACATTATTGAGATAATCTGGGACCGTATAGATCATCATTGCAACCAAGGTCCTGTAGTGGCACCAAATCTTATATAAAGGGGGTCAAATGAGGTGTCTAAGACAAGGTTATGGTTTGCTGATTATGATTATGCTGTCTACATGTGGGTATCATTTTTGTAGTTGAAGTTATGAATATTGGCTCTATACTGTCTGTATTTCAAACTTATGCTCTGCTTCTGGGTGATATCCCAGAGAAGTTGGTGTCAGCTCTGCCTAGTCTGCTGGATGGCCCATGAAGGACCATCAGCTATACAATGACCCATTGAGAGAAGGCAGACATGCCTTGGGAGTCAGCAAGGCATGCAGGGACCTGCCTATGGACAGAACTCTGAGGTGTTTCCAGGCCATGGGATGGACAGCTTGTCTTTGGGACACAGAAAGAAAGACCACATGGCAAGAGACTATAAAAAGTTGCTGCACGTCCTCCATCTGGTCTTCAACCCTGCTTCATAGCTCTGGAGGGACTTTGCTACACTGAAGCTCTGAACAAAGGACTGTAAGACCCCTCCCAGCTGTGGATGTTCTCCAGAGACTTGATTTAAACCTGCAGTTTATTCCCTCATTGCTACAAGCCTGAACCAAGAACTTTGCCATGACTGTATGTAACTGACTCCATTTAACCAGTTCTCGCTCTCATCTCTATCTTTTTCCTGTTATGAATAGACCTTTAGATTTTAGATTCTAAAGGATTGGCAACAGCGTGATCTGTGGGTAAGATCTGATTTGTATTTTGACCTGGGTCTGGGGCTTGGTCCTTTGGGATCGAGGGAGCCTTTTTTCTTTTACTGGGATATTGGTTTTCATAACCGTTTGTCCCCATAACGAGGGGCACTGGTGGTGATACTGGGGTGTCTAAGGGAATTGCTTGTGTGACTTGTGGTGAGCCAGTGGGGTAAAACCTAAGTCTTCTCTGTTTGGCTGGTTTGGTTTGCCTTGGTGTGCACAGAAACATTGTATAGCTGATGGTCCTTCATGGGCCATCCAGCAGGCTAGGCAGAGCTGACACCAACTTCTCTGGGGTGTCACCCAGAAGCAGAGCATAAGTTTGAAATACAGACAGTACAGAGCCAATATTCATAACTTCAACTACAAAAATGGAGGCTCAGCATGGTGCAGCCAAGGAGTGTGTCATCTTTGTGTGTTACCACAGTGGGGCAGGGTCCCCGTGGCGCAGACTGACGGGAACCGGGCAGCGCCGGGGAAGGGTCCCTTCAACTACCTGAAAAAGGATTCCAAAGAGAATGGAGCTCGGCTGTTCTCAGTGGTGGCAGATGACAGAACAAGGAGTAATAGTCTCAGGTTGCTGTGGGGGAAGTCTAGGTTGGATATTAGGAAACACTATTTCACTAGGAGGGTGGTGAAGCACTGGAATGAGTTACCTAGGGAGGTGGTGGAATCTCCATCTGTCAGGGTTCCCTCCCCACCCTGAACTCTAGGGTACAGGCATGGTGACCCGCATGAAAGACCCCCTAAGCTTATTTCTACCAGCTTAGGTTAAAAACTTCCCCAAGGCACAAATCTCTATTTGTCCTTGGACTGAGGTATGCTGCCACCTCCAAGTGATTTAACAAAGACCCAGGGAAAAGGGCCACTTGGAGTTCCTCTTTCCCCAGCAATCCTCCCAAGCCCTTACACCCCCTTTCCTGGGGAGGCTTGAGAATAATATCCTAATCAACTGGTTACAAAATCATCAAAGACCCAAACCCCTGGGTCTTGGAACAATGGAAAAATCAACCAGGTTCTTAAAAGAAAGATTTTATTAAAAAAAGAAAGGTAAAAATCATCTCTGTAAAATCAGGATGGAAAATACAGGGTATTCAGACTCAAAACACAGAGGATTCTCCTCCAGGAAAAACTGTAAAGTTACAGAAAACAGGAATAAACCTCCCTCTTAGCACAGGGAAAATTTACAAGAAAAACAAAAGATAAACTAATCCGCCTTGCCTGGCTTACCTATACTGGTTGCAATATTGGAGACTTGGATTAGGATGGGTTGGAGAAGACGGATTTCTGTCTGTCCCCTCTCAGTCCCAAGAGAGAAGGGCCACAGAAACAAAGAACCCAAAACAAACCCTCTCTCCCTCCCCCCCAGATATGGAAGGTTCTTTTGTCCCCATTGGTTCCTTTGGTCAGGTACCAACCAGGTTATTTGAGCTTCTTAACCCCTTACAGGTAAGGAGGAATTTTAGGCTACCCTTATGGTTATGACACCATCCTTAGAGGTTTTTAAGTCCTGGCTTGATAAAGCCCCTGGCTGGGATGATTTAGTTGGGGATTGGTCCTACTTTGATCAGGGGGTTGGACTAGATGACCTCCTGAGGTCTCGTCCAACCCTAATCTTCTATGATGCTATGATTCTATGAGGGAGTGAGGGCTCTGGAGTGGGGCCGGGCATGAGGTGTTTGGGGTGCAGGAGGGTGCTCCAGGTTGCGACCAAGGGGTTCGGAGGTCGGGAGGGGCCACTGGGCTGGCACTGGGGGTTGGGGCACTGGGGGGTGTAAGGACTCCAGCTTTGGGGGTGTAGGCTCTGGGGTGGTGCTGGGCATGAGGGGTTTGGGCTGTAGGAGCGTGCTCAGGGCTAGGGCTGGGGCAGGCAGTTGGGGCACAGGGGTGGAGTGAGGGCTCCGGCTGGGGGTGCAGGCTCTGGGGTGGGGCTGGGGGTGAGGGGTTTGGGGCATGGGAGGGTGCTCTGAGCTGGGACCGAGGGGTTTGAAGGGTGGAAAGGGGATCAGGGCTAGGGTTGGGGTGCGAGAGGGGATCTGGGGTGCAGGCTCCTGGCAGAATGTACCTCAGGCAGCTCCCAGAAGCAGCAGCATGTATTCCCTATGTGGTGGTTCCTGGCCAATTGGAGCTGCAGAGCTGGTACTTGGGGTGGGGGCAGCGCCTGGAGACCCCTGGCTGCTCCTATGTGTAGGACATGCCACTGCTTCCAGGAACTGCGCAGAGCCAGGGCAGGCAGGGAGCCTGCCTTAGTCCTGCTCCACCCGCCGGCCAGTCATTTAATGGCCTGGTCAGTAGTGCTGACCAGAGCCATAAGGGTCCCTTTTCGACCGGGCGTTCTTGTCGAAAGCTGCACACACCAGCCAGGGCCTGGCTACAGCCTTGCTTGGAGTGGGCTGGCCAGACCGGCTACCTTCCTCCAGAGCCTGGTCTGCAGCAGTTGCCAGTGTGTCCTGGATTGCCCCGCTCGCCCTCGCAACCATGATTGTCAGCTACAACAGCCACAAATGGACATTTTTATTTAACCCCAAAGCGACATGTGGAACCTGCCCTGGCGCTGCCCGGTTCCCGTCAGTCTGCGCCACGGGGACCCTTCCCCGGCGCTGCCCGGTTCCCGTCAGTCTGCGCCACGGGGACCCTTCCCCACAGCCTTCAGTGGGCCCACTCCCGGGCCTAGCGTTACACACGCGCTTCAACGTTTGCAGACGCAGGGCTTAGCTCAGTGTCCCAGGCTGTTTGTGTGGGTTTCTCACCAGCAAAAGGGGAGAGTCAGGCCTTAAAAAGCCCATGAAAAGTTGACTGTAAAACCGCACCCATTGGCAGGGCCATGCAGTTGCAGGGTTTTAGAGCATGGAACCACTTTTAACTCTCTTTTATAAAAGCATTGGGCTTAAGAGTTGACAGGGCCCCTTGAACACGTGATACTTAAGGCTTGCCTACAAGGGCAGTGTGACTGGTCTCATCACACCAGTACCACCCCTGAATAACAGTGAGAGAATTGTACTCATGTCACGCTCCACGTGGCCAAGTGCTTACTTGGAACCGTTTCCCTTCATAATCTAATCAGAACATGATAGAAAAATGGCCCTGCCCTTCTGGACCTTGGGCTAAGGCTGCACTCAGGACTGTTCTGGGGCTCCCAGCCCCAGTCACCACAGCCGTGGGGCATGCTAATCAGGGGGACTACATGGTTGGACAACCAAAGGGGGGGGCCTCACTCTCATGGCTGTACAGCACACCTCTGAGCTACTTGTGTGAGTTGTGATTGTTCCATGAGAGGCAACCAGCCCCTTTTCTCTCCCCATAGGTCAGAGGGAGAATTAGGAAGATGATGACACAGTTAACGAGGAACAGCGTTACTTTGGCAATAGTTGGCAAGGAAAGATGATGTGTCTGTACCTGCACAAAGCAAGGCTGGCGCAGGGCTCTCTGACTTCAAAGGAATATACGGAGTAGGTCACCTGGTCGTGTGCCCAGTGGTAGAACTGACTAAAGGGGCAATTACTGCTGCCTGCCTCCCCCCCCGCAGAGACAGCGTGTGCAGAAAGCCGCATGAACAAGTCACCTTGCTCTGAAGTCTGTTTCTAGGACAGGGATTCTTGTTTAAACACATCACCGGTTTTGTGGTCTGGCAGAAGAGACCTGTTCTGAACTGCACGTGGTATAAAGTGCCCTGTGCTCATTCCGGGCCGACTCCTAGCTCACCTGCACCACCCACAATCGGGGAGTAGGATCAATGGAGTTAAACTGGCAGAGCGTGAAAGGAGAATCAGACTCTTTATTCTCCTCCCAGGTAGTCGCTTCAAACTGAAACTATTCTAACCTGAAAGACGAATCCACACAGCTGATCGGAAAGTTAAATATGCCGGCATCGCCAATGTCCTGAAAGCAGCATAAGCTTGTCAGCTGTGACTGTTTGTGAGTTTCAAGAACACAAGTGCTCAGACGCATGCAGGACCTGGTCTGACTATGAGCAATAGGCCCAGCATGTGATGAGAGATTAACCGTAGTGCTCAGGGGATGCATTGGGAGGCCATTGTGCCAGGCGCTCTGCAAACTGAGCCAGGCCACCCTGCATCAACGGCAACGACCTCCATGGAGAACCTAAGGCAGCAGCTGGTGCTAGTGAGAATTCTGGGCCCGCTTCACGCCCGCATTGACCAGCAGCTGGGTGGTGCTGCGGATGACTGGAAAAAGGCTAATGTAGTGCCAATCTTTAAAAAAGGGAAGAAGGAGGATCCTGGGAACTACAGGCCAGTCAGCCTCACCTCAGTCCCTGGAAAAATCATGGAGCAGGTCCTCAAAGAATCAATCCTGAAGCACTTACATGAGAGGAAAGTGATCAGGAACAGTCAGCATGGGTTCACCAAGGGAAGGTCATGCCTGACTAATCTAATCGCCTTTTATGATGAGATTACTGGTTCTGTGGATGAAGGGAAAGCAGTGGATGTATTGTTTCTTGACTTTAGCAAAGCTTTTGACACGGTCTCCCACAGTATTCTTGTCAGCAAGTTAAGGAAGTATGGGCTGGATGAATGCACCATAAGGTGGGTAGAAAGCTGGCTAGATTGTCGGGCTCAACGGGTAGTGATCAATGGCTCCATGTCTAGTTGGCAGCCGGTGTCAAGTGGTGTGCCCCAGGGGTCGGTCCTGGGGCCGGTTTTGTTCAATATCTTCATAAATGATCTGGAGGATGGTGTGGATTGCACTCTCAGCAAATTTGCGGATGATACTAAACTGGGAGGAGTGGTAGATACGCTGGAGGGGAGGGATAGGATACAGAAGGTCCTAGACAAATTGGAGGATTGGGCCAAAAGAAATCTGATGAGGTTCAATAAGGATAAGTGCAGGGTCCTGCACTTAGGATGGAAGAATCCAATGCACCGCTACAGACTAGGGACCGAATGGCTAGGCAGCAGTTCTGCGGAAAAGGACCTAGGGGTGACAGTGGACGAGAAGCTGGATATGAGTCAACAGTGTGCCCTTGTTGCCAAGAAGGCCAATGGCATTTTGGGATGTATAAGTAGGGGCATAGCGAGCAGATCGAGGGACGTGATCGTTCCCCTCTATTCGACACTGGTGAGGCCTCATCTGGAGTACTGTGTCCAGTTTTGGGCCCCACACTACAAGAAGGATGTGGATAAATTGGAGAGAGTCCAGCGAAGGGCAACAAAAATGATTAGGGGTCTAGAGCACATGACTTATGAAGAGAGGCTGAGGGAGCTGGGATTGTTTAGTCTGCGGAAGAGAAGAATGAGGGGGGATTTGATAGCTGCTTTCAACTACCTGAAAGGGGGTTCCAAAGAGGATGGCTCTAGACTGTTCTCAATGGTAGCAGATGACAGAACGAGGAGTAATGGTCTCAAGTTGCAATGGGGGAGGTTTAGATTGGATATTAGGAAAAACTTTTTCACTAAGAGGGTGGTGAAACACTGGAATGCGTTACCTAGGGAGGTGGTAGAATCTCCTTCCTTAGAGGTTTTTAAGGTCAGGCTTGACAAAGCCCTGGCTGGGATGATTTAACTGGGAATTGGTCCTGCTTCGAGCAGGGGGTTGGACTAGATGACCTTCTGGGGTCCCTTCCAACCCTGATATTCTATGATTCTATGATTCTATGATTGGCCTGATGGACAGCCCACGGGCACGCGGGTTTAATCATCCGCACACTGAGTAACGTTACTGCTGCTCCTTTACCCCAGTAGGGCCTGTGCTGCCAACTTACTGGCAGCTCATGTTCCACGCTCAGGGCTTGAGTTACTGCTGCGGTTTTACATCAGGGTAACTCCACTGCAATCCAGGCCGGCCTGAGACCAGGGTCACCTCTGAGCTCACCGAGCAGAGTAGTGCACTGGGGAATCGAGCCCCTGGCTGGCATTAAAGGGAGCCGAATGCACCCCCTTTTCTCTTGAATAGGAAGGTGTGACCTACAGAGACTACAGGTTTCAGCATGCAGTGCCCCACCTCATCGCCAGTGGTTTGGAGCACTGCATGCTGGGACATGTAGTCTCCGAGGGCCAGGTCAGGGCAGCCATGGCTCTGTTGTTGAATTCTAGGGCTGGATAACAGCTATGCTTTGCAGCACATCGGTTACTCCTGGGGAAATTCTGCACCACTGCGCATGCACAGAATTTATGTCTCCTGCAGATTTCTTTGCTTCCCCACAGAAAAATGACTTTCTGATGGGGAAGCAAAGGGAAGCCACAAGAGTGGTCATGTGGCCCTCCCCAGGAGTATGTTTCGGGTGCCTAGGGCAGCCGGCAGAGAGGTAAATCACTGTGGGGCAGGAGGCAGACTGGGGAAGTCCCAGTTGATGGCTCCTACCCTGCATCGGGCTCAGCTGCTAGTTGCGGCTGGGCTGGGGAGGACGGGACTTCCTCTTCCCCTGCATGGCATCTGGGGCTGGGTCAAATCACCCCCAGATTTCTCCCCCGGCTGCAGGAAACTCTGCAAACTCCCCTCCGACCGCTTCCTGCACCCATCACTCATTAACTGTATGGGGAGGGATCCCTGTACAGGGAGCTGCACCCCCATCTGCCCAACCCCCATGCATCCAGATCCCCTCATACCCAGACCCTCCTGCCGAGCCCAACCCCAACACTCAGAACCCCACCAGATGAGCCCCATCCCCCTGCACCTGAACCACCCCAATGAGCCACCCTCACCAGGATCCCCACCCCACCAAGCCCCAACCAGCTGCACCTGGATCCCTACCCCAATCCCCCAGCATCTGGACCCTTCACTGAGCCCCCCACACCCAGACCCCCTGCTGAGCTTTATCCCCCCCCCACATACGCAGACCCCCAACACTGAGTCTCAACCACCTTCACCCCCCCCTGCAGAGACCCCTTACCGTTGCACTCAGAACGCCCCACCCCAACAAGCCTCTGTGCATTCAGATCCGCTCTGCAGCCAGATCCCCCACTGAGCTGCCTGCACCCAGATTATCCCACACAAAACTCTCTCATCCCACACCTGGATTCCCCCCCCCTCCCCCCGCTAAGACCCTCCACACTTGGATCCTGCCTTGCTGAGCCTGCCTGCCCACAGCTGGTGCACCTGGCATGGAGGGGTAGGGCCCTGGGATGTTTCTGGGGAAGGCCTGGTCCTTGAACTGTGTCAGGGTTCGGTGCAGACTCACCACTGAGTTCATGTCCCAGGGGGAGGAGGAGCTACACAGTGATCTCCCACCTCTGTGCAGCCTGTGGCCTGTGCTGCCCAGTGCCATGCTGGAACCTCTACATTTATTTGACAAATAAAATGTGCAGAATTCTGCAGAACTTTAAAATATTGTGCGCAGAATTTTTATATTTTTGGTGCAGAATGCTCTCAGAAGTAGCACAGGTACTAAATCGGGGTGGCCAACCTGGGGCTCTGGAGCCACATGCGGCTCTTCAGAAGTTAATATGCGGCTCCCTGTCTCTGTCTAGGCACCGACTCCGGGAGGGCTGGAGCTACAAGTGCCAACTTTCCAATGTGCCGGGGGCGCTCACTGCTCAACCCCTGTAAGAAAGGTCGTTGTCGGCTGGCTGAGTGCGTGAGTGATCTGGATTGGTCTGGACCATCAGACTTGTTTGGCATGCCAGGGACAGGGCTGGAGCTTGTCTCTTACCACCAGATCTCCAAGGAGGGCTGAGTATACGAGTACATGGGATGGTACAGCAGCTAACCCTAACTCAGCATTACTGCTCTATCTTGTGTGGTTTGGAGCATGTGCCTTTATTCATTGTGCTAATGAAAGTGGCTAAAGCTTTGCTCTGCCCTCAGTGTGAGTGTCTTCCTTGTTTACCCCGGGGTTCCCAACCAGGTAGTGAACTCGATAACCTTGACTCTGTTGGGCCTGATTCTGGGCCTAGAGCCCTACAATCCCCAGCTCTTGAAGCAGAACTAACTGGAAATGGATAATCATCAATAACCACGCAAAGACTCAGGAACGCTCCATGCCTTCCTCAGAAAAAGGCAAGATTTGTCAGTCCAGACACTCGGCCCCAGCTCTCAATTTCGGGCCCCATTACAGGCTGTGCAATGCACTCAGCAGCCCCTTCCATCACAGCTTTGGCAACGCCAAGACTTCTGGCAACCCTGCATGATGACACTGGGCAGCAGAGAGAACCACGTGTTCTCTAGAGAGCCAGAGGGAACCACGTGTTCTGCCTGTGTCCTGCAGCCTCGATAAAGATCCCTTTTGTGCTTACAACAGCCCGGCCCTAACTCTTTCCTGCTAGCGAGACTTGGCTGAACTGAAACCCTGTGTCTGAACATGGCCAAACTTTGGGGTGTTTGGACCCTGACTTCAGAGTGGGCCTTTCTCTACGGGAAGCTGTGATCAGAGGGCCCAGAGTTTGAAAAGGAAAAGAAAGCAACCTGCTTTCTTGTTCTTTCCAAGCCCCTTGCTTCCCTGCCAAAGGGACCCATCAAATCAGCGCTCTCCGGGCACTGCCTGTGTGGTGTAGAGAGAACTCCTGTCTCCAGCGGATTAATGTCACTTCTGGCAGGGTCTTGTGCGAATCAGACCTCTGCATTAGTCCCCTGGCCTCTGCTGCAGGCCCACGGTGCGAGCGGGCGAGGCCCTAAGCAGGCTGTGGCTAACAGGCTGGCTCCCAGGCTTGGATGCAGAGGGGAACCTGGTTGATTTCAGGGGTCTTAGAAAAGGGAAAGCACAAACCACTGTGACTGAGTTTGAACACAGTCATTTGGCGAGACATGGACCACAAGGAAACCCAGAGATGTGGGTCAGCCTGTCTGGACACAGGAAACAGGCAAATGTGTCATTTAAAAACACACCTGTATTTGGCAATTTCTTTTGGAGGGAATGTTAACTTCAGAGTTTGTTTGTTTAAAAAAGCAACAACAGCTCAAGTGAAAAGTGTATCTGATAAGGCCACAAGGAGGTGTCAGGGCGCAGGGTTCACCAGGGGTAGCGGCGAGGTATCCTGCAGCAAAGGCAGGGGGGCTGAGGCTCCCCTAGAGGTCCATGTCTGTGCTGCCCGATGAGGTCTTCAGCGGGACAGAATCGAACCCGTCCGACGTCCTCTGGAAACAGGAACAGAGAGCGGCTGTCAATAGGCTCCGGTCAGCGCATCTCACCCTGCGCCCAGGAGTGCCTCCCATGGACTTATATGCCCACAGTGCCTAGGAGCCTGCTGCTGCAGCAGGACCCGTGGCGCTAGGCGCTGTACAAACACAGAACACAAAGGTGATCCCGGTCCCAATAGCAATCTGGGAAGGGCAGGATGGTTGTGACCACCTGGCACCTGTTTGTGGCCCCCAGGGTCGTGCCCCTAGGCTGAGGGCCCTGGTTTAGATAGAATTTCTCCAATCAGCTGGCAACGGCCCAGGCAGCGAGCTAGCTGTAGGAGAACTGCAACGGCCCTGTACGTGAGGCTAGTGTGCCTTTCCCTCCAGCGGCCACCCCGTCTGCTAAAGCACCCTGCAGTCCGCCACTCCAGCTCTGCAGCTGCTTTCCCCACTGCTCTGTGTGCTCCCGCCACAGCCTCGGGGGGCGCCAGGAGACTGCGGGTTCCAACCCTGCCTTTGTGAGCGGAGCTGCGCAGGTGGAAATAAGCAACACCTCCCACACCCTCGGGACTGGCCCCATTGGACAGAGGGGCAAGCTGGGCGCTCCCCGCATGTCACTGCATTGTGTCTAGACGCGCTGACGCCCCAGGGCCTGATCCCTGCAGCCTGGGCTGCCCATGGAGACTCAGCTGGACACAGTCAGGAGGGGTGCCAGGGAAGGAGCAGCAGCTCCACCAAGCAGCACGGACTCCAGGCCTGGACTGTTCTGGGCTCATTTCCAGAGGTGCTGAGTGTCCACAGCGCCAGCTGCAGCCCAGGGAGCTGCCGGGCTCAGCGCCGACCCTCAGACCCTCTATCCGCCAGCAGGGGAGTTGCAAGCCGGGGCAGCCTCCGAACAAATGGGGGGAGACTGGTGGGTTCAGGCCCTAGGAGCTTCTGCCTCCCCTCCCCCACCCCAAAGAGTCATTGATCCTTCCTGCTGCCCCGCCACCCTGCTCTCCACTCTCCCTCCAGCCCCAGCACACGCCGCACGCTTCCCTCGGCTCACCACAGGATGAGACGGGTGAGCTGAAGGGCCAAGGGAGAAGCATCCCACACCCACTGTGAGACTCCTCTGGGCCGGCCTCCATCCCTCCTGCCCAGGGTCCCAGAGGAGCCTCATCCCCCAGCTGGGGTGAGCCGGAGGGGCAGCACATGGCAGGTGGGAGGATGGCAGCAGATGCAGGGTGTGGAGCCTTTGAGCACTGCTGAATGGACACACAACCGGGGCTGGAGGCGAGCCCCACATTAGCAGCTTACTCCTAGAAATAAATCACCTTCTCTAGCGCCAGCCACCCCCGAGAGTCCCAAGGAACTATATCAAATAAGGCCCAGCCTGAGACCTGCCCTGGCTCAGGGGTCGGTCTCATTAGCCCCATTTCAGAGATGGGGAAGCTGAGGCCCAGAGATGGGCAGTGACAGTACGTCTGCTGCAGAGCAGGAAGTCGAGCGCTGGCAGGCCCAGCTCTGGGCCTCACGCTCATTTGTTATCCGGGTTACGGGAGCCTCGAAAGGCCCCAACCAGGCCTGAAGCCTCATTGTGCCGGGTGCTGCAGAGCAGGGGACAGGCCCTGCCACGGGAGGGCAAAGAGAGGGGAAGTGACTTGCCCAAGTTCACCCTGCAGCTTAAAACCCAGGTGTCGGGCTCCCCGCTCAGACCCCGAGGCCACGCTGCACCCCCAGCAAGCTGGGCTGTTCCCGCACACAGGGCAAAGCTGATGCCACCTCTCGCGTCTCGTGCCCGGTCTCTCTAACTGGGGGCTGCCTCGTCCTCTTACTTTATTGGCATTGGCCCTACAGACGCGCAGCCGAGAGGGGAAACGCAGGCCGCTTTCCCCGTAACTGCTGTTCTTCGAGATGTGCTGCTCGTGCCCATCCAACGCCGGTGTGCGCACGCCACATGCACCGTGCCGGAAGTTTTCCCCTCAGCAGCGTCCACAGGGGACCGGCTCCAGCGCCCCCCTGAAGCAGCGCACATGCCACGGTAGATAGGGCGCCGCCAGCTCCCCCCACCCTCAGTTCCTTCTTGCCGGAAACCCCGACAGTGGGGAAGGAGGGCGGGTTGTGGAATGGACATGAGCTCGAAGAACACCAGTGACGGAAAAAGGTGAGTGCTTGCTCGTGTCCATTCAACTTCGGTGACTCCCAAGCAGGACCCCTCAGAGGTGGGTAGGGGTTCACAGATGTGTAGATTGCAACACAGCTCTGCTGAACCCAGCATCGTCCCTGGCCTGCTGAGGGATGGCATAGTGGGCCATGAACATGTGCACGGAGGACCATGTCGCGGCTCGACAGATGTCCTGGATCGGGAAGTGTGCCAGGAAGGCAGCTGAAGATGCCTGCGCTCTGGTCGAGTGGGCTCTGATGATCGGTGGCAAAGGGACTCCTGCCAACTTGTAGCAGGTCCGAATGCAAGAGGTGATCCCTGTTAGAAATCCTCTGTGTGGACACCAGGGGCCCTTCATCCGATCAGCTGTAGAGATGAAAAGCTGAGTCGACTTACGGAAAGGCTTTGTCCGATCTAGGTAGAAAGCCAGGGTCCTTCTTACGTCCAAAGCGTGAAGGCGCCTCTCTTCACTGGTCTTGTGGGGCTTGGGGCGGAACAGTGGAAGGAAGATATCCTGGCTCATGTGGAAAGCGGACACCATCTGGGGAAGGAAGGCCAGGTGGAGCTGAAGCTGGACTCTCTCCTTATAGAAGACCGTGTACGGTGGTTCTGAGGTCAGGGCTCACAGCTCAGAGACTCGCTGACGTCACTGCCACCAGGAAAGCTACCTTCCATGATAGGTGAGAGCAGGGAGCACCAGGCCAAAGGATCAAAGGGTGGGCCCGTGAGCCTGGACAGAACCAAGTTGAGATCCCACTGAGTGACCAGGGACTGAACTTGTGGAAAAAGACCGCTGAGGAACCTGACTGTCATGTCATGGGAGACCACCGTCTGCCCCGGTGGGCCGATGACAGGCCAAAATGCACCAGATGCACCCTGATAGAGGAGTGCGCCAGGCCCTGTTTCCTCAAATGAAGCAGGTAGTCCAAGATCGACTGCACTGAAGAATGTGAAGGGGAGATGCCCCGTTCGGCCACTCAGTGGGAGAACCTCGTCCACTTTGCCAGGTAGGTCTGTCTAGTTGAAGGCTTTCTACTCTCGGGGAGGATCTGTTGGACAGGCCTGTTCCTCAGGGTTCAGCCATGCAACATCCAAGCCATGAGGCGGAGGGATGTGACGCTGGGGTGCAAGAGTTGGCCATGATCCTGTGACAGCAGGATCTGGTCAGTTTGGCAGGGGCCATGGAGGGATCACTGCCAGTCTTGACAGCAGCAATGCTGGTGAGGCCATGTCGGGGCGAGCATGATAACCTGCACCTTGTCTCTCTTGATTTTCGCTAGGACCTTGCTGGTGAGCGGAACTGGAGGGAACGCATAGGCTTCCTGCCCATGGTAGGAGGAAGGCATCTGAGATGGAGCCCTTGCTTAGACCCCATCTGGAGCAAAACCTGTGGCACCTCCAGTTCTGTCTGGTGGCGATCAGATCCACTTGGGGAATTCCCCACCTCTGGGGGATCATGCCGGCTAGCTTCAGCTGGAGCACCCGCCAGTGGTAAGAGGAGAAGTCCCTGCTTAGATGATCTGCTAGCGTGTTCTTGGTACCCAGAAAGTGACACGCTTCTGGTTGCCTTCTATGATGAGATAACTGGTTCTGTGGATATGGGGAAAGCGGTGGATGTGATGTATCTTGACTTTAGCAAAACTTTTGATACAGTCTCCCACAGTATTCTTGCCAGCAAGTTAAAGTAGTACGGGCTGGATGAATGGATGATAAGGTAGACAGAAAGCTGGCTAGATTGTCGGGCTCAACGGGTAGCGATCAACAGCTCAATGTCTAGTTGGCAGCGGATCTCAAGCAGAGTGCCCCAGGGCTCAGTCCTGGGACCGGTTTTGTTCAACATCTTTATTAATGATCTGGATGATGGGATGAATTGCACCTTCAGCAAGTTCGCAGATGACACTAAGATGTGGGGAGAGATAGATACACTGGAGGGTAGGGATAGGGTCCAGAGTGACCTAGACAAATTGGAGGATTGGGCCAAAAGAAATCTGATGAGGTTCAACAAGGACAAGTGCAGAGTCCTGCACTTAGGACGGAAGAATCCCATGTACGACTATAGGCTGGGGACCGACTGGCTAAGCTGCAGTTCTGCAGAAAAGGACCTAGAGGTTACAGTGGATGAGAAGCTGGATGTGTGTCAGCAGTGTGCCCTTGTTGCCAAGAAGGCCAACAGCATATTGGGCTGTATTAGTAGGAGCATTGCCAGCAGATCGAGGGAAGTCATTATTCCCCTCTATTTGGCACTGGTGAGGCCACACCTGGAGCATTGCGTCCAGTTTTGGTCCCCCCACTACAGAAAAGATGTGGACAAATTGGAGAGAGTCCAGCGGAGGGCAACAAAAATGATTAGGGGGCTGGGGCACATGACTTACGAAGAGAGGCTGAGGGAACTGGGCTTATTTAGTCTGCAGAAGAGAAGAGTGAGGGGGGATTTGATAGCAGCCTTCAACTACCTAAAGGCGGGGGGGTTCCAAAGAGGATGGAGCTCGGCTGTTCTCAGTGGTAGCAGATGACAGAACAAGGAGCAATGGTCTCAAGGTGCAGTGGGGGTAGGTCTAGGTTGGATATTAGGAAACACTACTTCACTAGGAGAGTGGTGAAGCACTGGAATGCGTTACCTAGGGAGGTGGTGGAATCTCCTTCCTTAGAGGTTTTTAAGGCTCGGCTTGAAAAAGCCTTGGCTGGGATGATTTGGTTGGTGTTGGTCGTGCTTTGAGCAGGGGATTGGACTAGATGACCTCCTGAGGTCTCTTCCAGCCCTAATTTTCTATGATTCTAGATGGATTCCGTGGTCGATGCAGAAGTCCCAGAGACGGAGTGCCTCTTGGCAGAGGATCGCGCTCCCCCTTGTCTGTTGATGTAGAACATCGAGGCTGTGTTGTCCGTCAAGACACTGACCACTCTACCCAATGGGTGAGGTAGGAAGACCACGCATGCTCTGTGCACCGCCCCGAGGTCTTTGACATTTATGTGGAGCGTCATTTCCTCTGGGGACCACATACCCTGGGTCTGGAGAGTGCCGAGGTGCACCCCCCAGCCAAGGTCCGAGGTGTCCGAAACCAACTTGACTGAGTGAGGAGTGCTGACTCTCATGAGAAGGGTCCCTGAAGAGGGACGGGGAGGGGAGGTGGGAAGGAGGGGTAGAAAGCAACTGAAGGGTGTAACCCTGCACCACCGTACTGAGGATCCATCAGTCTGATGCTATAGATGCCATCGCAGGGAGGAAAGGAGAAAGGCAGTTGGCAAAAATAAGGGAGGGAGCATTCTGGGAACAGTCCAGTGTGTCTGAAGCACTTAGAGGCACTTAGAGGAGAGGAAGCACTTAGAGGAGAGGAAAGTGATCAGGAACAGTCAGCATGGATTCTCCAAGGGCAAGTCATGCCTGACTAACCTAATTGCCTTCTATGACAAGATAACTGGCTTGTGGACAAGAGGAAAGCAGTGGACATGTTATTCCTGGACTTTAGCAAAGTTTTTGACACAGTCTCCCACAGTATTCTTGCCAGCAAGTTAAAGAAGTATGGGCTGGATGAATGGACTATAAGGTGGGTAGAAAGCTGGCTAGATTGTCGGGCTCAACGGGTAGTGATCAATGGCTCCATGTCTAGTTGGCAGCCGGTATCAAGTGGAGTGCCCCAAGGCTCCGTCCTGGGGCCGGTTTTGTTCAATATCTTCATTAATGATCTGGAGGATGGCGTGGATTGCACCCTCAGCAAGTTTGCAGATGACACTAAACTGGGAGGAGAGGTACATATGCCGGAGGGTAGGGACAGGATACAGAGGGACCTAGACAATTTAGAGGATTGGGCCAAAAGAAATCTGATGAGGTTCAACAAGGACGAGTGCAGAGTCCTGCACTTAGGACGGAAGAATCCCACGCACCGCGACAGACTAGGGATCGAATGGCTCGGCAGCAGTTCGGCAGAAAAGGACCTAGGGGTGACAGTGGACGAGAAGCTGGATATGAGTCAGCAGTGTGCCCTTGTTGCCAAGAAGGCCAATGGCATTTTGGGCTGTATAAGTATAAGCATTGCCAGCAGACTGAGGGACGTGATCGTTCCCCTCTATTCAGCATTGGTGAGGCCTCATCTGGAGTACTGTGTCCAGTTTTGGGCCCCTCACTACAAGAAGGATGTGGAAACATTGGAGAGAGTCCAGCGGAGGGCAACAAAAATGATTCGGGGACTGGAACACATGACTTATGAGGAGAGGCTGAGGGAACTGGGGATGTTTAGTCTACGGAAGAGAAGAATGAGGGGGGATTTGATAGCTGCTTTCAATTACCTGAAAGGGGGTTCCAAAGAGGATGGATCTAGACTGTTCTCAGTGGTAGCAGATGACAGAACAAGGAGTAATGGTCTCAGGTTGCAGTGGGGGAGATTTAGGTTGGATATTAGGAAAAACTTTTTCACTAGGAGGGTGGTGAAACACTGGAATGCGTTACCTAGGGAGGTGGTGGAATCTCCTTCCTTAGGGGTTTTTAAGGTCAGGCTTGACAAAGCCCTGGCTGGGATGATTTAATTGGGGATCGGTCCTGCTTTGAGCAGGGGGTTGGACTAGATGACCTCCTGAGGTCCCTTCCAAACCTGATATTCTATGATTCTATGTCGTCCTCGGGCATACCCTTAAAACAAGCACTTGCCCGTCTGTTTATTGCAGGCTGAGTTTGACTGAGTAGCCTGCAAATATTGTTGGCTAGGACACCGCTGGTAGCCTCTGGATTTCTTACGGGGAGGCTCCTGGCGAGGCTTGCTCCCCTGGCCCTGAGGCTGTTGTGGCTTGAACTGCTTGCGGGGAGGGCTGGGAACATACATGCGGGGTCCTCATGCCCGAGGCTTCGTGCACTGGAGGAGGGCGGGAGAGAGGGGCAGCTGGTCTCTCCAAGGCTCTGGACACTGAGGGGGCGGCCTGAGAGGGCTGGGTGAACCACCATGGGTTCCATGGGTACCACGGGGCTGGTTTCAGTGCCGACAATGTAGCCAGTACCACCAGTACTCGAGCTTGTCCCACTGTCGGGGAACCTCGCTCCGAACCAGGGCTGGGTCCTGAGCGGTCGCTCCCAGGCGACCGGGACAGAGCGGAACGGTGGCCCTGCCCTGACCGATGCCGGTCACTCCGCCTGGCGTCCGATCTGGAGTGGGGTCTTGGGCACCGGTGGTGTTCAATGGATCCGCGATGGCCTAAAGCTGGCGATCTGCATCTCGCACTTGACGAATGGTACCGGGATGAGGAGCTGGACTGGAAGTTGGAACGGGCCCGGTGCCGGGAAGTGCCCACCCGCGGTGATGCCCTCCTAGGGGATCGGTGACAGTCTGAGGAATGGTAGAGTCGATCCCTCGACGGTCCCTGGAGCGGTACCATGGTCTTGCAGATACTGGGTGCCAGGACCTGTGCTCCTGCTGGGGGGCACATGCCTCCAGGGGTCTGCGGCTGGTCGCTGGCGAGCTGCGCCGCCAGCCTCGCTGCCTGTGCCCAAGGTCTGGGGACCGAAGGGGGCTGCGCTGTGCCTGCCTTTCACAGTCAGAGGCGCCCCGGGTATGGGAGGGTGAGCGCTGGCAGGATGTCCCCCGCGACGGGGAACGGTGCCGCTGAGGTAGGGACCGTGACAGTCTGAAGACGGGTTTACCCCATGACCGGGGAACTGCAGGAGCCGGTGTGGGCAGCACCGGGAGGGTCATGATCTCCTGTGCCACCTGCAGGGCCTCCGGCGTGGACAGTACCTGGAGCTGGCAGAGGCCTCTGACACTATCTGGGGTGGCTGGTGGGGAGGGGGCTGGGGTACCCTGCTCAACCAGAGCTTGGGCCCGAGATCCCGACCGGGGTGAAGAGTTGTCTGGCATGGAACCTTGCTTGCACCCAATCTTATCCTTTCCCTTGTGGGAAGTTGGAAAGTGACCTTGCACCATCTTCTTGGCCGGAGCAATGGATGGGGCCCGGTGCCGGCCCGTGGACGGTCCCAGTGGGGTGCTGCGTCCCGAGGTCCCGGTAGTCGGAGCGTTGCTCCGGTGCCGGGGTGAGGGCCAACTCACTTGAAGGACTTGCAAATTTTGCACTTTTCACTAATGTGCCCTTTGCCCAAGCAAGGCAGACTGCTGCTGTGTGGATCACTGATGGGCATGGACTTCTTGCAGCGATCACAGGGCTTAAAGCCTGGGGACTGGGTCATGCCCTGTCCTGAGGCAAAGTCCTGTTCGGGACCTACGAAGTCTCTAACTATAGCTAAGGGATTTCCTAACACTAACAGAAAACTCTAGACACTATAAAACAAGGATTAACGAGTTCGTACGAACAAGAAAGCAACAGTGCTAGCTGAAGCCTCAACAGTTCCAGCACCGTCACTGGCGGCAAGAAGGAACTGAGGGTGGGGGGAGCCGGCGATGCCCATATTCCGCGGCGTGTGCGTGGCACTCCAGGGGGCACCAGAGCCGGTCCCCTGTGGACACTGCTGAGGGTCTGTTCGTCCGGCACCCGGTGCATGTGGCGAACACACCCCTCGGTTGAATGGACATGAGCAAGCACTGGAAGTAGTAACAGCCCCATGAACAATGCTGGGGTGGGAAAGCGGGTTCCAGTCCCAGCGACCACGGGCAGCATTCTGGGGGCAGGAGACTCCAGCGACAGATCCGGGACAGACCCAGGGTCCAGCACCGCTGCCTTGCGGTCAGAGCTGGGCCCAGGCCAGGGAAAGTTTATTTGTGGAGTTTATTTGTATTTCAGCACCTTACTGGGGACTGCAAAGTGGTTCATTGTAACCCTGCAGATAAGAACATTGTAATCCTACGTCAGCAGAGCAGGGGGTGCAGCAGGCGGGGCTAGGGGTATGAGCACAGATGAGGGAGGGTGCCAGGGCTGTCAGTTTACACCACACAGCTGCTAGGTACTGAGATAGCCTTGGATGCCATGCATCAGGGACCTGAAAGCAAGAAGATTCCTGGTGTAACTGCTTCCCCACTGGCTAGATGGAGGCACTGCTCAGCATGCGAAGACAGCTTCAGATTCTATTTGCAAAGCCCCAGTAGTTGATAGGTATGAAGCAGGGAGACACAGGGGCTGGGACAGGAGGCCCTGCAGGGAAAATCCCAGGACCAGCCAAGCTGGGGAGAGCCAAACTCCAAGACTGGGGTAAGTCTGCACTAGGCCCAGTTCACAGCAGGCCAAGAACTCCCTGATCACACCCGGGGTGGGCGAAGGGTTCCCATCCCTCCTGTCATTTCACTAGAACACTAGGCCCTGTCTGTCCTCCAGCTCTTTGCTCACTGCAGCTCTGGGGACAGGCATGCAAGGAGTGTGTGTGAGATCAGTGAATGCTGTGGGGAGGGAGGGGCTCTTGAGAACATTAGCGGTTCCTCCAAATCCCTGCTGGCAAACTGGGTTGGGAAAGTGGGGCCCAGAGGTGCTGGTGGCTTGCAACCTGCATCTAAACTGGGAAAGGAACCCAGGAGTCCGGACTCCAAGACCACATAACCGCAAGACCAGCGTCCCCTCTGCCACTCCATCAGCACCCCAGCAGCGTTTCTGCCCATCCTAACAGTCAAAGCAAGTGGGTTCAAAGGCTCGCCTCAGATCTGGGGAGCTGGTGACAGCTGCTGCCCCCAGCAACGACACAGGGGATGGGCACCCACCTTGTAAGTGAAGGACTTTATCTTGCCAAAGAGAGACTTCTTGCTGGTGAATATCAGATCATCTTCCACATCTTCCCCCTCCATAATGGCACAGCTGTCGGCGGCTGGCAGCTCACTGTCCTTGGCAGTCGAGTTCATCACCAGCTTGGAATATTTATACTCCAACCTTCAGGGGAAGGAAGAGCAGAATGGATGGCACGGGCCCTTTGTGTGGGCACCTCAGAGCTATACACAAAAGGATCTGTGTAGTGTAAGGCCCTGGTTTTCAGAGGGTGTGGGGTGGTAAAACCATCAAAAGATCTGGGGTGCAGTAAAAATGGGGGATGCAGACACTGATCTCCCTGGGACAGGCGGGCTGCCCCTCTCTGGCAGCTCTGGGAGCGGTGGCTCCTGGCAGCCCTTGCCTGCAGCTCCCTGGGGGCATCCCGCTGAGGTCTGTGCAAGCGGGTGGGACGTGCTGTATTCTCCAGGGTGCGGAGGCCAGGCAGCCGCTTGAGCTGGTAGGTTGAGGCATCAGGAGGTGGCAGCAGCCGAGCCCGGGATCCAGCAGCAGGGAGCGAGCTGTGAGGGAGTGATTGTGTGGGCTCAATGGGGGGAGGTGTCCAGAGAGATCTGTATCCAGCCCACAGCAAGCGGGTCTGTCCCTGGCAGGGCCCCATGTCCAGCAGACTGACCTAGGTATCGAACCATGTGACCTCCCTGGAGACTGCAATGAAGAGGCAGTTCCTGCGCTAGGCTCTACAGGGCGCAGCGTTCCTCTCCCAGCTACCGGCTGAGCAGCCACCTGGAGCCATCCGCTCCTCCCAGCTGGGAGCCGACTGGATGGGACACCCCAGAGGAGGTGGTGCTGGCCAGCAGGGGACACTCCTCCCTGGGAGTCAGGACGAACCCCAGGGGAAGAGCCGGGCAGCAGCCCTCTAACAGGGTGGCAGCTACTCACTTTTGGTTTTTCTTCCAGAAGTAGCAGGTCATGCCAGTCAGCAGGACGGCCGCGCAGGTCCCGGCCGAGATCCCCACCTTGAGCCAGAAATCCATGGCTTTGCAGATGCTGACCTTCTGCTCTGGGAGGGGGACGCCGCCTGCACAGAGCTTCGGCTCCTGCCACACGTACGTGGTTCTCTGCAGGGGACAAACAGCCATGCCCCCCCCTTCAGTCCCACACAACGTCCCAGGAGCGTGGGGGTGAAGCCAGGCCCCCGGAGCAGCACTCCACCTGGGCAGCACCATGCCGAAGGGAGTCTGCTCCTGCTGGGGCAGCCCTGGCAGGACCACACCCAGTAGCTCTGGGCTTGCTGTGCACTCCCTTCAGGCCCTGCCGGACCATTGCCCACCACCTTGACAGCTCCCGATTCACCCTGACCTCCACTTGGAGACAAGGACTGGGTAGGGCGCTGATTCCCAGGGACTTGTGGGAATTTCCCATGGAAGTGGGGGAGTCTGGCCTCTGCCATAGGGGCCAACTTCTCCTGGCACCGGTGGGTGCTTGCCCCCGGCCCTGCCCCGTCCCTATTCCAACCCCTTGCCCGCCCCAACTCTGCCTCCTCCCTGCCCCTATTGGACTCCTTCCCCAAATCCACGCCCCAGCCCTGCCTCCTCCCCTGAGTGTGCCACATTCCCACTCCTCCCCCCTCCCTCCCACAGCTGTTTCGCGGCAGCAAGCCCTGGGAGGAGAAGCAGGGAAGGTGCACTCAGGGGAGGAGGCGGAGGCAAGCTGCAGGGGGGAGCTGCTGATGGGTGCAGAGCACCCATCAATTTTTCCCTGTGGGTGCTCCAGCCCTGGAGCACCCATGGAGTCGGTGCCTATGGCCTCTGCTACAAACCCTCTAGGCTCCCTGAAGACCAGCTGGGCTCTCCCACAATGCTTTAGGGCACTGGGGACTAAGAATCCTGCGGCAGCATCACTGCAATGCTGTGTGCAGCTAGTGTGACACAGGGCACGGCTGCTGCCGGGAACAGCACGGCAAGGGTGGGCCCCCTGCATTGCTGCTGCAAGCCCATCAGCTCGCTTACCAACCGCTCGCTTCTCCCGCCAGCTGGACGCACCCCTCCCCGCCCCAGCCCATGGAGACGCAGCTCCATCGTGTGAGAGCTCACCTGGATCCCGCTGAGGCAGGCGCTGACGATGGCGTGGTAATCGTAGGCGGAACAGAGGGGGCAGGCTGCGGAGGTCTCCCACAGGAAGTGGAACGTGCACCCGTCACATGTCCCATCGGGGCATTTACTGTCAGGAGAGATGAGGAGGATCCTGAGCCGCCAGCCCCAGTCACTGCCTGCAGCACAGTGTGACCAGGCAGGGCTGCAAGCGAGCTGCGGCGTGACCCCAGGCACAGCGTGCTTAGTGTCCAAGCCCTGGGGCCTGGCTGGCAGATGGTGCACCATCTGGCTTGGGCACCATCCCCAGCGATGCAGATCCTGCTGGCCGCTTTCCACCACCAGTCACACCCTGGCGGCGCACCAGGCTAGCCAGGCCACAATGGATCATCACTAATAGGATGTGACGCAGGAACAACCCTGGCTGGCTCACCCAAGGCCGGGCAGGGCCCAAGGGGCTAACGGGAGTGAAGAGCAAAGAGAACTGGCTATAGTCCCTCCCTTGGCCAGCAGCTTGGACGCACTCACCCAGGGAGCCGGCACGCAGGGACACATGCACAGAGGAACACCACAGCACCCCAGGAAGGTGGCAGAGCCATGGGGGAAGCTCCCTACTGCGACAGCAGATTGGGACAGGCTGGGCCATGTTCTGCAAACCTGGCTCTAGTTTAGTTACAGAACCCGGCACAGAAACAGCCTCCCAAATCCTTGTGCACATTCAGACAGCCCGGGAACCAAGTGTGGCCACTGAGTTGGGCTGGCTCTGTTTCTCAGTGCCCAGGCAAGGAGGTGCCAGGTGCCCACACCTTCAGTGGATACCAATGGGAAACGTGCTCAGGACTTCTGAGCAACAGGCTCAAGGGGGGGAGGGATAGCTCAGTGGTTTGAGCATTGGCTTGAGGGGACCATTTGGGATCTGGGGCAAAGATTGGGGATTGGTCCTGCTTTGAGCAGGGGTTTGGACTAGATGACCTCCTCAGGTCCCTTCCAACCCTGGTATTCTATGATCCTATGAATTTGGCCACCCAAACTCAGCAGCCATTTGTGAAAATGCAGCTGTTTCTATGCGCGGGAAGATCCCAGAGTGGTGGGTTTGGAGAGGAACTGTGAGCTCTGTGCCCAGCAAGCATCAGGCACTGCCCAAATCCAGGAGCTGGGCTGGAAATGCTGATCTGTTTGTGAACAGCAGGCCTGGATGGCACCAGAGGAGAAGGGGACCTGATGGCGGCTGGGGAAGAGACACAGGTCAGGCCCTGGGGGGAATGCACAGGGCCCGGCACTGCCCCAGCACAGTCCAGGGGAGCTTGGCTGAGAACTGCAGGAGCAGGGCCAATTTGGACCCAGGGCAGCCAGCTGGCCTCAGTCTAGGTCACAGATTTGAAAGCAGCCTTCAGGTTGAGCCAGCTGCTGCCCAGGGAAAGAATCTGGCTGTCCTGTGCAGGGTTGGGAGAGCCCCTTCCACACCGTCTGCATCCGCATTCCCAGCCTGCCCTTCCCTCCCTTGCCAGGGGGTCCTCTACAAGCAACACCCTGCAGTGGAGGCAGCTGGCATTTGGCTGGGGATGCTTCGGCAAGGTGCCCTGAAGCTCATTCTCAGCAGGAGGAGAGGGGGGAGGCCCAGAGACTGAAACTCCCAGCATGCAACACTCCACCTTGAGCCATGGGGCTGGGCCAGCTGGTTTTCTCAGACATTTTGCACTACTACCAAGACAGGGTCCTCCCCTCTGGGGGCAGCGCTAGTGCAGGGAGGGCTCCACGGGCCAGCTCAGCCAGTGGGTCTGGATGCCGCAGGGTGGTTGAAGCAGCGGCACCTTGTCTACACTAGGGCTCCTGTTGTTGCTGCCACGTGTGGGGCTGCATGACCGGGAGCAGTGCTGCTGGGGGCTTTCAGAAGGCTGAGGGCAGCTGGCTCCATAGCGTGCCAACCGGACACGGCTCTCCACAGCTGGCAAGCTGCCACCGCAACCTGTTGCTGGGCAAACTATGGGCACCGAACGGATCAACACCCTGTGTTGCAAACAGCCCAGGGCCTGGCAGCCTGTCCTGCACATTACTCCTTCTCTGAGCTGTTCTGCCTTGTACTGAGCCAGCGAGCCTGCCCAGAGAGAGGCGGGGGCCCCACAGTGCACAGCAGCCCTGGCGCTTACCTTGGCACAGACAGGGCTCCGGAGCCTGTCTTCAGGGGGTCACATCGCAGGCGGATGGCTGTGGCCCGCCCAGAGCTGCAGGACTGGGTCACGTCATTGGACCTGCAGGTTAGACAAATGCACTGCACTTAGCAAGGCCTCTGGTCTAGTGTGAATGCTCAGCATGGCCCAGCACTTCACAAGGCAGGTCCTGTGGGACCTGGCTATGAACCAGGTCACACAGCGGGGGTGGGGAGAAGATCCTTGAGCCTTCTCCCCCCAGCCCCAGGGGACCGTGGCTATGACTGTGGTTCCCTTGCTCTCTGGTGTGGGGAAGGACGGTCCTGGACTGTTCCCTGAGGGCCTGGCAAAGGCTCCGCGTGGAGCTGGCCACAGCCCTCTGCAGCTTGGAGCTGCGCTTGGCAATGCTGAGCTATGCAGGTGGCGACAGTGGGCAGGGACTAGGGCGCCTGCCCCCCTGCACTTGAGGCCCCCGTTACCTGTAGAAGAAGATCACATCGGTCAGCCCCGTGTTCTCAGGGGCGAAGTGCTCAGGTAGGGAGGTGATGTTGTCCAGGGTTGTTTCTGTCGTCACCCCTGAAATGACACCCAAGCGGATGAGGATCCTAGCACAGAGTGGCTCCACTCCCAGCGCTCGCACTGGACCACGGGGAAGCAGGGCGGGCTCCCAGCAACTGCCGAGAGACATGCACAGCGGGCTGGTCCATGCCTGCCTCCCCTGCCCACTCGCCCTAGATCAGCAAGCCACATGGGGCTCCTTATGGCTGGCGTGTGAGCACCAGGAACAGACAATCTGCAGGTGACGCTATGCCCCAGTAAAACCGCCGCAGCCCCTGCCCACAGCGATGCCCGTCGGGCTGCAGCATGGTCACAGCACTGGGGGGGCCAGCTGCTCAGAGGCAGCAGCAGCCACTGCTTGCTGCCGACTGTGCAGGAGCCTGCCCCTGCCGAGCCCTGTGCACAGGCTGGTGCTGCTGGTGGGGGCTGAGTGCCCCGCTGCCCCTCTCCCCCCATGGGGAGCGCAGAGACGTGCCAGCAGCCAGCTGCTTCTGGGAGCAGCGTGGGGCCACGGCATGCAGGCAGCCTGCCTGAGCCCTGCTGCGCCGCCAGCTGGGAGCCACCTGTGGTGAGCTCCTCCCAGCCAGAGCCTGCCCCTTGCACCCCCTCCCGCACCCCAACCCCCTGCCCCAGGTCAGAACGTCCTCCTGCACCCAAACTCCCTCCCAGACCCAGCACCCCAACCCCCTGCCCCAGGTCAGAACCCCCTCCTGCACCCAAACTCCCTTCCAGACCCTGCACCCCAACCCCCTGCCCCAGGTCAGAACCCCCTCCTGCACCCAAACTCCCTCCCAGACCCTGCACCCCCTCCTGCACCCCAACATTTTGCGTGTGATGCAGCTCTCGGAATATTTTGGTCAAAGACAAAAACAAAAAAATGGCTCTTCTTCTTTGAAAGGTTGCCGACCCCTGCTCTAGAGTCTCTTAAGGTGTGGAGGGATTTCTTAGTTTTCTTGGCAAGCTTGGTTTGATCCCTGGAATGGAAGGTCCTCGAACGTAGTTGGGACTTCCCTCAGAAATCCCAACAGTTGGAGCCAGGAAGCCCTCCTCACGACCACTGCCATGGAGATGGAACAAGTAGCTGTGTCAGCAGCGTCCAAAGAAGCCTGTAGGGACGTCTTTGCAAGCAGTTGGCCCTTAGCGACGACTGCCTGAAACGTCTCCTTCTAATCCATTAGAAGATGCTCAGCAAAGGCATCTTAGTATGGCTATACTTTGCCATGAGGGCTTGGTAACTGGCGATCCTGCACTGAGCATGACTTACAACCAGATAAATCAAGATGCTTAAAATCTTTGCTGCGTGGTGTGGACTTGGGGTGGTGATTGCTGCCATGTTTGTTCACAGCATCGAGCTCACAGGAGTTTCAGGGGGATGTGAAAATAAAAAGTCTGAGTCCTTGGAGGGAACATTGTGTTTTGTGTTTGCTCTCTTACAGAGGCCGGGCCATGCCATGTTATTTCTGCTGGGTCCACCAAGGCCTTGTGGATGGGTAATGTGACATGGGCAGGCGCGGTGGTGTGCAGGCTGTCAAGTAGTTTATGCTGCGACTCCTTAAGCAGGAATCCGCCACCCTTTTAATAAGGTCCAGTAGGGATAAGGAGGTGTTAGTACCGTTATACAAGGCACTGGTGAGATCTCACCTGGAATACTGTGTGCAGTTCTGGTCTCCCATGTTTAAGAAGGATGAATTCAAACTGGAACAGGTACAGAGAAGGGCTACTAGGATGATCCGAGGAATGGAAAACTTGTCTTATGAAAGGAGACTCAAGGAGCTTGGCTTGTTTAGCCTAACTAAAAGAAGGTTGAGGGGAGATATGATTGCTCTCTATAAATATATCAGAGGGATAAATACCGGAGAGGAATTATTTAAGCTCAGTACCAATGTGGACACAAGAACAAATGGATATAAACTGGCCACCAGGAAATTTAGACTAGAAATTAGACAAAGGTTTCTAACCATCAGAGGAGTGAAGTTTTGGAATAGCCTTCCAAGGGAAGCAGTGGGGGCAAAAGATCTATCTGGCTTTAAGATTAAACTCGATAAGTTTATGGAGGAGATGGTATGATGGGATAACATGGTTTTGGTAATTAAACATTCATGGTAAATAGGCCCAATGGCCTGTGATGGGATATTAGATGGGGTTGGATCCGAGTTACCCAGGAAAGAATTTTCTGTAGTATCTGGCTGATGAATCTTGCCCATATGCTCAGGGTTTAGCTGATCGCCATATTTGGGGTCGGGAAGGAATTTTCCTCCAGGGCAGATTGGAAGAGGCCCTGGAGGTTTTTCGCCTTCCTTTGTAGCATGGGGCACTTGCTGGAGGATTCTCTGCTCCTTGAAGTCTTTAAACTACGATTTGAGGACTTCAATAGCACAGATATAGGTGTGAGGTTTTTTGCAGGAGTGGTGGGTGAAATTCTGTGGCCTGCGTTGTGCAGGAGGTCAGACTAGATGATCATAATGGTCCCTTCTGACCTAAATATCTATGAATCTATGAAATGGTTTAAAATCAGCAGCCCAGGACATGGCGGTAGGTTCGTCAGGGGAAGATGGAGAAATGTTGGTCGTAAGGAGTAATCTCTTTGTCCAGTCTTGCTTCCTAGGCCTCAAAGGTCTCATCCTGTGGATCAGTAGCCCGAGAGAGAAATGCTGGTGGGGAGTCTCTTCTCTTCTCCTGGCGAGAAGCACTAGGAGCCCTCGAAAACTGCTGACAATAAGCCACCCAAGGGTCCAAGTAGGGCCACTGAGGTGGTGCAAAAGCCATGGGTGGGGGCACCCAAGGGTGTCCATACCAACTGGGTGGGGCTTGACTCTCATGAGGGTAAGAGATCTCAGGAAGGCAGGCTCATTGGTAGCCAAAAGGAGAGCCTTGGACAGAATGTGGGAGATTGATGAAAAATCCCCAATCATTGTCTTCCTCTTCATCGTTGGGCAGAGGTGGAGCAGTCCTGGAAGTAAAGGAAGACTCCGTCGGTATCACGTGCATCTCCAAGGAAGGGGAGGTGATCAGTACCGGAAAGGTGTTGGGCTGAACAGGGGAGATTCAGGCGTTTCTGAAAGCACCAAGTCCCTAGGAAAAGGAAACTCCTGTGGTACCGGGATGGGCAAAATACTGATGAAGTGAGACTGCAGAGGTGGCTGTGCCACAAGGTGCTGACGGTACCGGAAGCCTCATGTGCTTTGGTGTATGGCCAGGAGGTGTAGGTCTGGTCTTTTATGGAGCTGAAGTACTAGCCACCGAGGCCCTAGGGGACTCTGCCAGTTGTGGTGCAGAAGAGCTGGTCTTCTCTGTACTGCTCCGTTCACCTGACGGTACCAATCTTCCAGAGCCAGAGCTCTTAGAGTCCTTAGGCTTGCTGGCAGTGACAGTACTTGAGGAGCCTGCAGCCTCATGGGTCACAGACCCGTGGGTGCTGAGGTGGTCGACAGGGCCGGGGACCATCTCTTTGCGGCAAATTATCTACCTTGGGGACTTGAAACTGCTTCTTAGAGATTTTTTGAGAGGATTCCACCTATTTCTTCTTTGAAGCTCTCGGGTTGTGTTTTCCCAAGGAAGTTGACGTGGTTGGCCTGGTCGGGAACCATTGTGCAAGGGGAGTCCCTGGGCCAGGGGCAGAGGCCGGTTGGAGCAAGCGCTTCATCGTAAGGAGACGCAGTTTTAGTTCCTGGCTCTTTCTGCCCTCAACTTTAATTTGAGGCAGAAATTACACTTCTGAGGAACACGTGACTCCCCGCGACACCAATATACAACGGGAATGTCCGTGACCGGCTGGGATAGCCTCCTGGCCTGAAAGGCGATGTTTAAATCTGGGGGAACCGGGCTTACCCTTCCTGGGTTTCACTTCCTCTGAGGGGAAAAAGTGAGGGGAAAAGGTAGATGGATGGGCAACAGTCGCTATCCCAGTAAGAATTTTTTTGTGAATTTTTTTTTTTTTTTTTGTGAACTAAAGAAAGGGAGGCAAGGGATTCCGGCTACTAACTAAGGAAAACTCTCGGAACAACCATGAGCAAGAGCAAGACACAGTTATGGTAATCTCAGCTCGGGCGCCTCAGTCCAAGGCGGCTGAGAAGGGACTGAGGCGGTTTGCCCACGCAGCACGATGCAGCCCGGTGCGGGGCGCGAGGCAGGGAGGGCGCATGTGCAGGCTGAACGGACACTGCTGCCTAAAATCTCCGATCCGAGGCATGTGGGGCGCAAAGGCACCTAGGGTTAAAAGAACCTAGAGGGGGCGCCCACGGGACACTACTTGAAGAAGCAGCAGCACGTCCTTGGCCTTACACCCAGGAGGTGCCTCTCAGTGGAGCAGGGTAGGAGGCCAGTTTCCAGACTCTGGGCCGAGCACAGGAGCTGCAGGCCTGACCCTCCCTGCCCTGCCCTGAGTGGAGTCACTGACCCCACCGCAAACCACTGCCCAGCCTCTCTTCTCCTCCCATTGCAGCAGGTGCAGGGCACCCCACTTTGCCCAGGAGCACCCCAGTGTGGGATAGGGCTGGATCAGACCCTGAAAGGCCAGTCCTCATCCCCAGACCGGGGAAGCAGCACCTACCTACGACACGGTCAGCCAGGCTCACAGGCTGGGAGGACACTATGGTTTTGTAGCCCATCACATCAGAAGGGACGATGATGGACTGGCATATGTAGGAGGTGACCGATTTCGAGAACTCCGCCTCCCCATCTGGGACCCGCATGTCGGTGACGTTGTCCATACAGGTGGCCATCTTCCTTCCCTGGGGTTAAGGAGCAAGCAGTCAGCCCCCGTCCGGTGCCAGCACTCTGCTTTCTGGGGGAGGGGGACGAGCCACACGTGGTGCGGGGATTTGAGGTGAACGTCTCCGTATGGCTCTCACCATGCTTCTTGGCCCAGACCTGTGAGACCCCATTACTGTCCTGGCCTTCTCCACAGCTGCAACAGCCCATGTTGGCACTTGGGGCTATGGAGATTTCTAGGTAAAACCCACCCGCTAAGGCCCTGCGTGACCATCAAACTCATAAGAAAGTAAGAATGGCCCTACTGGGTCAGACCAAAGGCCCATCTAGGCCAGTATCCCGTCTTCCGACAGTGGCCAGTGCCAGGTGCCCCAGAGGAAATGAACGGAACAAGTAATCATCAAGTGATCCCGTGTTCCTCATTCCCAGCTTCTGGCAAACAGAGGCTACAGACACCATTTCTGGCCATCCTGGCTAATAGCCATTCATGGACCTATCCTCCATGAACTTAGCTAGTTCTTTACTGAACCCTGTTATGGTCTTGGCCTTCACAATATCCTCTGGCAAGGAGTTCCACAGGTTGACTGTGCGTTGTGTGAAGAAATACTGCCTTTTGTTTGTTTAAAACTTGCTGCCTATTAATTTCATTTGGTGACCCCTAGTTCTTGTGTTATGAGAAGTAGTAAACAACACTTCCTTATCTATCTTCTCTACACCAGTCATGATTTTATAGACCTCAATCATATCTCCCCTTAGCCATCTCTTTTCCAGGCTGACAAGTCCCAATCTTATTAATTTCTCCTCATACGGAAGCCGTTCCATACCCGTAGTAATTTTGATTGCCCTTTTCTGAAACTTTTCCAATTCCAATATATCTTTTTTGAGATGGGGCGACCACATCTGCACACAGTATTCAAGATGTGGACATACCATGGATTTATATAGAGGCGACATGATATTTTCTGTCCTATTATCTATCCCTTCCTTAATTATTGCCAGCATTCTGTTCGCTTTTTTGACTGCTGCTGCACAATGAGTGGATGTTTGCAAAGAACTATCCACAAGGACCCCAAGATCTCTCGAGTGCTAACAGCTCATTTAGACCCCATCATTTTATACGTATAGTTGGGCTTATGCTTTCCGATGTGCATTACTTTGCATTTATCAACATTAAATTTAATCTGCCATTTTGTTGCCCAGTCACCCAGTTTTGAGGGATCCTTTTGCAGCTCTTCGCAGTCTGCCTGGGTCTTAACTGTCTTTAGTAATTTTGTATCATCGCATATTTTGCCACAGCACTGTTTACCTCTTTTTCCAGATCATTTACGAATATGTTGAATAGGACTGGTCCCAGAACAGAGCTCTGGGGGACACGACTAGTTACCTCTCTCCATTCTGAAAACTGACCATTTATACCTACCCCTTGTTTCCTATCTTTTAACCAGTTAACAATCCATGAGAGCACCTTCCCTCTTACCCTGTGGCAGCTTACTTTGCGTAAGAGTCTTTGGTGAGGGACCTTGTCAAAGGATTTCTGAAAATCTAAGTACACTATATCCACTGGATCCCCCTTGTTCACATACTTGTTGACCCCCTCAAAGAATTCTAGTAGATTGGTGAGACATGATTTCCCTTTACAAAAACCATGTTGACTCTTCCTCAACGAATTATATGAATCTGTCTATAATCTATATTAATCTATATGTCTGACAATATTGTTCTTTATTATAGTTTCAATGAGTTTGCCCAGTACTGAAGTCAGGCTTACAAGCCGAAAATTGCGGGGATCACCTCTGGAGCCCTTTTTAAAAATTGGCGTCACATTAGCTACCCTCCAGTCATCTGGTACAGAAGCGGATTTAAATGAGAGGTTACAGACTACGGTTAGTACTTCTGCAATTTCACATTTGAGTTCCTTCAGAACTCTTGGGGGAATACTATCTGGTCCTGGTGACTTATTGCTGTTTAATTTATCAGTTTGTTCCAAAGTCTCCTCTAATGATACCTCAATCTGGGACAGTTCCTCAGATCTGTCACCTAAAAAGAATGGCTCAGGTTTGAGAATCACCCTCACATCCTCAGCCGTGATGACCGATGCAAAGAATTCATTTAGTTTCTCCGCAATGACCTTATCGTCCTTGAGTGCTCCTTTAGCACCTCAATTGTCCAGTGGCCCCACGGGTTGTTTAGCAGGCTTCTTGCTTCTGATGTACTTAAAAAAAAATTTGCTATTACTTTTTGAGTCTTTGGCTAACTGTTCCTCAAATTTTTTTTTGGCCTTCCTAATTGTATTTTTACACATCATTGGCCAGTGTTTATGCTCCTTTCTATTTTCCTCACTAGGATTTAACTTCAATTTTTTAAAGGATGCCTTTTTGCCTCTCACTGCTTCTTTTACTTTGTTGTTTAGCCACGGTGGCTCTTTTTTTGGTTCTCTTACTGTGTTTTTTTAATTTGGGGTGTACATTTAAATTGAGCCTCTATTATGGTGTCCTTAAATAGTTTCCATGCACCTTGCAGAGATTTCACTTTTGGCACTACACCCTTTAATTGCTGCGAAACTCACTTCCTCATTTTGTGTAGTCCTCCTTTCTGAAATTACATGCTACAGTGTTGGGCTGCTGTAGTGTTTTTCCTGCCACAGGGATGTTAAATTTAATTATATTATGGTCACTGTTACCAAGCGGTCCAGCTATATTCATCTCTTCGACCAGATCCTGTGCTCCACTTAGGACTAAATCAAGAATTGCCTCTCCTCTGGTGGGTTCTAGGACTAGCTGCTCCAAGAAGCAGTCTTTTAAGGTGTCAAAAAACTTTTTTTCTGCATCCCATCCTGAGGTGACATGTACCCAGTCAATATGGGGATAATTGAAATCCCCCATTATTACTGAGTTTTTTATTTTAATAGCCTCTCTAATCTCCCTGAGCATTTCACAGTCACTATCACCATCCTGATCAGGCGGTCAGTAATATATCCCTACCGCTATATTCTTATTATTAGAGCATGGAATTTCTATCCATAGAGATTCTATGGTACAGTTTGATTCATTTACAATTTTTACTTCATTTGATTTGGCTGTATTTTAAAGAATCTTTATTGCGGTTACAGGGACAAACCCTCCCGATGTGTAGAAAGAATAGTAAATATGGCAGGCGACCAGCTTGGCTTAACAGTGAAACCCTTGCTGATCTTAAATACAAAAAAGAAGCTTACAAGAAGTGGAAGATTGGACAAATGACCAGGGACGAGTATAAAAATATTGCTCGGGCATGCAGGAGTGAAATCAGGAAGGCCAAATCACACCTGGAGTTGCAGCTAGCAAGAGATGTTAAGAGTAACAAGAAGGGTTTCTTCAGGTATGTTAGCAACAAGAAGAAAGTCAAGGAAAGTGTGGGCCCCTTACTGAATGAGGGAGGCAACCTAGTGACAGAGGATGTGGAAAAAGCTAATGTACTCAGTGCTTTTTTTGCCTCTGTCTTCACGAAAAAGGTCAGCTCCCAGACTACTGCACTGGGCAGCACAGCATGGGGAGGAGGTGACCAGCCCACTGTGGAGAAAGAAGTGGTTTGGGACTATTTAGAAAAGCTGGACATGCACAAGTCCATGGGGCCGGATGCGCTGCATCCGATAGTGCTAAAGGAGTTGGCGGATGTGATTGCAGAGCCATTGGCCATTAACTTTGAAAACTCATGGCGATCGGGGGAGGTCCCGGACGACTGGAAAAGGGCTAATGTAGTGCCCATCTTTAAAAAAGGGAAGGAGGAGGATCCTGGGAACTACAGGCCAGTCAGCCTCACCTCAGTCCCTGGAAAAATCATGGAGCAGATCCTCAAGGAATCAATTCTGAAGCACTTAGAGGAGAGGAAAGTGATCAGGAACAGTCAGCATGGATTCACCAAGGGCAAGTCATGCCTGACTAATCTAATTGCCTTCTATGACGAGATAACTGGCTCTGTGGATGAAGGGAAAGCAGTGGACGTGCTGTTCCTTGACTTTAGTAAAGCTTTTGACACTGTCTCCCACAGTATTCTTGCCAGCAAGTTAAAGAAGTATGGGCTGGATGAATGGACTATAAGGTGGATAGAAAGCTGGCTAGATTGTCGGGCTCAACGGGTAGTGATCAATGGCTCCATGTCTAGTTGGCAGCCGGTATCAAGTGGAGTGCCCCAAGGCTCGGTCCTGGGGCTGGTTTTGTTCAATATCTTCATAAATGATCTGGAGGATGGTGTGGATTGCACCCTCAGCAAGTTTGCAGATGACACTAAACTGGGAGAAGAGGTAGATACGCTGGAGGGTAGGGATAGGATACAGAGGGACCTAGACAAATTGGAGGTTTGGGCCAAAAGAAATCTGATGAGATTCAACAAGGACAAGTGCAGAGTCCTGCACTTAGGACGGAAGAACCCAATGCACAGCTACAGACTAGGGACCGAATGGCTAGGCAGCAGTTCTGCACAAAATGACCTAGGGGTTACAGTGGACGAGAAGCTCGATAGGAGTCAACAGTGTGCCCTTGTTGCCAAGAAGGCCAATGGCATTTTGGGATGTATATGTAGGGGCATTGCCAGCAGATCTAGGGACGTGATTGTTCCCCTCTATTCGACACGGGTGAGGCCTCATCTGGAGTACTGTGTCCAGTTTTGGGCCCCTCACTACAAGAAGGATGTGGAAAAATTGGAAAGAGTCCAGTGGAGGGCAACAAAAATAATTAGGGGACTGGAACACAAGAGTTATGAGGAGAAGCTGAGGGAACTAGGGATGTTTAGTCTACGGAAGAGAAGAATGAGGGGGTATTTTGATAGCTGCTTTCAGCTACCTGAAAAGGGGTTCCAAAGAGGATGGCTCTAGACTGTTCTCAGTGGTAGCAGATGACAGAACAAGGAGTAATGGTCTCAAGTTGCAGTGAGGGAGATTTAGGTTGGATATTAGGAAAAACTTTTTCACTAGGAGGGTGGTGAAACACTGGAATGCGTTACCTAGGGAGGTGGTGGAATCTCCTTCCTTAGAAGTTTTTAAGGTCAGGCTTGACAAAGCCCTGGCTGGGATGATTTAATTGGGGATCGGTCCTGCTTTGAGCAGGGAGTTGGACTAGATGACCTCCTGAGGACCCTTCCAACCCTGATATTCTATGATTCTATGCTTTCTTTCACATATAGTGCCCCTCCCCGACCAGCACGACCTGTTCTGTCCTTCCGTTATATTTTGTACCCTGGTATTACTGTGTCCCATTGATTATCCTCATTCCACCAAGTTTCTGTGATGCCTATTATATCAATAGCCTCATGTAATACGAGGCATTCTAGTTCACCCATTTTATTATTGAGACTTCTAGCATTGGTATATAAGCACTTTAAAAACTTGTCTCCTTTTAGCTGTCTGCCATTACATGATGTAACTGAATGGGATTCTTCTTTATTTGACTGTTTATGATTCATAGATTCATAGATATTTAGGTCAGAAGGGACCATTATGATCATCTAGTCTGACCTCCTGCACAACGCAGGCCACAGAATTTCACCCACCACTCCTGCAAAAAACCTCACACCTATATCTGTGCTATTGAAGTCCTCAAATCATAGTTTAAAGACTTCAAGGAGCAGAGAATCCTCCAGCAAGTGCCCCATGCTACAGAGGAAAGCGAAAAACCTCCAGGGCCTCTTCCAATTCCTTCCCGACCCCAAATATGGCGATCAGCTAAACCCTGAGCATATGGGCAAGATTCATCAGCCAGATACTACAGAAAATTCTTTCCTGGGTAACTCGGATCCCACCCCATCTAATATCCCATCACAGGCTATTGGGCCTATTTACCATGAATATTTAATTACCAAAACCATGTTATCCCATCATACCATCTCCTCCATAAACTTATCGAGTTTAATCTTAAAGCCAGATAGATCTTTTGCCCCCACTGCTTCCCTTGGAAGGCTATTCCAAAACTTCACTCCTCTGATGATTAGAAACCTTTGTCTAATTTCTAGTCTAAATTTCCTGGTGGCCAGTTTATATCCATTTGTTCTTGTGTCCAGACCCTGCCTGTATTTTATCATTTTTCATCCTCTCGTCCTCACTAGGACATAGAGAATCTCCATTAATAGATCCTCCCCAAAGGGATGTCTCTGTCTGACCCACATGCTCCTTTGCACCTGTCGGCTTCCCTCAGCCCTTAGTTTAAAAACTGCTCTAAGACCTTTTTAATGTTAAGTGCCAGCAATCTGGTTCCAGTTTGGTTTAGGTGGAGCCCATCCTTCCTGTACAGGCTCCCCCTTTCCCAAAAGTTTCCCCAGTTCCTAATAAATCTAAACCCCTCCTCCCTACACCATTCTTTCATCCATGCATTGAGACCCTGCAGTTCTGCCCGTCTCCCTGGCCCTGCGTGTGGAACTGGGAGCATCTCAGAGAATGAGGCCATGGAGATCCTGGACTTCAATCTCTTACCTAGCAGCCTAAATTTGGCCTCCAGGACCTCTCTCCTACCCTTCCCTATGTCACTGGTACCTACATGTACCACGACCTACATGTACCACCTCCCCAGCACTACGCATAAGTCTATCTAGATGTCTTGAGAGATCCTCAACCTTCGCATCAGGCAGGCAAGTCACCATGCGGTTCTCCCGGTCATCACAAACCCAGCTCTCTATGTTTCTAATGATCGAATCGCCCATTACTAACACCTGCCTTTTCCTAATGACTGGAGTTCCCTCCCCCGGAGAGGTAACCTCAGTGCAAGAGGATACCCCATCATCATCTGGAAGGAGGGTCCCAACTATTGGATTGTTTCCCTCTGCTCCAGTTGGATGTTCTCCTTCCCTGAGATTTTCATCCTCCTCAACAGCACAGAGGCTGTCAGACCGGGGGTGGGACCATATTATGTCCCAGAAAGTCTCATCTATGTACCTCTCTGTCTCCCTTAGCTCCTCCAGCTCAGCCTCTCTGGTCTCCAAAGCCCGTACCCGGTCTCTGAGGGCCAGGAGCTCCTTGTGCCGAATGCATACACACGCCACCTTCCCATAGGGAAGGTAATCATACATAGAATCATAGAATATTGGGGCTGGAAGAGACCTCAGGAGGTCATCTAGTCCAACCCCCTGCTCAAAGCGGGACCAACACCAACTAAATCATCCTGGCCAGGGCTTTGTCAAGCCGGGCCTTAAAAACCTCTAAGGATGGAGATTCCACCACCTGCCTAGGTAACTCATTCCCATGCTTCACCAACCTCCTAGTGAAAAAGTTTTTCCTAATATCCAACCTAAACCTCCCCCACTGCAACTTGAGACCATTGCTCCTTGTTCTGTCATCTGGTACCACTTAGAACAGCCGAGCTCCATCCTCTTTGGAACCCCCTTTCAGGTAGCTGAAGGCTGCTATCAAATCCCCCCTCACTCTTCTCTTCTGCAGACTAAACAAGCCCAATCCCCTCAGCCGCTCCTCATAAGTCATGTGCCCCTTCCCCCTAATCCTTTTTGTTACATGCTGCATTGGGTGCAATAAACTGGGTAGCCGCCACTCTGTTGCTGGACTTCTGCCCGCATTCTCTTTTTACTCCTGCAGCTGGTTCCTTTGTTGTTGTTTTGTTTATATCAAGGGGTGTTTTTGGCTTTTAAGTTTAAAGAATGTTGAGTTCTAGCCCCTGCTCACACTGGTCGCTTAGGAGCGGGCTTTTTAAAGCCCTGGTCTCCCTAAGTAGCCCCGCCCCCTGGTTAAGGGTTGATGGGTGCTAAAAGGCTTAGGGATCACAGCCTCCTTAAGAAGCTCTCAGCTCTCAGCCTTGCCTAGCAGGCTGCTAGGCTCAGCACACGGTCAGCACATGGTCCCCCAAACAAACAAAGCCCAGGGTATATTTCAGTCAAGCAGCAAGCACACCACACAGACTCATCCCACTTGTGTGCTCAGCTGCACTGAACTGACCCAATTCTAAATGAAAGATGTGTGTGTCCATGGCGCTACCTAGCGCCCCTGGGAGAGAACCCATCCATCCTGTCTCCGGGTGCCTAGCATGGTGCCTCGCTTTGTACAGGCTGAATTTCACCCCAAGACATTTACATCATTACAGGGCCACAAGATTTTGGACATCAGAAAACAAAATAAAGAACTGCTTCATTCTCAATCAATCGTCCTGTGTTTCTGTACACTGCTTACTACCCCTGCACACCAGAAGTGGCTGCATCTCGTGGTGCAAAATGTCTGTCTTTTTCAAAGTGCTTTGGGATCCTTCAATTCATACCAAAACATGGGTGGGGTGGGGCTGTGACTGGATCTATTAACGAGGATTCTCAATATCCTAGTAAAGAGGAGATGATAGAAGTTGATAAAAGTAAAAGTAGGAACAGAAGAGAAAGTCAAATGCAAAAGAGTCCCATTAAATTACATCACATGGGCGCAGTCAGCTAAACAGTGACACATTTTATAAGTGCTTGTATACAAATGCTAGAAGTCTGAATACTAAGATGTGTGAACATGAGTCTGGTATTAAATGAGGAGGCTGATAAAACAGGTGTCCCAGAAACTTGGTGGACTGATGATAATCAATGGCACACGGTAATACCAGGGTACAAAATATCCAGGACTGACCGAGAGGGTCGTGCTGGTGGGGGAGTGGCACCGTATGGCAAAGCAAGCGAGAGTCCAATAGAGTAAAAATCTGAAACGAATCAAATTGTGCTAAAGGATCTCCAGATAGAAATGTCATACTTGATCAATAAAAGTATAGGAATATACTACTGGCCACCTGACCTGGATGGTGATAGTGACTGTGAAATGCTCAGGGAGATTAGAGAGGCTATAAAAATAAAAAACTCAATAATAATAGTGGGGGATTTCAACTATCCCCGTATTGCCTTGGTACATGTCACCTCAGGACGGGATGCAGGGATAAAGTTTCTAGACACGATAAATGACTCCTTCTAGTCCCGGAACCCGCAAGGGGAGAGCCAATTCTTGATTTAAGCCTTGGCTCCACTACACAAGTTTGTCGACAAAATAGTGGCGGTGTACACACTGCAACGCTGCTCCTGCCAACGTAACACCCCTGCCGTGCCGACAGCATAAAACCACCTCCACCAGCGGCACAGAGCTTTCTGCAACACAGTTAGAGTGACGCAGCGTCAGTGTAGACACTGCTTGGTTTTGTCGCCCTAATGGGTCTCCAGGAGGTGTCCCACAATGCCCATTATGACCGCTCTGGCCAGCAGTTTGAACTCTGCTGCCCTGAGGATACAGAGATATGCGCCCCTCCTCCGTTTAAAGGCCCAGTAACGTTTGCAATTCCTCTTCCTGTTTGTTTGGGGCACAGTTCACACAGGATCTTCCCAGCTGACCACGCTGGCTCTCTGCGGCAGACGTGCTCTGGTAGATCTGCTGAGCCTGGGAGGAGAGGAAGCTCTGCAGTCACAGCTTCGCTCCAGCCATAGGAACTTTGATGCCTACGGGCCGATTGCTCGTGGCCTGCAGGAGAAGGAGCATGAATGGGACATGCACCCTTGTGCGGAAATCAAGGAGCTGAGGCAGGCGTACCAGAAGGCAAGGGAGGCCAACCATTGCTCTGGTGCAGCGCCCAAGACATGCCGCTTCTACAAGGAGTGCACATCCTCCTCGGCGGTGACCCCCGGCCAAGAGCCCCATGGGGACACGGGGATGGAATGGAGGCAGCCCCCGGCGGACTCATCCCCGACGAGGAAGTGGTGGATGAGTAGGTGGAGCTGGGGGAAGATGTGGAGCATATGGCAGGGCTGTCCAGTGGTGTGGTGAGTCGAGTCAAGACCTCTTTTCCACTCCGGAGGGGTCTAGCCAGTCCCAGCACTCCGGCTCCGGCGCTCAGGATGCAGGAGAGGGGAGCTCCGGGAAGTGCACGGTGAGAGAAGAGTGCGCTCTCATGTACTTTGTTATATGGGAGAGGAGGGATAAGGGACAGAAATTAACAACAGAGCCTATCCATCTACTCAGTGGGGCCACGGTGGAAAAGTTTGTTAACATACAAGGGATGTCCCGGGAATCTTCCATAGAAATCTCTAGGAAACTTTCCTGTAGATATTCTGCAATCCTCTGCTGAAGGTTCCTTGGGAGAGCTGCCTTGGTTCCCCGACTGTAGGAAACTTTGCAGTGCCACCTGGCAATATTTCTGCAGGGGCCTGAGCAGCGCACAGGTGAACAGCCTACGGAGCCACTCTGAAGCCGCATGCATGTGGGAGATGCTCCCTTGCATCCTGGGTTACCCTTAGGAGTGAGAGATCGGGTTTGACTACCCTAGCCTGTGGAAAAGGGTGCCAATATTCAAGGCTCTCTAGCCGCTCACAGTAATCCCCTTTGCAAATAACCCTTTGTCCCTTCCTGCCCTTTCCCCCTTGCCCTGTGAACTCACCATAATTGGGACTCGCAGCAACCAGTGTGCTAGCCAAGGGACACTGAGAAAGAGGTGTGTGTAACTTTTGTGATTCAAGCTCTGAGTGCACTCACAATACAGTCTCTGTTCATTATTTCTTTGCCTTCTGCAGATATGCCCTTGTAGACCCACTCCTCCAGACCGGTGGAGTGCCTCCATCAGATAAGTCATGCAGCACTTCGCAAAACAAGAGCATGGAGGGAGACAATCAATGAAAGACTGAGGCTGGATAGCCAGGGAAGGACACAGGGTCAAGAGCAGATGATAAAGCTCCCGGAGGTTCAGAAAAAGATGATGAAAGTCCCTCATTACCCTGGAATCTGAGCTCATGCCCAACTTCCTCTCCAGCCACTACAGAACTCCAGTCCATGCCTTCCCCAAACTCCCCTACCACATTTTTTGTGTGTTCCTGGTCCCTCACAGTACCCCATGCACTCCATGCCTAGGGACTGGTTTCCCAACGAAAGCTGGAGTTAGGAGAGCCCTAACCGCGAGATTGCTCCTCATTGTCATATCCTGTTTGACCAAAATGTTGTGGTTTATCTGGTTATTAAACTTAAATCTTTGAAATAAAATGAGTCATTATTTGTAACATACATACATCGCTGGGTGCTAACATTAAAACACAGAGGCTATCGGTAGGAATATTTGCTCCTTGCAATTAATGCTCAAGAAGCAAGCTCTACAGGGGTAATTCATGGCAGCAGGTAAACAATGCCTGGCCAAATGCATCACATACAGACACACCATTGGGAATCATTGTCAAAATGCTCCTTCAAAGCCTCCCTGATTTGATTAATCTCCCACTGCTGCCCTTGTATCTGGCTGCTCAAAATCAGCAGCCAGCCAATCAGCCTCAGCAGCCCACCCCTGGGTAAAATTTTCCCCCTTCATTTTGCAAATATTATGTGGAGAACAGCAGGCCACAATGACCATCAGAATATTTTCCTCACTGAGGTCTAACCAGCCAAAAAGACAGCACCAGCGACCTTTTAATCAGCCAAAGGCCCATTCAACGGTCATTCGGCACCTGCTGCACCTGTTGTTGAAGCACTCCTGGCTGGTGTCTAGGTTCCCGGTGTAAGGCTTCATGAGCCACGGGAGCAAGGGGTAGGCGGGGTTTCCAAGGATCACTATGGGCATTTCCACATCCCCCACCGGAATCTTCTGGTCTGGAAAGAAAATCCCACATGCAGCTTTCTATACCGTCCAGTGTTCCAAAAGATGCCTGAGGATAACATGCACCTTCCCGGACCACCCTACATTGATGTCAGTGAAACAACCCCAGTATTCCACCAAAACCTGCAAGACCATGGAGAAGTAGCTCTTTTGGTTGATGTACTCCATCGCAAGACGGCCAGGGGCCAAAATTGGGATATGTGTTCCATCTATCGTCCCACCGCGGTTAGGGAATCCCATTGCCTCAAAACCATCCATTATTTCCTGCACGTTACCCAAAGTCACAGTCCCTCTTAGCAGGAGGCGATTAATGGCCCTGCACACTTGCATCACCGCAACCACCACGGTGGACTTTCCAACTCCAAACTGATTCACAACTGACAGGTAACAGTCTGGAGTTGGCAGCTTCCACACAGCGATCACCACTCTCTTTTCCACAGTGAGGGCAGCTCTCCTTCTGGTGTCCTTGTGCTGCAGTGCTGGGGCGAGCTCTGCACACAGTTATGGGAAGGTGGCTTTGCACGTCTGAAAGTTCTGCAGCTTATCATCCCATACGTGCATCACGATGCGCTCCCACCACACAGTGCTTGTTTCCCAAGCCCAATACCAGTGGTCCACCACGGCAAGCTGTTCTGTGAATGCAAGCAGCACTCTTGAATTATTTGTTTCCATGGCAGACAGCAGGGCAGGCATTACCAATTCACTCTCTGTTTCGCAGCTCATGAAGTACTGCAGGACCAGCAGCGTTGTGTTCATAACCCTCATCACCAGACTGGTCAGCAGCTCAGGATCCATGCTGTCAGGCAGAGATAGTGGGTGTACAGTTTACAAGGACTGCTGAAAAACGGCACAAAGTAGGAAGCCGACGGAATGATGGGATGGAAAGAACTGCATTATGGGACAGCGAGCATGTCCTCACGATGCACTGTGATCCATTCCCAGAGCTCCCAGCAGCAGAGGGTGACAAAGGGTGCAGAATTGCATAGTGGGATAGCTACCCATGTTGCAATGCTCTCCCTCCCTGTCAATGCAAGAGCAATGACTGTGGATGCGCTCACCTGACACAAGAAGTGTTGTGTGGATGTGATCAACCAATGTTATTAAAGCGACTTATGATCGTTGACGTAATTTAAGTTGACTTAACTCTGTAGTGTAGACATAGCCTTAGTCCTAGGTGGAGCAGAGTACCTGGTCCAAGAGGTGAATAACAGCAGCCATAATATAATTAAATTTAACATCCTTGTGGTGGGGGTGGGAATACCAAACAAGCCCAGCACAGTAGCATTTCACATCAAAAAGGGGACCTGCACAAAAATGAGGAAGTTAGTTAAATGGAAATTAAAAGGAATAGTCACAAAAGTGAAATGCCTGCAAGCTACATAGGAACTTTTTAAAAACACCGTAATAGAGGCTCAAATTAAATGTACACCCCAAATAAAAATAATTAAAAAAAATTGCATAGAGGCAAAGAGGCATCCTTCAAAAACTGGAAGTCAAATCCTACCGCGTCAAGTATAATTAGGCAGGTCAAAAAAGAATCTGAAGAGCATCTAGCAAAAGACACAAAAAAACCCCCAAATTTTGTAAAGTACACCAGAAGCACGGAGCCTGCCAAACAATCAGTGGGGCCACTGGATGGTCGAGGGGCTAAAGGAGCGCTCAAGGAAGACAAGGCCATTGTGGAGAAGCTAAATGAATTCTTTGCATCAGATGTGAGAGAGATCCCTGCACCTGAGCCATTCTTTCTAGGTGACAAATCTGAGGAACTGTCCCAGAATGAGGTGTCAGTAGAGGATGATTTGGAACAAATTGGTAAATTAAACAGTAATAAGTCACCAGGACCAATGGGATTCACCCAAGAGTTCTGAAGGAACTCAAATATGAAATTGCAGAACTACTAACTGGGGTACATAACCTATCGCTTAAATCAGCTGAACCAGGTGACTGGAGTATAGCTAAATTTTTAAAAAAGGCTCCAGGGGTGATCCTGGCAATTGCAGGCCGGAAAGCCTGACTTCAGCACCAGGCAAACTGGTTGAAGCTACAGTAAAAAAAAAAGAATCATCAGACACATAGATGAACACAATATATTGGGGAAGAGTCAACACAGCTTTTGTAACGGGAAATCCGGCCTCACCAATCTACTAGAATTCTTCGAGGGGGTCAACAAGCATGTGGACAAGGGTGATACAGTGGACAAGATCCCTCACCAAAGGCTCTTAAGCAAAGTAAGCAGTCATGAGATAAGAGGGAAGGTTCTCTCATGGATCAGTAATTGGTTAAAAGATAGAAAACAAAGGGTAGGAATAAATGGTCAGTTTTCAGAATGGAGAGAGGTGTTCCCCAGGGATTTGTACTGGGACCAGGGCTGTTCAACATATCTATAAATAATCTGGAAAAAGGAGTAAACTGTGAAGTGGCAAAATCTGCAGATGATACAAAACTACTCAAGATTGTTAAGTCCAAAGCAGACTGAAGAATTACAAAGGGAGCTCTCAAAACTGGGTAACTGGGCAAGAAATGGCAGATGAAATTCAGTGTTGATAAATGCAAAGTAATGCACATTAGAAAACATAATCCCAACTATACATATAAAATGATGGGGTGTAAATTAGCTGTTACCACTCAAGGAAGAGATCTTGGCGTCATCGTAGATAGTTCTCTGCAAACATCCCCTCAATGTGCAGCGTCAGACAAAAAAGCAAACAGAACGTTAGGAACCATTAGGAAAGGGACAGATAATAAGCCTTTCTGAAATTAAATGCCACAGTGTTGGGCTGCTGTGGTGTTTTCTCCGCCACAGGGATGTCAAATTTAATTATATGATGGTCACTATTACCAAGCTGTCCAGCTATATTCACCTCTTGGACAAGATCCTGTGCTCCACTTAAGTCTATAAAATCATGACCATGACTGAAAATGATTGAAAATTGTATGATTGAAAATGACCATTTGTATCAGTGCTGCTTCCAATATTATACAATTGCAACAAATTTTATCCAAAATACTCATGTAAGGTGTCAATGGAACTGTTACAATTTATCCAGTATGATAATCCTGATTAAATCCATGTATCATCTTTGTATCTGAAGTTATGAATATTGACCATGGACTTGTATCTTAACAATGTGTTGTATTCCTGGGTGACACTCCCCAGATAGTTTTACATTAGAATCATAGAATATTAGGGTTGGAAGGGACCTCAGGAGACCATCTAGTCCAACCCCCTGCTCAAAGCCTGTGTTGCTGGCCCATTAAGGACACTCCACTCTCACAATGGGCCATCCTGCCCAGATAGCTCTTCCTGGGGACTCCTCAGACAGCAAGGAGCCAATGGCCATGCCCTGTGACTCAGCAAACCACGTAGGGCATGTGATATGCTCATGTGCCCCTGGACTCCATCTTGGGCCAATAACTTTCCACCCGCCATGGTTGTGGGCTTTGTTTGGAACAGCAAGTTTCTATGCACACGGCAGAGGATATAAAAGACCCGAGACATCTCCATTTTGCCCCTTTCCTGCTCCAGTTCTCTGGACTGTGGATTTACAACTCGAAGGAGTATTTTGAACTGAGGGGACCTTCCAATCTCTTGGAAGTTACCAGAGAGACTTTACAAGCCGGCCGTCAGTTCCATTACTGCTACAAACCTGATAGAAGGGCTTTGCAATCATTTGTATGTATATGATCTATTAACTATTTATAACTCTCCTTTTCTTTTCTTAATAAACCTTTAGTTAGTGTACTAAGGGTTGGCTGACAGTGTGATATTTGGGTAAGATCTGAGATACATATTGATCTGAGGGTAAGTGTCTGATCCTTTGGGATTAGTAGAACCTCACAGATGGTGAACTGGCTTTTCAGTAACCTCTCACTATATTTGACCTGTTTGTCTGGATGGGAGCCAAGGGAATGGTGTCTGGTTAACCAGTGTGGTGCCACAGAAGCTCTTTTGTTACTGTCCTGGTGCATCTAAGAAATAGCCACCAGTCTGGGGGATTGTCTGCTCTCCTTCTTGCAGTCTGCCCTGAGTGTGGCATTCTCAGTGTGGCCCACCACAGGCACCTAGTCACCGTGTGGAGAAAGTGAAGAAGGAAGTGTTCTTTACCTCTTCTCAGAACACATGAACTAGGGGTCACCCAATGACATTAACAGGCAGCAGGTTTAAAACAAACCCAAGGAAGTATTTCTTCACACAACGCACAGTCAATCTGGAACTCTTTGCCAGAGGATGTTGTGAAGACCAAGACTATAACAAGGTTCAAAAAAGAACTACATAAATTAATGGAGGATAGGTCCATCAGTGGCATTTAGCCAGGATGGGCAGGGATGCAGCCCCATGCTCTGGGTGTCCCTAAACCTCCGACTGTCAGAAGCTGGGAGTGGACGACAGGGGATGGATCATTCAAGGACTGCCTGTTCTGTTCATTCCCTCTGGGGCACCTGGCATTGGCCACTGTTGGCAGACAGGACACTGGGCTAGATGGACCTTTGGTCTGACCCAGTAGGGCCTCTCTTATGTTCTTATCTAAAGGCATGACACCTAGATGCTTGTGGTCATTAAATAGTCTATGGCACTTTCCACAGGAATCTGGGTGTTACCAGCTGGGGCAACTGCCAATGTACCATACCTTTGGAGCATCGTCAGCTCTGCAGAATAACACTAGATGCGTCAACGCAAGTGGTAAGTGCGTGCAGATCTCAACACCATTCCCATTCTTGCTGGTGGTGCCAATACATTAAGCAAACAAAAGCAGCCAGGTTTAGCACCAGCGCTGGCTGAAATCCCAGCCTCAGCTGCCCCAGGCTGCAGGGGTCAGCAGAGGATACAGGAACACCCCTGTGCACTCACGTGGTTCCCACACAGGTTGATGCTGAAGTGATGGAAATATTTCAGCCCCTTGGAGGTGAAGCTTGGCCCGCCTGCGAAGGATGTGCTATTGGCCAGCGCTGAGAAGTCGTACTCCAGGGTCCTGCCGTCCTTGTCAAGCAAGAAGCGGCAGTCGTTGTAGCACAGTGAATGGATCTGGGGGGAGGAACGTCCCAGTCAGCCAATACGAGTCCTTCCAAGAGCGTGCTGAACAGCTGCTGCTGGCTCAGAGGCGCTCTCAAAAATTGGCCTCTGGATGGGCTGTGTTTTAAGGAGCAGCATCCCTGACACACGGAAGGATGTGGGCATTTCTACAGGGACCTCTCAAGTAATTTATCCATCTGTTTAGGGTACTTACATGGCAGCTCAGAATCTGCACCGTAGTCACCCTCAGGGCAGGGCCATTATTCCATTTCACAGGCTGAGGAACAGGGACCCAGGTCATCCAGGGAGCCTGTGCAGAGCAGGGGACTGACCTCAAGTGTCCCCCAGCCCGGGCTAGTGCACTCAGCACTGGGCCACCCTTGCTGTGGGCGCGCTGTCCGTGTCGCCCCACGCGCCATGCGGGTTTGGTGGCAATGCAACGGCTTTATCTAGGGATGTGCACACTCGCCTGGCGTCATTCGGAGCCCAACATTCCACCCCAACTCCCATGATACAGGATCTAAGTTCAAGGCAGGAAAAACTGGGGGTGGGGGGCGGAGGGAAGAGAAAAAAATTCTAAGGAAATACGTCTAGGGAGGCCCCATTCTGCTGGGAAGTCCATCAGTTCCCCACTATGGTAAGTCTTGAAATCAACAGTTGCTGGATTTGTCAGTGTAACTCCCAGCAGAATCCCGGCCAGGTACAGGACAATTGGACCATGGTCAGCAGGAACGATACGGGCAGGCCAGGCCTTGGAGACCCTGCATAGTGACCCAGGCAGAAGACTGCCTTAGCACTTCTGGTACCACAGAACATACACGTCCAGCAGCCTCAGAAAAAAATCCCCTTTGCATTCACTACAGGCCCAGCCCTCCCCGCCCATTACTGATGGGCAGGCCGCCAACTGTGCGGCAGCCTGGATTCTGCACAGGAGAGCGGAACTCAAACTCGGGATCACACTTTACAAACCTCTCAGCCCAGCAGGAAAGAGACTTGCACTAGTTCAGGGACCCCACCCTTCGGCTGGGGAGGTCTGTGATACATGCACTGCCAGGAGGTGCAGTCACTGCGAGTTTGAACAGAGAGAGGGGAGCTCTCCCTTACCAGGGACCAGGCCCGGATCCTGCAGTCGGATCCAGGCGGGCCGGTCCTTCTGCCCTTGGGACGTCACTGGATGTACGAGGCTGCTCACACACACCAATCTGCAGGATCAGCCTGCTCAGCGCGGGGCTGACTCAGCGTGGGCGTTTGCGCAGCACCTGCTGCACCAGCCCCACATCCCCATGGGTAAGAGGGAGGAGGAGGGGACAAGACCTTGTTGCTCTTTGTTCCAGGGCCGCAGGGGATGCAGGCCTGACTGCCATAGGGCTGGTGGGCTTTCAGGTAAGTGCTGGGTATGCATGGGTGGCAGGCTCCGGAGGCTCGGTCTATGTAGTTCCCAGGCGGGCAGGAGGTGCAGGAGCCCGAGGACTCCAGGGCGCAGAGCCGGCAGTAAGAGGCCACCCCATCCATCACGTTGGTCACGTTGATCGAGTAGAGCTTGGCGACGTCATTCGTGTACTTTCTTCCCTGAAACAGAGGGGTCCCCGTGAATCCACAAAATCAGCAGCGCTGCCCCAGGGTGCGCCAGGAACGCAGGGATTGTCCTGGGACTGAGCAGTAGGAACGTGAAGGGACATTTCCTGGCTCCCTACCTTGGGGCCTGGCCCCCAGCCTGCAGTGTCTGAGCCCCTCGCAAGCACTCACATGGTGACCCTGGGAGGGAGGGTGGAGCTACCGTCCCCACTGCGCAGACGGGAGGTCAGGCAGATATGCTAATGGACTTGCCCAAGGTCTCACAAGGACAGAGGGAGGAACGGAAGCTGGGTCTCTCGAGCCACAGGGCTGCTCCCTGCCCACGGCTGCCCAGCCTCTGCTGAAGGGACACTGCTAACCAGAATTGATTGCAAGGAAATCCCAGTTTCTGACATGTACAGATGGTCTCCACGACAGGAGAGGAGTGTGATGTTATTGACATAATCTGGGACTGTATAGATCATCCAAGGTCCTGTAGTGGCACCAAATCTTATATAAAGGGGGTCAAATGAGGTGTCTAAGACAAGGTTATGGTTTGCTGATTATGATTATGCTGTCTGTATGTGGGTATCATTTTTGTAGTTGAAGTTATGAATATTGGCCCTATACTGTCTGTATTTCAAACTTATGCTCTGCTTCTGGGTGACACCCCAGACAAGTTGGTGTCAGCTCTGCCTAGCCTGCTTGATGGCCCATGAAGGACCATCAGCTATACAATGACCCATAGAGAGAAGGCAGACACACCTTGGGACTCAGCAAGGCATGCAGGGACCTGCCTATGGACAGAACTCTGAGGTTTTTCCAGGCCGTGTGCTGGACAGCTTGTCTTTGGGACACAGAAAGCAGAGTCCACATGGCAAGAGACTATAAAAAGCTGCAGGTCCTCCAGGTCCTCCATCTGGTCCGGGTCCTCCATCTGGTCCTCCATCTGGTCTTCAATCCTGCTCCTGGCCTCTGGAGGGACTTTGCTACACTGAAGCTCTGAACAAAGGACTGAATGACCCACCCCAGCTGTGGATGTTCTCCAGAGACTTGATTTGAACCTGCAGTTTATTCTATCACTGCTGCAAGCCTGAACCAAGAACTTTGCCATTACTGACAGGTTTCAGAGTAGCAGCCGTTTTAGTCTGTATCCGCAAAAAGAAAAGGAGGACTTGTGGCACCTTAGAGACTAACAAATTTATTTGAGCATAAGCTTTGATATGTTGTATTACTCTGAGCAGTTTTCTGCGTTTAACCAGTTTTGCCATGGCCAGGGAGAGGGGGATTCTAACCTGGTGGGAAATAGCTATTTGTCTGTGCAAAAAAGCAGTTTGTCTGTGAATGAAGTTTCTGAATGTCTGTCTAATGTCTCAGAAGTGAATCTGGAATTAGATCAAGCACAGAAAGATCTCATTGGTCAGGACAATGTTTCTCAGGAGCAGATTAAAGTGGATGGTCGGGTTAAAGCCCTAACTGAGGAAGGAAAGGGTAGATTTTTGATGAGTGATGGATCGTTGGCTAGTACAGCTTGTAAAAGTGAACCTGAAAAGGGTAACTGTGATTTGCTGGAAGTAGCTCAGAGTAGTGAGAAGAGCAGCAGTTTATCTGTGGAGAGTGGCAATTTGCCTGGTAAGGAAAGTTTGGGTGAGCCTAGGCAGCCTTGTGAGCTGATGGCTGTGTCTAGTCAGCAGTGTGGGAAGGCGAGGAGAGTGGAAGATGAGTGTCCCTGGACCTTACCTGTTAGCTGGGTGGAGAATTCTGACAGTGAAGGAAATGTGCCTGTTTCTGTCAGGGGTATTGACTTGCCTATGGAGGGAGCTACCCTGATCTCCAAGCAGCTGTCTGTGGCCAGCCTTGTGTGCTGGGACAAGGGGAATGAGATCCCAAGCTGTGTGCCTGGTAAAGGAGAAAGTATGTCCGGCTCTTCTTTGTCTGTGGAGCAGACAGAAGGGGCCTTTCAGCCTGTCATGGTTGAGGGTAGTGCAGTTGTCTCAGAGTTTGTTCTGGATTCAGCTAAAGCCCAGGAAGGGAATGGTCCTAAGTTTGTGTCTGCTCGGGAGAATGGCCCTGTAACTAGGTCGCATCCAGTTAGTGTCTATGTAAAATCCCAGAGACCAGACAATTCTGGTGCTTGTATTTTGCCTGTTGCTCGTGTGTTGTTGGGAAAGGGTGGAGCAACTCTGTCTAATCAGGGTGAGATCCTAACCAGGGCACAAGGAGAGCATGAAGGTGATGTGATTGTGTTACCTACTGAGGGTGTGGAAACCTGTAGCAAGAAGGAAAAGATTCCTGAACTTGTGTGTGGCAAAGGGAAGGAGAATGCTTCTGACCTTTTATCTAGGAAGTCTGTGAGTTTGCCTGAAAGGGGATTGTGTAGGAATCCGCTGGATGGGCCAGAGGTAATTCTGGATGTAAGTGAGACCCAGAAAGAGTCTGTTGTTGCTCAGGAAAGTGTTCCTCTAGAGCAAGCCCTAGGTAAAGAGGATAAGAGCAGAATTTCTGTGAGGGGTGAATTGTTGCCTAGACAAGCCCTAGGGAAAGGAATCCTCATGGACTCTTTGCAAGCAGTTTACTGCAACTGAAGGGTGTGAAAGTGATTTAATCAAGAAAGTTTCAGTTGCTAACAGCCAGAAATTTTCTGTTGTGAATGGATCCACTGACTTTCCTGTTGAAAGATCCAGTGTGGATAGCTTTGAGATGGTCTCAGATGGAGTGAAAGCTGTTAAGAAAGTTAAACAGTCCTATAACCAAGTGGCTGTGTTTGGCCAGCTTGTTGGGAAGACAAGGTTGTTGAGAGAGGAATGTCTCTATGTTGATTCTGTAAGTGAACAGTCTGTGTCTCAGGTTCAGAGGGAAGACTGGGTAGCTGAGTCTGCAGAGCAGAACAGCTGTGTAGTTAATCTCTCGAGAATGCAGGGGATGGCAGGTATACTCTCATCTCTAGACACTTTGGATATGACTTGTAGTCTCTCAGTGAACTTAACATCTGATTCCATGTGGAAGCAGAGGTTGGTAAGGGAAGGACAACAGAACTTTGAGTCTAGCTTGTTAGTGAAAATGGATGGAATCTCTTTAAGACAGAGTCCAGCCTTGGAATCGGTAGCAGTTAAGGATCTGAAAACTGGTGAACTGGCTCCTGTCTGTGGTAATGCAAATTACCTGACTGACTAGGGGAGGAAAGACTTGCTAATAGTTTTCAGAGTAGCAGCCCTGTCAGTCTGTATTCGCAAAAAGAAAAGGAGGACTTGTGGCACCTTAGAGACTAACCAATAGCTGTTAGCACAGAGAGCACACCCAATCAGCCAGTGAATTCTGTTAAGCAAGAGAGATCAGGGTTTGATCCTACAGGACAAAAAGAAAAGAGAGACCTTAATTTTGCAAAGGGAAGCCACAGGTTAACCCTAAAATGCCAAAACCCCAGTAGTACTGAGCCAAAGGTATGGAATAACAAACATGATTGTAGATGGACACTTGCAATGAATTTGTTGTTATTGCTCATGGTAATTTTTGTAACAAATGTGTTGCTATTACCAATGTAATAATGTTCAATGTAATAATGTAAAAATGTCCAGTGTGCCTAACCTTTTGAAAAAACCCTTGAACATGTTAAAAGGATTACATGAGAACACACTTTGTGTTAAAAGGCCTTGTTATACTGATGTTTCACAGTTAGTGCCTGTAAACAGTATTGGAACGTTTCACAGGGGAAAAGACATTCCAGACCTAATGTGCTGTATGAAAAGGGAAACTGAGGCACACTACCATATTGCTTTCACGGCTAAATGCCAAGATTCCTGTCCTATGGACAACATTAATATCTACATTGACTTGATGTTAATTGGGTTCCAAACATTTGCCAGAGTTTGTATGGATCAAGTAGCTATGTTCTTTAGCTCTTGGCAAGATCACATGAGACATACAGGAACCATGCTGCAAAAGCAGATCCAATCCACTACTGTTCTAACCAAGTTTTACCTTGATTTTGTAAAGAGATTCAATCATGTTATTGAACATGACTTTGATAAATCATTTCTGTTATACACCAATATTAGCTGTAGAAAGACAGAAGCTCTTGGGATGCAGTCAGTGATGTTTGTGTCATCCCTTCCTGCATCAATTTTGCATTGGGGGTGTGACGTTATTGACATAACCTGGGACTGTATAGATCATCATTGCAACCAAGGTTGTGTGGTGGGACCAAATCTTATATAGAAGGGGGTCAGATGAGGTGTCTCAGACAAGGTCATGGTTTTCTGATTATGATTATGCTGTCTATATGTGTGTATCATTTTTGTAGTTGAAGTTATGAATATTGGCTCTGTACTGTCTGTATTTCAAACTTATGCTCTGCTTTTGGGTGACACCCCAGAGAAGTTGGTGTCAGCTCTGCCTAGCCTGCTTGATGGCCCATGAAGGACCATCAGCTACACAACTGACCCATTGAGAGAAGGCAGATACACCTTATGACTCAGCAAGGCATGCAGGGACCTGCCTATGGACAGAACTCTGAGGTTTTTCCAGGCCATGTGCTGGACAGCTTGTCTTTGGGACACAGAAAGAAAGACCACATGGCAAGAGACTATAGAAAGCTGCTGCAGCTCCTCCATCTGGTCTTCAGTCCTGCTTCTTACTTCTGGAGGGACTTTGCTACACTGAAGCTTTGAACCAAGGACTGAAAGACCCATCCCAGCTGTGGATGTTCTCCAGAGACTTCATTTGAACCTGCAGTTTATTCTGTCACTGCTGCAAGCCTGAATGAAGAACTTTACTGTTACTGTATGTAACTGATTCCATTTAACTGATTCTCGCTCTCATCTCTATCTTTTTCCTGTTATGAATAAACCTTTAGATTTTAGATTCTAAAGGATTGGCAACAGCGTGACTTGTGGGTAAGATCTGATTTGTATATTGACCTGGGTCTGGGGCGTGGTCCTTTGGGATCGAGAGAACCTTTGTTCTTTTACGGGGGTATTGTTTTTCATAACCATTTGTCCCCATACGAGGGGCACTGGTGGTGATACTGGGAAACTGGAGTGTCTAGGGAATTGCTTGTGTGACTTGTGGTTAACCAGTGGGGTAAAACCGAAGTCTTCTCTGTTTGGCTGGTTTGGTTTGACCTTGGTGTGCACAGAAACCCCAGCCTTGGGCTGTAACTGCCCTGCTTGAAGCAATTGGTCCTGAATTGGCACTCTCCGTTGGGTCCCACCAGAACCTGCATCGTTACAAGGAGCAAGGAACTTTGGGACCAGGCTGCCACCCCTCTTACCGCCTCGTGATACGCCGTCCGCTGGAAGGCCCAGGTGAAGCTCATTGTGGCGTTCTTTTCGATGATGTATGTGTAGGACTGTTTCCCTTTGGAGCCACTCCAGGTCTCCACGGGCGTGTTGGGCCGTGAGTTCACGCCCTGCCAGGGGGTAGGAAGACAAAAGGGGCTGGTCAGCGGCCACCGGAGCAGCTGGTCACTTCTACCCAGAAGGGTTTTATTACCCAGACCCCCGAGTCCCCTCCCGCTGCCCAGCCGGGCTGCAGCTTTCAAAGCACCTCAGAGACAGGTGCCGTCAGGTTCCAGCTCCAAAAGCCACTTGGGCGCTCAGCTCTTGCAGCTGGAATTCAGAGCGTGAGTCACTCAGGTGCTGTGACCCAGGGGCCGTTTAGGTGTCACATTCGGACGCCCACTGGGCACCGACCCAGCCAAGACTTGTGAATTGATTTGATGATTCTATAATTGCACAGACTCCAGCCCACAAGACATTCCTGAGTCAGTGCTTGCGGGCAGCTGTCCAATAAGGGCAGAAGTGATGCCATGCACCTCAGGAGACCAGAGACCAGGAGGGATGCACACCAGGCGGCCAGCATGAACCATCTCTCACTTTTATCCATTCGAGACGAAGAGCCCCCTGACCACAGCTGAAGCCCCCGTCCTTTCCTCTCGTGGCCGGGATCACACTGTGCATGTAGCTGGTTAGAGGCCTCGTCCCTGATACTCAGACCCTGCTCATCTCACCCAACCTCTCTGCCAGGACGTGACGGCCATTCCCAGGACCGGATCGGGAGGGGACACGGTGCTCTGCGGGCACGCACGGCAATGCAGATGGATGGTACTGGCTGGCAGACCAGTGGGCAGCAGGGACATGGTAGTGAGGGCAGGACACTGAGGCACAGGAGTGGTGGGTTGCAGCAGCTGGGAGGGAGGCCGCAGCATGCCAGCGGCCAGGAGAGGAGTGAACTGGGTGGAGGTGTGTGCGCAGTGGGGCAAGGTGTGTGCACTAGGAGATGCTCCTCTCCAGGGGTCCTTCTTCCAGCTTCTTTGGGGACAGGACTTTTCAGGGTTAAGGGAATTCAGAGTTGCAGGGAAGTGCTTGAGTGACAGCCCTGGAGACAGAGGGCCCCTAACCCAGAGTGGGTACAGCATGGGCAGCGGCTGGGCAAGCTTCTCCCACAACCCATCCACTGTGGGTCAAAGGGGAGCTCAGTCTCCAGCTCAGCCCTGGGTCTCTCTGCTGAGACAGCAGTGCAGGTCCCAGATGCACTGGTGCTTCCTGTGACCTGGATCTAGGCCCACCAATGTGTCTCCAGGAAGCTGCTGGGCAGCCTGCAGCCTGCAGCCTGAGCCGGCCTTTGGCCCGACTCAGAGACCTGAAAGCTGCATGCCTGCCCCAAGAGAGCCCACAGCACTTCCTAGGGGTGTGACGGGGCAGGGGAGGCCCTACCCAGGCGGCAGAGAGAGTGTGATGATTTGCGGGAATGGAACCAGTGCAGGAAGCAGCCGAGCCGACCTACCACCATGAAGTACAGCTCGCAGTTCACGCTGCAGATGGTCTCAAAGACAAAGGTGATTCTTGCCACCTCTTTGCTCTCAACATCCTCCATCACAGACTGCGGGGGCCTGCAAACACAGAGCGGATCTCAGGCTGCATCCTGCTGCGCAAGGCACTGGAGAGGGCTGAGAGTGCCTGGATGCGCATGCAGGGAGCGCAGGGTGACTGGTGTTGGGAGGCAGGTTCTGCTCAGGGACCCTGCTCCGTGGGTTTACTCCAGATTTACCCCAGTGATGGAGTCTTGGCCTCAGCATGTGTGTCTGAGACCAAGCCAGAGACCCTGGCCCGTAGGAGCAGCCAGAGCAGGGATTGCTGCATGGAGAGGGGGTAAAATGGGCCTACCCTCCCAGCACCCTCTTGGGCCAGATACTGTGCAGGGGAGACTCCAGGACCCAGGGGTGCCCACCCCTCCCCTGACTACGTGGCCTTGGGGAAAAACTGCAGGGAGGAGCCAGCCAGAGGGGGGCTGGAGCCACGGCCAAGGCAGGGTCCTTCCTACAGCTCTGACTGGGCTTTCCCTGCCCTGCGCTGATGGGCACAAACAGCCAATCCCCTCCCTTAGTCTCTACCCCTCAGCTTCACTCCACTCCTGCCCTGTCCCCGCTTCTCTTCCACATCTCTCTCCCTGCCATTTATCCCCTCCCAACTAAACCCACCTCCCACAAAGTCCTGGCATCAACCCAGCTGCCCAGCTGGCGTGTTCTCCCCTCCCTCCCCCAGGTCTGTCTGGTCAGACCGTGAGATCTTAGGGGCTGTCTGTACAGCGCCTGGCACCACAAGGCCTAGTCCTGGCCAGCCCAGAGGCACTGCCGGAATGAGCATGATTAATAACACCAGCTTCCTGCGCTGGGAGCGAGGGCAGCCCTTTCAACCAAGCCCATCTGTGCACTGAGGTGTAGCACCTGCCCGCGGGGCAGTGACCCACTGAAATCTGCCCTGCCCCCTGTGGCTTTCTGGGGCCTGGAATGCTGGGCGCCGCGAGGCCAGAGGCAGGCCACCCCCGCTCTCACCTGAACCCAGGGACGACCATTGTCAGGATCATGAAGTCGTTGTCGGAGGCGCCTGCTGCTGTATATATGTAGTCGCCAGCCACCTCCCACCCTGGAAGAGCAGAGGCCAAAAGTCACAGACTCCCAGGACTGCCAGAGCACGGCCACTGCCAGGACAGCGCCCCAGGGACAGGCATTTAAGGGGCAGATCAAGGTGGACGGCGTCACACCCCATCTGGTGCCTTGTGCGGTTACTTCCCCCTGGGCAGAGGGGTGGAGTGCTGCCCCCCCGGTGGGGAGGGCGACGGGAGAATTCTCATCTGCCCCCCCACCCAGGGCATCTCTGTGTCCCCTGACGGGTTTTAGCCAGTGGCTTTGGTGGGAGCCACATCGGTTACTGGTAGAGCGTGGGCGAGTCGCCCTCCACTGCCTGGCTGCTGCTTCAGGTTTGTTTGCTGGCACACAGCAATGCCACCCTCTGGTGTGGGGGCACCAAGGAGCCTGTACTAAGACGGCTAGTCCCGTACGGAAGGGGGAACCGTGCGAGGGATGGTACCAGGATAACTATTACAGGGACAAGCACCCCCCTTCTGGACATAACCCAACAGGCATGGGCGGCGGGTGGAGCCCCCCTTTGGGGAGGCTGGCCCTGGCTCCGCCCCTTCAGCCTTCCCCACCCCCTGTGGCCGGAGTCTTGAGACCCCCTCCCCCACCCGGCCAGAACCCTGAGATCCCCTCTCCCCCCAAGCGGCTGGAGCCCTGAGACACACCCCCTCGGCCAGAGGAGCCCCGGGCCAGCTGAAGCTCCAAGTCCCCGCCCCACCTGCCCGGAGGAGTCCAGGGCCAGCTGCAGCCACGCTGTGTCTCCCCTGCCCAGACCCCAAGCTGCCCGGAGAAAAGCGTCTCAGACTCTCCTCCGGTAAAAGCTTTTGCTATGCCCCATGCACGTTCCAGGCAGCTGACGAGGCGCTGGACTCCAGAGAGATTACTGATGAACCCAGGAAGCTGAATAGCACATACCGTCTCCTCAGCCGCCCCAGAACCTGCAGGGGGCATAATAAAACAAACCTCCCCCCCAGAACCCCACAGCCAGGGGTCTGGCGGCAGCCTCCCCTGGCCTATTATACCCACTGCCCATGCCACCGGGACTGAAAGCTGGGTGCAGAGCTGCCCACTTGAGGGCCAGCTAACCAAGCCCCGCAGCGGCAGCGTCTCCTGCGCCGGGGGAAGCCCGGCCAGCCCCCGGTGAAAAGCACGCTGGTAAACGACTCCCCACAGGTACCTGCGAACCCTTTATATTCAAAGTTGATTCCACTAAGGACGGTCGTCTCCATGTTAGCCGGCAGGGTGTTCCACCACTTGTATTCGAAGCCCAGCACCGGCTCGGTCCCAGCAGCACAGCTGATGCAGCCTGGAGCAGAGGGAAACCATGTGACGCCAGCTCAGCGCTTTGGCCGTGGATGCCATGCAGCAGGAGCGGGGAAGTGCCGTCTCCAGCAGTCTCACTCCCAGTCCGTGGAGGGTGCAATCCATGGGGACTCATGGAACGAGCAGAGGAGGATGGGTCAGAGGGTGAGTCTAGGGCAGACGTGGGCAAACTACAGCCTGCAGGATGGTGCTGCCCGGCCCCTGAGCTCCCCACCGGGGAGGCTTGCCCTGGGCAGCGCTCTGGGCGGCGGGGTTGCGCGCTCATGCAGGACAGCACAGCAGCGTGTCTGGCTCCAGTCAGGTGGTGCGGCAGCCAGACATGCTGCTCTGAGTGGCCTGGCAAGGGGGCCGGTCCCGGGGGGCAGTCAGGGTATAGGGAGCAGGGGGCGTTTGGATGGGGCGGAGGTTCGGGGTGGGGGAAGGGAGGGTTAGATAGGGGGTGGAGTCCTGGGGGGTGGTTAGGGACAGGGGTCCCAGGTGGGGACGGTCAGGGGACATGGAGCAGGGGTGGGTTGGCTGGGTCAAGGGTTCTGAGGGAGGCAGTCAGGGGGCGGGAAGTGGGAAGGGGCAGATGGGGGTGGGGGCCAGGCTGTTTGGGGAGGCACAGCCTTCCCTACCTGGCCCTCCATACAGTTTTGCACCCCAATGTGGCCCTCGGGCCAAAAAGTTTGCCCACCCCTGGTCTAGAGTCCAAGGAACAGGATCCAGGGGCTGGAAGCTGAAGCTAGAGAAGTTCAGGCTAGAGATAAGGGGCGGATTTTAAGTGAGGGCAATTATTCAATGGAATGATGAAGGGACGGGGTGGATTCCCCAGGACAGGACGAGGCGTCTCTTTCTCAAATCCAGCCTCTAGCTCAACCACAAGCTACAAGTGGGATGCGGGCGTTCCTGGTTCTCTGCCCTGTGCGAGGCAGGAAAGCCAAATGCTCCTTCTTGCCTGACAACATGCCGAGGGGATGGCCAGGGTAAGCCAATGGTTCTGCCACTTTCAGTGCAGGGATCCCTTCTCTATACTGGACACCCAGCCCAGGGCCCTGGCAGGGAGCTAGCCAGGCCCATCCTCCCATTTAGCAACATGGTGACTTGCCCCAGGTCAAGAACCCAAACCTGCCCTGACTCCATGGCCCACGGAGCATGGCTAACGGGGAACAAACCCAGGCTGTGCCTTGCTGGGAGAGCTGATCTCCAGCCCCGCTGGACTCAGCCGACATAACAGACAGGGTGGCATTACCGGAGCCATTGGAGTACGAGCCGGATGGGCAGGGCTCACAGGCGCTGGAGTTGGTTTTGAAGAATCCAGGGTTGCAGGGCGGGCACTTGGTTTTCACCCCTGAGGGGGGCAGTTGCACGGCTGTAGGCAGATCCTCGCTGCAGGTTTTTGGTTCTGCCCACTTAAACATTAACTGAGTCTGGAGGAGCACAGAAAGCAGGTGAGAGTGAGCATGGCCCAGCCTGAGCCTGGCAGGGACACTTGGCAGCTGGTGTGAGCTTGGTGGGGAGACAGAAAATGAATCACCTCCACAAGGAGGCACTGTTGTACATGGGACCCACCCCCAGCAGTGTGCAGTAACAGCCATCACTGCGACTCTGCGCCCTGCCCAGCACGCTCCTTGGGGAGGCAAACAAAAGGGAGAGTGGAGATTTCTTCTTAACCAGAAACCACCCTGATCCTGGCAGGCGGCAGAGTCAGCTGCTGACAGGATGCAAGAGCTGTCATGCCAAGGCTCTGCAGTTCTATGCCCCTTTCACTGGAGGATCTCCAAGCTTCACGCGAAGTTGTTAACCGACCCTCACCATGGGCCAGGGAAACGCATTGCGCCCAGCTGAGGGTTTTCCCACGGCCACATGGCAAGGCAGAGCAGAGCTGGGACCAGAAGCCAGCAGCGCAGACTCCCAGAGCCCTGCTCCCAACCCCAGGACTGTGCATTGGGATGTAAAGGGGCAGGGCTTTAAACAGAGCCAGGGAGCTTGATCCCGGGCTGCTGGGAGCTGGTGGGGCAATGGAAGGTGGAGCAGCCCTTTGGCTGCTCTAGCTTGTGCCGGTATACTCTCCTCCACACAGCCCAGGATCCCCATAGCACAGCACATTCCAGCCTGTCTCCTCCAGTCCCTGTCACACCGCTGGGAATGGCAGACTCCCTTTGGGCTGAGGATCTGGTGCAGTGTTTTTAAACACGAATGCTCCCAAGGGGAGATGCGGGGAGAAGTGCCACGTTGGACCTGTCCCTGACCTGGGAAGATGGCTCAGTGCTCAGGGCACCAGCCCAGCACCCAAGAGATGTGGGTTCATTTCCCAGCTCCCCCGGAGACTCCTGAGTGACAGGGCAAGTCACTTAGGCCCTCAGGGCCCAGCTGTCCGTGGGATAACAGCCTTGCCCTGCCTCCCGGGGGTGTGTGGGGAGAAATGTGTCAAGACTGGGAGTTGCTCAGACCCCGCTCTACCTAAGAGCGCTGGGCAGCGGCTGAGCGTTCAGAGGAAAGGCTGAAGAATTGTGACACGGCTGCTTCCCCTGCCGACAAGTCGTTTGGCTGAAGCGGGTCTGTGTGGAGAAGAAGCTGGGTTCCTGGCGATCGGTCAGGTTTGTGTTGTTATCAAACCTCACACCGGCCCCTTGATGGCAAACATGCGTTTCCAGGGAACAAACTAAAATGAGTGGAGAAGAGACTCCATTTCCCACCGGCCATACTCAGGGGCCAGGTGTGCCCGTGGGTCCCGCTCCAGGCCACAGCAATACTGGGCTCCAGCCTGCATGCAGGTACTCACACAGGTGCCTTCCCCCAAGCCTAGCTCACTCCCCTTCCCGGACAGCAGCACGGGCTGGCTCACTTTAGCTAAGCCTCTGTATTTAAAGCAGGACAACTGCTGGGAGTACGCAAACCCTAACGGTAGTTAGAGGAATTGGGTGGTACCCCTTTAAGTACTTAGTGAGCCTTCCAGTGGCCCTCGCTGTGTTCTGTGCACCAGGAGACCCCCGAACCCTTCAGCGTGTGTGCCGCGAGGCTCTGTATGCTGCCTACACTTAGTCACATGGTTGTTCAGACCCACTGCGCCCTTCATACGTAAAAAGACACAACCCGAACCAACGGGCCATGGAGTCAGTCTGCTTTCCCCAGGTGTGGGTGTGAAAGACAACAGGGGAAGCTGCCTAGCTCTTGGTCAGACCAATCCGAGACAGAGCGCTGCCAGCCGCCCAAAGCAAACACACGGTGCACTCTCTGCCCACTCCAAGCTCTTACAGGGTTGGGCGGAACAAAGGCAAGGAAAAGTTTGCAGCCAGGAGCATGACTTAAGTAAACTGTGTCCTTTCAGTAGCGAATGCCGGCCAGCGCTTTGAACATGAACAGAAGAGCACAGTGTCACTGCGGTGCTAAATAGAAATGGGTGACTCCTGAGGCAGCCCTGGGACAAGAACACAGACTGGCCGGCACATACCTCTCCACTGGCATCGCAGGCCGTGTGCGTGTAGAAATAATCCTGATCTGTGCAGGGCGGACGAGGTTTGCACGAGCTGGAGCCTTGGTCTTTGTTGTAAAGAGAAAGAAAAAGATTGTGGTTAAAACCAAGCAATGGGAGCAGGGCAGCCCACTCGATCCCAGTAGCATGTGCCGTTAGAGGACAATTCTGGCTCTTCCTCAGCATTCACGTCCTCCCGTTAGTGTGTCCAGGGTCCCGCCCGTGACGTGGGGCCATGTCCATGATGCACAGACTAGCTGCTGCTCACTGATTAACCCTTCCAGGGTCTAATGGTGCGTATTCCCCCCCAAGAGTCACTGGCAGGGTGCACTAACTCTGTGCTGTATGTTTATCTACCTCAGGTGTCTTCCAGCTCCTATTGCTGGACTAGCCTTTGGTGTGTTTCTCCTCATGACCCCAGCGAGGCAGAGCAGGGCCACTATCCCTGACGGACGGGGGGGACCATTGCACGGAGAGAGTAAGTGACTTTCCCAAGGCCACGCAGGGCTCTGTGGCAGGGTGGGAACCAAACCCAGCTCTGTCCCAGGCCAGCGCTCTAACCACTGCACCATCCTCCCTGGAGTTTGCTACATCACTGACAGCTCCCAGGGACCATGTTTCAGACTCCACTCTGGAAGAGTCAGGGTGAATTAACCACAGTTAGAGCGAGTCATATCTTAGCCCTTAGGGACGTGTCAGCCCCACCTCCCTACAGGCCAGCCCAGCAGGGCCAATACATTGCTGTAGGGCACAGACCCTCCTCCCTGCTCCTGCCAGCTCCCAGAAAGCTGTCGGCCAGCAATCGAGCAGAAACCACAAGGCGGTAAGATCTGCTTTGGGTACTCCAGTTCTAATTAGCTCTGTAGCAATCGCTGGGAGACATCTAGGGTGGAAACTAATACGTGCTTCCCTCTTCAAATATTTGTGCAGTGTGAAAGTGCTGCCCTATGAGCATCGGTTTTCTGGCACAGCCTCACACAACAATGTCGGCAGCTGGGCAGGGTAGATCCGGTGGGTAACAGACCCTTGTCGCTGCAGGAGGAAGCTGCTGGGTACTGTAAAATGACCAGTCTGAAACAGCTAGCAATGGGTTCGCCCACTGGCCAGCCGACAGCCTGGTGGACAGAGCACTGGACCAGGACACCGGGGTTCTATTCTTGGCTCTGCCACTGAACTGCTGTATGACCTTGGACAGGTCACGGCCCTTTTCTGTGCCTCAGTTTCCCCAACTGGGGATACGGATACTGACCTCCTTTGTAAAGTGCTAGTTGTGACAGGTATTACTGCTGTGACAGGTTCCCGAAGGTGGGACTTTCCTGGGCCTGCTTTCATTTTGATGGGACACCCCAGAGAAGTCTGCTCGCCTTCGAATGACCTGCTGCACCACATTCTCCAGAGTTGGAAGTTTCTGGTAAATGCACCATTCCACTGCAGGAATGTTGTAACAAAAATCGCTCCCCTTTATATCAGGCCTGAAAAACTGGAACCGTTGGGGCTCTGGGGCAGCGGGGACAAACTGCTTCCAAGGACACAGAAGCCAGGTACGGGGGATTTTAAACACCTGATCAGAGTTTTCTTTTGTAAAACCAGACCTGCCCCAGACCTGAGGGGACGGCAGTGCCCGGGGCAAAGTCCAGGGTCTATATCGGGCTTCTGGGGGGCACTGCCAGGAGATCCCACTGGTGGGCAGGGAACAGGAAGTGACACAGACAGTCAGGGAGACCCCGATGGCAATGCCTGGCCTGTGCCAGGCCCTCCCAGCTAGCCGTATTCCGCTTCCTGAACTCCTGGGAGGCCGAGCCCTGCAAGCTGTGCTGTGCTGGCAGCTCCTGCTGCTCGGGGAGGGTTTGTAGTGGAGGGAGATCAGCACAGCCGGGCCAGGCCTTCACAGAAGGCCCTGGGGTGCCGAACACAGCAGCAGCGTGTCGGGGTGCCAGCGTGGGAACACGCCGCCTGTTACCTGAGTAGGCGTCTGGCTCACACCGCTGGCAGGAGGTAGCACCCTTGCTGGAGTAGGAGTTGGCTGGGCAGAGCTGGCAGAAGGACGATCCCGAGGTGGCAGCGTAGGTGCCCGCTTTGCAGGGGAAGCATTCCGAAGTGTAGGCCACCCCTGGGCAGGAGGGAAGGACACATAGTCAGCTCAGACTGTCGCTGGCTGGGAGTGGCTGGTGCGATCGTGCAGCGGGCGAGCATGTACCTGTGATGCCGATGTTCCGCACGAGCACGGGCTTGGGGACCTTGGACCACACGGAGAAGGCCGTGGTTCTCCAGTACAGCACATTGTTACCATGACTCAGTTCCACCTACGAGATTAAACAGAACCCCCTGGGGGTAGGTCAAATCCTGGTAGGAAATAGGACGTTGCTTTGCCTGGTCCCTTTGCTCCAGCAAATTCATTGCAGGGTCCAAAGAGGCTTGTTGAAACAGGGATGGGGTCATACCCAGTGGTTAGAGCAGGGACCCAGCTCTGATCTCACTTGGCTTCAGACCGGTGCAGCTCCACCAAGCACCGGCACTCCCGACTTACAGCGGCGTGGGCAAGGACAGAATCAGAGTCTAGCAGTCCTGCACTCAGCAACAGATCATCTGTCATCCTGGGCCTTCAAACAAGCTGTGCTGACAAAGGGAGTGGTGGCTGGGACACCGGGGACATCTCCTGTGGCCACGATTTTCTAACATGACCAGTCACTCTGGGGGACTGAGTGTGTGACCCCAGCAGCTATTGGTTGGATTTTAACTGATCACCCCCAGGGAAGGGGAGGAGGGACCTTGGCCCAACACCCCATCTACAGGACAGCTCCTCCAGCAGCCCTGGGACACAGGGTTAGCTCACTGGCTGTGAGTGCAGGTGTGGGTCTCCACAGCCTGCCAGCCATGCCCCCAGCCGTGTCATGCTGTGCTGGGGAGATGGAAGATCGTGCAGTTGGCTCCTACTTACGCTGTGTAACTCCCATCCCTTCTCCGTGGTTCTCATCCACCGGGACTCCTCCACAGTCGGCTGGCACTGGTCATTCTGAACCTAGGGCACATGGAACTCGGGCTGAGGATGCAGTTTCGGCAGGTCAGTTCTCTGCTGGGTTCTTAGTGCAGTTTCTCACCCCATTGACTGTTTTTGAAAGGACCACTTCCACTGCCCTCCCAACCCCCTGCCACAGGGCAAAGCCCTTAAGCTGGGCTCTGTGAGATGGGTAATGTGCACAAGCCCTAGAACATCACACGAAGCACTGGCATCTACTGTAGGGACCACCCAGAGAGACTACATGTCCCAGCATGCAGTTCTCCACCAGCAGATTGAGATGGAGCACTGCATGCTGGGAGATGGAGTGTTTGCTTATTAACTGAGAGGGCGGCCAGCCACACTTCGGCCATCCTGCTCTCCGGGACAGTGCAAGCAGACGGCACTCCCAGCAGCTCCTTGGAGCTGGGCATCAAGAGACTCCTAAGGGCAACCGTGAACCACCTCCTGCTGAGCCAGAGGGATGGGCAGGGACCCCTCAGTGCACGTTTCCTCTTGGGGCTGTGACAGCAGCTGGACTGACCTCCTCTTGTGGCATCTGAGCCATGTGAGAGGACAGGAGCCTGCCCCAGCCTTGGCTAACACAGCTGGGTCGGTTAGCTCAGGGAGCAGAGCAGGGGTGGGCAAACTTCTTGGCTCGAGGGCCACACTGGGGAATAGAAATTGTATGGAGGGCCATGAATGCTCACAGAATTGGGGTTGGGGTGCAGGTGCGGGCTCTGGGTGGGGCTAGGGATGAAGAGTTTGGGATGTAGGAGGGTGCTTTGAGCTGGAACCAAGGAGCTGGGAGGGCGGGAGGGGGATCGGGGCTCAGGAAGGGGTGCAAGTTCCAGCTGGGGGTGCAGGCTTGGGGCTGGGGATGAGAGGTTTGGGGTGCAGGAGGGTGCACTGGGCTGGGCTGGGATCAAGGGGTTTGGAGAGCGGGAGGGGGATCAGGGCTGGGGCAGGAGCGTGGGGAGAAGCTCAGGGGGTGCAGGCTCTGAGTGATGCTTACCTTAAGTGGCTCCCAGAAGCAGTGGCATGTCCCTTTTCCGACTCCTATGCGGGGGTGCGGCCAGGTGGCTCTGCACGCTGCCCCATGCGCAGGCACCACCCCTGCAGCTCCCATTAGAGCACGTAGGAGCTGAAGTGGGGCCATGCCATGGCTTCCGGGAGCCATGTGGTGCAGCTCGCGGGCTGGCTTAGTTTGCCCACCCCTGCAGTAGAGGCTCAAGTGTTTAGGTCCCAGGTTCAATCCCTCCTGACCCTCCCAGGGTGTGTCAGACCAGCCCTTGGAGACTCTGATACGGGAATGTGTCCCGGAGAACTCCAACGAGGAGCAGCAACTCAAGGAGACGTACAAAGAACTCAAAGATGATGCTGCTGTCTGGATAGATGTACTCGAAGGAGACGGTGCCAGACTGCTTCAGGGTGACGGCGTACATCAGGGTGGCTGTGCACTCGTCTGTGTTGGAGGCAACGTAGTCTCCCAGGGGCACCCAGGTTGAGCTGGAACAGCGAGAACAGCATGGCAATGAGCACAGCACCGAGGCCAGATGCTGCTCAGGGAAAGGAGAGCTACACAAAGTGAGGAACAGCATCGCTCACCGGGGCTGGGAGACATTCCCCGCTTGCTCCGGTGGAGCACACAGGCCAGACTTTGCTCTCAGCCAGGTCAGTGCAGTCACTGGCATCACCAGGGATTTGCAGGTGTGCTCAGAATGGCACAGCTGACTAGAAAGGCCCCGCCCTGAGCACTGTGATCACGTAGCAGTGCCTGGAGCCCCACCGTGCCTTCCCTTAGCGCATCTCCTTCGCTAGCCTGTCACATGGCTGGAAAGCAGCATGCTCGGTGACCTTCCTTCCTGCCCCCCCCGCTGGTCGTTGCTCTGAGCCGAACAGACTGATCTGGCCCTATTGAGAAGAAAGGGGACAAGGCTCTGCAGAGCTGCAGCTGCTCGGAGTGCGCCCGGAAGTGGAATGAATAATTTAAGTGACGCTAGAAGTAAGTTACATTTGCAAGTTGCATAAACGCTCTCGCTCGTGCCACGTTGCCGTCTTCCAGGGAGAGTTACTCATGAAAAGCCTGTTTTCCGATTGAAGCAGCTGAGCGCCTTCTTGGCGTGGGAAGTGATCAAAGGCCAGGAGGGAAACGAAGCTGTGCGGGATGGCGGAACGCACACAACGTCCGGGAGCAGCTTCCACAAAGGAGAGCGAGTAGTGCAAACTCGGCTGCAGTGCACGAAGACTGGGAGGGAGGAGACTAAAACCTACCTGAGCCCTGTCTGCATTCAGAGGTGCCCTGGTTTAACTAAAGCAGGGGTCCCCAACGCGGTGCCCGCGGGCGCAGTGGCGCCCACGGGGGCAGTTGTGTGCGCCCGTGGGACACCGCACCGCTGAAATGCCGCCGCCGAGCGCTGCCACCTGAGAACCGCCCTCTGAAATGCCACCGAGAAGCGTTGCCGTTTCTCGGCGGCATGTCGGCAGCGGGGTGCTTGGCGCTCGCCACAGTCTGTTGGGAATAGGAATGTGCTATTCCCATAGGAAGGTTGGGGACCACTGAACTAACGGCACGATATTGAACGGCTTCCATGGATGCTCTTAATTAGATTTAAACCAGGCTTAAGTCAATTCTTTGCCAAATTAAGTTAAATCAATATAAGTCTGGCTTAAATTAGTAGTAATGCAACTGAATATAGACAAGGCCGTAGTTTCCTCCAGCAGCTGCAGTCAGCGACAGCGCTCTCCTTCACCTCCAAAACAGCTGGGTAGGTTGCTGTGGGCTGTTGAACAGCTGCCATGTACCACGCCAGAGGTGGCTACAGTTCAGTGGTGGGAGAACCAGTACCTGGGCATCTGGCCATCCCCTGTTGCTGGTAAAGCCCTTTGGCACCTTCCGGAGGCCAGAGGCCATCGCAGTAACACTAACAAATGATAATCAGCTACTAGGGCTGATTGCAGGGACAGGTTCCTTACAACACAGATGCTGTTTCTGCTCCAGCTCAGAAAGATACCACCAGGAGATGATTTCAAATGGCTGTCTCTGCACCCTGGCAGGTGCTGCTAGACCCTCCCTGGTCAGAGAGCTGCGGCTGATGTGCCCGCAAGCGTGCCAGGTTTTCTATGCAACTCTGAAGATGGGAGGAGTGGAAGTGGGGGAGGGGCAAGAGGCAGGTCCTAGAAGGTCACAGGATCCATCTAGCCCAGTCTGGCACTAACAGCACCAGCACCAGCTGCTGCAGGGGAAGGGGCGAGAATTCAGTGAGCGCCGATGGAATAATTGCTCAGAGCCCACCCTCAGAGTTGCTGGCCAGCTCATGCCATGATGTGCCAGGGATTATAGTCACAGTTAGACTAAAGTGTTAATGCGATAAGGGCTGTTCTTATCCAGAGATGCCTATACCATTTTTTTGAATCCTAATGAGCTCTTGGCCTCACTAATATCATGTAACAATGAGTTCCACAGGTTATGTAAGCACTGGGCAAAAACTAAAGGAAGAGGGCAGTGAAGAGTTGAGCCTGCACAGTGGGCTCCCCCCAGGGACCATACAGAGCCTGGAGAGAGCACGAGTCCTGAGAGTCCATGACATGGGGTCTTTCACGGTCCTCTGGACAGGCCTTGGCTGAATCAGCTGCGGGTGAGGAGACCCTCCACCGGACCCGCGGTACTGACCTTGCCAGTCGGACACGCTGGCTGCTCCACTCTGCTCCACCATGGGAAAGACCCGGTGAGAGGGCACCAGTGAGGAGGGGGACTTGTGGCTACCACTAGCTTTGGCTGGGAGATTGGACCCCACTGCTCAGCTACAGGATCTGCTCTGCTCCGCTGGCTGCTGTGCTCGGACCCGGGGAGAGGATGCTCCCTGCCCCTGGCGGCAGGGCAGAGGTCTCTGCACTGCTCTGGGTGAAGCGCTGTTCCAGCGGCAGCGGGTTGCAGGGGCAGGGGATCACAGCTCTGCCCCACGGCACCCACAGGCAGATCATATGGGGCTGTCGTGGGAACAACACCCGGTACGGCAGGCGCCTGATGGCAGTCGACTAAAGGACGGGAGAGAGGGAAAGCGTCTGGCACAAGGTTCCACCTACCTAGCACAGAGCCGCCAACCAGGACGGCCTTGATCTGAGGGTCTGAACACCCTTCAGGGTATGTGTGGCAGGGCAGGCTGCCCCATTAGGGGCCAGTAGGCCTGGGGCCAGCCAGCCCTGTTCAATTAGCCCTGCCTGGGCTGTAATAGGCAGTGAAGCAGCCTGAGAGGGCAGGGTTAATCGGGTCAGAGGACGGACTGAAACACCTGGTCCCATGAAAGGCCAGAGAACTCAGCTGGGAGAGGAGCTACTGAGAACAAGCTGAGCTCCTGTGGAAGACCCTGTAAGAACTCAGGGCTTCATCCCAAAGAGGAGACTGCAGGGGACCTCTGAGGGGCCCAAGTGGGGGTAGAGGTTGTGGTTTGTTTGCTGCAAGGGGATTGAACTCAGCCAGTGACCCAGGCCATGGGAATCCCCATGCAAGATAGGAAACCCCGGGTAGGGGAAATTGAGGCAGGGGCACCTGCAGTGCCGTGGTTCATCAGCCCCATGTAACCTTGCAGGACTGAACAAGGGGGGCGCCTGGCCTGGCAGTGCTGCAGGACTCGGGCCGGAGCAGGCTCCTGAGATGGCTCACGGGAGTGGTGTTCATGCTGCCGCCCCGCTGGCTACATACCGCACCTGCAGGGAAGGGCCTGGCCTACCACAGGGCAGAAAGAGATGGGGAACCGAGGATGAAGAGAAAAATTAGAGAGACTCTTTTAGCCCCAAATGCCCCCTTGGGAGCTGGATGCCAGAGTCTCCTGCACGGCCAAGGGCCCGGTGAGCACAGCAACAGACAGAGGGACTTCCAGGGAGAGGCAGCTCCCGCGCAGAGCCGCCTCCCATCCCCATCGGCACTCAGACGCTGCTTTGCGCAGGAGTGAGTTCCTCCACTCTATTGCACGCCTGCCGCTGGCACGCTACTGAGTACAGTGCACGAGACCTAACAACTAGGGCTGCCGTCTCGCTGCTGTTCTGCGGCAGTGTTAGGGTCACGTTCAGACTATGCCATGTCCTCATCAGCCTTGGAGTCTCCAAACACAGCCGTTCAGTCACTCCCCAGTTCCCTTTGGGCTCAGGTTCATTCCCTCATGTGCTACTGCTCACGTACAAAACTGATCTGCTTTTCCCTGCTATTCAGTAATAACTGGGCTGCACAAAATGTCTAACCCCTAAAGATCTGTTAGGCATAAAATACCAACCCAAATCGAGCCAGTAATAGTCCAGTGTATTCAACCCCACTTCTAAATCACTCGCAGTTATTTAGATATAGGATATTATAATAATTACATCACACACTTTTGGTGACACAATTATTGGGGCCAAATTCCCTCACCCTGGTGTGACTCAGAAGTAACCTCACTGGGCCTGATTCCCCTCACTCCCTTGGTGTAAATCAGGAGTAGAGTCACTGTCAATGGAAAGACGTGTGAGACTGGGCAAGCGAGAGCAGAACCACCCTGATTTGTCCAATTATGGCATAAGCCTGGTTGTCAGGTGCCGGTGGCCAGAAGCTTGCACTGACTGCAGCCGGAGGGCAGTGGATCAGCGCTCCTGGAAGCCGGGCTCTCCGGCACGAAAGGCCAAGGATGCTGGCTGCAGCCCCGGGCTCCATTCAAGGTGGCTGTGCCCTGGGGCGCAGCAACCACCAACTCACGTGGTGCAGTTCTCCAGGGACTCCGAGAAGCTGTTGTCGATCTCCAGGTTGGTTGCAATGCTGGCGAAGCCATGGGGCAGCTCGTCCCACTCATCGAAGCGGATGCCAGTGCCCAGGGAATACCTGCCCTCGGCACACGGCTTGCACGACTGGTCCTTCATGTCGAGGAACTGCCCCGCTTTGCAGGAGAAAGCTGTAACACAGAACCCCAGAGACAGAGCTCAGAGGAGAGAGGGGGACACGGAACAGGGTTCAGCCAATGATCCCCAGCATTTGTATTGCATCTGGAGTGCCAGGATCACAGACTCCCAGTGCGGGGCTATCCCCATTTTATGGGCTGTACGTCTGATTGAACTGATACGCAGCTCACTTTAAAAACAATGAGGAGTCCGGGGGCACCTTAAAGACGAATAGATTTATTTCGGCAAAAGCTTTCATGGGTAAAAACCCACTTCTTCAGCTGCAACTTTAAAGCTCACTTTAAAGGGCTCCCCTGCTGCAGTCCTGTCTTTCTAGTCTCCCCCAGGAACGGAAAAGAAGCTGAGTCTTGATTAATGAATGCCTGTTCCTATCTGCAGACAGGTTCTGTTCGTCCCTGTGTTATTCTGTAGCTTATGAAACACTGTCTTTCTCTGGAGCCTCTCTTACAATAATCACTGCATGGAAAAATACTCAACAAACCCCAGATATACAGGGTCTGAGTCTGCTTCACTCACACTGGTGCTACAGTGACCTCGATGGAGTTACTCCTGATTTACAATGGGGTCAGAGGGGAATGGGGCCTCAGGGGGTTACTCCTAATTTACATGAGGAGAATCAGGCCTAATATTTGCTGCCCTGCTGCTCAGGAAGTGAGTGGCAAAGCTCCCCCCAGTTTCACAGGGAGCAGGAGCAGGCCTGCACCCTTTAATAGCCGGGTGGGGAATGTTTCGGAAGCCAGTGGCACAGATGAGATGTGAAAAATGCAGCCTCCCCCAGTCACCACCTGTGCAGTGAGCACAAGTCAGCTGGGGCAGGCCAGTAGCTTACAGCATTCCGTGCCCTTGATGGGGTCTGGCAGGCCCGTGCAGAGTCCCGGGGTGTGCGGCACGGCCACCCTCCACCGTGAGCCGAGGCTATCACAAGCCGTGTATTCATAGTGGTATTCAGACTGGAAGAGAAAGCACAGAGGTGAGCTAGAGCGAGACCCTCACAGCACCAGCCGTGTGCACTGGGAGCGCTACGGGCCTGACTCCTGCTGACACCCCGCTGGACCCGGGGCACAGAACCCACCCTGTGCCAGGCTGAGTCCAGGCGCGCTGCCCCGATGTTACTGGAGTTACTCCCAGCTACACTGGTGTAACTGAGATCAGAGTCGGGCAGATGGAGTCCCACCATCACAGGATCAGAATCGGGTCCAACACATGTGTGAGGATGGCCTTTCACACCCCGCCCCCCCTGGCTGTAGCTGGGGACCACCTGCCAAGAGGCGTTTTCATCGCCATCACGCTGGCAGGGGTCGGTGAACAGACCAGGGCCAGTTCCCTAACCTGCCCCAGTGACTTCTCCCAGTGTACACCAGGCCCTTAGGCCAGATTTCCCCAGGGGTCTAGGGGCCTGAAGATGCAGACAGACACAGCGGGATTTCACAGCGCCTGGGAGAGTCGATTTGCCATGGGAGTTGGGGGCTAACCTGCTCAGGTGCTTTTGCAAAACCACTAGGTGCCACCTGCCTCCGTAGGGGTCAGGCTGGTCAGTGCCTGGGCACACGCGGAACCTGGGCCCCACTCTCCTCCCACTTACATAGAATCATAGAATATCAGGGTTGGAAGGGACCTCAGGAGGTATCTAGTCCAACCCCCTGCTCAAAGCAGGACCAATCCCCAATCAAATCATCACGAGGCCTGTGGCATCACAATGGGGATGAGAGAAGAACTGAACCCAACACCCGCCCCTGCAACAATGCTGCCCGATAATGTTCGTCTCCAGCTGTTACCACTTCTCTGAGCCGCTGGACAGAAAAGCCCACAGAAATTCTATTAGTCTTTCCATGTGAGAGCCAGCTGTTCCTGGCCCACATGGTCACCAGTTAAATTTATCCGTGTTTTTGGTCTAACCAGGGCCATAATGTCATGCCCCCTTCCTTGTCCTTCCATGACATGAGCATGTGTGAATTACACCGCTGTTGATTGTACCCAAGTCTGATACACGATTGTCTATGCCTGCTTTGTTCCTGCTGTGACCTGGCACGTGCAGGGGCTGAGCTGGGACAGATAAGGTCTCACATTCACACTGCTCTAGCTCCTCTCGTCTGGGCAGAAATGGGGTAAGCTACAGGCCCGGGCTGTAGAGGGTGCAAGCAGGAGTCACTGCAGTGCCAGAGCACAGGATGCTGCAGGGGAACAATGCAGATGGAGGAGGAGAAGCACAAGGGACCCAGTGGAACGGTTTCCAGGGGACCCCACAGTTGAGGCCCACAGATGCCAGCCCAGCTCTTCTGCGGGCCACACCCGAGGTCTCCCAGCAGGCCAGTGGCGGAGCTGGGAATAGACCCCAGCCCTCCCTCAGGAAGGCATCAGTTGATACTCCCTTTCCCCTAGCCCTGGCTGCATGGACTGCGAGACTGCTCTGGTCACACGGCCCTACCTCCATGGCAGGAAGGGGCTCCTTTCTGGTAGCCTGACTGTAGTAAGACGGGACTCGAGTAGGGAGAGCCTGGGCTGAACGCAGTGTTGATGTAACCACAGGTGTAAGTTATACAGCAGGCATAAGCCAGAGGACATCAGGTGGAACTGCCTAGATTCTCCTCCCGCATCTTACACTCCCCTCTTAGTTATTTTTCCTCCCTCTGACCTTGGCACGGGGACGTGATGCTCCTTTTGTGCACACACTGGATGCCAAATCGGTGTAAGAGGGGCTCATTTATCACCCACTTCCTCTTCGGGCAGGTCTCCCTCACCCCATCTGTGCACCCTCAATGCAGTCAGTGTGCCAGTGTAACCCAGAGGTGAATTTGGCCCCTCTGACCAATATGCTCCTTACATGTAAGCAGCTGAAGAGAGGGTGCTCGAGATGGCCGTTCTGTTTGACCTTGCAGAGGAGACAAACGGATTTGAGGTTTGTTTGTTGTTTCTTTATATTGTATAAAAAATAGTCTGCCCCCATTGCTTGTTTTTTAACATTCGAAATTCAGGGCTTGCCTACCCTGAAGTCTCTCTGGGCTACTGGAGAAGAGGAAGGGTCATGACCCACCTCTCTGGCTCCTGGAAGGGGAAACTGATTCACAGAGCTGGGAAGCAATTTATATCCAGATTCTTTAAAGCTTTATTTTCAAACCCATCTAAGCCTCACTCGCCCAACAGACCCTGGGAAAAAAGGGGTCCTTGGAAACGATTCAGTACTCTGAGGCTGACAACGCTCCCATCTCCGAGGTCCCGCTAACAGGGCTTCTGGCAAAGCCGGGGAAGAGCAGAATCGACATGCCTGATGTCTGTCTATGGTACTTAGCTGGGCCCCGGTGCTGCAGAGTCTAAGTGCCTCAGTCGTTACGTCAGCACAGCCGCCCTGTGTGGCGGGGCCAGGCTGGGAGCCTCAGCACGCAGATGGGAAGCTCAGGCCCATAGGGTCCATCTACACTGCAGCTGAGAGGAAGCCTGGCTCTTGGATACACAGAGAGAAGCCAGCCCACTGGAGATAGCAGCAGGGAGGCTGCTGCGCCAGTGAAGATGCAGGCTGGCCCCCAAGCTTGGCTCCAGGGGCTCACCCCCGGCTGCAGGGAAGCCATACCCAGTGCCGTGCCCAGTTACGCTGGAGTCTCTAGGGGAGTGGAGACATGAACCCAGGTCTTCAAAGTGCCAGATTAACTTAGCCACCCCTCCTCTCCATGCTTCTGATGCCCCACTTCACTGCATGCTGGGGCATGAGACAGGCCATGTCCCCTCCATGCCACGGGGGATCCGCCTGCAGGATCACACATGGACAGACATGAGCGTACATTCAAGGCCAGCTCCATGTGTTACACACCCTCTTCCACTCTGGGAAAACTCGCCTCTAACCCCTGCTGAGCAAACAGAGTAAGTCACTGCGGCCGTGCTAGACAGGCAAGGCACCGCTGCCCATTTGTCAGCGCGGCAGGCTGGGATTAGCTGAGTGGCTTATCACGCTCAAAGCAACACAGCCCACACCACATGCATGTGGCTTGGAGCGGCCCAACACAAAGGTCCCCGAGACACAGCCTGCCTCTCTGCGCACAGGTTCTCTGCCATTGGCAGGGGCTGGCGGAAACAGAGCCGCAGCGATTAAGATCCACTTACTGTCGAGTGATATCAGCCCGGGGGGCTCGCTGGAGCAAGCTGTCCCAGTGACAGTGCTGGCAGAGAAAGCGCCTGCACCCTTTCACTGGAAGCACTGGTGTGAAACGAGACAATGCTTTCTAAAGGACCAGCAGCAAATCTAAAGTATGACAGGGCTGCACAGAGAGGGCCTGATCCTGATCCCTCTCGCCCCCATGGGAATCAGGAGTAAATCCATTACACTCAACAGAATTACAGCTATTAGAAAATAAACCACTGTTGAGAGAGCAGGATCAGGCCTATTAATGTGACTGGCGAGTCTGTCTGGTTTAAGATTGCGAGCTAGCTTAGTACAGTGTTACCTAACCTCCCGCAGCCAAGGCTCAGCGTGAGAAGGAAGGGGTGGGTCCTTTTCCAAGCCCCACCCCCAACCCTGACGACAGGCAGGAGAGGCCTCAGATAAGGCCAGAATCTTCAAAGGGAACAGCACCCACAATCTGGGCTGGCCTTTCCGAAGAGCCCAGCAGGTGGGGTGCTGACTGACCCCTTTTGAAAAATTAGCCCTTCTTTGGGTGCTACCTGGGAGCTGAGCTTTTGGGAATCTGGCCCCATGCATCTCATCGTGAAGATGCATTGCAGGGGTGCCACCACCCCGTCCCCAGGCTCGGCACTGACAGGGAGAGCCATGGAGAGGCTGAACCCAGGACCTCACTAGATATGAACCCGCTAGCCTGCAAGTTCTAGCTGTGCTCATTTCACCAACCCTCCCACAGGGGCTCTGCAGCAGAGAGCTCTTTACGGACCGAGCATCGGGTGCTTGGCTGCCTGACTGCGTGGGTAACTTCAGCCTCATCAGACAGCTGCCAGACGATGCTGCTTGGGCTACGCTGCCAACATAACCTCCACAAGCCCCTTGCTGGGAGGGTGTCCGTGGCCAGAGTCATCCAACCAAAGCCATGCAACTGAGCTGTGCTGGCCAGTAGCCAGAGAGATGGGCCAAGAGCCATGGCTTCTCCAGATACCTCTACCAGAGAAGATGTGGGCTGAATACTGAGCTTTGTCAATGCAGGGGCAGGATGATGGGCATGGGGTCTCCCATATACTGTGATCCTTGTAAGCTGGTAGCACCGGGAAGCCCCACTTAGGGACTAGGAGCCCATTGTTTCATACATTCAGCTTCACAGATTCCAGGGCCAGAAGAGACCATTGTGCTCACCCAGACTGACGTCCTGCATAGCACAGGCCAGGGAACTGCCCCCCAATCATTCCTAGAGCAGAGCTTTGAGAAAAACAGTCCATCGTGATTTACAAATGGGCAGTGATGGAGAATCCCCCATGATCTTTGGTAAATTGCGCCAGTGGTTAATTATCCTCCCTGTTCAGAATTTACATCTTATTTCCAGTCTGAATTTGTCTAGCTTCAACTTCCAGCCATTGGATCATGTTATATCTTTCTCTCCTAGATTGAATAGCCCATTATTAAATATGCCTGTACTTACAGACTGATCACGTCATCCCTTAACCTTCTCTTCATTAAGCTAAATAGATTGAGCGCCTTTAGTCTATCACTATAAGGCACATTTCCTAATCCTTTAGTCGTTCGCATGGCTCTTCTCTGAACCCTCTCCAGTTTATCCACATCCTTCTTGACCTGTGGGCACCAGAACTGGACACCATATTTTAGCACCAATCACACGAGGGCCAGCTGTAAAGGTAAAAGAACCTCTCTGCTCCTACTCAGGATTCCCCGGTTTATGCATCCCAGGATGACATTAGATCTTTTGGCCAACACATCGCATTGGGAACTCATGTTCATCGGATTATCCACCACAACCCCCAAATCTTTTTCAAAGTTCCTGCGGAGCAGGACAGAGTCCCCAGTCATGTAAGTGTGGCCTGCATTCTTTGTTCCTAAATGGAGACATTTACATTTAACCCTCTTAAAACACATTGTTTGCCTGTGCCCTGATCACTCCGTATCAGTGACCTGTCCTCTTTACTTTTTACCACTTTCCCCAGTTTTGTGTCATCTGCAAACTTTAGCTGTGAAGACTTTGTTTTCTCCTCCAGGCCATTGACCAAAACGTAGGGCTCTTGTGCTGGGTGTTGTACAATCATAGAACAAGAGGAGGGTCCCTACCCCAATCAGCATAAGACAATCTAAGCAGAAGACAAGTGACGACAGGCAGATACAGCCAGACAACCCCTGGAGGAGCACACACAAACAATGGGAATCACTTATACTGGTCCTAATTGTCTCACTGCTGCCCTGCGCCTCCCCCCATCAGTTTGTTGTATCCGCTGGTCTCTCCTCTTGGACTTTGATTGTCAGCTCGATTGGGGCAGGGTCTGTCTCTTTTCTGTGGGTTTGGACAACAGGCCTCTCACACTGCTGCTGTCCAAATAATCCGAGCCCCTCTGGCTTGGGGGTGTTGCTGCTCCCAGGCAGCGCTGGACAGAGCCCTGCCTTTCTGAGCCTTATAAACTTTAATGTAAAAAAAAAAAGCCAGCAATGTTTCAACTCGCCTTCGGTTTCACATACAGTTTAATTCAAACCCTGGGCTCCAGTTTAGTCTGACAGCATTCCAAAGCCTGAGGGGGTTTGCCTGAACTCAGCAAGCAGCCAGGGCAGCGCTCCCTGCCTTTGTGAAAGCCGCGTGTTTAACTTGGCGGGACCTGGGGGTTAGTGTGACAATGAACGTTGTTCATTAAACAGGTTCCTGGGTAAACCCGGACGCAGAGTTCTGCCTAAGGAAGCAGGGGCAATTAAGAGACATTCACACCAGATGTTTCATAAGCTGAACTGGTGCCTACAGTGTTTACTCATCTCATCACACACAACTAAAGCACACGGACACAAACCACAGCAGGCGGACTGGCTGCCTCAGGAGATTGCTCATGGCTCCTCAGCCTTTCAGCAGCTCAGCTGACTGCCTGGGGAAGAGCGTCATACTGGGGTAGAATGGGTCTGTCGGCAAGTCAGACTCCTGGATTCTATCCCTGCCTATGACACAGACTCACTGTGTGACTGCACAAGTCCCTTCCCCTTTCTATGCCTCAGGTTTCCCACCTGTGAAATGGAGATAATGACTCTCCCTTCTGTTCTCCAGACGTCCTTGTACCGCCCGAGCACCTCCCACCTGCCTTGTCTCTTAATGCACTGGTGCCTGTCCTTTGGCTAGTTGCGAGACTCAGTTCTAATTCGCGAGGTCCTTGGGCGAAAGGTGCTATAGGAAGGGAAGTGAGTACCAGGGCATCCCCCTTTCCTTGCTCATCTGAAGCACAGCTGCCTACAGAGACTTAGGCTCGTCGCCTCACACTGTGGATCTGCACACGGAGCTCAGATGCGAGAAGAGAGAAACAAATTAACTTTTTTAAAAAGGTCATTTTCCTAGATGCCAGAGTCAACCGGCTCTCATATGCTGGGACAGGAGTGCAGGGCTCCCCTGACAAAACCCTGCACCTGCCTCACTTCAGAAGAGGCGCAGCAACCTTCTGACCAGCCTCGCCTTATCTTTGATCCTGTTCAGTACAGCCATATGGAAGAACATCTGTTACTGGGGCTTATGTTTCCCCACCACAAGTTACCTTGAAAGCCGATATCCAGAGCAGGGAGGGAGGGAGGGATATTTACCTACGAGTTAAAGCAACATTTAAGACCAGCTGGAACATTTAATTTTCAGAAGTGGTAGGCAAGCAGCCAGAGGATTTAGCAACATAAGGGCCCAATCTTGCTGGGTTCGATTTCCCCACTGACCTCACAATAAGTGAACAGAATTCAGGCCTTAAGAATGAGGATGTTGAAAACTTGCCCCTTAATGGTTTATGAGCATCTGGGTGAATTGACCTAAGTCACTGATTTTAATCATGATTTAAATCATGCAAGCAGGAAACCTTAAACAGCTGATTTTAATCATGTTTTGCATTTGTACTTTAGTTACTTTCCTAAAGAATGGCTGATTCACACTGATTGGTAACCATTAAAATATGTACATTTGCAACTAAAAACATTTACATGAAATTGGGTGCTTCTTTTTCTTATCCAGGAGGATAGACTATATCTATACACTGATTTAAGTTTTATATCATTTTATATTCATTCAGAGTCTTAATTTTTAAATTTTTTTACAATATGAGAAGAACAGCCATACAAAGGTCCATCTAGCTCAGTATCCTGTCTTCCAACAGTGGCCAATGCTAGGTTCTTCAGAGGGAATGAACAGAACAGGTAATCATCAAGTGACCCATCCCCTGTCATCCATTCCCAGCTTCAGGCAAACATCCCTGCCCATCCTGGCTAATAGCCATTGATGGACCTATCCTCCATGAACTTAGCTAGTTCTTTTTTGAACCCTGTTATAGTCTTTACCTTCACAACACCCTCTGGCAAGGAGTTCCACAGGTTGACTGTGCGTTGTGTGAAAAAATACTTTTGTTTGTTTTAAACCTGCTGCCTATTAATTTCATTTGGTGACCCCTAGTTCTTGTGTTATGAGAAGGAGCAAACAACACTTCCTTATTTACTTTCTCCACACCAGTCATGACGTTATAGACCTCAATCATATCCCCCATTAGTCGTCACTTTTCCAAGCTGAAAAGTCCTAGTCTTATTAATCTCTTCTCATATGGAAGCTGTTCCATACCCCTAATCATTTTGTTGCCCTTTTCTGAACCTTTTCCAATCCCAATATATCTTTTTTGAGGTGGGGTGACCACATCTGCACGCAGTATTCAAGATGTGGGCGTACCATGGATTTATATAGAGGCAATATGATATTTTCTGTCTTATTATCTATCCCTTTCTTAATGATTCTCAACATTCTGTTTGCTTTTTTGGCTGCCGCTGTACATTGAGTGGATGTTTGCAGAGAACTATCCACAATGACTCCAAGATCTCTTTCTTGAGTGGTAACAGCTAATTTAGACCCCATCATTTTATATGTATATTTGGGATTACGTTTTCTAATGAGCATTACTTTGCATTTATCAACACGGAATTGCATCTGCCATTTTCTTGCCCAGTCACCCAGTTTTGAGAGAGCCCTTTGTACCTCTTCGCAGTCTGCTTTGGACTTAACTATCTTGAGTAGATTTGTATGATCTGCAAATTTTGCCACCTCACTGTTTACCCCTTTTCCAGATCATTTATGAGTATGTTGAATAGTACTGCTCCCAGCACAACCCACTGGGAGACAACACTATTTACCTCTCCATTCTGAAAACTCACCATTTATTCCTACCCTTTGTTTCCTATCTTTTAACCAGTTACCAATCCATGAGAGGACCTTCTCTCTTATCCCATGACAGTGGACTTTGCTTAAGAGCCTTTGGTGAGGGACCTTATCAAAGGCTTTCTGAAAAACTAAGTACACTATATCTACTGGATCCCCCTTGTCCACATGCTTGTTAACCTCCTCAGATAATTCCAGTAGATTGGTGAGGCATGATTTCCCTTTACAAAAAACATGTTGACTCTTCCCCAACAAAGCATGTTCATCTATGTGTCTTACAATTCTGTTCTTTTCTATAGTTTCAACTAGTTTGCCTGGTACTGAAGTCAGGCTTACCGGCCTGCAAGTGCCAGGATCACCCCGGAGCCATTTTTAAAAATTATCATCACTTTAGCTATTCTCCAGTCATCTGGTACAGAAGCTGATTTAAATGATAGGTTACAAACCACAGTTAGTAGTTCTGCAATATCACATTTGAGTTCCTTCAGAACTCTTCATAGAATCATTAGTTTAGGACATCTTAGAATCATAGATTATTAGGATTGGAAGAGACGTCAGGAGGTCATCTAGTCCAACTCCCTGCTCAAAGCAGGACCAACCCCAACTAAATCATCCCAGCCAGGGCTTTGTCAAGCCGGGCCTTAAAAACCTCTAAGGATGGAGATTCCACCACCTGCCTAGGTAACCCATTCCAGTGCTTCACCACCCTCCTAGTGAAATAGTTTTTCCTAACATCCAACCTAGACCTCCCCCACTGCAACTTGAGACCATTACTCCTTGTTCTGTCATCAGCTACCACTGAGAACAATCTAGATCCATCCTCTTTGGAACCCCCCTTCAGGTAGTTGAAGGCTGCTATCAAATCCCCCCTCGCTCTTCTCTTGTGCAGACTGAACAATCCCAGTTCCCTCAGCCTCTCCTCATAAGTCATGTGTTCCAGCCCCCTGATCATTTTTGTTGCCCTCCGCTGGACTCTCTCCAGTTTGTCCACATCCCTTCTGTACTGGGGGGCCCAAAACTGGACGCAATACTCCAGATTTGGCCTCACTAGTGCTGAATAGAGGAGAATAATCACTTCCCCCGATCTGCTGACAATGCTCCTACTAATGCAGCCCAATATGCACTCTTGGGTGAATACCATCTGATCCTGGTAACTTATCAATTTGTTCCCAAACCTCCTCTAATGACACCTCAATTTGGGACAGTTCCTCAAATTTGTCATCTAAAAATAATGGCCCAGGTCAGGGAATCTCTCTCACCTCCTTGACCATGAAGACCAATGCAAAGAATTCATTTAGTTTTTCCACAATGGCCTTATCATCCTTGAGTGCTCCTTTAGCATCTCAATTGTCCAGTGGCCCCACCGGTTGTTTAGCAGGCTTCCTGCTTTCAGGTGTACTTAAAATTTTTGCTATTATCATAGAATATTGGGGTTGGAAAGGACCTCAGGAGATCATCTAGTCCAACGCCCTGCTCAAAGCAGGACCAATCCCCAATTTTTGCCCCATATCCCTAAATGGCCCCCTCAAGGATTGAACTCATAACGCTGGGTTTAAGCAGGCCAATGCTCAAACCACTGAGCTACCCCTCCCCCACGGAGGATGCTTTTGGGAGTCTTTGGCTAGCTGTTCTTCAAATTCTTTTTTGGGCTTCCTAATTATATTATTACATTTCATTTACCAGTGTTTATGCTCCTTTCTATTTTCCTCACTAGGATTTAACTTCCACTTTCTAAAGGATGCTTTTTTGCCTCTCACTGATTCTTTTACTTTGTTGTTTAGCCACAGTGGCACTTTTTTGGTTCTCTTACTATGTTTTTTAATTTGGGCCTCTATTTAAGTTGAGCCTCTATTATGGTGTCTTTATAAAGGGTCCATGCAGCTTGCAGAGATTTCACTTTTGGCGCTGTACCTTTTAATTTCGGTTTAACGAACTTGGTAATTTTTGTGTAGTTCCCCTTTCTGAAATTAAATGCTACAGCGTTGGGCTGCTGTGGTGTTTTCCCTGCCACAGGGATGTTAAATTATAATACATTTCTTATTTATTCAATACTTTTTTTTTTTTTTTAACTTGTGATGTGTCAAACTGCATTTGAATAGAAATTAGAATTTAATTAAAAACACACAAAAAGAGCAGTATGTGCCATGGCCTAGGACTAAGACTCTACATTAATAAACAAAATCAGCATTTTACAATCGTTAGTTAAATAGAACTACCTTGGTTATAGCAGCTTCCCTTTTTCCCTTATGTTTTGCATTTGAAATGATTTATTACTGGTGAGGCCTCATCTGGAGTACTGTGTCCAGTTTTGGGTCCCACACTACAAGAAGGATGTGGAAAAATTGGAAAGCGTCCAGCGGAGGGCAACAAAAATGATTAGGGGACTGGAACACATGAGTTATGAGGAGAGGCTGAGGGAACTGGGGATGTTTAGTCTGCGGAAGAGAAGAATGAGGGGGGATTTGATAGCTGCTTTCAACTACCTGAAAGGGGGTTCCAAAGAGGATGGATCTAGACTGTTCTTAGTGGTAGCTGATGACAGAACAAGGAATAATAGTCTCAAGTTGCAGTGAGGGAGATTTAGGATGGATATTAGGAAAAACTTTTTCACTAGGAGGGTGGTGAAACACTGGAATGCGTTACCTAGGGAGGTGGTGGAATCTCCTTCCTTAGAAGTTTTTAAGGTCAGGCTTGACAAAGCCCTGGCTGGGATGATTTAATTGGGGATCGGTCCTGCTTTGAGCAGGGGGTTGGACTAGATGACCTCCTGAGGTCCCTTCCAACCCTGATATTCTATGATTCTATGTAACTAGTTTATTTAAAAAAATGTATTTGATTTCAACTAAAAAAATCCAATTCATTTTATTTAACAAAACCATTGATCTTTCTGCACCCTGACAAGCATTCGCTTCAAAGCTCTGCGGAACAGGGCCCATTGTTTTGTTCTGTGTTTGTACAGCACCATGCACAATGGGGCACTGGGCCAGGACTGGGGCCCCTGGGGGCTACTACAATACAACTCATATAAATAAATGAGAGAAGGATATTTGTAAACAAGGCCAGGGATGCGGAGAGAACAGACATAATGGCTGTAGTTTCAGTGTAAAGGCTGATTAAGAAACAGGATGTTTTGTCTGATAAAAAGGACGTACAAATGTTTTTAATAAAAATAAGATCATGGCCTTCCCTCTGTCCCAGCTGAGTGAAAGTGGATTCTTAGCACATAAGGAGGACCTCTAATGCCATTTTCCGCCTCTCTCTCAGCTTGGACACCAGGCTGGTCAACGTCATTCTTTGTTTCTACTCAGTTTCACTCGAGGCTTCCCCTGAACCAGTACCAGGTTGGATTCATATTTTTATCTATTTAGGTTTATAGCACAAAGGGAAGATTTCCAAGGCTCCAGCGCCCTGAACCTCATTTCAGAGATACCAGACCTTACAGCCAGCAGCACCCCCAAGATAAAGATGCCAATCAGAATCCCAGCTTAACCAGGCCTTAGCACAGCATCTGCCCCCTCCACAAGCAGAGGGAGAAGATGGGTCTTGCAATATGCCCTGAAGATCAGGAAGCTCCACAGGAAAATGCATGGAGTAAAAACACACTGAAGGGCCAGTCCCCAGACCTCCAATGGGTCCCAAGACAAATCCTGGGGAGCAGGTGGTCTCCAGGCCCCCCTGCAGCACCTGCTGCACCAAGGACCTCTGATGTCATCTGCTGTAGGTATTGCCGTGACACCCCCCCCCCCCCACTACTACAGCTGAGCACGTCACCCTGTAATTCATTTACCTGGGCACACCCCTGGCAGGCAGGCAGGCAGGCTGGCCGGCCGGCCGGGCACTGTCGTTATCCTCCTTGCACTGATGGGAACCTGACCTCAGCTCTCCTGAGTCCGCACCCAACTCCCTAGCCGCTAGGCCAGCAGGTTATTGTTACTCCCGCCCTTCTCTGCTCCAAACCCCACCCATGCACTCCCTCCACCTGCTCTCCCTGCCCGCTCCTGCATTAGTCCCTTTAGCTAATCTTCCCGCAGCAAAACCCACCCCCAAAACTACAATCAAGCCAACAACAGTGGTAGCACTAGCTTGCCCTTTGCAACCACCATGCTGACCCCTCTGCTGGCGGGTTCCATTGCTCCTCCCACCTGTGCCTGTCAGGGACACTCTTACTTCAACATCTGGTCAGTGCTCAGCACAATGGGGATCTCCCCTGGGGTCCCCAGCTGCCACCGTAACTGCACAGTACAACGCACACACGATTTGAATGGGCTTGAAACCCCAGTGCTAGGGGACTGACTTCTGCAGTTCCTGATGTGATGTTAACAGAGCAGTTTTAACACCCTATTAATAGGGTGTCGGGCTTGGGTTTTTTGTTTTTTTTTTGCACATTACTTTATTATAAGAAGTGGTGGCAGGTAGGGGACTCAAAAAATTCAGAACAGCTCCAGAAAAATGTTTCTATGAAATATGGTGTAGCTGAGGTTTCAAAACCGTTCCCAGGTTGGTGGGAAAAGGGTATTTTGAAACATTCAGTGTTCAGGTTTGCAGAAACAAACCTTTGATGTTTCACAACTCCTCATAGCTGGAGGGGAAAAGAAAAAGCAAGAGAAAAATCTTTCACATTAGGTCAGCCTGATGTGCAGTAGAGATTTCTGAAATCTCTTGAGCTCTGTTGCAGCGCACCCAAGACCAAATTGTCATGACAAGGCACCGATTTTCCTTTTGCACAGCGTATGCCAGTGGATCAGGGAAGAAACACACTAACCAAACTGCAGTTGCCACGGACTTAAGGCCAGAAGGGATCATTCTGATCATCTAGTCTGGCCTCCTGCAGAGAATGGGCTAGAGAACCTCACCCAGCAACTCTGGCATCCAGCCCCTGCCTGGTGGTTAAGCTAATGCTTTTTTCTTTTTTACAGGGAGACACCCAACTCAATGTAAAGTCTCCAAGTGACAAAATCGACTGAGTTCCAACAGTTAACTTTGTAGTAAAAAATGTGCCTTATTTCTGGCCTGACCTTTGCAACCTAGACTGATATACAAACGATACTATAGTGTTTCTTCTGTCCGAGTACTTATAGCGCCTCTGTGACAGGGTCGGGCCGGAGGGCTATAGGAGAGTGATCCTACTGGGATCTGGGAAGTTTAGCCCACTGCTAAAGGATCCCCCCGCAGCCTAAGAGGGGGATCCACAGGACCTGGACACCAAATAAATCCGGGGGACAACTAATGAAACAGGGACGGGAGTGCGGTCAAAGGGTCAAACGAAGGGAGCCGGACGGGGACACCGAGCAGAGAACCCCGGACAGCGCCCACTGCTCCTCAAAGGCGTCAAGGGAGTCAGTGGATGCCGCCCACAGGAACTCTGCCCAGAGACATGAACGGACGGAGGATGGGAAATAGGCCCCACAGTCACAGGAGACTCTATCGGCCAACCTCCTCACTCTGGTTTTATAGATGGCCATTTTAGCTAGGGCCAGGAGGAGGTTGACCAGGAGATCCCATGACTTTGTGGGGCCGCGGATAGGGAGCGTGTAAATAAGAAGGTGAGGGGAAAAGTGCAACCAAAAACATAATAAAATATTCGTGAGGAGCCGGAATAGGGGCTGCAGCCTGGCACACTCCAGATATATGCGTGCCAGGGTTTCCCTCACGCCGCAAAAGGGGCAGGTGTCTGGGATAGAGGTGAACCGCGCCAAGAACACGCCTGTGCTCAGGGCTCCGTGAAGGAGCCGCCAACTGATATCCCCGTTGGGCCTCGGGACCAAGGTGGAATATAGGCTGGCCCACTGGGGCTCCTCACCCTCCAAAGGTGGCAGAAGGTCCCGCCATTTTGTATCGGGGCGGGACACGAGGGTGAGGGCATGAAGGGTGTGGAGCACGAGAGTGTATAGATGTTTGCTTGGCATGGTCTGGAAGCAGACTGGCTGCATCTCTTGCAGCCGCTTCACGGTGAAGGGGGTCGGTTGGGCCCACAGTGCAGGGGCCTGATGAAAAGGTCTGGCAGGCCTGGGGTGGAGGGTAGGCAGGGAGCACCTTTGTGGAGGACCCGGTCGAGATAAACCCAAGCAACGGGCGGCAAAGCGGCCCTCACCTCCTGAAGTACGCACCAGGGAGTACGAGGTCTGGAGAGCCCCATGCACTGAGCGAGCGTCAGGGGATCCAGCCAGTCTCCCCGGTCGTAATCCAGGAGGTCTCCAACTCTGGTGACTTCTGCCAGGACCAACCTCTGGCGCACCGAAGGGGACTCCACCACCTGCACGCGATGCTGGGGGTTGTGTAGCAGGGACTCCGCGAGGAGATCTGCCCCCTCGGTGGCCGCCACGGACCTGGTCATTGAAAGCAGTTTCCAGGTCCGGAGGAGGTCCTGGTAGAAGACCAGCAGCCCAGAGAGGTCTCGCAGAAGACCTCTCGGATGGAGATAAAGGAGCTGCCAGTTGTATCGGGGCCCTCGGAAGGCTTGCGTAGAAGGCTCTCGCCCTCCCACACATCTCCACCGGATCCGTGAGGGGGGTGCTGTCTTCTGCCATAAGGCAGGTGACGTGTTTCTTGGCCCCCCTCCTTTTCTCCAGGGTGTAGAAGCGGAAGCCGCGATCCATCTCCCGAAGGAGATGGATGTGGGATCAAACAAAGGTGCCCCAGGCCCGATGGTCCTCGAGGGCCCGGAGCTCCTCCCGCTTCTCCTGGCACGCTCCGTAGAGGGGCGGATCCTCGGGGCTGGCGGCCAGACGCCTCTCCAGCTCTAACACCTCCCATTCCAACTGCTCTATCGCCGCATCCCTCCATCGGCTGGCACCCCGGGTGTAGTCACGGCAGAAGAGCCGGGCACGCACCTTCCCCAGGTCCCACCACCGCCGCACCGAGGGAAAGGCATGCCGCTGTCCTCGCCAGGCCAGCCAGAACTCCCGGAAGGATGCCACGAAGCCCACATCCTCCAACAAGCTGTTGTTGAAGTGCCAATAGATTCATAGATATTTAGGTCAGAAGGGACCATTATGATCATCTAGTCTGACCTTCTGCACAACGCAGACCACAGAATTTCACCCACCACTCTTGCGAAATAGGCCCCGCGCAGAAAGAGGCCGTCACGGTGGCTAAATGATGGTCAGGAAAGAGGGCCGGCCCGATGCTGGAGGAGTGGGCTAGTGAAAGGTGGAAGCGTGATAAATAAATGCGGTCCAACCAGGAGCGGCACGACTGATGGGCCTCCACCCGGACAAAGGTGAAAGTGGAAATGTCATCCGGGTGGTGGTCGCGCCAGATGTCCACCAGGGAGTGGTGTTCGACTATCTCTCGGAGGACGTCCGCGGCAGCCAGGCACTGCTCGGTCCCCGAGCGATCCCGCTCCTCAAGGATGGTGTTAAAGTCCCCACCCAGGACCAGGCACTCGTGAGGATCCAAGGTGCCGAGGAAGGCGGACACCTGCTGATAGAATTGCAGCCGCTCCGGGCCCGATGTCGGGGCATAGACGTTAACGAGGCTGAGCACAAGCCCCTCCATATAGGCCCAGAGGTGCAGGAGGCGGCCCGGCACAGCCTCGGCAACCCCCAGCACCTCAGACCGTAGGTCAGGGGAGAACAGGGTCACCACTCCAGCCGTACGAACTGTGAGATGGCTAAAGTAGACCCTGTCCCCACATTTCAGCTGCCAGCTCTCTTCGGCAGCCGGATCTGTATGGGTTTCCTGCAGGAAAACCACAGAGTACCCCTGCTCCCGAAGGGAGGAGAGCACCTGGGACCTGCGGAGACCCATCCTACAGCCCCGGGTGTCCAATGTTGCAACGATGAGTAGTGCCATGAGGAGGTCTGCGGGGGATCCTCGCGGCCCCCATTAGGCCACGCAGCACCGTGACCCACCCAGTAGGTGAGTAACAAGTCATGGAAGCTGCGGATCCGCTGGTAGGCTGCAGCAGCCTGCTTCCTGGTCCTTTTACCCTCCCCCCTAAGAGCCCTTGCGGCCTGGAGGATCTGATGAAAGTCCCCCCATCGCTGGAGAGCGAGCTGTACCTTGTTGTGGGAGCCACGGACGTCTTCTAAAAACTCCCGCAACTCCTCTCGCAGGGCATGGGGGGGTGGGATTACTGACTCCTGGTCATCCCCTCACGGAGCCCCTGGTACAGCCCCATAGCCCACCGAGACGGGCAGGAAAGGGGCAGACCCCCGACGTGGCGCCCGATGGGCTGGCGCCACGCGGCCTGCCTCGAACCCTGGGGCAATAGGGGGCGGCGGAGGGAGGATAGCGGCCCTGAGTGGGTCGGGACAGGGAAACACAAAGGCTGATCGCTGGGGATCATCTGCTGGAAACGGGAAGGAGACAGCCCCAGGGGCCGCAAAAACATTGCGGGAGGTGGACGGGATAGGGACAGGGTCAGCATCAAGGGCAGCGCAGGGATCAGGGGCAGGGGCAGAGATGAGAGTCTGGGCTCCAGAAGCCAAGCAGCTAGGTGGTGGCACCTCCTGGTGTGACGATGTGACGCAGCAGGGAGGGGGGAGTGTTGACCTGGGAATGTGCCCTGGGGACGGGAGACCTGAGAGCCTGTCACCTGAGCCGGGAGGGGGAGGGGGAGGTAACACCTCTGCCCAGGAATGTGGACGGAGGCTGCAGCAGGGAACCTGCTGGGTGGGTTTAGTTCAGTTTGGGGCTGGGTGGAGGAACACAGGGAACCCCAGGGCTGGGGTCTAAGCTCCCTGCTCCCCCAGAAGGACTTCACTGAGGGGTCCTGGGTGTACCCACAAGCTCTGTTTTGGACTGTGTTCCTGTTGTCCAATAAACCTTCTGTTTTACTGGCTGGCTGAGAGTCTCAGTGAATCCCAGGAAGAGGGGTGCAGGGCCTGGACTCCCCCACACTCCTTGACACCTGGTCAGGCTCAAGGGTTAAGGAGGTGGGGAGGGGGCTCTCAGCGATGCCGGGCGCAGGCTCTATGGTGGGTTTGGCAGCCGCGGCATCAGGAGGTGGACTGTCTCCTGTAGGGCCCCCGCCCGGGAAGGAGGTCGATTGCTCCACACTAACGAGGGGTGCCCCTGGTGGCTCGGGTCCTGGCCGCATGGCACTGGCCGTCACCTCAACAGGCTCGGTGGCTGTCAGCGGGGTGCCTTCTGGGGCCGGGTTGGAGGAGGAGTCCAGGGGCTCCTCGGAGGTGGGAGTGGAAGCAACGGTTAGGGGGAGGGAACATGGGAAAAGGGGGGCTGGAGTGAGGTTGCCCAGATCGAGGCCCACTGGCAAAGGGTTGTCCTCCCCCTGGGTACCGGGTCAGACCTAGGGCCTTGATTTCCTCGTATATGGAGGGGAGATCACTTTCTGCCACCCCGGGGTTCTCCCTGCTGGCACCCGATGTGACGGTCGCCTCGCGGCTCACAGGGGCTTCAGATGATACTGGGGCAGGGGGGCCTCTGTCTGGGGCCTCAGAGGGGAGGGACTCCTGTGGAGGGGAGATATGACCCTCCAGTGCTGCCACGTCTTCCCCAGCCGGCACCGGTGGATGGAATACACCCGTGGGCAAAGCGGAAGGCTCGGCAACGGTGCCCCCCTTCCTGGTCTTCTGGGGGGCCCTCCGCATCGGATGGCAGGAGAGGAGCTTGAGCCTTCCGCTTACCCCGCTTCCCTTGGACTAGGGCCCAGCCCTCCATGGCATCGTCCGGGGGCTGGCTAGCAGGGGTCGTGTCAGGGGGCGGAGGCGATGGCTCAGGGACTGGGGGGGGTAACGGTGGGGCTGCATGAGGGAGGGAGGATTCCCCCTGGGGCGGGCCCTCTCCCATGGCCGGCGGGGTCCCTGCCGCACCCTCCTCCACAGGCCCCGCCAGATTGCAAGCAGCGGGGGCAGGGCTCTCCCGCTCGTCTGGGCATAGTGGGGGAGCTGCCCCTTGGGCCCGAGCGGGAGCAGTGGTGGGCTGGGAAGGAGGAGGGGCGGCTGTGGGTGCTGGGCAGCTAGGGGTGCCGGCGATGATGGGGCCGGTGCCCTGCCGGGTCTCGGGTGTCCCGGATGCCCCTCCTTGCCGGGCCAAGGGGCAGTCCCTCCGGACATGCCCCATCGCCCGGCAGAGGTAGCACCGGGCCCCCCCCGTGGAGTAATGCACCCGGTAATGGGCCCCGCGGTAGGGCACGAGGAAGGACCCCTCGAGCGCCTCTCCGCCACGCGCCACCGGCGGCAGTTGAAGCTGCACTTGCCGGCGGAACGAGAGGACGTGACGGATGGCAGGGTCTTTGCAGCCCAGCGGGAGAGGGCGGATAATGGAGACGGGTTTCCCCAGGGTGGAGAGGGCGGGTAACAGAGAGGCATTGGGAAGGAAGGGAGGGACGGAGGTCAGGACCAGGCGGACGCCCAGGTCCTCTAGCGGCTCCAGGGGGGTGAACACGCCCCCCACTGCCAGGCCCCTCTCCACCACCTCCTGGGTGGCGGCCTCCAATGCAAAGAAGACGACCTTGCCGTACATTTTGGAGGCCGCCACAATGGCCGTGGGCCCCACCGCCCTCGCCAACGCCCGCACGTAGGTCTCCACGTGGGGCGAGGCGGGCACCAGGAGGCAACGGACGCCGTGCTTCCTGGTCAAGGTAGGGAAGGGGCTGCGGCCGCTATAGCTGGTAGCGGAGGTGGTGGGCGGGAGAGATGACGCAGCGGCAGGCGAGGGGGCTGCCGCCACCTGGGCGTAGGCCCTGGGGGCCGGGGGAGGGACTCCCGCAGAGATGGTGGAGGGAGCAGCGGGGCGGGACGCTGTGGCAACGGGGGCAGCCCCTGCCATGGAGGGCCTGGTCTTTTTAGCGGGGCCCTTCCCCTTCTTCTTACTCTGGCCGCTCCGCCGGCTAGGGGGACTTCCCCAGAGTCGGAGGGGGCGAGGGACGTGGCAGCAGCGGAGGTCACCCCGGTGCCCGTTGCTGCTGATGCCCCAGCGGGGGCAGTAGAGGCTTGGGGGGGGCAACGGGGGGGCAGGTGGGGGAGGGGCGGTGGAGTTTTCTGGAGGGGCCCCACCTGTCTCTGCTCCTGCCATCATGAGCAAGGAGGAGGGGAAAGGGGAGGCAGGTCGACCACTCCTCCCCGCTAGGCTGCAGGCAGGTGAGGAGGGCGCCGAAGGGGGTGGGCTGGACGGGGGGGGGGGGCAATCAGGGGTTGGGGCAATAACCAACATGGGGTGCGATTCCGACTCCTCTAGCTGCACTGGGGGAGGGGGGGATACAACAGCATTGGGGGTGCAGTGAAGAGGGTTTAAACTAAAAAAAGGGGAGGGGCACAAGCACATGGGAGGGGGCATGGGTGCACGGAGCAAGGGGCTAAGCGGGCTGGAGGTAGGACAGGGAAACCAAGGGGTTAGCTTCAGAGGCTGGGGCGGGGCAAACAAACAAAGGCTGCAACGGGAAATGGGTGGGGCAGGCAAACAAACTGAAGCTAGTAAAGCGGGCTGGGGTAGAAGGGGGGGAAAGGTTGCAAGGGGCAAATGGGGCAGGTAGCAAAGGGCAAAGCTGTGTGGTGGGCAATCCAGGGGTGGGGATTGGGGGGGGGGGCGTGCACCCACATGCGCTTGCACAAAGTCAGTTTGGGCTGGCTGCTGCTTCTGGCCCAAATGGTGGAAATAGCTGCTTGCTTGGTTTGCTACGCCCTGAGTCCAGGAGGCAGGAGCTGAGGCAGATGGTATACAGCCAGTGGGGGTGGTGGAGGGGGCAGCAGTGGTGGAGGTAGTGGTGGGGGGGACACAGATGGACCGGGGGGTAGCTCCACGCCACACCCCGTGTCCCTACAAACACAGTCAAAACCCCCACCAGAAGAGCACAGTTTGAAAGTTACTCAGTCCGTGATAGCCCCCTCCACAGTGGTCTGCAGAGTCTCCATATGCTCCCCCAATGGCAGATGGTCCTCCTCTTCTTCTCCTCTGGGCTTCAGCAGTTCCAAGCAGCAGACTCCACAACAGCAGCTCCAGGAACTCCAGGTGGTGGTCCGGGCAGGCAGAAAGGGCCCCTCTCAGGTGGTGGTGGTGTCCACAACAGCAATGGCTGGGGCCCCTCACTCCCCACTTCTGGGGAGCGGGCCAGCAGGCCCCCCCTCCAAGGGGCTGCAGTTGGAGCAGTAGGAGCACCCGAGGGTCAGGGGGTCCAGCAGCCGGCCAGCAACCAGGTAGCAGAGAAGGAGTGGTGGTGTCTAGCCCAGCCAGGGGAGCAGCAACAGCAGTAGCAGCTGGGAGAGCCCAGGGCCTAGCAGCAGCAGTACCAACAGCAGGAGCAGCAGCCCTCTCCCTCCAGGGCAGAGGGCTACAGGAGAGTGATAGAAGGCAGATATATTAGCGCCAGGTTAAGTAGGTCCCTTTTCCTTGGGTAAGGTAACAGGGAAGGTTCCAGAACAATCAGGAACCTTCTGGAGACAATTAAGACAGGCTGATTAGAACACCTGCAGCCAATCAAGAAGCTGCTAGAATCAATTAAGACAGGCTAATCAGGACACCTGGGTTTTAAAAAGGAGCAGTCTGGAGCTGGGTGCGAATGAGGAGCTGAGAGTGAGAACGTGGACTGTTGGAGGACTGAGGGGTACAAGCTTTATCAGACACCAGGAGGAAAGTCCTATGATGAGGATAAAGAAGGTGTTGGGAGGAGGCCATGGGGAAGTAGCCCAGGGAGTTGTAGCTGTCACACAGCTGTTCCAGGAGGCACTCTAGACAGCTGCGTTCCACAGGGCCCTGGGCTGGAACCCGGAGTGGTGGGCGGGCCCGGGTCCCCCCCAAACCTCCCAACTCCGGGTCAGACACAGGAGGAGTTGACCTGGACTGTGGGTTCATGAAAACGGCCAAACTGAGCGCTGCCGTGAATCTCCAAGGCGAGCAAATCCGCCAATAAGCGCAAGACTCACCCACGTAGAGGAGGAACTTTGTCACACCTCATAAGATCCATATGTCTCAAATATTACTGAGTTTGTCAGTGCCCGTCAGACAGAGAAAAACAGCCCCAGTGTGAATCTGGGCCCTAATGGTTCATGAAACACTGGCCCAGAATCTCCCTCTGACCAGCTGTATCATCACTAGGCCAACTACTGAATAAGAGGAAGCCTTGACTAACGGCTAAAGTCCAGGGCAAGGAGCCAGAGGTCCACCAATGGCTCTGGCCCCTGCTGAGCACGGGGCCTTCAGCAATTCAGGGCTAAGGTTTCAAGTGCAGCCACTGAATTTGATGCCTCAGTTCTGGGGAGCCCAGCAGCAAATGCCTGGGGCTTTATTTTCAGAAGGTGCCAAGTGTCCACCTGAAGTCAATGGGGTGGTGGGTGCCTAACACATCAGATCAGGCCCCAGCATCTTACACAGGGATCCCCAAAACTGAGGCATCCAAAAACACACACACACAACACAAACAATCAGTGGCCATTTTTGAAAGTTTGGGCTTTAACTTTCCCGTGCCCTAGCTTGCCCACCTGCAGAACAAGGCTGATGGCATGCCTGCTTCCCAAAGGGGCGGGGAGCCTTAAATCACACTGAGAGGGTGTTTGAAGATTAAAGGCCAGGAGCTCAGTGTAATTTCCAGTCCCTGCCACACTGCTCTGAGAGCAGGACCAGGCTTGGGCTTGGACAGCTCCCTTTACCATAAGCCCTTGGGATATTCCCACATGTCCTGAAAACAATCCTGATTCTCACGCATGCTGTGCTGCAGGCCCCTGAAATGAGACTGATACTTGCTGCTGCAAGGAGTTCCACAGGTTGACTGTGTGCTGAGTGAAGAACTTCCTTTTATTTGTTTTAAAACCTGCTGCCCATTAATTTCATTTGGTGGCCCCTAGTTCTTATATTATGGGAACAAGTAAATAATTTTCCCTTATTCACTTTCTCCACACCACTCATGATTCTATAGACCTCTATCATAGCCTCCCGTAGTCTCCTCTTTTCCAAGATGAAAAGTCCTAGCCTCTTTACTCTCTCCTCATATGGGACCCGTTCCAAACTCCTAATCATTTTAGTTGCCCTTTTCTGAACCTTTTCTAATGCCAGTATATTTTTTTTTTTGAGATGAGGGGGACCACATCTGTATGCAGTATTCAAGATGTGGGCGTACCATGGATTTATATAAAGGCAATAAGATATTCTCCGTCTCATTCTCTATCCCTCTTTTAATGATTCCTAACATCGTGTTTGCTTTTTTGACTGCCGCTGCACACTGCGTGGATGTCTTCAGAGAACTATCCACGAGGACTCCAAGATCTCTTTCCTGATTAGTTGTAGTTAAATTAGCCCCAGTCATTTAAAGCAGCGTTTCCCAAACTTACAACAGTTGCGTACCCCTTTTGAGACATTTGTCTTACCGGCGTACCCCTTCTCTGGTGAAGATAATGGGGGGGGCATATTTTTATAACACACTCCTAATTCGTTTCATTCTGGATTAAATGTTTATTACGTACAGTTGAAACAAAAATTTTAATAAAAATAAGTTACATATAGAAATAGTACTAGAAATAATTAAAATAGAAGCGAATCAACAGTCTGGCAGAACAGCATATATGGTGAATTTGTATAATTCTGAAATTAAAATACACTGGTTTGGTTAGGTTAGGGAAGAAAGCACTCGTTTTAATACTTACTATTTGGGTATTGAAAAATTTTCAGTACAAATTAAACTATTCAGTGCGAGGGATGGAACTGCTTTTGACCAGACACTGTCGCGGTGATATCTGGCTCAATGTTTGTGATCTTAAGACGAAGATGGAGCTTCACGTCAATAAGACGATTTCACTTTTTTTGTTTTGATGCCAACCAGGGCAGAGAATCCTATCTGGCACAAATATGAGGTGGGAAAAGGCAGAAGATACTTGACAGCTTTGTCCGATAGAGCTGGATATTCAGAGCTAACCCCCAACCAAAATGATGTCAGTGTATTTTGCTCAAATTTTGATTTCAGGAGCTATCTGAAGCCAGCTCCAAGAGCTGTTCTTCTTCTGAAGCAGAGAGGTTATTTGGCAATGTTTGAACATTGATAAAAGGGTTCCTTATCCATTCAAAGGTGCCATCTGGTTCAGGGAAATACTTAAGATCTTTCTGCAAGCTTTCCAAATGCGGCTTCATGGTTTGCAACACATCACTATCAAGTTAGTTAGTCGAGTTTATTACTAAATCATGAAGAGCTGGAAAGGAATTCAGTTCACGGCGATGAAAACGTTTATGCCACAGTTTCAATTTTGTGACCATGGCGCTCACTTTGTCTTGAACATGAAATATGGATATGAGTTTCCCTTGCAAGGATAGACTGAGGTTGTTTAAATGAGCAAAGATATCTGCAATATATGCTAGTTTGCATAGCCATTTCCAGTCGTGTATACAGTCTCACAGGTTAAAGGTTTCATCTAAAATAATTTGCAGTTCTTCTCGCAGCTCAAACAGGCGATTCAGAACTTTTCTACGCGAAAGACAATGCACTCCAGTGTGAAATGGGAGTTGTGTGTAAACACTGCCCATCTCATCACAAAACTGAGAAAACAGCCGGTCGTTCAGAGGGCGGCCTTTCACAAAATTGATTATTTTCACAGCTTCATCCCGTACTTGCTTTAGATCTGCCTGAATGTTCTGGGTGGCGAGTGCTTCCCTGTGAATGCAACGAGTCAATTTTGCTTCTGGCGCAACAGCTTGAATACATGCAACAACTCCTTTCTTTGAGCCAATCATGGCTCTGGCGCCATCTGTGCTTATTCCAACACAGCGACTCCAATCCAAGTCATTGTTTTTGATAAAGTCATCAATAGCTTTAAAAGTAGCTTCTCCAGTTGTACGTGTTGGTATAGGTTGGCAGAACAAAATATTATTGTGGACTTCATTATTCAGCTCGTACCTGACAAACAACAAAAGATTAGCTAAATTCACAACATCAGTGGATTCATCAACTTGCAATGCATAGTAGCGACTCTTTTGTACTCTTGACAATAATTGCTGCTTTACGTTTTTGGCCATATCTGTAATTCTATGATGAACAGTATTATTTGAGAGGGTGACATGATCTATAGCTTTCAGAGTAACAGCCGTGTTAGTCTGTATTCGCAAAAAGAAAAGGAGGACTTGTGGCACCTTAGAGACTAACCAATTTATTTGAGCATAAGCTTTCGTGAGCTACAGCTCACTTCATCGGCTGCATACTGTGGAAAGTGTAGAAGATCTTTTTATACACACAAAGCATGAAAAAATACCTCCCCCCACCCCACTCTCCTGCTGTAATAGCTTATCTAAAGTGATCACTCTCCTTACAATGTGTATGATTTCCCAGGTTATCATACACATTGTAAGGAGAGTGATCACTTTAGATAAGCTATTACCAGCAGGAGAGTGCGGTGGGGGGAGGTATTTTTTCATGCTTTGTGTGTATAAAAAGATCTTCTACACTTTCCACAGTATGCAGCCGATGGAGTGAGCTGTAGCTCACGAAAGCTTATGCTCAAATAAATTGGTTAGTCTCTAAGGATCTATAGCTTTGCTAGCCTGGTCTCCAATCATCACTTGCACCATTACTTTGGCTGCAGGTTTTACTAATGTCTCACCAATCACTTCAGCAGCTCTGGACTTTGCAATTAAGTATGCCACACTGCATGAAGCTGCCAAAGCTTTCATATTTTCACCTCCCATCACATTACGAATTGTTTTCTGGGACTTTTGGAGATCTTTGCGCCTATTTTCAAAGAATTCTAAAGGTTTTCCCTTGTATTCTTTATGTTTGCTATCAAAATGGCGTTTTAGGTTGGATGGTTTCACTTTCATTTGTGGGAGTCTCGTAACAAATCACACATAGTGGAACAGGCTCCACCTCATCACCAGTCCACGAAAATCCCAGTTTAAGATATTCAGCATATTTGCGGGCCTTTTTTGTTTTTTTTGCAGCTGATACGTTAAATAAACTTACAGATGGTTCACACGGTCACTAATTTTTTCGTCACAATTGTCTGATGTAGTCATATCACTGCATTTTTTGGTATAATCATCACGAACATTCGTATTTCCTTCATAATTTTCTTTTGTACGTTTCAAACTTCCTGTTTTTAGCCAACAATCCATTGTAAATGGGTTTAACAAAAACAAAAAGAGAAATTTTGTATATTAATACACACCAAGTATGTACTTGCTACGATCCTTAGAGTAGTTATTCACTTTTATCCATCAGTATGACTTCTGTGCATGCCACAAAGGCAAGTGTATTGCCCCAGCCGTGGTAATGTGCACGCATGGTTTGCGTCAGCTCTGCTGTGCTTCTGACCCTCTTCTTTCTTCGGCGCAGCTCTTCGGCAGTACGACTTCCGCTTTTCTTTTCTTTGCCGCTTGGGGTGGCAAAAAAGCTGGAGCCGGCGGCAGGTCTGGGCCACTCAGACCGGCAGCGGGTCTGAGGTTCTGTCCACCGGCCCTGCTCAGACCGACAGCGGGCCCCTTGCCAGCCCCACTCAGCCCACTGCCGGCCTGGGTGAACAGGACCCCCGGCTGGCAGCAGGCTGAGCTGGACTGGCGGCCGGCAGGAGCGGGCTGACTGAACCCCAGACCGGCAGCGGGCTGAGCCACTTAGCCTGCCACGGGTCTGGGGTTCTGTCTGCCGGCCCTGCTCAGCCCACTGCCGGCCGGGGGTCCCGTTCTGATAAAGTAAAATAAAAAATTCTGCCCCATACCCCTTGAAACCCTTTCACGTACCACCAGGGGTATGCGTACCACACTTTGGGAAACACTGATTTAAAGTACCAAGAAATTTTGTCTCTGCATTTTGTCCTGAGGTGACATGTACCCAGTCAATATGGGGATAACTGAAATCCCGCACTATTATTGAGTTCTTTACTTTGATAGCTTCTCTAATCTTCCTTACCATTTCATCATCACTATCATTGTCCTGGTCAGGTGGTCGATAATAGATCCCTACTGTTATATTCTTAGTAGAGCCTGGAATTACTATCCATAGAGATTCTATGGAACATGTGAATTCATGTAAGATTTTTAATTTCACTTGATTCTACATTTTCTTTCACATATAGTTCCACTCCCCCCCCCGCCCCGCCTGACTCGTTCTGTCCTGCTGATATATTTTGTACCTTGAAACGATTGTGTCCCATTGATTATCTTCAGCTCCACCAGGTTTCTGTGATGCCTATTATATCAACATCCTCCTTTACCATGAGGCACTCTAGTTCACCATCTTATTATTTAGACTTCTAGCAGTTGTGTACAAGCACTTTAAAAACTTGTCACTGTTTATTTGTCTGCCCTTTTCTGATGTGTCAGATTCTTTATGTGAATGTTTCTTGTCTGATCTGGCCCATACTTTACCCTCTTCCATCCTCTCCTCCTGACTAAAACCTAGAGAATCTCTATCACTAGACTCTCCTCTAAGAGACGTCTCTGTCCGATCCACATGCGCTCAGCCGCCATCGGCTTTCCCCCCCATCTCTTAGTTTAAAACCTGCTCTGCAACGTTTTTAATGTGAAGTGCCAGCAGTCCAGATCCTTCCTGTATAGGCTCCCCCATCCCAAAAGTTTCCCCAGTTCCTAATAAATCTAAACCCTCCTCTCTACACCATCGTCTCATCCACGCATTGCGACTCTGAAGCTCTGCCTGCCCACCTGGCCCTGTGCCTGGAACTGGAAGCATTTCTGAGAATGCCACCATAGAGGTCCTGGATTTCAGCCTCTTTCCTAGCAGCCTAAATTTGGCCTCCAGGACATCTCTTCTACCCTTCCCTATGTCATTGGTACCTACATCTACCACGACCACCAGCTCCTCCCCAGCACTACGCATAAGTCTATCTAGATGCCTCGAGAGAGCCGCAACCTTCGCACCAGGCAGGCAAGTCACCATACGGTTCTCCCGGTCATCACAAACCCAGCTATCTATGTTTCTAATGATCCAATCTCCCATTACTAACACCTGCCTTTTCCTAATGACTGGAGTTCCCTCCCCCGGAGAGGTAACCTCAGTGCGAGAGGATACCCCAACATCATCTGGAAGGAGAATCCCAACTATGGGAAGGCTTCCCTCTGCTCCTGTTGTCTCCTTCTCTGGGCCTTTTATCCTCCTTAACAACGCAGGGACTGTCTGACCAGAGGTGGGACAAATCTACAGTGTCCCAGAAAGTCTCATCAACGTACCTCTCTGCCTCCCTTAGCTCCTCCAGTTCCGCCACCCTGGCCTCCAAAGCCTGTACACGGTCTCTGAGGGCCAGGAGCTCCCTGCACCAAATGCACACATATGCCACCTGCCCACAGGGTGGGTAATCATACATGCTACACTGAGTGCAACAAACAGGCTAGCCCCCACTCTGCTGCTGGGCTTCTGCTACAGTGACCTAGGTTGATGATAGGGTTTTTGGTGAAATCAAGAAATTCTGGTTATAGTTTAGCTTTGATTATAGTTTAGTTTAAAGGTTTTTAAAAGAATGGCAAGTGTACCTTGCCCCCTTTCTACTCCCCTTCCAAACTCCCTCTCAGCAGTCCCTGTTCACAAAGCTATGGGGTGGGGCAGGGCACAACTGGGGAACTGAGGCTGTTAGCCTGTCCTGTCTAGGCTCTCATATTCGGGGGCTGTGACAGTGAGCTAGTGTAGGAAGGCCCGTCCAGACTGGAAGTTACCCTGCCAGCTCCAGGGCAGAGGTGCCCAAGATCATGGCGAGTCTGTGGAAGAGCAGGGAAACGAACGCCAGGCTGGCACTGAGCACTCCTCTCACTCCCTCAGACAGGCAGAGTCCTAAACCTCCCCAGGGACTGATGTTAGACAAACTCGTTCTTTGTACAAGGACCAGTACATCCTCTGCCTAGGAGATGGCCAAGCAGCTACCCACGACCAAGGAAACTCCCCTGCCGAGTGCTAGAATCTGGCGCCAGGAGGGAGCCTTCTGCCAACACAACACCCACAGCCAGCAGAGACAGCACGCTCAGTCCCCAGCACAGGACTCAGCAGCCACCTCGGGCTGCTCTCCCTGAGATAAAATGGGGGGTTTTCAACCTGCGCCAGCACCCCCATGGAGACAGGGCAGTTGTGCTCAACACGAGTTAGCTGGCAGTCAGTTCTGCAGAAAATGACCTGGGGATTACAGTGGACAAGAAACTGGATATGAGTCAACAGTGTGCCCTTGTTGCCAAGGCAGCTAACGGCATATTGGGCTGTATTAGTAGGAGCATTGCCAGCAGATCGAGGGAAGTGACTATTCCCCTATATTCGGCACTGGTGAGGGCACACCTGCAGTATTGCATCCAGTTTTGGGCCCCGCACTACAGAAGGGATGTGGACAAATTGGAGAGTGTCCAGCGGAGGGCAACAAAAATGATCAGGGGGCTGGAACACATGACTTATGAGGGGAGGCTGAGGGAACTGGGCTTATTTAGTCTGCAGAAGAGAAAAGAGTGAGGGGAGATTTGATAGCAGCCTTCAACTACCTGAAAGGGGGCTCCAAAGAGGATGGAGCTTGGCTGTTCTCAGTGGTGGCAGATGACAGGACAAGGAGTAATGGTCTCAGGTTGCAGTGGGGGAGATTTAGGTTGGATATTAGGAAAAACTATTTCACTAGGAGGGTGGTGAAGCACTGGAATGGGTTACCTAGGGAGGTGGTGGAATCTCCCTCCTTAGAGGTTTTTAAGGCCCGGCTTGACAAAGCCCTGGCTGGGATGATTTAGTTGGCTTTGAGCAGGGGGTTGGACTAGATGACCTCCTGAGGTCTCTTCCAACCCTAATCTTTATGATTCCACATACAAACCTTCTCCTAGCACAGACAGCTGCTGAAGGCGCCTGTACGCCCAGTCCTCTTCCCATTCCAAGGCAGTGCCATGACATCAGCGGGTCACTCATGACTCACACTGTGGTGAGGCGAGGGATCCGGCCCCCAAGGCATGAAGGCAGCAGGCTCCTAACCCCAGCAGATCTTCAGGGAGCTCCCTTGCAGACAGGGTCTGAATACTGGAACCAGGCACGTGGAAAGCTCCAGAGGCAGCTCCAGATGCTGGGGCCCATTCTGTTCTGGTCTGGGTTGCAGGGGACAGATGGACCAGGAACTGCGCAAGGCAGGCCAAGTGGGCACATGCGACACCAGGAACAATTCAGGCCCACTCAAGTCACGGGCAACTCTGCTGTTGAGGCACTGGGCCAGGATTGGGCCCTTTGCCAGTTACACTGGCTGGGACTGAAAGGACACGAATCCAGCCAGCCAGATTTGTATCATTAGCACAGTCAATGGCAGCAGGGCTCCCAAGGGCCCATCCCACCCCACCGTGGTCAAAACACATGGGATCAGGCCCTATGGGTGTGATAAAGGCACAACCTTCCCTCCCCCTACCCCACCAACGGAGATGGGTAGCATGGAATAAAACCTCGCTCCATCGAGCGAGCTCAGCTGGACGCCCTCCCTGGGTTCCGTCATGAGAGTTAATGGGGTGTGCGTGCACACATGCACCTCCCCTTATTGTGCCCCATACACAGCAGCCAGGCCAATCACAGTCCCCCTGCCCCCCATCCCCCACTCAGGGCAAGGGGTGAGATATGCCAAAGGGCATGTGACACCAGTGGAGTGTTCCAGAAGTGGAGGGAGGAATACATAAGGTGATGCCTCTTGCTAGCCTGTTTTAAAGGGACAGTGCACATCTCGCCAAGCTAGTCCTTCTGAGACCTACATTGAGAACAGCTGGTGAGCTGGGAGACAGGACAATAATACTCCAGAGTCTAATCAAGAGGCAATTCAGTTTGGAAGGGGATCAGCGGGGCTGCACGATAACTTCAGAGCAGGGGACAAATCCCTCCCAGGTTTCTTATGCAAAACCAGGTTAGAAGAATACTTCAGCACAAGCAGAGCTAATCGATTCCAGCTGCGCCAGCCTGGGGTAGGGCCAACCAATGCTTACAAACACTCAAGAAGTGGTGTTGGATTTACATAGGGTCCATAGCCCTGGAGCTGACCAGCCATGGCAGTGCTGATGCGCCCGGGTGGTTCTGTTCAGACTGACTGAGGCGCTCTCAGGACTAGGGCAGCCCACCATGCAGCACGTGAGCCCTGTAATACAGAGAGCTGACCACAGGTCACAGCAGGCTATAGCCACAGCTGGTGTTGGGAGACGGATCACTTGATTCCCTGTTCCATTCATTCCCTCTGGGGCACCTGGCAGTGGCCACTGTGGGCAGGCAGGATACCGGGCTAGACGGACCTTTGGTCTGACCCAGTCTGGCCATTCTTATGGGAGCCCCCACTCAGGCGAAGGCGGAGCACCGCATGCTGGGGCCTGTGGTCTCTGGAGGCAGCACCTAGGCTGCAGGACTCCCCTGCAATACGATCTGCTCCATTTTACGTCCTCAGGCGCCTGGTGAGCTGCTGCTGCAGCCCCAGTGGAGTGCAGTTTGGGCATGCTGGTGTGACCACCGTGAGCATGGCACTGTGCTCGGCAGCAGACCTTCCGCAGAGCTAAGGAAGCTGGCTCCATACAGGACGGGGCTGATGCATGGCTCCTATGACAAGGGCTTCAACACACTTGTCAGGCTGCAGATCACCCTTATTCTGCAGCTGTACCCAGGATCCACCACCCAGCTCTTCATGCGGGAGGATCCAAGTCCACTGCCCAATGTTACTGCTCCCAGCCATTCACAGGCCTTCCCATCTCTGCCTCGAGCAGCAGATGCAGGATGGGAGCTGCTCAGATTTTCCCACAATGCACTAGTACAAACATGCTTGCACAACATGGCAGGTGCTGACAGGGTGACCGGTGTATTGGGAAAAGGTTAGCTGCGAATGCGGCAGTTACATGGTTCTGTCTGTAAACAAACGGCACCAGAAGCAGTCCCAGTAACCAAGCAAACAACCCCTACGGAAAGAGCAGTGAGAAAGGACAGCTGAGCGGTCAAGCTACTGGCCTAGGACTCTGAAGACCCAGGTTCAATTCCCTGCTCTGCCACCGACTCCCACTTAAGGCGTGTCTATGCTTAAATGCTGCAGCTGCACATCAGTGTGGCGGCTCACCCCAGAAGGGCTCACCCATGGCTGTCATCAATCCACCTCCCTGAAAGGCAGCAGCTAGCTCAATAGCAGAATCCTTCCCACTGACCTAGCACTGCCTACAGCAGGGTTAGGTTGGCACAGTGCCATCTCTCAGGGGGTGGATTTTTCACACCCCTCAGAAATGTAGCTATGCTGATGCGAGTTTTCAGTGTAGACCAGCCTTCAGCAGGGGTGCTGAGAGCCACTGAACCAAACTGTAAACCCTGGGTATGATGAAAACCACTTCAAGCCGGGGGAGAAAGGGGGGGTGTTCCAGCACCTATGTGTCCTTGTGCTTCGATTCCCCATGTGAATAATGGCAATCGTAGCACTTTTCTATCTCCCAGGATTAATGGGGACCAGAGAAACACCTTAGCTACTGGTTTCAGCTGGGTAGCCGTGTTAGTCTGTATCAGCAAAAACAACGAGGAGTCCTTGTGGCACCATAGAGACTAACAAATGTATTTGGGCATAAGCTTTCGTGGGCTAGAATCCACTTCAGATGCATGGAGTGGAAAATACAGCAAAGAGGTATAAATACACAGCATATGAAAAGATGGGAGTTGCCCAGAGTGGGGGGTCAGTGCTAACAAGACAATTAAATTAAGGTGGAAGTGGGCTATTCTCAGCAGTTGACAAGAAGGGAGGGAAAAAATCACTTTTGTAGTGCTTGAGTTCAAGGTAATCAGGGTGGCCCATTTCAAACAGTTGACAAGAAGGGGAATTAGTTTTTGTAGTGACCCATCACTCCTTGTTTTTACCTTAGCTACTGTTGCTGAGTCAGGGATGACTAACTTGTTTGCACACACAATAGCATGGGAGATATTGAATAGAAACTAAACTCTGTTCTGGTGGGGACTGTCCCTGCTGTGATCAGAACTGTGCTCCCTACAGCCGGATTTCAAGTGAGAAGGGACATTACAAAGAGGTCGTGGCGGCGGGGGCCTGACAGCTCAACCCCAGTCTGCTCTGCTGGCAAGGAATACATTTTCCCTAACCCCCAGCCTCAGCTCAGAGTCAAGCTGGGCTCTTTCCAGCACTCACATCATCAACACCACAGAGTCAACAATCCGGAATGAGTAAGTGTGACGAAGTGGGACTGTTCTTAATGTTTCCTCTGAATACTGTAGAGGTGCCTCAGTTTCCCCTAGGCATTTCTTAAATCTCTAGGTGGTGGGATAAGGGGGTGTAATTGTTGCAGAGCAAAGGGCCAGGGTACATAAATGGCCGACACTGTCTCTTGGCAACTCCTGGCCTGGGCCCTTCCCCCACTGCAAGGTGATAGCTAAAGGGTTGGGGAACAAAGGAATCAGGTGCCCTCCTGGCCCAGGAAAGGGACAAAGCCCAGAGGAGGAGGGGGTGGAGGATGAGTCGGTTTGGGCTGGTTGGGGACGAGGAGTGAAGGGCAGACATGGTTGTCTGGCTCACTGCCCCTCAAAATGGACCCAGCTGAGGGGTCCTGTTCTCTGCACCTACAAGCTCTGTGTTAGACCATGTTCCTGTTGTCTAATAAACCTCTGTTTTACTGGCTGGCTGAGAGTCACATCTGACTGCGGATTTGGGGTGCAGGACCCTCTGGCTTCCCCAGGACCCTGCCTGGGCGGACTCGCTGGGGGAAGTGCACGGAGGGGCAGAGGAGGCTGAATGCTCAGAGGTCAGACCCAGGAAGGTGGAAGCCGTGTGAGCTTTTTGCCCTGCAGACAGTCTGCTCCCAGAGAGGAGACTTTCCCAGAGTCCTGACTGGCTTTGTAGGGAGCAGTTCCAGAGCATCGCCCGGGGACTCCGCAACAGTAAGCAATGCTGCTGCAGATGCCTGAGGAGGAGAGGGACCAGCTCACTCCCAGCTCTGCTAGTCCAGGGAGCTGACAGGATTAGAGAGAAGTGAAAGCTTGCCGTAATCACGGAGTCAGCAGCTCTCACTGACATCCTAGGAACAGACCTGCTGGGGAAGCAGGGGCTGCTTTTACATGGCCTCCTTGCAGAGTGGAGCTCGCGGATCCCTGCGGTCATTGCCAGCAGGGTTCTACCACCGGAGCTCTAACCAGCAGAGACAGGATTCTTTGGTCCAAGCCGACTGTAATCAGCTGGGCCGGTGTCCCTTATAGGGGCTAGCTCGAGAGATGATTTCCTGAAAAGATTCTTTGTCTACATCATCCTGTTACCTATGTGGCTAAAGGCCTTCAGCCATTCTACCCCAGCCATAGAACTAGCAGTCTCACTTCACGCTTTTAAACCTAGTATAGGTTGCAACTTAGGCAGAATATAGGGTATAAAACAGATGAACGGGGTCTGACATACCTTAAATAAGAACGCGGAGGAACTAAACCACTGTAGAGGCAACTCTGCCATAGCCTAGCAGCTCCAGCCAGTGATTTCTACCCAGCTCCTTGCCGTGTCTGACAGAATAAGATCCATGGCCTCACCTGTGCTGAGGAGCCGTTTTGCAGCCCTTGTGTAGCGGAGGCTGCTGCGTTTGACATCGGGTGACATCCCATGGCTCCTCCAGCTGGCGCCTAACAGGCTGATGCGCTGTCAACATCTCTACTCTCGGCTCCTCAAGGAAAGTCCCCTTCCTGCCAGTCACACTCACTGCATTATTTTTAGAGCTCATTAAGCTTTACAGCACTGCAGCTTCAGAGCGTCATTGGCTGTGGGGGAGGGGTGTGTGTGTGTGTGTGTGTGTGTGTGTGTGTGTTAGCTTAATGAACAAAGGACTTCATTGACAATTCATTAAATCTACTGATTGCTACCTACAAAAACAATTAGGAGCGAGGGAGGCTGCCCTCAGCACCAGGACAACCTCTGGTATTGACTGGACCACCTCCCATCTGCACAGGGTTAAAACTGAGCATCTCATCTTTCCTCCATGGCTATTACCTTGGATTCCCCCTTCTCCCCACACATCCACATCACCAAACCTTGTGCGGTTTCCTCCATGGCTGCGTTGCTTGAGCTGAAGTAGGAATGTCTCTACCCAGTAGCAGTAGTAGGCTCTTATCCAACAAGTCTGATGGCAAACTGCCAACCTTGCTTGTCAATTCAACACTGATCCCCCTTCCCATGGAGTCCCTCTACTCCAGTCAGAGCTTATGCTGGTTTATCACTGCTCTGAATGACTGAGGGTCATTTCTAGCTTAACAGCCCTGCAGATTTAGACATACCTAAGTAACTTTGTGGATCCGGTCTCAAGACTAAGTGGGGATCAACCCTGGGAGATTCAGGACTAAAACCACAGGCCTTGCCACTTGACCTACAGTAGTAACTCCTAACTGACAGCAGTAGTAGGCTCTTATCCAGACAGCCCCGCCCCAACCTGAAGCAAATACTCACCACACAACAGAAACACTAACCCAGGAACCAACCTCTGCAACAAACCCCGGTGCCAACAACGTCCGCATATCTATTCAAGGGACACCATCAGAGGACCCAACCACATCAGCCACACCATCAGGGGCTTGTTCACCTGCACATTTACCAATGTGATATATGCCATGTGCCAGCAATGCCCCTCTGCCATGTACATTTGTGTAGAGACTGTCTGGTTTGGCCAAAGAATAAATGGACAAATCTGACATCAAGAATTGTAACATTCAAAAACCAGTAGGAGAGCACTTCAGTCTCCCTGGACATTCAACAACAGACTTAAAAGTGGCAATTCAACAACAACAAACTTCAAAAACAGCTCCAATGAGAAACTGCAGAATTGGAATTAATTTGCAAACTTGACATCATCAAATTAGGCCTGAATAAAGACTGGGATTGGCTGGGTCATGAAAAAAAATAATTTTCCCTCTGTTGATATTCACCCCTTCATGTCAACTGTTGGGAATGGGCCACATCCACCCTAATTAAATTGGCCTCGTTAGCACTGACCCCTCACTTGGTAAGGCAACTCCCATCTTTTCATGGGCTGTGTATTTATACCTGCTTACTGTATTTTTCACTCCATGCATCTGATGAAGTGGGTTTTAGCGCACGAAAGCTTATGCCCAAATAAATTTGTTAGTCTCTAAGGTGCCACAAGGACTCCTTGTTGTTTTTACTGATATAGACTAACATGGCTACCCATCTGAAACCTCGTGTCATATCCACTATGGAGACTAGCCACATTACATGTATTATAGTAGCACCTAAGAGCCCCAATCATGCCCCTGGACCCCATGGGGCTAGGCACTATGAGCACACAGAACAAACAGATGGTCCCTGCCCCATAGAGCTGACCGGGTAAGCTTAGCAAGCGTGCTGCACTGACTGCCCCAAAGCTCCCCTTGCCCCACGTATCTAGAAGGTTTGGATAATTCCTTCCCTTGAATGGTTACATGTTTTGGAATAAGTGCCTGCAAATCAAATGATCGACAGTGCCACTCCTCACACCAGCAACCTTTGCCATGAAGTGTTACCATTTTGAGGGGCAGGGATTTTTTCCTCTCAACCTATCCACAAAGGGTGAGGTTTTCAATCACCTACTTGCCATCAGGATCATGTGCACACCCACAACCTGCCTTGCCAGCTGTGTCCTCTGCAGAGAGTTGTCTGTCTAACACTAAAACGGCTTAATTAAAAAGGGTAAAGCCGCCGCTTTGCTGGCTGCATCAAATGCGCCAGCTTTCGTCAGTTGAAAGAAACATGAGGAATTGCACTCCAGCCTCAGTTACTCTACAACACCTCACTGATAGGCACCGTGCTGCTGAGAATACAGAGTGACTGAGCAGAATACAGCCCCACGTTCTCTTGAATTAAAAATGCTCCTCTGGAGAACTCAGATGAAAGACAGAATTTGCTCCAGTTAATCAACAGAACCGCAGAGGAGGTGAATAGATTTTTATTCTAAAGACTTAAGAACGTCTTTTTTAAAAACAATTTTACAAAAACTGTACACATCCTCCACCCTCCTAATCCGCTTGCCACTGTGTTTTCAGTGGTGTAGCCACTTCAAGCAAATATCACTACAACCCCAGAAGGCTTCATCAGCTTGAATTTGTATGCTGCAAATTTTATAACTCAACATACATGCACCCTAATTCATCACTGGGGTAACTGTATTTAAGCCAGTGGAGTTACCCCAGTGATAGATCCAGGCCAAAGATAAAGCTCTGCTTTATGCAGATGAGTTCAATATAAAAATCTAACTGCAAAGCTGCTCATTCCAAACTCCAGGGTAGTAGAAGGCGAATATGACCCTTCTGCTGCCAGGACGTCAGTCAGGTTGCTGGGGCCAGGAAGTTCACAGGCTTCCCTGCACTTGGGTGTGTCAGAAGACGATCAGATGTTGGCAAAAGTGGTGCCAAGGAAGCTGCCTGAACCCCTTGGTCTGGAAGGTAACCTGGGAGTGAGGTGGCTCTAGGGCTGCCTATTCCTGGGAGCAAGAGGCATTGCAGAGAAATACAAGAGGGTGGAACCCTCCCCACTGTGCTAAGGGACAAGCCCAGAGACAACAGGGAGCTGCCATACACCTTAGGGGAGCACCAAGGGTCTGTAACCCCATGCAAGAACAGGGATACTTCAATGCTACAGCGTTGAGAGAGAGAGAGATTCTTGCCCTAGGAGAAGGTTACTGGGGAAGGCACGTTTTCAACAAGCCAGCTACCAGGCAAGACCTTTACATTACAGGCCTACTGAAAGCTAAGTAACTTGAACTGGAACAGTTAGTTCTACCACACAACTCTGTCTCTAATTAGTCTGCTGAGAACCAGATCAGAGCAAAGTTGTATTTTGAGAAATGGGTTTCATGGTGCAAAGAACAGCACGTATCTGCACAGCTAGTGAAAACTTGTCATTGAAGTATCTGAAATGCAACGTGGAGGCCTGTCACAACCCAAGAGGTGTCGAGCACACCAGGTGCTGGGTCAGCGACAGAACGACCCTTGTTTGGCAAGCATATCTGTATAACAGCAGACCCACAGAAAGCAACACCCTGGTGCGGCAGTTGAACAGTTGTTGCAGTGCAAATGCCCAAATGGGTGCACAACTCGTCTGCAAGAGACATAAGGCACGCCAAGTCCGGGGTGCTGCTTTGCAATGTGATGCCTTACCGAACTCAAGGTGCTGGCAGAAATGCGGGGGCTACGCAGAGTCCCCGGCACACACAGAGAAAAGAAGAGCTGATGATGCACTAATACCGAGTGGTTCTTCAGGTCAGACCCGGAGAGCTCTGTGCAGCTCAAAAGCTTCACGCTTCCACCAACAGAAGTTGGTCCAATAAAAGATATTACCTCACCCATCTTAGGGATTCATGGCCATGCTGACATAGCTCAGCAAATTCAGCACCGATTTGTCATGAGCAAGTGCTACGCCACTCAAACTCCTTACCCCAGTGCTGTTCTGTTCTGCCCTTCCACAGCAACAAGGGAAAGGCTACCTGCACCAAAACTCTGACACTAAACAAAGACCCCAATCTCCCTCCAGGCAAGCTCACCTGGGTGGGGAGCTGTCCTTTTTCAAGACGATCACTCAAAGACATGGTACAGCTATGCCCAGATTGAAAAACAGAAATGCTAGTCATTGTAGGAGGTTTTGTGGATATGTTAGTGGGCAGAAACTGGTTGAGGTAGAAAGAGACGATAAACCGCTGGAAGCCGTATAACAGAAGCCATTGGCAAGACGACTTCAGCAAGGGATCAAGCACCGAAGTGTGAAATACAGGCCCAATAAGGGGCTTCAGGCAGTGCCCCTGCTTTCAGGAACACCTGTACACAGGGAAAGCAAGGAATTGTAGCAGGACTTTGAAGTAAATACGACTCAAGCACTACCCACTTGCCAGACACAATCTGACAAGCAGAAACAGAGTGACCCAGCCTCACACCTGCTTGGGAGAGTAACTGTAGATGGAGGGCCAAAAGAAAACGCTTCTCAGGCACTCCAGCTCTAGAGAGGTGAGATTGCCACATATGCAGATATTCAGTACAGAGGATGCTGTGCCACACCACCACAGCAGGAGTCAAAAACAGCATCATCCACAGTGCCCATCCGGGGATTTGAAGGGTACGGACTCAGCCAGGAGATGTGCTATTCTGTCTAGGCACGAATGCTGCCAGCAGAGACAGGTACCAAGTGTGACATTTGCAATCGAGTGAAAGCAAACCACTCAGAACACAAGAGTCCTGACCATCCTTGGTCCGAGCGTGCATCGAACAGGAAAGACAACCTCTTATCACAGCCTGCTAATCAGCTTTTCAAACGGACCTGTTTTGCAACACACCGAGTAGCAAGAAAACATACATTTTAAAGTACAATTAGGAACCAACAACAGTGCAAGGTTAATGAGCAGCTTGTTTCGACAATTCTCCAATATACCAGTTCCAGTACTGGTTTTCTAGCCCTTGTCAGCACAGTCAAATGGGTTAGCAGAAGACAGTACAAAGAGCAAAGAACTCAGTAATATTAAAAGCTTCCGTAGGCTCAGGGACCCATCTGTAGCAGTGTCTGGTATCACAGCACAGCTCACACACTCCTGGCAGAAGGACAAAACCCTCAGTGCCCACCACTAAGGAGCTCCTTGGGCTACAGACAATGAATCCTGGCACAGTTACAGGAGAGCCGTACGCCAGGAAACTAGACCAGACGTAATACGGTTAACAGGAGTGTCAGTCAGCCCCATTGGAATTGAACATCCCATCCCCCTTGCAAAAGAGAAGCTGGCCAGCAGCCTGCCAAGCCCCAGGAATCCCACCTCCCCAAGCCAGAGGTCAGAGCCCCCCCGAGAGCCAGTCCTGAAGCAGGAACAGAAGAACCTGTCTAAAAGCAATGGGGACCCTGTTTCTGTTCCTTGAGGACATTCCGGATGCTGCTGACAGTAGTACAAAGTCACCAACGAGGAAATCACCCTGGGACAGACCCCCCAAGTGGTGCAAGCTGGAGTCAGCAGAGCTATGCCCATTTATACCAGCAGATGATCTGGCCCATCAGCAGAAGCAAACAGGCAGCAGAGGACATATCCATCTCAGTGGCCAAACATGCCACTGAGGGAGGAAGTTCTCCAAGAACAAGCAGTTGTGGGCTCAGAAAGCCAATGAGATTCAGAGATAGCTGCTTTGGACACATGTCCAGCAAATGGCAGACATCATACCAGGTGATCTCCCCCGGCCTAGAGATCTCCATTGTTGTGTTATTAATTAGCTGCATTCATTTATGGCTGTTATATTTGGTGGTTTGTTTTTTTTTAAATTAAATGCAAATAAAAGGGGACATGTTACAGCAGCCACTGGCATCACCAGATCCTGACCCCTGCCATGTGACAGGAATATTACCCTAGTAACCCTAACCTCCTTACATGACTAGAGCTGGGAAGTCAAGAGCACACTCTGACCATATGGCAAGGATAAAGCTGTTAGAAGCATGAAAAAATTCATTAGTACCATCTGATGATTTAAAAATATACCAGTGTAATATGGCAAAAAGCATCCCTCTCCTCTGGCTAAAATATAAATACACAGAGAACCTGATCTCAACTTCCACTTAAATCAGAAAAGCTTTGCCTCAGTCTTGCAATGGGAAAAGGATGTGATCCAGAAGAGACAGCCAGTCTGAGCCCCGTGCTGCTGTGAAAGCAAGCCTTCCACCAAGCATATAAAATCTAGTCATCTGCCTGCCAGCGCCGTATCCAAAACTGTTCAGAAGGGCCTGAGGAGAAGGCACACAGCAAGGCACAGACACAGTAACGGGTTTAGTAAAGGAGAATGTAAAGCCACAGACAAAAAGAGATGAGACTAGCACAGAAATACACTCTAGAATGGAGGAGTGAGAGCCCAATCCAAGTCCCCCTGGAGTCCACAGGGTCCTTCCGCTGGGCTCATTAAGGGCCCAGTCCAATGCCTAGTGCAATCAAGGAACAGATTGAGGGAGGGGCGAGAAAGCACTGGAAGGGGGTATTTCCCCAGCAACCCCCTTTATTGGAGGGGCTTGATCCTGCTCCCACTCGGGTCAGTGGAAAAAGCCTCCATTGACCAGAGTGGAGCAAGAAGCATGGCAGCTGATGGAAGCTGCTCTCTTTCCAGGGGAGCTTTGACTTTCTCCAGCCTCCCTCCCTTCTACCCTTTTTCTTTCTTCCTTTGTCACTGTTTCTTTTTGCCACCCACACTTTTCATAGACATTTTTAGATACGAACCAACACACACACACACGCAAAATCAAATTCCTTCCATTCACCTAATAGAACGTTACGACCCAATTTACAGGCAGCCTGCCACGGTACAGAGAAGAGACCATTTGCCCGGTGGGATTACAGCCAATGGTCAATGAGAAGGGAGCGCATGGGTCACAGGCAGGGCATGGGGAAGTGCCCCTCTGCTTTTAGCAGGGTTGGGGCAATGCACTCCACTTTTCTGGAACCCCGATCAGTACCAGCAAGGGGGGGAGGGGGGGGTTATAGAGCCAAAACACCAAGGGCTCAGCACAGTGGGAGCCAAGTGCTGTGCAAAATCTGACGTACAGAGGACCAGGCTGACGTTGTAGAATGGCATCACTCTGCCAGCTGCCACCTTCTTGGGAAACTCCTTTGCCACCTGCCCAGGATTTTGGTCTGGCTCTTGTCTCTCTGAACACGGCCCCATTAAGTTTGACTCCCCCATCAGGCTATTTTTAGGGACATGAGTAAACAGCATGCTTTGCTTCTGCCTCTAGCATTTTTCGTGGGCCGATTCCAGCAGCGGCACCAGAGGGGCTGGAGAGCCCAAACTGGTGACTCTTCCTAGTGATTTTGCAAGACTATGTTAATTCTAGTGAGGCCAGGCAGTCCTTCTGTGCCTCCCCCCTCCCAAAAACATATAGGAACCATCAGGTGTGTCTACATAGCTCCTGAGCCCATACCACACCGGCACTTTGCCATGTATGTACCCATCACAGCCCCACTGCTGTCCGTCAGGCCCCGGGGACCTATCGTCCTAACCCCCCTCCCCGACACAGGGCATGCAGCCCCTGCCACCATATGAGGCATGCCATCGCCTCCATAGCGCCTCTCTCGGGCTCCCCGACCCCTGCTCCTCCAGATCCCCCTTATTGCATTGCTACAGCCCCGTCCACTGCCCCATAGAGACCTGCACCTCTGTCTAAATGCCACCCTAGACAGGACCTGGCCTCTGGCCCTCCACCCACGCCCGGCTCGTCATACCCCCACGGGGCACCTCGTATCAGGCCTGCAGCTCTGTCGCCAGAGCCCCGCAGGGGGTGCCTGGCTCCCCAACCCGCTAGATCGCTGAGTGGTGTGGGGCAGCCAGACCCCGTCCCCAGAGCCCCCCTTTCCCCCCCAGACCCCATCCCCAGAGCCCCCCAGGGCCCCTCCTTCGGTCCCAGAGCCCCCCCCAGGGCCCTCCCCAGACCCCTTCCCCCCCAGACCCCATCCTTCGGCCCCAGAGCCCCCCCAGACCCTGTCCCCAGGGCCCCTCCTTCCCCCCCAGACCCCGGCCCAGGGCCCCCCCGGGCCCCTCCTTCCGCCCCAGAGGCCCCCCAGGGCCCTCCCCAGACCCCGGCCCCAGAGCCCCCGGCGGAGAGCGCGGCTCGCCCCGGACTGGGGCCGCTCCGGCCCCTCCATCCTGCCGGGCTGCGCCCGCCCCCCTACCTCCTTGCAGGCGTGCAGCTCCCGCTCCGCGCCCCGGCTGCCCTGGGCGGCGGCCCCCGCCCACAGCAGCAGCAGCAGCCGGAGCCCAGCCCGGAGGCGGCAGCAGCCCGCGGGCGGACGCAGCCGGCCGGCCCCAGCCATGGTGCAGCGGCGGCGGCGGCGGCGGGGCTCAGGTGCAGCCGCCGCGGGGGGGCCGGAGGACGCCGGAGCCCCGCCCCGCCCCGCCCCGCCCCCGGCAACCGCCGCCGCGCGCACCTGGCCACGCACCTGCGGCTCGAAAGATGCGCCCGCGCCCGCGCCGCGCGCGCCAAGGCCGCCCCCGCGCGCGGGCTCGTGCTCGTGCGCACCGCGCTCGGGGGCAACGCGCCGCGCGCCCAACACCGCGCTCTCCCGCGCGCGCAGCCCGGGCGCCCGCCTCGCTCTGTCGCGCCCCCGCGCGCCGCCCGTCTGCAGCCTCCGCAGCCGCCAGGGGGAGCCCCAGCTCCGGCGCCTCCGCCCGTCGCCTGGCAACCGCGGCCCGTCGCCTGGCAACCGCGGCCGGGCTCGCAAAGCGCGCGCCGCAGGATGCCGCCCACCCGGGACCCCTTCCCCTGCCCCCGCTGCGAGAACGAGGACACCTTCACGGGCCGGGCCAGGCCGAGCCAGGTAAGACCCCCGCCGCCCCCTGCTGGCCTAGCCCGAGTTCCCAGCCGGACCGTCGTCGCCCAGCGACCCCCCCGCTGCCAGCATGCAGCCGCCTCTGGCAGGAACCCGGCAGCTGGTGAGCAGAGGCGGCTGCTAGGAAGGGAAGGATCTAAACTGGGGAGGCGGGATCCACACTCCAGTGTCCGCTGCGAAAGATTTAGCCTCAGCTTCCCGCTTGTCTGGATCTTACACATGGCAACAAACTGGCCGGGCCAGGGGAGAGGCAGGGCCTGAAACTACTTTTGACTCCTTTTACACACAAAATGCCTGGCTTGCGAGTCAGCGGGGTCCCTTTGAAATCAACCTGTCAGTGTTTTAGTACGAACTCAACCCACCTTCTCCATGAGCTACTGATGGAAATGGGGGCTGAGTTCCCGTGCGGGTGTGCAGAGCTCATTGCCGGCTCTGACCTTTTACCAGAGTTTGATACTCCAGCCCTGGCTCTGATCGCTAGGCCCTGTGTTAAAAAAGGAGCAAACAAAACAATCAAGAACCCCACAACTCTGCAGACAAGATGAGCAAGACCAGATCTTCGCTAGCAGAGGAGCAAGGAATCTGAGTGGGCAGAAAGCAGCAGGGGGTTTCTTGCTGTATTTAAACTATGTCCGAGGTTTGCCTTGGGCAGTCACTGGAAAGGGCTCTGGGCCGGCCGGCCGGGGACGGGACACAGGAGTTACCTGTTTGCTCTGATGGGCAGTGGCTTTCACTGCCAATTATTTTTAGCCCCCCATCACAGAGCAGGATGGATCCCGTAGCTCTAGGGACTGCACAAACACAGAACAAGATGGTCTCCGTCTCAAGAGAGCTGTTATGGGTCCTAACAGCCCAGGAGCTGCCTGGGAGAGCGGGGATGCCAGAGGCATAAACCTTCCTTGTTGCACCAATATGACAGGTCTAGGCAGTGGCCTCCTGCAGAGCCCTGCTGGCATGTAGGGGGGCGGGGCGTGGACAGTGGATCCCCTGCCATCCCAAGGGCCTGCAGTCAAATCACGGGGACAGAGGGCTAACTTCCTCTACATATGGAATCACCCCCACACACACGTGTCTGGAGGATGTCCTGATGCCAATGGCAAAGACTGTCTGACAGCCGGTGTTCAGAGCACGAGCGGCTGACTGTTGTTTGTTCCAGACAGGCCCTTATGCCGAGCCCACCCACCGGGCCCAGCAGCGGGACCCCTGGAATCGCCTGCACAGAACAGCCACCCTGTCCAGCACCAGGAAGGAAGTCTGGTATACGGAACCTGAGGTAGAGGTCCCCAAGTGCCCCTCCATCCCACTCTGCCTTTTGCTGCTCACCACCCCACACACTCTGGTTACTCTCCCCCGAAGGGCACAGCCTGAAATGGTCCAGAATTAGCAGATAAAAGTTCCCCAGTGCACAGCCATTCCCTCGCCCAGGCTGGGCAGCCACACTGGCCATGCCAAGGGCATAGTAAAGCCTTTCACCTGCAACTGCACTGGTTTCCTTTCTGTGCTCCACTTGCTCCCCTGGGCTTTGCTTTCCGTCCAGCAGCATCCCAAGCCATGCTCGTGTGCTCTCCCCGCCCCAAGCAGCAGAGAGGAAGCATGTACACCTCTCGGAACACTTTGCAGCTCTCTAGATGCTCTCCAAGCACTTGACAAACATTAACCTTGCCTCGCAATCCTCCAGCCCTTGGGCAGAGGTGGATTAAGATTTACTGGGGCCCTGGGCACAAAACACCTCATTAAAAACCCAGGCCTACCCACTTTTTAACATGGGTGTAGTTTGGGGGCAGGGGGCTGCATTGCCCCCCCAAACCACAAGCCTTGGGCAGGTGCAGAGTGGCACCTGCAGAGGCTGTGCTTCGTGGGGGGAGCCGATGAAGTGATCAGCCCCTCCTTCGTGAAGCAAGGTCCCTGCTGGCAGCATTCCCAGGGAATGAGGGGAGTCTTAGCCACCCCTCACCATGAGGGCCAGCCCCTCTCCATGGCCCTGCCCCTGCTCTTCCCCCCGGAGGCCCCACTGCCTGGCTGGGGGGAGGAGGGGGGACATGGGCCAGTGTTCTGCTCTCAGGCAACCTGGCCTCCTGCCCAAGGCAAGTGGAAGATTCAGGGCTCCCCACAGCAGCCTGGACTCCATGGGCAGCTCTTACCACCACCTGGCTCTTGCTTCCAGGTAGCTGAGCAGGAAGCAGGGCCTTGGGGTGGGGGGGAAGAGGAGGAGCAGGGGCAGGGCCACAGAGAGGGGTGGGGCCTCATGCCTCCCCTCTTCTATCAATGTTCTGGCGCTCATGCTGAGGGCCCCCAAATTGGCTGGGGCCCCTGGGCATGGGCCAAGTGCATTGATCCCCCATTGCCCTTGGGTTATATCTGTGTTACAGATAGGGAAACTGAGATGCAGAAAGGCAAAACAGCTTGCCCAGGTCACACAGTGCGTCTGTGGCAGAGTTGAGAGTAGGACTTAGGCGTTCCAGAGCTCACTGCTCTGCTCTACCCACTCAGATACCTCCCCTCCCCAGAGCTGGGAGCACAGCTCAGGAGTCCTGACTCCCACGCCCCTGCTCTAACCAGTAGAATAACAGAGAGAAAGTCTTCCCTGTGTAACTCCCCACAGACAGTGGAGCTGCAGCAGAATACAATTTGTCCCCTGCCTCAGGTGAAGCCCACGCAACACCCAGGGATGAGACGCCTTTACCAGGGTTGTCAGAGGCTCTGGCTAGTGACTCTCTCTGAACCCTTCTGCAGGTTCCCAGAGACAGCCTGGATTTTAAGCTGACCTCGCTCTACAACCACCACAAGGAGCAGCTCAGAGACAAGAGCCAGACAGTCATCCACAAGGAGACCCTCTTGGATGACCATGGGTGAGCAGGAGCAAGTGGCCTTTCCCCAATCTCAGGCAGGGCAGAGCCTCCTCTGGGAGCAGCTTATTGGTGACAGCAAATGCTGCAGTCTGCTCACAGCCTCAAGGGCACCAGCAGCAATGGCTGTTCAGCCTTGTCACGCGGCAGGTGCGCCCCATCCCCTTTTGGGGGCAGGGCAAGGGCTACTGCAGTCCTGGGGCTGAGTTCGCTTGTCCTCCCTTAGCCTCAGGGAAGTGTGGCCTAATGGTCAGAGTCAGTCCGACTGCCCCAGGCCCTCTGGTAGGGTGGCGTTAAACAGTCTAGGGTCTGATGGCCTGGTTTAGCAGACAAATGCAAACCTCTTGGCCTAAGGTGGGAAGACTGCCACCCCAAGGGTGGGGTTGGCAGAAGGGTTGGCAGCAGGGGGTAGGGGAATCCAGGCCCACCCTACTCCACCAGGACCCAGCCTAGAGCCCTAAAAGTGGCAGAACCTTCCGCCACTGGGTGTGGGGGGATCCCACCGCAACAGTGACAGCATTCAGCCTCATAGGTCGTCCCCCTGGGCCACTTCCTACCCCATCTCCTCGTGTGGTGGTCCTGGCATCCCCAGCATCCCAGGGTTCCTCAGTGTGGGCAGCTCCAACCCCTCTTGGGCATCTTTCGTCACATCTAGCTTCTGCGGTCTGGAGATTCAGCAGCTCCTGCATCCTCCCTTTTCAGCAGTCAGCCCCAACTGAGCTGCGTTGCTCCCTTTTATACCTGGGTTCCAGCTGGCTCATACCCAGCAGGGCCCTGGGGGCATGGCCTCCTTGGCCCATAGGGTGGGCTTAACTCCTGCAGGACCAGTGCGGGGCTGGTGTGCGCTGTCACAAGACTACATCCTGCAGAATAGTCTGGCCTCTTGGCTTGTGCATGGAGGAGGTCTAAGCCTAGGTTCAGTGGTGCTGCAGGGTCATTATGGGGAGGGAACGCACCTCCCTGGCAACAGCTCCCAAAATGACCCTGCCCCAGCAGCTCACCTTCAGCCAATACAGCTGAAGACTCCAGCTCCTGGTTCCCAGTTTTTGTAGCCATCTGTCCCAATCGGCCAACCGTACCAGGCTGTGCCTGGATTCCCCCGCATTCCAACCCACCATCAGCCTTGGGCTGTACCCACTTGCCTGGGGTTTGGAGAAGCCCAGATTCTAGTGCAGGGGAGCTGGGCACCACCCTGGGGCAGCTAGGGAATGGGGCAGGGCAGAAGGTCTCAGTCACAAAGTCCTAGTGTTGGCATGTAGCCCAGCATGCTGCTAGCTCATCACAGCATTGGCAGCACCAGGGACGGAGAAACCTAGGAGATCTGGTGTGGACAGGTCTGATGGTGCCCCCGGTACCATGACAAAAGAGTGGGGTGTTTGAAGTTAATGACTAGCAGGGGGCTTCAGACTCTATATGCTGCAGCTAGTTACTGTGAGAACGATGCTAGGAGAGACAGGGGTTTGCAGCCTAGACCCAAAAACGCAGGACTCCCAGGACAGAAGAGCTGCTCTGTTTACATCAGGTTTGGACATTTGAGGCTCATGGGAGGGCAGCTCCTTTGCACAGTCTGCTGCCTTGCCTGGGGTTCCTGCGACGTTCCTCCCCAGCAGCACAAATCCTGGCCCTGCAGAGCAGTACGTAAACGCAGGGCAGCCCCGACATCAGCAAGTCACTTGGCCAGCACGTGGCTAGGCACTACCTTACCTGCTGCCGACCTTGCCAGCTTGCTGGGCACTGCAGGAGGAGTGGCATGGCCTTGGTCACACTGACCGCTGCTCTGAACGGGTTCCATTGTTAGGCAGCACACTGGTGAGTCCCCACTAGGTACCAGCTGATCACGGGGATGCCTGCGGTTTGTAGCTAATTCCACTAAGAGCCTGTGCGTGGGATATGAGCCAGCTGGAAGGAGCCCCTTGCTGGGCCAGAGAGCAGCTACCCACGCTGCATAAAGGCTAATGGACCCCTGCTCAGAACAGAACCCTCAGCCTGAGCTTGCTTCCTCAGCCCCCGACTCCACATCCTCCTAGCTCTGCCTCCAGCCAGTAGCCACCCTCCCTTCTCAGGCACTGGGGTGGGAACGATCTGAACTTGCCGCTGGGAGTCAGTGGATCTTATTTGGCAGCTTTTCACAGGCTTCCAATCCCTGCGGGCCGGGGGGTGGGGGTGTCATCGGCAGAGCCTTGTGTCCCAGAGGCGCAATCACAGACCCTGGCCACAGTGTTGCTGTTAATTGTCAATTTCTCCCTCCCTACAAATGGAGGAGAAGGAGGAGGCAGAACCAGGTAGGATATTGTGCTCTTTGCAGGGTTGCCAACTGTTTTGATTTTATCACACGTCCTGCAATATTTGGTGTTTTTCTTCAAGCCCCAGCTCCTGGAGTGGGAGAATCTCAGCTTTTATTTATAAAAAGGACATTTCCAGCCCTCTGGGCTGCAGAGAAAAGCTTGGAAATGTGCCCTTAGTCTGACCAGAGAGGCTCAAAAAGCAGGAGGCAAAGAAACCCAAAAGCATCATCTGGGAAGTCCTGTGGCTTTGGGGGGCTTTGGGGGGCCTCACTCCTTGAACCCTTGGAGCCGGTGATGCTGCACCTGACAACCAATCAAGAGGCAATTAATACATGAAAGATGATCAAATGATCATTACCAAGGGCATGTTGCCACAGGGGGAAGAAAGGTCTGATCATGTTTTTCCCCTTTGAATGCTCTGTCCTGCAGTCAGACCCAGTAGCTTGGATAGCTGCAAGGAGCTGCTGTTCCCTTTGTCGGGAGTCCTGAGGGCATGCACTAAACCCACCCAGATGTTTCTCTGTGTTACAGTAGCGCCAGGGGGCACAACCAGAATGCAGGTGGTATGGTGCTAGGTGCTGGCATGTACCTAGTAAGAGCTGGCCTCTGCCCCAGGGAGTGCAGAGTCTGGAATTCTAAAGCCTCTCCCTCCCCTCCTGCCTACTCCAGAGCACTGAAGGGTCTCGAGCCTGTGAAGGAACCCGAGCCGCCCCCAGCGGAGCACCATACAGCCAGGGGCCTGTCTGTGAGATGCTGGGTCAGCCCCAGAAAGGAGTCGATCCACAGCATCGAGGGAGCCATCGGTAAGGGCAGCAGGTAGCTGCCTGTGCCTCCATCTTAATGGAGATCAGCCAGTGGGATGGGCCTCAAAATGCACCACGACCCACAAGGTTGAGAGTCTGGGAGGGCGAGGGACTGGCTGGTGGGGCAGTAACAAAGGGGCTGCTCCCTGAGTGCGGGGCACTGTGGAGGCTGCTCCACTGCACTGTTACCATCAGCCACACAGGGATCCCAGCTCCAGTGTGGCTGTGGTGTGGGGCTGCCTGGGCAAATCTTACCCTAGCTACCTGACAGGAACTATTCTGCAAGGATCGGTGGCTGCAGGACCCCAGGCAATGAGGCCCAGAGATTAGGAGGCTGGCTGTGAGAGTCACTGAGTACTCACTGAAGAGACTCTCCCAAGGCCACCCAGTGAGCCTGTGTCGGAACTGCGGATGCATGAGGCAGCATGACCTTATGGATAGGGGATTGGCCTGGGAGTCAGGAGACCTGGTCAGTGTCACCCACCTGGGTGAATCACAGCGCATCCCTGCCTCCATTTCCCCATCTGTATAATGGGAATAATGATGGTGCCCTTCCTTTGTGACATTCTTGGAGATCTACGCCCACCGTGCCCTGGACAAGAGTGAAGTATGGTAACTACTAGAACCAGAGTCCCCGTTCACTCCAGCGTGAGGCCTGGCCTGATGCCACCTTCCACACTTGGTAGTAGTAATCATGTGACTTTCTCCTTCCCTAGAGTGTCCCCACACAGCTGCCACCAACAGTGGATACTCCCGCAAGGAAAACGGCAGTTTCTTCTCTCGGTGAGGAGTTTGCTGGCTTGTGCCCTGGCTGTGCGACTCTGGACCCACTTCCAACTTGAGTGAACCTTCTTCTGTCTTCTCTGCGTGCATTAAACCCCTCTGGTCAGCAAAGCTCATCCAGAAAAGCACAGCCATGAACAGGGAGAGATTTTCATTTAATTTCAATCTTGTTTCCCTGTCCTCTTTGCTGCATTCATCCCTCCATGCTGGGTAACTGCTCTGTCCCTTGCCTGTGGGCCAGACGGCTGAGAGCTACACAGTATCTCAGCAGCAAGTACTGACCTTCACGCTTCAGCCCATAATACGTTATGCTACCTTCTCCACCTCCAACATGGCTCCAGTCAGCCACCCAGTCTGATCCTCTAATTCTGGGGGCCCAACTTGGTGCTCAGCACCCACAATCCCCAATAAAGCCTGGAGGGACAGTGGGTAACCAATCAGACCCTTTATTAAGTTGGGCTTCCAATAATCAGGGCTCCTAAAATGAGAGGCTGTTTTCCAGAAGCTGGCCTGTGGGCATGAGCAGGCACCGTACGTGACAGCGTGGTGGTTTATTCATTAAAGAACATTGGGGCATTCAATCAACTGAAAAGGCAGCAAATTCCAAACTAATACAAGGAAATTTTTTTTTCACACAATATATACTTAGCCTAGGGAACTCACTTCCACAAGAAGTTGAGGCCATGAATTTGCAAGAGTTTAAAAGGGACTGGGGATTTTTCTATGGAAAGGAGAAAATCCAGGGATATTAACCTTCCTGCTGCAGGGCTCAAACTCATCTTTATTAGAGCCCAGGATGAAACCTAATGTGGGGGCAAATTACCTCCATTCTGCTATCCCAAGGTTCTTACACCACCCTGTGAAGCAGCTAGGGCTGGGCACTGCCAGACAGAGCAATATGGAGCCATGGGCTGATCGGCATTGGGGGTTCCTATGCGCCTGCCATTTGGGGATTAAGTCATCATCATCAAGCTTCCCTGCAAGATGCTTTGTAAAAAAGCACAAGTGATTTGTTTGGTCTCTTTCATGCCAGCAAGTTCACCCCTTAGCTCTGCCCCCTTGGGAAGAGTTGCTTTTCTCTGTCCTTACAATGGTTCCAGCATGGGTGCACAGATGTGCTCAGGAGTCCTGGGATGCGGTCACACATCATCTCCATGGTGAGCAAATGGTCTTCAGCAAGGTAATTCAGGCCCCTGCACAATACCCAGCACTAGCACAGCTCCAGCCGGGGGCTCGCAAACCCACCTGATGCTCCCAGGGCGGGAGACTTAAACCAGCCATCTCCCAGCTTTCTAAGGTGAGCTAGTTGGGGGGAAGCCCCGTTGCAGCTGGTCTGCCTCAGAAAGCTTGCGCTAGCACGGACTAAATGGAATTAGTTACATCAGTGCAAATACCTAATGCAGATGGATTTAAACCAGGTTAATTCATTAAATTACCAGGTGAAAATACCCCAGATTAAGTGGATCTATAGTGGAGGTTTACACCTGTGTAATTAAAGGGATCATTTATACTGGTGCAAAAACAGCCATGTGCAGATCAGTCCTATCAAGTATCAGTGGTTATACATGACACATCCAGCCCCAGGGTCAGGCCATAGGTGAAAGGAGTCTGATGATCTCAATTCTACAGCTGCTTTGTATTTGTCTGAACTCCTCTGGGGAATAGGTGGTCTTAGAGTAGGAGGAGCCAGTCAGAGGTGAAGTGCGTAGACTGAGACAGACAATAAGACTTGTCAGAATTCAGGCACCTTTCCAGTGTGGAAAATGCAACTGTAGCACCTGCTTGCATTACACCTCGCTCACACGAGCAGCTGCTCATTTCCCCCTCCATGTATGCCTCAAGAACAAGACTCCCACACACCAGTTTATTGGAGCTGTGGATCAGCTCATATTTATTCCTCTACACTCATTGCTGGCCCAGCCCTGCCTTAGCCTGCACAATAGGGAAAGAGCAATGGTAGGCTCCCTACAGGATTCTTCACTGGTCTGAAAAACTCTTCCATTAAAAAAAAAAGTTCCTCTCTTGGCAATAGAAGAGGATGACGGCACGATGGATGGGCTGCTAACCAGCCTTCCAAAACCATAGCTCCAGCCAAACATTACAGCAGCAAAAGGTGTGAACCTCACCACCCTAATTTGTTTCAGTGCCATGTTAACCTCCAACTCCCATCAGGGCTAAGGCACCTCTGCGCTACAGGGACTAGCACCACAACGGGGTGGGGTGGGGGGTGTTTCTGACTAGCATGTCCCCAAGAACAGGAGCTAGGTTGATGGACACTTTCTTCCATTCACCTTGCTGTGTGTACCCTGGGGGTGAGCCTGGCACAGCAGCAGCGCGGAGTGGGGGTTTTGCACACCTGTGAGCACCATAGCTATGTCAACCCAAAACGTAGGCCATACCTCAGCAGAAGAGAAATCAAGCTTGTGGGTTTGTCGCAGAGCTCCCCTTTCAGGAGTTAGGCCTGGCTCAATTCCCTGCTCTGCCAGGGGAAGAAGAGGATTGGAAGAGGGATCTCCCACCCCAGGAGCTTGCCCAAACCCCTGGGCCATTGGGTATTCTGCTGTGGGTCTCCTCCAATCTCTGGATAATTAAATGTGACTGGTGCTCAGGGACTGGACCTTGACTGTTTCTGAGCTAGAATCATTCTCTCTCTGGCCCAGCACAACTTTCATTATTTAGACACCGTGGACCAGCTTCAAGAGGCGGGATTGAGGGAAACCCACATCACAGTATCCCAGGCCCTGCAGGCAAGATGGGCAGCTGAATTCCTCTGGGGTTCAGGCAGGAAACAGGCATACGTTCACCTAGAGGGAAGTGGCAACAGGCACCGTGTTCAGGCTCAGCAAGAGTTCTGTGGATTACAGTGAGCTGAAAACTGGGATGTAGGAACTGGAATACCAGCCTGAGCCCCCCAAGTTGCTTTTCCTGGTGCAGTGAAGCACTCTCAGTGAGAGGCCACCAAGAGGCTGCTCCACCTGCTTGTACGTGGGTGACTAATGTATTACTACAGCCAATCAGACTCATCACCCACAGCTCATCAGCTCTTACTCAGACAGTCCCACTGAAGTCAAAATGCTCACTCACCTGCGTAAGGGCTGCAGCCCTAGGGACGGGTTCATAGGATCAGGCCCCGTGGTATGTGTGATGTCAGAATGACACCTGCTGGGGTCTTGCCAGTGAAGCAGACAGTGCCAGAGGGGTTCAGAGAGGCCACTGAAAGCACACTCTGGGAGGGAGAGCTGAGCTGAGCTAGATTTCAGTGCCCCTTTAATAACACCATTACATTTTCGTGATTGGGGGTGGGGGGTTATTTTGTGTGTAAGCCATTGACAGAGAAAACCTGCCGACGGGCATTGCTGTGTTTCTCCACCCCATGCTAGCTTGCTCTCACACCCATTTCAGCCCTGCTCCCCACATTTGCTGTAAGCTCACCCCCATTACCTTCAAGCTGTTTGCACTAGGGTGTGCAAAGCAAGTATCCCCAGGATACTCCTGAGCTACTTGTCAGCTCGCAAGGGTACTGCGCTCCCAGTGCTGGGAGTTCACACAACACACCCACGATACCAACCCAGTCACCCCAGGCCACACATGCCAAGCAGGATGGCCTTGGGTGCCAAAACAAACCTGTACTCTCAGCAATTGCCCCAGAAGGGCCAGAAATGCAGGGAAAATAATCAAAGGCTGGAGCCATTGAAGTGGTTTTAATACTGAGAGCTATAAACTCCCATTGGAGCTTTGAGCAAAGACCACTTTGTGCCCTCCCATTACAGTCACCCATTAGCCTAGGACCAGGATCATTTATTTTCTTGGCAACAGTGTGCCCTTGTTGCCAAGAAGGCCAATGGCATTTTGGGATGTATAAGTAGGGGCATAGCCAGCAGATCGAGGGATGTGATCGTTCCCCTCTATTCGACACTGGTGAGGCCTCATCTGGAGTACTGTGTCCAGTTTTGGGCCCCACACTACAAGGAGGATGTGGATAAATTGGAGAGAGTCCAGCGAAGGGCAACAAAAATGATTAGGGGTCTAGAGCACATGACTTATGAGGAGAGGCTGAGGGAGCTGGGATTGTTTAGTCTGCAGAAGAGAAGAATGAGGGGGGATTTGATAGCTGCTTTCAACTACCTGAAAGGGGGTTCCAAAGAGGATGGCTCTAGACTGTTCTCGGTGGTAGCAGATGACAGAACGAGGAGTAATGGTCTCAAGTTGCAATGGGGGAGGTTTAGATTGGATATTAGGAAAAACTTTTTCACTAAGAGGGTGGTGAAACACTGGAATGCGTTACCTAGGGAGGTGGTAGAATCTCCTTCCTTAGAGGTTTTTAAGGTCAGGCTTGACAAAGCCCTGGCTGGGATGATTTAACTGGGAATTGGTCCTGCTTCGAGCAGGGGGTTGGACTAGATGACCTTCTGGGGTCCCTTCCAACCCTGATATTCTATGATTCTATGATTTTCTTTTGGAGAATATTAAGCTACTCCAGCCTGCATACCATTTGGGGAGCTGAACACCAGAGATTACAAGGGGGATTTTAAGGAGTGGAGGATAACACACTGTGGCCTGGATTTTGAAAGCTCAGTTCCCTTCACAGCACTAAAATAAGGGGCCAGATTTCCTGTACACAGCATGATGAGCCTTCTTGGAAACCTGCCCCTCCCCGCCCAGCCACCATTGTGGGTTCAGGGAGGGATAGCTCAGCAGTTTGGGCATTGGCCTGCTAAACCCAGGGTTGGGGATCTGGGGAAAAAATTGGGGATTGGTCCTGCTTTGAACAGGGGGTTGAACTAGCTGACCTCCTGAGGTCCCTTCCACCCCTGAGATTCGAGATGGAGATCACAGCCATGCAGCTAAATCACCCTGTGGCCAATGGGGCAGGAGAACAAACAGGCCGCCACCACCACGTTTAAATGGAGATTTACAGTATTTTTGTATGAGCTTGACCCCCCCGGCCTCCGGACCCCCCGCCCAGCAGGAAGCCCGCAGAGCGGCCTGCACGCCTTAGGGAGGGATTAAGGGCCATGTGGTTCCAGGGACAGATGGAGCCACAAGCCTGGCGGGGGCGGCTGGCCGGACACCGCAGGACTCCAGGGTCCAACGCTTCCCTGTGAACACAGCGGCCCAGCCGGGGGGAAGGGGCAGGCCGGGGCGTTACTGCCCGGGGGGGGGGCCGTGAACAGAGCCTCCAGCGGCTGCCCCGCAGCACGTGCCTCGCCCCCTCCCCCGCCGCGCGCGCGCACAGCCGCACCCTCCCCCCCCGCGCGGCCGGGCTCAGATCAGAATCGCCTCGATGCTCATGGGCCGGGGGCTCGGGCCAGCGCGGACCCGCCCCGCGGCCTCGTCTATCTGATCGACTCATCACCTCTGAGCGCCGGGCGGGCCGGCGGCGGCCTCCGAGCTCCGCTCCCCGCACAGCGCCCGCGGGCTTCGCGGGAGGGGTCTTCTCATCTCGGGCCGGGCGGCCGCCCCCGGCCCGATCGAATAAGATCAGCGTGTAGCCAGGCTCCCAGCAGGGCCACACACGCACCACGCGCACCCTGCACGCCCCCGCCCCCGCCCGCCCCCCGGTGCGCACACACAGCCCGCACACTCACTCGCCACCCGCTCCCCTGCTGGGCCGCCGCGCGCGCGGCGACGCCTTTTATACAGCCTGGTCCGCACTGCATCATGGGAGCCCCAGCTTCCTCCATAGAGCTCTCCCGGGACGGGCCGCGGCCGCTCTCGGGCGCCCTCTTCGGCCGGGAGGACTCCTCGCAACCCTCTTAGGTGGCCCGCGGCTTTCCACCTCCAGCTCCTTTTGCCCCAAGCCGGGACCTGAGCAGGGTGAGCTGCCGCCGGGAAATCTCCGCGTCTCCAGCGAACAACATGATTTTATCAAAACGTATAAACGAGGATTAGCTGAAAAAACTGTATGTTTGACTGAGGGGAGATTTTCACACACTAGGAGACTTACACATCCCATTGGCTCACCCACACTGCAGAAATCCTTCTGCAGAACCAGCAGGTACGTTAAACACCTTCCAGCATCAGTCCCAAACCCGAGTGGGCAAAGTCCACAGTGCCTAGGGCAGCTCCATAGTGTGAAATCGCCTTGTTTTAGAGACACTGACAGGAAACCTAAGCTGCACAAATACAAATGTGAGGTAGATCAATGCCCAGATCTGTGCATATGCAGGAAGGCCAGGGAAAGTCACCATCAATTCTCTGGCTCTAAATATTCAGTTTTTTCCCCCTGTATTTTTCTGTGATTTGCATTTTAGTTTGAGAAATATATTCTGGCCTCCTAGTTTACTTCCAGAGCTTGTGTGATTTCTGGTTTTGTCTATGCAGAGTAGATCACGCCATATGCAGGCACGCACAGGCCCAGTCTAGCCCAATTCCATTACATCAGTCACCCCATCTGTGCAGGCCAGAACAAACTGCTAGAACATGCTAACTCCCTACCCTGCTGTAGCAGGACCTGGGAACATGTTAGTTTTGTTAGCAGAGAAGGGATATACTAATTTAGACTCCTGGGGGGCTGTAATACTTGGGTCTAATGTTGGTTGTTGGGTTTAGTGTGTGGGTGCTAGAGGTGGTCAGTCTAGATATCCTGCTGGTCCCTTCCAGCCTTAAACTCTATGGTGTAAGTCTTAAAACTTTGTTGAATGAAATTCCTCCATCTGTTCAACTGCATAGTCAGCCCACTCTCAAATTCTGTCCTGCAGTGCCCTCTGCCATAAGGCTAGTACAAGCTCCATCTAGCCAGTAACCAGACTAGAGAAAGCGGATGTGGTTTCCAGGCTCTGCTACAACATGGTCAGTTTAGATTCCATTCTAGGTGAGGGTTGGAGTTCTTTTTAGCAAATCCAAACAGTGGATTAAGAAGCTACCACATTCATTCACCAAGGGGCAAAATCAGAGAAGTAGAAAGGGGCCATATGAGAGGAAGGGTGGCACAGCAGACAGGGTGCTAGCATGCAACATAGAAGACTCGGGTTCAAGTCCCTGCTCTGCCACAGACTTCTTGTGTGACCTTGGGCTAGTAATTTAGTCGCACTGTGCCTCAGGTCCCCCTCTGTCATACTGCCCCCCTTCATAGGGGGAGTGAGGATAAACACATTAAAGATTATGAGGTGCCCAGATATTAGGGTCTGGGGGCTGTAGAAGAACCTACTGTGGATGTTATACCATCTTTAGCTTTCACAGTCCCTCAGAACACCAACTTAAATGCCTGATACCCTCCCCCTAACACAGCAGTGGGAAAACTATGGCCTGTCAGGGCTTTGGATCCAGCCCATGGGATTGCCAGTGCAGTGGGGCTTAGGCAGGCTCGCTGCGTGCCCTGGCCCTGTGCTGCTCCTGGAAGCAGCCGGCACCACGTCCCTGCGGCCCCAGGGAAGGAGTGCAGGGGGCTCTGCATGCTGCCCTCACTTGCAGGCACTGCCCCCCCTCCCTCTGCAGCTCCCATTGGCTGAGAATGGGGAACCACAGCCAATGGGAGCTTCGGGGGAGGTACCCGCAAGGCATGATGCCAACTGCTTCCGGGAGCAGCGTGGGGCCAAGGCAGGCAGGGAGCCTGCCTTGGCCCCACTGCATGCTGCTGCTACCCCAGAGCCGCTCCGGGTAAGCGGCGCCAGAGTCCACACCCCAACCCCCTGCCCTGAGCCCCCTCCCGCACCCCTCCTGCCCACCAACCTGGAGCCCCCTCCCGCACTCCACATCCCCTCCTGCACCCCAACCCCCTGCCGAGCCCCCTCCTGCACCCTGCACCCCTACCCCTTGCCCTGAGCCCCTTCCTACACACCACACTCCCTCCCGCACCCCAACCCTCTGCCCCAGCCCCAGCCTGACATTCCAGGCCCTACATTCATGGGAGCTACATTGAGTCCCCATCATCACACACTTGGAGAATGTTTCACAGGGAAGTGTTGTCCCATTAACTCATGTGTACATTAATTGAACAGCTGCTTTTTTAGGGTGACAGGTCACTGGGCTTAAAAGAAGGTGATACAACATAGCTAAAAATGCCATCTGCATTCTAAGTAGTTCTAGAACTCCACTGCTCTGGAAATGAAAAACTAAACGGACAGAAAACAGTTTGCGACACCGAATCCCTGAGCTGCCCTCCTAGCTCTTGGCAGCACATGGCGAACCAGACCCATTCACATCCCTGCCAACACTGGCGAAACAGGCGCACAAATAAGGTAGCACATAAAAGACTCCACATTCCACTGAGACAGTCTCAAAAGCCAGCCAAGTCAATGGACAGACTCCCATTGACTCCAACGGGTGCTGGCCCCTAGAAAGGCAAAGCGAGGCTGGGAAGGAAATACCTCAGCCTTTGCCAAATGACAATGGACAAAGTCAGTAGGGAAAAGACATTTTATTGGCAAGTTTTTTATTCAGGATTCTATAAACAATGGAGAATTTTAAAAAACTAAGCTACAAAAAAGTAGTTGAGTGATCCCTTCACTGCAACTACTGTAGGGGACTGATTCCTACATTTCAATCTGGGTGTGTAAAAGCTGGAGAGAGCAGCTCAAGAGAGGTGAAAAACAAATTGAGAAATCAGGCCCATTAGAGATGGGAATAAAATACAGAACAACATCAGTAGAGGAGGCATTTGTCTTTAACAATCTATACACTTTCCAAATATACAAGTTGTGATGTTAAAATGTGGCTTAGACATTATCTTTACTATTAAGTTTAGTTACACAGTGTTCCCACCCCCTCCCCACCTACTCCCTCCTTAGTATAAACATCAAGGCTTGTGTTGGCTTCTAAATCACTTTCATCCATGACATCATTCAAGGACAAGGATGATTTGTACAGTATGTCAGGGTCCCAGATGAGCACCACTCTTCTAGCCACCTCTATCTCATGCTACGTTTACACCAACGACACACTGCTATCACTGAACAGTGATTTGCTGCCCATTGCAATCCAGATCTACTTTCTGCTTGAAAACCTTCTTATGTGACTACAGAAGGTAGTCTTCAGAACCATGTTAGATGGGTTTCACTTTGTTACCTATTGAGAAATTTCAGTTTAGGATATCATCTCCCTAATCTTAGGCCCCAAAATACGTAGCTCTAACATAAGAGTGTCATTATGGTCAACGTATCTCCCTCCCCTGCTGTTCTTACTACAATTATTGGGACTTAAAGAAATTAACTCTAAAAATAGCTTAAATGCAACCCATTCCCATCTATGTTCTGCCAAACTGAAATTTGTATCTATTTTGGTAGGCCCAAGCAATTAACAGTGAAACAAAACATGAGGTTTTCCTTACACTGACTGTATAATGTTATAGGAAAGACTATTTGATTTGTGTACATCCCTACATTAAGTGATCTTTGCTGATTACTTTATAAAACGATAGGAAGATAAAAACATCTTCTCACTTTACTGAAAGCACAGAGAACTTGGAGCCGTTGTGAAGACCAGAGGGTCTCTCTCTTGGTTTGGAAGAGGCTTGGTAATGGGGGCATTTCCTCTTGGCATCGCCAAACTGGGCTCTGTCCATTCCTTTAAAGAGATTAAATATTGACCTCTCTCTCCGCCTCAGGTAAGTCCTCGTTTTCAGCAGCTTCTCCCAAACAGATTTGTGCACCGAAGCCTTGAGATTCATTTGATGAACAGAACATAAAAAGCCATCACAATGCAGGATATAGCCACTGCTGCATGAAGTCTGGTGCCAATCACTGCAGCTGAAAGACAAAATGAAGATAAGTGGCATCTCCAGCACACCGCTCAGAATGACCCTCCCTAAGGCTCATAACACCGAAGCGTTGTAGGTAAGTGTCAGACCCATTTTACTGATGGTTGTGATGGAAAGGTTCAGCAGCTGCCTTCCCCCAAGGAGGAAGTTACAGGGAATCAGGAGCAGACCCAGGTGTCTCGGCTCCGGTGCCTCGCTCTAGCCTGCCCAGCGGGTTTCCCGGAGCAAGTGGCCTCGCGCCCTCTGTGAGGGGAGCTTTGCAACGCTGAGGGCCCCTCGGGGTCCCCCTTACCTTTGTAGAATACGCCCCAGACCCCGCGCTTCTCCGACAGCAGCCAGGCCTTGAGCCGCGGCACCTTCCGGAAGTAGGCGCAGGTGCAGACGAAGAGCAGGCCGAAGACCAGCACCCCGTCCAGCGAGTAGGCTGCAAGGCGGGGCGAGAGTCAGCGGCTGCAGCAGGCCTTGCCCCGGGTCATCCCCCCCCCCGAGTCACTCTCCCCCCCCCGCGGCCAGCCCCCCCGCCCGCCCCCCCCGAGTCACTCTCCCCCCGCCCGCCCCGCCCGCCCCCCCGAGTCACTCTCCCCCCCCCGCGGCCAGCCCCCCCGCCCGCCCCCCCGAGTCACTCTCCCCCCCCCCGCGGCCAGCCCCCCCGCCCGCCCCCCCGAGTCACTCTCCCCCCCCCCGCGGCCAGCCCCCCCGCCCGCCCCCCCGAGTCACTCTCCCCCCCCCCGCGGCCAGCCCCCCCGCCCGCCCCCCCGAGTCACTCTCCCCCCCCCCGCCCGCCCGCCCCCCCGAGTCACTCTCCCCCCCCCCCGCGGCCAGCCCCTCCGCCCGCCCCCCCGAGTCACTCTCCCCCCCCCCGCGGCCAGCCCCTCCGCCCGCCCCCCCGAGTCACTCTCCCCCCCCCCGCGGCCAGCCCCTCCGCCCGCCCCCCCGGGTCACTCTCCCCCCCCCCGCGGCCAGCCCCCCCGCCCGCCCCCCCGAGTCACTCTCCCCCCCCCCCCGCGGCCAGCCCCTCCGCCCGCCCCCCCGAGTCACCCCGCCCCGCCGAATCACTCCCCCCTCCCGGTCCGAGGGACCCCCCCGCGGAACCCAGGCGTCCCAGCTCGGGCAGGACACACCGGGCTACGCCCGCCTCTCACCGTTGGTCATGGCGGGGGGGGAGGGGCGGCCGCTTTGAGTCCCGGGCGGCTCCTGTCACTGCATCACACAGACAGGGGCGGGCCCGTCCTTTCTGCGCATGCGCTACCACCGGCCAGCCCGCTGCCAACGCGACAGCGGGACCGCCAGGCAGAACCAGCCGCGCGCTGAAAGCGCTGGCCAGGCGCAGCCAGTCGAAGGCCGAGCGGGCAGGCGACGCCAATCAAACGACTTAGCGCGCTTAGGCCTCCTCAATCGAGTACCGATAGGCGACTCCAATTATTTTTTTAATTTACTGATTATTGGTACCAGGCCTAGCCCCAAGCTGGGATCAGGGCCGCACTGTGTCGGCGTGGCACACACACGGTGAGAGATAGTCCCTGTCCCAAAGAGCTCGCGGTCTGCACTGGCACAGGTCGGGCTGCCGCAGCTCCAGGATTGTCCTGGAGTCTCAAGGAATCAAAGGTGAATTTTTAATGGCAGGTCATGTCACGGAGTGAAACCAACCAGAATTGGCAACCCTAGGCACAGAGTGGGAGGGTAAACTGAGGCACAGCGAGGGGAAGGGACTGGCCGTAAGTCACCCAGCAGTAGGGTGACCAGGTGTCTGGTTTTTGACCGGAACACCCGGTTGAAAAGGGACCCTGGTGGCTCTCGTCAGCACCGCCGACTGGGCCGTTAAAAGTGTGGTTGGTGGTGCGGTGGCACTAAGGCAGGCTGGTCCCAACCTGTCCTGGCTCTGCACTGTGCCCCGGAAGCGGCCAGCAGGTCCAGCTCCTAGGTGGGGGGCCCACGGGGCTCTGTGCACTGCCCCTGCCCCGAGCACTGGCTCTGCACTCCCATTGGCCAATTCCCGGCCAATGGGAGCTGGGGGGGTGGTGCCTGCAGGCGAGAGCAGCACGTGGCACCTCCTGCCCCCCCACCTAGCACCTGGACTTGCTGGCTGCTTCCGGGGCGCATGCAACATGGTGCCAGGACAGGCTGGCAGCCTGCCTTAGCTCCCCCTCCCCCTCGCTGTGTTGCTGACTGGCAGCCACCCAAGCTAAGCCCACCCCCAACCCCATGGCCTAGCCCTGACCCCCCTAACCTGGAGCACCCTCCTGCACCCCAAACCCCTCATCCTCAGCCCCACCCCAAAGCCTGCACCCCCAGTTAGAGCCATCATCCCCTCCTGCACCCCAAACCCCTGCCCCAGCACAGTGAAGGTGAGTGAGGGTGGGGGAGAGCAAGCTACTGAGGGAGGGGGAATTTAGTGAGTTGGAGGTGGGGCCTCAGTGAAGGGGCAGAGCTAGGGTGTTTGGTTTTGTGCGACTAGAAGGTTGGCAACCCCACCCAGCAGGCAAGTGGCAGAACTGGAGAAAGAACACAGGTGTCTTGACTTCCAGCCCAGTACCCCATCTACTAGACACCTCTAAATTATGCCATAGTAGATGCACAGAGACATCCCTCTTTCCATTACTAGCTCTGAGCTGCGGCTTTGCTGCTCAAGTTTATGGTTTTATGGTAAGTATAAGTGAGGGTAGGTGAGTGTATGTGTTGTGCAGGGAGCTTTGTGTTGTTTTGTGCGAGTGGTGAATGAGGGGTGTTTGCTGTAGCAAGGGGCTATGTGTCGGAGCAGCTAGAGAGGCAATTCTTGATTTAGTCCTATGTGGAACACAGGATCTGATCCAAGAGGTGAATAGAGCTGAACCGCTTAGTAATAGCAACCATAATGTAATTATATTTAACATCATTGTAGGGGGGAAATACCAAAGAAACCTACCACAGTAGTATTTAACTTGAAAAAGGGGAACTATTCAAAATTGAGTAGGCCAGTGAAATGGAAATTAAAAGGAGCAGTGTCATAGGGTCCTTGGTGGGCTGGGAGGCCGAGGGGTTAACATCCACTCAGTCATGGGGAAGTGGTAGGGGAACCCTGGCCCACCAACTCCACCAAGTTCTGACCCAGGGCCCTAGGAGGGTCAGCAGCGTTTGACTTCCGGGGCGACCCTCTGAGTTAACCTCTGTGACACTCTGTGCCCCAAAGCAACACCCTGGCACCCCCATATTCACCACTGTCATATACGTATATGTTTTGTACAAAGTATGCCTTGGGAGGTATCATTCTAAAAGTCTTCATCTACTAAACATTAATATCTCGTTGGTTGTATGCGCTATCATTGTATGTGAGGTTATGAAGTTTTGCTAGGTGCTATGTGTTTCTATGTACCTGCAGGGCCAGTTAGACAGCTAGAACTGCAGAGTCTCAATGCGTGGATGAGACGATGGTGTAGGGAGGAGGGGTTTAGATTTATTAGGAACTGGGGAAACTTTTGGGAAAGGGGGAGCCTGTACAGGAAGGATGGGATCCACCTAAACCAAACTGGAACCAGATTGCTGGCACTTAACATTAAAAAGGTCTTAGAGCAGTTTTTAAACTAAGGGCTGGGGGAAGCCGACAGGTGCAAAGGAGCATGTGGTTCAGACAGAGACATCCCTTTGGGGAGGATCTATTAATGGAGATTCTCTATGTCCTAGTGAGGACGAGAGGATGAAAAATGATAAAATACAGGCAGGGTCTGATCATAAACAATCAAATAAAGAAGAGTCCCATTCAGTTACATCGTGTAATGACAGACAGCTAAAAGGAGACAAGTTTTGAAGTGCTTATATACCAATGCTAGAAGTCTAAATAATAAAATGGGTGAACTAGAGTGCCTCGTATTACATGAGGCTATTGATATAATAGGCATCACAGAAACTTGGTGGAATGAGGATAATCAATGGGACACAGTAATACCAGGGTACAAAATATATCGGAAGGACAGAACAGGTCATGCCAGTGGGGGAGTGACATTATATGTGAAAGAAAGCGTAGAATCAAATGAAGTAAAAATCATAAATGAATCAAACTGTACCATAGAATCTCTATGGATAGAAATTCCATGCTCTAATAATAATAAGAATATAGCGGTAGGGATATATTACCGACCACCTGACCAGGATGGTGACTGTGAAATGCTCAGGGAGATTAGAGAGGCTATTAAAATAAAAAAAAACAATAATAATAATAATGGGGCATTTCAATTATCCCCATATTGACTGGGTACATATCACCTCAGGATGGGAAGCAGAGAGAAAGTTTCTTGACACCTCAAATGACTGCTTCTTGGAGGAACTAGTCCTAGAACCCACCAGAGGAGAGGCAATTCTTGATTTAGTCCTAAGTGGAGCACAGAAGCTGGTCCAAGAGGTGAATATAACTGGACTGCTTGGTAATAGTGGCCATCGTATACTTAAATTTAATATCCCTGTGGCAGGAAAAACACCACAATGGCCCAGCACTGTAGCATTTAATTTCAGAAAGGGGAACTACACAAAAATGAGGAGGTTAGTTAAACACAAATTAAAGGGTGTAGTGTCAAAAGGGAAATCTCTGCAAGCTGCATGGAAACTTTTTAAAGACACCATAATAGAGGCTCAACTTAGAGGTATACCCCAAATTAAAAAAACATAGTAAGAGAACCGAAAGAGAGCCACCGTGGCTAAACAACAAAGTAAAAGAAGCAGTGAGAGGCAAAAAGGCATCCTTTAAAAAGTGGAAGTTAAATCCTAGTGAGGAAAATAGAAAGGAGCATAAACACTGGCCAATGATGGGTAAAAATACAATTAGGAAGGCCAAAAAAGAATTTGAGGAACAGTTAGCCAAAGAATCAAAAAGTAATAGCAAATTTTTTTTTAAGTACATCAGAAGCAGGAAGCCTGCTAAACAACCCATGGGGCCACTGGACGATCGAGGTGCTAAAGGAGCACTCAAGGACGATAAGGCCATGGCGGAGAAACTAAATGAATAAAGACTGGGAGTGGATGTGTCATTATACAAAGTAAAACTATTCCCCCCCCCCCCGCCCCTCACACGTTCTTGTCAACTGCTGGAAATGGCCCACCTTGATTATCACTACAAAAGGTGTCGTCCCCCCCCCCCCCCGGTAATAGCTCACCTTACCTGATCACTCTCGTGACAGTGTGTATGGTAACACCCATTGTTTCATGTTCTCTGTGTATATAAAATCTCCCCACTGTATTTTCTACCGCATGCATCCGATGATGTGAGCTGTAGCTCACAAAAGCTTATGCTCAAATAAATGTGTTAGTCTCTAAGGTGCCACAAGTCCTCCTTTTCTTTTTGCAGATACAGACTAACACGGCTGCTACTCTGAAACCTGAATGAATTATTTGCATCAGTCTTCACGGCTGAGGATGTGAGGGATATTCCCAAACCTGAGCCATTCTTTTTAGGTGACAGATCTGAGGAACTGTCCCAGAATGAGGTATCATTAGAGGAGGTTTGGAACAAATTGATAAATTAAACAGCAATAAGTCACCGGGACCAGATGGCATTCACCCAAGGGTTCTGAAGGAACTCAAATGTGATATTGCAGAAGTACTATCTGTAGTCTGTAACCTATAATTTAAATCCGCTTCTGTACCAGATGACTGGAGGGTAGCTAATGTGACACCAATTTTTAAAAAGGGCTCTAGAGGTGATCCCGGCAATTACAGGCCTGTAAGCCTGGCTTCAGTACTGGGCAAACTTGTTGAAATTATAATAAAGAACAATAAATTTGTTAGTCTCTAAGGTGCCATAAGTACTCCTTTTCTTTTTGCGTCAGACATATAGATGGACATAATTTGTTGAGGAAGAGTCAACATGGTTTTAGTAAAGGGAAATCATGCCTGACCAATCTACTTAAATCAACGTACATTTAGTTGTCATGGGATAAGAGGGAAGATCCTTTCATGGATTGAGGACGGGTTAAAAGACAGGGAACAAAGGGTAGGAATAAATGGTAAATTTTCAGAATGAAGAGGGGTAACTAGTATTGTTCCCCAAGGTTCAGTTCTAGGACCAATCCTATTCAACTTACTCATAAATTATCTGGAGAAAGGGGTAAACAGTGAGGTGGCAAAGTTTGCAGATGATACTAAACTGCTCAGGATAGTTAAGACCAAAGCAGACGGTGAAGAACTTCAAAAAGATCTCACAAAACTAAGTGATTGGACAAAATGGCAAATGATATTTAATATGGATAAATGTAAAGTAATGTACATTGGAAAAAATAACCCCAACTATACATACAATATGATGGGGGCTAATTTAGCTACAGCTAATCAGGAAAGAGATCTTGGAGTCATCGTGGATAGTTCTCTGAAGATGTCCATGCAGTGTGCAGCGGCAGTCAAAAAAGCAAACACAATGTTAGGAATAATTTAAAAAGAGATAGAGAATAAGACAGAGAATATCTTATTGCCCTTATATAAATCCATGGTATGCCCACATCTTGAATACTGCATACAGATGTGGTCTCCTCATCTCAAAAAAGATATACTGGCATGAGAAAAAGTTCAGAGAAGAGCAACTAAAGTGATTAGGGGTTTGGAACGGGTCCCATATGAGGATAGATTAAAGAGGCTAGGACTTTTCAGCTTGGAAAAGAGGAGACTGGGGGGGGGGGGAATATGATAGAGGTATATAAAATCATGAGAGGTGTGGAGAAAGTGAATAAGGAAAAGTTATTTACTTGTTCCCATAAGAACTAGGGGCCACCAAATGAAATTAATGGGCAGCGGGTTTAAAACAAATAAAAGGAAGTTCTTCTTCACACAGCGTACAGTCAACCTGTGGAACTCCTTGCCTGAGGAGGTTGTGAAGGCTAGGACTATAACAGGGTTTAAAAGAGAACTAGATAAATTCATGGAGGTTAAGTCCATTAATGGCTATTAGCCAGAATGGGTAAGGAATGGTGTCCCTAGCCTCTGTTTGTCAGAGGGTGGAGCTGGATGGCAGGAGAGAGATCACTTGATCTTTACCTGTTAGGTTCACTCCCTCTGGGGCACCTGGCATTGGCCACTGTCAGCAGACAGGATACGTGGCTGGATGGACCTTTGGTCTGACCCAGTATGGCCATTCTTATGTTCTTATGTACTTGAATTCTTTGACACTAAACTGGGAGGAGAGGTAGATATGCTGGAGGTTAGGAATAGTATACAGAGGGACCTAGACAAATTAGAGGATTGGGCCAAAAGAAATCTGATGAGGTTCAACAAGGACAAAGTGCAGAGTCCTGCACTTAGGACAAAAGAATCCCATGCACCGCCACAGACTAGGGACCGAATGGCTCAGCAGCAGTTCTGCAGAAAATGACCTAGGAGTTACAGTGGATGATAAGCTGGAAATGAGTCAACAGTGTGCCCTTGTTGCCAAAAAGGCCAATGGCATTTTGGGCTGTATAAGTAGGGGCATAGCCAGCAGATCAAGGGACATGATCGTTCCCCTCTATTTGACATTGGTGAGGCCTCATCTGGAGTACTGTGTCCAGTTTTGGGCCCCACACTACAATTTTTTCACATTCTTCTGGGAGAGAGAGTCCAGCGGAGGGCAACACAAATGATTAGGGGACTGGAACACATGACTTATGAGGGGAGGCTGAGGGAACTGGGGATGTTTAGTCTGCAGAAGAGATGAATGAGGGGGGATTTGATAGCTGCTTTCAACTACCTGAAAGGGGGTTCCAAAGAGGATGGCTCTAGACTGTTCCCAGTGGTAGCAGATGACAGAACGAGGAGCAATGGTCTCAAGTCACAGTGGGGGAGATTTAGGTTGGAAATTAGGAAAAACTTTTTCACTAGGAGGGTGGTGAAACACTGGAATGCGTTACCTAGGGAGGTGGTGGAATCTCCTTCCCTTGAAGTTTTTAAGGTCAGGCTTGACAAAGCCCTGGCTAGGATGATTTAGTTAGGGATTGGTCCTGCTTTGAGCAGGGGGTTGGACTAGATGACCTCCTGAGGTCCTTTCCAATCCTGATATTCTATGAGGGGATCAACAAGCATGTGGACCAAGGGGATCCAGTGGATATAGTGTACTTAGATTTTCAGAAAGCCTTTGACAAGGTCCCTCACCAAAGGCTCTTATGCAAAGTAAGCTGCCACGGGATAAGAGGGAAGGTGCTCTCATGGATTGGTAACTGGTTAAAAGATAGGAAACAAAGGGTAGGTATAAATAGTCAGTTTTCAGAATGGAGAGAGGTAAATAGTGATGTCCCCAGACTCTGTTCTGGGACCAATCCTATTCAACATATTCATAAATGATCTGGAAAAAGAGGTAAAACAATGAGAAGGCAAAATTTGCAGATGATACAAAATTACTAAAGATAGTTAAGACCCAGGCAGACTGTGAAGAGCTACAAAAGGATCTCTCAAAACTGGGTGACTGGGCAACAAAATGGCAGATGCAATTTAATGTTGATAAATGCAAAGTAATGCACATTGGAAGGCATAAGACCAACTATACATATAAAATGATGGGGTCTAAATTAGCTGTTAGCACTCAAGAGAGAGATCTTGGGGTCATTGTGGATAGTTCTCTGCAAATATCCACTCATTGTGCAGCGGCAGTCAAAAAAGTGAACAGAATGCTGGGAATAATTAAGCAAGGGATAGATAATAGGACAGAAAATATCATGTCGCCTCTATATAAATCCATGGTACACCCACATCTTGAATACTGTGTGCAGATGTGGTCGCCCCATCTCAAAAAAAGATATACTGGAATTGGAAAAGGTTAGAAAAGGGCAACAAAAATGATTAGGGGTATGGAATGGCTTCCGTATGAGGAGAGATTAATAAGACTGGGACTTGTCAGCCTGGAAAAGAGATGGCTAAGGGGAGATATGATTGAGGTCTATAAAATCATGACTGGTGTAGAGAAGATAGATAAGGAAGTGTTGTTTACTACTTCTCGTAACACAAGAACTAGGGATCACCAGATGAAATTAATAGGCAGCAGGTTTAAAACAAATAAAAGGAAGTATTTCTTCACACAACACACAGTCAACATGTGGAACTCCTTGCCAGTGCAAGACGGTATAATTCTGCATTTTTACTCCAGTAGGAGTGCAAGGCTGGGGAGCTGGGAAATTGGCTGGTGCTTCCATAGTTGATCCTTAAGTGGCTTAGTTAAAGCACTCAGGTAACTCAATTGGGTGTGTGGCGCCACCTGCTGTCGTGTTGGGTGATAACGGGGCCTGGAAAGGCTGGCTAGTATCATCAACAGAGCAGCGTGAGAGAGGTCAACCCAACTGAATGGTTTGGGGCACAGCAGTTCCAACAGCTCCCAGACTGCACTCCGGGAATGATAACCTGTCACACCCTCCCTGGGTCGGTTCCTAACACTGCATCCCTCTGCTCCTGGTCCCAGATAAGAAAAAGGAAACCAAGCCATCAGTCCCAACTGTTATGCAGACAAAACTACACAGGATCATTTCAGGGGACAAGACAAGACGTCACATTTATTATAACACAATTTGATTTATGACCAATAATTAATATCTAATACCTATGTATACACACACAGCAAATGTTCTGCAGCTGCTGTATAGTTACTAGACCTGAATGTAGCTTGAGTTCATGGCTTGGGTTCGTAGTTTGTGGCGGCTAACTGTCCAGGAAAGCCGGGCACAAGGAAGAGCTGGGTCTTTGTTGGGCGTGCACCGAGGCCCTTCCATGTTGGCAGCAGAATGTTACCCTCCAAAGTCTTCCATCTCATCCATCCTTTTTGTAGGGTTTAGTTTGAATCCAGAGTCTATAGGTCTTGCTGTGTCAGGCTGCCTTTGGGGTCGGTGTGATTGATCACCCATCAATTGCAGACGTGACTTTCAGCCTGGGACCTGGCTTTGATGTTTCTTCAATTGTACGTTTGTTCTTTTCTTTTTAGGGTGGACTCTTCTTGCTTTGTCAGGGCTGTTGTCTGCATCTTCAGCCGCTGGTGTTTACACTTTATTTCATCAGGACAGTCTGGGGCTGGAGGTTGATTCCATCATCCACACATCTAAACTACACTAATACGATTACATCAGGGTTTTGTAAAAGTGAAGGTTGCAGCAAGCTTTTACAAAATGGAGTGAACATTTTAAAATGGAGTTTGGGACAAGTTAAAATGGAGTTGGAGTTACAATATGGACAAGTGTAAGGAACGACAAACAGTGAGCAGAAGTTACAGTGTTGAAGCCGTGCAAGTTTCAGCGATTTAAGCAGCAATTGGATTTAAAGTGAAACTCAATTAGCCAGTTATTGGGGTAACCGGTTTTGTGAATGAATGTTGTTTCATTCATAAAACTTTGCTTATGTAGTTGTATTAATAAAGTGAACAATTAAAAACAATTTCATTGATCATTCTACATTGTCCCCCTTTTGAACCTTCAGTCCCGGGGTACTGAATGGGTCACACTACGTGTAATTGTTTTAAGGCTATAAATGTGAGCCTGGGGGTTTAGCTTAAAACACGTCAGTTTTATCCAGCGGCACATGCAGAGCATTAGAACCAACATCACCGTCAGGGTTCCTAAGAGAACAACGATGGGATGAAAAATTCTATCTAGAACTGCTGACCAGGTGGGCTGCTCCTACCACACTCTGCCCCTTGAGCTAGGATCATTGCAGTAGTTGTTGTCATTGTAGGGTACAAGTGATCTATTACAAACCAACCAAATGATCATGACCAGGTGAATATAACTCAAACCATTACAACTGACTAAACACCAGATATAACAAACACAAATGCACACAATTATAACTATAATAATTGGGAATACAATAAAACCATCACCATTGCAATAATTGGGTACATTGACAAACAAAATGAGGCCCGAGTCTGATGTTGCAATAGCCATCAAACAATAGAAGTCACTGAGGTCAGGACCTCCTTAAGCACACACAACAAGTAAGATTTTGTAGGAGTACCACAGTTGTCATGCAAGGTTAAGCTGATTTGGACTTAAACTAACATTCAGTTGCTAAAATGTTGTAGACTCCCCTATTCCTAACAGTTGTTCTCAAGAGGTCTCTGGGGACCTGAAAGATGGGGCCCTACAATCACAGGCCAAGGTCTTACAGGTTATGGGGGCCCATGAATTACCCTTCAGGGCTTAGGAGTAACAGCCGTGTTAGTCTGTATTCGCAAAAAGAAAAGGAGTACTTGTGGCACCTTAGGGTATGTCTACACTACGGAATAAGGTCGAATTTATAGAAGTCGGTTTTTTAGAAATCGGTTTTATATATTCGAGTGTGTGTGTCCCCACAGAAGTGCATTAAGTGCATTAACTCGGCGGAGTGCTTCCACAGTACCGAGGCTAGAGTCGACTTCCGGAGCGTTGCACTGTGGGTAGCTATCCCACAGTTCCCGCAGTCTCCGCTGCCCATTGGAATTCTGGGTTGAGATCCCAGTGCCTGATGGGGCTGAAAAATTGTCGCGGGTGGTTCTGGGTACATATCGTCAGCCCCCCCTTCCCTCTGTGAAGGCAAGGGCAGACAATCGTTTCGCGCCTTTTTTCCTGAGTTACCTGTGCGGACGCCATACCACCGCAAGCATGGAGCCCGCTCAGGTAACCGTCACCGTATGTCTCCTGGGTGCTGGCAGACGCGGTACGGCATTGCTACACAGTAGCAGCAACCCATTGCCTTGTGGCAGCAGACGGTACAATACGACTGGTAGCCGTCCTCGTCATGTCCGAGGTACTCCTGGTCGCCTGTGTGAGGTCGATCAGGAGCGCCTGGGCAGACATGGGTGCAGGGACTAAATTTTTAGTGACTTGACCAGGTCATTCTCTTAAGTCCGGCAGTCAGTCCTATTGAACCGTCTTATGGTGAGCAGGCAGGCAATATGTCCTTCTGCACCGTCTGCTGCCAGCCAAAGATGTAAAAGATAGATGGAGTGGATCAAAACAAGAAATAGACCAGATTTGTTTTGTACTCATTTGCCTTCTCCCCTGTCTAGGGGACTCATTCCTCTAGGTCACACTGCAGTCACTCACAGAGAAGGTGCAGCGAGGTAGATCTAGCCATGTATCAATCAGAGGCCAGGCTAACCTCCTTGTTCCAATAAGAACAATAACTTAGGTGCACCATTTCTTATTGGAACCCTCCGTGAAGTCCTGCCTGAACTACTCCTTGATGTAAAGCCACCCCCTTTGTGGATTTTAGCCCCCTGAAGCCAACCCTGTAAGCCGTGTCGTCAGTCGCCCCTCCCTCCGTCAGAGCAACGGCAGACAATCATTCCGCGCCTTTTTTCTGTGCGGACGCCATACCAAGGCAAGCATGGAGTCCGCTCAGCTCACTTTGGCAATTAGGAGCACATTAAACACCACACGCATTATCCAGCAGTATATGCAGCACCAGAACCTGGCAAAGCGCTACCGGGCGAGGAGGCGACGTCAGCGCGGTCACATGAGTGATCAGGACATGGACACAGATTTCTCTGAAAGCATGGGCCCTGCCAATGCATGCATCATGGTGCTAATTGGGCAGGTTCATGCTGTGGAACGCCGATTCTGGGCTCGGGAAACAAGCACAGACTGGTGGGACCGCATAGTGTTGCGGGTCTGGGACGATTCCCAGTGGCTGCGAAACTTTCGCATGCGTAAGGGCACTTTCATGGAACTTTGTAACTTGCTTTCCCCTGCCCTGAAGCGCATGAATACCAAGATGAGAGCAGCCCTCACAGTTGAGAAGCGAGTGGCAATAGCCCTGTGGAAGCTTGCAATGCCAGACAGCTACCGGTCAGTTGGGAATCAATTTGGAGTGGGCAAATCTACTGTGGGGGCTGCTGTGATGCAAGTAGCCAACACAATCAAAGATCTGCTGATATCAAGGGTAGTGACCCTGGGAAATGTGCAGGTCATAGTGGATGGCTTTGCTGCAATGGGATTCCCTAACTGTGGTGGGGCCATAGACGGAACCCATATCCCTATCTTGGCACCGGAGCACCAAGCCGGCGACTACATAAACCGCAAGGGGTACTTTTCAATAGTGCTGCAGGCACTGGTGGATCACCAGGGACGTTTCACCAACATCAGCGTGGGATGGCCGGGAAAGGTACATGACGCTTGGATCTTCAGGAACTCTAGTCTGTTTCAAAAGCTGCAGCAAGGGATTTTCTTCCCAGACCAGAAAATAACCATTGGGGATGTTGAAATGCCTATAGTTATCCTCGGGGACCCAGCCTACCCCTTAACGCCATGGCTTATGAAGCCGTGCACAGGCAGCCTGGACAGTAGTCAGGAGCTGTTCAACTACAGGCTGAGCAAGTGCAGAATGGTGGTAGAATGTGCATTTGGACGTTTAAAGGCGCGCTGGCGCAGTTTACTGACTCGCTTAGACCTCAGCGAAACCAATATTCCCACTGTTATTACTGCTTGCTGTGTGCTCCACAATATCCGAGAGTAAGGGGGAGACGTTTATGGCGGGGTGGGAGGTTGAGGCAAATCGCCTGGCTGCTGGTTACGCGCAGCCAGACACCAGGGCGGTTAGAAGAGCACAGGAGGGCGCGGTACGCATCAGAGAGGCTTTGAAAACCAGTTTCATGACTGGCCAGGCTACGGTGTGAAAGTTCTGTTTGTTCCTCCTTGATGAAACCCCCTGCCCCTTGGTTCACTCTACTTCCCTGTAAGCTAACCACCCTCCCCTCCTCCCTTTGATCACCGCTTGCAGAGGCAATAAAGTCATTGTTGCTTCACATTCATGCATTCTTTATTCATTCATCACACAAATAGGGGGATGACTACCAAGGTAGCCCAGGAGGGGTGGTGGAGGAGGGAAGGAAAATGCCACACAGCACTTTAAAAGTTTACAACTTTAAAATTTATTGAATGACAGCCTTCTTTTTTTTGGGCAATCCTCTGTGGTGGAGTGGCTGGTTGGCCGGAGGCCCCCCCACCGCATTCTTGGGCGTCTGGGTGTGGAGGCTATGGAACTTGGGGAGGAGGGCGGTTGGTTACACAGGGGCTGTAGTGGCAGTCTGTGCTCCAGCTGCCTTTGCTGCAGCTCAACCATACACTGGAGCATACTGGTTTGGTCCTCCAGCAGCCTCAGCATTGAATCCTGCCTCCTCTCATCACGCTGCCGCCACATTCGAGCTTCAGCCCTCTCTTCAGCCCGCCACCTCTCCTCCTGGTCATTTTGTGCTTTCCTGCAGTCTGACATTATTTGCCTCCACGCATTCGTCTGTGCTCTGTCAGTGTGGGAGGACAGCATGAGCTCGGAGAACATTTCATCTTGAGTGCGTTTTTTTTTCCTTTCTAATCTTCACTAGCCTCTGGGAAGGAGAAGTTCCTGTGATCATTGAAACACATGCAGCTGATGGAGAAAAAAAAAAAGGGACAGCGGTATTTAAAAAGACACATTTTATAAAACACTGGCTACACTCTTTCAGGGTAAACCTTGCTGTTAACATTACATACATAGCACATGTGCTTTCGTTACAAGGTCGCATTTTGCCTCCCCCCACCGCGTGGCTACCCCCTCAACCCTCCCCCCTCCCTGTGGCTAACAGCGGGGAACATTTCTGTTCAGCCGCAGGCAAAAAGCCCAGCAGGAATGGGCTCCTCTGAGTGTCCCCTGAAGAAAAGCACCCTATTTCAACCAGGTGACCATGGATTATATCTCACTCTCCTGAGGATAACACAAGAGAGATAAAGAACGGATGTTGCTTGAACGCCAGCAAACATACACTGCAATGCTTTGTTGTACAATGATTCCCGAGTACGTGTTACTGGCCTGGAGTGGTAAAGTGTCCTACCATGAAGGACGCAATAAGTCTGCCCTCCCCAGAAACCTTTTGCAAAGGCTTTGGGAGTATATCCAGGAGAGCCGCAAATGCCAGGGCAAAGTACTCCTTTCACATGCTTGCTTTTAAACCATGTATAGTATTTTAAAAGGTACACTCACCGGAGGTCCCTTCTCCGCCTGCTGGGTCCAGGAGGCAGCCTTGGGTGGGTTCAGGGGGTACTGGCTCCAGGTCCAGGGTGAGAAACAGTTCCTGGCTGTTGGGAAAACCGGTTTCTCCGCTTGCTTGCTGTGAGCTATCTACAACCTCATCATCATCATCATCATCTTCTTCTTCTTCTTCGTCCCCAAAACCTGCTTCCGTATTGCCTCCATCTCCATTGAAGGAGTCAAACAACACGGCTGGGGTAGTGGTGGCTGAACCCCCTAAAATGGCATGCAGCTCATCATAGAAGCGGCATGTCTGGGGCTCTGACCCGGAGTGGCCGTTCGCCTCTCTGGTTTTCTGGTAGGCTTGCCTCCGCTCCTTCAGTTTCACGCGGCACTGCTTCGGGTCCCTGTTATGGCCTCTGTCCTTCATGCCCTGGGAGATTTTGACAAAGGTTTTGGCATTTCGAAAACTGGAACGGAGTTCTGATAGCACGGATTCCTCTCCCCATACAGCGATCAGATCCTGTACCTCCCGTTCGGTCCATGCTGGAGCTCTTTTGCGATTCTGAGACTCCATCATGGTCACCTCTGCTGATGAGCTCTGCATGGTCACCTGCAGCTTGCCACGCTGGCCAAACAGGAAATGAGATTCAAAAGTTCGCGGTTCTTTTCCTGTCTACCTGGCCAGTGCATCTGAGTTGAGAGTGCTGTCCAGAGCGGTCAAAATGGAGCACTCTGGGATAGCTCCCGGAAGCCAATACCGTCGAATTGTGTCCACAGTATCATAGAATCATAGAATATCAGGGTTGGAAGGGACCCCAGAAGGTCATCTAGTCCAACCCCCTGCTCGAAGCAGGACCAATTCCCAGTTAAATCATCCCAGCCAGGGCTTTGTCAAGCCTGACCTTAAAAACCTCTAAGGAAGGAGATTCTACCACCTCCCTAGGTAACGCATTCCAGTGTTTCACCACCCTCTTAGTGAAAAAGTTTTTCCTAATATCCAATCTAAACCTCCCCCATTGCAACTTGAGACCATTACTCCTCGTTCTGTCATCTGCTACCATTGAGAACAGTCTAGAGCCATCCTCTTTGGAACCCCCTTTCAGGTAGTTGAAAGCAGCTATCAAATCCCCCCTCATTCTTCTCTTCTGCAGACTAAACAATCCCAGCTCCCTCAGCCTCTCCTCATAAGTCATGTGCTCTAGACCCCTAATCATTTTTGTTGCCCTTCGCTGGACTCTCTCCAATTTATCCACATCCTTCTTGTAGTGTGGGGCCCAAAACTGGACACAGTACTCCAGATGAGGCCTCACCAGTGTCGAATAGAGGGGAACGATCACATCCCTCGATCTGCTGGCTATGCCCCTACTTATACATCCCAAAATGCCATTGGCCTTCTTGGCAACAAGGGCACACTGTTGACTCATATCCAGCTTCTCGTCCACTGTCACCCCTAGGTCCTTTTCCGCAGAACTGCTGCCTAGCCATTCGGTCCCTAGTCTGTAGCGGTGCATTGGATTCTTCCATCCTAAGTGCAGGACCCTGCACTTATCCTTATTGAACCTCATCAGATTTCTTTTGGCTCAATCCTCCAATTTGTCTAGGTCCTTCTGTATCCTATCCCTCCCCTCCAGCGTATCTACCACTCCTCCCAGTTTAGTATCATCTGCAAATTTGCTGAGAGTGCAATCCACACCATCCTCCAGATCATTTATGAAGATATTGAACAAAACCGGCCCCAGGACCGACCCCTGGGGCACTCCACTTGACACCGGCTGCCAACTAGACATGGAGCCATTTATCACTACCCGTTGAGCCCGACAATCTAGCCAGCTTTCTACCCACCTTATAGTGCATTCATCCAGCCCATACTTCTTTAACTTGCTGACAAGAATACTGTGGGAGACAGTGTCAAAAGCTTTGCTAAAGTCAAGAAACAATACATCCACTGCTTTCCCTTCATCCACAGAACCAGTAATCTCATCATAAAAGGCAATTAGATTAGTCAGGCATGACCTTCCCTTGGTGAATCCATGCTGACTGTTCCTGATCACTTTCCTCTCATGTAAGTGCTTCAGGATTGATTCTTTGAGGACCTGCTCCATGATTTTTCCAGGGACTGAGGTGAGGCTGACTGGCCTGTAGTTCCCAGGATCCTCCTTCTTCCCTTTTTTAAAGACTGGCACTACATTAGCCTTTTTCCAGTCATCCGGGACTTCCCCGGTTCGCCACGAGTTTTCAAAGATAATGGCCAAGGGCTCTGCAATCACAGCCGCCAATTCCTTCAGCACTCTCGGATGTAACTCGTCCGGCCCCATGGACTTGTGCACGTCCAGCTTTTCTAAATAGTCCCTAACCACCTCTATCTCCACAGAGGGCTGGCCATCTCTTCCCCATTCTGTGATGCCCAGCGCAGCAGTCTGGGAGCTGACCTTGTTAGTGAAAACAGAGGCAAAAAAAGCATTGAGTACATTAGCTTTTTCCACATCCTCTGTCACTAGGTTGCCTCCCTCATTCAGTAAGGGGCCCACACTTTCCTTGGCTTTCTTCTTGTTGCCAACATACCTGAAGAAACCCTTCTTGTTACTCTTGACATCTCTTGCTAGCTGCAGCTCCAGGTGCTATTTGGCCCTCCTTATATCTTTCCTACATGCCCGAGCAATATTTTTATACTCTTCCCTGGTCATATGTCCAACCTTCCACTTCTTGTAAGCTTCTTTTTTATGTTTAAGATCCGCTAGGATTTCACCATTAAGCCAAGCTGGTCGCTTGCCATGTTTACTATTCTTTCGACTCATCGGGATGGTTTGTCCCTGTAACCTCAACAGGGATTCCTTGAAATACAGCCAGCTCTCCTGGACTCCTTTCCCCTTCATGATAGTCCCCCAGGGGATCCTACCCATCCGTTCCCTGAGGGAGTCGAAGTCTGCTTTCCTGAAGTCCAGGGTCCGTATCCTGCTGCTTACCTTTCTTCCCTGCGTCAGGATCCTGAACTCAACCAACTCATGGTCACTGCCTCCCAGATTCCCATCCACTTTTGCTTCCCCCACTAATTCTACCCGGTTTGTGAGCAGCAGGTCAAGAAAAGCGCCCCCCCTAGTTGGCTCCCCTAGCACTTGCGCCAGAAAATTGTCCCCTACGCTTTCCAAAAACTTCCTGGATTGTCTATGCACCGCTGTATTGCTCTCCCAGCAGATATCAGGAAAATTAAAGTCACCCATGAGAATCAGGGCATGCGATCTAGTAGCTTCCGTGAGTTGCCGGAAGAAAGCCTCATCCACCTCATCCCCCTGGTCCGGTGGTCTATAGCAGACTCCCACCACTACATCACTCTTGTTGCACACACTTCTAAACTTAATCCAGAGACACAGGTTTTTCCACAGTTTTGTACCGGAGCTCTGAGCAGTCATACTGCTCCCTTACATACAGTGCTACTCCCCCACCTTTTCTGCCCTGCCTGTCCTTCCTGAACAGTTTATAACCATCCATGACTGTACTCCAGTCATGTGAGTTATCCCACCAAGTCTCTGTTATTCCAATCACGTCATAGTTCCTTGACATCACCAGGACCTCCAGTTCTCCCTGCTTGTTTCCAAGGCTTTGTGCATTTGTATATAAGCACTTGAGATAACCTGTTGATCGCCCCTCATTCCCAGTATGAGGCAGGAGCCCTCCCCTCACAGACATTCCTGCCTGTGCTTCCTCCCGGTATCCCGCTTTCCCACTTACCTCAGGGCTTTGGTCTCCTTCCCCCGGTGAACCTAGTTTAAAGCCCTCCTCACTAGGTTAGCCAGCCTGCTGGCAAAGATGCTCTTCCCTCTCTTCGTAAGATGGAGCCCGTCTCTGCCCAGCACTCCTCCTTCATGGAACACCATCCCATGGTCAAAGAATCCAAAGCCTTCTCTCCGACACCACCTGCGTAGCCATTCGTTGACTTCCACGATTCGACGGTCCCTACCCAGGCCTTTTCCTTCCACGGGGAGGATGGACGAGAAGACCACTTGCGCCTCCAACTCCTTTATCCTTCTTCCCAGAGCCACGTAGTCCGCAGTGATCCGCTCAAGGTCATTCTTGGCAGTATCATTGGTGCCCACGTGGAGAAGCAGGAAGGGGTAGCGATCCGAGGGCTTGATGAGTCTCGGCAGTCTCTCCGTCACATCGCGAATCTTAGCCCCTGGCAAGCAGCAGACTTCTCGGTTTTCCCGGTCAGGGCGGCAGATAGATGACTCAGTCCCCCGGAGGAGAGAGTCCCCGACCACCACCACCCGCCTTCTCCTCTTGGGAGTGGTGGTCGTGGAACCCCCAACCTCAGGACATCGCATCTCATGCCTTCCAGCCAGCGGAGTCTCCTTCTGCTTTCTTCCCCCAGACATATCATCTGGTCCACTCTCCGCAATGGTACCTGTGGAGAGAACATGAAAGCGGTTGGTTACCTGTGTCTGTGTTACTGGAACCCGGACATTCCGCTTACCTCTTCTGGAGGTCACATGTTGCCAAGCTTCCTCACTGGCCTCTTGGCTCCTCTGTGCCACCTGCTCTATATCTTTAGAGCTTTGTGCCCCTAGAAGCCTATCCTGTGTTTTGTCCAGAAAATCCTCAGTTTCTCGTATGCAACGCAGGGTCGTTATCTGTTGCATACCCCAAATTCGACCCGGCAAGGCCGATTTAAGCGCTAATCCACTTGTCAGGGGTGGAGTAAGGAAATCGATTTTAAGAGCCCTTTAAGTCGAAATAAAGGGCTTCATCGTGTGGACGGGTGCAGGTTTACATCGATTTAATGCTGCTAAATTCGACCTAAAGTCCTAGTGTAGACCAGGGCTTAGAGACTAACCAATTTATTTGAGCATAAGCTTTCGTGAGCTACAGCATGATGAAGTGAGCTGTAGCTCACGAAAGCTTATGCTCAAATAAATTAGTTAGTCTCTAAGGTGCCACAAGTACTCCTTTTCCTTCAGGGCTTGGGGAAGTAGAACCAGGGTGCATAGAGGAAAGTGTGCAATTAACAATACAAGCAAATGTAACTAACAATACAAATGTATCAATAACAAAAATCGACAACAAAATGATTATTAGAGAACCTAACAAAAAATAAACCTGATGCATTGGGGATCAAAGTCTTTTGGACAGAGGTAGATATGATTGATAATTTGGTTGGAAATGGGGGAAGTAGAGAGGAAAAGGCATTTACCCTTTACCTAGTATAGTATCCCCTCTTTCTCTGGACTCAATGCTAACACAGGACACCCACCAAAGACAGACACAGAACACTGAACACAGACTTTGTCATGATACTATAACCATGGTATTTTATAACTCTTCAGCTGGTACCAGCTCTCCTGATGTTCTGGTTCAGAGGCTGAAAGATAGAAGCTTAGAAACAAATTAGCACAGTGCTCCCACCACGGCAGACTCTGCTCGGTCTCTGCCACAGTGTGTCTGGTACTTGGGGCTGCACAAATGCTCATTAAGCAGTGCATTTCTTGGGAGTTTAAATCATAGAATATCAGGATTGGAAGGGACCTCAGGAGGTCATCTAGTCCAACCCCCTGCTCAAAGCAGGACCAATCCCCAATCAAATCATCCCAGCCAGGGCTTTGTCAAGCCTGATCCTCCCTTTCTCACAGTAAAAGGGCATTAACACTCCATCTAGAAAATTTTTCCTGTTTTAAAATCCCCAGCCACTTTGCCATGGCCTGGAGATCTGAGGCAGAAACAGGCACTGTTGTTACTGTTTCACTTTCACCACCCTCTCTCATGGTTGTGGTGGTTTTCTTTGTGACCGTTGCAATGGCATTTTGGCCCTGGGAGGAGGAATCTACCCAAATATCCCCTTCCCAATCTCCAGAGGGGTCCCAAAAGTCTGCCCCTCTGGGGTCTCAAATGTCCCTTCTCCTGAAGTTACTGCTGCAATTTGTCTATTTGCAAATCCCAGTTTTTTTTCCAGTTGTTTAATGAGTGATTTACAGTGGGGCTCTCCCCTGTTCTAAAGGTAACTTTTTGGCCATTCCCTGCAATTCCTGATTTTTTTCCCTCCTTTTCTTTTGTATGTTCTGGTAAGATCTGAGAGTGCTGCTTTAACACTCTGAATCCATCCTTCAGGGCATCAAACGGGGTTTGGGTACTAATGGACATACATTTCCATTTCTCTGCTTCTGCAGCAGAGGCTTGTAAATCTTGGTGCAGTTTCTTGTTTCCATTTTTACATTCAGCCCGTTGAAGGAATACCTCGTTACAGCCAAAGTGCGGTTGCTTCCTTTTTCATTGGAGTTGAGGGTTTATATATCAATAAGTACCTAGCCAATTTGTCTTCTAGGTCTGAAATTGTATGGACATCAGTTAGCATTTGATCAGACCAAGGGCTGTGTCTGAATTTTTGCAAGATTTGTTCAAAAGGTGTGGGTTTTTGTACAAAAGGCAATGTTCCCCGTTTTTCCTCTAAGAATATCTTTAGATTGTGTTTTCTTAAACATTTCCCCCAACAGTTGTGAGTAACAACAAACCACAACGCAAAACCAAATTGATACACTATAACCTCCTCACTCCTGAAAGAGCAACTTACCCCTCTCTGGGCCAGAGGGAGAGACGCTAAACCTCCCTCTGTATCACTCGGTCTGCTACCACCGAGGGTTCATACACTAAATATAAAAATCCTTCCCAGGATCAGAGAGAGAAACACTAAGTTCTCCTCTTAAGCTCAGTCTTGCTACAGCTGCGAGTGTATGTACCTAGGATTTTTCAGTTTGGAGCGAGGATCTCTAAGTCCTCCTCCTATTGTCCAACCATTCTATGACCGGGGGTATACCCACCTCCAATTATTTCCCCCCAGCAGTCCGGGGTGGAGAGAAGGATGCTAAACCTCTCCCGTTTTTCTCACCCCTGCTACGATCGAGGGTGTGTATACTTTTTAATCATAACAATTTTCAATGCACAGCAATTTTACTATTCAACTAAGATTCAAACCAAGACTCCTATTTCCTTCAGAGTTTCTGGTTAATTAATTGAAAGTTTCCAATCTTTTCCCTACAGTGCCAGGCTTACTAAAGCTAGCGGGGTGCACACCACTTTTTATAATAATCGTGGATTCTAAGCTTGCTCCCCCCACTGCATTCTCCACCATTAATGTTATACCAATAAAATAAAAACCAGCAGGATCTGGTATATCAAGGAGCATGTCGAGCTCCTTTTGGCAGGAGCCTTCAGGGTAAGTCTCTATTCCACCTACACCTCCGAAGCTTGGTTACTCCCTTGTCACCCCTGTCTCCAGTTGGAGCCTGTTCTGCAGGCCTGGTGGGGTCCCCAGGCAGATTATTAGGGTTGGAAGAGACCTCAGGAGGTCATCTAGTCCAATCCGCTGATCAAAGCGGGACCAATCCCCAACTAAATTATCCCAGCCAGGGCTTTGTCAAGCCTGACCTTAAAAACCTCTAAGGAGGGAGATTCAACAACCTCCCTAGGTAACCTGTTCCAGTGCTTCACCAACCTCCTAGTGAGAAAATGTTTCCTATATCCAACTGAGACCTCCCCCACTGCAACTTGAGACCATTACTCCTTGTTCTGTCATCTGCCACCACTGAGAACAGCCGAGCTCCTTCCTCTTTGGAACCCACCTTCAGGTAGTTAAAGGCTGCTATCAAATCCCCCCTCACTCTTCTCTTCTGCAGACTAAATAAGCCCAGTTCCCTCAGCCTCTCCTTGTAAGTCATGTGCCCCAGCTCCCTAATCATTTTCGTTGCCCTCCGCTGGACTCTCTCCAATTTGTCCGCATCCCTTCTGCAGTGGGGAGACCAAAACTGGACACAATACTCCAGGTGTGGCCTCACCAGTGCCAAATAGAGGGGAATAATCGCTTCCCTTGATCTGCTGGCAGTGCTCCAACTAATACAAGCCAATATGCCATTGGCCTTCTTGGCAACAAGGGCACACTGCTGACATATATTCTTATCCACTGTAATCCCCAGGTCGTTTTCTGCAGAACTGCTGCTTAGCCAGTTGGTCCCCAGCCTGTAGCGGTGCATGGGATTCTTCCTTCCTAAGTGCAGGACTCTGCACTTGTCCTTGTTGAACCTCATCAGAGATCTTTTGGCCCAATCCTCCAATTTGTCTAGGTCACTCTGGACCTTATCCCTACCCTCCAGCGTATCTACCACTCCCTCCATCTTAGTGTCATTTGCGAATTTGCTGAGAGTGCTATCCATCCCCTCATCCAGATCATTGATAAAGATGTTGAACAAAACTGGCCCCAGGACTGACCCCGGGGCACTCTGCTTGATACCGGTTGCCAACTAGACATCGAGCCGTTGATCACTAGCCGTTGAGCCCAACAATCTAGCCAGCTTTCTATCCACCTTATAGTTCATTCATCCAATCTATACTTTAACTTGCTGGCAAGAATACTGTGGGAGACCGTATCAAAAGCTTTGCTAAAGTCAAGATATATCACGTCCACCACTTTCCCCTCATCCACAGAGGGAGTTCTCATCATAGAAGGCAATCAGGTTGGTCAGGTATGACTTATCCTTGGTGAATCCATGTTGACTGTTCTTGAAGACCTTCCTCGCCTCCAAGTGCTTCAAAATGGATTCCTTGAGGACCTGCTCCATGATTTTGCCGGGGACTGAAGTGAGGCTGACGGGTCTGTTGTTCCCAGTGTTCTCTTTCTTCCCTTTTTAAAATATGGGCACTATATTTGCCTTTTTCCAATCATCCAGTACCTCCCCCGATTGCCACAAATTTAAAAAGATATTGGCCAATGGCTCTGCAATCACATCAGCCAACTCCCTCAGCACCCTTGGATGCATTAGATCTGGACCCATGGACTTGTGCACGTCCAGCTTTTCTAAATAGTCCTTCACCTGTTCTTTCACCACTGAGGGCTGCTCACCTCCTCCCCAGCCTGTGCTGCCCAGTGCAGCAGTCTGGGAGCTGACCTTGTCTGTGAAGACTGAGGCAAAAAAAGCATTGAGTACTTCAGCTTTTTCCACATCCTCTGTCACTAGGTTGCCTCCCCCATTCAGTAAGGGGCCCACACTTTCCCTGACCTTCTTCTTGTTGCTAACATACCTGAAGAAACCCTTCTTGTTACCCTTCAGTTGCTAGCTGCAACTCCAATTGTGCCTTGGCCTTCCTGATTACACCCCTGCATGCTCGAGCAATATCCCTAGTCATCTGTCCAAATTTCCATATCTTGTAAGTTTCCTTTATGAGTTTAAGCCTACCAAAGATTTCACTGTTAAGCCAAGCTGGTCGCCTGCCGTATTTGCTATTCTTTCTGCACATTGGGATGGTTTGTTCCTGCACCCTCAATAAGGCTTCTTTAAGATCCAGCCAGCTCTCCCGGAGTCCTTCCCCCCCCCCGATATTAGCCTCCCCGGGGATCCTGCCTGGAACTTATCAAGCTCAGCAGTGGCACTGTAACAATTTTTATGGGGCGGGGGGAGGGAGGGGCTACAAGCCATTGAACAGAACTGTAAACCCTGTATGTGATGGAAAGCACTTCCAGACACCCCTCGTTCCAGCATCTCTGAAGCTCAGTAGCCTCTTCAAAGGAAATCAAAGTAACCAAAATAAGGCATAAACAATCCATGGTCCAGAGGTAAAGTTTTTGGTTTGCAAGGAAAGATGCATTTCTATATAGGTAAAAAGAACAGTCTAGGTACTTATGATGCAGGCAGCCAATGAAAGATTTAGGATCTCCGTAACTTTTCACTCTCAGGTTTGTAAGTCTTGTGACCAGTCAGTACATTGCTGGCATTAAGAACCTTGACTGGTCTCGGAAATAAAAGGATTTTGCAACTCTGAGGCGGCGGGGAGGGGGCAGGAAGAGCAGGACCAGAGTAACTGAGAATCAGGCTGAGGCCATTCTGAAGTCACCTCTGTTGCTGGGAGTGCTGATAAGATCTGTATCATTTGCCAATTTCTTTTCCAGAGTATGCTTTTAAAATGCCCAAGCCCACATCCCTCATCCTCCCTACCCTTATTTATACCCGCCATCTAGAGCGGTGCACCTTGGCAGCCTGAGGCACCAGTCTGCCCATGCAGTGTTACTGATTCTGCAAATGCTCTTATCTTGGCAGTCTGCTTGTGGGGGTTTCCAGTGGTAGTTCCAGGCACTAATTTAGACTCAAACCCAGGGATCAGTTAGAGCAAGGCCACACCCTTACTCCCCTAACACAATGGGATTTTTTGGTCAACTCCTGCACTCTCACAGTTGCTTATCAATAGCGGAGCTGCCCCAGGGGGACATTTTCAGAGGAAAAGGCTATGGAACCTAAGGGACATAGGCACCCAGATCTCCTAAGGCTTCTTTGGAAATCCCAGCCCTAGTGTTTGTAACACATGTGTCAAGGTTCCTTCCCTGCTCTGAACTCTAGGGTACAGATATGGGGACCCACATGAAAGACCCCCTAAGCTTATTTCTACCAGTTTAGGTTAAAACTTCCTCAAGGCACAAAGTCTTTGTCCTTGGATTAGGTAAAATGCTGCCACCACCAAGTGTTTTAGACAAAGAACAGGGAAAGGACCACCTGGAGTCCTGTGCCCCCCAAATATCCCCCCCAAGCCCTACACCCCCTTTCCTGGGGAAGGCTTGATAAGAATCCTCACCAATTGGTACAGGTGAACACAGACCCAAACCCTTGGATCTGAAGAACAATGAAAGATCAATCAGGTTCTTAAAAGAAGAATTTTATTTAAAGAAAAGGTAAAAGAATCACCTCTGTAAAATCAGGATGGTAAATACTTTACAGGGTAATCAGATTCAAAACATAGAGAATCCCTCTCGGCAAAACCTTCAGTTACAAAAAGACACAAAAACAGGAATACACATTCCCTCCAGCACAGCAAATTTAGAAGCCAAAACAAAGAAAAACCTAAAGCATTTTGTAGCTAGATTACTTACTAACTTTACAGGAGTTGAAGGGCTTGCAACCTTGATCTGTTCCCAGCAAAGGTGTCACACAAACAGACAGACAAAAGCCTTTTTTCTCCCCCTCCAGATTTGAAAGTATCTTGTCTCCTCATTGGTCATTTTGGTCAGGTGCCAGCGAGGTTACCTTAGCTTCTTAACCCTTTACAGGTGAAAGGATTTTGCCTCTGGCCAGGAGGGATTTTATAGCACTGTATACAGGAAGGTGGTTACCCTTCCCTTTATATTTATGACAACATGCCACAGCCTGGTCAATCTGCATCTCCCTGAGCAGCATTTCAGATCTCCAGGTAAACACTCTGATTGTAGATCCTCTGGCTTAAATGGCCTAAGGCACTTAGAGGGCTGGTCACATGACTCCCCCGCCCCTCCTCCCCAGGATTAGCCCCAGGGCTTAATGGGTTTTGTGAGGAGCCTGCTAATAGGAGTAGGGTCTATCCAGAACCATCCTCTCTGTCTCCTCAGAGAAGGACAACAAACAAGGCCAGTGTGGTGTGCAAGGGGCTTGCCCTGCCCTGGCGAGAGTCCTTCAGTCTTTCTGGAACCCACTGCTAGGTTCCCCAGGGCCCAGCAAGCAGGTCTGGTAAGAGGCTTCAGTGACAGGGCAGAGGGAAGGAAGGGAGAGAGAGAAGAAAAAAGAAAGAAAGATGTTAAAGAGCAAAAGAAAGAAATGAGTGAGAAAGGGAGAAAAAAGAGGTGAAAGAGACGGAGAGAAAAGGGGACAATCCCCCGCAGAGGCATGGGGCTATCTCAGGCCAAACGGGTGAGTAGCTTGGACGGGGGCTCCATGGGAAGGGACTGCATGGGGCTCCCTGGACAGGGCTGGACTGTGGGGCAGAGATTGGTAAATGATCATGTGTCCCTGCTGCCGGGTGTGCCATGCCCTGAAGGAGGCTCTCACCCCCTCTATCTCCTGCTTTTCTCGCTCCTCCGCCACCCCCCACACCCTGCACCCTTTCCTCAGCTGCTACAAATCTGAAGCTGCTCCCTAGTGTTTGCCAAAATGATGTTCCCAAACGACTAAGCCCTGACTGGGCTGCAGAGTTCAGAGAGGGTGCAAGGAGTGCCATGGGGCTTGGGGGGGGGCTCAGGTGCTTGGCTGGCTGAGCGCTGGGGAGTGCAAGGCTGAGTGGCTCTGACAGGCGGTCTCACTAAGCTCGTGTTCACAAGTTGGTATTTCCATGCAAAGAAATGCCAGGTAGGGTGGAGAGTTCAGCTCACCCATGGGACCTGCCTAAAGCACCTCCTTGGCCCCCTGGGGAGAACAGCGCATGCCGACCTCCCAGAGGCCTTGGGAGGGTAACTACAGGGCACCTGTGAGGGGCAAGACAGAGCAAAGCAGCCCCCACCCATGCTGCCCAGAGCTATGCAGGCAGAGGGTGTTGGACCAGTGTGTACAATGGGGGTGCTGAGAGCCATTGACCCAAACTGCAAACCCTGGATAGGATGGAAACCTCTTCCAGCCAGGGGGTGCGGCCGCCCCCCCAGCACCCCTAGTGCCAGCGCCTGTGTACGCAGGGAGGTACCCCGTCGCTCTGGGGACACCACACACAGACTCAGGCTTTCCAATCATTTGGAAATGAAGTTTGATCGCTTTAAAATATTTGAGGGGTGCAGGGAGTTGACTGTGGTGAACATGAACCTGGCAGGCTGGTCAGTTATAGGACAGGCAGGTGCTGGGCAACTTTCTCCCTGCCCAGCTTTGCTGATGCCCCTCAATCTCAATCCTGACCCACAACTCACACCCCCCATATTTTAGTCCTCCCCATTCCTGCCTCGCTTTGCCAATGCATCTTAGTCTTGACCTACAGCACCCCGGCTGCTTCCAGTGCTGGGCCCCCACCCGCAGCTCTGCAGATGCCTCTCAGTCTCCCCACACAGCCCCTCTGCTCTGTTGTCCAATCTGGGCTTCCTCTTGAGCTGAGATTCTGCCTGTCGTACCATGCTGTGATGGGTAGGAGTGTTCGTTAAGGACCACGCTCCGGGCAGTCATTTCTACAGGGTGCTAGATGTTGACCATTAAGCTGGTGCCCATGGGGGCCTGCACAGGGTGCTGGCTGGATTTGGACCCAAGGTCTGCCATGGTGGAAGGTGAGTACTTCAGGCACTGCACCTGCCCCCGCATAACAGCCTCCTGCTGGGATAGATCCACGGATTAATCCGCTGCTGGGTCTGTGCAGTTTCACTCCGCCCTGGGGCCCATGGGCCTGTCACATTTGCCCTCATCCCCGCGGTGGTGCCAGGGGAGTTCCCTGTCTGATGTGGGGGCAGGAGGTGAAGGAGGGCCCAGGAGCCTTTGACTCTGATGCTTCCTAGTTGGTTTTCCTTAGCCGTCCAATAACAGGAATAAACAATAATACTTAGCAAGAGGGATTTGACTGGGGAGGAGAAAGAGGTGATATTCTGCTCCAGCTCTCCCCACAGTCCAACACTGCATCCCATCGCCAGGCTCCCCCACAGCCTGGAGCAGTTGGATGGTCAGCAGTGAAAGAGTTAACAACACTGACTTTAAATCCCAGTCACTAGGCTTCAGTGTTAACACCTGCTCCATGCGAATGGAGGCAGTCCGTGCCTCTCTTAGGACTAAGTGCTGCAAGTCCAAGTAAATGGGCTTTGTGCATTTCTATATAGCTGAAAAGAACAGTCTGGGTACTTAAGCCCAGTCCTACTGCTACCAGCAAGTGGCTCCTGGGACCCTTGCGTGTCCCCTATGTATCAATCTAGGCCTGTGGAGCCACGCATTGGTGGATATACCAGTCAATCCTCTTCATAGCCCCGCCCACTGCTGCCCAACTCCTCCATGCAGGGTCCGTGCTGTGGAATCCCAGCCGTGCTGGTCCCCGTGCAGGGTCTTCCATTCACATGGGCTGCCCCAGGCTTTAGCTCCACCCTGCATACTGACTTCACCCGGCTGTGCCCAGGGCCCTATTGTGGGTGGAGTCATGGTGCAGAAAGGACCTTAGTGCTTGCAGTTAGTATAATCGGGCTGAGTAATTCCTTCTACGCTGCTGACCTCATTTCCCCTGCCATGGTCACTGGGCCTGGGGCTCTCCTCCACTTTCTCCCCAAAGCACTGGCTCTGACCCACGGGATGCTGCTACTGTTCTGTTACTGTGGTATATTTACATAGAGCCCGTCACCCCCAATACTGTAATAATCATGGGGCAGCTCCTGCCCCAGGCAGTGCAGGGGAGCTGGACAGACAGGACATCGACAGCACGACTAGTTCAGAGGAATTCTTCATCGGCGCAATGGCCAACGCTGCAATGCAGTAACGCTGGCCCTGCCCAGAACGCTGTGCTGGGGAGAGAGACGGCCAGTGAGAGGGCAGCTGGAGCTGGAGGAGGGGTGGGGGGGGCTAGAGTCTGCCTGAAGGGGGCAGTTGGAAGGCGGTTAGAGAAGAGGGAGGTGGAGACTGTGCCGGGGTGAAAAGGGGATTTGCTGAGGATGCAGTGTTGGAAGAAGCAGGCCTGTGAAGGGCTGTGTGCAAGGATCCCAGCTGCAAGGGGCACAGAGCATGTGGATGGTGAGGCTGCCCATTGGGACACCAACAGGAATACAGAGCGGGCACCTGGGGGAAGAGGTGTGGCCCGCCGGGGGAGGAGCTGTCATTCGCATGTGGGCCTGCTGGGAGTGTTCGGTCATTGCTCCTTTGCTTTGCCTGCATCGCCAGGCCGGAGAGGTGATGGCGGGACAGCAGAGGTGAAGCTGGACTTTGCAGGCAGGAAGAGGAGGAGCTGGTTGGTTCCCTCAGGGTGACAGGTGTTTGTTGTTCTATTATTTCTATTGTTCCTGCCCAATTTCTGGGTTTTTCCTTTAGAAAGTTTAAAATGTGCGGTTATTGCCATTGCACTGGTTTGCCTTCGCCTCTCCTCTCAGTAAGCCCTGCATAGCCAAGGGCTGGCTAATGGCAAGCGGCACCAGGTGATTGAACTGTCACCCTGAAGGCAAATGGCACATGTATGGATTTGAAGTTGTGCAGCGGTGTCCCAGACCCACTGCCGGTAATGCTAAAAGAAAAGCCACGGAGAGTAGAGAGTGAACAGGTAACACTGGGCGTGCGGTGGTGAGCTGGTCCCGACTAAAGGAGGATGTGAACAATAAAAACTGGCAGAGACCTGATTTGTAACCGTACAGGGAAAAGAGCACGGTTATTGGGGTATGTCAGGCCCTTGGTCTCATCCACAGGGTGCACTCGTTGGAGGGACAGGGAACTAAGCAACTGAGGCAACGTTTGAGCACATCTCCCCGCTGAGAGGGAAGCTGTCAACAGAGCACAGAATAGAGCTGAAAGAGCCCAAGCTGCTCCACAATTCATTCCCCTTGCTGTAAGACGGAGGATATAAGAGGAGCTGGATGGACCCATTGCTCAGGAAATCATAGGCCAAGTAGAAGAACCAACAGAGTGGGTGCATTTATTGGTCACTATAGGAAAAAGGATGGATCTCTTTGCTTGTGTCTAGACCCCAACAAATTAAAGCAACGTGTAAAAAGGGAGCATGCCCCTACAAGAGAAGAAATATTGGGGAGATGGCTAATGCCAAATATTTTTCTACACTGGATGCATCAGCAGGGGTCTGGAAGGTGCCCTTAGAAAAACAGAGCACTCGTTTGTGCACCTGACCCCTTACTGGCAAAGACTTGCTGAGGAAGTGTGACGGGTTTCCCCCCCAGGTGCCGCCTGGAACTGGGCCCGCCTGACGCCCAAGCCTGGGCTTCCTTTAACTTTACTGCTGTGACAAACTGCAGACACGCTCTTGAGCTCACACTTTCACCACCACTCATACAGGAAGGGACACACCCAGCTGTGGTAACATGCGAAGAGGCTTTCTGACTAGCCCTTGCATTGGACGGCTTCAGCTAAGGAACTGCCCAGATACTCAAGTGTACACCCCCCTCTAGAGTGCAAACCCAAAGTTATACCATCTTGCGCTGCACAGAGAACTGTGCAGCATAAACTCATGAAATTTGCCACTCCCTCAATGTGGAGAGAGATCTGCAACAGCTTTTTGCCCCACAGTTATGAATTCCACACACTGGGTTTTAGACAAAACAAGTTTATTAACTACAAAAGATAGATTTTTAGTGATCGGAAGGGATAGCAAACATGAAAGCAGATTACCTAGCAAATAAAACAAAACACAATCTAAGATTAAGATACAAAAGAAACTGATTACAAGTCATAATTTCTAACCCTAAATGTTGTTTTAGGCAGTGTAGCAGGGTCGTATTGGAAAACCCGGGAAGTGGGCGGGTGCAAGCCCACCCACTGCTAAAGGCCCCTCCCCCAGCCTAGCGGGAGGGACCACTGGACCCAGGGACCAACTGATTACGGGGGACAACTAATGAAAAACAGGGATCGGAGTGAAGGTCAGAGGCTCAAAATGAGGATATCGGATGGGGACACCGAGCAGAGAACCCCGGACAGCGCCCACTGCTCCTCAAAGCTGTCAAGGGAGCCAGCGGACGCTGCCCAGTGGAACTCTGCCCAGATGCATGAGACGAGGGAGGAATGGAAATAGGCCCTGCAGTCGCAGAGCACCCCCTAGTCCAACATCCTCCTCCTGGTATTGTAGATGGAGGCTTTGGCCAGAGCCAGGAGAAGGTTGACGAGGAGGTCTCGCGACTTTGCAGGGCCACGGATAGGGTGTGCAAAGAGGAACAAGTGTGGGGAAAAGTGCAGCCAGAACCTCAACAAGAGGTACTGGAGGAGCCGGAATAGGGGCTGCAACCTGGCGCATTCAAGGTAGGCGTGCGCCAGGTTCTCCCTCACGCCGCAAAAGGGGCAGGCCTCAGGTGTAGGGGTGAACTGCACCAGGTGCATGCCCGTGCTCACGGCTCCATGAAGGAGCCGCCAACTAATGTCCCTGGCAGGCTGTGGGACCAAGGTGGAATAAAGGCTGGCCCACTGGGGCTCCTCACCCTCTTTAGGTGGAAGATAGTCCCGCCATTTGGTGTTGGGGCGGAACACAAGTGTGAGGAAATGCAATGTGTAACCCTTCTGCCTGTCAGAGTTGGCAGCAACGGGTTCAGTATTTAGGGGTTCCATTCCAGTAACACAGTGCAAAACCGGCCCGAGCCCCCACCCAGTGACCTGGGACAAATATATACCACCCCCGCTGGGCGCCTCCAAGAGGCAATACTTCCCCTCTCGCAAGCACATAGTCTGAGTGCAGCAAAAAGCCTTTTAATAACAGAGAGAAACAATGTGGCATTATGTTGGGGAAACACCACCAACAGGATTCATAACACAACCCATGAGCAAAAAACCCACCCCAAGCAAATTGGGGCGTGTCCTTTCCCTTTGGTTCTTGAGTCCAGCAACCCAAAATCACCCAAAGTCCCAAAAGTCCAATGACCCAAAAGTCTCTGTCCCTGGTCAGGTGCAGCCCCAGAGTTCGAAAGTTTATCTGCAGTGTTTTACCTCCCAACCTGGGTGGAGATTGGGGGAAGGGGGGGGTGTTAAGGGGCACCTTACGTGGTCCAAAGCTGATGGCTCCCCCTCTCCATGGGGCTCCGCTCTACCAGCCACCCCATGAGCTGCTCTAGGCATCCAACAAACTGCTCTGCTCCACCAGCCGCTCCGCTCGCCGTCCCACAAACTGCTCCATCATATAGCTTCAGGCTCCCCCACTACTTAACACAGCACTCAGTGATTTCAGCTCTGAGTCAGGTCAGCTCTTTTGTGATTTCAGCTTGTAGTAGGGGAGCCTCAGGGCTGGTGCAGCCTTAGCCCAAAGTGAGCTCAGCTCAGCAGCCTGCAACTAGACTCTGAATGGAATCAAAATTAGCTCTGATATTCCACAGCAAAGAGAGGAGGAAGTGCAATTAGCATGTAAGACCCTCACTAGGGGACCTATGCTACCAAGTATTAATACCTGTCCCCAGCCTCTCTCCATTCACAGAGTTTTGGAACCCATGTCCCTTGCCTAGCGAGTGCTACTTAGTTGATGGCGAGTCCCTCCATCATAACAAAAGGCCAAGTGCAGTTCCACTGTCCTTGATTCCCATGATCAGGGTAATAACAATTTATTCTTCCTGCCCCAATAACAGAGACACTGGGGATCCCATAGCAGCCAAAGTGACCATTTGGGCAGCTACGGCCTCATTCTAGGCGGGGTGGGTGTGCCTATGCACATGAGATCGGCCCCTGAAGTTCTTTTCCACAACTTGCCACACCTCACCTCCAGATGTCAGGGTGGAGCTCATCCTGGCTCTGCTTACATCTATATGGAGCACGAGCGTGTACAGACGGTCACCCACTCCTGCTCAGAGGTGCTTGAAACAGCCCAGGAGAGGGCTGTGGCTGGGGGCAGGTAGCTCCCAGGCTAACTGGGGAAGTAGGCACCGCTGGGGCCATGCCCCAAACAGACCACAGCTGGCCCTTATAAAAGGGCTGTGAGCCAGACACTCACTCTCCTCTAGCTGTGGAGAGAGATGGGCCTGGCTGCTGGGGAGTGTACCAGGGTACCTGAGGTGAAGCTGGGCTGGGGAAGGCCAGAGGAGCTGGGAGGCTCCAGGCTGGAGAAGCTGCAGGCCTGGCAGACGGCCTAGGGCAGGGCAGCCCAAGGGTAGATGAAGGCAGTAGGTCCAAAGCCCCCTTGCCTGTGATGATGTCACTCCCCTGCCTTAAATATGTTTTACACATGGTGGGAACCCTTTCTCTTCCAGTGTGATTCCCACCCCCAGTCTGTGGAAAAATACTAATATTATCGTGGTGTCCAATATCAGGTGACTTGATCACGTGACCCTGCAGCCATAACTCCGAGTCTGTTTGCAGCACCCCCAGAAAGGCTTTCCCGGTGACAGATTAGCATCTTTGTCAAGGCTGAATGCCCACTCTGGCACTTCAAGTGCAGAACTGGGGGCCTGCAAGGATTTTTAAAAATTACTACTGGCCACTCCAGGCTTGTATTACGCTCCCAAGGTTACAGCGTCTCTCTGACCTTGGCTTGGTAAACGCGGCCACCACCCAAATGCAAAAACCCCTTTGAACCCAGGACGGAGCACTTTGGAATTCCTCCCTGTGGGGTCCTGCAGGGAGCCAGGGTGGCTTCCCTCCGAACCGGAGGGTAAAGAGCCACCCTCTCAGCCTGAATGGGCGGGGCCAGACCAAGCTGACTCCACCCCCCGGAAGGGGCGGGGTGGGACAGGAAGTACAAAGGGGGGGCCCTTGGCCCAGCCAGGGCAGCACCAGGGAGGGAGACGGACCCAGGCTGCTGGCGGCTCCCTGCAGACCCTGCTGCCGACCCGGGGCGGCCCTGGGCCCGGAGGAACCTGACCGGGAGGAAGGCCTGTGGCGACCAGGGCTGCCAGCCCCCCAGTACCCAGAGGGGCCAGACGGTAGCCCGGGCCAGCATGAGCCCGACACAGAGGGGGAGCTGGAGCTGCCAGCAGCTGGATACCCGGGCGAGCTGGAGGGACCGGGCAGGAAGTAGCTCAGGGGCAGAACTGCACCGTGCGGTGGGTCTGTTTGGTCAGTGGGGTGCGGCTGGCTCCCCGCTGACCCAGCGGCGGGACCCTGGGCTGGAACGCAGTGGAGTCGGGGGGGCCTGCGTTCCCCTCCCCCGGCCAACCCGCCTCGGGGAGCAGAATCGCGCACCGCGGACCCGCGCCGGCGCTCCCTCCCCTCCCCCCCGCCCGCCGGAGGGGCGCGTCGCGGACACACCCGAAAGGTGTGACGAAGGCCTGCCCGTGGGACCATAGCTCTCCGTCGCCCCTAGGGGCTCGGTGGACCGATTGAAACCTGTCATGGGTACCCTCAAGCCCTTTCACCCCCCCTCCATGGAAGAGCTGAGAAAGAAAACAAAGGAAATTAGCTATGGCTACCAGTCAAACAACATGCAAACCTCTTAGGACACCAAAAATCCAGTCCTGTTCTTAAAGGTAAAATTTATTAAAAATGGAAAAAATTACATCTGTAACTTAAGCCTTTTGCTAGATCTCAAAAGAAACAATTCTAAAAATTAAGCACCCAAACTTGCTTTTTGGGGGGTTCAGCTTAAAGGCTACAAGCTCACAAAAGCATCAGGGGTCAGCACAAAGGAGATCCACAAGCTAAAATAAAAATAAACCTGACTAATTTCTTCTAGGTATGGAAAACCCCCTGCTCAAAGCAGGACCAATCCCCAATTAAATCATCCCAGCCAGGGCTTTGTCAAGCCTGACCTTAAAAACTTCTAAGGAAGGAGATTCTACCACCTCCCTAGGTAACGCATTCCAGTGTTTCACCACCCTCCTAGTGAAAAAGATTTTCCTAATATCCAACCGAAATCTCCCCAACTGCAACTTGAGACCATTACTCCTTGTCCTGTCATCTTCTACCACTGAGAATAGTCTAGAACCATCCTCTTTGGAACCACCTCTCAGGTAGTTGAAAGCAGCTATCAAATCCCCCCTCATTCTCCTCTTCTGCAGACTAAACAATCCCAGTTCCCTCAGCCTCTCCTCATAAGTCATGTGTTCCAGACCCCTAATCATTTTTGTTGCCCTTCGCTGGACTCTCTCCAATTTATCCACGTCCTTCTTGTAGTGTGGGGCCCAAAACTGGACACAGTACTCCAGATGAGGCCTCACCAATGTCGAATAGAGGGGAACGATCACGTCCCTCGATCTGCTCGCTATGCCCCTACTTATACATCCCAAAATGCCATTGGCCTTCTTGGCAACAAGGGCACACTGCTGACTCATATCCAGCTTCTCGTCCACTGTAACCCCTAGGTCCTTTTCCGCAGAACTGCTGCCTAGCCATTCGGTCCCTAGTCTGTAGCTGTGCATTGGGTTCTTCCGTCCTAAGTGCAGGACCCTGCATTTATCGTTATTGAACCTCATCAGGTTTCTTTTGGCCCAATCCTCCAATTTGTCCAGGTCCCTCTGTATCCTATCTCTGCCCTCCAACGTATCTACCACTCCTCCCAGTTTAGTATCATCCGCAAATTTGCTAAGAGTGCAATCCACACCATCCTCCAGATCATTTATGAAGATATTGAACAAAACCGGCCCCAGGACCGACCCCTGGGGCACTCCACTTGACACCGGCTGCCAACTAGACATGGAGCCATTGATCACTACCCGTTGAGCCCGACAATCTAGCCAACTTTCTACCCACCTTATAGTACATTCATCCAGCCCATACTTCTTTAACTTGCTGACAAGAATACTGTGGGAGACAGTGTCAAAAGCTTTGCTAAAGTCAAGAAACAATACATCCACTGCTTTCCCTTCATCCACAGAATCAGTAATCTCATCATAGAAGGCGATTAGATTAGTCAGGCATGACCTTCCCTTGGTGAATCCATGCTGACTGTTCCTGATCACTTTCCTCTCCTCTAAGTGCTTCAGGATTGATTCCTTGAGGACCTGCTCCATGATTTTTCCGGGGACTGAGGTGAGGCTGACCGGCCTGTAGTTCCCAGGATCCTCCTTCTTCCCTTTTTTAAAGATTGGCACTACATTAGCCTTTTTCCAGTCATCCGGGACTTCCCCCGTTCGCCACGAGTTTTCAAAGATAATGGCCAATGGCTCTGCAATCACATCCGCCAATTCCTTTAGCACTCTCGGATGCAACTTGTCCGGCCCCATGGACTTGTGCACGTCCAGCTTTTCTAAATAGTCCCTAACCACCTCTTTCTCCACAGAGGGCTGGCCATCTACTCCCCATGTTGCGATGCCCAGCGCAGCAGTCTGGGAGCTGTCCTTGTTAGTGAAGACAGAGGCAAAAAAAGCATTGAGCACATTAGCTTTTTCCACATCCTCTGTCACTAGGTTGCCTCCCTCATTCAGTAAGGGGCCCACACTTTCCTTGGCTTTCTTCTTGTTGCCAACATACCTGAAGAAACCCTTCTTGTTACTCTTGACATCTCTTGCTAGCTGCAGCTCCAGGTGCGATTTGGCCTTCCTGATTTCATTCCTACATGCCCGAGCAATATTTTTATACTCTTCCCTGGTCATGTGTCCAACCTTCCACTTCTTGTAAGCTTCTTTTTTATGTTTAAGATCCGCTAGGATTTCACCATTAAGCCAAGCTGGTCGCCTGCCATATTTACTATTCTTTCGACTCATCAGGATGGTTTGTCCCTGTAACCTCAACAGGGATTCCTTGAAATACAGCCAGCTCTCCTGGACTCCTTTCCCCTTCATGTTAGTCCCCCAGGGGATCTTACCCATCTGCTCCCTGAGGGAGTCAAAGTCTGTTTCCTGAAGTCCAGGGTCCGTATCCTGCTGTTTACCTTTCTTCCCTGTGTCAGGATCCTGAACTTGACCATCTCATGGTCACTGCCTCCCAGATTCCCATCCACTTTTGCTTCCCCCACTAATTCTTCCCTGTTTGTGAGCAGGAGGTCAAGAAAAGCTTTGAGCAGGGGGTTGGACTAGATGACCTCCTGAGGTCCCTTCCAACCCTGATATTCTATGATTCTATGAAAATGAATTTTCATACCTGGTTCAAGCCTTACACAGCATTGCTGCTCTGTCCCTGCAGCCCAGAGAACAACAGACAAAGGGAAAGTTTCTTTCCCAATGTTAGAAGGTTCTACCTTTCCACTGGCTCTTTCGGTCAGGTGCCCACTCCTTTCCTGTGGGCTTGTTAACCCTTTACAGAGAAAGCAAGCAGAGAACAGATCAAGAGGGATTTTACAGCTAACTGGCTGGCTGGGTGTCCATGAAAGGGAGCTACTCCCCCTACCCGTTCATGTATCACATGCCCCCCCAAATCGCCCACTTGCTGGAACCCAATAGGTGCAGGAGGGAGAGCTCAGTCTGCTCGGGCTGCCCTGCTGGCTGGAGCTCCCTCCTTCCCTGGAGTGACGCTGCTGAGTGTGTGTGTGTGTGGCCTTGCCAGCCTGTCTCCCCCCCTCCCCCCACCTCTGGAGGGAGAAGCCAGGACCCCACTCCTGCCACCTGTGTGGGATCCTTCCTGCCTGGCCGCCAGGGCTGCTGGAGCTGCTGCTGCTGCGTTTGTCCTGGGAGCTGCTGGAGCCTGGAGCAGGAAGAGGACGGAGAGGCCCATCGGCTGCCGGGGGAGCGCACAGAGACTCTGGAGACCGCTGTGGAGGGGGCCACTGAGGACTGAGTGATTTTCGAACTGCGCTTTTGTGGTGGGGGTCCTGACTGTGTGTGTGGGGAGATAGGGGGTGTGGCGTGGAGCCTGCCCCCGGTCCATCTGTGTCGTCCCCCCCACCCCCGGCCACTCACCATCTGCCTCGAGCTCCTGCCTCTGGGACTCAGCTGCCTGCCTGGCCAGCCACGCCCGTTTCCACCATTTGGGCCTGCAGCAGCAGCCAACCACACAGTGACTTTTTTGCAAGCACACCTGGGTGCATGTGCCCCCCCTTTTTTTTTGACTGCCCCCCCCACGATTACAGCTCTTTGCCCCCCCAGCTTCTTTGCCTAAGCCCCTTGCGAGCCCAGTTTTTGTGCCTGCCCCGCCCTTTCCCCTCTGCAGTTTGGTTTGTTTGTCCCGCCCCCGCCCTACAGCTAGCCCCTTGGTTCCCCTGCCCCACCCCCAGCCTGTTTGCTCCCCTTCCTTTCATAGAATCATAGAATATCAGGGTTGGAAGGGACCTCAGGAGGTCATCTAGTCCAACCCCCTGCTCAAAGCAGGACCGATCCCCAATTAAATCATCCCAGCCAGGGCTTTATCAAGCCTGACCTTAAAAACTTCTAAGGAAGGAGATTCCACCACCTCCCTAGGTAACGCATTCCAGTGTTTCACCACCCTCCTAGTGAAAAAGTTTTTCCTAATATCCATCCTAAATCTCCCTCACTGCAACTTGAGACCATTACTCCTTGTTCTGTCATCAGCTACCACTAAGAACAGTCTAGAGCCATCCTCTTTGGAACCCCCTTTCAGGTAGTTGAAAGCAACTATCAAATCCCCCCTCATTCTTCTTTTCCGCAGACTAAACATCCCCAGTTCCCTCAGCCTCTCCTCATAACTCATGTGTTCCAGTCCCCTAATCATTTTTGTTGCCCTTCGCGGGACTCTCTCCAATTTTTCCACATCCTTCTTGTAGTGTGGGACCCAAAACTGGACACAGTACTCCAGATGAGGCCTCACCCGTGTCGAATAGAGGGGAACGATCACGTCCCTCGATCTGCTGGCAATGTCCCTACTTATACATCCCAAAATGCCATTGGCCTTCTTGGCAACAAGGGCACACTGTTGACTCATATCCAGCTTCTCATCCACTGTCACCCCTAGGTCCTTTTCTGCAGAACTGCTGCCGAGCCATTCGGTCCCTAGTCTGTAGCGGTGCATGGGATTCTTCCGTGCTAAGTGCAGGACTCTGCACTTTGTCCTTGTTGAACCTCATTAGATTTCTTTTGGCCCAATCCTCCAATTTGTCTAGGGCCCTCTGTATCCTATCCCTACCCTCCAGCGTATCTACCTCTCCTCCCAGTTTAGTGTCATCTGCAAACTTGCTGAGGGTGCAATCCACACCATCCTCCAGATTATTTATGAAGATATTGAACAAAACCGGCCCCAGGACTGAGCCTTGGTGCACTCCACTTGATACCGGCTGCCAACTAGACATGGAGCCATTGATCACTACCTGTTGAGCCCGACAATCTAGCCAGCTTTCTATCCACCTTGTAGTCCATTTATCCAGCCCATACTTGTTTAACTTGCTGGCAAGAATACTGTGGGAGACAGTGTCAAAAGCTTTACTAAAGTCAAGGAATAACACGCCCACCGCTTTCCCCTCATCCACAGAACCAGTTATCTCATCATAGAAGGCAATTAGATTAGTCAGGCATGACTTTCCCTTGGTGAATCCATGCTGACGGTTCCTGATCACTTTCCTCTCGTGTAAGTGCTTCAGGATAGATTCCTTGAGGACCTGCTCCATGATTTTTCCAGGGACTGAGGTGAGGCTGACTGGCCTGTAGTTCCCAGGATCCTCCGCCTTCCTTTTTTAAAGATGGGCACTACATTAGCCTTTTTCCAGTCGTCCGGGACTTCCCCCTATCGCCATGAGTTTTCAAAGATAATGGCCAATTGCTCTGCAATCACATCCGCCAACTCCTTTAGCACTCTTGGATGCAACACATCCGGCCCCATGGACTTGTGCACGTCCAGCTTTTCTAAATAGTCCCGAACCACTTCTTTCTCCACAAAGGGCTGGTCACCTTCTCCCCATGCTGTGCTGCCCAGTGCAGCAGTCTGGGAGCTGACCTTGCTCATGAAGACAGAGGCAAAAAAAGCATTGAGTACATTAGCTTTTTCCACATCTGTCACTAGGTTGCCTCCCTCATTCAGTAAGGGGCCCACATTTTCCTTGACTTTCTTCTTGTTGCTAACATACCTGCAGAAACCCTTCTTGTTACTCTTAACATTTCTTGCTAGCTGCAACTCCAGGTGTGATTTGGCCTTCCTGATTTCACTCCTGCATGCCCGAGCAATATTTTTATACTCGTCCCTGGTCATTTGTCCAATCTTCCACTTCTTGTAAGCTTCTTTTTTGTATTTAAGATTAGCAAGGATTTCACTGTTAAGCCAGGCTGGTCGCCTGCCATATTTCCTATTTTTTCTACACATCGGGATGGTTTGTCCCTGTAACCTCAATAAGGATTCTTTAAAATACAGCCAGCTCTCCTGGACTCCTTTCCCCCTCATGTTATTCTCCCAGGGGATCCAGCCCATCAGATCCCTGAGGGAGTCAGTCTGCTTTTCTGAAGTCCAGGGTCCGTATTCTGCTGCTTTCCTTTCTTCCTTGTGTCAGGATCCTGAACTCGACCATCTCATGGTCACTGCCTTCCAGGTTCCCATCCACTTTTGCTTCCCCTACTAATCCTTCCCGGTTTGTGAGCAGCAGGTCAAGAAGAGCTCTGCCCCTAGTTGGTTCCGCCAGCACTTGCACCAGGAAATTGTCCTCTACATTTTCCACAAACTTCCTGGATTGTCTATGCACCGCTGTATTGCTCTCCCAGCAGATATCAGGGTGATTGAAGTCTCCCATGAGAAGCAGGGCTTGCGATCTAGTAACTTCTGCAAGTTGCCGGAAGAAAGCCTTGTCCACCTCATCCCCCTGGTCCGGTGGTCTATAGCAGACTCCCACCACGACATCACCCTTGGTGCTCACACTTCTACACTTAATCCAGAGACTCTCAGGTTTTTCTGCAGTTTCATACGTGAGCTCTGAGCAGTCATACTGCTCCCTTACATACAATGCAACTCCCCCACCTTTTCTGCCCTGCCTGTCCTTCCTGAACAGTTTATACCCATCCATGACAGTACTCCAGTCATGTGAGTTATCCCACCAAGTCTCTGTTATTCCAATCACATCATCATTCCTTGACTTTGCCAGGACTTCCAGTTCTCCCTGCTTGTTTCCCAGGCTTCATGCATTTGTGTACAGGCACTTGAGATAACCCACTGATTGCCCCTCTTTCTCAGTATGAGGCGGGAGCCCTCCCCTCTCACGCGCTCCTGCTCGTGCTTCCTCCCAGTATCCCACTTCCCCACTTCCCTCAGGGCTTTGGTCTCCTTCCCCCGGTGAACCTAGTTTAAAGCCCTCCTCACTAGGTTAGCCAGCCTGCTTGCGAAGATGCTCTTCCCTCTCTTCATTAGGTGGAGCCCTTTGCGGCCCCCTTGCCCTGATTGGCCTTCCCTTCATGTGCCCTCCTGCCCCCCCCCCTTTTGGTTGATCACTGCACCCCCTTGATGTTGTTGTAACCTTCCTTCCCCTAGTGCAGCTAGAGGAGCTGGACTTCCATCTTCTGTCGGTGACTGACCCCCCCACAAGTCCTTGATAGCCACCCTATCTGCCCCCCGCCATTTCAGCACCCTCCTCCCCTGCCCGCAGCCTAGCGGGGAGGAGTGGTTGACCTGCTTCCCCTTTCCCCCCCCCTTTCTCTGGTGTTTTTCCCCTCTTTCCCCTCCCTCACAGCTCATCATGGCGGGAGACATGGCGGGTGGTATCCCTGGGGAAGACCCTGCCCCCTCCCCCGCCTGCCCTCCCGATGCCCCCCCCAGCCTCTATTTCAACCGTCGTTGCTGAACCACCTGCTATCGCCCCCGCTGGGGAGCCGGCAGCAGCAGGCAATGGGGTGACCTCCGCGGCTGCCACATCCCTCGCCCCCTCTGATTCTGGAGGACCCACCCCAGCCGGCAGGAAGGGCCGGGGCAAAAAGAAGGGAAAGAGCCCTGCTAAAAAGACTAGGGCCTCCATGGCAGGGGCTGCCCCCACTGCTGCAGCCCCACCACCGGCCGCAGCGTCCCTCCCCGCTGTTCCCTCCACCAGCACTGCGGGCGCCCCCGCTCCAGCCCCCAGAGCGTACACCCAGGTGGCGGCGGCCTCCCCCGCCAACTACTACGTCATCTCTCCCAGCCACCACCGCTGTTACCATCCCTAGCGGCCGGGGCCCCTTCCCCACCTTGACCAGGAAGCATGGTGTCCGTTGCCTCCTGGTGCCCGCCTCGCCCCACGTGGAGACCTACATGAGGGCGTTGGCGAGGGTGGTGGGGCCCACGGCCATCGTGGCGGCCTCCAAAATGTATGGCAAGGTCGTCTTCTTCCTTGCCTCGGAGGCTGCCGCCCAGGAGGCGGTGGAGAAGGGCCTGGCGGTGGGGGGCGTGTTCGTCCCGCTGGAGCCGCTGGAGGACCTCGGTGCCCATGTAGTTCTGACCTCCGTTCCTCCTTTCCTCCCTTATGCTGTCCTGCTGCCTGCCCTCTCTACCCTCGGGAAACCAATCTCCATTATCAGCCCTCTCCCGCTGGGCTGCAAAGACCCCGCCCCCCGTCACATCCTCTCGTTCTGCCAGCAGGTGCATAGAATCATAGAATATCAGGGTTGGAAGGGACCTCAGGAGGTCATCTAGTCCAACCCCCTGCTCAAAGCAGGACCCATCCCCAACTAAATCATACCAGCCAGGGCTTTGTCAAGCCTGACCTTAAAAATATCTAAGGAAGGAGATTCCACCACCTCCTCCAGTGTTTCACCACCCTCCTAGTGAAAAAGTTTTTCCTAATATCCAACCTAAACCTCCCCCACTGCAACTTGAGACCATTACTCCTTGTTCTGTCATCTGCTACCACTGAGAACAGTCTAGAGCCATCTTCTTTGGAACCCCTTTTCAGGTAGTTGAAAGCAGCTATCAAATCCCCCCTCATTCTTCTCTTCCACAGACTAAACAATCCCAGTTCCCTCAGCCTCTCCTCATAAGTCATGTGTTCCAGACCTCTAATCATTTTTGTTGCCCTCCGCTGGACTCTTTCCAATTTTTCCACGTCCTTCTTGTAGTGTGGGGCCCAAAACTGGACACAGTACTCCAGATGAGGTCTCAACAATGTCGAATAGAGGGGAATGATCACGTCCCTCAATCTGCTCGCTATGCCCCTACTTATACATCCCAAAATACCATTGGCCTTCTTGGCAACAAGGGCATACTGTTGACTCATATCCAGCTTCATGTCCGCTGTAACCCCTAGGTCCTTTTCTGCCGAACTGCTGCCGAGCCATTCGGTCCCTAGTCTGTAGCGGTGCATTGGATTCTTCCGTCCTAAGTGCAGGACTCTGCACTTGTCCTTGTTGAACCTCATCAGATACAAGATACAAGTGACGCCGGCGATGCATGACGGAGAGGCGCTTGAGGGATCTTTCCTGGTCCCCTACCAGGGGGCCCATTACTGGGTGCATTATTCCACGGGGGAGGCCCGGTGCTACCTCTGCCGGGCGATGGGGCACATCCAGAGGGACTGCCCCTTGGCCTGGCACGGAGGAGCACCTGGGACCCCCGAGCCCCGGCAGGGCACCAGCCCCATCATCGTCGGCACCCCTGGCTGCCCAGTGCCCGGAGCCACCCTCCTTCTCAGTCCACCACTGCTCCCGCTCAGGCCCACGGGGTACCCCCCCCAGTGTGCCCAGAGAAGCGGGAGAGCCCTGCCTCTGCTGCATGCACTCTGGCGGGGCCCATATCAGAGGGTGCGGTGGGAGTATCGCTGGGCGTGGGAGAGGGCCCGCCCCAGGGGGAATCTGCCCCCCGTCGTGCTGCCCCACTGTTGCCTTCCCGGGTCCCCAAGTCATCATTCCTGCCCCCAGACCCAACCCCTGTTACTCAGCCCACAGACGATGCCACAGAGGGCTGGACCCTAGTACAGGGAAAGCGGGGCAAGCGGAAGGCTCGAGCTCTGCTCCTGCCATCTGATGCGGAGGGCCCCTGGAAAACCAGGAATGGGGGGCACCGATGCTGAGCCTTCCACCCTGCCCACGGCCACGTTCCATCCACCGGTGCCAGCTGGGGAAGACGTGGCAGAACCGGAGGGGAACACCGCCCCTCCATCGGGGTCCCTCCCCACAGAGGCCTCTGCCCCCTTAACTTCTGAAACCCCTGCGAGCTCCGAAGCGAGCGTCGCCCCGGGCGCTGGCGGGGAGGGCCCCGGGATGGTGGGAGGCGATCTCCCCTCCATCTATGAGGAGATCGAGGCCCTGGGTCTGACCCCGGTCACCCAGGGGAAGGACGACCCTCTGCCAGCGGGCCTCCACCTGAGTGACCTCACCCCGGCCCCCCCTTCCCCATGCCCCCTCCCCATAACCACTGCTTCTGCTCCCACCTCCAAGGGTCCCCTGGACTCTTCGACCTGCCCAGTCGCAGGTGGTGCTCCGCTGACGAGCCTGTTGAGGGGACGGCCAGTGCCTCGCGGCCGGGACCCAAGTTACCAGGGGTATCCCCCATTGGCGTGGGGCAACTGACTTCCTTCCCGGGTGGGGGCCCCACTGAAACTTGCCCAACTCCTGATGCCGTGGCTATTGCACCTGCCATTGAGACTGAGCCCGGCATCACTGGGGACCCTCTCCCCGTCCCTCAGATCCCTGAGCTGGACAGAGGGGAATCACCTCCCGGCAGCCCGGTTACTGGGGACCAGGATCCTGCCGCTGCCCCTGGGGCCGTCTCCTTCCCTTTTCCGGAGGGTGACCCCCAGGGAGCAGCCTTTGTGTTTTCCCGTCCCGACCCATTAGGGACTGCTATCTTGCCTCCGCCGACCCCCGCATTGAGCTGGGGTCTGAGGCGGGCCGCGTGGTGCTGGCCCATCAGGCGCCACGTCGAGGGTCCACCCCTTGCCTACCCATCTTGGTGGGCCATGGGGCTGTGCCAGGGCCCCCACCGGAGGATGAACGGGGGCCAGTGACCCTGCCCCCCCATCGGCTGCGAGAGGAGCTGTGGGAGTTTCTGGAAGACGTCCGTGGCTCCCGCAATAACGTGCAGCTCGCTCTCCAGTGATGGGGGGATTTTCATCAAGCCCTCCGGGCCGTGAGGGCCCTCATGGGGGAGGGTAAGAGGACCGGGAAGCAGGGCGTGGTGGCTTACCATTGGGCCCGCAGCTTCCGTGACTCCTTGCTCACCTTTGGGGTAGGTCTCGGTTTGCTGCACGGCCCACTGGGGGCCATGAGTGTCCCTGCTAGTGAGGATCCCCCCCAGCCCTCCTCATGGCACCTATCACCTTGGCAACACTGAACACCCGGGGCTGTAGGATGGGTCTCCGCAGGTGCTCTCCTTCCTTCAGGAGCAGGGTTACTCTGTGTTTTTTCTGCAGGAGACCCATACGGATCTGGCCGCCGAAGACAGCGGGCGGCTGGAGTGGGGAGACAGGGTCTACTTTAGCCATCTCACAGTTCGTACGACTGGAGTGGCGACTGTTCTCCCCTGACCTACGGCCCGAGGTGCTGGGGGTCACTGAGGCTGTGCCAGGCTGCCTGCTGCACCTCTGGGTCCACATGGAGGGGCTCGTGGTCAACCTCATTAACGTCTATGCCCCAACATCGGGTCCAGAGCGGCTACTTTTTTATCAGCAGGTGTCCGCCTTCCTCGGCACCTTGAATCCTCATGAGTGCCTGGTCCTGGGCGGGGACTTTAACGCCACCCTCGAGGAGCGGGACCGCTCAGGGACCGAGCAGTGCCCGGCCGCAGCGGACGCCCTCTGGGAGATAGTCGAACATCACTCCCTGGTGGATGTCTGGCGCAACCACCACCCGGATGACATTTCCATGTTCACCTTTGTCCGGGTGGAAGCCCATTGCTCGTGCCACTCCCGGTTGGACCGCATCTATTTGTCATGTTTCCATCTTTCACGGGCCCACTCCTCCACCGTGTGGCCGGCCCCTTTTTCGGCTCACTGTCTGGCCACTGTGATGGCCTCTCTCTGTGCGCAGAGGCCGGGGCTGGCCTATTGGCATTTTAACAACAGCTTGCTGGAGGATGTGGTCTTTGTGGCGTCCTTCCGGGAGTTCTGGCTGGCCTGGCGAGGGCAGCGGCGTGCCTTTCCCTTGGTGCGGCGGTGGTGGGATCTGGGGAAGGTGTGCGCCAGGCTCTTCTGCCGTGACTACACCCGGGGTGCCAGCCGACGGAGGGATGTGGCGATAGAGCAGTTGGAAAGGGAGGTCTTAGAGCTAGAGAGGCGTCTGGCCGCCAGCTCTTTGAGGAGCATGCCAGGAGAAGTGGGAGGAGCTCCGGGCCCTCGACAACCATCGGAGCCGGGGTGCTTTTGTTCGATCCCGCATCCGTCTCCTTCGGGAGATGGAGCGCGGCTCCCACTTCTTCTACGCCCTGGAGAAAAAGAGGGGGGCCAAGAAGAATGTCACCTGCCTTCTAGCGGAGAATGGAATCCCCCAGGAGAAGGGCCAGGACCTTCTACGCACACCTTTTCTACCTGGATCCGACCGATGCTACCGCTTGCAGAGTGCTCTGGGACAGACTCCCGATGGTCAGTGTGGGTGACCAAGGCAGGCTGGAGCTGCCTCTCTCTCTCTGGCCAAGTTCTCGGAAGCCCTCCGCCGCATGCCCACCAACAAATCTCCAGGTATGGATGGGCTGACTGTGGAGTTCTACCGTGTGTTCAGGGATGTCATAGAATATCAGGGTTGGAAGGCACCTCAGGAGGTCATCTAGTCCCACCCCCTGCTCAAAGCAGGACCAACACCAACTAAATCATCCCAGCCAGGGCTTTGTCAAGCCTGACCTTAAAAATATCTAAGGAAGGAGATTCCACCACCTCCCTAGGTAACACATTCCAGTATTTCACCACCCTCCTAGTGAAAACGTTTTTCCTAATATCCAACCTAAACCTCCCCCACTGCAACTTGAGACCATTACTCCTTGTTCTGTCATCTGCTACCACTGAGAACAGTCTAGAGCCATCCTCTTTGGAACCCCCTTTCAGGTAGTTGAAAGCAGCTATCAAATCCCCTCTCATTCTTCTCTTCCGCAGACTAAACATCCCCAGTTCCCTCAGCCTCTCCTCATAAGTCAAGTGTTCCAGTCCCCTAATCATTTTTGTTGCCCTCTGCTGGACTCTTTCCAATTTTTCCACATCCTTCTTGTAGTGCGGGGCCCAAAACTGGACACAGTACTCCAGATGAGGCCTCACCAGTGTCGAATAGAGGGGAACGATCACGTCCCTCGATCTGCTGGCAATGTCCCTACATATACATCCCAAAATGCCATTGGCCTTCTTGGCAACAAGGGCACACTGTTGACTCATATCCAGCTTCTCGTCCAGTGTAACCCCTAGGTCCTTTTCTGCCGAACTGCTGCCGAGCCATTCGGTCCCTAGTCTGTAGCTGTGCATGGGATTCTTCCATCCTAAGTGCAGGACTCTGCATTTGTCCTTGTTGAACCTGGTCACCGTCTGGGCCAAGTCATTACAAAGTGGGGTCCTCCCTCTCTTGTGCAGGCGAGCTATGCTCACCTTATTGCCAAAGAAGGGGGACCTCTGCAACTTACGGAATTGGCGTCCCGTCTCACTCCTCAGCACGGACTGCAAAATCGTAGCAAAGGCCATCTTGCTGCGGCTGGGGTCCGTGCTGGAGAACGTGATCCACACAGACCAGACCTACACCTTCCCGGGCCGTACCATCTTTGATAACCTGTATCTGGTCTGGGATCTCTTGGAGCTTGGGTGTAGGGATGGTCTGTCGTTCACTCTCCTGTCCTTGGATCAGGAGAAGGCGTTCGACAGGGTGGACCACGGGTATCTCCTGGGCACTCTGCGAGTGTTAGGTTTCGGATCCCAGTTTGTGGGTTTTCTCCAGGTGCTGTACGCTTCCGCAGAGTGTCTGGTCAGGCTCAACTGGACCCTGACCAAGCCGGTCAGCTTCGGGCAGGGAGTACGGCGGGGTGCCCCCTCTCGGGACAGCTGTATGCTCTGGCGATCGAGCCCTTCCTCTGTCTCCTCTGCAGGAGGTTGACGGGGTTGGTGCTTCGAGAGCTGGAGCTGCGGCTGGTCTTGTCGGCATACGCCAACGACGTGCTCCTCATGGTCCAGGCCCCAGGTGACTTGGCGCAGGTGGAGGCTTGCCAGACCGTGTACTTGGCGGCCTCCTCCGCACGGGTCAACTGGGTCAAGAGCTCTGGCCTGGTGGTTGGGGCCGGGTGGCAGGCGAGCTCCCTCCCACCCGTGCTGGAGGCCATCCTGTGGAGTGCAGGTCCGCTGCTCTATCTCGGTGTTTACCTTCCTGCCACGCATCTATCTCCACCGGAGAACTGGCACGGTTTAGAGGGCAGGGTGGCAGAGTGGCTCCGGAGATGGACAGGACTACTCTGGTGTCTCTCCCTTCGAGGGAGGGCACTGGTGCTTAATCAACTAGTCCTGTCCATGCTCTGGTACCGGCTCAACACCCTGGTCCTGGCCCCTGGTTTCCTGGCCAACCTCCGGACATTGATTCTGGAGTTCTTCTGGTCAGGACTGCACTGGGTCCCTGCGGGGGTTCTCCATCTACTCCTGGAGGAGGGAGGGCAGGGCCTGAAGTGTCTGCACACTCAGGTCCATGTCTTCCGCCTCCAGGCCCTGCTGTGGCTCCTTTATGGTGCAGGTAGTCCGGCATGGAGTGTACTGGCGCATGCCTTCCTGTGCTGCTTCCGGGGGCTCCGATACGACCGGCAGCTCCATTATCTCCATCCGAGAGGTCTTCTGCGAGACCGCTCCGGGCTGCCGGTCTTCTACCAGGACCTCCTCCAGACCTGGAAACTATTCTCGGCGACCAGGTCCGTGGTGGCCACTGAGGGGGCAGATCTCCTCGCGGAGCCCCTGCTACACAACCCCCAGCTCTGTGTGCAGGTGGCGGAGTCCCCCTCGGTGCACCAGAGGTTGGTCCTGGCAAAAGTCACCAGAGTCGGAGACCTCCTGGATTACGACCGGGGAGACTGGCTGGATCCCCTGACGCTCGCTCAGTGCATGGGGCTCTCCAGACCTTGTACTCCCCGGTGCGTACTTCAGGAGGTGTGGGCCGCTTTGCCGCCTGCTGCTCGGGTTTACCGCAACTGGGTCCTACACGAGGGCGTGCCCCGCCCACCCTCCACCCCAGGCCCTCTGGACCTTTTCATCGGGCCCCAGCCCCGTGGACCCAACCGCTCCTCCCGCCCCTTCTCCGTGAGCCGGCTGCACGACTTGCAGCCGGTTCGTTTCCAGACCGCGCCAAGGAAACACCTATACACGCTCGTGCTCCACACTCTTTACTTCCTCACCCTCATGTCCCCACCCCGACACAAAGTGGTGGGACCTCCTGCCACCTCTAGAGGGTGAGGAGCCCTGGTGGGCCAGCCTATACCCCACCCTGGTCCTGAGGCCCGCTGGGGATATCAGTTGGCGGATCCTTCATGGGGCCGTGAGCACGTGCATGTATTTGGCCCGGTTTACCCCTATCCCTGACACCTGCCCCTTCTGCGGCGTGAGGGAGACTGGCGCATGTTTACTTGGAGTGCATCAGGTTGCAGCCCCTATTCCGGCCCCTCACAAATATCCTGTTACGTTTCTGGCTACACTTTTCCCCGCACCACCTTCTCTATGCACTCCCTATCCATGGCCCCACAAAGTCACGGGTCTCCTGGTCAGCCTCCTCCTGGCCCTGGCTAAAACGGCCATCTATAAAACCAGGGAGAGGAGGTTGGCTGAAGGAGTCTCCTGTGACTGTGGGGCCTATTTCCGATCCTCGGTCCATTCACGTATCCGGGCAGAGTTCCTCTGGTCGGCGTCCATTGGCTCTCTTGACGCCTTGAGGAGCAGTGGGCGCTGTCCAGGGTTCTCTGCTCGGTGTCCCCATCAGGCTCCCTTCTTTTGACCCTTTGAATGTACTCCCGTCCCTGTTATTTCATTAGTTGTCCCTCCGAATTCATTTTGTTTCCAGGTCCTGTGGATCCTCCCCTTAGGTGGGGGGGGGGGTGGGTCCTTAAGCACTTCCCCAAACCCAGTAGGTGCAGGAGGGAGAGGTCAGTCTGCCCGGGCTGCCCTGCTGGCTGGAGCTCTCTCCCTTTCTGGGCTGCTGCTTCTGCTGGCTGGAGTCTCCCTCCCTGGACTGCTGTTGCTGAGTGGGGGGCCTTGCCGGCCTGCCCCCCCCACCTCTGGAGGGAGAAGCGTGGGCCCACTGCCATCTAGGGGTCTCTTCTACTTGGCCAGCTGACTGCTCTTTGCTGCTGCGCCGGAGACACTGCTGTCGATGAGGAGGAGGACGCCTTCTGAGGGACATCGTGGAGGGGGTTTGTTCACGGACTGAGTGACTTTAACGTCTCTGCTCCTGGGGAGGTGTCAACTCCTGTTGTTGTGGGGAGCACGGAGGAGAGGCACGGAACCCTCTCCCTCGCCCATCCGCTCCCCCCTATTGCCACCCCCACCGTTGCTGTTGCCCCCTCCACCACCCCGCTTACTACCTGGACTTGCTCTTCTCCACTCGACGTGGCTGTTTATTCTCCCCCTTTCACCACCTGGGACTGTGAGCGGCAGAGACTGAGTTACACAGGCACACGTGCCCCCCACCTTGGACTTACCTCACCCACCCAGCTGCGTTTGGCTGGTGGGGCCCTTCCCTGCAGTCCTCCCCAGTCTCCCTGTGTTAGTTTGTCCCCCGCATCCTGCAGCCTGCCCCGCCTGCCACTTGTTTTGACCCCCTGGGAGTTTTTCCCCTCTGTTAGTTTGCCTTCCGCGTCCCGGCCCTGCAGTGTTTGTTACCTGACCCACCCCAAATTTTGGGTTTTAGTTTAGTTGCCTGCCCCGCCCTTCCTCTTGTAGCTCCCATTTGTGATTTGCCTGGCCTTCCCTTTCTCCCCCGCCCTCCCACTGATTCAGTCCCTCCTCCCTGTGCGCCCATGCCCCCTCCTTTAAGCACTTGTGCCCCTTTCAGTTGCCCCTCTACTCACCATTCACAGGCTTCCTAATGCAACTGTAGTTCCTCCCCTTCCCAGTGCAGCTGGAGGAGTCATAGAATCATAGAATCATAGAATATCAGGGTTGGAAGGGACCCCAGAAGGTCATCTAGTCCAACCCCCTGCTCGAAGCAGGACCAATTCCCAGTTAAATCATCCCAGCCAGGGCTTTGTCAAGCCTGACCTTAAAAACCTCTAAGGAAGGAGATTCTACCACCTCCCTAGGTAACGCATTCCAGTGTTTCACCACCCTCTTAGTGAAAAAGTTTTTCCTAATATCCAATCTAAACCTCCCCCATTGCAACTTGAGACCATTACTCCTCGTTCTGTCATCTGCTACCATTGAGAACAGTCTAGAGCCATCCTCTTTGGAACCCCCTTTCAGGTAGTTGAAAGCAGCTATCAAATCCCCCCTCATTCTTCTCTTCTGCAGACTAAACAATCCCAGCTCCCTCAGCCTCTCCTCATAAGTCATGTGCTCTAGACCCCTAATCATTTTTGTTGCCCTTCACTGGACTCTCTCCAATTTATCCACATCCTTCTTGTAGTGTGGGGCCCAAAACTGGACACAGTACTCCAGATGAGGCCTCACCAGTGTCGAATAGAGGGGAACGATCACATCCCTCGATCTGCTCGCTATGCCCCTACTTATACATCCCAAAATGCCATTGGCCTTCTTGGCAACAAGGGCACACTGTTGACTCATATCCAGCTTCTCGTCCACTGTCACCCCTAGGTCCTTTTCCGCAGAACTGCTGCCTAGCCATTCGGTCCCTAGTCTGTAGCGGTGCATTGGATTCTTCCATCCTAAGTGCAGGACCCTGCACTTATCCTTATTGAACCTCATCAGATTTCTTTTGGCCCAATCCTCCAATTTGTCTAGGTCCTTCTGTATCCTATCCCTCCCCTCCAGCGTATCTACCACTCCTCCCAGTTTAGTATCATCTGCAAATTTGCTGAGAGTGCAATCCACACCATCCTCCAGATCATTTATGAAGATATTGAACAAAACCGGCCCCAGGACCGACCCCTGGGGCACTCCACTTGACACCGGCTGCCAACTAGACATGGAGCCATTTATCACTACCCGTTGAGCCCGACAATCTAGCCAGCTTTCTACCCACCTTATAGTGCATTCATCTAGCCCATACTTCCTTAACTTGCTGACAAGAATACTGTGGGAGACCGTGTCAAAAGCTTTGCTAAAGTCAAGAAACAATACATCCACTGCTTTCCCTTCATCCACAGAACCAGTAATCTCATCATAAAAGGCGATTAGATTAGTCAGGCATGACCTTCCCTTGGTGAATCCATGCTGACTGTTCCTGATCACTTTCCTCTCATGTAAGTGCTTCAGGATTGATTCTTTGAGGACCTGCTCCATGATTTTTCCAGGGACTGAGGTGAGGCTGACTGGCCTGTAGTTCCCAGGATCCTCCTTCTTCCCTTTTTTAAAGATTGGCACTACATTAGCCTTTTTCCAGTCATCCGGGACTTCCCCCGTTCGCCACGAGTTTTCAAAGATAATGGCCAAGGGCTCTGCAATCACAGCCGCCAATTCCTTCAGCACTCTCGGATGTAACTCGTCCGGCCCCATGGACTTGTGCACGTCCAGCTTTTCTAAATAGTCCCTAACCACCTCTATCTCCACAGAGGGCTGGCCATCTCTTCCCCATTCTGTGATGCCCAGCGCAGCAGTCTGGGAGCTGACCTTGTTAGTGAAAACAGAGGCAAAAAAAGCATTGAGTACATTAGCTTTTTCCACATCCTCTGTCACTAGGTTGCCTCCCTCATTCAGTAAGGGGCCCACACTTTCCTTGGCTTTCTTCTTGTTGCCAACATACCTGAAGAAACCCTTCTTGTTACTCTTGACATCTCTTGCTAGCTGCAGCTCCAGGTGCGATTTGGCCCTCCTTATATCTTTCCTACATGCCCGAGCAATATTTTTATACTCTTCCCTGGTCATATGTCCAACCTTCCACTTCTTGTAAGCTTCTTTTTTATGTTTAAGATCCGCTAGGATTTCACCATTAAGCCAAGCTGGTCGCTTGCCATGTTTACTATTCTTTCGACTCATCGGGATGGTTTGTCCCTGTAACCTCAACAGGGATTCCTTGAAATACAGCCAGCTCTCCTGGACTCCCTTCCCCTTCATGATAGTCCCCCAGGGGATCCTACCCATCCGTTCCCTGAGGGAGTCGAAGTCTGCTTTCCTGAAGTCCAGGGTCCGTATCCTGCTGCTTACCTTTCTTCCCTGCGTCAGGATCCTGAACTCAACCAACTCATGGTCACTGCCTCCCAGATTCCCATCCACTTTTGCTTCCCCCACTAATTCTACCCGGTTTGTGAGCAGCAGGTCAAGAAAAGCGCCCCCCCTAGTTGGCTCCCCTAGCACTTGCGCCAGAAAATTGTCCCCTACGCTTTCCAAAAACTTCCTGGATTGTCTATGCACCGCTGTATTGCTCTCCCAGCAGATATCAGGAAAATTAAAGTCACCCATGAGAATCAGGGCATGCGATCTAGTAGCTTCCGTGAGTTGCCGGAAGAAAGCCTCATCCACCTCATCCCCCTGGTCCGGTGGTCTATAGCAGACTCCCACCACTACATCACTCTTGTTGCACACACTTCTAAACTTAATCCAGAGACACTCAGGTTTTTCCACAGTTTCGTACCGGAGCTCTGAGCAGTCATACTGCTCCCTTACATACAGTGCTACTCCCCCACCTTTTCTGCCCTGCCTGTCCTTCCTGAACAGTTTATAACCATCCATGACTGTACTCCAGTCATGTGAGTTATCCCACCAAGTCTCTGTTATTCCAATCACGTCATAGTTCCTTGACATCACCAGGACCTCCAGTTCTCCCTGCTTGTTTCCAAGGCTTTGTGCATTTGTATATAAGCACTTGAGATAACCTGTTGATCGCCCCTCATTCCCAGTATGAGGCAGGAGCCCTCCCCTCACAGACATTCCTGCCTGTGCTTCCTCCCGGTATCCCGCTTTCCCACTTACCTCAGGGCTTTGGTCTCCTTCCCCCGGTGAACCTAGTTTAAAGCCCTCCTCACTAGGTTAGCCAGCCTGCTGGCAAAGATGCTCTTCCCTCTCTTCGTAAGATGGAGCCCGTCTCTGCCCAGCACTCCTCCTTCATGGAACACCATCCCATGGTCAAAGAATCCAAAGCCTTCTCTCCGACACCACCTGCGTAGCCATTCGTTGACTTCCACGATTCGACGGTCCCTACCCAGGCCTTTTCCTTCCACGGGGAGGATGGACGAGAAGACCACTTGCGCCTCCAACTCCTTTATCCTTCTTCCCAGAAGCTGGGAAGCTGGATTACTGAAGGAGCTGGATTACTTGCTTGGTCTCTCTCTGTCTCCTGAGAGAACACACACAGAGCACAAAAACAAAGCCTCCCCCCCACGATTTGCAAGTATCTTCTTTCCCCGTTGGTCCTTCCGGTCAGGTGCCAACTAGGTTAATTGAACTGATTAACCCCTTACAGGTAAGGGGATTCTGTACCTCTGGCCAAGAGGGATTTTATATTACTGCATACATAAAGGTTGTTCCCCTTCCCTTTATATTTATGACAGATCTGGTTTGGGTTGGATCTATGCTGAGCAGATGGCAGGGGCTCTGTGTGTCCCCTGTTTCCCCCCTTTGGTGTCCAGGTTTCCCCAAAATCAATCGGGGTCTGTCCACTGAGGCCTAGGATATTCCCTGACATTTTGGAATTGATCGGATGTGGCCTTCCGAAGTTCTCCTCTCGCAGACAGGTGGATGGAGCAATGCCATGGAGGGGAGGGAGGGGGGAGTAGCTGAAAGGAGTCCCTGAAATAGATGGGGGAGGAGGGTGGCCACAGAGAGCTTGTGATCCAGAGGTTTTGATAAAGAAAATTGCCTGTCGGAAACATAGGCAACAACTCCGTGAGTGCTCCAGCCCTGGAGCATCCATGGGAAAAAATGGTGAGTGATGAGCACCCATCGGCAGCCATGACCTACCCAGCGCCTCCCACGTGCCGGTGGCCCCGCCAATCAACACCCCTCCTCCCTCCCAGTGCCTCCCACCCGCTGGTGACCCCCTCCCAGCACCTCCTGCCTGCCATGGATCAGCTGTTCTGCTGAGGGGGTGCTCTCAGGGGAGGGGGCAAAATGGGGCAGGAAGAGGCAGGGTGGTGGTGGGGGCTTGGGGGAAGGGCTGGAGTGGGGGTGGGGCCAGGGCCAGAGTCGGGGTGGTCGTGCACCCCCTGGCACCTCTGGTCAGAAAAGCCAGTTCTGGCAAGTCCTGAGTGTCTAAGCTGCGTACAGATTGTGCACCTCAAAAGGGAAAGGAAACATGGTAATGGACACCCTGTCCAGGAAAGAGAGGGGTCAGGGAGCTGATACCCAGCTACCAAGGACCAGGCTTCCTTGTGCTGGAGGCCAGGGGTAACAAGGTGACTGTCAGGCGATGGTTCTCTGGGCACACACAGAGCTGGTGAGGGAAAATGAAGGGGTGAAAGGAGACCCTGGGATGTTCAATGCCCTCAGTCTGCAGAATTACAAGTGTATGACACCCGGGAGGGTGTTATATAAACAGCCAAGTCCAGCCCGCTCCCTTGCAGGCAAGCTCCCCATCCCTATGTCCTCCCTCCCAGAGGCGACAGGTCTAGAGGTGTGGCTGGAGAGTCATTCATCAGAGCTCTCTTCGGAAAAAGGTGGCCTTTGCTCCGGTCCTCATTCTGCCATTGTCAGCCTCTCTGAGGCAACGAGTGGTTTCCCAGTTGCTCGGGCAGGCACCAGACAAAGCGGTCTGTGATGGCACCCACTGGAAGATGTGCTGGCCTCATGCTGAATGCCTCAGCCGCTGCTTCTACAAGAGTCCCCAGGAGATGATGTTGCCACCTGCCCCTCAGGTCTGCCTCACGCCTGTTTCTCCAGACAGCTTAATCTTCTTCAGGCTCTCCTTGACGAGGATGAACTCAGGCCTGCGCTCCTGCTTCCCCTTCAAGGCCAACTCTCGCTCATACTGCAGAGAAAAGAAAATGCACAGCTCCTGGCTGAACCGGTCTGTGGAATGTAACAGCCAGCAAGAAATTTCTGACAAACCCCAAACCAGACTCCATGCAAACCCCAAGGCCACATCTGAATGGTGAGCCAAACCGGAGCCAATCAATGTTCCCTCTAATTTTTGACAGGCCGTGTGTGCAAAAAAATTTCTTCTGTGCAAATTTTTGAAACAGTTCAAATTTGTGCGCCATGAGACAAATGCGCCCAAGCGAGTAAAATGCTTATACATTTAAAAAGTTTTAATTTGCAATTTGTGATGATAGTTTTACACCATGTTATTTTATAAATGTCATTTTTAAATCCTTAGAAAAAGGAAATTTAACCTCCTTTCCCTTTCCCCCGCCTTGCTAGCTAGTAGAATCTGGCTGTGTTGATAGATGGCGGGTGAACAATGTCAAAAGTCGCCCATAAATGACATTTCGGCCTGGCTCTGAGGCATTGTTTCATGTGTTGTGCGCGCGGTTTAGGATCTGTGTGCACGCGCACATGCGCACAGCTTAGAGGGAACAGTGATCCCAATCCACCCCTATTCAACACCCAAACTGTCAGCCAAACCTCAAACCACATCCCAATCCAATCCAAACTCTGTACCTGAGCCATCAGCCAAACCTCAAACTGGAGCTGAACCCAACCCCTACTCCACACCTGAGCCATCAGCCAAACCTAGATCCCAAACAAACCCCTCCTCCGCTCTCGAACAATCAACCAAATCTAGAACCCAATCCCAAACCAACCCCAGTGCCGTACCTGGAACTCTCAGCCAAACCTTAAACCAAATCCCAACAAACCCCTACTTCACACCTGAAATGTCAGTTAAACCTTGAACACAATTCCAACCCAACTCTTACTCCACACCCAAACTGTCAGCCAAACCTCAAACTGGATCCAAAACCAATCCCTACTTGACACTCGAAACTTAAGCCAAATTGAAAACCAGATCTCAATCCAGCATCTACTTCACAACCAAACCGTCAGACAAACCTGCAACCGAATCCCAAAACAATCCCTACTCCATATCCTAACCACTAGTGAATCCTCAAACCGGATCCTATTGCAGACCTTACTGCAAAACCAAACCATCCGCAAAACTTCAAATTAAATCCCAACCCATGTGCAGCTCAAAATACATACCATCAGTCTAAACTCGAAAAGGATCTCAACCCAGCTCCAACATCATATCCGAACTGTCAGTCAACCCTCAAACTGGATCCCAAGGCCAACCCTACTCCACATCCAGTCAGCCAGCCAAACCTCAAACCGGATCCCAGTCCAACTCCTACTTCACACTAAATAGTCAACCAACCGTCAGCCAGATCCTAGACATATCCCTACTCCACACCTGAACCGTCAGCAAAACCTTGAACCGTATCCCAGCTAACTCCTACTCCACACCTGAACCATCAGCCTACACTCAAACTGGATCCAAACCCAACCCTTACTCCTCACCCAAAACACCCTTCACATGCAAACCGTTAGCCAAACCTCAAAAGGGATCCCAACACAACTTCTACTCCCACCTGAACCTTCAGCCAAACCACAAACCGGATCTCAACCAAACAAATACTCCACATGCGAACCTTCAGCCAACCCTTGAACTGCATCACAACCTAACCCTATTCCATAATTGAACTGTCAGCCAAGTCTTGAACTGGATCCTAAACCAATCCCTACTCCCCAACCAAACTATCAGCCAAATCTCAGAATGGATCCCAACCCATCCTCCACACCAAACTCAAACTGGATTGAAACCGAACCCTCCCTAATCCACACCTGAACTATTAGCCAAACCTTGAACTGAATATCAACCCAATTTTTATTCCCCACCCAAACCATCAGCCAAAACACAAGCCAGATGCCAGCTCAATCCCTACTCCACAGCCAAGCCATCAGCAAAACTTCAAACCAGATACCAAACCACCGACTACTCCACAACTGAACCGTCAGCCAAATTTTGAAGTCAGTCTCAACCCAAATCCCACTCAACACCTGATCCATCAGCCAAACTTAAAACAGGATTGCAATCAAATCCCTACTCCACATCCAAACCACGAACCAACTCTTGAACTCTATCCCAACCCAATATGTACTCCACACCCAAACCATCAGACAAACTTTTAACCATATCTCAGCAAACCCTTACTCCACACCAGAACTGTCAGACAAACCTCAAATGTGACCCCAAACCAATCCCTAGTACACATCAAACAAACAATCAACTAAACCTCGAACTGGATCTGAATCCAACCCTTACTCCACACCTGAAGTGGCAGCCAAACATTAAACCCAAGCCAAATCCCTACACCACAATGAACCACCAATAAAACCTTTAATTGGGTCCCAACCCAAACCTTACTCCACACCTGAGCCATCAGCCAAACCTCAATCCAGATCTGAATCGTCATTCAAATCTCAAAATTAGATCTCCAACCAAAACCCCACTCCAAAGCAGAATCATCAGGCAAATCACAAACTGGTGCCAACTCACCTAACCATTACAACACCCTAACCATTAGCCAAACCTCAGAATGGATCCCAATCCAACCCCCTACTTCAAACCCAAATCACCAGTCAAACATCAAATCGGATCCCAACCCAACCCCTGCTTGATATCAGAACCATAAGCCAAAGCTCAAACCAGATGCAGACCCTATCCCTATGTGACAAAGTGGGGATTTTCCCTTATGTTGTATGTGAGCCTATGAGTTTTACTGTTTTGCATGAATACTGTGTGTGCCTCAGTTTCCCTGTGTGCTGCACCAATGCCTAGGTGGTAGGAATAAGGATGTGTGACTATGGCTGAGACCCTTGGGAGCAAGTGAGACTGCTCCAGCTGCCTGCACGTAGGCTATGGCCGGTGTCATTCGTAACCTGAGACCCAGGAGAGGGATGCAACCAGGTGACACTTTGCCTGGGAAGCAAGACAAAGACCAGGAGGAGCAACAGGGGTGTCAGAGGTCAGGTCACTGGAAACTGGGCGGTCTGCTTGAGGGGACTGGAGAGGTGGTCCAGGGCATCTGGCCCAGGATTCCTGCAAGATGTACTTGTCGGAAAGTCACTGATTTCTCTGCTAACAAGTTCTGTTCTGTGCTGTGTTCCTGTTGACTAATAAACCTTTCATTTTATGCTGGTTGAGAGTCACATCTGACTGCGGAGTTGGGGTGTAGGGCCCTCTGACTTTCCCGGAGCCCCGCCCAGTGGACTCACTGCGGGAAGCGCACGGTGTGAGAAGGGGATGCTAAATGCTCCGAGGTCAGACCCAGGAAGGTCGAAGCTGTGTACGCTTCTTGCCCTGGAGACAGTATGCTCAGAGAGAGGAGGCTCCCCGAGAGTACTGACTGGCTTCATATGGAGTAGTTCCAGCGCATTGGCCCGGTGACTCCATGACACCCTGCACCACACCAAATTGTCTGCCAAAGCTCGAACTGCTTGCCAGTCCAACTCCACAACTGAACCGTTAGCCAAGCCTCGAACCAGATCACAAACCAGACCCTTCTCCACAGTTACCAAACCTCTAACGAGATCCCAATACATTGATTATTCCTCACATGAACTGTCAGCCAACCCTTGAACTAGATTCCAACCAAACCCATACTGCACGACCAAACCTCGCACTGCATCCCAACACAACCCCTACTCCACACCCATCAGCCAAACCTCAAACCGAATCCAACCCAATATGTATTCCATATCCAAATGGTCAACCAAACCTCAAACTACATGCCAGCCCAACTCCTGCTCCACAGCCAAACTGTCAGACATCTCAAACCAGAATCCATCTCAACACCTACACCCTATGCAAAACACTAAACCAAACTGTTACCTAGCAGCTCTGTGTTCTTGGGGAACCAGGGTGCAGTACCCAGCCTGTCTGACTCACAAAAGACCTTCCCCGCCTCCACCCCAGCCTCTGCTTGAGCCAAATCCGCATGAGAAGAAAGACTTAGGCCTTGTTTACACTTGCAAGTTAGGGCGCCCGGGGCTGATTTAACACGCTCTAACTCCTGAGGTGTCCACACTGGCAAGGCACGTAGATTGTCTGGACTCTGCAGCTGGAGCACTCCTGGTAATCCACCTCCAGGAGAGGCATAACGCTTGCTGCGCCCTGGGTGGAGCGCCGCAGTGCCAGTGTAGTTTATTAATGCGCTCTGATCGGCTTCCAGAAGTGTCCCGCAATGCCTGTTCTAGCCACTCTGGTCATCACTTTGAACTCTGCTGCCCTGCCCTCAGGTGACCAACCATCAGACCCGCCCTCTTCAAAGGTCTCATCCAGAACTTGGGTAATCTGCTTGCGCAGGTTCCTTGGCAGAGCTACTTGAGCAGGATGTGATTAATGGCCCTGCAAACTTGCATCAACATGATTCCAACGGTCAGCTTTCCCACTCCAAACTGGTTAGTGACCAATCAGTAGCTGTCTGGAGTTGCCAGCTTCCAGATTGCAATAGCCTCCTGCTTCTCCACCATCAGGGCAGCTCTCAATCTCGTGTCCTTGCGCCACAGGGTGGGGGCGAGCTCCTCACACAGTCCCATGAAAGTGGCTTTTCTCACCCGAGAGCTCTGCAGCCACCGCTCGTCATCCCAGACTTGCATGACGATGTGATCCCACCCCTCAGTGCGTGTTTCCCGAGCCCAGAAGCGGCGTTCCATGGTGGTGAGCATGTCCATGAATGCCACAAGCAATCTCGTGTCATATGCATTATGCGAGTCGACATCATCATCGGACTCCTCCCTGTCAGTTTGTAGCTTGAGTAACTCAACTGCAATTTGTGATGTGTTGGAGAGACCCATCAGCATATTCCTCACAAGTTTGGGCTCCATTCCTGCAGACCAAAAGGGAAGACAGCGCACTCAGTACAAAAAACTTTGAAAGATGGTGCCAAATGTGGATGGAAGCAAAGGGATTGCTGGGATGCGAAGCGATGCACCATGGGGCATTGGGACAGGACCCAGAATGCCCCGCACTCCCCGCCCCCTTCCCACAAGCCACAGCTCCAGAACGGGAAGAGATGCTCTGTGGGATAGCTGCCCATAATGCACCGCTCCCAATGCCGCTGCAAGTGCCGCAAATGTGGCCACGCCACCGTGCTTGCAGCTGACAGTGTGAACACACAGCAGCGCTTTCCCTGCTGCACTCTCCAAGGGCTGGTTTAACTCAAAGCGCTCTACATCTGCAGGTGTAGCCATACCCTTACAAAAAGCAACGAAAAGGCCGTGGGAGACACACCTAAACCCCTGGGATAAGGATGACAGGAAATTCCCCTAGCCTCATTTGCATCAAAGATAGGACAGGGAGGCATCTCCATTAGCACACAGAATGGAGAACAGAGATTCCAAAGCAAGAACCGTATGGAACTCTGGGACCAGAAAAGCAGGGAAGCACTGCATGATGGGGGGATCTCTGCTCCAGATGTTAACGAACCCATGCCTGCACACACCCAGCTGAGTAGTTATCAGACCAATTCTAGTAATAAATCCTTTATTGGTATCCAAAATAGTGAAGCTCCCTAATTGCATTGTGAACTCCCTCCAAGGAACACTGCCCAAAGCCAGGAATGATCAGCTCCCATGTCTAGCCTGAACAAAACAACTTTCGTATTCTCCCTTGTTTACACACGAGCAAATCTAGTGTTGTCCCTTGAACCATTGTTCTTTCCCTACAAAAACCCCGACCCATGCTCAAGTAAGTGCTCTGATGCCTGGATCCAAACTCTGCATCAGCTCCATTGGGACTTCACCATCTCCTGACTGATCGTGCTGGGGGCTCTGCCTGTCTCCAGCACTCTGGACCCTCAGCTACCATCACCACCTGGGACCCCCGATCGATTCAAGCTTCATGGAGTGGTGAGAACCCAGCGCACACGCTCTCTCCTTCTCCCCCGGTGGGTGTTTTGGCTTCTCCATTCGCTCTGCAGCAATGCTCCTCTGACCTAAGCTAAAAGATCCCTGCAGCCCCCAAAAATCCTGTGGGGTTTGCTCATCAAGCGGGTTACGACCAGAACAATTGTAACAGGAACATGGGGATAGGGACGTGCTGAACCTGGGACATACGAGGGTGTCAGATTGAAAGCGCTGCTCGACTCGGCCTGCTCAGGCGTGCTCTGTTCCGGTGCGGTAGCCACGGCCTATGAGGGGGGCAGCTTGGAGGTGCTGTTCAACTCAGCCTGCTGAGTCCAAGGGCCTATAAGGGTGGGGCTGGAAGAACCCAGCCCTGGGGAACCTACGTCCTGTAGGAAGCTCCATTGGGAGGGAACTTGCAGCAGGGAGAAGCAGAGCTCTGTATGAGAACACAAGTGATACAAGCAGTACATTGATAGAAGTACAGAAACAATCCCCCCCCCCAGGGAAGAGGAAACCTAATAAATGAGCGTACCCCAAAGTAACAGGCAAAGCTGGTAACAAAACCACAGACTGGATCGCAAGCCAACCTAAATTCCACACCCAAACCCTAAGTCAAGCTTTGAATCAGTTTCCAACCCAATCCCTACTGTGCATTTGAACCATCAGACGAACCTCTCATGAAATCCCAAACTAACTCTTACTCCACACCCAAACCATCACCAAACCTTGAACCAGACCAAAACTCAACCCCTAACTCCACACCTGTACCAGCAGCCAAACCTTGAACCAGATTTGAACGCAACCCCTACTCCACACATGAATCAGCTGAACCTCAAATTAGATTCCAACCCAAATCAAACTCCACACCAGAACTATCAGCCCAACTTCAATCCAAACCGCAACCCAACCCATATGCCAGACCTGAACCGTCACCCAATCCTCAACCCAACCCCTACTCCCAACCCAAACCATCATCCAAACTCAAACTTAATCCCACCCCAACTCCTACTCCACATCTGTTTTCCAATAGAAGCGGAGAGGTTATATGGAGACAAGTAGTTAAACAGTGCATATACAACAGGTTTCTGTGCTCATTAGAAGATGATAATTATATCTCAGTATTTCTGCGGCCTCCTGGCCAGGATTCCGATGTGCAGTCGTGCTGGCTTTTGGTAGCCTGGCTGTGACTCTCCACAGCCTCCTGCTGAGATGACACTGTTCAGCACCCCGGAAATCCCAAAAGGATCAAAGTCTTCCCTTGGGTCAGAATAGGGTGATGTCATAACCATACAGCTAAAAGTAGCCTAGAATTCCTCCTTACCTGTAAGGGGTTAAGAAGCTCAAATAACCTGGATGGCATCTGACCAAAAGGACCAATGGGGAAAGAAGATACTTTCAAATCTGGGGGGGTGAGGGGGGTGAGGCTTTGTTTGTGCTTTTGTTTGTGTGTTCTCTTGGGAAGCAGAGAAGCATCAGGTCAGAAAACTCCTCCTATAAACCATCGTAAAGTGAGTCTCAATATTGCAAAAAGAGTAAGTAAATAAGGCAGGGCGCGTTAGATTACCTTTTGTTTTCAACTTGTGAATTTTCCCTGTGCTAAGAGGGAGGTCTATCCCTGTTTTTTGTAACTTTAAAGTTTTGCCTAGAGGGGAATCCTCTGTGTTTTGAATCTGATTACCCTGTAAAGTTACCTTCCATCCTGATTTTACAGAGGTGCTTCTTTTACTTTTTTTTTCTTTAAAGTTCTGTTTTTTAAGAATCTGGTTTACATATTTGGTTGGTATATTATTCTCAATCCTTCCCAGGAAGGGGGTGTAGGGCTTGGGGGAATATTTGGGGGGAATAGGAATTCCAAGTGGTCCTTTCCCTGATTCTTTGTCTAAATCACTTGGTGGTGGCAGCATACCGTCCAAGGACAAAGGATTTGTGCCTTGGGGAAGTTTTTAACCTAAGCTGGTAGAAATAAGCTTAAGGGGCTTTCATGCATTTCCCTGCATCTGTACCCTAAAGTTCAGAGTGGGGAGGGAACCCTAACAGGTGACCAGAGAGCAAGTGTGAAAAATCAAGACACTTTTTTTTTTCGGGGAGAGGTTATAGTTTCCTATATAAGACAAAGCCCCTAATATTGGGATGGTCCTGGTTATTTCGGGACATCTGGTCAGCCTGGGCAGGAGTCTGGAGGAGAAGGGCGTCCCTGGCTGTGACACATCTCTCTCCGCCACACCCCAAACCACAGGTAAAACCAAACCCTTTGTCTTTGCCTTCTGGCTTCTGATTAGGTCTGGTGGTGCTGTTAGCCAGTCCTTATCTCCGCCCTGGAGCCCAGGCAAGCTGGGAAATGGAGTCCTGAGCCTTTGCCACTCTGCTGCTGCAGGCCAGGGGCAAGTCCCCGATGTGCTCGGTGTGGTATGTCAGGAGCACCCCTCAGAAGGGGTTACACTGACTCAACTGCTCAGGGTATGGCTACGCTGGAGCTAGTGGTGTAATTTCCAGCTGTGTGAACATACCTGCGCTAGCTCTGATCAAACTACTGTGCTAAAAATAGCCCTGGAGCTGTGGCAGCACAAGCAGCAGGCCGGGCGAGCAGACGTGCCTCGGGTCTCACTCTGGGCCACTCTTGGGGAGACTAACCCATCCTGCTGCTCGCACCACCACAGCCGCCCTTCTATTCCAGTGTGCCAGCTCCTTCAGAGCGAGGGCAGGTGTGTCAGGAAGTTACCCCTCCAGCTCACATGCAGACATATCTTCAGGCAGATCAGGGACGTTCCTGAGAAGTGGTACGAACCATTTTGTAGTGATGGTAAAATAGTCCCTGCAACTCAGCTCTCAGCTGTGGTCCTTAGACGTTTCTCATACATCATGCCCACTGCAGCCTGGCTACCTTGCCATACTGAATCAGGTCCCACCAGGTCCACTGTTCTGCCTTCAGCTGTGGCCTGCACAGGAAGCTCATAGCAGGCAAAAAAAATCTCCCATCACGTGCCTGATCAACAGCTATATTGAGTGTAGAGGGATACGGTCCTTCCTGCCCGTGTGCCATCAGCTATTGTCATGAAGCATGATGTCTTCCCAGGTATCGCTAAATACTGTGGTTCGGCATCGTACTTTACAGCCACAGTATATGACTCTAATTCCCTGTGGCAGGGAGTTTCACAGATTATCTGCAACACACTATTAAGAAGTAGCCTTTTATTAGTTCTAAATTTCCCAGCCATTAATTTCATCACACGACCCCAATTTGTTCTCACGTTATGTATAGAGCAGAAAACAAGGGAGCAATTTGCCTTGACTCCATGTTCTTTGTCAATCTAACAAAACTAAGCCCGGAGCTCTGGGTTCCTGCTGTGCAGCCAGGGTCTGATGTAAGGAGCATAGCCAGCATTAGGGGCTGGTTCTGTCAGTGGGATGAGGTAATTGGTTTGGAACAGGTTTTAAATGATTTTCCACTCAGCTACTTACCACTGGCATTTAAAGGCAGCCTCCAGCCTCCATGAATAGCCACGTAGCAGTGGGGTGAGAAGGGCTGTGTATTAAGGCTTGTGGAAGTAGCTGGTAACCGTGGCGAAATGGCAGGCATTACGAAACCAGCTCCCTGCTGTAGCATCTCTCTGGTGCCCCAAAGATTCAGTACTGCCAAGTGCTGAGCTCCCTCCAGTTCCATTGACCTCAGGGCATCGGGCCCTTTATGTCCACCCAGTGCGTTTGCCCCTCACTGACCCACCCCCAGCGCGGCAGGGCTGTGAATGTAATAAGGATCATTAAAAAAAATTACCCAGCTCATGTGAAAAATACTAGGAGACTCATAAGAGCCTATAAATTGTTCTTGAGTGTGGAGACCCAGGGCTCTAATCTAGTGCCTGAGGCGATGGGGGGGATCTGTAGGGCAATGGGCAGGGACCGAGATCTGAGCAGGGTTACAAGGCCAGAGTCTTTGGGTGGCTTTACTACAACACCCTGAAAACCTCACTGCCAAACCCTCTCACCATGTCACTTGCAAACCAGCCTCAGCAAACGCTTGCAGGCAGTGATTTTTGGTTAAAGCCAGGGCCCAGCGTTCCAGTCTGGGATTTGCTTGGCGCTGTGCGTGGACAGCTGAGAGCGTTCACAGGAGCAAGAGGACGCTGTGGGCATCCAGTGCACCCTGAATAACCCCCGGAGATCTATCCCTGCAGGGAGTGTGACTGTTAGTGTCACCTCACACCCCGCCATTCGGTGCCTGCTCCATCCCCCTCTAGTGGCAGCTGGGCCCCCTGGCAAGGCAGAGGAGCCGGCCACCACCCTGGCTAGAAGAGCTGGGTCTTTAACACAGGCAGCATTGGCTCTGATCCAGAAGTTGTAGGTTTGCTCCCCACCCAGGGCACCGTGTGACATTAGCTGCACCCACACTCCCAATTGGCTGCCAAGCTCACTGGGAGCCTGGCCTGATGCTCCAGGGTGGACCAAAAATCCTTCCCGGTGGGTGAATCACAGTGGGCTTTGGTCCCATTCATAGCCCATGAAAGAGCGGGGCAGACAGAGGGAGTAGGACCCGGTGAGTGGTTTCAGAGTAACAGCCGTGTTAGTCTGTATTCGCAAAAAGAAAAGGAGCACTTGTGGCACCTTAGAGACTAACCAATTTATTTGACCATAAGCTTTCGTGAGCTACAGCTCACTTCATTGGATGCATACCGTGGAAAGTGTAGAAGATCTTTTTATATACACACAAAGCATGAAAAAATACCTCCTCCCACCCCACTCTCCTGCTGGTAATAGCTTATCTAAAGTGATCACTCTCCTTACAATGTGTATGATAATGAAGTTGGGCCATTTCCAGCACAAATCCAGGGTTTAACAAGAACGTCGGGGGAGGGGGGTAGGAAAAAACAAGGGGAAATAGGTTACCTTGCATAATGACTTAGCCACTCCCAGTCTCTATTCAAGCCTAAGTTAATTGTATCAAATTTGCAAATGAATTCCAATTCAACAGTTTCTCGCTGGAGTCTGGATTTGAAGTTTTTTTGTTGTAATATCACAACTTTCATGTCTGTAATCGCGTGACCAGAGAGATTGAAGTGTTCTCCGACTGGTTTATGAATGTTATAATTCTTGACATCTGATTTGTGTCCATTTATTCTTTTACATAGAGACTGTCCAGTTTGGCCAATGTACATGGCAGAGGGGCATTGCTGGCATGCGATGGCATATATCACATTGGTGGATGTGCAGGTGAACGAGCCTCTGATAGTGTGGCTGATGTTATTAGGCCCTGTGATGGTGTCCCCTGAATAGATATGTGGGCACAGTTGGCAACGGGCTTTGTTGCAAGGATAGGTTCCTGGGTTAGTGGTTCTGTTGTGTGGTATGTGGTTGCTGGTGAGTATTTGCTTCAGGTTGGGGGGCTGTCTGTAGGCAAGGACTGGTCTGTCTCCCAAGATTTGTGAGAGTGTTGGGTCATCCTTCAGGATAGGTTGTAGATCCTTAATAATGCATTGGAGGGATTTTAGTTGAGGGCTGAAGGTGACGGCTAGTGGTGTTCTGTTATTTTCTTTGTTAGGCCTGTCCTGTAGTAGGAGACTTCTGGGAGACCCGGTGAGTGGAAAATGGGAGCTGAGCTGGAAATGGAGGTCTGGGGTCCAGGGGAGGAAGGCATTTGAGATCTGAAAGAGGGCCCTGATGGTTTGGTTCACCCAGGGGACCCTGAGGCCTGGCCAGTGGCAAAAGAGAGACTGAGGTGTGGCCCGGCTGGGGGGGAAGAGACGAGGCTGGAGGCCTGGCTGCGCAGGGGCTGACTTGCGGGGCAGGGGGCTGGTTTCGGGGGGAAGAGACGAGGATGGAGGCCTGGCTGCGCAGGGGCTGATGTGGAGGGGGCTGTTTTGGCGGGAAGAGACGTGGCTGGAGGCCTGGCTGCGCAGGGGCTGACATGCAGAGCCGGGGGCTGGTCTCGGGGGGAAGAGACGAGGCTAAAGGCCTAACTGCGCAGGGGCTGACGTGCAGAGCGGGGGGCTGGTCTCGGGGGGAAGAGACGAGGCCTGGCTGCGCAGGGGCTGACGTGCGGGGCGGGGCGGGGGGCTGGTTTGGGCACAGAGGTGAGGCTGAGGAGAAGCCCAGGGAAAGGAAGCTGACGTGGGGTAGAAGGGAGGCTGAGGTGAACACTGGTTTGGGGCTAGTTTGGCAAGGGGAGCTGAGTTGAGACCCGACTGGGGAGAGGCTGAGGTGGCCTGTTGTGGGGACAGACCGGAGGTGGGGCTGAGGCCCAGGCTGTGTGGGCAGAAGGGGAGGCTGCGGTGAGAGGCAGAGGCCAGGCTGGGTGTGAGGCGGTTTGGGGGGACCCCAGACTACCCCAGGCCAGGTGCTCCCTTCCAAAGTAAGCCAGAGTGAAGTTAGCATGACAGCCCCCAGGCAGCCTGGTTGCCCTGGATGCTTCAGGCATCCCAGATACCCAGGGACAGCCCCAGCTGCCAGAGGTGCTGTGAGGTACACGCTGACATGGCTCTGTCACACACACCTGCCGCGCAGTTTGCTGCGCAGAGAAGTGAGGAAACCAGCCCAGGCCTTGGCAGCAGTTCCCTTGCCTAGTGTAGATGGGCCCAGGACAGACCCTCCAGGCTGGCATAGTATCTGGGCTGCCCTGTCCATGCCCCCAACTGCCCTCGTGGGAAATGATCTCCTGAGAGCCCGCACGGCACTAGAGATTAATCACAGACTGCGACTGGTTTCTGCTGAGCTGACCACATCCTCTACTCGTGGCAGATGGGGCAGGTGCTGGAAAATGTGCATCAACCCAACTGCCAGCCCCAGAGGGTTACAAGTTTGCAGCAGCAGACAGTGTCTTGAGGCCATGAACTTCCATCGGTCCGTCTCTCTCCAGTCTGATGCCGAAGGCTTCACCATGCGAGGGTGGCAGCTCTCCACAGCTGGGCTGATGCTGTCTGGAGATGCCCCAGGGAATGGAAGAACCCATCTGAAAGCTGGTGAGTCTCCGGGATTTTTCCTTAATTCTGAGTCTTACTGGGGATTCACTCCAAGAACTAGGGCTTCCACAAATTGGCCAAGGTCACTGGGGAAGCAGCGTCCCGCTTATGCCATGGGAATTACTACAGAAGTCTGGCTGAGCCTACAGGACCTTTTCTGAAGTGACCCCCCCTTCCCCAAATTGCCTTCCTCCTCTCCCTGCCCCATGGCTCAAAGAATGGGCGCAAGAGACACAAGATATTTCAATGTCAGCCCCATTTCAGTGTTAGCTACTGTCCTGGGTCTGAGCCCCGACAGGAGATGTGAGGGAGAGTTTGAAGTAAATCCTTGCAGTCATTTTGAGTTAGCAGAGCAGAGCTGGGGGAGAAGTCACCGTTTCAGTCTTTTATTTTACTCTCCAATAACTTAGAATAGGCTGTGGGGCAAAGCCCGCAAAATGCTGGGCTCAAGTTGGGGACGGGGGAAAGCTTTCCCAGGCCAGGGGGTTGTGGTACCAGGGGTTTGTCGTTTCCCCAGTGATCACGCAGCCACCATGGTGACATCTGTGCAGAGGAGAGCTGGTCCCAGCCACAAGGCATCTCCTCGTGAGTGACAGCCTTCCACAGCAGGGACAGGGAGACACGGCAGGGAGACACAGCTGCCTCCACCAGCACGCTGAGAACCAAGAGCAGCCCCGGGACGCAGACACAGTCTGTGCTAGCAGGCGTCAGTCCCACACTCCCTGCATGGTTGCACTGCACTGACAGATAAGCACTGCCCGCAGCCCATCCTCTGCACCTCGCACTAGCGAGTGCAGTCCCTGGTTGCAGAAGGGGAAACTGAGGCTCAGAGGAGTTAGGCACCTTATCCACAGCCAGTCACTGAGTCAGTGTCAGCAGGATGAGCCCTGGAGTTCCTGCCTTCTAGCGCCCTAGAAGGCAGGAACTAGGAACAAAGCCACTAGACTGTGCTGCCTATTGGGTGTGACAGCAGTGCCCAGTGCAGCCAGGGGGTCCCCTCCCGTAGTAGGTGCAAGCCAATCTGCCCCACACCACTGCCCTTCAGAATTACACCTGAGGGGGCTGTCTCCCTAGCTGGCAGTGCCCCCTGGTGGGCATTATGGTGTCCAGCAGGTTCAGTGCCATCCTTCCTGTCCCCTAGCTCAGGGGTGGGCAAACTTTTTGGCCTGAGGGCCACATTGGGGTATGGAAATTGTATGGTGGGCCATGAATGCTCATGAAATTGTGGGTAGGGGTGCGGGAGGGGGTGAGGGCTCCAGCTGCTCTTGGGGGTGCAGCCAGAAATGAGGAGTTCAGGGTGCAGGAGGGGGCTCTGGGTTGGAGTACGGGGGAGGTGAGGGCTCTGGGGTAGGGAAGGGGATGAGGGGTTTGGGGTGCAGGACGGTGCTCCGGGGGACCGAGGGGTTCAGAGGACAGGAGGGGGATCAGGGATGGGGCAGGCTGTTGGGGCATGGTGGGGTGAGGGCTCTGGCTGGGGGTGCAGGCTCTGTGGTGGAGCTGGGGATGAAGGGCTTGGGGTACAAGAGGGGGTTCTGGGCTGGGATCAAGGGGTTTGGAGGACAGGAGGGGGATCAGGGCTGTGGCAGGGGATTGGGGCGCGGGGGTGGAGAGGTTCGGGGTACAGGCTTCAGGCAGCGCTTACTGCAAGCAGCTCCTGGAAGCATGTCCCCACTCCAGCTCCGAGGCATGGCCAGGCGGCTCTGCGCGCTGCCCCGTCCACAGGCGCCACCCCTGCAGTTCCCATTGGCCGGGAACGACAGCCAATGGGAGCTGTGAGGGCAGCGCCTGTGGACGGGGCAGTGCGCAGAGCTGCCTGGCCATGCCTCCACGCACTAAGTAGGAGCCGGAGGGGAGTCATGCCGGCTGCTTCCTAGGAGCCGTGCAGAGCGGGGCAAGCCGCCAACCCCACTCCTCCGCTGGAGCTGCGGGCTGGATTAAATGGTCTGATGGGCCGGATATGGCCTGCGGGTCGTAGTTTTCCCACCCCTGCCCTAGCAAATATAGTGCCTAGGAGCTAGCAGGGACAGATGATGGGAATCAGTAAGATTAAATGGCAAAAAAGACTTCATGCAGAGTTCGGGTTCCCTGGCGACAGTTCAGGTCCTTCCAAATAATCGAATCCAACAAACCTGAGATTCCAGTTCCAGTATCCACCTCCGCAGCCTTCCCTCTGCCCCCCACAGCTGGACAGGCCCTGGGGATTAGCTGCATGCATGGCAGCTGCAGTCAGGGCACACGGTGGGGCTGGCTGGTCAAGGGGTGGGTGAACAGAGGAGCTGGGGACAGGCTTGAGGTGCGTCAGGGAACTGGGACTGGGGCATGAGGAGATCGGGGCTTGCATCCACCCCCTCTGGGCAAGGCAAGGTAAGGGGAGCATGTGTGCCCTAAAGCGCTAGGCTGCGTCATTTCATGCCACACTGCGCAGGCTGGCTCCCTAGCAAGGCACCGGAATGGGGCCAGCCACAGGCATTGTCGAGCCAGGAGCTGAGAGCAGGCTCTGGTTTGCGGCTGGGGAAGGGGTGCCATCCTGCGAGGGAGTGTGAAGTGGGTGTCCAATTTCACAAGGGTGGGATTCTCCCTGTGTTAGCCGATGGCCAGGGATGTTTGGTGAGGTGCCAGCTATGCCCGTTTATACCATCCGTGACTTTAACCGCTAGGACGCACTGTCCCTTCGCGGCGGGCAGCCCGGGCTAGGCTGACGGATGCCCCAAGGTCCTAACCACCCGTGACTTTAACTGCTAGAGCTCAGAGCTCCTTCGCAGCGGGCAGTCAACACTGACTGACAGGTGCCCCAATGGCAGCACTAAGAGCCTCTCCACACCCGTGACTTTAACTGCTAGAGCTCAGAGCTCCTTCGCAGCGGGCAGTCAGGATTGACTGACAGGTGCCCCAAGAGTTTGCCCCGTGGAGGCGGCACAACTCAACGCTAGGCTCTTAGTACTCTCACCTAATGGCCAGGCTTTATAGCCAAAACGGCTGAGGTTCTTTAATTGTGTTGGCTGCTTTACAGTAAACCAGAGAAACAAGTCAGGCTTATGCATAAATGGTTACCAAAATTTATTAAACTAGATTCTAATCATGTGGTTACAAAATTGCTAGTGCCTACTTATTTAAATGTAGAGATGTTACACACACAAACAAGTTACAAAACTGAAGCTACAATCCCAAAGAAAGAAAACAAAGTATAGAGCTCTATTTCAAAATGTGTGTACACTAAAGATAGGAGATCAGGTGTGGGTGCTTCTTACCCTCCTTGCATCTCTCGATTCCAGCGGTGCCAAGCCAGGATCGGTCACTCAATTCTGCGGAAAGACGAATAAGGGACAAGGCTTAGGGACCCTCTTAGCTGCAGAAGCCTTGGGAGGCTGTCACTTATCTGACCAGCAGATAGATAGTGAAAAGCACTCAAAAATCATGGTGCTGTAGGTCCCCTACTTATACCTCTGTACTCCTTTATTCTCTTTCTCCTTTCTATGCCAAATTGGGGCTGGTCTGTCTGGGTGACGCCAGCTCTCGCAAGAGTAGTTCACACTTGCAAGGGAGAGAAACAAGAAGTGTCGACTACCGGACATTCCTTTTATTAGGGTAAATATTTTCCCACCTAGGATGTTGGTGTGTGTGCATCATGCTGTTTCAGTAGGGGCTAAGAGCCATGTCTGTCACAGCGCCTCTGCCTGCTGTGAGCCCAATTGTTGTATACGTTCCCAGAGGCACATTGTCGCAGCACACCTGTGCTTCTCTCAGCTTCAAAGGCTGTGCTGGAATGCCCTGGTGTTTTGGCTCCCGTGTGTTTCCAGCAATGCTGGTCTGAGGGGGGGGGGGCTGGCTGTCTGGCTACATTCCACCCCCTGATGCACCACACTACATCCCAGATTGCAAGGTGGCGGTGATGCCAGCACCTCTTGCCCTCCTTGGGGAAATCTAGAAATACCCAACAACCAAATTAGAGGATGAGGGTTCGCGGAATTGGTTAGGATCCCTTTTTAGCTCTAGGTATCTGATTTGTGTGGAGGAAAGAGCAGTTTGAATCAAACGCTTCATAATACATAAAGTTACACAAAAAACAATTACAATAATTAAAATGGTTAAAACAGTATTTACAACCGAATGTAAAAACAGGGAGAGGGAAAATCCCAAGTGTATCCCGTTACATATTCCACAGGCCGTCCCCAAACAGTGCCACCTCCCCCGAGTCAATGCGAGGGTTGTTGGTGTACCATGCTGGTCCCCACTGAAAGATGTCGCTTTTGTTCCACCAATCATTTAGGCTGAGTGGTACAAATTCAATTCCCAGTCCATTGATTGAATTTTAGCAAGGTGCACATCAAGCAATTTGTAGCACCAGCAGCTGAGGTGATGGTTTGGATTGCTCCCCGAAGAGGATGTTCTGGTATTGCCAAGGTGACTGGAGCCAACAGAAGGATCATGAGGGCTTGCAGGAACATATCTCGGGTGGGTCGTGTTCTAGCTAAAAAACTTATTTTAAAACCAAAAGCAAAAATTACACCTGCTATTATAAGTAATGGCAAATATATCAACAGTCCATAGTAGTCTCTAGTGATCAAACAGGTCTGCTGCATGGTCCATTTTGCTGACAGGTTAGCTGGCAGGTTGCTCGGAACCATGGGACCATTCCTGCAATAAATCACATGGTCAGCCAGTCTTGGATGCGATCCAAGCCTCTGTAGCACCAGCAGCTCAGGCGATGGTTTGGATTGCTCCCCGAAGAGGATGTTCTGGTATTGCCAAGGTGACTGGAGCCAACAGAAGGATCATGAGGGCTTGCAGGAACATATCTCGGGTGGGTCGTGTTCTAGCTAAAAAACTTATTTTAAAACCAAAAGCAAAAATTACACCTGCTATTATAAGTAATGGCAAATATATCAACAGTCCATAGTAGTCTCTAGTGATCAAACAGGTCTGCTGCATGGTCCATTTTGCTGACAGGTTAGCTGGCAGGTTGCTCGGAACCATGGGACCATTCCTGCAATAAATCACATGGTCAGCCGGTCTTGGATGTGATCCAAGCCTCTGTAATGGTTATTAGCCTTTTATCAGCATTTAAGTCACTCCATACACCTTTCTCTTTATAGGCGTGCAAAACGCAGGTAAAGGTTCCCAGGGCTGGGTGTTTAATCACCACAGTGTCTCCGGGAGCATACTTGGAACTGTGCAGTGGTGTTCTGGCAGGGGAGATAGCTTTCCCTGTAGGGAAGAATCCCCTGCTGATTGGACTTCCTGTAGGAGTCTGTCTGTTGTTTAATCTCTGCACCACTTCGTCCAGTCTGTCTCCCCATGTGCCATCAGTAGGCTTCAAGTGATTCTTTAGCAACCCATTCCAGCGCTCGACCATGCCATTAGATTGAGGTCGATATGGAAGGTGGAAGGTCCATTGGACTCCATGGTTAAGGGTCCATTCCCTTACAAGTTTATTCTTAAAATGCGAACCATTATCTGATTGGATTTCTTGAGGCATTGGGACAATTGCTGTTAAGCGGTTTAGTCCCATAACTGTGGACAACCCTGTTGCCAATCGGGTTGGATATGCAAAACCAATCCCTGAAACAATTTCTACCCCAGTCAAGATGTATTTCCACCTCTGCCTTGTAGTGGGCAGCGGTCCGACATAGTCGACCTGCCAGGTTGCCCATAGTGTTTTCCCATCGCTTAGCCTGGCAAACCTTTGTCCTTCTGCTATATGTTTTCTAGTCTCAGCACAAATAGTGCAGGCTTGCACCAGGTCTCTAGCCTGTCTGTGGGTGATAGGCCACCCCCTGATATGTGCTTGCCGAACTAACTCATCACTTCCTGTGTGTCCTAAATTATCATGTAACCATGAATATAAGCGTTCCCATTCTACTTGTGTGGTAAAGAGCTGGGCAGCTGCATCGGCTAAATTGTTTAACTGTGCAGCTGGGGTATTATTCCTCTGATGAGCTGAGACATGTCCTATAGACAGGGGTTGTTGCAGGGCATGCTGATATAACCACTTCCAGTATTCCAGTCCCCATACTGGTTTACCTCCTATTTCCCAGTGGTTATCTTTCCAGTTAGTGATCCACTGAGTGGCACCTGCCCATACCGCATAGGAGTCCGTATATACTGCGGTGGCTCCTGCTTCACAGGCCAGTTTAATTGCAGCCAATTCTGCAAGTTGTGCTGACCCATCAATTTCAGCAGTTAGGGGTGCTGCAGAGGTGTCTGCAGGCACTGCTGCAGCTTTTCCCTTCCATTTTCCTTTTACCAGCCTGGCACTGCCATCAGTGAACCATACTCCCTCAGGCTTAGAAGGATCAAATGGGGCAGCATCCTTAATAGGAGACTGCTGTGGAGGTAGGCGGTATTCATCAGGCATTCCTACTTTCCATAGGGATTCCTGAATCATAGTGGGGTTTTGTGCAGTGTCTGCACTACCTACCCTGTGGTGTATGTAAAGTGCCCATCTTTGGATAGCCATTTTTTGTGCTACACCAGGTGGTAACTCTTTCCCTTCCAATATAGGTTTAATGATTGGAAGAGGAGTGTGAATTGTGATGTCCTTATCCTGAGTTAATTCCTCAGTTTCTCTCAAGGCTGTGTAAGCTGCCAGAAGCACCTTCTCATAAGGCGTGTAGTTAGCCTGTGACCCTTGCCATGACTTGGAACCAAACTGAATTGGTCGTCTGGGAGCAGTGTCACTTTCTTGCCAGAGAGCATAAGACATTCCAGTGGCTCCCACAGTTAGGTACAAATGGAATGGGGCTTCAGGATGTATGGGACCCAGAGCCTGATAGGTGTGTATCTCCCCTATCAGTTGCCTGAGGGCTTCCTCATGGGCAGGAGCCCATTCCCAGGCAGCACTTTTCTTTAACAAATTGTACAATGGTCTGGCTATAATGGCAAAGCCAGGTACATGTTTTCTCCAAAACCCCAGGGTTCCCAAAATCTGTCTCAATTGATCTTTACTTTCAGGGGAGGGTGCCCGATTTAGCTCTTGCACAGTGTCATTAGGCACAGACCTCCTACCTCCCATCCATACAGTACCTAAGAATTTTATCTCTTGGGAGGGACCTTGGCATTTCTCAGCTGGTAACTCTAAATTAAGGGCTTCTAGTGCTCCTTTGATTTGATTCATAGCCTCCTGTACCTCTTCTGAGGTTTTCCCACCTATTAAGATGTCATCAATGTATTGCACAGTTTGTACATTGGGTGGCAGTATAAGGTCATCTAGGACCTTTGCCAGTGCCCCATGGCAAATAGTGGGTGAGTGTTTAAACCCTTGTGGCATTCGGGTAAAAGTGTATTGTACACCTCTCCAAGTAAAAGCAAATCTTTCCTGGTCAGCTGGTTGCAAAGGGACCATGAAGAACATGTCCCTTACATCTAATACTGCTAGCCAGGGTTTATCCCAGGTTTGTATGGTGTTTACAATATCTGTTATGCTAGGGACTGCTGCAGTTAATGGTCCAGTGTTACTGTTTAGCTTCCTATAGTCTATAGTGAGTCTCCATTTGCCATTTGGTTTCTTGATGGGCCACACAGGAGAATTAAAGCGAGAGTGGGTACGAATTAAAATTCCTCGCTGTTCCAAATCTTTGATCAGGTCAGTAACAGGGCTTATGGCCTCAGCTGGGACATTGTACTGCTTTATGTTTGTTACTGTTGAGGGCGGGAGAGCAGGCGCGCTGCTAAGTAAGTTTACAGAATAGTGGGGAGGGCTTTCCTCTTCCAGGTGGGTGGCATGAGGAACAGAACTGACTCCAAAAGCCCATCTTTCCCCATTAATCCTTCCCTTCTTTCCTCTTAAAACGTCCATGCCCAGTATGTTGGCATTGCCCAAAATCACCTCATATTTTCGGGGCTGATGGTGGGGTTGCAATAGGATATCCAGTTTTATCTTAACTAATGGGTAAGTTATGGTACTGCCATTTACTCCTGTAACAAGTACCTGCTTTCGGCCAGTAAGTGGCAAGCCCTGAAAACTTTCTCGCTTAATCATGGACATTTGAGCCCCTGTGTCCATTAAGAAAGGAATAATGTGTTTGTCATTTACAGTTACATGTATCCGGGGGTCTTTTGCTGTTGTTTTCTCCTCTTTGGATTTAAGCTGGTTTATTAGGAGAGGAGATTGACCCCCGCAAGCTAGTTTCCCTGCTCTGGTAATTCTTACAGTTGCTGGAGCAATGGAGTATACAGAGTGTCTGTAGGTGGGGGGGGGGGGAGGAGAGAGCTGCAGAGGTGCACTGGGAGTAGCATTAGTTGTCTCCCAGTCAGCTCTTTTGAAGGTGGTGAATAATTTTAGCCGCTCTGTGGGCAGTCCATTTATCACCTCTCTGGGATAACCTAAAGCCAGACATTGTCTCCACAACTTGGCTCTAAGCTCCTTTTCCTCCCGGGTTGGCTCTCGCTTGTTTTTATGTCCTTTAGATGGTGCCCCCTTATTTCCCTGAAGGGAACGCATCTTAGCTTTGCCTGTCAGTGCTCTGATGTCTCCGAATTCTCTAAAGTATGACACCAGAAGGTTTAGCAGTGCCCGAAAGGTACTGTTATGTGCTGCAGCTTCTGTTCTAAGGGACAGTGCCATAGCCCCATGGTTACTCGGAGCTCCCTTAAGCAGGGGTCTGAGATCATCTACATTTACCTGACCCTCCCATGGACTTTCATAGGTTAACTCTTGAGGGTTTTGGCCAAGCATGCTAATGACAGCCACAGTTAATAGAGCTGCTTTTACCTCATCTATGTTGGTCCAGTGCATTACTGTGGGTTCATCTCGGTCTGCTGGGTAAATTCCTCTTGCCCATCGACAAGCCAGAGACCAAAGTGTTTTAGAGGTGTTCCCCTCTGAGTGTTCCAGGAATATTCCTGCACCTAAGTTAAGGCGCTCAGTTTCTTGGGCTGTCAGGCGTATATATCCACCCCCAGTGTCCCAGAGGCGGACCAGCCACTCTATTATACCTTCCTCAGGCTTTTTAGCAAAATCTCCCTGGATTGTTTTTAACTCCATGGGAGTATATTGGCGGGTGGTAATTTTGGTAAAGTGTGTTGGAGCTTTATTCCCTTTTCCCTTTTTACCTCCCCTCTTTGTTTTTGAAGAGGTGGATGGATCATTGTCATCCCCTTCTTCATCCTGCTCTGCCCCACTCAAATTTCCCTCATGTTCTTCTGATTTGTGCTGTGTGATAGCTGGTCTTAATTTTACAGAGGGACCTTCCTCCTCAGAGGAGGGGGACTCATCTGCTGAATCCCAAATATCTCCATTCCATTCCTCAGGGTCTAGCCAGAGAGCAGTCTCAACTTTAGCCCGGTTGATTCTGCGTGTTTTAGTCTCCAGCTTTTCCCTTCATTCTATCCCTTCTTTCTCAATTAAGGGAAGTAATCTTTTCTGAAGATGTTCCATATCCCTATTCAGTGTTCTTACTCTGGTATCTAAATTCTGGCATTCCTTGCACAGTGTGTCCCTTTCCTGTTGTAGCCTATTAAATTCTATTGCCAGACTATGATAATCCTTACAGGCAGCTTGCCAAATGTTAGTAAGCAGCCATATACAAGCACCTTTTCCTTTCCCTTTCTTCATCTTGCAGGCAGTTCTCCAGTTACAGAAATGCTGCCAGATCTCTGCTGGTTTTCCCCAATATTTCTCCAGCAGTTCTTTGCTCCACAGAGGATTTCCCCATCCCTCTTGGGTCAAACTTTTCTCTAGCTCAGGGAATTCTGTGGTGTTTATCATGACTGGTTTCATTGTGTTACTGTAGTGCAGCCTATATCACAATCCTGTTCGTGACGCCAAATCTGTTAGCCGATGGCCAGGGATGTTTGGTGAGGTGCCAGCTATGCCCGTTTATACCATCCGTGACTTTAACTGCTAGGACGCACTGTCCCTTCACGGCGGGCAGCCCGGGCTAGGCTGACGGATGCCCCAAGGTCCTAACCACCCATGACTTTAACTGCTAGAGCTCAGAGCTCCTTCGCAGCGGGCAGTCAACACTGACTGACAGGTGCCCCAATGGCAGCACTAAGAGCCTCTCCACACCCGTGACTTTAACTGCTAGAGCTCAGAGCTCCTTCGCAGCGGGCAGTCAGGATTGACTGACAGGTGCCCCAAGAGTTTGCCCCGTGGAGGCGGCACAACTCAACGCTAGGCTCTTAGTACTCTCACCTAATGGCCAGGCTTTATAGCCAAAACGGCTGAGGTTCTTTAATTGTGTTGGCTGCTTTACAGTAAACCAGAGAAACAAGTCAGGCTTATGCATAAATGGTTACCAAAATTTATTAAACTAGATTCTAATCATGTGGTTACAAAATTGCTAGTGCCTACTTATTTAAGTGTAGAGATGTTACACACACAAACAAGTTACAAAACTGAAGCTACAATCCCAAAGAAAGAAAACAAAGTATAGAGCTCTATTTCAAAATATGTGTACACTAAAGATAGGAGATCAGGTGTGGGTGCTTCTTACCCTCCTTGCATCTCTCGATTCCAGCGGTGCCAAGCCAGGATCGGTCACTCAATTCCGCGGAAAGACGAATAAGGGACAAGGCTCAGGGACCCTCTTAGCTGCAGAAGCCTTGGGAGGCTGTCACTTATCTGACCAGCAGATAGATAGTGAAAAGCACTCAAAAATCATGGTGCTGTAGGTCCCCTACTTATACCTCTGTACTCCTTTATTCTCTTTCTCCTTTCTATGCTAAATTGGGGCTGGTCTGTCGGGGTGACGCCAGCTCTCGCAAGAGTAGTTCACACTTGCAAGGGAGAAACAATAAGTTTCGACTACTGGACACTTCTTTTATCAGGGTAAATATTTTCCCCCCTAGGATGTTGGTGTGTGTGCATCATGCTGTTTTAGTGGGGGCTAAGAGCCATGTCTGTCACAGCGCCTCTGCCTGCTGTGAGCCCAATTGTTGTATATGTTCCCAGTGGCACATTGTAGCAGCACACCTGTGCTTCTCTCAGCTTCAAAGGCTGTGCTGGAATTCATGTTAAGTGCCCTGTGGTTTTTGGCTCCCGTGTGTTTCCAGCAATGCTGGTCTGAGGGGGGGGGGGGGGCTGGCTGTCTGACTACACCCTGGAGAGTAGGCTTAGGCATGGGCTGTGCTTAAAATGTAGGTTGATATAGCCACGGCACTCAGGGGCATGAAGAATCCGCCCCGAGTGCCAGAACTGTGCTGCCCTAACCCCAGTGTAGACACCACAAGTCCATGGCAGAATGCCTCATTGACCTAGACACTGTCGCTTGGGGAGCTGACGGTAAAACCCTGCCATCAGCCAAGGCTGTGTCTATGCTCCTGGGCTATACTGGGACTAGGGCACCGTAGCTAGGCTGGTCTAGTTCCCACTGTGTACCTGTACCTTGGTGTTTGAGTGGCGGGCGAGTGTCCTTTACGGTGACATTACAGCAGAGTGTTTTGGGGCATCACTGGAAGAGGGCAGGGGGAGGCCCAGTGTGATGGTCTGAGCCGGATCAGAACACCTCAAGCTGATGGAGACAGCTTTATAAAGCAGTGAGCAAGCAACTAGGGAGCTTTGTGAACAGGGGCCGCTAGCAGGGAGTTTTGAGAGGGAGTTGGGAAGGGGAGTGGGAAGGGGGCGAGGCTTATCATTCTTTGAAACCTTTGAACTAAACTATCATCAAAACTTCTTGATTTAAACCAAAACCCTACCATTAACCCAGGTAGCTGTAGGAGAGAATGCAGGCAGAAGCCCAGCAGCAGAGGGGGGCTATCCTGTTTGTTGCACTCAGTGTAGCACGTATGATTACCTGCCCTGTGGGCGGGTGGCGTATGTATGCATTGGGTGCAAGGAGCTGCTGGCCCTCAGAGACCGTGTACGGGCTTTGGAGGCCAGGGTGGCGGAACTGGAGGAGCTAAGGGAGGCAGAGAGGTACGTTGATGAGGCTTTCTGGGACACTGTAGATTTGTTCCACCTCCGGTCAGACAGCCCCTGCGCTGTTAAGGAGGATAAAAGGCCCAGAGAAGGAGAGCAGTCAATGGGAGCAGAGGGAAACCTTCCCATAGTTGGGACTCTCCTTCCAGATGATGTTGGGGTATCCTCTCGCACTGAGGTTACCTCTCCAGGGGAGGGAACTCCAGTCATTAGGAAAAGGCAGATGTTAGTAATGGGAGATTGGATCATTAGAAATATAGAGAGCTGGGTTTGTGATGACCGGGAGAACTATATGGTGACTTGCCTGCCTGGTGCGAAGGTTGCGGATCTCTCGAGGCATCTAGATAGACTTATGTGCAGTGCTGGGGAGGAGCTGGTGGTCATGGTAGATGTAGGTACCAATGACATAGGGAAGGGTAGAAGAGACATCCTGGAGGCCAAATTTAGGCTGCTAGGAAAGAGACTGAAATCCAGGACCTCTATGGTGGCATTCTCAGAAATGCTTCCAGTTCCAGGCGCAGGGCCAGGTGGGCAGGCAGAGCTTCAGAGTCGCAATGCGTGGATGAGACGATGGTGTAGAGAGGAGGGGTTTAGATTTATTAAGAACTGGGGAAACTTTTGGGATGGGGGAGCCTATACAGGAAGGATGGGCTCCACCTAAACCAGAGTGGATCCAGCCTGCTGGCACTTCACATTAAAAAGTTGCAGAGCAGTTTTTAAACTAAGATGGGGGAAGCCGATGGCTGCAGAGGCGCACGTGGATCGGACAGAGACGTCTCTTAGAGGAGAGTCTAGTGATAGAGATTCTCTAGGTTTTAGTCAGGAGGAGAGGATGAAAGAGGATCAAGTATGGGCCAGATCAGATGAGAAACATTCACATAAAGAATCTGACACATCAGAAAAGGGCAGACAAATAAACAGTGACAAGTTTTTAAAGTGCTTGTACACAAATGCTAGAAGTCTAAAGAATAAGATGGTGAACTAGACTGCCTCGTGTTAAAGGAGTTGTGACAAAGTTCCTGCTCTACCTTGGTGGGTCTTGCGCTTATTGGTGGATTTGCTCGCCTTGGAGCTTCACGGCAGCCCTCAGCTTGGCCGTTTTCATGAACCCACAGTCCAGGTCGACGACTCCTGTGTCTGACCAGGAGTTGGGAGGTTTGGGGGGAACCTGGGTCCGCCGTCTACTCCAGGTTCCAGCCCAGGGCCCTGTGGAATGCAGCTGTCTAGAGTGCCTCCTGGAACAGCTGTGTGACAGCTACAACTCCCTGGGCTACTTCCCCATGGCCTCCTCCCAACACCTTCTTTATCCTCACCACAGGACCTTCCTCCTGATGTCTGATAATGCTTGTACCCCTCAGTCCTCCAACAGTCTGTGTTCTCACTCTCAACGCCTAGCGCCTCTTCCTCCCAGCTCCTTACACACGCACCACAAACTGAAGTGAGCTCCTTTTTAAACCCAGGTGCCCTGATTAGCCTGCCTTAATTGATTCTAGCAGCTTCTTGATTGGCTGCAGGTGTTCTAATCAGCTTGTCAGTCTTAATTGTCTCCAGAAGGTTCCTGATTATTCTGGAACCTTCCCTGTTACCTTACCCAGGGAAAAGGGACCTACTTAACTTGGGGCTAATATATCTGCCTTCTATCACTCTCCTGTAGCCCTCTGGCCTGACCCCGTCACAGAGGATATTGATATAATAGGCATCACAGAAACCTGGTGGAGTGAGGACAATCAATGAGACACAATCATTCCGGGGTACAAAATATATCGGAAGGACAGAACAGGTCGTGCGGGGCGGGGGGGAGGGGAGTGGGCACTATATATGAAAGAAAATGTAGAATCAAATGGAATAAGAATCTTAAATGAATCCACATGTTCCACAGAATCTCTATGGATAGTAATTCCATGCTGTACTAAGAATATAACAGTAGGGATCTATTATCGACCACCTGACCAGGACAGTGATAGTGACGATGAAATGCTAAGGGAGATTAGAGAGACTATCAAAATAAAGAACTCAATAATAGTGGGGGATTTCAATTATCCCCATACTGACTAGGGACATGTCACCTCAGGACGAAATGCAGAGACAAAATTTCTCAATACTTTAAATGACTGCTTCTTGGAGCAGCTGGTACAGGAACCCACAAGGGGAGAGGCAACTCTCGATCTCGTCCTGAGTGGAGCGCAGGATCTGGTCCAAGAGGTAACTATAACAGGACTGCTTGGAAATAGTGACCACAATATAATAACATTTAACATTCCTGTGCTAGGAAGAACACCTCAGCAGTCCAACACTGTGGCATTTAATTTCAGAAAGGGGAACTATGCAAGAATGAGGAGGTTAGTTAAACACAAATTAAAAGGTACAGTGACTACAGTGAAATCCCTGCAAGCTGCATGGACACTTTTCAAAGACACCATAATAGAGGTTCAACTTAAATGTATAACCCCAAATTAAAAAACACAGTAAAAGAACTAAAAAAGAGCCACCATGGCTTAACAACCATGTAGAAGAAGCAGTGAGAGATAAAAAGGCATCTTTTAAAAGGTGGAAGTCAAATCATACTGAGGTAAATAGAAAGGAGCATAAACACTGCCAAATTAAATGTAAAAATGTAATAAGAAAAGCCAAAAAGGAGTTTGAAGAATAGCTAGCCCAAAACTCAAAAGTTAATAACAAAATGTTTTTTAAGTACATCAGAAGCAGGAAGCCTGCTAAACAACCAGTGGGGCCCCTGGACGATCGAGATACAAAAGGAGCACTTAAAGACGATAAAGTCATCACAGAGAAACTAAATGAATTCTTTGCTTCAGTCTTCACGGCTGAGGATGTTAGGGAGATTCCCAAACCTGAGCCATCTTTTGTAGGTGACAAATCTGAGGAATTGTCACAGATTGAAGTGTCACTGGAGGAGGTTTTGGAATTAATTGAGAAACTTAACAGTAACAAGTCACCGGGACCAGGTGGCATTCACCCAAGAGTTCTGAAAGAACTCAAATGTGAAATTATTTGACTATGGTTTGTAACCTGTCCTTTAAATCAGCTACTGTACCCAATGACTGGAAGATAGCTAATGTAATGCCAATATTTAAGAAGGGCTCTAGAGGTGATCCTGGCAATTACAGAACGGTAAGTCTAACGTCAGTAGAGACAATAGTAAAGAATAAAATTTTCAGACACATAGAAGAACATAAACTGTTGCACAAAAGTCAACATGGTTTCTGTAAAGGGAGATCATGTCTTACTAATCTATTAGAGTTCTTTGAGGGGGTCAACAAACATGTGGGCAAGGGGGATCCAGTGGACATAGTGTACTTAGATTTCCAGAAAGCCTTTGACAAGGTCCCTCACCAAAGGCTCTTGTGTAAATTAAGTTGTCATGGGATAAGAGAGAAGATCCTTTCATGGACTGAGAACTGGTTAAAAGACAGGGAATAAAGGGTAGGAATAAATGGTAAATTTTCAGAATGGAGAGGGGTAACTAGTGGTGTTCCCCAAGGGTCAGTCCTAGGACCAATCCTATTCAACTTATTCATAAATGATCTGGAGAAAGGGGTAAACAGTGAGGTGGCAAAGTTTGCAGATGATACTAAACTGCTCAAGATAGTTAAGACCAAAGCAGACTGTGAAGAACTTCAAAAAGATCTCACAAAACTAAGTGATTGGGCAACAAAATGGCAAATGAAATTTAATGTGGATAAATGTAAAGTAGTGCACATTGGAAAAAATAACCCCAACTATACATACAATATGATGGGGGCTAATTTAGCTACAACTAATCAGGAGAAAGATCTTGGAGTCATCGTGGATAGTTCTCTGAAGACATCCACGCAGTGTGCAGCAGCAGTCAAAAAAGCAAACACGATGTAAGGAATAATTTAAAAAGGGATAGAGAATAAGACGGAGAATATCTTATTGCCCTTATATAAATCCATGGTACCCTCACATCTTGAATACTGCGTACAGATGTGGTCCCCTCATCTCAAAAAGATATACTGGCATTAGAAAAGGTTCAGAAAAGGGCAACCAAAATGATTAGGGGTTTGGAACGGGTCTCATATGAGGAGAGATTAAAGAGGCTAGGACTTTTCAATTTGGAAAAGAGGAGACTAAGGGGGGATATGATAGAGGAGGTGTGGAGAAAGTGAGTGGTGTGGAGAAAGTGAATAAGGAAAAGTTATTTACTTGTTCCCATAATATAAGAACTAGGGGCCACCAAATGAAATTAATGGGCAGCAGGTTTAAAACAAATAAAAGGAAGTTCTTCTTCACACAGTGCACAGTCAACCTGTGGAACTCCTTGCCTGAGGAGGTTATGAAGGCTAGGACTATAACAGCGTTTAAAAGAGAACTGGATAAAGTAATGGAGGTTAAGTCCATTAACGGCTATTAGCCAGGGTGGGTAAGAAATGGTGTCCCTAGCCTCTGTTTGTCAAAGGTTGGAGATGGATGGCAGGAGAGAGATCACTAGATCATTGCCTGTAAGGTTCACTCCCTCTGGGGCACCTGGCATTGGTCACTGTCGGTAGACAGGATACGTGGCTGGATGGGCCTTTGGTCTGACCCAGTATGGCCATTCTTGTGTTCTTATCCCCCGTGCTACCTCTTACTCAGAAGTATTTTTTTGAACAGCTGGGTGTCGTGAGAGTAGAATAAACTTGTTAATTTTACATAAATAAATAATATGTGACTATGTATGCTGAGAAATGTTTGATGACTTCATCATTTTTTTTGCAATATGTCATTCATACTTAGGCCCTTCCCCCCATTAGCCTTAGGCCTCTCATAACCTCAATACAGCCCTGCCTAGGGGATGGCCATTTCCCTCCCATGGCATGTAGCCATCCCCAACATGGCCCCACAGCTGCCTGCAGCCACAGGCTGGGATGGTCTCTGCGCCTCCCGGGACCCTGGTTCTCCCCTGGCTGGGGAGTCTCCCTCTCTCTTGCGCTGGAGTCGAGGTCAGGGCGGACTCCCCCGTGCTGCAGTGCCGGAACAGCCAGGTCATAAGCATGTGGCCCAGACGCCCCTCTGTCTTTACAGTGGGGCAGCAGGTCAGATGTGAGTGGCACTGGGATCGCATGGCCAGAGCAAGGCTCCAGCTGCAGCCGTCCTGATTTAGTGTGGGAACCCTGCTTGTGAGTGGTCGGGCCAGTCCCCTCCCCGCCCCGGATCTGTCCCCTATGGAACTTTGAGTAAGTGCAAAAACCTTTGGGGTGGCATTCGCCCCCAGCAAACCCCCTATTTGGTATCACTCATGCCCCTGCTCCTACCTCCCTGCTCCCTAATGTCCCAGCCAGCCGCTTGCTCCAGAGGGGTCAGCCAGGGCAGATTGGGCTCAGCGGGGGTTTGACCCCTCTGGGTGCTCCTGACCTTTTCAGAAGGGGGGAAGTGACCTCAGAGTGTCCCAAGGTGGGGGGCAGGAACAAAGGGGCAGGACAGGGGAATAGTTATAGGCTCAGCTGCTACTCTGGGACCTTCCCCAGAAGGCACAGGCTAGCACAGCTCCCCTCGCACAGCCCCCCACGGGCTCCCACAGCTGCAGCCCCATGGCAGAGCCCAGCACACTGATCCTAGTGTGGGAGCAACACAAAGAGCTCACTGAGAGAAGGGAGAGAAAGGGGTTGGGGAGGGAACCATTCCCCAGAGGGCCCCACCTTGGAGGACAGGGTTAATTAAGTGGGTCTCTGGGACAACATCACTGTCAGAACCATGACAGTGCTGGGGACTCAGCTGCTAGTGGGCAGAGGAGGATTTCAGGAGTTCAGGCCCCTTCCATCCCTGCCCCTGGAGGAATCACTCCCCTCCTACTAGCAGGGCATAGCCCAGAAGCCGTCTCCTTCCCTATCCTACAAGAACAATTCTTTCCAGCGGTGACAGAATACATCCCTGTATTCACACCCAACACACTAGTGTAATAATCTGGGTACATGGTATGCCTTGGAAGGTATCATTTGAAAGTCATAATTTGCTGGTCAGTATTGTCCTGGTAAAATATGTGTGGCAACACTATATGTGAAGTTATAAGATTCCCCTGTATGAGGTTATTAACACACGTTCCAAATCCCACAGCCCTACCCAGTGTGATGGGATCCCTGGGGTACAACCTAGGACTGTGGGACCGCTGTGCCTTCTTAACTCTCTAGCCTGAGCTGTCTTTCACAATGCTTTGCTAGAGACAAGTAGTAAACCCCTCCCGGCACTGTTATCACTCAGCACAACAGCATGTGGAGCCCCACACCCAGCCGGATTCATGAATGCTCCCAAAGCCACTCACAAATCACACAGAGAAAGGCACCAGCCAATTCCCCCCTGCTCCCCAGCCTTATACCCCAGAGCTGTACTGTCTTGCCCTGGTCAGAAGCCTGACCAGTGTAAATTCATTACCCAGTCCACTCTTCCCTTGATGTGGAGAGGAGACAAACAAGCCTTTGTAACCTGAGCTATTTCCCAAGCACTTCAACCAAAACCCACTGTTTTAGGAAAAATGTAAAACAGATTTATTAACTACAGAAAGATAGATTTTGAGTGATTATAAGTGGTAGGAACAAAATGTCAGAGATAGTTACCAAAGAAAATAAAAAGGTAAGCACACAGTCTAAATCTTAAACCTTCTTAGACTAGACAATATTTGGATCAAGCACTTTTTCTCACCTCACTGGATCTTGCAGGTAGGTTACAGCCCTGAATACACAGGCTTGCCCCTTAAGCCTGGACCAGTCTCCTCAGTTCAAGTCTTTGTCTTCCCAGGGTTCTTGTTGCCTCTGGCATAAGTGTGGGAAGGAGAAAGGCCAAAGCATGATGCTACTGTCCTCTATTTTATATCCTCAGCCCATGTACCTTGAAAACTCTAGCCCAGACATGTCCTGGTGGGTTTTGCTGAGTCACAGGGTTGAGCAATCCCCCATTGTATGATGTTTGCACAGCCCTCTTACAACATTGTAAATCCCTTGATCACAATTTCCCTGCTGATAAATGGTCATTTAACACCCTTCTGTGAGTGGGTCACCTCCTTTGTTGTCACTGGAGAACTGGAGAACCCTCAAACTTACAACATATTTCAGAAACAATCATACAAGAAAAATCTCATAATTTCATACACTAAAGATATACATATTGTGGCAGAACAATGACTTTCGGCAGATTGTGACCTTTCCTATGATAGCTTACATGGCATATTTTGTATGAATGATGAATGATGCATATGAGGGTTTTAGGGTGCTGTTTTGAGGTACAGAGTGCCACACCCAGGCAGAAATCAGGTCTGTCCTAACCAAAAGAAGCAATGTATTCTTGCCTTAATTTGCATTTAAGCAGGAAACAGGTTCATCAAGCAGGAAGGGAAACAAAGGAAATTCAAACAGGTGAAAAAACCATCAGGGAACATCCTTCCACATAGACTTTTTGCTTCCTGGGTCTCAGCTGGAAATGTTTTTCAATAGGGGGACTGAAACTATAGAAAGGAGGGACAACTATCCCCCTCTCTCTCCCTGCCCACATAATTTTCTGCACCTGAGAAGACAAAGGGAAACAGTGGTTGGTTTCTGGGGGAGGAGTCCTGACCTGAAAGTTTGGTGAATAATCTGCTTGAGCATGTGGTAAGAACGTTTGCTTTGCAACTGAGCTAGTTTCTTAAGTAGATACTAGTTAGCATTTTATCTTTATTTCTCTTGTAACCATTTCTGACTTTTATGTCTCATTATTTGCACTCATTTAAAACCTCTCTCTTTGTAGTTAATAAACTTCTTTTACTGTTTGATCTAATCCAGTGTGTTTAAACTGAAGTAACTATTCAAGGTAACAAGCTGGCATGTTATTCCCTTAAAGGAATAACAGACTTAATATATTTGTACTGTCCAGGAGAGGGCTGAGCAGTACAGGACGTACAGTTCTGGGTTGGAAACTGGGACTGAGAGTGTGTTGGGGTCCCCCTGCAGTATAACCAAGGCTGGTGAGAGCCAGGGTGTAACTGGCAGGCTGCAGTTACACACGGGTACTCAGGGAGTGGCTTGCCTGCTGGAAGCCTGTTTTCGAGCAGCCCAGGTGGGAGCTACTACAGTATGGCATTGTGAGGCACCTAAGGTTGCAGGGCAGGAGTGACACAGCCCCCCCACTGGTCTGGACTGTGCCCCAGTATCTCACAGTGGTGCAGTGAACTTGGGTGTTTGCACAGCTTGTTATTGTAAATGAGGTTTATACCTTAAGCCCTGGTGTAGCAGCTTTAAGTGAGTGTCAAGTGTGGTGGCTTCAAACAGTCACAGAGAGGTAACAGTTTGTTGTTTTTGTTTGCTTATTTTGGGTACGAGAAATAGAAACAGGAAAGTGTAAATGTGAGCCCCAACAAAACAGCTGCAAAGCTAGAACTGGCCAGGCTGGAGAGAGAAGAAAGAGAAAGAGTCCCTAGAGAAGGAGAAGGAGAGGAAGCATAATCTGGACATGATGGCAAAACATGGCCAGACCCCACCCTAACCCTAACCCAACACTAGTCTCTCCCCCACTCAAGGAAGCCTCATTTGGGTCAAGTTGTGCCCTGCACAGAAGGGAACAGATTGCACTGAAGAATACCTTACCACTTTTGAAAGGTTATGAGAGGTTCATAATATTCCTGAGGACAAGAAAGTCCCCATCCTGATTGCAACACACTCTGGTAAAGCTTTGAATGTATTTAATGAAATGCAGATTGAGGAAGCTTTGAGATTTTCTGAATTTTAAAAAGCTGTTTTGCAAAGGTTTAAAATCACTCCTGAAGTGTATAGGTTGAAATGTAAGAATCTCAGGAAAAGTGCTGACATAAATCATAGAGAATATGCCTATAAAATGTGAGCCCTAATGGGGAAAGGGATGAGGATGTTTAATCTCTTTGCTCAAGGACATTACTTAAGTACATGCATTGATGAGGTTAGGAATACGTTATGGGACAAATCTTTACATTCTGTGGAAGCCATGCACACCCTGGCTGACTGCTTTGTGCAAGTCCAAATGTCTAATGAGCACCAGCCACAGAAGGAGGAGGGGTACAAACCCAGTGTAAAGGGGGATCCTGTTTTACATCTCAGAAGGAGGGTGTTGGGAGCCCAGGAACTCACCCCCCAGAATCGCTCCCCTCCTGAAAATCCCCATCACAACCCTGCTGTGAAGGAAGAGGATCCAGGAAGGTGTTTCCACCGTAACTCCACTGAGAAATCAGCTAAACTCCGTCCAATCCAGGGCTTAACGCAGAAGCCCCAGAGCTCACCTGATGAGTCTTAGGAAGGCTGATCCTGAGGGCATAGGTATGGAATTTATTCAAGCTGACAGAGGAAATAGCAAAGAGTGTGTAGGGTGGAGAGACACTGGAGCCCAGATTTCTCTGCTCTTGGGAAGTGTGGTCCAAAGACTGGTATGTTGCCTGGCCAGGAAGAGGAGCATCTGCCAGTGGGGGACATAAGATTCCTGGCCCTCTAGCCATGGTGCACATGGAACGGGAAGGCTTAGAAGGTGTTTGACAGCAGGTGTTTGACAGCTTTTATGAACTTGGTGGTAATGATAATTTGCACATGGCTAAGGCTATTAATCTGGTAACCCGCAGCAAAAGGGAATGTTGTGCTGGAACCCCAGAAGGGAGTGGGAAACCTCACCGACTGCTGGTGGGGGAAAGGGAGGGTCTCTCTAACTCCTCTGCAGCAGAATGACCAGTGTGTTTCCAGGTGTGGAAGGAGCTGAGGCTGGCCAGGGGGAGGAGATGACCCCTGTGACTGAAGAAGCTGTCCCAGATATCAGCGTTTTGCCATTGAACAAAGGATAGGTCCTATTCTAGGGAGCATAAGAGGGTGTGTCCTAGAGAGGGCCCCAAGCAGGGGAAATAGGGAGAAGAGTTTTGAAGAAGATGGAAAGTTGTATTGGGAGGCTCCTAGGGGAAAACAAAAGCTCTGGGCAGCCCTATAAGCAGTTGGTTTTGCCCACCCAGCACCATAGAGAGTTAATGGTGTTAGCACATGATTGTCCCTTTGCTGGTCACTTGGGGGCACAGAGAACCTAGAAGAGGTGAAAGAAAAATTTCTACTAGACAGGAACACAGAGGGACTGTTGCAGGTCTTGTGCTTTGTGTCAAGAGAGAAAGAGACTTGCAGGACCCCAGAAAGCTCCCCTGTGCTTGGCCTGTGATACAAGAGGCATTTCTGAGGATAGCAATGGACATTGTGGGCCCTATGTCATGTCCTACCCAAAGGGGAAAGAAATATATCCTGGTGGTGGTGGATTTTGCCACTAGCTATCCTGAGTCAGTAGCTCTGCCTAACACTGAGGCAGAATCTGTAGGAAGAATCTGTCACTATCTTTAGCAAAGTGGGTTTCCCTAAAGAGATTTTGCCTGACCATTGGTCAAACTTCATGTCTCAGCTATTCAGTGAGTTATGGAGTTAGTGTGGGGTGAAACAAATACATGCCACCCCATGTCAGCCAGAGACAAATGGTTTGGTAGAAAGATTCAATGGGACTCTAAAATCTATGCTGGGGATGTATGCAAATAAGAGGTTTCATGATTGGGACGAGTTGCTACCGTATTTTCTGTTTGCTTACAAAGAGGTACCCCAAGAATCAACAGGGCCCTCCCCATTTGATCTCCTATATGGAAGGAAGGTAGAGGACCCTTTGATCTCATCAGAGACTCCTGGGAAAGGGACACTGAGGCAGAGCCAGTAACTGAATACATACAAAGGCTCAGGATAGAGTTAAGACATGATGGGTATTGTTCAAACTACCCTCACAGACATTCAGTCCAGACAAAAGGTGTGCTATGATAAACCTACTTGTAAACACTCTTTTGTGATAGGAGTGTGATAGGCATTGGTGTTAAGCCCTGTGGGAAAAGTACAAAATGCCAAACTCTTGGGAATAACCCTTTGAGGTGATAGTAGTGGTACTGTAAATGAAGATACATATGATGTTAAAAGGCCTCATGGTAATGCCATCCCACAGCTCATACATGTAAACAGACTTAAAGCCTTTCACAGCAGGGAAGCTACAGCAAATATCTGCTGTGTAGAAGGGGAAACCAAGGCACATCACCTCACTGATTTGATGGCTGAATGCCAGACTGATTCATCTGTGGAAAGCATTGATGTCTGCAGTGAGTTAACACCAGTTGAAAGGGAAGAGGTGTTGTCTGTGCTGCAAGAACACAAAGAAGTGTTTTCTAGCAAGCCAGACACTTGCTGAAAAATGACCACAGCCACCTCCCAGCAGCTCCTACCCAGCCCTAGCAAGGTGCAGGAACTAATTCATACAGAAACCCAAAGCATATTAGATGTGAGAGTAATTAAAGAGTCTGACCATTCTTAGTCATCACTTGTGTTCTTGTTCACTAAAAAAGACACACTCCAAGATTTTTGTGTTTATAATAGAAAACTCAGTGCTGTTTGTGATGTTCCCCTGGTGTTATCGGGACCAGTGATCTGCTAGGTCACTCCAATCCTTGACTCTGGGAGCCAGCCTTACCCTGCTCTGCTGAGAGAACCCCCACTCCTGGGCTGTTCACGCTCAGCCTCTGACATGTAAGCTGCTCCTTGGATTGTGCAACCGAATGACACTAGCCAATATCTCCGATCCCAGACACAACCCTAGGAACCTCCGTCTTGCAGTGTCCAGTTATGCCCAATGGACACTACAGACTTATATGAGTTCGTCAATTTAACAAAGAAATTGTTACGTACCAGGCTTGTGATCCCAAGGGGAGTCTCTGACACGCTTCAAACCAAACACACTGCTTCAGGTAGAACAAACAAATAGATTTATTAACTACAATAGATTTTAAGTGATTACAAGTCAAAGCACAACAAGTCAGATTTGGTCAAACGAAATAAAAGCAAAATGCATTCTAAGCTGCTCTTAACACTTTCAGTGCCCTTACAAACTTCGACGCTTCTCACCACAGGCTGGCTGGTTGCCCTTCAGCCAGGCCCTCCCCTTTGATCAGTGCTTGAGTCACTTGGTGGTGATGTCTGTAGATAGAGGAGTAAGAGCCTGGCAAACATCTCTCCCTTTTATCATGTTCTTTCTTCCCTCTTGGCTTTGCCCCGCCCTTTCGGGGTCAGGTGAGCATTACCTCATCATAGTCCCTGACTGACCGAAGGAAGGGGGGTGACTCACTTGAGAGTCCAACAGATCCTTTGCTGCTGCCTAGACCAGTGTCCTTTGTTCCTGTGAGGCTGGGCTGGGTTTGTCCCATGCATGCCCTGATGAGAAGTAAACTGCCCCTCTGTTCCTGGAGAGTTTTGTCTGGGCTTGTTTTAAGCCATGAGTGGGGAGGGACAGCTCAGTGGTTTGAGCACTGGTCTGCTAAACCCAAGGTTGCGAGTTCAATTCTTGAGGGGGCCATTTAGGGATCTGGGGCAAAAATCAGGGATTGGCCCTGCTTTGAGCACGGGGTTGGACTAGATGACCTCCTGAGGCCCTTCTATGAGGACACATTTTTAGCCTCATAACTATATACATGAAATTACAACCTATAACATTACTGTAACAACAACGCTCAGTGCATCAAGAGCCTTCCGAAGACACCCGACATGAAAAACTTTGCATTGATTACCACACAATCATATTATAAGGATGAACATGGGGGTGCAAGGTGTTCCCCGAGATACAGAATGTCACACTGTCATAGTCCCAGATATATATCCTATGCTTAGAATAGATGATATATTGGCCATTTTAGGCAAAGCTTATCTCAGCTGTTTTGATTTAACTCGAGGTTATTGGCAAATTCCTTTAGATAAGGATGCACTGAAAACATCTGCTTTCATCACTGATATGGGACTCTGAGTTCACAGTGTTAGCATTTGGCGTAATTAATGCAGGAGCCACCTTTCAGAGACTCATCAACCAAGTGTTAAATGGTTTGCAGAGGGTGAATCTGGACAACATCGCAGTGTTCACAATACTCGATGTGATTACAAAAATCACTTGGGAATTGTGCTCTCACCGCTCAGAGGCAGGGCTATCCGTAAAAGCCTCTCAGTGTAAAATTGGAGCAGCCAGAGTTCCTTACTTGGGACACTGGATAGGGGAAGGTAAAATATTCCCTGATCCCTTGAAAGTTGATGTCATTATAAATTGGCCTGTTCCCCAAACCAAAGAACAGATCCAATCTTTCACAGGTCTGCTACACTCCGATGGAAGGTTTGCGTGGGTTCAGTGGCATTGTATCTGCAATCACAGATCTATGTAAAGAGACTAAGCCTAACAAAGTTGTATGGACAAAGGCATGTCAAGAGGGTTTTAATAAGGTAAAGAAAATCTTGTCTAAGAAGCCTGTTCTAGCCAGTCCAGATTTTGACAAGGTATTTAAACTGTGTACAGATGTATCAGACACTGGGTCAAGAGCATACAAGATTTTGATATGGAAATTGTGTATATAAAGGAAAAATGCCCTGTCCAGAAAAAAAAGGCATGACCTGCTGCCTCCAGAGGCAGGTGTGACAGAATATGCCCCTGTGTTCACATCCTACACACTAGTGTAATATTTGTACAAAGTATGCCTTGTAAGATATCATTTGAAAACTCAGAATTTTCTGGTCAAAATGTGCTGGTAAAATGTGTGACAATGTTTCATGAGAAGTTATAAGATTCCCCTGTAGGATGTCATTAACACACGTTGCAAACCCCACAGTCCTGCCTGGGCAGAAGTCAGATGTGTCCTAAACAAAGGAAAAATGTGTGCTGGCCATGGGCGGTGGGTGAATGCGCCCCTGGGGGAGGCTAACCCCTGGCCCCTCCCCCTCTGCCCAAGACCCCACCCCTTCTTCCCCCGTCCCCCGTGGGAGCTCAGAGCACACCCACGGCCATCGGCCCCCAGCCCCAGTGCTGGGCGGGCAGCGCGGCCAGAGCACCCCCAGCGCTGGGCGGGAGGGCAGGCAGCATGGCTGGACTGCCCTCAGACCCAAAGCTTGGGGGTCTTGTATGCACCCAGCTCCCAGGCTCAGCCTGCCTGCCCCAGCTTCTGGGCCACAACAAGGGAACAACACCAGGCAGGCAGGAGCTGGCTAAGGTGACCAGACGTCCCAATAAAATCGGGACTATCCCGATTTTTAGTTCTTTGTCCCGTGTCCCGACTGGCTTTGGCCACTCCGACTGCTTTTTTTTTTTTTGCTTCCCCCATGTGTCCTGATATTTTGTCCGTTTCATCTGGTCACCCTAGAGCAGGCCTGGGGGTGGAGCATGGGCAGGGCCACATCAGGTAGTTTGGGTAGGCTGAGCCTTCCCTTGCTTACGAAACCCACTGCCCATGGTGCTGGCCTTAATTTGCATTTAAGCAGGAAACAAGATCATCAAGCAGGAAGGGAAACAAAGGAAGTTCAAACAGGTGAAAAAACCATCAGGGAACATCCTTCCACACAGACCTTTTATCTCCTGGGTCTCAGCTGGAAATGTTTTTCAGGAAAGGGACTGACACTATAAAAAGGAGGGACAAACACCCCAAGGCACCCCTCTCTCTCCCCCTGCCCACCTCATTCTCCGCACCTGAGAAGACGAAGGGAAACAGCCGTTGGCCTCTGTGGGAGGGGTCCGGACCTGAGAGTTTGAGCAGTAATCAGCTGGAGCATGTGGTGAGAATGTTTGCTTTGCAGCTAAGCTAGTTTCTTAAGTAGATACTAGTACGTGTTTTATCTATTTTTTTAACCATTTCTGACTTTTATGTACTTGTACTCACTTAAAATCTCTTTGTAGTTAATACACTCCTTTTATTGTTTGATCTGAGAGTCTCACTGGTAGCCAAAGACATAACAGACCTAATATATTTGTACTGTCCAGGAGAGGGCTGAGCAGTACTGGACGTACAGTTCTGAGGGAAGAGCCAGGACTGGGGGTGTGTTGGGGGTCACCATGCCGTATAACCAAGGCTGCTGAGAGCCAGAGAGTAACCCAAGTGTGGCTGGCAGGCTGCAGTTACACACAGATGTTCAGGGTGTGGCTTGCATCCTGACAGGCTGTTTTTGAGCAGCCCAGATGGGAGCTACTACAGCAAGGCATTGCAAGGCACCCCAGGCTGCAGGACAGGGGTGACACAGCCCCCAGTGGTCTGGACTGTTCCCTGGGGTGTCACACGAATGTGAGCAAGGGGAACAGAGGGAAAGCCTTTGCACCGGGAGGCAGTGTTCAGTGATCAGGGTCTGTCTGCCAATCTTGCAGTTCTGCCTGTGTCCAGCAGGGGGCTTCGTGAGCCATCTGCCCTTCCCTGCAGCCGGCTCTTCCCCTGCTAGCTGCTGCCCCCCTGCCCCGCTGCTGGGCTTGGCAGGGCACGAGAGGCCCCTGAGCCCTGCGTGGGGCTGCCCAGCCAGGACCCGCCGGCTGGGGCAGGGAGGGTGCCGAGGGTAGGAGCTGGTAGCAGGGGCAGGAATGGGGGCAGGGGGCAGAGGTGCCACCCGGTGCGATATTACCGTGATGCAAGCCGCCCCATGCTCCAGCCCCCTCGCTAACACTGGCCACCATAGCCCATTGCTCTCACAAGCCGGGGGCTGGGCTGCCTCAGGAGAAACGCTGCCCATGCAGCCCCATGGCGCCCAGACAGGCAGTGAGGGGCCTGGTTATGTGGGGCAGGGAACGACCCTGGGGGCAAGGGGGCTATGAGGGAGCAGGGACTCCGCGGTAACAGGAGGAAGGGTTAGTGTGGGGGAAGGGAGACAAGGAAGGTGATGGGGGCAGGCAGAGGGTCTGGGCCAGGATAACATGGCTGAGGCAGGAGGGAGATAGCGCAGGGTCCCATACTCAGGACGGGCAGTGTGAGTGGAGAGCAGGGTAGATGGGGAGGGGGCTGGAGAGGAACAGACTGGTCCCCTCATGCCCAGGGGTCAGCAGAGGGTAAGTGGAGCCCCATCCCGGTCAGCCAGCACGCGGCATGTCTGTGCGCTTGGAGGCAGGATTTTCACACAGAAGCTGCGGCAGAGGCCAGGGGCAGAGCAGGCATCAGAGCCAAATGTTGCACGGGGGCCTGGCATTTGCTGCATGCATGATCGCTGGGCCCAGCTGGCTGTTCTCCGCAGGGTGAGAGATTCAGTGTTGGCAATACTGGGAGCGTCTCAGGGGGCTTGGCAACAGGCAGGGCATCAGGGGCTGCGAGCAGGGGCAGGAGAGGATGCAGCGGGGGCAGCAGGGAGGCTGCCTGGCGCTGGCGGTGCTGGTTGCTAAATAGAAGTGGATGCAGAATGGGTCAGAGGCTGGGAGATGGGTGGGAAGCAAGGGTCAGACTGGGGGCGTTGCTGGGCGCAGTGGGACTGGACAGCAAAAGGCTGAGATAGGGCAGATGAGTAGGGAGAATTTCCAGGGGGTGGAGAGACGCCCTAAGATTGAGCTGGAAAGTGAGACTTACACACGGTGAGAGACTCAGGGACTGAACCTGGGGGATGCAGGGTGGGGGGACCCTTCGTGGGAAAGAGCAGAGGAGAGAGTCCTCCCAAGGGAGAGAGAGGGGAAACCTGAGACAGCAGCTCCTGGGCCCGACTCTGCACTCATGCCTGCCAGTGTGACGTCTCACTGAGCCAGACACACTCCTGAGTCCCAGCAGCCAGAACGAGACCCTGGGATGTGGTGGGTGGCAGAGAGGAGGCGAGCGAGTGACCGAAGGAGGGAGGGAGGGAGGGGAAGGACAGAGAAGAGAACCTGTGTGAGGGGGAGGAATGGAGATGAGACTCAGGAGGAGGGACAATTATTGAACTTCCCAGGGAGAGTGGATCTGGGGGGAGCAGAGTCCCCAGAAGCTGCCAGCTATGGAGGGGGGACCACAAGGAACTGAAGGGAGATGGCAAGGGATGGATTTGTATCTTGTGGCAGAAAAGATGCTGCCCATGTGCTCTGTCCCCCGGGCTGTCTCGGGGCACTTCTTCCAAGTGACCTGTGTGCCTCCCTGGGTGGCCTCCCTTTAGACTGGCTCCCTCCATGCCCACCCACCATCCTGCCGGGTGACGGGGCGAGTGGTGCCCTCCGCCCTGGCAGTTCTCTGCTAGCTGCACCTCTCCCCGGGTGGAACCTGCAGCTCTCCTGTACTTAGACTGGATCCCAGGGCCACAGACCCATTTCCAACTGCTAGCATGATGGGCCTGACCCTTCTCTCTGGGAGCCATGGCCAGCAGCTGGTTACAGGGACTCACAACAGCTCCTTGCAAACAGCTGTACTGTCCATCCGCCCAAAGGTACACAACGAGCAGCGCAAAGGGTTAACACCATGATGGGGCCACACTCCTGGGCCTTCCAACAGCTCCTCGCCTCTCCCAAAGGATGGATGAGCCCAGCTGCCTCAGCCGCATCCCGCAGGGCCTCTGCCTTCAGCCACAGCCCTGCTGCACACACAGCCTAGCTCCGGATCTGTCTGTCTGACATGCACCCCCACAGCCCCGTCCTCTCTAGGCAGCCATTGCCCAAAGGGTCTCTGGCCTTTGGAACTTAGGCTCTAGCCTGGGCCAAACAGCTGGGTCATGTTAGGCCAGCACCTCAGGAGAGCATCTGCCCTTGCTCATGGTCCAGCCATTGTCCTCCTGAAGTTGTTTAGCCTGAGCTATCTTAGCGCTGACCATTGTGCTGTTTCCTGCTTGATTTTTCCTAACAACCCTTTGCATTCAGTGCCGCACAGTCAGAGTCATATTGAGAAGGTAAACTGAGGCACATATATAATTCATTACAAAATCATGCAGCTCTTGCCCTGGTTCTCCACCCCATTTTTAGGGCTCTCCTATTGGGACCATCTGTGCTATCAATCGCAGGCTGTAGTGCAGTTCAGTGAGCATGTTCGAACCTGCTGGGCTGGAGTGGGCACGTTCCTGGACAAAGCCAGCTGAGTTTAGTTTCAATATTCTAGGAGGTCATTGCATTAAAATGTTAACGTGTCAGTTATTGTGTGGGGGAGTGTAGGTAACGACTCTAGGGGGAGACAGGGATAATGCACACCCCGGGAAGGGTTATGAGCCCCGAGGGACTCTTTTAACCAAGTGCCAGACAAGACTGAGCTCTTAGCTGAGTGGGTTTCCTAGGAAATACTTGGGAGGAGGGGACGGTAACTTCTTCCCACCAGACCCAAGCTGCACTGGAGCTCATTGGCTGCTGATTACCAGTTCCCAGGGCCCCGAGATCAAAGGTGAAAGCTGCATTTAGGAGGGGCTTGTATCGATGGGGTGCTGTCTGAGCTAACAGCTGTTATGAACTTGTGAACACAGGGAAACCCTCTTGGTGGGGTTTGAAGGACCTACGCAAGCCCTCGTTGGAGTTGGGGTGAGCTCTGGTAAGCTTATCAGCAGGCGTGTAGGTTCTTTTATTGCTTTCTCTGTAATGCTTTCACCTTAAGAATACCCATGCTTGCTTAGAAAGGGCTATGTGCTAACTTAACTGTGGCAACTGCACTGTGCAGCGCCCCTGAGGAAGGAAGGCAAAGCAGCGTGCTCAGGCAGTCTGCTGAGCTGGGGCACTCACAGTGCAGGCAGGGAGCTGTGCAGCTGGAAATACCCCAATCAGGAGGGAGAGAGACGTGGGTCTTCGCCCAAGAGAGGTGATGGCTGGGGATCTAGAAGCCTGAGAGCGGATGCCCTTGTTGGACGATGAGGGGGAAATACAGGTGCAATTGCCCTGAACTGAGACTCCTGGTTCTGTTACTTCTGTGCTCCATGACCAGGTCATGCCTTCACCGGGTACTGCAGGTCACGTTAGCCCTTTGAGTTCAGCCAGTTCCCTGGGGTTTATGAATTCTCTGGCTTGCATTCTGTGGGAGGACAGACTAGCTGATCATAGCAATCCCTTCTAGCCTTAAAGCCTAGGGGTCTATCAAAGGCAATCTGAGGAGGGAGCAAACTTTCTTACTGAGAACATAGCTATCAACACTAGCAAAACACTGAACATGCTGAAACAATAATCGCTTTACTGGAGCATCAATTCTGCCGATGCAAATGAAAAAGGGAGGGCAGGACCCACTTTCTGCTCCTTTATGGTGGATCTCAGTCTGAGAACAAAGTCTCGGAGAAAAATCTGAGCTTCTGCACTGCCAGCCAGCCTGCCAGTGAGTGTGGGGAGCAGGCATCCACCCCAGCCAGGCAGGAGGGTGGGAAGCCTTAAAGCCCTCTCCCAATCTGAGCCGCCATTCATAGTTTAGAAATTGCCCCACTTTTCTTCTTCTTCAGTGCTCATGGTGGGATTGGAGAGGGTGGGCCTTGCAGGTTTTCCCACAAATGAAGACCCACTATGGCAGCTCCTCTGGGAGCTTTGTTATTTCTAACAGAGTGCAGGGTTCTATGGGCATATCCAGTGGTGAGATGGAGCCGGTTCGCACCAGTTCGCGCAAACTGGTTGTTAAATTTTTCAGCCAGTTTAGAACCAGTTGTTAAATTTTGCAGCCGGTTGAGAACCGGTTGTTAAAGGGGTGGGCAAACTCCTGTCCTGCCCGTCCCGCCCGAGCTCTCGGCTCCCCTGACTCCTGTCCTGCCCGTCCCGCCCGAGCTCTCGGCTCCCCCTGTGAATTTGTACTCACCTGGCGGCACTACGCGCCTGTGGCGGCATTTCGGCGGCGGGCCCTTCACTTGTTCCGGGTCTTCGGCGGCACTTCGGCAGCAGGTCCTTCAGTGCAGCCGAAGACCCAGAGCGAGTGAAGAACCTGCCGCCGAAGTGCCGCTGAAGACCCGGAGCGACTGAAGGAACTGGATCTTCAGCTTCTAGCAGCTCATCACTGGGCATATCTGCATTCTGACCAGCAGACCGCTCTGATGCCTTAGCAGCATGGGATGGGGGAGGCTGGACAAGGTACAGGAGGCCCATGATGCCCTGGCTTCACTGCTATTATTATGTGAGCTAGCTTGGATTTAGCTAGGTCAGAGCCTGCGCTGGTATGTCTACACATGCTCCAATCACACCCCCAGACTGCAGAGTAGCCAGATCCTTAGACATTCTTACTGCTGTCTAAGCTACTTCCCTTCGGTATGACAAGTGTCTTCCCCAGGGAGAAGAACCCATGGCAAGGCTAATAACACTGGGTTCTGTTATGACACTTGCCCTAACACAGAGGTCCAGTGGGATTTAATTAGGTTATTGTGTGTGAGTGAAATGGCGGCTGATTAGTAAAAACACACTTACCGGGACTGAACAAGAGGGTCACAGACATCTCTGGTAGCTGGAAACCTCAAACAAGGTTTCAGTAATTAATTGATATTTAATGAATAAGATGATTGTTTTATTGTGCTGGGGCTTTTAGAAGTTGAGGGAAGGTCATGCTATAGTGCAGAAGTCAGGGAAATATAGTATAAAAAACTGTCCAGTGTTATGGGCATTGTTTGTAACCCAAAGAATCCTCATGGGCTAAACGGTAAATGTAGAGTGGCAGCACTGCGCAATAGGTCTGTCTCGAAACATGCTGATTTAAGATACCAGAGCGACTTCCTTCAATTCAGTAAAATAACTCAGAAAAACCAGTCAGTATTAAAGCATATTTATTACTCAACTATGTAATAAGAACAGAGCTGTTTTAATTGTGAATTTGTCTTTTCATTAAACGTGCAGATTCTTGCTACCAGATCTATTTTTAGTTGTGTTAAGTTTAATAAAGCATATTTATTATACAACTGCTTAACGAGAGAGAGCCCCACATGGTTCTGTCACAGGGTCACAACTTCAGTAATTCCACCTTCGTTGTTACTGTAGATCTGTGACAGGAGCAAGCAGCCATGGTTTATGGAATTTGCCATAACTCTGAGATATAAACTCAGGGGTGGCGATACACATTTAAGGCATTCGGTTTCACAATGTACACCTCAGGTGTGATTCCAGCCTTGGTTTCCCTGGTAGAAACCCACTGACATCAGAGCCCAAACCGGCCAGGCCTTGATCATGCGAATAAGCACATAGGCCCAGATCCCCAAAGGTTCGTAGGGGTCTAGTTCCCAGCGAAGTTAGGCAGTGACATACCCTTGAGGATGTGGGCCATAGAAATCAGTGGGGCTACTCACATGAGCAGGGATTGCTCATGTGAGTAGGACTGGCAGAACTGGTTCTCTGGCTTTGCACTGGGGCAGCTGAGACCAGAGTTTGGCCCCTCTCCGGAATTCTCATCCTGCCCGGCTGCTGCCTCTGTTCCCCTCCCCCCGCCCCCACGGGCTCCCGGGCAGCGTGAGCTCTCATCGCTGGAGCAAACCTAAGGGCTTGTCTGCGTGTGAAACAGCTGCGATGCTGCAGCCCTTCAGTGTGGACACTACCTACGCCGACAGGAGGAATTCTCCCATCGCTGTAGCCAATCACCTCTCCAAGAGGCAGTGGCTAGGTTGAGGGACGAATTCTTCCATTGACCTAGCACCGTCTGTGCCCGGGGGTTACGTCAGCTTCGCTACGTTGCTCAGGGGGGTGGATTTTTCACATCCCTGAGCAGTGTAGCTGGGGGGATCTATAGAGCAGGCCTAAGTAACCCTGATGCTTCTACGGGCTGTGAGGCTGCATTCAGGGTGGTTTCTCCCTCACTGTATTTCTGGGATGTGTGAATGCCCCTGGGAAAGGCACTGGATGTGCCTGATTTCCTTAGCAGGGGAAGGCAAGGCCAGTGGAGAATCCCTCTTCTCCCAAGGGTGCTGGGGAAGGAGAGAGCAGCTGTTAGGCGAGGTTTTCATTTCAATGGGAGCTGTGTGGCTAAATCTCCTAATCATCTTTGCAAATCTTCAGCCTCTTCCTTTTCAAAACCTGTGTTATAACCTCTACGAATACCGAGTGAAACTCTGCTCTTGCAACTCCCTGGACATCAGTGGAGTTACGGCAGGAGAGGAGTAGATCCACTAAGGTTCTGCTGACACCCAGGTGAGACAGACTGGCGTTACAGCTCTACACAGACCTGGGGGGTAGCTTAGCAATGCTTTTAGAGTGAGATCTGTCAAGAAAGAAAAGCCCTTGTCAAAATTAACCTGAAAGCTGTCCAAATAACTGGCACATTTTACCTACACAAGAAGCAGCAACCGCGACTACCTAGCCTGCCTCAGCCCTCAGGGTGGAGGCTTGTAACCCTACCCTTCCCGTCTTACATCTCCGGCCGAATGGAGGCAGGTGATGGTGGCTTGTTCCGGCTGGCGAACATGAGGCTGGACTCAGTAGCGGATGAGACGGACAAGACCGAGGTTTGCCGTGTCTCCTGGAAAGCACCACAGACCCGGAGCCGTTGTTGCAGCACCTGGCATCGGAAATGGTGATCCATCAAGGCATAGATGATGGGATTTACGCAGCTGTTCATGAAGGCCAAGCAAGCACTGATGGTCAGGCCCCGTCTGAGAGCCATTAATGCCCAGCAAGACAGATCTGCTCCCTGGAATGTAGAGGAGAAGAAGAGGAACGCTTTAAAGGCATTGAAGGGCAGCCAGCAGCAGATGAAGGCACCGATGATCGTGAAGATGATCTGGAGGGAGCTCTTTGTCCCCTTTCCCAAGCTGATGTGGTTCAGCAGCTTGAAGGAGATGGAGCAATAGCAGAATAAGATCACTCCCAAGGGCAGGAGAAAGGTCAAGATAAGCAAAGCCAGGCTGAGCACCTGGAAGGTGATAGAGTCCTCATCCTCGCACAGTTCACCAGTGGTATCCTCTGAGGGGCGGAGCTTCCTATACATCATAGAGGGAATGCCTAGGAGGAGAGAGACAGCCCAGATGCAACCACAGGCAATGATCAGACAGTTCTTGGTCCCAGTAGACTTGGAGTCCACACGCTTCATGACCACCAGGTAACGCTCCACGCTCATGCCCATTAGGAACAGGATGCTGGAGCTGCGGTTCACAGAGATGATAAAGCTGCTGAATTTACACATGCCTTCACCAAAGTACCACTTGTTATCATAAGCTGCTGACACTGCCCAGAGAGGCAAGGTGCAGACAAAGACCAGGTCGGCAACAGCCAGATTCAGGACAAAGGTATCCACCAGCCTCTTGCTGCCTTTCTTCTTGGCCATCAGCACAATCACCAAGAGGTTGCCAATGAAGCCAACGAAGAAAGCGATGAAGTAGAGGATGGGAATGTAGACCCAAGCGTAGGGTAGGTCCTGTGGTGGGCAGGTATCTTGGAGGGGATTATAATCCGAGTAGACAGCAGAAGATGCTTCATAATTTACAGTCCAGGCTTCAGTTGTCATTTTTACAGCTGTCTTCCCCACTGAGCAGCGAGAGTTGCAGGAGAGCGTTCTTCAGGCACCTGCACAGGGCTGGAGGAAGCACGCTAACTGCGTAGCTGACTGGGTGGTGTTTAAATCTCAGAATGGTTTTTTTGTTGTTCTGAAATCTTCTTAAGGCAATATTATGCACTTCCTCTTACTGTGAGGGCAAGGACGGCAGGGCGGAGGGTGTATCAGTGGGTGTGAACAACTTGGGGATGAGATGAGTTAGATTTAATTTTGGAAACAAAAAAATAAAGCAAAATAGAAAAAATGAAGAGTGCATGACAGAGGGCCCGTGGGGTGGTGGGGAACAGGGAGGGTTAGAATTTACAAGCAAATAAAGGCCAGAAATGCAAAATGCTCTTCTGAAAACACCCTGCAAACACAAAACCCTTCAAGTCCCAGTTCTTTCCTCCACACTTACAAATCTTGCAAAATGGTACAAAACAGAATGAACAGGATCAGTGGGGGCAGGGAGAGATACAGCTGCTGCTTTGCAATGTATGTACATAGCCTGAAAGGTTACTTTTCCCACCTTGGTTTTTACTTTGCAGAGCTCAAGAATATTATGTGTGGTGCTCCCTGCTTTTAGCTGAAGCACTGCTTGGAGGGTCTGACTTGACTTGTGAGCTTTCTTGAAGGGGTGGGGAGTTGAAACTTTAACAAAGGCATTTTTCTCCAGAGTGCTTCTTGAACATTTGATCTAATTAACCAAAGCAGAGTTTTAAACAGTCTGAATAAAAAACAGCCCCCCTTCAATTGGAGGCTAATCCAAAGCCCATGGAAGTCAAGGGAAAGATTCTCATTAACTCCAGTGTGTTTTAGATCACACATTTAATCAAAAAGAACAGGAGAACTTGTGGTACCTTAGAGACTAACAAATTTATTAGAGCATAAGCTTTCGTGAGTTACAGCTCACTTCATCGGATGCATAGAATGGAACATATAGTAAGATATAGATATAGATACATACACATAGATAAGTTGGAAGTTGCTATACAAACTGTGAGGGGCTAATTAATTAAGATGAGCTATTATCAGCAGGAGAAAAAAACTTTTGCAGTGATAATCAAGATGGCCCGTTTAGACAGTTGACAAGAAGGCGTGAGGATACTTAACATGGGGAAATAGATTCAATATGGGTAATGACCCAGCCACTCCCAGTCTCTAGTCAAACCCATTAATAGTATCTAGTTTGCATATTAATTCAAGCTCAGCAGTTTCTCGCTGGAGTCTGTTTTTGAAGCTTTTCTGTTGCAGAATTGCCACCCTTAAGTCTTTTACTGAGTGGCCAGACAGGTTGAAGTGTTCTCCTACCGGTTTTTGAATGTTATGATTCCTGATGTCAGATTTGTGTCCATTTATTCTTTTGCGTAGAGACTGTCCAGTTTGGCCAATGTACATGGCAGAGGGGCACTGCTGGCACGTGATGGCATATATCACATTGGTAGATGTGCAGATGAACAAGCCCCTGATGGCGTGGCTAATATGATTAGGCCCTATGATGGTGACACTTGAATAAATATGTGGACAGAGTTGGCATCAGGCTTTGTTGCAAGGATAGGTTCCTGAGTTAGTGTTATGGCAACTTCTACCTTCTCTGTATGTGTATATCTATCTCCTCACTCTATGTTCCATTCTATGCATCCGATGAAGTGAGCTGTAGCCCACGAAAGCTGATGCTCTAATGAATGTGTTCGTCTCTAAGGTGCCACAAGTACTCCTATTCTTTTTGCTCAGCCTAGAGTGGCTCCCTCCTCTATGTGCTGCTGGTATCAAGAGTAGAAAAATTAAACGGGATCATGTTTAAACACGAGTCTTCCCAGAACCCTGTAAATGACATTGTCTTGGTCGCAGTTGTCTGAGCCTAACCTTGTTGTTAGCCATTTTGCAGTGTTCTAGATTAGCCAGAATTCTAGAAATTCTCTAGCCCAGGTCATCATTATTATTGTTATGCCTGGTTCTTCCCTGCTATACACCAATACAGACCTATGGTAACCAGTGGAGAAACACTGGTGTATCACTGGCGTGGAGGGAAGAACCAGGCCTATTCTTTCTATTACAGTGGCACCCAGGAGCCCCGCTCAGAATCGGGCCTCCAATGTGCTGGGTGCTGCCATTATTTGGAGATTAACAGTTGGGCCCTGTCTTAGCGACACTGAAAAGTGTGAGCTCTTTTTGGAAGAGAAGAATATGCAAATAGCTTCTAATAACCAGAGCGATGGGCCACACTGCCACACCCAAGGACCTTCCAAATAGTTGTCCTGTGCCCTAGACCTTTGTATCAGAATGGAGATCTGGTTGGCAGGACATTTTTGACCTGGTTACCGATCAGGATTCAATTTCGTCTGAACTCTCTAGCTCTGCCTCTTCTGTTGATGTATTCATTTTGTACTTGGAGTGTGAAATCTGAATTAAATCACTTCCCAGCCTCCTGCAAAACCAGCTTTGCTCTCTGTGGGGGCTCAGTCATAGCTAGCCACTCGCGATTCAGTGAGCCGGCAGAGCAAAACAAGCCCTTTAATATCGATCAACAGAACTCTATAAATGAGCAAATCTGAACTTCTGAGCTGAATGGAGAGTTACCCCGCTGTGGCTGGTGATGCAGTCCAGGTGGTTAGATTAGGTATGCACATGCTGACGTTCTGAATCAGAGTGTAGATGATAATACCCCAGAGTCCTTAATCCTGAATCGATTCTAACATAGGACCCGCTCTTTCAACTGGACTCCATTCATTACCCTGGCCTCTCGATCTAAACTAAGCGGAGCAACCAAAGAAGGAAAGTCAATCGAAGGGGAAATGGCTCCACCATGATTGGAGGGAATCTTCACATTAGATTCTTCTCACGCTAGTCACCCCAGCTTTTTGCTTTGGAGATGACAGACAGACAGACATTTCAGTAGCAAACCCTAGATTTAAGGTTGTAAGATGACATTTTAATTCCTTTGTTTTCATTCCTAACTTGCTGAAAATGTCTCTCTTGCAGCTGAAATGTCCATGTTCATTCTCACTCCAAGGTGAATTTGTTTTTTTCTAAAAAGTTTGAGGAACCTCCATGTTATCAGGCCAGGATGGCTTTGCTGTTTTGTTTTTGCAGTGTCACAGGGCCTGGTCTAGGCCCCAGCCTGGCACCAATGTCTTGGGAGTGACCCCTTTAATGGGCCAGGCCCCAAGGACCCACACAGTTCTGCTGGGGTGGGCCCCTAGCCTCCAGGACCCCAGGAATGGGCCTTCGGCACCAATGATCTCTCCATGGCTCCCTACAGTGAATCCAGCCAAGGCAGACTCCTGTGGGAGGCTTGTACTGTCTCCCTTCCACGCGCAGTGCTCCCCGGGAGTATTTTCCATGACACAGGAGCCTTTTCAAGACAAGCTAACCATTGATTAGCATGGGTGGCGGGTATAATAGGCCAGTGGCAGTTAAACCTCCCCAAACAGCTACCGACTCGCCACAAAGGGGCAGAACTGACACCAGAGCCAAACAAATGCCCAGATAAGCCAGCCAAGCTGTGGTGGACTCCACCTCTTGCTCTGTCTCCCTGGTCCTGCCAGATATGAGGTGACACACACACATCTCCTGTGTCCTGTGCTGTTCCAGGAGCAGTGTTAGCCCATTTGTACCCACTGGGTAGCAATGCAGTGTGCAGAGAGGAAACTGAGGCATGCCTAGGCTTCAGAAAATTCCCACTTCATCACACACAGGGTTAACTTACTAAATGACCGATCCTTTAAATGTTAAAACTTCACACTTCCCTAGTCTCAGTGAAGGATTACTGGGGGTAGGGTGACCAGATGTCCTAATATTTGGGGCTTTGTCTGATATAGGCACCTATTACCCTCTCCACCCCGACCCGATTTTTCAGAGAATCAAAGAATCATAGAATCATAGAATATCAGGGTTGGAAGGGACCTCAGGAGGTCATCTAGTCCAACCCCCTGCTCAAAGCAGGACCAATCCCCAACTAAATCATCCCAGCCAGGGCTTTGTCAAGCCTGACCTTAAAAATATCTAAGGAAGGAGATTCCACCACCTCCCTAGGTAATGCATTCCAGTGTTTCACCACCCTCCTAGTGAAAAAGTTTTTCCTAATATCCAACCTAAATATCCCCCACTGCAACTTGAGAACATTACTCCTTGTTCTGTCATCAACTACCACTGAGAACAGTCTAGAGCCATCCTCTTTGGAACCCCCTTTCAGGGAGTTGAAAGCAGCTATCAAATCCCCTCTCATTCTTCTCTTCCGCAGACTAAACAATCCCAGTTCCCTCAGCCTCTCCTCATAACTCATGTGTTCCAGTCCCCTAATCATTTTTGTTGCCCTCTGCTAGACTCTTTCCAATTTTTCCACATCCTTCTTGTAGTGTGGGGCCCAACACTGGACACAGAAGAGGCCTCACCAATGTCGAATAGAGTGGAACGATCACGTCTCTCAATCTGCTGGCAATGCCCCTACTTATACATCCCAAAATGCCATTGGCCTTCTTGGCAACAAGGGCATACTGTTGACTCATATCCAGCTTCTTGTCCACTGTAACCCCTAGGTCCTTTTCTGCAGAACTGCTGCCAAGCCATTCGGTCCCTAGTCTGTAGCGGTGCATGGGATTCTTCCGTCCTAAGTGCAGGACTCTGCACTTGTCCTTGTTGAATCTCATCAGACTTCTTTTGGCCCAATCCTCTAATTTGCCTAGGGCCCTCTGTATCCTATCCCTACCCTCCAGCGTATCTACCTCTCCTCCCAGTTTAGTGTCATCTGCAAACTTGCTGAGGGTGCAATCCACACCATCCTCCAGATCATTAATGAAGATATTGAACAAAACCGGCCTGAGGACCAACCCTTGGGGCATTCCACTTGATACCGGCTGCCAACTAGACATCGAGCCATTAATCACTACCCGCTGAGCCCGACAATCTAGCCAGCTTTCTATCCACCTTATAGTCCATTCATCCAGCCCATACTTCTTTAACTTGCTGGCAAGAATACTGTGGGAGACCATGTCAAAAGCTTTGCTAAAGTCAAGGAACAACACGTCCACCGCTTTCCCCTCATCCACAGAGCCAGTTATCTCGTCATAGAAGGCAATTAGATTAGTCAGGCATGACTTGCCCTTGGTGAATCCATGCTGACTGTTCCTGATCACTTTCCTCTCCTCTAAATGCTTCAGAATTGATTCCTTGAGGACCTGCTCCATGATTTTTCCAGGGACTGAGGTGAGGCTGACTGGTCTGTAGTTCCCAGGATCCTCCTTCTTCCCTTTTTTCACACTTGCTGTCTGGTCACCCTAGCTGGGGCTGAGCCTGAACAATATATTTAGTTTAACGGTGGGGTTTTTCAAAGCCCCGTGCGTTGCCTGAAACCTCGTGCACGTGGGGAAGTGATCGTGCTTTAGCTATCCCAGTCGAGTCAAGGCAGTGCAGCGCCCCCTAGTGTGGACACACGTATACCAATATAAAGGTGCCCACACTGGTATCAATCTTCCCGTGCGGGAAGGGGAATACGGGTACAGTTAAAGCTATAGGCCAGGTCTACGCTAAGCATATGCCAGTATACATATACTGCCATGGGCTTTGGGTCAGGATCCAGGAGAGGGTTAGCAGGTGGAGTCCTCCTCCTCTCTTTCACAACTCACTGGGAGCAGGAGCTTCCTTGTAAAGTTGTTGGTTTTTAGAACTGTCTCCTGCTTAAAAGCAAACAGGCTCTTCTTTTGATCAAATCTCATGGATTTTTAAGCCAGTCCCATGATGGTTGGGTCTGACTCATGCTTTTGGGGAGCTCACTAAATTGGAATAGTGGGGGCCTCACTATCTGTACGGGGTGGGGTTAGAGAAATCCTCAGCACTAATTAAATCTGTTTGCGAGTATAAATGAGGTACTCTCGGAAAGGAGATGAGAGAGACAGATGTGGTTAGAACTGCAAATGCAACTCATTTCAGGTGGCATTTTCTCAGTGGTGCTCATGGCCGGCAGCTCCAAATAAGGTAATAATCTCAACCGGTTTTGAATTGATATAGGTGTATTGGTCTGTTTGCAAAGCTAGACTTGATGCAGTGTAAGAAACAACACTCATGCCCTCACCCCTTCCCTGGCGAGTTCTTGTTTCGTGGGGGATTTTATTTGATTTAAGTATTATCAAAGTTGATCAGATCATGAGAACAGTAAGTGTAATCATAGGGAAAACAGACTATCAACTCATCAGTTGATAAGAGTGTCTTGCCCAAGGTCACCCAGCAGCATAGTGTTCAGAAATGTAATATCCAGGTGATGGTAACACCCATATACCAAATACCAGTGTCATGACACCAGCTTCTAAGACGAAATGCTGATGGTTTAAGGGCTGTATTTTATCTTTCCTTTTCCATCATTAACACCCGAAACATTCCCCAATGCAGCTGTTTTAAGAGGCTGATTTAAGTCCACTAAAACCAGGACATGCAGGTCACTGTTGGAGACTGAGGGTGGAGTGTCACTCTCACCTTTTCATCTAGTTCTGCTCTGTGTCGGTTTGCACACACTGTCCCCTCTCTCCCGAGCTGCCCTATGAACCTCCAAACTCAAAGCTAAATATAGTCAAAACCTCAGACTCTCCCCTCCTCTTGCATCTCCCTGTGGACTGCTGAGTTGTGTGTTTATGCCTGTGAAACCATAAATAGATTCAAGGTTCAGTTGAATGGATCCAGGTTCCCTCAACAAATTCACAAACCTCAGTAAACAAACTGGAAAGCAGTTTTGCGGTTTCAGATTTCGTGGTGAAGACTGGCAAACTCCATCTCCCAGTCTATCTTTTGCCCATGCCTTGGTGCTGGCATGTAGGGTCAGCCCAGACCTATGGTTGCCAACTCTGACTGAAGCTATTCCAGGAGCTTTTTTTTCAACATGACGAAATGTCATTTTCTTAAAATAGCCTATTAAAATCTCCCAGATTGTTTTCATTAGTGACTGGGAGATTGATGCCAATTCCAGGAGACTCCAGGCCAATCCTGCAGGGTTGGCAACCCTACCCAGACCCCTCCCAATAGCTCAGATAAGGCGCTGGGTTAAGGGTAGGTTTCCAGCATTCGCTCCAAACATCCCTGGTTTGGTGGGACCAGGTCAGGCCATTCACTAGTCTCACCATTCTTGAGCTGCAAATGCTAAAGACTGTCCAAACACTCCATTACAGACAGCTGTGATTCGGCCCCATCTCTGCCTTAATGCTACTATATATATTTTAGTGGTTTATTTCCCCTGCCTTTCTTTAAATCCCAGCAATCTTGGGTTCATAACCAACTCCCCCCGCCCCAACCTGCGAAACCAGGCCCATTCACATTGTTCCTAGGGGCTCCGAGTCTGCAGCAGCTCTGCTATTCACTGGCGTTCAGACCCACATGCAAACCGAGACACTGCTGCTTGTACCACTCAGAGGATGTGGTACATTACTGAGGAGAAAACATATTTTTCATACAGGAGGGTAAACAACGGGTGGCCTGTGTCCTGGCTAAGACCTGTGAGCACTCTACAGGTGGCTGCAGGGTAGTGGTCTCCCTTCCCCTTTTAGCTGCTCCACTCCCTTCCTCCGTCAGCTGCTCAAGCTTATTGCATCCGATGAAGTGAGCTGTAGCTCACCAAAGCTTATGCTCAAATAAATGTGTTAGTCTCTAAGGTGCCACACATCCTCCTGTTCTTTTTGCGAATACAGACTAACACGGCTGCTCCTCTGAAACTTATTATTGGCCATGCTTTAATGTGCACCTCTAGCCATTTCCTCTAAGGCAAAGTGTTCAAAAGATCTTAGCATCTTGGTGCGGGGCTCTTTCCGAAAGCTGGCCCTTGGTGCAGTGCCCACCCGAGAGCTGAGCCCTTCCGACAGTCAGCCCCTCGTGCCATCACCCCGCTGGGCCCCTCTGCAACTACCCTGACTTCTGCCCCGGGGGATGGCCAAACTTCCTTCATGTTTGCAAAGGGCTGGAGCTCCTGGGTGTGCAATTGAGCTAGGAGTGTGATGCTGCACTCAGAGGATGTGGTACTTTACCAAGTAGAAAACCTGCACAGTAGTAAGAGCTGGAGTATGTGAGCTGGGGGGACGCTGCAGCAGAAAAACTGAGCACAGCCGCAGTCAGCGGGTCTTTTCCTTTGGGAATGAGCTTTATAGCAAGAAATTAAAGTGAGTGAATATAGGCAACAGAGAGCAAACCCTAGACGCTCCCTAGCTGGGGTCTAACTCTGTCCTATGACCCTCGGCATGGAACCCGACCTCCCTTGGGCATTCTCCATCTCCGCCCCCACCCCCCTCGCAGCCACTTTTACCCTTTCCCCTGAGCACCCAAGCAAGATGTGGGGGGGGAAGGGATCAGCTGAGGGGTGGTTAACCCTTTGTTCCCTGGAGACTATGGCGTGCCCCTGCACCCAGCACATACAAGTGCAAGGTATTATTGTTCTTACGAGACCTGATCATGTGGCTTTGTTTTCTTCGTAATAGAGAAGTACTGTTCTGGGGGGGGGGGGGGGGGGGGCGGGGAGTCTCAGGGCTCCATGAATCAGGCGTTCCTGAGTCATGCAATAGCAGCTGGCTGAAGATAAGTGGTGAGTCTGGCTAATCCCATTGAGGGCTTGGGCAGCAGCAGAAACTGTCAAGAAGTCTGGGATGGGCACAAGCACTTTGGGGAGGCAGCCTGCCATGCAGAGCACTATGTAACAGGAATCCTAGGGGCTAGGGGTGCTGAAGGCCTCTGCTGTAGGGGAGATCCTGGCTCCCTGCAGGACCCCAGATGCCAGGTCTGTTAGACAGAGGAGGGTACAGGAAATGCTCTGGGGGCAGGTAGAGGGCACCCGGGCTGTTTGGAGCATGATTGCAAACCCTTCCAGCTGGTCAGGCCACGCAGCATCATTGGCACAAGCCTAGGTGGGTATTGGCGGGGTCCAGGCTAGGGTTAGGGTCTTATTGTGGCTGTTGCCAAAGGGGTTAGTAGGGAGAGAATGGAAATTAGCAGCCTCCCACCCCATAAAGAAAAGTAAGTGTGAGGGGAAAATTAACTGGAGCGGGGGGGGGGGGGCAAAGGTCAGGACACCTCCCTTCAAATATATCACCTCTTTAAAATTACACTGTAGGGGAGTACATGCTCAGCCAAGCATAGCCAGCTGGTCATCTCTGCCAAGCTCCAGCGCTCCTCCATTCCCCCCGTCTCCAAACTCCCTGTGGGCCACCCTCCCATCCCCCTCTAATGTAGGGACTCCATAGGCATAGTTTGTTGCCGGGAGCATGGGAGGGTGTTGACCCCAAACTGGCAGCCTGGGTGTGCAATGTAAAAAGTTCTGCAGAGGAGACAGGAGACTGCTCCCAGTTTGCGCCCCTGATGCCGGGAGTCAAAATTTTGTTTATAAACAGAGTGATTAACAGATGATTAAGATAAGAAAGGGCTGGTAGTGTAAGCAGGGTCTGAATGAACTGAAAGAATTCTCCCCGACCACTAGCTCCAAGTGGGGAGACTTCAGGAGAAAACACCTACTCTGCCAAGTTATCCAGCAGACAGAGCAGTGTTGCTCAAAGTGATCAACTTTGGCTGGTGTTGGGTTACAAATCACTGTAGTACTGAATGCAGGGGGAGTGAGATGCTGTTACCAATATGCTGTCATTATTGTGTGAATGAAGGGAAGCAGAACTGTGCTTAAGCTGTCCCCAAGGTTGGGGTCACCCGGTGATGCTTTGTACCTCCTAGGAACACCCTTTGTACCTCCTAGGAACACCTGCACCCCCATGGTCATCCTTATAATATGATTGTGTGGTATCCAATGCAAAGTTTGTCATCTGACTCTGAAGGGGGTGGGGCAAAGCCAAGAGAGAAGAAAGGACAGGATAAAAGGGAGACACGTTTGCTATGCTCTTCCTCTCTCTTCCAGCTCCATCTACAGCCATCACCACCACACCAACTGACTCAAGCACTGATCAAAGGGGAGAGCCTGGCTGAAGGGCAACCAGCCAGCCTGTGGTGAGAAGCATCTATGTTTGTAAGGGCACTGAAAGTGTTAAGAGCAGCTTAGAAAGCATTTTGCTTTTATTTCATTTGACTAAATCTGACTTGTTATGCTTTGATTTATAATCACTTAAAATCTATCTTTGTAGTTAATAAATCTAATTTGTTTATTCTACCTGAAGCAGTGCATTTGGTCTGAAGCGTGTCAGAGACTCCCCTTGCGATCAGAAGCCTGGTATGTATCAATTTCTTTGTTAAATTGACAAACTCATACAAGCTTGCAGCGTCCAGCGGGCATAAGTGGACACTGCAAGACGGAGGTTCCTAGGGTTGTGTCTGGGATCGGAGATATTGGCTAGTGTCATTCGGTTGCACAATCCAAGGAGCGGCTTACATGTCAGAGTCTGTGCGTGAACATCCCAGGCGTGGGGGTTCTCACAGCAGAGCAGGATAGGGCTGGATCCCAGAGCCAAGGATTGGAGTGACCTAGCAGATCACCGGTCTAGATAACACCAGAGGGGAATGTCACAATGGCACAGTGAGCAGGGTGTAGGTGCGGCTTGTTACTCCAAGTGGAGTTCACTTTAAGCACTGAGATTTGTGATTTTAAATGATTCTTAAGTGCAGTAGCTAAGAACAGTCAGGAGGAGGTCACAGTTTTGTTATTTTCCATTTGTTTATTTTGGGTGAGGGAAATAAGCACAAGAAAGCAGAAAAATGACTACCAGTGAGGCAGCTACAAAACTAGAGCTGGCCAGACTGGAAGCAGCAGAGAAGGCAAAGGACCACGAGTTTCAAATGGGGCAGGCAGAAATGAGGCTCAAAGCAGCAGCTGCGGCCAGGGAAACTATGGAGGCAGAGGCAGCGAGAGAGGAGGCTGCATACAGAAAAGCTATGGAAAAAAAGAGAGAAAGAAGAAAGAAAGAGAGAGAAAAAACAACAGCTGGACCTGCTAGAGAAGCAGAATCAGAGGCCCCCAACAACTCCCATCACTCCAAAAATCCACAAATAGGAACACTTATATCCTGCATACAGTGAGGAGGATGATATTGCTGAAAATCTGACTACCTTCAAAAGGCTGCGTGTAATACATGAAATCCCTGATAAGAGAGTTCCTACCCAGATTGTGAAATTAACTGGTAAAGCTCAAAATGTGTTCAGTGGAATGCCTATTGAAGATGCTTTAAACTATTATAAATTTAAAAATACTGTTTTGCGAAGTTTTCAGATTACCCCTTGTCAAGGCTGGTTCCCCACTCTGGCACTTCGAATGCAGAAGGTGGGGGCCTACAAGGACTCTATTACAAGCCTAGAGTGGCAAGTATTAATTTTTAAACTCCTAAGGTTACAGCTTTTCTGTGACCTTGGATGTGTAGGTGCTGCCACCACGCAAGTGCAAAACCTCTTTGAGAGCCCAGGAAGGCGCACTTGGGAATTCCTCCCTGTGGGGCACCCTCAAGCCTTCTCACCCCCCCTCTGGGGAAGAGCTGAGAAAGGAAGGAAAAGAAAAAAAAATCAGCTGTAGCCACCAGCTAATTAAAAACAAAAACAAAAAAGTTCACAAACCTCTTAAGACACAGAACTCCAACCCTGTTCTTAAAAAAGGTAAATTTTATTAAGAAAGAAAGAAAGAAAGAAAGAAAGAAAATCTGAAAACTCAGACTCTTGCTAGATTTAAACAGAGCAACTACAAGGATTAAGCACCAAGAATAGTTTTCTTGAGGTCCAATGTAAAGGTTACAAGCAAAACAAAAGCACCTGGCGTTAGCACAGAGGAATCCACAAGCCATAAAGAAATAAAAAAGAGATAAACCTCATCGCGTCTTCCTAGACATTCCCTGATCTACTGACATATCTGGGGTTTTAAATGAGTAGTTTCTAGGTGTGATCTGATGATTTTTCATACCTGGCCCAAGCTTTTTACAGCATAGTTGCTTTATCCCCTCTTCCCGGGAGAACAACCACAGACAGACAAAGGGGAAGGTTTTTTTATTCGATTTTAAAAAGTTCTAGCCTTCCCATTGGTTCTTTTGGTCAGGTGCCCACTCTCTTCCTTTTACTTATGCATAGCAGGGAGACTTTTTAAACCTTTACAGGTAAAGCAAGTAGAGAAGAGCTACTAAGAGGGATTTTATAGCTAACTGGCTGGCTGGGTGTTTATAACAGGGAGCTACACACACACTCACAGTGCTGGCCAGCCTGGTTCAGGTCCAGTTCACACTGGCTGGGATTTCTTCTTGGAGGTTTGGGAAACAGAGTTAATAAGATACATACACCTCTAATTTTACTACTAATTACATGAAGAACTAAACAGTATTTTTCACATTTCAGGGACTACAGTGACTTAGAATACAGGGACATTTTTACCCAGCTGATTCTGGAAAACCTTCTAGGAGAGTGCATCAGCCACTTTGATTTTGAGATACAACACATTTCAGGAGCCTCTAACAAAGTCTTGAAGAGCTAAACTCCACCGAAGAAGCTTTTTGTTAGTCTCTTTGACCGTGTGAAGCCACTTCAGTGCAGCATGGTCAGTCTGCAGGTGGAAACGCCGTCCCCAAATGTATGGGCGTAGCTTTTCCAGAGCACACACAATGGCGTAATTCTTTTTCTGAGACTGACCAGTGGCTTTCCCTCTCAGAAAGATTTTTGCTGAGAAACACGACAGGATGGAATTGTTGATCTGGTCCTTCCTGCATTAAAACTGCTCCTACACCACGCTCGGATGCATCTGTGGTTACGACAAAAGCTTGGTCGAAGTTTGGGGCCCTTAGTACAGGATCAGACATAAGGGCTGCCTTAAGCTGGTTAAAGGCTTTCTGACACTTCTCAGTCCACTGAACTGCATTTGGTTGTTTTTTCCTGGTTAGGTCTGTCACTGGGGTGGCAATTTGGCTGTAGTATGGTACAAATCGTCTGTAATAACTGGCCAAGCCCAAGAAGGATTGGACCTGCTTCTTTGACTTAGGGACAGGCCAATTTTGGATAGCATTTACTTTAGCCTGTAGGGGGTTGATAGTTCCTTGACCCACCTGGTGTCCAAGATACGTTAGACCTATTTAACACTTTTTGGCCTTAACGGTTAATCCTGCCTCCCTTATGCGCTGGAAGACAGCTTGGAGGTGTTCCAGGTGTTCCGCCCATGAATCTGAGAATATGGCCACATCATCGAGGTAGGCGAGTGCAAATTCCCCAAATCCAGCCAGAAGGTTATCTACCAGTCTCTGGAAGGTGGCAGGTGCATTTTGCAGTCTGAAAGGGAGCACAGTAAATTCATACAGCCCTCCATGGGTGATGAAGGCTAACCTTTCCTTAGCTGGGTCATCTAGCAGCATTTGCCAGTACCTCTTAGTTAAGTCTAAGCTGGAGATGAACTGTGCACATCCCAGTTTCCCCAATGGCTCATTTGTGCGTGGCATGAGATGGTTCTCTGGGCAAGTTACAGCATTTAGCTTACTGTAGTCCACGCAAAAGTGGATTTCCCCATCTTGTTTGGTGACCAGAACCACTGGAGAAGCCCAAGAACTCTCAGAGGGGTGGATTACACCTATCTGTAACATGTCCTTGATCTCCCTTTCTATTGTGGTTTTGGCTTGAGGAGCCATCTGGTAGGGTAGGGCTCAAATTGGGCGAGCATCACCTGTGTCAATGGAGTGGTATGCCCGTTCTGTCCATCCTGGGGTGGCTGAAAACATTGGCCCGAAGCTGGTGCACAACTCCTGGATTTGCTGTCACTGCTTACGCCCAAGGGTTATGAAAGGCTCACCTCTTCTACGCCACCGTTGCTTTTTCCTTCATAGTGAACTCCTTCAGGCCACTCAGCATCCTTGATTTCTCGGGAATAAAAGGGCTTTAGAGAATTAACATGTGTGACAGAGTCGGGCCGGATGGCGACAGGAGAGTAATCCTCTTGGGATCCGGGAAAGGGGAGGATCCACAGGCCTGGACACCAAATAAATCCGGGGGTACAACTAATGAAATAACAGGGACAGGAGTGCGGTCAAAGGGTCAAACCAAGGGAACCGGACTGGGGACACCGAGCAGAGAACCCCGGACAGCGCCCACTGCTCCTCAAAAGGTGGGAAGGGAGTCAGTGGACACCACCCAGAGGAACTCTGCCCGGATACTTGAAGGGATAGCGGATCAGAAATAGGCCCTACAATCACAGGAGACTCCATCGGCCAACCTCCTCACTCTGGTTTTACAGATGGCCACTTTAGCTAGGGCCAGGAGGAGGATGACCAGGAGATCCCGTGACTTTGTGGGGCCGCGGACAGGGAGTGTATAAATAAGAAGGTGAGGTGAAAAGTGCAACCAAAAGCATAATCAAATATTGGTGAGGAGCCGGAATAGGGGCTGCAGCCTGGCACACTCCAGATATGTGTGCCAGGGTTTCCCTCACGCCGCAAAACGGGCAGGTGTCTGGGATAGGGGTGAACTGCACCAAGTACATGCGCGTGCTCACGGCTCCATGAAGGAGCCACCAACTGATATCCCCGGCAGGCCTCAGGACCAAGGTGGAATATAGGCTGGCCCACCGGGTCCCGCCATTTTGTATCTGGGCGGGACATGAGGGAGAGGGCGTGAAGGGTGTGGAGCACAAGTGTGTATAGATGTTTCCTTGGCATGGTCTGGAAGCAGACTAGCTGCAGCTCATGCAGCTGGCTCATGGTGAAGGGGGCGGGGGGGGTCGGTTGGGTCCACTGGGCAGGGGCCCAATGAAAAGGTCCAGAGGGCCTGGGGTGGAGGGTGGGCGGGGCGCGCCCTCATGCAGGACCCTGTTGAGGTAAACCCGAGCAGCAGGTGGCAAAGCGGCCCTCACCTCCTGAAGTACGCACCAGGGAGTACGAGATCTGGAGAGCCCCATGCGCTGAGCGATTGTCAGGGAATCCAGCCAGTCTCCCCGGTCGTAGTCCAGGAGGTCTCTGACTCTTGTGACTTCTGCCAGGACCAACCTCTGGCGCACCAAGGGGGACTCCGCCACCTGCACGCGAAGCTGGCGGTTGTGTAGCAGGGGCTCCACGAGGAGATCTGCCCCCTTGGTGGCCGCCACAGACCTGGTCGTTGAAAGCAGTTTCCAGGTCCGGAGGAGGTCCTCGTAGAAGACCGGCAGCCCCGAGAAGTCTCGCGGAAGACCTCTCGGATGGAGATAAAAGAGCTGCCGGTCGTATCGGAGCCCTCAGAAGCGGTGCAGGAAGGCGTGCGCCAGTATGCTCCATGCCGGACTACCTGCACCATAAAGGAGCCTCTGCAGGTCCTGGAGGCGGAAGACATGGACCTGAGTGTACAGACACTTCAGGCCCTGCCCTCCCTCCCTCCAGGGTTAGATGGAAAATCCCCTGCAGGGACCCAGTGCTGTCCTGACCAAAAGAACTCCAGAATCAATGTCCGGAGGTTGGCCAGGAAACCCGGGGCCGGGACCAGGGTGTTGAGCCGGTACCAGACCATGGACAGGATTAGTTGATTAACCACCAGCACTCTCCCTCGAAGGGAGAGGCACCGGAGTAGTCCTGTCCATTTCTGGAGCCGCTCTATCACCCCACCCTCTAAATTGTGCCAGTTCTCCGGTGGAGATGGATGCGTGGCAGAAAGGTAAACGCTGAGATAGAGCAGCGGATCTGCGCTCCACCGGATGGCCTGAAGCGCGGGTGGGAGGGAGCTCGCCTGCCAGCCGTCCCCGACCACCAGGCCAGAGCTCTTGACCCAGTTGACCTGGGTGGAGGAGGCTGCCGAATAGATGGCCTGGCAAACCTCCACCAGGGCCAAGTTGCCCGGGTCCTGGACCACGAGGAGCACGTCATCAGCGTATGCTAACAGGACCAGCAGCAGCTCTGGCTCCTGCAGCACCAACCCTGTCAACCTCCTTCGGAGGAGACAGAGGAAGGGCTCAATCGCCAGAGCGTACAGCTAGCCCAAGAGGGGGCACCCCTGCCGTACTCCTTGCCCGAAGCTGACCCGTTCAGTCAGGGTCCAATTGAGACTGACCAGATACTCTGAGGAGGCATACAGTGCCTGGAAAAAACCCACAAACTGGGGTCTGAAGCCAAACACTTGCAGAGTGCTTAGGAGATACCCATGATCCACCCGGTCAAACGCCTTCTCCTGATCCAAGGACAGGAGGGCGAATGACAGACCATCCCTACATCAGAGTTCCAAAAGGTCCCAGACCAGATATAGGTTGTCAAAGATGCTGCGGCCCAGGACGGTGTAGATCTGGTCTGGGTGGACCACATCCGCCAGCACGGACCCCGAGGGAGGGAGGACCCCGCTCTGCAAAGACTCGGCCCAGGCGGTGACTAGGTCTGGGCCGAGGACGTCCCAGAACACGTGGTAGAACTCCACGGTCAGCCCGTCCATGCCTGGAGATTTATTGGTGGGCATGCGGCAGAGGACTTCCGAGAACTCGGCCAGAGTGAGAGGCAGCTCTAGCCGGTCTCGGTCTCCCACGCTGACTGTAGGGAGCTCCTCCCAGAGCACTCTGCAAGCGTTAGGATCGGTCGGATCCGGGGAGAAAAGGCTTGCGTAGAAGGCTCTTGCCCTCCCGCACATCTCCACCAGATCCGTGAGGGGGGTGCCATCTTCTGCCAGAAGGCAGGTAACGTGTTTCTTGGCCCCCCCCTCCTTTTCTCCAGGGTGTAGAAGAAGCGGGAGCCACGATCCATCTCCCGAAGGAGGCGGATGCGGATTCGAACAAAGGCACCCTGGGCCCGATGGTCCTCGAGGGCCCGGAGCTCCTCCCGCTTCTGCCGGCACGCTCCACAGAGGGGCGGATCCTCGGGGCTGGCGGCCAGACACCTCTCCAGCTCTAAGACCTCCCGTTCCAACTGCTCTATCGCCACATCCCTCCGTCGGCTGGCGCCCCAGGTGTAGTCACGGCAGAAGAGCCGGGCACGCACCTTCCCCAGGTCCCACCACCGTCGCGCCGAGGGAAAGGCATACCACTGCCCTCGCCAGGCCAGCCAGAACTCCCGGAAGGATGTCACGAAGCCTGCATCCTCCAGCAAGCTGTTGTTGAAATGCCAATAGGCCGGCCCTGGCCTCTCTGCCCAGAGGGAGGCCGTCACGGTGGCTAAATGATGGTCAGAAAATAGGGCTGGCCCGATGCTGGAGGAATGGGCTCGTGAAAGGTGGAAGCGTGATAAATAAATGCGGTCCAACCGGGAGTGGTACGACCAATGGGCTTCCACCCGGACAAAGCTGAACGTGGAAAGGTTACCCGGGTGGTGGTCGCGCCAGCTTTTCCCTTTACTTAGTTGGCACTACCAACTGTCTCTGAGGAGGCCAGTCCTCCTTGTGTCCACCAGAAAGGGTCTCGTTGTATAAGAGAGTCCCCCTTCTATAACAAACCTGGACCTATTGGAAGAGCTGAGAGGTGGTGGGGCGCTCCGTGCCGCCGTCCAACTCCCTTGAGGTTCTCATCCGCTTTCTGCTCTGCCTGGAACTGCTCCCTTGATGCTGGAGACATTAGTTCATCGCTGGGTTGTGGACTTGGGCTTGGTCCCAGTGGAAACGATGCAGGTGATGGGGGTGTCTCTGTCAACTGTGAATCGCTTTCCGCTGGTGCACTAGCTTGTATTTCAGGCTCCCGTTGAGCTTCTTGCACCGGTTTAGCTGCTGCTGCAGGTGCAGGCTCTCTGGCACCCTTTGGTGCTGGCTCCCCTGACTCTGGTGGGGTTGCAAGCACGGGCTCTGGTGCTGACTGCTCTGCCAGTTCCGATCCTTGGGCTGGTTCTGGATGGGTCCCCAGAACTGGATTTACATCTGCTTCCATAGACTTTGGTCTCGGGTCTGGTTCCACCATGTCTGGCTGGGTCCCTGGGCCTGTAGTATCAGGGGACCCAGATTGGGCCCCTGTAGGAGGCTCAGGAATGGAGTTAGGTGTGGAGGCCTGTTTAGCCTGGCTGCGCGTGACTATCCCCACCCTTTTTGTTAGCCTCACATGCTTGGCTAAGTCTTCTCCCAGCAGCATGGGAATGGGATAATCATCCTAGACTGCAAAAGTCCATATTCCTGACCAGCCCTTGTACTGGACAGGCAACTTGGCTGTAGGCAAGTTAAAAGAGTTGGTCTTAAAGGGTTGCACCATCACTTGGGCCTCTGGGTCAATGAATTTGGGGTGCACCAGGGATTGGCAGATAGCTGACACCTGTGCTCCAGTGTCTCTCCAACCAGTGATCTTCCTCCTGCCCACACTCAGTTTCTCTTCACTCTGGGGGTGTTTGCAAGACATCTGGACCTGAAGGCTCTCAGTGGGATCCCAGGGTGAGGAGTTGCAGTTGGCTGGTGCTCTTGGGGCAGTTGGCCTTCACATGCCCCAGCTCATTACATTTGAATCATCACCCTGCTGACTGTGGGCTGGGGCAAGGTGGGTGGTTGGAGAGTGGGATGAGAGGGCATCTGGGGTCTCCCTGGCTGCGTAGAGGGCTCCTCCTTGTGAGGTGGGGCCTTGGGATGACTCCGCTGGTTGGGTGTCGTCTCAGGTTGCCCCTTCTGGTATCCCCACCAACTGCTACTAGCTTTCTTCTTCTCCGCCACCTCCACACATTTGGCTCCAATCTTCTCCGCCTCAATTAGAGTTGTGGGCTTCCCATCTAGGATGTACCTTTCTATTTCCTCAGGGACACCCTCTAGGAACTGCTCCATTTGCATTAGGAGAGACCGATCTTCCCGATATTTAACACATGCTCCTGATATCCAGACATCCCAATTTCTTATAATGTGGTCGGCATGTCGGGAAAATGCCACGTCTGGTTTCCATCTTACGGCTCTGAACCGCCAATGGGCCTACTCGGCGGTTAGCCCCATTCTGATTCTGGTCTTTTGTTTTAAAAGTTCATAACTGTTCATGTGTTCTTTAGGCATTTCAGCTGCCACCTCTGCTAAGGGTCCACTGAATTGTGGCCTCGGCTCCACCATATACTGGTCTTTAGGGGTGTTGTACCCAAGGCAAGCCCTTTCGAAAAATTTTAAGAAGGCCTTTGTATCATCACCTACCTTGTATGTGGGGAATTTCTTGGAATGGGGAGCGGTACCTGGAGAAGGACTGTTAGGGCTACCTGATTGATCCAGCTTAGCCCTTTCAAGCTCTAAGTGCTTCAGCTCTAACTCCGCCTCCAAGCGCTTCTCCTCTGCTTCCGCCTCCAAGCGCTTCATCTGTAGGAAGAAATTCCTGTCTTCCGCAGTTAGAACTCGGTCTGGGTTAAGGGCATCCCTCCATCTTGGCACTGGGATCTCGGGTGGGGGAAGGCTGACCCTTCCCTCCTGGGAAATCTACAGTCCCCCATCCCCTCCTTGCATTGTTGTCATGGAGCTGGATGTCTGGGCTTGATCTGGGTCTGTCTTCTCCATGGCGTGCCGCTTTGGGAAGACTAGTTGCCCTAGGGTTTTGGTGACCGACTGCAACCTCATGCACAGGCTGCCCTACTCTAGCCTAGCTATTTCGTTGCCACGAAGCTAGGGGGAAAAAAACAAAAACAAAACCAAAAAACACCTGCTTGTTGGACTCCCTGGCTTTGCAGGCTGAACCCTTTACGTGCCTGTTCCCCCTCAGGCAGCAAAGAAAAGGGGAAAAAAACCTCCCTGGCTTTACAGGCTGCCAAAAGGAAAAATGTGTCCTTTTAAAATCCTGAGGTCTGTGCCTCTGGTTCAAAGTGATCCCCCCGCTCCGCCACCATGTCAAGGCTGATTCCCCACTCTGGCACTATGAGGGCAGAAGGTGGGGGCCCGCAAGGACTCTAAACATTAATACTGGCCACTCCAGGCTTGTATTAAACTGCCAAGGTTACAGCGTCTCTCTGACCTTGGATTTGTAGATGCTGCCACCACCCACGTGCAAAACCTGTTTGAGAGACCAGGCAGGCTCACTTGGGAATTCCTTCCTGTGGGGCACCCTCAAGCCTTTTCCCCCTCCCCCGGGAAGAGCTGAGAAAGAAAGATCAAACAAACAAACAAACCAGCTATTGCCACCAGTTAATTTAAAAAAAAAAAGTGCACAAACCTCTTAACACACAGAACTCCAATCCTGTTCTTTAAAAAGGTAAATTTTATTTAAAAAGAAAGAAAAATACATCTGAAAACTCAGGCTATTGCTAGATTTAAAAAGAGCAAATAGAAGAATTAGGCATCAAGAATAGCTTTCTTGAGGTCCAGCTTTGAATCATAGAAGATTAGGGTTGGAAGAGACCTCAGGAGGTCATCTAGTCCAACCCCCTGCTCAAAGCAGGACCAATCCCCAACTAAATCATCCCAGCCAGGGCCTTTGGTTTTTAAGGCCTGGCTTGACATTCCCCCCTGCCCCATGGTCTAGGGGGATCAGTCATTCAGGGAATCGATGCGCTAAGCTCTGTTGGGCTCTGGGCGAGAGGAGCGGGGAGTTGTGCTGGAACATGTTCCTTGGTGCCATTAGCCATTTGTTTGAGCTAAGCCAGAGAGCAAAGGTGCCGGAAGCTGTGGAGCAGGAATTGGGCTGGCAGGTAGTTTGAGGTTTGGTTGGCCATTTGGATGTGGAGTATATATTGGGCTGGATCTTGTCAGGGTTCTCTCCCCACTCTAAACTCTGGGGTACAGACGTGGTGACCTGCATGAAAGACCCCCTAAGCTTATTTCTACCAACTTAGGTTAAAACTTCCCCAAGGCACAAATCTCTTCTTGTCCTTGGACGGTATTCACTGCCATCACCAAGTGAGTTAGACAAAGATTCAAGGAAAAGAACCACTTGGAGTTCCTGTTCCCCAAAATATATGTCCCAAGCCCCTTCACCCCCTTTCCTGGGGAAGCTTGAGAATAATATCCTCACCAATTGGTATAGGTGGGCCCAGACCAAATCCCTGGCATCCGATGAAGTGAGCTGTAGCTCACAAAAGCTTATGCGCAAATAAATTTGTTAGTCTCTAAGGTGCCACAAGTCCTTCTTTTCTTTTTGCGAATACAGACTAACACGGCTGCTACTCTGAAACCAATCTGTTTTTTTTTAAAAAGAATCTGAACTTTATAATAAAGAAAAAAAAGTAAAAAGCACCTTTGTAAAATCAGGATGGAATGTAATTTTACAGGGTAATCAGATTCAAAACACAGAGGATTCCCCTGTAGGCAAAAAAAAGTTACAAAAAAACAGGGATAAACCTCCCTCTAAGCATAGGGAAAATTCACAAGCTAAAACAAAAGATACTCTAATGCATTTCCTTCCTATTACTTACTATTCCTGCAATTTAGATGCATCATTCAGTAGGAGCTGGATTACTTGCTTGGTCTCTCTCTGTCTCCTGAGAGAACACACACAGAGCACAAAAACAAAGCCTCCCCCCCACGATTTGCAAGTATCTTCTTTCCCCGTTGGTCCTTCCGGTCAGGTGCCAACTAGGTTAATTGAACTGATTAACCCCTTACACTTAAGGGGATTCTGTACCTCTGGCCAAGAGGGATTTTATATTACTGCATACATAAAGGTTGTTCCCCTTCCCTTTATATTTATGACAGATCTGGTTTGGGTTGGATCTATGCTGAGCAGATGGCAGGGGCTCTGTGTGTCCCCTGTTTCCCCCCTTTGGTGTCCAGGTTTCCCCAAAATCAATCGGGGTCTGTCCACTGAGGCCTAGGATATTCCCTGACATTTTGGAATTGATCGGATGTGGCCTTCCGAAGTTCTCCTCTCGCAGACAGGTGGATGGAGCAATGCCATGGAGGGGAGGGAGGGGGGAGTAGCTGAAAGGAGTCCCTGAAATAGATGGGGGAGGAGGGTGGCCACAGAGAGCTTGTGATCCAGAGGTTTTGATAAAGAAAATTGCCTGTCGGAAACATAGGCAACAACTCCGTGAGTGCTCCAGCCCTGGAGCACCCATGGGAAAAAAAGGTGAGTGATGAGCACCCATCGGCAGCCATGACCTACCCAGCGCCTCCCACGTGCCGGTGGCCCCGCCAATCAACACCCCTCCTCCCTCCCAGTGCCTCCCACCCGCTGGTGACCCCCTCCCAGCACCTCCTGCCTGCCATGGATCAGCTGTTCTGCTGAGGGGGTGCTCTCAGGGGAGGGGGCAAAATGGGGCAGGAAGAGGCAGGGTGGTGGTGGGGGCTTGGGGGAAGGGCTGGAGTGGGGGTGGGGCCAGGGCCAGAGTCGGGGTGGTCGTGCACCCCCTGGCACCTCTGGTCAGAAAAGCCAGTTCTGGCAAGTCCTGAGTGTCTAAGCTGCGTACAGATTGTGCACCTCAAAAGGGAAAGGAAACATGGTAATGGACACCCTGTCCAGGAAAGAGAGGGGTCAGGGAGCTGATACCCAGCTACCAAGGACCAGGCTTCCTTGTGCTGGAGGCCAGGGGTAACAAGGTGACTGTCAGGCGATGGTTCTCTGGGCACACACAGAGCTGGTGAGGGAAAATGAAGGGGTGAAAGGAGACCCTGGGATGTTCAATGCCCTCAGTCTGCAGAATTACAAGTGTATGACACCCGGGAGGGTGTTATATAAACAGCCAAGTCCAGCCCGCTCCCTTGCAGGCAAGCTCCCCATCCCTATGTCCTCCCTCCCAGAGGCGACAGGTCTAGAGGTGTGGCTGGAGAGTCATTCATCAGAGCTCTCTTCGGAAAAAGGTGGCCTTTGCTCCGGTCCTCATTCTGCCATTGTCAGCCTCTCTGAGGCAACGAGTGGTTTCCCAGTTGCTCGGGCAGGCACCAGACAAAGCGGTCTGTGATGGCACCCACTGGAAGATGTGCTGGCCTCATGCTGAATGCCTCAGCCGCTGCTTCTACAAGAGTCCCCAGGAGATGATGTTGCCACCTGCCCCTCAGGTCTGCCTCACGCCTGTTTCTCCAGACAGCTTAATCTTCTTCAGGCTCTCCTTGACGAGGATGAACTCAGGCCTGCGCTCCTGCTTCCCCTTCAAGGCCAACTCTCGCTCATACTGCAGAGAAAAGAAAATGCACAGCTCCTGGCTGAACCGGTCTGTGGAATGTAACAGCCAGCAAGAAATTTCTGACAAACCCCAAACCAGACTCCATGCAAACCCCAAGGCCACATCTGAATGGTGAGCCAAACCGGAGCCAATCAATGTTCCCTCTAATTTTTGACAGGCCGTGTGTGCAAAAAAATTTCTTCTGTGCAAATTTTTGAAACAGTTCAAATTTGTGCGCCATGAGACAAATGCGCCCAAGCGAGTAAAATGCTTATACATTTAAAAAGTTTTAATTTGCAATTTGTGATGATAGTTTTACACCATGTTATTTTATAAATGTCATTTTTAAATCCTTAGAAAAAGGAAATTTAACCTCCTTTCCCTTTCCCCCGCCTTGCTAGCTAGTAGAATCTGGCTGTGTTGATAGATGGCGGGTGAACAATGTCAAAAGTCGCCCATAAATGACATTTCGGCCTGGCTCTGAGGCATTGTTTCATGTGTTGTGCGCGCGGTTTAGGGTCTGTGTGCACGCGCACATGCGCACAGCTTAGAGGGAACAGTGATCCCAATCCACCCCTATTCAACACCCAAACTGTCAGCCAAACCTCAAACCACATCCCAATCCAATCCAAACTCTGTACCTGAGCCATCAGCCAAACCTCAAACTGGAGCTGAACCCAACCCCTACTCCACACCTGAGCCATCAGCCAAACCTAGATCCCAAACAAACCCCTCCTCCGCTCTCGAACAATCAACCAAATCTAGAACCCAATCCCAAACCAACCCCAGTGCCGTACCTGGAACTCTCAGCCAAACCTTAAACCAAATCCCAACAAACCCCTACTTCACACCTGAAATGTCAGTTAAACCTTGAACACAATTCCAACCCAACTCTTACTCCACACCCAAACTGTCAGCCAAACCTCAAACTGGATCCAAAACCAATCCCTACTTGACACTCGAAACTTAAGCCAAATTGAAAACCAGATCTCAATCCAGCATCTACTTCACAACCAAACCGTCAGACAAACCTGCAACCGAATCCCAAAACAATCCCTACTCCATATCCTAACCACTAGTGAATCCTCAAACCGGATCCTATTGCAGACCTTACTGCAAAACCAAACCATCCGCAAAACTTCAAATTAAATCCCAACCCATGTGCAGCTCAAAATACATACCATCAGTCTAAACTCGAAAAGGATCTCAACCCAGCTCCAACATCATATCCGAACTGTCAGTCAACCCTCAAACTGGATCCCAAGGCCAACCCTACTCCACATCCAGTCAGCCAGCCAAACCTCAAACCGGATCCCAGTCCAACTCCTACTTCACACTAAATAGTCAACCAACCGTCAGCCAGATCCTAGACATATCCCTACTCCACACCTGAACCGTCAGCAAAACCTTGAACCGTATCCCAGCTAACTCCTACTCCACACCTGAACCATCAGCCTACACTCAAACTGGATCCAAACCCAACCCTTACTCCTCACCCAAAACACCCTTCACATGCAAACCGTTAGCCAAACCTCAAAAGGGATCCCAACACAACTTCTACTCCCACCTGAACCTTCAGCCAAACCACAAACCGGATCTCAACCAAACAAATACTCCACATGCGAACCTTCAGCCAACCCTTGAACTGCATCACAACCTAACCCTATTCCATAATTGAACTGTCAGCCAAGTCTTGAACTGGATCCTAAACCAATCCCTACTCCCCAACCAAACTATCAGCCAAATCTCAGAATGGATCCCAACCCATCCTCCACACCAAACTCAAACTGGATTGAAACCGAACCCTCCCTAATCCACACCTGAACTATTAGCCAAACCTTGAACTGAATATCAACCCAATTTTTATTCCCCACCCAAACCATCAGCCAAAACACAAGCCAGATGCCAGCTCAATCCCTACTCCACAGCCAAGCCATCAGCAAAACTTCAAACCAGATACCAAACCACCGACTACTCCACAACTGAACCGTCAGCCAAATTTTGAAGTCAGTCTCAACCCAAATCCCACTCAACACCTGATCCATCAGCCAAACTTAAAACAGGATTGCAATCAAATCCCTACTCCACATCCAAACCACGAACCAACTCTTGAACTCTATCCCAACCCAATATGTACTCCACACCCAAACCATCAGACAAACTTTTAACCATATCTCAGCAAACCCTTACTCCACACCAGAACTGTCAGACAAACCTCAAATGTGACCCCAAACCAATCCCTAGTACACATCAAACAAACAATCAACTAAACCTCGAACTGGATCTGAATCCAACCCTTACTCCACACCTGAAGTGGCAGCCAAACATTAAACCCAAGCCAAATCCCTACACCACAATGAACCACCAATAAAACCTTTAATTGGGTCCCAACCCAAACCTTACTCCACACCTGAGCCATCAGCCAAACCTCAATCCAGATCTGAATCGTCATTCAAATCTCAAAATTAGATCTCCAACCAAAACCCCACTCCAAAGCAGAATCATCAGGCAAATCACAAACTGGTGCCAACTCACCTAACCATTACAACACCCTAACCATTAGCCAAACCTCAGAATGGATCCCAATCCAACCCCCTACTTCAAACCCAAATCACCAGTCAAACATCAAATCGGATCCCAACCCAACCCCTGCTTGATATCAGAACCATAAGCCAAAGCTCAAACCAGATGCAGACCCTATCCCTATGTGACAAAGTGGGGATTTTCCCTTATGTTGTATGTGAGCCTATGAGTTTTACTGTTTTGCATGAATACTGTGTGTGCCTCAGTTTCCCTGTGTGCTGCACCAATGCCTAGGTGGTAGGAATAAGGATGTGTGACTATGGCTGAGACCCTTGGGAGCAAGTGAGACTGCTCCAGCTGCCTGCACGTAGGCTATGGCCGGTGTCATTCGTAACCTGAGACCCAGGAGAGGGATGCAACCAGGTGACACTTTGCCTGGGAAGCAAGACAAAGACCAGGAGGAGCAACAGGGGTGTCAGAGGTCAGGTCACTGGAAACTGGGCGGTCTGCTTGAGGGGACTGGAGAGGTGGTCCAGGGCATCTGGCCCAGGATTCCTGCAAGATGTACTTGTCGGAAAGTCACTGATTTCTCTGCTAACAAGTTCTGTTCTGTGCTGTGTTCCTGTTGACTAATAAACCTTTCATTTTATGCTGGTTGAGAGTCACATCTGACTGCGGAGTTGGGGTGTAGGGCCCTCTGACTTTCCCGGAGCCCCGCCCAGTGGACTCACTGCGGGAAGCGCACGGTGTGAGAAGGGGATGCTAAATGCTCCGAGGTCAGACCCAGGAAGGTCGAAGCTGTGTACGCTTCTTGCCCTGGAGACAGTATGCTCAGAGAGAGGAGGCTCCCCGAGAGTACTGACTGGCTTCATATGGAGTAGTTCCAGCGCATTGGCCCGGTGACTCCATGACACCCTGCACCACACCAAATTGTCTGCCAAAGCTCGAACTGCTTGCCAGTCCAACTCCACAACTGAACCGTTAGCCAAGCCTCGAACCAGATCACAAACCAGACCCTTCTCCACAGTTACCAAACCTCTAACGAGATCCCAATACATTGATTATTCCTCACATGAACTGTCAGCCAACCCTTGAACTAGATTCCAACCAAACCCATACTGCACGACCAAACCTCGCACTGCATCCCAACACAACCCCTACTCCACACCCATCAGCCAAACCTCAAACCGAATCCAACCCAATATGTATTCCATATCCAAATGGTCAACCAAACCTCAAACTACATGCCAGCCCAACTCCTGCTCCACAGCCAAACTGTCAGACATCTCAAACCAGAATCCATCTCAACACCTACACCCTATGCAAAACACTAAACCAAACTGTTACCTAGCAGCTCTGTGTTCTTGGGGAACCAGGGTGCAGTACCCAGCCTGTCTGACTCACAAAAGACCTTCCCCGCCTCCACCCCAGCCTCTGCTTGAGCCAAATCCGCATGAGAAGAAAGACTTAGGCCTTGTTTACACTTGCAAGTTAGGGCGCCCGGGGCTGATTTAACACGCTCTAACTCCTGAGGTGTCCACACTGGCAAGGCACGTAGATTGTCTGGACTCTGCAGCTGGAGCACTCCTGGTAATCCACCTCCAGGAGAGGCATAACGCTTGCTGCGCCCTGGGTGGAGCGCCGCAGTGCCAGTGTAGTTTATTAATGCGCTCTGATCAGCTTCCAGAAGTGTCCCGCAATGCCTGTTCTAGCCACTCTGGTCATCACTTTGAACTCTGCTGCCCTGCCCTCAGGTGACCAACCATCAGACCCGCCCTCTTCAAAGGTCTCATCCAGAACTTGGGTAATCTGCTTGCGCAGGTTCCTTGGCAGAGCTACTTGAGCAGGATGTGATTAATGGCCCTGCAAACTTGCATCAACATGATTCCAACGGTCAGCTTTCCCACTCCAAACTGGTTAGTGACCAATCAGTAGCTGTCTGGAGTTGCCAGCTTCCAGATTGCAATAGCCTCCTGCTTCTCCACCATCAGGGCAGCTCTCAATCTCGTGTCCTTGCGCCACAGGGTGGGGGCGAGCTCCTCACACAGTCCCATGAAAGTGGCTTTTCTCACCCGAGAGCTCTGCAGCCACCGCTCGTCATCCCAGACTTGCATGACGATGTGATCCCACCCCTCAGTGCGTGTTTCCCGAGCCCAGAAGCGGCGTTCCATGGTGGTGAGCATGTCCATGAATGCCACAAGCAATCTCGTGTCATATGCATTATGCGAGTCGACATCATCATCGGACTCCTCCCTGTCAGTTTGTAGCTTGAGTAACTCAACTGCAATTTGTGATGTGTTGGAGAGACCCATCAGCATATTCCTCACAAGTTTGGGCTCCATTCCTGCAGACCAAAAGGGAAGACAGCGCACTCAGTACAAAAAACTTTGAAAGATGGTGCCAAATGTGGATGGAAGCAAAGGGATTGCTGGGATGCGAAGCGATGCACCATGGGGCATTGGGACAGGACCCAGAATGCCCCGCACTCCCCGCCCCCTTCCCACAAGCCACAGCTCCAGAACGGGAAGAGATGCTCTGTGGGATAGCTGCCCATAATGCACCGCTCCCAATGCCGCTGCAAGTGCCGCAAATGTGGCCACGCCACCGTGCTTGCAGCTGACAGTGTGAACACACAGCAGCGCTTTCCCTGCTGCACTCTCCAAGGGCTGGTTTAACTCAAAGCGCTCTACATCTGCAGGTGTAGCCATACCCTTACAAAAAGCAACGAAAAGGCCGTGGGAGACACACCTAAACCCCTGGGATAAGGATGACAGGAAATTCCCCTAGCCTCATTTGCATCAAAGATAGGACAGGGAGGCATCTCCATTAGCACACAGAATGGAGAACAGAGATTCCAAAGCAAGAACCGTATGGAACTCTGGGACCAGAAAAGCAGGGAAGCACTGCATGATGGGGGGATCTCTGCTCCAGATGTTAACGAACCCATGCCTGCACACACCCAGCTGAGTAGTTATCAGACCAATTCTAGTAATAAATCCTTTATTGGTATCCAAAATAGTGAAGCTCCCTAATTGCATTGTGAACTCCCTCCAAGGAACACTGCCCAAAGCCAGGAATGATCAGCTCCCATGTCTAGCCTGAACAAAACAACTTTCGTATTCTCCCTTGTTTACACACGAGCAAATCTAGTGTTGTCCCTTGAACCATTGTTCTTTCCCTACAAAAACCCCGACCCATGCTCAAGTAAGTGCTCTGATGCCTGGATCCAAACTCTGCATCAGCTCCATTGGGACTTCACCATCTCCTGACTGATCGTGCTGGGGGCTCTGCCTGTCTCCAGCACTCTGGACCCTCAGCTACCATCACCACCTGGGACCCCCGATCGATTCAAGCTTCATGGAGTGGTGAGAACCCAGCGCACACGCTCTCTCCTTCTCCCCCGGTGGGTGTTTTGGCTTCTCCATTCGCTCTGCAGCAATGCTCCTCTGACCTAAGCTAAAAGATCCCTGCAGCCCCCAAAAATCCTGTGGGGTTTGCTCATCAAGCGGGTTACGACCAGAACAATTGTAACAGGAACATGGGGATAGGGACGTGCTGAACCTGGGACATACGAGGGTGTCAGATTGAAAGCGCTGCTCGACTCGGCCTGCTCAGGCGTGCTCTGTTCCGGTGCGGTAGCCACGGCCTATGAGGGGGGCAGCTTGGAGGTGCTGTTCAACTCAGCCTGCTGAGTCCAAGGGCCTATAAGGGTGGGGCTGGAAGAACCCAGCCCTGGGGAACCTACGTCCTGTAGGAAGCTCCATTGGGAGGGAACTTGCAGCAGGGAGAAGCAGAGCTCTGTATGAGAACACAAGTGATACAAGCAGTACATTGATAGAAGTACAGAAACAATCCCCCCCCCCAGGGAAGAGGAAACCTAATAAATGAGCGTACCCCAAAGTAACAGGCAAAGCTGGTAACAAAACCACAGACTGGATCGCAAGCCAACCTAAATTCCACACCCAAACCCTAAGTCAAGCTTTGAATCAGTTTCCAACCCAATCCCTACCGTGCATTTGAACCATCAGACGAACCTCTCATGAAATCCCAAACTAACTCTTACTCCACACCCAAACCATCACCAAACCTTGAACCAGACCAAAACTCAACCCCTAACTCCACACCTGTACCAGCAGCCAAACCTTGAACCAGATTTGAACCCAACCCCTACTCCACACATGAATCAGCTGAACCTCAAATTAGATTCCAACCCAAATCAAACTCCACACCAGAACTATCAGCCCAACTTCAATCCAAACCGCAACCCAACCCATATGCCAGACCTGAACCGTCACCCAATCCTCAACCCAACCCCTACTCCCAACCCAAACCATCATCCAAACTCAAACTTAATCCCACCCCAACTCCTACTCCACATCTGAACCAGTATTCAAACCTCAAACGTGATAAAACCCAACCCTACTCCACACCCAAACCATGAGCCAAATCTTGAACCAGATCCCAACCCAACGCCTACTCAGCACATGAATCAGCTAAACCTTGAACTCCAAACCAAACTCCTACTCCACACCCACGCCATCATAGAATCATAGAATATCAGGGTTGGAAGGGACCCCAGAAGGTCATCTAGTCCAACCCCCTCCTCGAAGCAGGACCAATTCCCAGTTAAATCATCCCAGCCAGGGCTTTGTCAAGCCTGACCTTAAAAACCTCTAAGGAAGGAGATTCTACCACCTCCCTAGGTAACGCATTCCAGTGTTTCACCACCCTCTTAGTGAAAAAGTTTTTCCTAATATCCAATCTAAACCTCCCCCATTGCAACTTGAGACCATTACTCCTCGTTCTGTCATCTGCTACCATTGAGAACAGTCTAGAGCCATCCTCTTTGGAACCCCCTTTCAGGTAGTTGAAAGCAGCTATCAAATCCCCCCTCATTCTTCTCTTCTGCAGACTAAACAATCCCAGCTCCCTCAGCCTCTCTTCATAAGTCATGTGCTCTAGACCCCTAATCATTTTTGTTGCCCTTCGCTGGACTCTCTCCAATTTATCCACATCCTTCTTGTAGTGTGGGGCCCAAAACTGGACACAGTACTCCAGATGAGGCCTCACCAGTGTCGAATAGAGGGGAACGATCACATCCCTCGATCTGCTCGCTATGCCCCTACTTATACATCCCAAAATGCCATTGGCCTTCTTGGCAACAAGGGCACACTGTTGACTCATATCCAGCTTCTCGTCCACTGTCACCCCTAGGTCCTTTTCCGCAGAACTGCTTCGTCAGTCAGTCAGACCTCAAACTGGGTCCCAACACAACCACTGCTTCTCATCTAAAGCAGTAGCCAAACCTCAAAGCTGATCCCAACCAAACTTCTCCTGTACAACCAAACTGTCAGCCAAACCTCTAACTAGATTATAACCCAATCCCTACTCCATACCCGAACTGTCCGCCAAATGTCAAACATGTTCCCAATCCAGTCACTGCTCCACACCAGAATCATCAGTTAAACTTCAAACCAGATTCCTACCCAATCACTACTCCACACCCGAACTGCCAGCGAAATCCTGGATAGGATCTAAAATCAACCCCTAGTCCACACCCGACCATGAGCCAACACTTAAACTTGATCCAAACCCACCCCCTACTCCAAACAGCCAGCCAAACCTTGAACTGGATCACAACCCCAAACCCAAATCAGTGGCCAAACCCTGATCCCCATCCAACACCTATCATGCATCCAAGTCATCAGGTAAACCTCAAAAGTCATCCCAACCCAATCCCTATTCCATACCCAAACCATCCACCAAACCTCAAACTAGATACCAAAACAACCCCTACTCTACAACTGAAACATCAGACAAACCTCAAACCACATCCCAATCCAATCCCTAAGCCACACCCAACCATCAGCCAAAACTCAAACTGGATCTGCAACAAAACCCCTAATTCTCAACCAAAACATCAGGAAAAACTCCAATTATATCCCAATCCACGTCCTACTCCTCCCCAGAACCAGCAAAACTACAAGCCTGATCTCATTCCAACCCCTACTCCACAACCAAACCATCAGGCTAACCATGAATTGATCCCAACCTAAATATCAGTCGAACCACAAACTGGATCGCAGCCCAACCCCTACTCCACACAGAAACCATCAGCGAAATCTAGAACTGGATCCCAGCCCAGCCTGTACTCCATGCCTGAGCTATCAGAAAACTTCATACCAGATCCAAACCCTACCTCCTCCACCCCCAAACCATCAGTCAAGCCTCGTACCAGATCCCAGCAGAAGCCCCACTTGACACATGAACCACCAATTAAACCTTAAACCAGACCCAAACGCAACCCCTACTCCACACACAAACTGTCAGCCAAACCTCAGACTGGATCCCAACACAGCCAATGCTTCTCAACTGCACTGGTATCCAAACCTTGACACTGCCCAGCCCCTAATCCACATGAAGCTGTCAAGTAAAACCTAGAACCTGATCCCAATCCTCCTCCTACTGCACAAACTGACATCCCAACCTCAAATTGGATCGCAACCCAACCACAAATCCACACTTGAACAGTTAGACAAACCTTGGATGTGCTCCCAATCTAACCCCCACTTAACACCCAAACCCTCAGCCAAAACTTCAACTACATCCAAACCCAAACCCTGTTCCTCACCAAAACATCAGCCAAATCTCAAACTGAATCTTGAACACAACCCCTACTCCAAAACAGAACCATCAGTCAAACTTCAAACGCTACTCCAACATCCAAACTGTCAGTCACGCCTCCAACCAGATCCCAATCCAACAACTATTTCACACTCAAACCATTAACCAAACATCAAACCAGATTCCAGTCCAGATCCTATTCCACAGCAGAACAATCAGACAACCTAAAACTAGATCCCAATTCAATCTCTACTCCACACCCAAGCCATCAGACAAACCGTGAACCAGATCCAAACCAAACAACTATGCACCACATTTGACCCATCACCCAAACCTGGAAGCATATCCCAACCCAAACACTATTCCATACTCAAAATGAGAGCCTAACCTCAAACTGGATCCCAACAATACCCCTACTCCAGACCTGAACCATCAACCAAAGATCAAACCAGATCCAAACCCAGCCTCTACTCCATACCCAAACTGTCATTCAAATCCCAAACTAGATTCAATCCGCACTGCAAAGCACAATCATCGGCCAAACCTCAAACTGGTCACAACTCAGCTCTTACTCCAGACCCAATTCTTTCACCACACCCGAACAGTCAGCCAAACCTCAAACCACATCCCCACTGTAGCAGAGCGAGACTCACCGGTGCAGTGCCTCCTGCTGGTCATCTTGGGAATTAGCTCTTGTCCAGCTCAGAGCGCCCTCTGCAGGCCGGTGTCTCGCCTGCCTTAGGGCCCCCGTGTCCCTCCCAGACCCCAGTGCCCCTTACCCTGGGGTTCTGCCCACCACAGTACCCCCACACCCTGGGTCTCTCCTCCCCGGGGAACCCCCAACCCCCTATCCCCACCTTGCCTCAGTGGCTACTGCCCATCATCATCTAGCCCCCTCTCACTGGGGCAAACTGCAGTCTGTAATGGCCACTCAACATCAGCAAGGGGGTAGGACCTGCTGCCTTTGCCTATCCCCGGGCTGCCCCTCTGCAGCCCCAGTACCTTCTTAGGCCTTAACCAAGGCCTCAGCCTGGGGAGTTGCCAGGCTGGAGCTCCCCAGCTCCTTTGCCCTTCTCCAGCACTGCTCAGCCTCAGGTACCCTTGTTCCTTCAGGCAGCTAGGTCCTTCTCTCTCCAGAGAGAGAGACTCCGACTGAGCTCTGCCCTCAGCCCTTTTATCAGGGCCAGCTGTGGCCTGATTGGCTAAGCGGCCACAGCTGCAGCCACACCCAATCTGCCTACCTTTTTCAGGAGCTGGGCAACTGCCCCGCTACACCCCCCAAACCCTACTGGACACCCTGTCACCAAACTTTGAACTAGATCCCAACCCAAAGCCTACTCCACACATGAACTGTCAGCCAAACCTCAAACTAGATTCCAACCAAACCCATACTCCACAACCAAAGAGTCAGGCAAAGGTCAAACCACATCCCATCAAAATTTATACTCCACATCTGAACCATCAGCCAAACCTTGAACTTGATCCAACACATCCAAACCATCAGTCAAATCTCAGACTGAATGCAAGCACCACCCCAGTCCAAACCCAAAACTTCAGACAAATCTCAAATTGTATTCCATCTCAATACCTATCCCACACCCAAACCATCAACCAAACTACAAACTGGATCACCAGTCAACCCAAACTCCACACCCAACCCCAAGTCAAACGTTGAACCAGATCCAAGCCCAATCCCACCCCAGCTATACACCCAAAGTGTCAGAAAAACCTCAAATGAGATCCCAACCCGACCCCTACTCTCCACACAAATGGTCACCAACCCTCAAACCAGACCACAACCCCACAATCTCTCCACCACACCTGAACTGTCAGAGAAACCTCAAAGTAGATCCCAACCCAACCATTCTTCATACAGAATAAGTGGCCAAACCTCAAACCTTATCCACACCCAACTGTTATACACCCAAGCTCTCAGGCAAACCTTGAACCTGATTCCAACTCTATCCCTATTTCACACCCAAACCATCTGCCAAACCTCAAATCACATCTCAACCCAACCCCTACTCCACATCCTAACCATAAGCCAAAGCTCAAACCAGATCCCAACACAACCCCTACTCCAAACAAGAAGTGTGAGCCAAATCTCAAACTGCATTCCCATCCAACCTCTGCTCCACGCCTGAACTGTCATCCAAATCTCAAACTGTATATCAAACCAACCCCTACTCCACATCCGGCCATGACCCAAAATTTAAATTGGATTCAAATCCAACCTCTACTCCACACCTGAACAGACAAACAAATCTCAAACTGAATCTCAACCCAAACAATCTACACACCCGAATTGGTGGCCAAACCTCAAACCTGAGCCACGTCCAACCTCTATGCCATCAGGCAAACCTTGAACCTCAGACCAACCCAATCCCTATTCCACACCTGAACTGACAGCCAAATCTCAAACTGGATCCCCAAATCAAACCCTAATCCTCAACCAAAACATCAGAACAAACTCCAATTGTATCCCAACCCAACCCCTACTTCCCCCCAGAACTGTCAGCAAAATCACAAACCTGATCCTATTCCAAGCCCTATCCCACAACTGAAACATCAGTCAAACCACAAACTGGATCCCAATCCAACCCTTACTCCACATCTGAACTGGCAGAAAAACCTAAAACTGGATCCCAAACCAAATCCTACTGCACACCCAAAACATCAGACAACCCTCAAACCACATCCCAATCAAATGCCTACTTCACATCCAAACTGTCAGTGAAAGCTCAAACTGGATCTCAGCCCAAACTCTACTCCACATCTGAACTGTCAACCAAACCTCAAACCAGTTGTGAGCCCAACTCTTACTCCACACCCAAACTGTCAGCCAAACTGAGAACCAGACCCCAAGCTAATCACTACCGCACACACACAAGCCAAATCTCAAACCTGATCCCCATTCAGCACCTATTCCACGCTCGAACTTTCAGCCAAACCTCAGCCCACATCTGACCCAATCCCTATTCCACACTCAATTTGTCCACCAAACATCAATCACTTTTCCACATCGAAACCATCACCAAATCTTAAACCAGATTCCTACCAAATTGCTACTCCACACCCGAACTTTCAGCCAAATCTCAATCTTGACATCCAAATCAGTGTCCAAACCTCGAATCTTGTCCACACCCAGCCCCTATCATACTCCCATGCCATGAGTCAAACCTTGAACCAGACCCCAACCCAAATCACTACTCCACACACAAACCATCCGCCAAATCTCAACCTAGATTCCTATTCAATTGCTTCTGAACATGTGAACTGCCAGCCAAACCTTGAACTTAATCCACACCCAACACCTACACCACATCCAAGATGTCAGGTAAACCTTGAACCTGATCCCAACTGTCGCAGGGCTTCCCTTTGCTTCCCTGTAGGGTGGCCGGGGGCATGGCCGAAACCCTTCGCAGGGAGCCCAGGGGCAGACCCAAACCAGGGTGATCTGCTAAGCCAAGTGGAACGAGCTGGGTTGAGGCCTGGGCAGGCATATAAACCCAGGGACGAGCTCAGTGAGGAGAGGCTAGCCAGGCAGGAAGATAGAAGGGTCGTGGCTCTAACCCTGCTGGCTGACACAAGCCTCAAAGGCCAGAGGACCCAGTGAGGGGTCGGGCAGGGACCAGTGTTGGGTGGGGAATTGGGACTGCACAGCCACTGTCAATAAGGAAACACGGGTGAAGCACCTGCAAGAGGCGTCTCAGAACTTTTCTTTTGCCAGCTCAAGCGCAGGGCGCTAGGACAAGGGGGAAGAAACCTGTGCCACTCTGTGACACTGGGGGCTTGTCCGGGATCCCTCTTAGCCACCGATACCAGTGGCTGCCAGTATGGAGGTGTCAAGGTTCCTCCCCCACTCTGAACTCTAGGGTACAGATGTGGGGACCTGCATGAAAAGCTCCTAAGCTTACTTTTACCAGCTTAGGTTAAAACTTGCACAAGGTACAAATTAATTTTATCCTTTGTCCTTGGAATATCCACTGCCACCACCAAACTCTAACTGGGTTTACTGGGAAACGTAGTTTGGACATGTCTTTCCCCCCAAAATCCTCCCAACCCTTGCACCCCACTTCCTGGGAAAGGTTTGGTAAAAATCCTCACCAATTTGCATAGGTGACCACACACCAAACCCTTGGATCTGAGAACAATGAAAAAGCATTCAGTTTTCTTACGAGAAGACTTTTAATAGAAATAGAAGTAAATAGAAGTAAAGAAATCACCTCTGTAAAATCAGGATGGTAGATACCTTACAGGGTAATTAGATTCAAAACATATAGAATCCCTCTAGGCAAAATCTTAAGTTACAAAAAAGACACACAGACAGAAATAGTCATTCTATTCAGCACAATTCTTTTCTCAGCCATTTAAAGAAATCATAATCTAACACATACCTAGCTAGATTACTTACTAAAAGTTCTAAGACTTCATTCCTGTTCTATCCCCGGCAAAAGCAGCATACCCACAGACACAGACCCTTTGTTTCTCTCCCTCCTCCCAGCTTTTGAAAGTATCTTGTCTCCCCATTGGTCATTTTGGTCAGGTGCCAGCGAGGTTACCTTTAGCTTCTTAACCCTTTACAGGTGAGAGGATTTTTCCTCTGGCCAGGAGGGATTTTAAAGGGGTTTACTCTTCCCTTTATATTTATGACAGGAGGAGACCCTGAAATGGCTTGTTACTACACTGCAGGAACTGCAGCAGTCCCACCAGATGGAGAGACAGGCCCTGATGTCATGGCAGGGGGACCAACAACAACCCCTCCAAGAGTTCATCAAGGAGCAATCCATGGCCCAACAGCAGACCCTCCAGCGGGTGGCGAGTCCGGCGAGTGGGGATGGAACCAAGATGGGAGGGTGGGGGCTCTGTAAGATGGGCCCCACGGATGACCCAGATGCCTTTCTGGGGACATTTGAAAGGGTGGCTATGGCAGCAGGCTGGGAGAGGCCAACTTGGGCCTTGTGGCTAGCCCCGTACCTGGGAGGTGAAGCCCAAGCGGCGTTTATGGCTTTGGGAGAGGCCCAAAACAGAGACTATGAGACTGTGAAGGCCGCTATCTTGGACAGGGTCAGACTCAAGCCGCCCGCTGTATGGAGAGCCTGAGTCCCAGGGCATTTGCCCAGAAGTTAATGGACTGGGCCACTAGGTGGCTGAGGCCCGCAGCCCAGACAGTGGAGGAGATAATGGACCAGGTGATCCTGGAACAATTTCTCCAAGGGCTCCTGGACCCAGTGCGCGTTTGGGTCCGACGACATCAGCTGGCCCACGTAGTGGATGCAGTCTGGCTGACAGAAGAGTACATTGAGGCGGACGCCCCCAGAAGGCTGGTGAAGCCCATGAGGGGCACAGGACCTGTAAGGGGTCCACCGGAACCAGCATCCAAGACGGGGGCAGACCCCGGGCGCGAATTGACCTGTTGGCAGTGTGGGCACCCGGGCCACAAAAAAAAACAAGACTGCCCTCAAATGGAGTGTGGGCTGGCGGACTTTTGCAGGTGGACTGGGGGGGCGGAAGAGACCAGGAGAACGGCCCTTAACCACCATACCCATGTTGGTGGGGGGGGGGGGGGGAAGACCCAAAAGAGTTTGGTGGACTCCCCCTCCACCTGCTCACTGGTCCGTAAGGGTCTGGTGAAGGCACACTGGATGGTTCCGGGGACAAGGGAAGCCCTTCGGTGTGTCCATGGGGACACCCAGAGCTACCTGAGTTCCCTGGAGGTCCAGGGGCACTTCCAGTGGCAGCAGGTCAGGGTAGTGGAGAGGTTACCCTACCCAGTGCTACTGGGAAGCGACTGGGGACCCCCTACCTGCGAGACAGGAAGTCAGAAAGGGGATCCCGAGGAAGGGGGCTGGGAGAATCCAGCTAGGGAGGTGAATGGAAGTGGCAGGGGTAGTAGAAACCCCAAGAGTAGCAAGAACCCCTAGACCACCGGGAGAGAAGAAAAGAGAAAGGGAGAGCGGGGAGCCCGTGGTGGAGGAGAAGAGACCACGACAGGAGGAAGGGGGCCAGGCCAGAAACCCCGACTTCTCCACACCCGCTGTGTCTTGGGAAGGTGTAGGGGGTGAAAAAGAAACTCCAAGACAGTAATGCAAGGGATCCAGCAAATGTTGGTTGTGTGGTAGCGAAGGACCTCCCGGACAGGAGTGCAGCCCTTGCGAGCCCGAGGAAGGCAAGGGACATAGGGCCTTGGAGCTGACCCTGGAGTCGGGGTATCCAGGCACCCAGCCATGCCCAGTGAAGGGTCGGGGGAGGCAAGATAACACTCTGCCACGGCCTGAACCAGAGTGTGGACTCTGTCGGGCCAAGGAACATGCATGGGGGACCTGCCCCTACCAAGGAGGCGGGAGTGAGCTTAAAAACCGCAGAGAGGACCCGCGGAAACCCCCAGCAGGGGAAAACGAACCCCCTCCGAAGGGCCAATATGTCTGGCAGAGAAGAGGCCGGGGCTGGTTGGGCCTGGAGGCTCATTGAAGGGGGGAGGTATGTTGCAGGGCTTCCCCCTGCTTCCCTGTAGGGTGGCTGGGGGCATGGCCGAAACCCTTAGCAGGGAGCCCAGGGGCAGACCCAAACCAGGGTAGGCTCAGGGTGATCTGCTAAGCCAAGTGGAACCAGCTGGGTTGAGGACTGGGCAGGCATATAAACTGTCAAGGTTCCTCCCCCACTCTGAACTCTAGGGTACAGATGTGGGGACCTGCATGAAAAACCTCCTAAGCTTATCTTTACCAGCTTAGGTCAAAACTTCCCCAAGGTACAAAATATTCCACCCTTTTGTCCTTGGATTGGCTGCTACCACCACCAAACAAATACTGGTTACTGGGGAAGAGCTGTTTGGACACGTCTTTCCCCCCAAAATACTTCCCAAAACCTTGCACCCCACTTCCTGGACAAGGTTTGGTAAAAAGCCTCACCAATTTGCCTAGGTGACTACAGACCCAGACCCTTGGATCTTAAGAACAATGAACAATCCTCCCAACACTTGCACCCTCCCTTTCCTGGGAAATGTTGGATAAAAAGCCTCACCAATTTGCATAGGTGACCACAGACCCAAACCCCTGGATCTGAGAACAATGAAAAAGCATTCAGTTTTCTTACAAGAAGACTTTTAATAAAAATAGAAGTAATTAGAAATAAGAAATCCCCCCTGTAAAATCAGGATGGTAAATACCTTACAGGGTAATTAGATTCAAAACATAGAGAACCCCTCTAGGCAAAAACCTTAAGTTACAAAAAAGATACACAGACAGAAATAGTTATTCTATTCAGCACAATTCTTTTCTCAGCCATTTAAAGAAATCATAATCTAACACATACCTAGCTAGATTACTTACTAAAAGTTCTAAGGCTTCATTCCTGGTCTATCTCCGGCAAAGACAAAATGTAGACAGACACACAAACCCTTTGTTTCTCTCCCTCCTCCCAGCTTTTGAAAGTATCTTGTCTCCTCATTAGTCATTTTGGTCAGGTGCCAGCGAGGTTACCTTTAGCTTCTTAACCCTTTACAGGTGAGAGGAGATTTCCTCTGGCCAGGAGGGATTTTAAAGGGGTTTACCCTTCACTTTATATTTATGACACGCCCCCCAAATCTCAGCTAGGGTGAAACACTGGCTGGGATTTCTTCCTGGAGCTCTAGGAAAACAGAGTTAATAAGACACATGCATCTCTAAATATACTACCAAGTACATAAAGACTAACAATATTTTCCACATCTCAAGGATGATTTTAACCAGTTGATTCTGGGAAACTTTCACGTGAGAGTGCATCAGCCACTTTGTTAGAAGCTCCTGAGATGTGTTGGATGTCGAAATCAAAATCTTGGAGAGCTAAACTCCACCGAAGAAGTTTTTTGTTAGTTTCTTTGACGGTGTGAAGCCACTTCAGTGCAGCATGGTCGGTTTGCAGGTGGAAACGCCGTCTCCAAACATATGGGCGTAGCTTTTCCAGAGCGTAGACAATGGCGTAACATTCTTTTTCAGTGATTGACCAGTTGCTTTCCCTCTCAGACAGTTTTTTGCTGAGAAACACTACAGGGTGGAATTCTTGATCAGGTCCTTTCTGCATTAAAACTGCTCCCACACCATGCTCGGATGCATCTGTGGTTACTAGGAACGGTTTGTCAAAGTCTGGGGCCCTTAGTACAAGGTCAGACATGAGTGTCGCTTTAAGCTTGTTAAAGGCCTTCTGACACTTTTCGGTCCACTGCACAGCATTTGGCTGTTTCTTTTTGGTTAGGTCTGTCAGTGGGGCGGCGATTTGGCTGTAGTGCGGTACAAATCGTCTGTAATAACCGGCCAAGCCTAAGAAGGATTGAACCTGTTTCTTTGACTTTGGGACAGGCCACTTTTGGATAGCATCCACTTTGGCCTGTAGGGGGCTGATAGTTCCTTGACCCACCTGGTGTCCAAGGTAAGTCACTCTGTTTAGGCCTATTTGACACTTCTTAGCCTTAACAGTTAGTCCTGCCTCCCTTATGCGCTCAAGGACTTTTTGTAGATGTTCCAGGTGGTCTGCCCAGGAATCCGAAAATATGGCCACATCGTCAAGGTAGGCGACTGCATATTCTCCTAATCCCGCTAGGAGACCATCTACAAGTCTTTGGAAGGTGGCGGGTGCATTTCGCAGCCCGAAAGGGAGTACATTAAATTCATACAGCCCGAGATGTGTGGTGAAGGCTGACCTTTCCTTGGCGGATTCATCTAGCGGTACCTGCCAGTACCCCTTGGTTAAGTCCAAGGTAGAGATGAACTGGGCCCGTCCCAGTTTCTCTAATAGTTCATCTGTGCGTGGCATTGGATAGTTGTCTGGGCGAGTTACAGCATTTAGCTTACGGTAGTCCACGCAAAAACGTATTTCCCCATCTGGTTTGGGAACTAGAACCACTGGAGATGCCCATGCACTGCCAGAGGGGGGGATTACACCCATCTGTAACATATCCTGGATCTCCCGTTCTATAGCAGTTTTAGCTTGAGGAGACACTCGGTAAGGTTGGACTCTAATTGGGCGAGCATTACCTGTGTCAATGGAGTGGTATGCCCGTTCAGTCAGTCCTGGGGTGGCTGAGAACGTTGGCGCGTAGCTAGTGCACAGCTCCTGGATCTGCTGTCGCTGCATACGCCCAAGGGTCATGGAGAGGTTCACCTCTTCCACACCACCAGCACATTTCCCTTCGTAGTAGACACATTCAGGCCACTCAGCGTCGTCTCCTCCCTGGGCTGTAAACTGACAAACCTTTAATTCTCTGGAATAAAAGGGCTTTAGAGAATTAATATGGTACACCTTAGGCTTTCGGTTGGAGGTGGGGAATGCTATGAGATAATTAACAGCTCCCAGGCGCTCCTGGACCGTGAATGGCCCTTCCCACGATGCTTCCATTTTATGGGCCTGGAGCGCCTTTAAGACCATGACCTGGTCCCCTACTTTGAAGGAACGCTCTCTGGCATGTTTATCATACCAGGCTTTTTGCTCTTTTTGAGCATCCTGTAAGTTTTCTTTAGCAAGGGCTAAAGAGGTTCGGAGGGTGTTTTGTAGGTTGGTTACAAAGTCCAGAATGTTAGTTCCTGGAGAAGGTGTAAATCCCTCCCATTGCTGCTTCACCAACTGCAATGGCCCCTTAACCTCACGGCCATATACAAGTTCAAATGGGGAAAACCCTAAACTGGGGTGTGGTACAGCTCTGTAGGCAAAGAGCAACTGCTGCAACACTAGGTCCCAATCATTGGAGTGCTCATTTACGAATTTACGTATCATGGCCCCCAAAGTTCCATTAAACTTCTCCACCATGCCATTTGTTTGATGGTGGTAAGGAGTGGCAACCAAGTGATTTACCCCATGAGCTTCCCAAAGGTTTTTCATAGTTCCTGCCAGGAAATTAGTCCCTGCATCTGTGAGGATGTCGGAGGGCCAACCTACCCTGGCAAAAATGTCTGCTAGTGCCTGGCACACACTTTTAGCCCTGGTGTTGCTTAGAGCTACTGCTTCCGGCCATCAGGTGGCAAAATCCATGAAAGTCAGTATGTACTGCTTTCCTCTGGGTGTCTTTTTCGGAAAAGGACCCAGAATATCCACAGCTACTCGCTGAAATGGAACTTCAATGATGGGGAGTGGCTGGAGAGGGGCTTTGACCTGGTCTTGGGGTTTTCCCACTCTTTGGCACACCTCACAAGACTGGACATAGGTAGAAACATCCTTGCCCATCCCCTCCCAGTGGAATGACCCCCCCAAACGGTCTTTGGTCCTGTTCACCCCAGCATGACCACTAGGGTGATCATGGGCTAAGCTCAAGAGCTTGGCCCGGTATTTAGTTGGAACTACCAACTGTCTCTGAGGATGCCAGTCTTCCTGGTGTCCACCAGAAAGAGTTTCCTTGTATAAAAGTCCTCTTTCTACAACAAACCTGGATCGATTAGAAGAGCTGAGAGGCGGTGGGTTGCTCCGTGCTGCCGTCCAAGCTCTCTGGAGGCTTTCATCTGCTTCCTGTTCGGTCTGGAACTGTTCCCTTGATGCTGGAGACATCAGTTCCTCATTGGATTGTGGACCTAGGCTTGGTCCCTCTGGAAGCGATATAGGGGATGGAGCTGTTTCTGTTGACTGTGAACCGCTCTCCGCTGGTGCACTATGTTGGGATTCAGGCTCCGGCTGAGCCTCTTGTGTCGGGTTATCGGCTGCTGCCAGTTCAGGGTCGGTGGGGCCCTC